>NC_059102.1:335749469-337108844 GCF_020740685.1 Jaculus jaculus | reverse complement strand
CTCATTCCTTTCTCCTCTTTTTTAAAAAGTTTAGTGTTTAATGTGCCATTAAATATAAAAAGAAAGAATGAGGGGGGAACAACTGGGAAACCATAAAAAGTATTCTTTTGGCATACTTGCATGAATATTAATGTGGACCAGTTAAGTTGGTATTTGCTCATGGACAACAAGCAGGAGACAGTCTGTTATCACAACATTTTATGCTCCGAAACTTCTTTCCCCACGTATGCTCCTGGCTGCTTCCCACACTCATTAAACTAGAGGATCACCCTTAGTGAGACCTACCTGGCCCACCTAGCCACAGTTCCCTTCTCTCTTCACCACATATGCTTTCTGTTCCTCTTGGCATTCTTTATTTTCCGCCTTAATCTGAACTTTATCTGTTTCACGTATTGTTCTGATCTAGTTCATTTATTGCCTGTCTCTCCTGCCAGCATAAGAATATAGGGAGTTTGTTTCCTATCTGCCCCCTTTTCTGCATTTATGAAATCTCTAATGTGTAAGAAGAGACTTGCATTTTATTTCTAGCTCATACCTGAACTGCTATTAGACTCTTGGACTTTTTAAAAAGTTTCTCAATGATGTTTTTATTTTCAGCCTCAAAGGAGTTTTGTATACTAACAGAGCTCCATTAAATTGGGGAGGAATCATCTTTATGTTCCGATTTCAATTTGTAAGCTAAGAACTTTCTGTCCAGAACATTTGGGCGCTTTTCATAATATCATTTTAATTTATTCACCTCAGAGAGTATTATCGTCTACACTTTGCCAGTGAGGACAGAGAAACTCAGAGAAGCTAACTCACCTGCACCGGCTCACACAGCCAGCTCAGCCTGAGACCGTCGTGGCTCTCGCTGACTCGGGAGTTGTTTCTATGTAGTACTCAGCATCACCTCTTGATCTGTTGCCTGAGAAACACAGTTACTTATGAAAATCTAGATTTCAGTGAAAGCCACATATTGTAGTCCATTCTGACAATGAAACGCCATGAAGTTTGACATAATCTTTTGTCAGGAACAAGTTCAGGAAATGATTTATAAAATAGTAAAGAATTAAAATCAGTCGGTCTGGAAGTGTTCAGACCAGACTGCTGCTAGATCAGCCTGTAGACAAGATTCATGGTTCAAATAAAGGAAAGCACTGGATGAGGCAGGGGCTCAGCCAGGCAAAGAAGAGAAAGTCAGGTTTGTAAGCATGTGGGAGTGAGTTTACACTTCAGGTTGTAGACAAGGACATTTTTTCCAATCTGCCCCATTTGTTGGATTGATAGTAAAACATCAAATTGAACCGGGCGTGGTGGCACACGCCTTTAATCCCAGCACTTGGAGGAGGATCGCCGAGAGTTCAAGGCCACCCTGAGACCACATAGTGAATTCCAGGTCAGCCTGAGACTTCAAAAAACAACAATCAAACAAACAAACAAAAAAAGATCAAATTGTTTGAATCTATCAAAACTTCCCCATCACATGCCTAGCAACACTGTTGAGTGAGGTGCTCCGCAGTGGGTCGAGAGCCTCTGCTCAACGTGCAGATCAGAGACTGGCTGTGGCCCCACAGCCACGAGCAAGGCGAGAGGAACGGGCAGAGGGGTCTGACATAGTGACCCAGAAAGGAAGTGGCTCGGAGAGAAGCCCTGTCGGCGCCAATCTAGCAGTGAACAGCAGCGCAAAGGAATGATGACGCACGCCCGTCATCTTAGTCTCCAGGAGGCTGAGGCAGGAGAATTACAAATTCTATACTAATTTGAGCTACATAAATTTCTCTTTTTTCCCTATTTTCTTTTTCTTTCCTTTAAATATTGTTTTTATTTATTTGACACAGAAAGAGAGAAAGAGAATGGGTGTGCCAGGGCCTCCAGCCATTGCAAATAAACTCTAGACTGGTGCACCCCTTTGTGCATCTGGCTAACATAGGTCCTAGGGAATCGAACCTGAGTCCTTTGGCTGTGCAGGCAAATGCCTTAACCACTAAGCCCTCCCTCCAACCCCTTTTTTCTTTTGTTTTTGGTTTGTTTCGAAGTAGTGTCTCACTGTAGCTCAGACTGTCCTGAAACTCTCCCTATAGGCCCAAGCTGGCCTTGAACTCACAGGGATCTGCCTACCTGTGCCTTCCAAGTATTGGATTAAAGGTCTGATAAACTGGCCTGGGATATATGCCAAGACCTTATTTTAAATATATATATATATATATATATATATATATATATATATATAGAGAGAGAGAGAGAGAGAGAGAGAGAGAGAGAGAGAGAAATAAAGAAGAAACTGAGAGGAAGGAAAAAAGAAGGAATGGTAGGAGGGAGGGAGAAAGGAAGGAAGGAAGAAAAGAAGGAAGGAGAAAGAAGGAAGGAAGAAAGAAAGGGAGGGAATGATAAAAAATCTCTTTTTTTCATATTTCCCCTCTTTTTTCCTTACAAACTTTCCCCAAAACCCTTATCTAATAAAATGCATTAGTTCTTAAGCCTACCAGAATAGCCCTGTGACAAAGAGCCCAGAGTCAACGAGGAAATGAGGCAGGCGAAGGAGAAAAGAGCGAGTTCAGCCTAGAAGGGAGGAGTCTACGATGAACTGTGGGAGGCCTCTCCTCTGGACTCTCACCTTGAGATGCTCAACTCGTTTAGAATATTCTCAGAAGACCTGTATTCCCACGATGTCTTGGGGGCGTTGATCACAGCTCAAACTTCATTGAGAACACCTGTGACATCCCTATTGACTTATGCAAATGCCTGGGGCCAGCTCACCAGACCTTCAACAAGGAGCATTGATCACAGCAAAGGTGAGAGGGATGCACATCCGTCCTCTACCTGCCACGAAGATGGGCAGAGCTGGGGGAAGAACCAGAACCCACTTTCCTACTGTCCTGACCGCGGTGCAGTCAGCTTCCTTATCTAGTCTTGTACAGTATCTGAATTACAAGGAACCACATGGATACCTATGAGTAGCTTTCTAAATCAGCATGTACATTAATTTTCTTCCTTCATGGCCTACCATGTTTTAGAAATACTGTAATTAGCACGTTTGGCTTGAACATGGTAAGAGCCTCAGGAGAGACACCTTGTCCTTTCTGCTAAGAGTGACCTGGTTATCATTGTACCAAAAGTCTTGGCATTATGTCCTTAGTAGAGTGATAATTATTTATTAGTGAAATATATGCTTATGGTAGTCAGAAATTAAAGTTGTCAGGGGACATCGTGCACACATATCCCTGTGGCTGGAGAGTCACATCTGCTAGAAATGAATCTGTAAAGGATTATATTAATCTCAGACAGTCACAAGTGGAGTGAGGGGAAGGAGGTGCAAATAGGGTGAGGAAGCTTGTTTTTAAATCTTGTGAAATAGAGTGTGGTCAATATGTTGTCAGCGCATTATGGCGTCTGCATGTCAACGCTATATCGCCCCTCTCCAAGCCCCAGGAGCCGATTAACAGTATGAGCTTCTTACTCATCATGGTAAGGGCAGGATAAAATGAATAGTTAGAGCAGGAGCAATGCTTACCAGTAAAGCTGAAGAATGATGCAGGATAAGAGACAAGGAAAAAAAAAAAAAAAAAGATCTTTGGAGAATTTAAAAAAAAAAAACTGTGGGGATTTTTGTCTTAAATGTATCTAGAATTTCAGCAGAAGCCAGGAAATTTCAATAGGAAGATTTCTTGTACAAATGGTCTTCTCTTGGAACATTTCTTTGGTTCTCTCATTTGTAGTTAATTAAAATTCCTTTCTTTGTAAGACAGAAAGGTCTTTTTTTAAATTTTTGTATTTGTATGCATGCGCACACACGTGATTCACACATGTCACTGCACATGTGTGGATCAGAAGACAACTGCAGGGTGTGGACCATCTCCTTCCGTGTAATTTGAGAAAGGGTATTGTGTATGTTGTTTTGTTGCTAGGAAGCCATACTACCTGGGCCATCCTAGCTGAGATTCAAGATTCTCCTGACGATGTCCCATTGCTGTAGACATGTTGTATTTACAGACGGGTGTACCACTCTGTGTCTGCCTTTACGTTGGTGCTGGGGACTTGAACCTTGAAGACTGGCTTGCAGGGCAACCACCCTTAATCACTGAGCAATCTCCCCTGCCCCAAAAGAAAATCGTAATTTCCAGCTATTGTTAGTTTGGGTTCCTCTGTGACTGCATTTTGTAAGCAATGGTTTTTCTCCTCTGTTTGCTTTTTAGTAGCTTTGCAGTTCACCTCCAAGAAACAGCCCAGCCAATGAGAAGCTTATGAAGTTACTTCATGTTAGGAATACTCAGCTTTGCAACTATGAAGGAACTAAAGAAGGAAATATAAGACTAAAGAATTAAAACTCCACTGAAATATGTTAGTTAAGCATTTTAATTCATATATTTTCATTTGGCCTATTCAAAGATGATAGATTTATACCATTGAGTGTATTCTCTCGTTCACTTTCCCTGCCTCCCACTCTCCCATTCTCTCTCTCTCTCTCTCTCTTTCTCATTCTCTCTCTCTCCCTACCTCCCTTTCTCCCTCTCTGTAGTGACTTACCATGAAGTGTTATAAATAGCATACCCCCAGGAGCTAAACCAATCAATAGAGGTTCCAGAACTAAGAAATTCTGAATTTTTAGCTTCAAAGGTAGAACCGAAAGGACAAAAGGCAGTATTAATATTCTTAACTTCCTAACTTTTGAATAATTTAGTAATTTTCATCTGAGAAATTCAGTGTCTGAAATAATTCAACTGAGTGTACCTTTGAATGTAAGTACAACATGTGAAAGTGAGCGTTGTTAGAGCAATGGATTTTTCTGAAAGGAGCTGCGGACTTCAGTGTTTATGCTCTGAGGAGTGCTTCATCAGTTAGCCCTCAAGTGGAGCATAGGATGGTTAGATCCCTCTCTTCCCACTAGAAAAGCTCCCTCTGCTGGGTATGTCTACATACCACATGCAGCTCACACACTACGACTGTCTATGAGCCAAAGGTCTGAGCCATCCTGTTGAGCTGGAGCCTAGGGTTTAAATAACCTTGCCCCGTGGTTCCTAGAATGGCTGGGAGTGGGAGCTCCACACGTCACTTCTTTGCTGCCTTGCTATTGCGCCCTATTGGGGGATACATCCCAGAATCACTGCGTCCGATTTTAAAATGCACAGGTGGGGGCCGTGTGCTTAAAGTAGAATCAGGCGGCCCTCATCTTTCATGCCCAGTCTTCTGTCCAGTTATCAAAAGATACAAGACACAGAAAATTCTTCCATTTTTCAGCACCTCTTCATCTGTTTCTCGTCACCCACAGTCGATAATGCGCTCACACTGTTGTGAGTGTGACAGTCACCATGGTGAGGGAACATCCCTTCCCTGGGCTGGGTGTGCCCAGATAGCCGTGGGTCTCTCTTTTGCCATGTCAGGGATAGCGTGGAGTCCTGTATATAACATGTGGAGGAGAGGCGGTATAAATATTTTATATCTTGCAGAATTTACTTATATTTAGGCCAGTTTTCTTTAACACTAGTCTTTTTCCACAACAGGGAATTTAAATCAAATCATTCAACCCAAGAAGTAATAAAAATTAATAAAATAAATATAATTGCGTAACTGTTAAAATAGACAAGGTACTGACAAGACAGTATGGATTTTGTAGTACACACCTCATATACACTTTTGTCTCTACTGTGGTTTGAATGTACAACCTTAAGAACAGGGAGCTTTGCTAGAAGAATATGTACAGGCTGAAGAGATGGCTTAGTAGGTAAGGCACTTGTCTGCAAAGCCTAAGGACTCAGGTTTGATTCCCAGTACCCATGTAAGCCAGATACACGAGGTGGCACATGCATCTGGAGTTTGTTTGCAGTGGCTAGAATCTCTTGTGTGCCCATTCTCCCTCTCTCTCTCTCTCTCTCTCTCTCTCTGTCTGTCTCTAATAAAATATTTTTTAAAAAAGAATGGATCACAAGAGATTGGCCTTGAGGTTGCATCACCTGGCTTCACATCCTGCCAGTTCTCTGCCTCCTGCTGTGACTGAGATGTGAGGAGGAGGTGCCACGTATTGTGCCGCTATGTCCTTCCCTCTACAGCGGACTGTGTCCTATAAGTCATGACCTAAAATAACCCTCTCCTCTCTTAAGTTGCTTCCTGTCAGATATTTGATCACAGTAATGTGAAAAGGAACCAATATAGTCTCCAACTAGATTCTTCAACACAGTATCTAGACAATGACCATTGGTATCATTTTTGGTAGCATTTTCCACTGGGAAATTAATGAATGGAGTAAGTATTTTTTAAATTATGATCAACTATTAATCCCCTGAAAGCATTATTGAACTTCATCCACTTCAAGACCACCTAACTTAGTGACTTGTTTTCATTTTAAAATTTTAATAACCATAAAAAGTAAGCAAATTCACATTTTATTTTCAAAGAGGAAAGACTTTGCTATTATCCTTTCTTTAAAAGTTATTTTTAGGGCTGGAGAGATGGCTTAGCGGCTAGGCACTTGCCTGTGAAGCCTAAGGACCCCGATTCAAGGCTTGATTCCCCAGGACCCACATTAGCCAGATGCACAAGGGGTGCATGCATCTGGAGTTCCTTTGCAGTGACTAGAGGCTCTGGCGCGCCCATTCCCTCTATCTATCTATCTATCTATCTATCTATCTATCTATCTATCTATGTGCCTCTTCTCTCTCTGTCTGTCGCTCTCTCTCAAATTAATAAAAATAAGCAAAAAAATTAAAAATTATTTTTATTTATTTATTTGCAAGTAAAGAAAGAGAGAGACAGACAGAGAGAATAAGAATGCCAGAGCCTGCAGTCAATGCTAATGAACACCAGATGCATGTGCCTCTTTGTGCACCTGGATTTATCTGGGTATTGGGGAATCAAACCCAGGTCATTAGGCTGTGCAGGCAAGCATCTTATCCAATAAGCCATCTTCCCAGCCCTTTTTTGCATTTGTTTGTTTTGTTGATAACAGCAATATTGAAGAAAAACATGTTAATATAGGCAAATAGTCTCCAAACAATTTGGAATATATGCTCACATTTGTATCACATATCTCTATTATACGCATGCTTATATTTACTTATCTGTAAGTTATCAAGTGTATACTGGTTGACTAATGTTTATACCCTAAGAATATACATATAAAATCATCAGTAAATGATTGGATTAATCATGAGTTAACACCATCAATAGTACCATAAGATATGTGCTGAGCAACTTACCATTAATAATGCTGGATGTCAATCTACTTTAAGTGATCCACTTTATACTTATAAAAACATCATACATTTTACTCAAATGTAATTGGGCCATCAATATTTATACTTCATACTGTCACTGATACACTACTTGAAGTAAAAAAGCATCAAATTGGCCATTTGTTTTTCATTTATGTTTATATTGTCAATTATATGTTGGATAGATGGCTTTACTGTTAAGATGCTTGCCTGCAAAGCTAAATGATCCAGGTTTGAGTCCCCAGAACCCAAGTAAGTCAGGTATATAAGGTGGTGCATTCATCTGAAGTTCATTTACAGTGACTGGAGGCCCTGGCATACCCATTCTCTCTCTCTCTTTCTCTCTCTCTCTCTCTAAAATAAATAAAATAAAGCCTAATTTATATTGTCAATATTGTGTTCTAACCATGGTATTTACTTAATCATTGCAGAAATTTGGGAAATTGCCCATTTCCAGATAGTTATATAACCCACAAAACCATTGACTTTAGATCATGAAACTTAGCAAACCATGGCTTGCTCACTCGCTCTCTCTCTCTCTCTCTCTCTCTCTCTCTCTCCCCTTGCAAATAAATAAATAAATATTTTTTTAATTTTTTTGGCTGTATATTTACTTATTTGAGATGACAGACAGAGAGAGAAAGAAGCAAAGAGAGAGAAAGAATGGGTGCATCAGGTCCTCCAGCCACTTCAAATGAACTCCAGATGCAATCGCCACCTTGTGCATCAAGCTTATGTGTGTCCTGAGGAATCGAGCCTCAAACGGGGATACTTAGGCTTCATAGGCACGTGCTTAACCACTAACCTATCTCCCCAGCCCTGAAAATATTTTTAAAAAGAACAAATGGATCAATGTTGTTCTTCCATGCTCCCGTTCTCCCTTTCCTGGCATGAATTGAGAATTTCATTCATTCCTCATGTGATAACTAGGTATGTAACACAGAATGATCCAAAAAGACTCCCTTCTCTCATGAAGCTATGAATCTAGTGCAAAGATAAAGAATTTCAACAATAAAAGAAAAATACATTCATGTATAAGATATGTGCAATGTAGAAAGACAAAGCCCACATGGGAGACAAGAGCTGCTATGGGGCTGGAAAGGGACGTGTGCTGCTCAGCCATAGGCTGAGGGAGTGGTTCAGGCATGATAGAAGGAAGTTGGGATTTCCCACAGGGAGACCTGATGGGAAGATGACATTGGAGCTGCGATCTGACGGAAGAAAGGTTTGCAGAAGGAGCTCCTTCATTCTTATTTTTACTTTTATTAATTAACAACTTCCATGATTTTAAACAATATCCCATGGTAATTCCCTCCCTCTCTCCCCCCACAGTTCCCCCTTTGAAACTCTACTCTCTATCATATCCCCTCCCCCTCTTAATCAGTCTCTCTTTTATTTTGATGCCATCATCTTTTCCTCCTATTATGATGGTCTTGTGTAGGCAGTGTCAGGCACTGGGAAGTCATGGATACCCAGGCCACTTTGTGTCTAATTTGACACTAGGATGAGGATTTGGGGTCAGCTCTCTCAGTGGTATGGTCAATCTTCCCAATGGCTTTGACTTTCAGCCCATGTTCTACTATGAAATCCCTAAAACAGCACTGCCAGTGATAGATGGACACTTCACTGCTCAGGAATGCAAAATGTGGCTGTCTTGCCAGTTTCCAGACCTGTTCTTTGAGTGTCTAACCCTCACACACTGGTGATGAAGACCTCCTTGAACATCAGTCATTCCTGGCTATCTGCTACCCTTCAAATCATCTCATAAAGTCCTTAAGAATGTCTGTCGTCTAAGTAGACCAAGATAGGACTAACTTATTGCAAACTAGAAATAAGTCTTATCTACTTACTATGTCCAGCCTCCAGACCAGGCACTCTGGATGTCATCCACAGTCTTTCTCTAGTCCTTTCATGCTCCCATGGTGGTAGTCTGTATGGAATAATACGATGCCACTCTTCTAGAATGTAGATATCGTACATATTGCTATTGAAAGTCCACCCATCCCACAAAGTTCATTGTGACTTTATCTGTTCCATAATGATTTCTCATATACACACTTTAGCCCTTAGTTTCTGTGTCTGTATATTGGTGTTATGAATGTGAATCACCTTCTCATGAGCTCTTGTTCCTATGGTCCATGATTAGTGGATTTAGTACTTTTCTCCACCTCCATCTAGAGCTCAGTAAAACTCTAGGAAAATAATAGCTACCAAAGGGCTAGAGAAATGGTTTAATGGTTTGCTCGCCTGCAAAGCTTAAGGACCCAGGTTCAGTTGCCCAGAACCCACATAAACCAAATATACAAGGTGGTGCATGAGTCTAGAGTTCATTTGCAGCTGCTAGAGGCCCTGATGCACCCATTCTCTCTCTCTCCCTCTTAAATAAATAAATAAGTAAAACAAAAAGAACAGCAAAAGACATTCTTTAAAAAAAGAAAAGAAAAGAATAGCTACTAAATAAAATATCTGACTGGAGAGTTCATCTCAGACTCTGAGCTTAAGCTGGCTACGTTGTCACTTTCCTTTGATGAAAGCTCTGAACAAATTTCAATAACTGCTTTTTAGAATCCCTCAAACACTGAGTTTCCTTAGATCCCATTAGATCCCAAGGACCAGAGTGAAAGGACCATCTCTGAGGTCCAGATGTGTCAGGCATATTCACACAGGTCAACTGTTCTCACCGAGCTCCAGAGGCAGTTACTGACCACTAGGGATCTAGACATAGAAACGTGAGATAAGATGGCTAAGGTCTCTCCAGGGTGATTGATAAAGCCAAGAACTGAATGCCAGTCTTCTGGGTCAACTCTTGTTTTGACTAAAGCATCTTGACTCTTATAGGTGTCTTTTTTCCCAGACATTAGCCACAGAGTTTCTGGGTAACTTTCTTCTTTCACATAAAACAGCAGTTCATCTTTGCCTGTTTTTGTAAAGAGGAAAACAAGCAAAATATTAGATTCAAGAATAGCAAATCATACATTTAAAATGCAAAATTCACAGCATACTTTCTATCATTAGTGATCATTTTCTCATATTTTTCAGAAATGCTAATGAAAGCTATCAACTAAACGCAATCAGTGATATGCCTATATGAAAATAAGAACCACAATGACTAGCCATCCAAACAAATATAAGTTGTTTTTATTTTTAATTAAATAGCTTAGTTTAAGGATATGTTCTCTTAAAATGTAATGACTAAAGCATCATTATTTCTTTCTGTTTATTCATTGAAAATGCAAATAAAAGTAGACAATCAATAGATCATAATCTAAAAGTAGAGGATTTACAAGTTAATACGCTTGAGTCAATAGATGTTCCCTCACGAAGCTCTCTCAGACGGTGCTGAACCTCACAGAATTTGCCTTGCATTAAGCTGGTTGACTTAATGCTTTAATTTAATTCCAATATTAGCTGAAAAATCCAAAAGAAAGGGGAAAATTTAAATCCTATTATATTAAAATATTTTTCAAGCAACAACTCAACATGCCAAGGCAACTGCTAAAGTATGGGGCCTGATGTCTAAGCAGACGCCTGGGTTCTGCTGTGTGATCAGCAGTTAACCCCTTGGGAGCCTGGCACAAGCCATTGTAGAAGTCTCTCAGTGATCTGCCTACCATAGCTTTTCAGTTAGTTTCAGCTGTCCTTACATTTTTGATTCATAAGGTCTGCTTTCCCTGACAGACTGCCAAACTGTTGGAGTTGTACTTATTTACAAAACAATCCTTCTATTTCCCCTTACATTATCACGCACTCTGACTATCCAAGAGACAGAGCAGTGGGGTAGGCCTACATCAAGAAGTCAAAGGAAGAGGGTTAAGAAGATGAAAAACCCACATTCTGCACAGATGTGAGGACGTGAGTTTGAATCCCCAGCACCTGAGTAACCCCTGCACTCAGGAAGTGGAGATAGATAGTTCCTGGGGCAAGAGGACTAGACATCCTAGCCAGTCAGTTCTGGATGAGACTAGAGACCCTAGTACATCGAAAGACTTCTGGCCTTCACATCAGTGTACACACATTTGCACCCACACACATACAAATGTATGACACACACACATACCCCACATATCCATGCCAAAAAAATGAAAGAAAAAAGGAGACACTTTTTTTGTTGTTGTTCTCTGAAGTGGAGCTGTGAGAAGATCTCAGTGTAAAATGGTACCCAGTAGCCACACCATGCAGGGACAGGTGGCATTAGTGCAGATGGTGAAAGATGTGATGTGACATCCAACATACCTCCAAGGTTATGAGCCAATGCTTACAGAGGGAATGCCTCCCATTAGATCCTCGTTCTTCCCTCATAATTATATGACAGAGACAATTTGATTCAACTGTCTTTTCACCCATTTCCTTATCTGAAAACTGAGGCTGTGACAGTGTCTACCTCCTGAAGTGGCTTTAGGGTTTACACAATTTAATGTCCGTGTGAAGTGCTTCAGAAGCACGCACTCACTGTTATCGCCCTTTACTGTTTAGGAAAAGAATTAAGAGGTTAAAGAACTTGCACTGAGAGTAAATTCAGAACACCGGTATACGTCACTCAATATAGTGCTCAGAAGAGCTCTGTGTGCGCCCTGCTGCCCAAGGGCTCCATGAGTCAGTCTCTGCACAGCGTGGCATGGAGTGCTGGGGTCTGGTTTGATTAGTGCCACGGCTGTCCCACCAGAGTAAGGTACCAGTCTGATTAGGCTGCCACTTAACTAGGCCACCTGTAGTTTTCTGTTCCAATGAGTGTTGTGGCCCAAAACAAGTCAGGCCACTTTGCTAAATTAAATGGACTATGTTAGCCAGAGGGGCCTCTTTCCTTTTCGTAAAGGACAGTCAGGACAGAACAGAACTCATTGCCTTTGTTTAGGGTGAACATTTTTTTTTCCACACGTCTCCATCTCTGAAAGCATGCATGTCTAACAGCCTCACAATTACTGTAGTTGGCACCTGTTACACACCTGCTGCTTCCTGTGCCTGCACACACCTGAGCCACACTGGAGGCACACTCCTCCTCACTTTAGCTGAGTTGTGTGCAGGTTTGCTACCACGTGTTGAGTTTAACTGCCACTTAAAATGACTTTAAGAAGGTTACTGTGGTCTGGTTCAAATGAAAAGTTATGTATATATAGAATAGGCTACAAACAGCCATGTCACATATGACTTCAAGGCAAACCCATGCCTATACAAATTTAAAGAAGTCAATCAAAAAAAAAAAAAATTTAAGCCGGGCTTGGTGGTGCACATCTTTAATCCCAGCACTCAGGAAGCATAAGTAGGAGAATTGCCATGAATTCAAGGCCACCCCTGGGCTAGAGCAAGACCTAACCTTGAAAAAACAAAACAAAAAAAAAAAAAGAAGTGATTAAAAAATGTTTATATTTTCATCCAGTGAGATGTCCTTCCCATTCCTATTAGGTATATATAAAAGATTGGATTATTTTTAATGTTTTAAAATATATGGAAGCACATATTCAAAAACATTAGGTATATGTCATGCTTTTTTCCCCAAAACAGCTAGCATATTGCCAATAAGATAATGTATTTAAATAAAAGATAATTTATGCACTAGGCAGACATCTACTGAACACCCATATGGTGCCAAGCACATTTTGTGTCCCTATTCCCTGTCCTCTAAGAGTTCAAGGTCTAGTGTGGAGAAAAGACATAGAAACAGAGTGCTGTAATGCCAACTATGCCAGGAGCAACAGAAAAAGCAGAGAACAAAGCAAGTAACTCTGTCAGGAGGGTCAAGTAACTTCCTGATGGAGGTGACATTAAATTTGTGTTTCCAAGGTGGTGAGGTATTCTCAGGATGGAAGGGCATCTTAAGAATAGGGTGTTATGAGCCAATGCCAAGCTGTATTGGTGAGTGTGCTATGGCTGAATCAAAGGGCCTGGGTGCAGGGTGTGAGTGAGAATGGCTGGGCTTGGGTCAGAGGCATGTCAAGAAACAGTCTGTGGGCTTGCTTACTGAGAAAGACTGGTGGTCCAGACCACCACTGCTTTCCAACCAGACCTCAGCCCAGCATACCTGGCTTTCAAATTAGAAAGAGTGAGTGAATGGCGTTCTTTGCCTGACTCTGGCCACGGATGCACTCTCAGGATTGCTGGCAGGTGAGGTGTGAGGTTAGCTATAATGGAGAGGGCTCAGGGAAGGTAATTATCTGTCTCTACTTAAAGGTCCCAGGACTTCCCTTCCTTGAATCTGGATGGATAAAAACAAGCTAACAGCATACTATGGACCTCCTGTATAAAAGTAGAAGTGGGATTACAGAAACAAAGAAAGTAGCCCAAAAGACTAGAAGGTGTACTATCCCTCAGACCTGCAGACTTGGTCACGTGATTCTGCAACTAAAGCTTCAGGCCTTCCAAATGGGAGAAAGGATGACAACCAGGTCAATACTCAGCCTTTGCCTGGAGGAAAGATGTTTCCAGAACAGCCCTAGAGGGATTCATAGCCATGTTGTCATCAAATATAAAAGAGAAGGCCTACAGCCACAGCCAGGAGATTCAGAATAGCCATAGTTTTCTCTCACTGAGACTGGCTGCTATTTACAATTTAGGTTGAAAGCCCAGACTGGAACACAGCATGGTCTCTATCAGTTGATACTCCCCTCATCAGTGAGAGCTGACCCAAGGCCAACAAATCCACTGTCTTCCCAACAACCAATCAGTTCCCCTCTCTGCACATGCAGAGACTATGGTCAGACAGTTCTGAGGATCCTGGCTATGAAGCTGTTTGGACTGGGAATTGGTAAACCACACTGGGCAACAAGTAAAGAAAGGCAGTACATAAAGAGAAAGAGAGGCATGATAGAGCCATTGAGAAGAGAGAAACTCCAGGTTCTGATGGTTTTCCATTTCCATAGAGGCCAAAGTGTATTTTATATGGTTTCCCTTTCACGTTTTCTTTCCTTTCTCAAATCAGCC
Source organism: Jaculus jaculus (assembly GCF_020740685.1). NCBI lineage: Eukaryota > Metazoa > Chordata > Mammalia > Rodentia > Dipodidae > Jaculus > Jaculus jaculus. The sequence goes on along the minus strand of NC_059102.1, from coordinate 337,094,742 downwards.
CAAACAAGTTTGTGTAGCCTACAACTAACCACTCAGCTATGCCAACTCCCACCTTTCCTGCAACCAGAGATTTGTAAGCTGGAGAATCTGGCATCACCTTTCTTATTTAAAAGTCTAAGTTTGATCCAAACACTGCTGAACTCCAGAATAGACTTGTATTTGGGTGTTGCTTACTTTTCCATGTTGCTTTGTTTTAACTTAGGATGGTTGCAATCTTGAGTGAGTAGTCAACACTTCTCTTACTTCAACTTGCACAATCCTTTTATTAGGTAGGATAGGTTACACTAAGATAAGATGGTCTGGTGTAATAAAAAGAACTCCAAAGCTCAGTGAAAAACATGACAGAAGTGGGAGAAAGTATAGGTGCCCTTCTGTGCTTCCATCAATGACAGAATTCTGGAAGATGTTTATGAGGCCAAACCTGAGAGAAGAATTCATCCCTTATGCCCACATCACAAGGAAAAGAATTAGTCACATTACCCTCATTTAGGTATGGGGGAGAGTAAGTGGATATCTATAAACATTATCTTGGCCAAGAAAAATTTAAAAAATAAGATAAAAAAAATATCTTGGTCAAATATCTCTTTTATCCTCTCCTTCTTTCACCTAGTCTAGTAGTTTGAATGTGTGTCCCTCATAGAATCATATGCTTCGCTAAAACTTGTAACTGGGGTCTCCAGCCACCTGGAGGTGTATTTGGGGGCAAATCCAAATTCCAGCCCAAAGGTAGGCAAAGAAGTGTAAGCTCTGGGGTCCTGCTTGCTGCTGTCTTGGTTTCTTGCTCAATCTTTGGTTGCCTTTCAGTGCTTGGACATATGGAAGCAGCTTCTTCCACCATTGATGGAATATCCCTCTGGATCTGTGAGCTTGCAATAAACCCTTCCTCCTATAAACTGTGTCTGGGTCGGATGTTCATCCCGGCAGTGCAAAACTAACTGCAACACCTGTGATAAGCAATGTGATGATAACTGAGAGGCCCCACAAGGCTTGCTTCTCATCTTAATAGGCACACCTGTAAAGCCTTACCACTAGGTGTGATTTTACTATGTAATGTGTTAACACTATCCACCAAGTAGGGATTATTTCTTCCATTTTCCTTTTTTTAATTTTTTTTGTTTTATTTATTTATTTATTTATTTGAGAGTGACAGAGAGATAAAGAGGCAGATATAGAGAGAGAATGGGTGTGCCAGGGCCTGCAGCCACTGAAAACAAACTCCAGATGTGTGTGCCCCCTTGTGCATCTGGCTAATGTGGGTCCTGGGGAATCGAGCATTGAACCGGGGTCCTTAGGCTTCACAGGCAAGCGTTTAACCACTAAGCCATCTCTCCAGCCCAATTTTCTTGTATTTTTCACTTGGCAAGGAGAGTCTATCCTGAACAGGAGCTGTGTGTTTGCTCATTCTACTAAGATGATCATATATATTATAAGTCATCTTCCTAAGGGCAAAACTCTGTAGGATCATTGATCCAGACCACTGGTGGCCCTCCTTGCAAATCCACATGTTAAGCATGGAAGGGTGATCTCTCACCCCATTGGTCACCAGCATTCATTTGGATTATTTGGTTGGCCAGGCAGATGTTCCCTGTCTTTCTCACTGCTCTCTACGTGTGCCTCCGCCCCAAAGCTGCATACTTGGTTGAATAGGACGGCCTGCCCCTTAGTGGAAGACCATTCTCCAGGGATGGGTATTTGAGTAACTGTACTTTCCTACCATAGCCTCTGAGAAAGCCCCCCTCATTCAAATGTTGAAGTGTCATCCCCCAGTGAGATGGTATTAGGACACAGGGGACTGTGCCAGGTGACGAGACTCAGAGATCCCTCTCCCACATTCTGCCATGCAAAGACATGGTCAGGTGTCCATGAGCCAGGAAACTGTCCTTACTCTACATGGATGGTCGGGCAATATGTAAATCCTGGACAACTTTTCAATTTCAGAAATGCAAGAAGTCAGTTTCTATGACGTAGACGCTGCTCAGTCTGTGATATTCTATTGCGGTGACTCATCAGCGTCCCATGCCCTCTTTCAGCATGTCCACCAGGTCGGGACATGGTTTTCTCTTAGTTCACATGTGAGTGTACAGTGGAGCTTTGGGGGCCCTGCATGGTGAAGATGTGAAGATGCCATTACTCTGCTAGCTAATGCAACATGTCTATATTCTGCATTCTGTCCTCTAGAAGTTTCTCAGTTTAAATTTGAATATGGCAAATATTGATAATCACACACATTTTGGAGGATCTTCAATTGCTTATGAGAAACAAAGTCCAAAGACCAAAAATGCTAGAACCACTGATGCAGGCAACACGTGCATTTGCACTCAAAATGGTTCAAGAATGAAACTATAACCTTTAGTGTAACAGCAGCGTGACTGTGGTCAAATTAACCTGCCGGGGCCTCAGTCTCCTGATGGGCAATATTACCAATGACACAGCTCCAGATCAAAATGAAAGGAGACAAACTAGGCTAACACCTAGCACTGTAAGCAAAACTGGCTCCACAGAACCTATCTTTGGAATGATAAGTTCATCTTTTCATTACCACCATGATGAAGAGATCTGGATGGCTGAGGGTCTACAGAGAGCTTTTCATTGCATATGATTAACTTAAAAGGTACAGTTGAGCAAGGCATGATGGCATACACCTTCAGACCTAGTACTCAAGAGGCTGGGGAAGGAGGATATGAGTTCAAATCTGTGGAGGTAATTCAGTGAGATACTTTCCCAAAATTTAAAAAGTAAGGACCTTTTTTGTAGACATCCTATCAAATCAAGAGTCCCACTCATCTTCCCCATTATTCAAGAAGTACATCGCTTGACTTATTCTTTTCACAATTACCTATAATTTGTAATATCACCTCCTCTTCCTCTAAATCACGACTTTCTTCTCCTTCTCTTCACCTCTCCTCCTCTCCTTTGTCTCTTCTTCCTTTCTCCCTACCTCCTCCGGTTCCTTCCCCTCTTTATAATATAGAGCTGAGTAACATGGTCCCCTGGCCTTCTGTGATTTCTCTCAGAGTTACCTGCTGAGACTAAGTGGATGTTCAGTACGAAGCCAGACTTCAGTGAATGTGGCTCAATCACAGATTGTTTAAATACAGCACCCTAACTAAAGTAAAATTTTCTTTCATATACTTTAGTACAAGCTTGCTAAGATAGAGTGTCAGAGCAGAATTGCTAGGTCACAGATTATGCACATTTTTAATTTTGATAGACAATAAGTATTGCTTTTTAATATTTAGTGTGACTGATTTGCCACTTTAAAATTTAATTATCTCAAATTTAATTTTTTTCCTCTTCTCTTTGAAAAATTGGGCCATTTCAAAGCCATTCTTTTTCCACAATGTTTTTATGTTAACCAAAGCACCATTGTTCATATTGCAAGAACTCTAGCTTTTGCTTTATTGATTAAATCTATATAGTAAATATACCTATAAAGAAAACAACACTGGGGCTAGAGATGACTTAACAGCTAAGGCACTTGCCTATACAGCCAAAAGACCTCGGTTCAATTCCCCAGAACTCACGTAAGCCAGATGCACAAGGGGGCACAGCATTTGGAGTTGGTTGACAAGGTTGGACGCCCTGGCGTGCCTGCTTTCCCCCCCCCCCCCCCTCTCTCTCTCTCTCTCTCTCTCTCTCTCTCCCTCCCTCCCTCCCTCCCTCCCTCCCTCCTTCTCCCCTTCTGCCTATTTCTATTTCTGTATCTATCTATCTCTCAAATAAATAAAAGTAACTTTTTTAAAAAAAGAAAACACCTGTGAATTCTTTTTAAACTGAGCCCCCACTGTAGAATGGATTATGAGCTCTAATGAGAAAAGAACCTCCCTCGCCTTTTCCTTTATCCATCTTTATTTGCCTTTAGATAGTTTTCCAAGTGTATATAGTTGGGCATTAAGTACCATTAGAGTATATTTTTTTAAATAACAAAAACTTATAAAACGTGTATTAAATTGTATATAGTACATTACACTTCATTTTATATTTTAAAACATGTGGCGCTTATATTTTATTCTCAAAGCTGCATATTTAAAGCATACTTATGAACAAAGCCTTGTCCAAAGTAAAAATAAAATAAAATAAAAAAGTGTACACATCTCTCAAACATGAAGGCTCCAAGCTGTTTCAAATCTACTATTGTTGTCACAAAGGGCCCTGACTAATCAACTCTGATGACACATGTCACAGTAATAGGAAAAGGGATATGCGTTCATTCTTTCTTAGAATCTTTGAAATTCAGTTCTACAACATTAGTTAGAATTCACAGCTGAGAATACTTTAATATTTGCTTGCACCTTTGAGCTAACCTTGTTTTCCAGTCAGTAGTGGAAACTCGCACCTTTTCTGGTGCTCATAGCTGTTTGATCTGTGTAAGAGACCAGGGCAAGAACGTGGCTGGCTCCGTGCAAACATGTCCCTACCAGAGGGCCATACAGGTGAGAGCACAGGGGAACGGCCAACAGGTCAGGGGAGAAGGACAAATAAGTGGGTTTAATTCACTCCAGTTGTGAAAACTCCCATTTCAAAGATAAATAGGGATTTTAAAATAGAATCAATGAAGAATTTTTACCTCATTCCTAAGAAAATACTCCTTTTACCTTATGTAAATGGCAATCCGTTCCTCATTGTTGAATTAATAATACAATATGTGAATGAATTAATTAATATTTCAATAGTAGCTGACCATGATCTATACAAAATTACATTTTTCCACTATTTCATCATATTGTATTGTGGAGTGCTTTGCACATGGGCAGTTCTTAAAGGCTTTTGTTGTGCTGTATTTCCCCTAACAGCACTCAGTGTGTCCCACCAAGTGTTAAAAACTTCGGGGAGATACCCACAGCCTCTTCCAATTTTGCCACCCAACCCTCCCAGCCTAAGGTCCCACTCACTTCTCCTCTAGATCTACCACTCCCCAGCTGCCAGCTCTTTCCCAAACAGATCTGAGCTTATTTCTCTTTGTTCTGTCATCTAATACCTCACCTATTTCTGTTTATTCAAACTCCACATCTTTCATGGCCTGAATCCAACACCACTTCCCAATTGTGTCTTCTTCTAAATCCTTACTTTTTTTCCCTCAGGACTAGAAGTGCCCATTAGGTACTTCCCTAACACACATAGAGAGCAGGGCAACATTCGGAAGAGTGGGTATCTCTGCACAGTGTTAGATTACAAGTCATTCAGAGTCAAGACCCTGTGCTTTTCCCCTTGTATCCCCATCACAGCTTCAAAGCAAACATACAACGTGCTTGAGGCTTTTAAAGAACTGGATGGAACTGCAGACAGAATGCTAACGGCTTCCCCTGCCATTTTGGCACCTCCATCACCCCGCTGAGTGAGGAAACCTCACTTGTACATGCCTGCATGCATATAAAACCAGAAGTCAGGGGCTAGAGAGATGGTTTAGTAGTTAAGGCATTTGTCTTTGAAGCCTAAGAAAACAGGTTTGATTCCCCAGTACCCATATAAGCCAAGTGCACAAGGGGGCACATGCATCTGGAGTTTGTTTGCAGTGGTTGGAGGCCTGGGCACAACCATTCTCTCTTTGTCTCTCTCTGGCTCTCTCTGTCTCCTCTCTATCTCACTCTCTGTGCTTGCAAATGAATGAATAAAGTATTTTTATAAAAAAGAAAACCAAGAGTCAGAAAACTGTTTTCCATTCTCGACTGTGAATTGATCTTGAGGATTCTGCAGGAGAGAAGAGCTGCCTGTAAATGGGGTGCCACCCAGAGATGTCTTCTTTGTCCCACCAGCTCAGAATCTGTGGGCAGAGAAGGCAGAGCATGTGCCTATGCAATCTATGGAAAACTTCGGATACTGATAATGAGGTCCAGTCTTGTCTATTATGATTCAGAACAGTGAAATGGCTCAGCTGTTAAAGATGCTGGCTTACAAAACCTACTGGCCTGGGTTCAATTCCCCAGCACCCACATAAAGCCAGATGCACCGTGTGGCTCTTGTGCCTAGATTTCATTTGCAGTTGCAAGAGTCCCTGGAATGTTTGTTCATTCTCTCTCTCTCTCTCTCCCTCTCCCTTTCTCTCAAATAAATAAATAATATTTTAAAAAAGAAAGTGTTATTATTAGTTTACCATGTATAAGGAACCAACCTCAATATTTGAATAATAGATAATAAAGACATCGTTTCTAAATCAAGACTAATTTGATTTGTACGAAATGAATGCTAGGTATAAAAATGTTGCTCAGTCTTTGAGGACTTCAGATGTTACTTTTGTAAGTAGAAAAAAAAATGGCCCTATGGAGCTCATGTCTCCAATTACTAGATTTAAGAAAAGTGACAAATGATTTCATGTTGGTTCATTAGCCAGGCCGTGTAGCATCATCTTGTTGGCTGCAGGCACTGGTCTGAACTTGTGGTTTCCAGGTGGTGCTGAATGACAGTTTGAACCACTTCTGGGGTTTTATTCATAATCTTAACCTGAATTGCCAGCTCTTGTCTATAGCTATTCCTTTATTTTTTCACAAGAAGCTGAAGCATATCTAATAAAATATCAAGGTGGTCAGTATATTTAAATGGAGATTATTTTGCAACTCTCTCTGTATAAAGCAGCAACCTTTTGAAGGCACTCACTCTCAGGGATTTGGCATTTATTTGACTTGAGGAACCCAGCCACCGGTCAGGATTTACAAGCAAGAACTCATCCATTTTAGGATAAGGAGCCCAGAGAAAAGGAGGATGGCAAATGAAAGGCAAAATCAGAAGTAATCCCGTTGGCTTGGGATAAAGTGGATAGTGACCAGAAAGATTAACCCTTTCCAAAGAGTAATAAGCACACGTAAGACTCGGGTGATGGGCACACAGTGCCTGTAACTACAGTGTTGGCTCATTACTGGGATCAGCGTCAAAAAGATTCCTAAGGGCCAGGGTAGATAGGCTTAGTGCAAATGCACCACAAAGACCACAGGGAAAGCTCTGGAAACTGCTGGATCATCAGATCAATAGACTCAAAGATGACTAAGTTAGGTAGCTTTCTGCAGTTTAAACATTTGTGCAGGGAGTATCCCCACGCAGCCTTTTATTGACAGCTACCGATCAATGGTAATTTTTGATCATTTTCAACCTACATAAACCTATTGACCCCCTGCCACCTTTGGGGCACTTCAAGTCGTCAGAAATAATCAGAGGAGATGGTGTAAAATTGTCAGACTGCTGGAGACTCCAAGTACTTTCACGTGTCCCCAGGAGCAGAGTTGAGAGGTTAAAATGTAGTTCAAATTGCCTACAGAACCTCAACTAGCAGAATGTTCCAGAGAGTCTGGGCTTCATGCCTCTTAAAAATGATGCACAGGTTCACATCCCAACTTGACACCCCATGCACATAAATTTCAGAAAATAAAATAAAATAAAGTAAGAGAGGCTAAATCTCGTTGGAACTATTAAATTATGGAGAAAGGATTATCTTTGGTGGAAGATCTCTTCTTGTTTTCCTTTATTGATCTATTCTTTTTGCCTACTGCCAAACAAAAGCAGCCAATACACTTCTAAAATAAAATACATGAAAAGGATCAAGTGGTGGATATAAATGGGCAAAGACAAAAAGAGCTTGAATCAGTAGCACAGAAGTGAGTGCTCACAAAAATATAGCTAAAAAGAATCAATAGGATGGAAGAGTGAATGCAGAAAATAGTAAAATGATGTCAATGAAGATTAAGGACAAAAAGCATTAAACTCAGAAAAGCTGCAAAGGGAAAGGAGCAAGGAAAAAAGGTTGGAGTAGAGTGGGTGGAGGGAGGGATGAAGGGAAGAAAGTAAAGGAAAAGAGCAAAGAGAAGGAAAATGCTCTGCACGCTGACTTTTCTGGGTAGATGGGGCAGAATGCTCTGCCTCCCTAGTTCCACTCAATTATCTCCCTAGCCTAATTCAAAACCCTTAGGATCCACAGTGCTCAAGCAAAAATTCTGGATTCAAGAGAAGTAACAAGCCACTGAGTCGATGAATATGATGCAACCCAGTCCACAAACTGAGCTGCTTCCACATTTTGATGCAATAGCCAAAAATAGGGTTTAGAATAGAATAGGTTTAGAAATCCACTCAGGAGGGGAAAAAAAAAAAAAACATGTAAAGATTGTCATGCCATTTTTTTAACTTTTCTTTATCATACAGCTTTATTAATCATTCACAAATAGGCATTGCTATTACTGGATCTATTCAAGGTGTGTGTGTGTTTGTGTGTGTGAATTTTTTGATAGCTCTTTAGAAATAACTAGTTAATAAATATAGGGTGAGAACATTTCCTGAGCAAAATTTGTAATGCTGAAATTCTCCTTTATATCCAAGAATGTCAACCCTTCCTTTTTTTAAACAAGATAAATGGAGATCAGATCAAGGAAAGCACCATAGTAATCACCCTTTGTAGGCCGCACCTCGAAACATCTGTGCCAGGCACTCAGGAACTTGAACTCCAAATGTGCAGGTCATGTTTCTAAGTTAGTTGGTAGAGGTTTTGAGGCTAGGGTATTTTGAATACTTGTGCTGTCAAGGATCTAAACCATAAATGTTTCTTAAAAGAATCTCTAATGAAATCACTTTTGTTATTTTTTAATGGTTGCCCAGAGTGTTGGAAGATGGAACAGGGCTTGTTAATCACGAGGACTCATGTTACCCAAAGTGTTTGACAGTATTGCCATCTAGGGGCTGAATGGAACCCTCAGCTCTGAAATAAACTGTAATTGAGCAGGTGCAGCTATTGACAATATACATATGTTTTTGCTTTATAGCCCACATGCTTTCCCTATTTCTTATGACAAAAGCTGTCTCTAAGTGTCCCCCAACAGCCTCCTTTTTTATATATATAATCTGTTAGAGGTGATTACAGTTTGCTTTGGGGCTTATGCTTTTTTTGGCATCTATTACTGGATATTCTGAACAAAGAATTATTCTTTTCTGCATTATTAATCTTACCTATGTTTGCCTTATTTCCACAGAAAAGGAATCATTTATCAGAAAGGAATGTTTGTAATCAGAACTTGTAGCATCTTCAGATTTAATATTCATTCTGGTCATTTCAGTCCTGTGCGGTATTTATCTAAAAGACCAATCCAATGTTGCAGAGAAATAAGTTTTTAAATATTTATGATATAACTTTTAATATTTTAAAAAAGAGAAATTAGTATTTCTGTAAAATTTGTTTCAGACTCCGGCTGCTTAGCAAATGTTTAAATATTAAAAGATTTCCAGAGGTTAGCAGGTAACATCGTAATAGGACTTATTGAAACAGGAAAATTGGCTTTACAAGTTTTGGATACATAAAGGAAATTGTATTTTCTCTGCCTGTGTTTCATACATAATAAGAGATGATAATTCAAACTTACAACGAAGAATGTGAGAAAAGTTTCAGAAATTATGTCTATAGTATTCTAGTTATGTCTAACTAGGTAGTTTGGAAAATGGCTCAGTTTGGTTGGTGCCTTGTTTTCTTTTTACTATTTGTTTTGTTTGGGGGAGTGTGTGTGTGTGTGTGTGTGTGTGTGTGTGTGTGTAAACGCATACACCGTATGCACACATACGCAGAAGCCAGAGGACGAAGGTCGGCGTCCTCTTCGATCTTGTCTTGTTTCCCTGAGACAAGTCTCCTACTGAACCTGGATCACAGCCTTGGTCAGCTAGGCTTGCTAACCAGGGAGCCCCAGTGACACCCCCTGTCTTCACCCACGCCCTGGTGGGCGTGCAGTCTTGTGCACCATGCCCAGCTTCTTCCATGGCTGCTGGGGATTGAACTCAGGGCCCTATGCTTAGAGAGCAAGTTCTCTGACCCCACTGAGCCATCTCCCCAACCACTTGTTTTCAAATGGATGCCCTTAAATCATGGAGAATTCATCCCATGTAACTGTGTCTGATGCTTTTGGCTGACTACTCTCAGAAATAACTTCCTCTCCCCAGCACCACACATTCCTCCTCCCTTGCCTGGCAAGACAAAGAGAAAACTGAGGATTATCTATCAGGTTTAAACATCTAAAAGACCAAAGTTCACCTCATGCATTCTTTAATGTAGACATTAGAACTCAGTCAAAAGTTTGTCATGACGATTCACATTCTAATGGGCACAGTTCACAACACAAAATACAGAGCACTGTGTGTGTTTACCTATGCACATGTAGCTGTCTCCTTGTAGACATAATTCCTACCTTAAACAGACATATCCATCCAGCCCAGATGCAGCAAGAGCACCCGGGGACTTTCAAATCATTAAGATCCTTAGTGCCAGTTAAGTTATGCAAAATATGCTAAATGTTGCTCTTCAAGCAAGAAGCAAACAAACAAAACTAATTGTGGTATCCATTTTTCCTTTTAAAATCAACAAAGGCAAAATTCTCAAGGCCTAGATAGAAATCACTTTTGGCATTTTTCATGGTTTAGTTATGCTGCTTTCAACAAATGAGAATATTTTCACATTTATATTAATCACAGACTTCTCTAAGGGTGTTTGTATATTTATAGTTCAGTGGGCTTGTTGCTGTTTTATTATGTTTGTTTTATTGAATTTGCAAGATATGAGAGCATACCAAGCAAATGAGTGAGGGAGACTGGGGAGTGAGAAGGAGTCTGTGTATAAACAAGCAGTCCAGGGCTTAGAGAATTAGGATTGTTCCAGTTAAGTCTCCAGCTGCTTCAGATTAACCTGCTGGGAAATTCTCCCAGTCTGTGATGTGCAACTTGGTAACTATTCATTTCACTGTGAACTGAATGCACTGTGTATCTTGGTCATGAAAGACTATTTTGCATGTGTTTAAACCTGTATTGTGTGATGTGTGTAGTATATGTATGTATGCATTGCATGTTTATATGTGTTTGGGTATGTGTTGAAACACATGTGTGCATGCAAGTGTGGAAGCCAGATATCAATGGTGGATTTCTGCTTCAATTACTCGCAGCCTGACTTTTTTCTTTTGAGACAGAGTCTCTCACTGAACCTGTAGCTCACTGATTTAGCTAGACCAGCTACGCAGGAAGCCCGAGGGATCCTCCTCCATCTGCCTTTCCCACACTGGGATCATAGGCAGGCACCACTGTGCTAGGCTGTTACACGGGTGCTGAAGACCTGAGTTCACATCTTGCTTGAATGGCAAGTACTTTACCCACTGTGCCCTCTCTCCAAGCCTAGGTTGCTTTTATACTCATATACCACATCTTTAGCTTGCAAGCTCTGAAGAAGCAAAAGTCCAACCTGAGCCACACTTTTCACCTACCTGAAATCATACATGAGCTGATATTTCCAGAGAGTCAATAAGAACAAGGAAAACCCTCATCCCTCACAACTTTCTTAGTGATAATTCCAATTTCTTCTGTAGTGTATGTCACTGTTGCTAATGAGCTATTCCCTAACGTGGCCATGCACTTCAGAAAATGGCTGTACATCCATTTTTATCTGTTTCTGAAAGACACTTAACCTGTCCACTTTCTTACAGGGAACCAGCCATCAGGCCCATCTTTTTGGGCTAGAACCATTCACAACATACCACATTGCTGTGGTGGCTACCAATAATGCCGGAGAAGTTTTGAGCCCATGGACACAGGTTCAAACTTTAGAGTCTTCCCCAAGCGGACTGAGCAACTTCACAGTAGAACACAGAGAGAGTGGCCGAGCCTTGCTACTCCAGTGGTCAGAGCCGATGAGAACCAATGGCGTGATTAAGGTAAAGTCCATCCTGCTTGTGAAATCAAGTTCAGTGTCCTCCAGATGAACAGATGAGCCCTGACATGCCATCAGGTCACTGTGGGAAAACTCTCTTCACAGCGTCTTTAATTCCCCTTGATGGCTCCTCCAGGCACCAGACCAGAGACAAGTAGCTCTTGTGTGGGGGGTGGGGGAGGACTTGCTATGGACCCATCAGTGTGCAGAGTTACTTCATTAACACCCCACATCAGCCCCATTAGGAGAGACCCACAAACCTCATGAGGCACATAAAAGCTAAATAAATGTGAAGGCCAACATTGCCAGTGATAGAGGTAGGATTTGAAGCCAGGAAGTCTGACAAGATCTGCACTCTAATGACTTGTTCTTATTGCTTCCTGGGCTATCCAAACTAGGTATTTACTTAAACTTTTCATAATTTTCGCTTAGGGCAGAGCTCACCAAGAAAGTGACATGTGTCTGCTAGCTCTCTGATTTTCCCATGTAGCCATGTGAAATAGCTGTATAAATGTCACATGTGTAACCTAACATCATCAACCTGTGAGTCCAAAGGAGGTTATATTTCCACTAATCACCCACATTTTGATGCAATGAGCCCTTCCCCACAGGGAAGGTAGAACTCATCTCTCTGATATCTCTTTCCGAAGTGGGTGGCAGCTCACCGCCAGTTCACGGGATTGCCTTTACCTCCAGTCTTCTCAGGCCCTGCACCCTTTTGGCCTCCCTCAGCCATCTAACACAGGCCAGGACTGCAGAATGCCCAGCCACAACAGCAAAAGCAATTGCCCTCTCCCTTCCCACTCCTTCCCAGGATGGCAGAGATATATTTGTAAGTTCTGTATGACATCATTAATACTAACTGCAACTTGATAAAGCTCCTCCAAAAATCCTGAGAAGGACAGCTTCCAAAAATCCCACCCACAGTAGTTGGACTCTGTATGGAGAGCTCCGGGGCAAGGCCCACCACGTGGGTCTCTCTGAGTTGCCCCTCCGCATAGCTGCAGGTCGGCTACTCGTAACACAGGTACAGAGGTGTCCACCGGCAGACACTCGACCTCTTTGGGGCACGAGGTCTAATTTTGCAACTCTAAATTCTGCATCTCAGCCTTAAATCCCCCTCCTTTCCTTGAAAACTCCTCCTGTAGATGTTATTCCTTGTCCAAGCATCTTCTTTCCTCTAGTAAGATTGACAATAGGACTATTGACTCCTTGTACCTTCATTTACATTTACCAAATATTTATTGAGCCTCTACTAAGTGCCATGCACTTATTCAAGAGTGAGCAAGATGGAAAAGGTCCTGCTATCTCGGCCCTTGCATGGGTATGAATAAATGCATGGGCATGTTGAGTCGTAGGGGGACAGAGAGGCAGACCCTCAGCTAGTAAATAAACAAGCAAAGGAATTTCAGAGCAACGGATGCTATAAAGAAAATTAAATAGAGTCATGTAATTATGCCTGCTCAGGCTATTTTAAAATGGATAATCATTTGAATTGAGTTGACATTTGAGCTGAGCCCTGAATGACAAGACAGAGTCAGTCATGTGAAGATATGGGGGCAAAATGTTCCAGACAAAATGAACAGCAGACACAAAGCCTGAAGGCAGGAATGAACTTGGCATGTTCAAGGAAAGTGAAGGAAGCTAGTGTGGATGAAATGATGAAGAGGAAGAATCGATGTGCCAAGAGGGAGTAGAGGCAGGCTGCGCCCAACCCTGTGGGCTGTGGCAAGGAACAGAGGATTTCTTCCAGATGCAACAAAATAAAAATGACCAAAGGCTTTAAGATAAGGAATGGCACGGCTCAACTAATGTTTCTAAACACCACTCTGGCTGCCCTGTGGAAAATGGGCTGTATCGGGTAGTTTAGAGCCTTTTGCAGGATTCAGGGCAGAATCAATGGTTAAAATTAACTGGTAATGGCTTGGCCAAGAAATATGGGGGCACTGGGGACATATTTAGAAGGTACACATGAAAATTTTTTAAATGTGAAACATGACAAGAGCATCCCACAATGATTTCTGGAGTTTTGGCCTTTGGTTATCTGGGAAGGGAAGGTCGTCACAAGGATCGGTTTAAGGGGCATTTAGGTAGCAGAGGTGTGAGTCTATAACTCCCAGGAGAGATCATCACCAAAATAAGGATTTGACTCTGGTAGTGGAGAACAGTGTTTCAAGTCATGGTGCCCAGGCAGAGCCACCATGGAGTACAGGTTGTACGTGACGCTGACAAGAGCCTGGGATCAAGGTCTGGGGCATGCCAGATACAGAAGTAAGTAGTAAATGAGAAGCCAGTAAAGAGAGAAATGAGGAAAATGAGGTTAAAGGAGAAATCAGTGAATGGAGTGTCCCAAAGATAAGTAGAAAAAAAAAATGATACATGCTACAAAGAGCCCAAGTTATATGCTAGCAGAGAAGTGGTCCTGAGCTAGGGGACACACTCACTGTGACCATGACAGTACGATCAAGTGATGGGCTTGACACCTGGGCTGATGGCCTGAGGAGAAAGGACAAGTAATAAAGGGAAGATAGCATCCCATTAAAAAAATCACAGAAGTGGGACAAAGCTGAGGGACTGGGGTGTTGAGATGGTCCATTTAAAAATCAACCTGTTCTTATAGCTTTAAACACTAATGGAAATAACCAGAGAGGGAGGTAGACTGGTGATGCAGGAGATAGAGAATCCTTGCAGTAGAGAAGTGTGGTGGGGTGGGGTGGGGGGCAGCAGAGCTTGGGCAGAAATACACCCCCATAGCAGCAGAAGCACAGTGTGCAGACACTCCTCAACCTCAGCATGCCATGGGGTTATATCCAAACAAAGCCATCATTAGTTGAAAATATTATTAAACTGAAAATGTATTCTTATGCACACAACCTGCCAAACACCATAGCCTAGTCTGGCCTAGAGCACAGTTGACCAAAATCACCTCACATAAAGATAGTTTTGTTTTACAAGGAAGTGTTGGAGATCTATGCAACTTATTGATGGCTATATTGAAAGTTTTTAAAAATGACTCTTTGAATATGCCTTCTCACCATATGATAGTCAAAACTCATGAGGTAAACCACCAAAAGTGAGGGATCATCTACAGCATTAATTCATAGTAATGTAGCAACAATGTGATCTAACAAGAGAGCATTTCATCCTCTCTCTTCTCTCAAGGAAATGTATGGTAACGCCAACAAGTGATGATGAGGGTCAGAAAATTGTATTGGCAGTTAGTGGAGGAAGGAAGATATGTAACAATTACTGTGGGCAAATGCATAGAAGAATAAAATAAGACCAAAATTTGGCAACTATCTATTTCAATTTTATGATAAAGAGAAAGGGATATTTTGGCTCACGGTCTTGGAAATTTAAAACCAAGTGAGCCAATATATTTGGGTGTCTGACAAGGGTGTGACATCATGATGGGAATGCATAATAGACTAAATTATTTGCATCATAATCCAAGAATCAAAAGAGAAGGTAAAAAGACCAGGCTTTGGAAGGGTCACCTGCAGTGACTTAAGGTACTCCCCCAAGTTTCCTAATTATTTCACCATTTCCCAATAGTGCCTCCATGGGGGCCAGGTGGTTGACACAGGGGCCTTTGGGAGACATCATCACAGCACATTTGAAAGGTATTCTCCCGCCATTCATGTGCTTGCACGTAGAGTGAGAGATGAGTTCAACACTGGCTAAGCGAAGAGCAGAGGAAGTCAGTGGTTCCAGGGACCCCCAGGACCTGTGACTTGGTTGTAGAATCTATGTTCCCTTCACATTATACCATTCCCTTCCCTTAGGATTTTTCCTACCGTGTGTCCCTCAAGAAGAAGAAAAAAAAATCAAACCTAAAGACAATCATCCCAACATAGATTTCCAAAGGTCTAGAATATTTAATCTTCACCAACACTGAGAAAATTAACCACTCTGTAAGCTTAGCTTAGCTCCTCCAAGGAACTCCTTGCTGTGCCTTCCAAGAGACTCTGATGGGCTCCTCAGTAACCACAGAGGGAGAAGGTGGGTGATGTGCCCTACTGGAGAGCATCCTATCTCTCACAGGCACTGAAGGAAGGGAAGAGAAGGAAACCACTGTTGAAAAAATCTACCTCCAAAGTAAGTTGTTTTCCCCCTTTGCAGAAGAAAATTGAGCAAAACAGACATGATAACTTGGTCTGGGTTTGGATGATGACCCTTCAGACAAGTTACTACCAGACGTAAAGTACACTTTACCCCCAAAAAGCCACCCATCTTCCCCTGACCTTCAAGAGAAAAGGTCCTCCCCCAATCTCCTTGTTACCAAAATTACATAAGTGTGTTTATATGCATTGTACATATGCATGTGTATCTATATATGCATCTGTATTTGCATAATATATTATATACATATGTGAGCCTACACACAAATGTATATATGCACACAGGAACATATTTTCAACCCCAGCATGCTCTAACAAGAAGAATTAAGCACTCTAATTCCATTTCCTACAGAGTGTGGTGAAAGAGAGTTTAGATAAACCCAAATTTCCCTAGTCTAGATGAGATTAGCGGCACACAGTGTCTATAAATAGATATGAACACACCTCCCTACTTTAAACATGGGAGAAATCTCGGGAGCTCAGGTTTAAGTCAGCAGCCCTGAGGTTTAGACAAACGCCTGAATGGTATCCATCCTTTAAAATTTCTTTCTTTTTCTGTGGACTAAGTGTAAAAGATCCTTTTCCAAAATTAATGTCAGAAATGCTTCCTCCGGGCTAGGGCTGTCTGGGTAAGGAATAGGGGTAAATAGTTACCCGAGGGTCCCAGGCTACAGCCGTGTCCTCTTGCTTCTCTCCTGGGCAGGAGTACAGCGTCTTCAGCGAGGGCATCCTGGAGTACGCGGGCGCGGGCCGCCAGTTCCTCCTGCGGCGCCTGGCGCCCTTCACGCTCTACGCCCTGACCCTGGAGGCCTGCACCGCCGCGGGATGTGCACGCTCGGGGCCCCAGCCTGTCTGGACACAGGAAGCCCCCCCAGACACTCAGTGGGCTCCTGAGGTCCAGTCTGTGGAGTCCACCAGAGTCCCGCTGCGCTGGAGAGAGCCTAAGAGCCCAAATGGAAAGATAATTCGCTATGAAGTGATTCGCAGATGCTTAGAGGAAAAGTCTTGGGGGAATCAGACGATTCAGGCCGATGAGAAAATTGTTTTCACCGAATACAACACTGACAGGAACATGTATGAGTACAACGATACAGACCTGCAGCCCTGGACACAGTGTGAATATCGAATCTGCACGTGGAACTCCATGGGACACACCTGTAGCCCTTGGCGTGCGGCGAGGACTCTGCCGGCACCTCCAGAAGGACTTTCTGCACCTGAGGTAACTTACCTGTCCACAGATCCCTTGCGACTGTCCATCTCCTGGAGCCCACCCACACGGCCACGTGGCATGATCCGGTCCTATCAGCTTCAGAGGAACGGGGTGCTGTATCCTTTCAGCTTCGATGCCATGACCTTAAACTACACCGACGACGCGGCGCTTCTTCCCTTCTCCAGCTACAGTTACGCCGTCCTCGCCTGCACGCCTGGAGGCTGCTCCACCAGCGCCGCGAAAACCCTCACGACCCCCGAGGCGGCTCCATCCGGAGTCAGCCCTCCAGCTCTGTGGACCATCGGGGCCAGCCAAATAAATGTGTCTTGGTCCCCGCCATCAAGTCACAATGGAAAGATCACTAAATATTTGCTTAGATGTGATGATCAGGAGTACTTTGCTGGGCAGAACCTGTCCTTCCTAGTTTCCCATCTGCAACCTTACACTCAGTACAATTTCTCCCTAGTAGCCTGTACAAATGGAGGGTGCACAGTGAGTGAATCCCAATCTACCTGGACAAGGGAGGCCCCACCGGAGAATATGGACCCCCCGACATTGCAAGTCATAGGCTCACAGTCAATAGAAATCACCTGGAAGCCACCAAGAAGCCCCAACGGTCTGATCAAAAGTTATGAACTTCGGAGGGATGGCTCCATTGTCTATACAGGCCTGGAAACTCATTACCATGATTTTACCCTCAGCCCAGGTGTGGAGTATGGTTACACAGTGACTGCCATCAACAGTCAAGGAAGTATTTTGAGCCCACTTGTGAAAGTTCGAACCAGCCCTATGGCACCCTCAGGAATGAAACCTCCAAAATTGCACGCCAAGGACCCTTTGGAGATCTTAGTGGATTGGGAGCCTCCAGTGAGGACCAATGGTGATATCACAAACTATACCCTCTTCGTCCGTGAGCTGTTTGAAAGAGAAATAAAAACCATACACATAAATGAAACACACGGTTCTTCTGGTCCACAGTCATTCACAGTAAAACGCCTGAAGCCTTTTCACAGGTGAGTGGCAGAGTTAGGTTGGCTTATTTTATTTATGTGTGTACACGCACATGTGTGTGTTGTGTGGGTGTGTGCATGTGTGTGCAGGTCTATATAGAGGCCAGATGTCAACCACAGATGTCATCCTAAAGAACACCACCCATCTCTCCCTTGAGACAGGGTCTCTAACTGGCCTGGAGTTCACCAGTTGGGCTAGACTGGCTTGCCAGCAAGCCCCAGGGATCTCCCTGCCTCCAAGTCCCCAGTACGGGGATTATAGGCAAGAACAACCACACCCAACATTTTGTATTATGTCTTGGGGATTGAACTGAGGTCCTCATGTTTGTAAATCAAGCATTTTACCCACTGAGCCATCTTTCCAGCCCCCAAACTGAGTGTTCTAACAGTAAGCCACTGTGCTAGAAATGGCTGGATTTTTCCCTATCACATTTTAAGTAATTTACATCCCCAGAGAGAAGAGTAATAAGAGATATCTTATGTGTGAAATTTAGTCAAATGAACAGAAACACTTTAAAATAATTGAAGGCTGGAAGCACTCCTCTCCAGCCACACGGGCAACATTCAGCTGTAACTGATCTGTAATGTAGAGAGTAGAGCCCCACGTCTGCTGTATGGTGTGCGAATAAAATTTATATGGTCATGTGCATCTCTACTCATGGCAGTTATTTATGGTCATATTAAATATTAAATAGTAATTAAAACTTCCTCTGTGAGCTGGCCTTTATCTCACTGTGACTCAGGACATTTAAGAAAGCCCACGTTAGTGCAGGACATGCATCTCATAAGGTCTTCCTCTTTATCTGGTCATCAATGCAAGTTTCAAATATAGCAAGTGTATCATTTGATGCCCTTTTGAAAATTAACGTGCAAAATGGTTTTTGGAGAAGAAAATAGTTTTCCAGATGTGACTGGGATACTTTTCCTGGGCTAGAAAAGAAAAGGAAAAAAAAAAAAGATTACTATAAAGCTAGCAATTGCAAGTGAAGGTGTAGGAGAGGTCTCCTCACTAGCCACTCTGGTCAGCACTGTAGTGACTAGGATGTTATAGACTGTCTCTGCAATAAGAAGTTTAGGTTCATGCAGATTTTTGGTTTTATGATTGTTTAAGAGTATTGGCATTTACTAAAAACTGCAGTCATATTTCTACCTCCTGCTGGTCAGAAAGAAGAATGCTCTAGGACTAGAAAGAAACTGACCCACGACTTTAAAACAGGTAATCCAGAACGTGAATGATCTCTGTGTGGAAAATCAAAACCTGACCTCACAGCATTGTGCGTCTGCCGTGCACAGTGATGGACGTGTTCACCCACCACTCAGCTAGGAACGCCAGCGCGGCGGGGGCAAGGAGAACAGAAGAGGGAGGGAAGAGGAGAAGAAAAGCAGGATGAATGAAGTCACAAAAGAAAAAAGAAGTAGAAGTTTAAAGGGCAAAATGTGTGGGAGTTAGGGAAGTGGTACAGGGCCTAAGAGCACTCGCTACATAAACGTGAGGAACTAAGTCTGATGCTTAGCATCCACATGAAGAAGCCGGCAACCCCAGCACTGGGACGTCACCAACAGGAGATCACTGAGCCTCACTGATCAGCCAGTCTAGCTGAAACCAGGGAGTTCTGGATTTAGTGATAGATTGTCTCAAGGAAATAAGGCAGAACGCCTGATTTCTTCCTCTGGCCTCCATAATCATGTGCTTCAGGCATGCACATATGTGCATACAGTACATGCATACATACACACACACACACACACACACACACACACACACACACACACACTACATGCTGCCCACACACACACAAAAAAAATGCAAAGCAGAAAGCAAGTAAGGGAGCTGAAGGCAATGATGAAAGGAGCAAACAGGAGAAGTAGACAACAGCAAAGGAAAGGGAGGAAGAATGGCTGCTGCGTGTCTGAGGGAGAAGTCGTAAAGGGAATGGGGTGTGGGGAGAGAACCAAGCTTACTTGTAGCCATGGGCTTCTTGCACTACAAAGCCCACTGTGTGGGAAAAGCCCCTGCTATGTACATAGGCCTTTCCAGGTGTCAGATACCAGCTATGAGGCAAAGTGTAATTGATTAGTTGAGTTTAAATGGATGGTGATAAGGTGTCTCCGTGATGGATCGTCTAGCATGTAGCTGGGTTAACTTTGGCCCCCAAAGGTCTTTATGTGGTGTAAGAGCCTGTTTTAAGATGTCAGGTATCAGATGCAAAGATTCATTACCACGGAGACCGTAACTCCATGATGCTCCTTCATGGCCAGGAACCATTCCCAGGGAATCGTTTAGCCCTAGCACAGGTAGGACACACCCAGGCTACTGAAGTGAGTTCACAGCCCCCAAGCTGAATTTTTCATTGTTTTTTTTTTTCTTAAGTATGTAGACAGAGTGACTTACTTTTCACAGGTGAGAGTTTCTTCATCCCATGAAGTCCCTTTTTAAAGTACTGATTTTGTTTTGTATGCATGTGTATGATGTGTACATGAGTGTGTGCACACGTGCACACATACCACAGTGCACGTGTGGAGGTCAGAGAACAACTCGGAGCGTTGCTCCTCATCTTACACCTTAAATTTTTTTGTTTATTATTTTTATTTATTTATTTGAGAGTGACAGACAGAGAAAGAGGCAGGTAGAGAGAGAGAGAATGGGCGCACCAGGGCCTCCAGCCACTGCAGAAGAACTCCAGATGTGTGTGCCCCCTTATGCATCTGGCTAACGTGGGTCCTGGGGAGTTGATCCTCGAACCTGGGTCCTTAGGCTTCACAGGCAAGCACTTAACCACTAAGCCATCTCTCCAGCCCTCATCTTACACCTTAATTGAAATAGGGTTTACTTTTGGTCTGCTTCTGTGAATGCCTCCCAGCTTCAGTGCTCTCCTGACCCTATCTCCCATTGCCATAGGCACGTTAAGAACACAGACACATGTGCTGCTGGCCTTTTAGAAGTTCTGAAGGTCTCACCTGTGGTCATCAGGACTGCAAAGCAAGCACCTTTAGCCACCGGGCCATCTCCCGAGCCCTCCGCCCCATGCAGCCCTTTGAAGGCAAGAAATACTTACACATACCAAACAGATAAGGACCTTTCAGAAGGGCTGAAAATGTTCAAAACTTTTCAAAGAAATAAGACTTTATTCTTACTTTATTTTAAAGTCTATATTCTAAAATGAATGTGAACTTACTCTTTCTTTTTCTGAAAACCTTTTAAAGATTTTAAACATTTTACTCAGGCAGATCTTTTTGATGAACCATCTATGATTCTGCCTTGTATCTTGCAGGTATGAAGTACGAATCCAAGCCTGTAACACCTTAGGGTGTGCATCGAGTGACTGGACACCCACCCAAACCCTGGAGATGCCACCCCTGGTGCAGCCATCCCCACATCTGGAAGTGCAGACAGCTTTGGGGGGATTCCAGCCCACAGTTGCCCTGTGGTGGAGAGAACCACTCCAGCCAAATGGGAAGCTCTTGTACTTTGAGCTGTATCGCAGACAGGCAGCAACCCACGCTGGGAAATCCAGTCCAGTGTTGACCTACAATGGAAGCTCAACCTCGTTTGTAGACTCAGAATTATTACCTTTCACAGAGTATGAGTACCAGGTAAGAAATGTGTACTCACAAGCCCAGCTGAGATGGTGCACTTCAGAGCCTGCCTCTGAAAAGTATCTGCAGTTCCAAAAGCTGCTTGTGAAATGGGGTCTTCAGGAAGGTTACAATAGTCTTTCAATCTTTCTAAGCAGTAACTGAGGGAGGGAAGACTATTCATTTGCCTTCTTCATTTTCTTAGTTCTTGATCCATGTGATGCATGCTTGGATTTTCTACATAAGTTTTAGGTGAATATTTTGCATTTCTCATTAGTGATGTAGTTTCTACATAGAGTTTCTTTCTGCCTGTATTGGCTTGGAAGAAGAGTCTTCTTAAGAGATCCCTATGAAAATAACCCACTTATTATAACAACAAAAATCTAATGGCAAACATTTAGCCACTTTGCTCAAGAAAGATACAGAATGGTGACACTAGCCTGTGTGTGAGGATCAAGTATGTTAAAAAAATAGATAAATGTAAAAAGAAAAAAAGAAGACTTTGCATATCTCTAAAAGGCCAAGAATCAGGAACACTATTCTGGAAATGTTTTAAACTTGACAGAGAATTTCTGTCAGGTATGTTTGGTCTGGAATCCACATGAAGGTTGCTTCATGTAGCAGCAATGGCATGTCTTGTGTGGCAAACAGCTCCAATAAGACATCTGTATCCTGGAAGAGTGGTGTCCCTGTGAGCTACACACGGCCCCTCAGGCTTACTTGGAGCTTGATCTCAAGCACAGTGACTTGGAATTTTCAAAGGTAGATGTGAGAAGTCCTGAGGAAACACCTCTCACCACAATCTAAGTGCTGTTGTGTTTTCTTTTTCATGCTGTTTCCACGTGTTGTGGTATGAATGTGAAATGCCCCCCATGATCTCATGTGTTAGAATACCTCTTTCCCAGCTAGTGGTGCTGTTTGAGAAAGTTGCAAAGACATTTAGGAGGGGGAGTCTTGCTGGAGGAAGTAGGTCACTGGGGGAGAACCTTGAAATGCTGACCCTGGCCCCACTTCCTGCCCCCCCCCTCGACTTCCTAATTGCAGTGTGATCAGCTCTGCTTCCTGCCTCTGTGCTTCCCCACCATGAAACTTCCCTCAGTATACAAGCTGAAGTAAGCCCTTTTCTCCCTAAGTTACTTTGGTCATGTATTCGTTCACAGAATGAGAAAGTAACTAATACAGCAAGTGTGGTCCTTCAACTGTTCTTTGGATGCCATGGGCTCCCGACAGCATCTCTTCTCCTTCAGTCAGACCCACTTACTACTGTCCAAAGTACAAGACTTTGATGATGAGCAAGACACATCCCAAGAGAAATTTTCAAAGGGAAGAGATGCTAAGTTATAAAAGACTTATCAAAAGAGACTGGGGATATAGGTCAGCTGGCCAAGTACTTACCTAGCATGTACAAAGCCATGGGTTCAAATGCAGTAACACATAAACTTAATATAGTAATGCATACCCATAATCCAAGCACTCAGGAATTGGAGTTAGGAGGCTCAGCTCAATGTTATCCTTGGCTATATAACAAGTTCTAGGCCAGCTTGGGTTATATAAAACACTCTATGAAAAATAAAGTTTATCAAAACCAGAAATAATAAAATCACTAGGATTGGAGCTGGGGAAATGGCTCAGCTTGCTTGCAAAGCCTACTAGTCAGGGTTCGATTCCCCAGCACACACATGAAGCCAGGTGCAAAAATTGTCACAAGCATCTGGTGTTCATTTGCAGCATCAGAAGACCCTATGCACCCTACACACACACACACGCACACACACACACATACACACACACACACACACGTGCCCATGTGCTTGCAATTAAATAAATTAAAACATTTTAAATAAATAAAATAAAATCACCAAAAAATGGTAGATAAATCTATGAGTGTAATGATTAGAGATCACATTTTATACATGAAGACTATGTTTCAGGACAATATAAATAGATTGTTGAATAGGATAAATATACAAACCTAAGTCCAGATTTCTTGTTTGCAATTCCAAATCTAAATATTTCTTAAAAGCAAGAGTGTTCTGTTAATGGGGAAAACATTTTAGCAGCAAAAGCAATGTAAAGAGAAGGTTATTTGCAGCATTTACTAACCCCTGTAGATGTGGATATCTGCATGGCTTACTACCAAGACGTTGTTTCATTATCACGCAGCTAATCAGATAATGCTGGGCTCTTACAGCGCACCCTGCAGGTGCACTTTGGTACCTTCTGAGATCTGAAGACCCTACAACTTAAAAGAACATCAGACTCCAGGGTCAGGGCAAGGACCCAGCTTAGGTTAGGAAGGAAGAAAGCCCCTGGCGGGCCACTGTAGGCGGCTTAGTGCTACTGGGTGAGGTGGAGCCTGACTGCCTCCCCTTCGTGCCTGCTGCGTGATCTCACTGAGAAGTGTCAAGCTATCGCAGACCCCTGAGTTCTCAATGATCCAGCCCTCCGCAAGATAAAAATTTACTTTTCTGAGAGAGTCATTTGGAAACTGGCATGAGATCTTTGACCAGAATTAAGCAACACGAAGTCACCCGAAGATACAAGACCCAAACCAATGATTACGTTGTTGGTCTTTGATGGCTAGCGTCACGTTTTGTAAAGCAGGATTTTTCAAGTTTGAGTCATTTCTAGAATTCTGAAATTCTGAAGAATCACACTCTGATGGATATGTTTCAGTAAAATCAGTAAAACCTAACACTCGGATCAAAACTATTAGGAAATGTCTTTTTGTACTTCATGGGGATGCCCAGGTGGCTTTGCCAGAGCGCCGCGCACGTAGAAATCAAGCGGTCCCTACGCATCGAACACAGTTTAGTCTTCCCAAGACTCATTCTCAACCCAGCCCACAAAAGAGCTTTCCCATAGAAATGAGATGTGTCATGTGAGCCTGCATGTGGAAGCCAGAGGTGAACACTGGGTGTCTCTTCACCTGTTCTCCTTCTTATTTGTTAGACAGGGTCCCCGCAGAGCCTAGCCCTCACCTATTCAGATAACCTAGCCAGCACGTCTTAGGATCCTCCTGCCTCCACCTCCCCAAGGCACACTCCCCATGCCCACTGGGCGTTGAGATCTGAACTCGGGGCCTCATGCTGGGGTGGCAGTCACTGTACTGACTGAGCCTTCTCCCCATGCCTTTGTTATTTGCTTTTCCCTCTTTTCTTCCGCCTTCTTTTTTGGAAGATTCTTGATTATTGAGCAAGCAAGTGAAGACTGGTCTCCCTCAGGCTTCCAAAGGAACCGGAGTCCCGCCTGCAAGAAGGTGCAGCCAGCGCGCCAGGCTGCGAGGGAAGCGGGCCTTCCGCGAGCTCCGCCGCAGCCCGGGGCTCAGCCGGTCCCCCGCGCGCGCCGCCAGCTCGCGGTCATCACGCGCTCACGTGCGCAGCCTCGCTGCAGGCAACGCCCACCACCGAGGGAGCCGCGGAGCCTTCTAGGGCTCCCTTCCGCAGAATCGTGCTGACAGTGACTTAATTAGTGCTCCTGAAACTTCCCGCACGACAGATTTTTGCACTGAGCGCCCTCGCGCGCGCACTCGGTGGCTGAGAAGCCGCGGGTCAGCTTAGAGAGCACCCCGCTCGGGCTGGGCTCGGATGTCAGCGCCTCTCTTGGGGCTGGGCTGAGGGATCCCAGGCCCGGAGACAGCTGGCTGCTTTCTGAACCACAGAGGAGCACGGTTCCAAACGGAGGGTGGAGGAGGGTTAGAAAGGAGACAGAGAATCCTCACTGCTCCTGCCCAGGGCAGCTGCGCCAAGCCCACGAGGCAGCCCCGCCAACCGGCAGCGCTGAGCTAGAGGAGGAAGAGAAAGACATCAGCTTCAAGCCCTTCTGCATGGCTGAGCCGGCTAAACCTCTCCAGGCCCCGGGCTGCTTGTTACAGAACATCATGCACTGTGTGGCTTAAATAGGAAACATTCGTTTTCACAGTTCTGGGATTTTTAAAAATATTTATTTATTTATTTAACAGAGAAAGAGGCAGAGAGAGAGGGAGGGGGGTCGCACTAGGGCCTCCAGCCACTGCAGAGGAACTCCAGATGCCTGCACCCCTTTGTGCATCTGGCTAATGCGGGTGCTGGGGAATTGAACTTGGGTCCTTTGATCTTGCAGGCAAAGGCCTTAACCGCTAAGCCATCCCTCCAGCCCTAGTTCTGGGGTTTTTGAAGCCCAAGTCGCAGTACCCATAGGAACAGTGTCTGCTAAGGCACCACGTTTTTGTTTGCAAAAAGCTATCTTCTCGGGCTAGGATGATGGCTTAGTCAGGAAAAGGTGAGGACTTAGTTCAGATCCCCAGTACCTATGCAAGCTCGGCGTATTGTGGTACTGTGGCGTGATCCCAGCACTCGGGAGGCAGAGAGAGGTGGCTCTCCAGAGCAAGCTAGCTAGCTAGACTCATTGAATTGATGAGTGCTGGGTTTAATGAGAGACTGCCTCAGTAAGCAAAAGGTGGAAAGTAATGGCAAAGATATCCAAAGTCACCCCTGCCTCTGCACACATGCCCACATTCACCTGCATGCCCACACACATATACATGTACAAAAAAAAAAAATAAAGCTATCATCTTATTATGTCTTCACATGTTACAACAAAGAGGGAAAGAAATCGGGAATAGATGGGGGTAGAGAGGAAGAGAGCTCCTTCTAATCTTACATGGACACCAGCCCCATCTGTGAGGGTTCTACCTTACATGAGCTAATTCTCCCCAAACACAAACAAGTCTGATCTGCTTCAACCTGGGGGCTTGGGGGGGCTCGTGTGTTTAGTCCACACCACTCAGTTATAAGGAGATTTCCTTCTGGTTCTTAGCTCTATGGGACAACTATAAGCTATGACCACATAAATTCCAGAAATTCAGATCAAACTTTATGTTCTCTTGATTGGACTCTGTTATCCACTGCTTGTAAAACATGGCAAAAATAAATCCTAATCCAAAACAGCTTCATTCTCTAATAGTATTTAGCTTTAAGCTATGCTGATGCAAGTGATAATGTGAGACCAGATTCAGACAAAAGAGATGGTCAGCTATCCATCATCAAAATGGTCCTGTGAAGATATCAGGAGTCGTGTTTCTTATTTAAACGCAACATGTTTACATACTAACAAGTTTATTTTTAAATATGCTATAAAAGATAAATGCAAATAAATAATGGGTCTACTTTATTTAGTTTATGGCATACAAGTCCCACTGGTGCCCTTGTGGAAACCCATACCATCAACGTGACATCATGCCTATTTTACAGCCAGCAGCAGAAGAGCTAGTTAAACTGTGCTGCGTACAAGGGAGCAATTTCTCTTCGTAGGGAAGGGACTAAGGAATCCCCCACACCAAAAGAAACATGAAGAAGCTAGGCTTTGGAAACCAGAGGCAGGGCTCCCTGCGGCTGCCATTCTTTCCCTCCCCTTCCTTCAGTCCCCCCCTCGTCCCGCATAGGATGTCTCTGTGGGCTTCAGAGACGCCCAGCAAGCGGGGGAGAAAGTCTCTGCCCGCACCCCCAAGTCCACACTCCCGTGCCCCTCCAGTGTGCCTGCTGTGAAGCACAGGTGAGAGTGCCCTGAACCCACAGGTGGTCGCGGGGTTACATCCGTTACTAAGGGAGCACACTTGGGAAACTAACTCATCCACAGGAACTGCTCAGTCAATATAATAACGGGTATCATCATTACTACCCTTCCTCCTGTAAGTGGAAAGACGACTGCTCTCTTCCACATTCTGGAAGCCAGCCCATGGAGAGCAGGGCTCTTACTTAGCCTGTTACAGGATCCAGGAGTCTCCCCTTAAAACTAAGAGAACAAAGCCCAAGACGGAGCACCCTGGTTCAAGGGCCCACCTTCTTCACCAGGGCTCTACAGCATGTGGGGGGGGCGTGTTCATCTAGAAACAAGGTCTCTGCACGTGCTACCCCACACCAAGGATACCTGTGAACCCATGAATCGTGAGCATCTCTGGGCTCGCCACTCTCTTGTTCTCTAAACGAAAATGCTGAATTAAGACCGCAGGCTTGGGGGAGAGCCTCACTTTCTCACAGCGTCCTTACTTACTAAATAAGTGCAAGTGTGACGAGAACTAAGAAACCTTGTGTGTCTAACAGGATGCCCACTGCTTAGAAGGTCTCTACCCGCATCCCTGGCCTGCATCCACCCCTGCACTAGTCCAAAGAACGGAATTCTTTCTCTCCAGAAGGAAAAGAAAATTGCTCTGTATCTCTGTATCATTAATAAACTATTATATTGTAATATGTAAAGTGTTATAATATAAAACTCTCTAATCAAGAAGACAATGGACAGACTCTTCCAGTAGACACTTCAACCTTCCTCGTCCTTCACATTTTCCTTCTCAGGAAAACCACCACGTGCCATACACATATCGCTGGTGAAAATTCCTCCAATGCTGATCACCTAACTTGAGTGCTCTGCACCTGGCTTCTTGCTTCATTGTGTCTGTTTCCTGTTGTCATTGCCCTACCCAGGCCCGTTCCTGAGCATTTTCTATGACACATTTAGAGTCAACTTATCGAGCACGTTTTCTGTTTGGTTTTGGACTTGCATTTAATGAGCTGTTAATCTCACTAACGTATTTCTGAGCAGCCTGGAGGCTTTTGTTTGGGCGCTTTCTCCCACAGAACTAAGCTCCCTCCACTCCCACTGCTCAAGGTTCTCCCTGATTGATGGATGGCATCGGACTCTGGCAGCACACTGACTCTGAGCCTCAGGCCTGAGCACACAGCTGCAGCTACGGGCCAACGGGACGTCTCCATAGGTGGGACACTCAGGGACGTGACTAGGCCGGGGCCAAATCCCTGTCACTTTGATACCAGGGGAGGTCACCTACACCCTCCTGCAGTGGCACAGTTAGGAGCATGCTCAGTCTCCTTCTGCTTATGTTCTGTCTCTAGCCTCCTCTAAGGCTCTGTTTATTTCTGCCTGAGTGTGTAGCATGTGTGTATGTTTCGATGTGTGTTCATTTGTGTGGGCACACACATGTGCTCATATGTGTGTGTGCATGTGTGTGCATGCATGAACAGACCACACATTGATGTCACTTGCTTCCCACTTTGTTTTTTGAATCAAGGTTTGTTTCTTGAATCTGGAATTCATTCATTCACCTAGAGTAGTCAGTCAGCAAGATCCAGGGATACTGCTGTCTCTGCCTCCCCAGAGCTGGGATTCCAGGTGTGTGGTGGCTTGATTCAGGTGTTCCCATAAATTTATATGTTCTGAACGGTAGGCCCGCAGTTTGTGGTAATTTGGGAACTAGAGCCTCCTGGAGGCAGAGTGTTCAGGGCCAGCTTAAGGGTGTTACAGCCAGCTTCCCCTTGACAATGTTTGGCTCAGTCTCCTGCTGCTGTTGTCCATCTGATATTGGCCAGGAGGTGATGTCCATCCTCTGCTCATGTCATCATTTTCCCTTTCCATCATGGAGCCTCCTCTTGAGCCTGTAAGCCCAAATAAACCCTCTCCTCCTACAGGCTGCTCTTGGCCAGATGCTTTTTGCTAGCGATGCAGACTGCAACAAGTACAAGCTACCCTGCTTGGCTCAGAGGCAGAGAACCTGAACTCTGGTCCTCATGCTTGCACATCAAGTGCTTTAACCAACTGGACCATCTCCCCATCCAGCCGAATGACTCTGCTGTTGAGCTCCTGCTGTTGGCAGTGCCTCTGAGACAGCCATACGTCTGGAGACAAGAAAGGCCTCTTCCTTACTTAAGCCAGCATTCATCCTTCTGTGTTCTTGTTGGGTGTTTACTAGAAATGAAATGTTGAACTCAGTAGGAGTTTCTCTCATTGGGTGAAGACATGGGATTACAGTCTGCCTTGAAGGCTCTTCACAAACTGTTCTGCTACTGTGACATGGCCAAAGCTCCCCCAAATCACCCAGAGCTAAGGTCCTGGAAAACTCATTCAGAAAGAAATGCCTGAGAATTTTCCTTTATAGGTTGGACATTCATTATGTCCTTATTAAGCACTTTTTCTCTGTATCTTTTATGCCTCAAAAGGAAGGGAGGAAGAAAGAAAAGAAGGAAAGCTAGATATTCCCATTTTTGTGGTCAAATATGGTTCTAATTCAAAAAGTTCTCTTCTGCATAAATCAGGGACCCAATAGAAAGCAGGTGGCACACTCAAAAGAATGTTTGAAGGAAATTGAATCAAGAAGCAGTTCGTGGAAGTTTGGCAGAGCTAAGAACCAGCAAGGCTGTTAGCATGCCCAGGAACCAGCAGCAGCCAAAGGCTGTTGCCGTGGAAGACTAGCTCAACGAGGCAAAGCCCTGAGAAGGAACGCAGCACTGTCAGATCGGGTCGTCAGAGAGACACGAACAGGGGAAGTGAGTGCCCTGAGTGTTCTCCTCCCTTGGAACGGGCCCAGCTGGAAGGAGGCCAGAGAGGCAAATGCCTCAAGTGTGGCAGTCTGCAGAAGTGAGCTCCCAGGGTCCGGAGCAAGCCAGAGAAGGTCAGAAAATGGAGCTGGAGAGCAGCCAGCTCACATCCCATTCGTCGGGCTGGGGCTGCCTCTCACCCACACATGGCATCGCCTTCTCTTGCCACTCTCTGGTGACTGAGAAACCACTAAGAAAATCTGAAGATCTGAGTAGATTGCATTCCAGTCCTTGCACCAAGAGTCTAGTTCTATCAATTTCTAAACAAATGCCTCTGTCTAAATGAACCAATCAAATCTATAGATAGTAAAAAATCAACACATATAAGTAAGCCGAAAGCATTCGAATGCAATCCTTAAGAAGACAATTAAAACTTTTTCTTGTTCATTGACTTATCTATCTGTTGATGGATCTGATCATTACAAAGATGCCCATCATGGAGAGGCGTGAGCAGGCGGCTGTAGAAGCAGGCCTCTCCCTGATGACTACAGGCGCATCCATCATGGGAACCAGACATGAAATTCTTTTCCCTGATGAACCGATTGACTTGTCCTGTATTTTTTGCTTGGAGGATTTACTGAGAAATTTTATTTAATAATTAGGCAACATAACCCAGCATGATGGGGCACACCTTTAATCTCAGCACTCGGGAGGCTGAGGTAGGAGGACCACTGTGAATTCAAGGCCACTCAAAGATTACATAGTGAATTCCAGGTCAGCCTGAGCTACAGTGAGACCCTACCTAGGAAAACAAATATAATAATAATAATAATTAATGTAAAAACAAGGTCATCCAATGAACAACTGTTCAGGTAGGACCAATATGATTGAGCAGACTTTTTTAAAACTTTAAAACTCTGGAGTATAGAAAGACTCACCAATAAGGGGGTGGGTTAAATCAGGGTTTTAAATGTTTTTGTTCGTCCTTATCAATAAACTCAATCCCGGAAGTGAGTCGTGGGATTACCATTTAGTGTCCCTGTGCTCCTGGCTGTCAAGTCGCCCTCCTGGATTTTCACTCAGTACAATAATGATTGCGATTTTTTCTTGGTGTTGCCTTGTGCTGAGTACTGTGTTAAGAACTTGTGAGTGGGGCTAGAAAGATAGAGCAGTGGCTGAAGGTATTTGCTTGAAAAGTTTTCCAGACCAAGTTCAAGTTCCTAAGGCATACACATAAAGCCCCATGCAAAAAGTGATGCAAGCATCTGGAGTTTGTTTACAATGGTAATGGGCCCTGGTACACACATACACTAAACACACATGTGTGCAAATAAGTATTTTTTAAGAAAGTTTCACATATGAGGGCTGGAGAGTTGGCTTAGTGGTTAAGCGCTTGCCTGTGAAGCCTAAGGACCCCAATTCAAGGCTCAATTCCCCAGGATCCACGTTACCCAGATGCACAGGGGGGCACATGCATCTGGAGTTCATTTGTAGTGGCTGGAAACCCTGGTGCACCCATTCTCTCTCTCTCTCTCTCTCTCTCTCTCTCTTTCTCCCTCTTTCTCAGTCTGTCACCCTAAAATAAAAAAAAATAAGCAAAAATTAAAATAAAAAGAAAGTTTTGCATGTACTCACCACAAGCCCTGGAGACGAGTGTTATTACTAACACCATTTCACATGTGAGCAGTCTAAGGTGAGGTAAAGCTGAAATGTGGCCTAGAGAGGAAGTTGAAGGACTCGGGTTTGGGTGTTGAGACTCAGATGCCAAAGTCTGTTCTTCAATGCTTCCACACATTGTTCCAAACTGCATGTATATACAACTCTTAGGCGTTCAAAGCCTTAGCAAACTGTTTATAAATGCATTCATCTCCCCCTCCTTTCCTTATAAAATTGTAGAGTAATTTCAGTGTTTCCCACTCCATTTGGGCCAGTTTTCCTACCTCATAGTTCAGAACAGTTATATTCGCATCTATTGAGCGACTACGGCAAGTGTGGCAGGTGACTCAGCAGTAATGACAGAACACGCCTATTTCTAACACCAGAAATGCCTTGTGATTTCTTTAGTAACTTCACATTTCTGAATTTCAAACACACCAGTAGAAAGCAAGACAATGTCCTGATTGCACCCTTCTTCCCTGGGTGTCACAGAATTCAATTAAAACCGTGTTCTATCTTGCCTGATTCAAAGTGGTTCAGATAAAAGGAATCTGGAATGCAAAGACCTTATCTGCAAAAGCATGGCTCACAGACCCAGCACAGTGCCGTGCAAACAGAGGGCTGAAGGAAGTCCATTTGATGATGAAAGAAGACCAGACAGGTAGACAGCGAGGCAGCCAGCCACAGAGCTCTTCCGCAAGACCCTCCTTCGTGGCGGGAGCCTGCAGGCCGCTCGTGAGATAGTCTTGTAATCATGTAATTTTAGATTTATTGCCTTCTTTTTGCTGTCATGAGCCTCTGTGGCCACAGTTCTGGCAGAGCCCATGCTGGAGTACTGCTATTCAAACATAGTCAAAACCCACAGCAAGCCACCCTTTAAAAAAGCATTAGAGTGAATGCCAAGGGAAAATGCAGTCCAAGGTTGTAGATGACTTGATATGATTTTCTTGATTGTATCTTTTTATTTATGAGGCATAATTTATGAGCACTGGAGAACAAACTGCAGTGAGTGATGGTTAAGTGCAGCCAAACTCATAAATCAAGAGCAGTGAAAGAAGTGGTGGTTGGGATCGAATCTATTGAATTAGCTGTTGGCCTGAGCCAATACAGGTATTGGAAAGACCTTTTTAATATCTATTTGTCTCTCTCATGGGAGTATGATAACAATCACATTCCATGCCCCTAGGAAACAAATAATTTAATTGTTTGCCTGTTAACATGCAACCTGTTTACTCTACTGATTAATTACTGGCATAGCTGTTCATGTATTTCTTTTTTCCTGATAGGAATTGTTAAGAAAATATATTTGCATTCTCCAGTTTGTATAAACAGTGAGGCTGTCGCCTAAGTGATGCAAGAAATGAACTTGTCCTCAGTATCATCCAAAAGCTTTTTTTATTGTTTTTTATTACTTATCTTTGCATATGTGTAGTGTGTGTGTATATGTGTGTCCTGATACATGTGGATGCACATGTGTATATGTGTTCATATGTATGGGCGCTTCATGCGGAGATGTTTGTTGTGGGGGGGATTCATGTACGTGGGTGTGTGCATGTTTGTGCCGGTGGAGGGTGGGTGCAGAGGTCAGTCAAGAGTCTTCTTCAATCACCCTCCACCTAGGTTTTTGAGAAAGGTTGTCTCACTGAATCTGGAGCTCACGGACTCAGCTGAAGCAGCTAGTGAGTGATGCCAGGGGGCCTCCTGTCTGCTTCCCTGGCACTAGGATCATTGGTGCACCCCGCAGGCCTGGCTTTTATGTAGGTGCTGAGAATCCAAACTCAGGTCCTTGACAGGAGAGACGGCACAGCAGTTAAGGTGCTTGCCTGCAAAGCCTGACAACCCAGGCTCAATTTCCAAACTCAGGTCCTCATGCTTGTGCAGAACTTTACCCACAGCCCTTAAAATGTGTTGTGTACTTATTTATTTACAAGCACAGAAAGAAAATGGGTGTGTCAGGACTTTTTGCCTCTGAAAATGAACCGAAGATATATGTAACACTTTGTGTATCTGGCTTCACATGGGTACTGAGGAATTGAACCCAGGCCATTAGGCTTTGCAAGCAAGCAGCTTTACCAATTTAGCTATCTCCCCAGGCCTTGAAATGCTCTTACAATTTTTTGTTTGCAAAAAGAGAGAGAGAGAGAGACATCAAGAAAGAGAGAGAATGTGGCCTTCAGCCACTTCTAGCAAACTCCAGATGCATTTTCCAGTTTGTGCTTCTCTGGCTTTACATAGATACTGGGGAAGCAAACCCAGGCTGTCGGGCTTTTATGCAAGCACCTTTTTCCCCTGAGCCATTATTTATTTATTTGAAAGAGAGAAAGAGGCAGATAGAGAGAGAGTGTGTGTGCCTCCAGCTGCTGCAAACAAACTCCAAACACATGTGCCATCTTGGGCATGTGGCTTATGTGGGTCCTGGGGGATCGAACCTGAGTCCTCTAGCCTTGCAGGCAAGTGCCTTAACTGCTGTTCCAGCTCTCCAGCCCTTGAAATGCTTTGTAATCAAAACCTATCCTTAAGCCTGGCATAGTGGCACACACCTTTAATCCCAGCATTCAGGAGGCAGAGATAGGATGATCGCTGTGAGTTCAAGGCCACCCTGAAACTACATAGTGAATTCCAGGTCAGCCTGAGCTAGAGTGAGACCCTACCTAAAAATAAATAAATAAATAAAATAAAAATAAAAATAAAAAACTTATCTTTATTCCATAAAGAAACATGTTATAGAATATTACAGAACTGGCACAAAGCTCAAAACTGTAAAACCAAGCATCCTGGACAGAGACAGAGAAAAGTCTCCAACCGCTCCAGGACCAGGCCAACCCCCACCAAGTCCTGCAGGAGCCAACAAGTGAGAAGGTTTTGGAGCTTGCTTGTTTCCGTCTTGCATCTCGATGTGGATAACAACGACGATGGCAAACACAAGGTCAGGAGAGCACAGCTGCGTGCTGGCGGATTAAAGCCCAGCACTAAGGCTGCTCCCTGACTTGCAGCAAGACTTGCATTATTTCAGCCAGAAGAATCCTAGAATTATTTTTTTGCAATTAAGGGTATTTTTCTTGTGATAAAGGCAAATTATGACAGGGGAACCCCCTTTGAAGTTACATTAACAATTTCATCTTGCACTAAGGCTCCAAAGGGCAAAGCTCAGTCCTGAGGAAGAAGCTATTTCAGAAAGAAGGGTCTTTCCAGCCACTGAGGTAGAGCAGTAAAGTGACAACTTCTTTGTTAGGTATAGAAGTCACTACTGAGAAATTATTGGGGTGTTGATGTTAGCACCCCAAGACCACCCATGCGTTTCCCTCCTCTGATCTCTGTGCAAATTATCACCATACTTCTACTCAAAGATCTGGATATTCTCCTAGAACCACATACAAAGGAGATATGTTGGGTTGAGAAGAATTTGGAGCATTAGGTATCATTTTGATCTGGTCAGCAAGAAAAAAGACAAACCCAGCAAGGTCCACAAATGTCAAAGGTTAAGAGGTGAAAGCAGGGCTGCAGAGATGGCTTGGCAGTTAAAGGTACTTGCTTGTAATGCCTGATGGCCCAGATTTGATTCCTCATGTAAAGCCAGATGCACAGAGTGCCACTATCATCTGGAGTTCATTTACAATGACAACTGGCCCTGGTGCCTGTGTTTTCTCTCTCTCTAATAAATAAATAAACTAATTAATTAATTAATTAAAGAAGTGAAAGCAAGGAGACAATGGTAACACAAAGTAAATTTGACTTCTACTTGCAACTGTGATAAACACAGCCAAGAGTTTCAGAAAAAAACTATTGCAGATATAACACACAGAGAAACATATTGAGGTTCATTTGAAAGACTGAAAGTAAAGCACAACTCCAAAGAGACTTCACGTTGAGAAAAGCTGGAAAACGCTAGTGTCTGCCTGGTTCTACAGAGTAGCTCATTGTGCTTCCCAAATAAGTAACATGCACACAAGAATCTCAATAATATGAGCACAAGAATGGGCTGGAGATATGATCAGGGAGCAGGCTCCAAAGTGGTCTCACCAGAAAAGCTGCTAGAGACCAAACATGGTTTTGAGGATGCTGGACCAGTACATCTGGACAGACTTTTCAACCCGGGGATCCAAAATGATTTTGAAGATCATTTCCCAAGAGCACTTCTTGACAACTCTTCTCAAAGACAAGTTTAGTTTTCAAAGGAAGACAAGTAATTAAGCTTATGATATTCATAGCAGTCAGCTTATTGACAGATGTTGACATTTCATGCATTTAAAATTATTTAAAGCAAAATACAGTAATTAGTCCTTTGAGGAAAATGAGCCAATTAAAGTATAATTTCATATTCTTAATGGATAATAAGCATAAAGTGATACTAGTTAGGATCATAAATATATTACAATGAAAATAGAAATGTTTGTTTATTTCAATAGTTGATTAAACTGACAATATAAAACTATTTTGCTAACCAAGCACAGAATCTATGCTTAAACATTTTAGATATTTTATATTTATTAAGAGTAATTAACCTATAGTTCCTATGATATCTTGCACTGTAATTTTTTATAGTCCCAAAAATCTATAAATAAAAAAAGAAAAAGAATAGTATAAGTTAGTCAACCCTTTTTTACAGTATTTTATTGAAAACTTCTATATTTACCGACAATAAACCATGATAATTCCATCCCCTCCCCCGACTTTCCCCTTCACCACTCCACTCTCCATCATATCCCTTCCCTCTCTCCATTAATCTCTCTTTTATTTTGACGTCATCATCTTTTTCTCCTATTGTGAGGGTCTTGTGAAGGTATTGCTGGGCACTGTAAGGTCATGGATATAAAGGCCAATTTATGTCTGGACAGTTGTATGTAAGGAGTGGTGTCCTTTATTGGCTCTTACATTCTTTCCTCCACCTCTTCTGCAGTGGACCCTGTGCCTTGGAGGGTGTGATAGAGATGTCTCAGTGTGGAAACTCCTCTGGCACTTCTCAGCACTGTGTTGCCTTTGGGTCATCCCAGTGGTATCTGCCATTTGAAAAGAGAAGCTTCTCTAATCAAAAGTGAGAGTACCACTAATATATGAATATGAACATTAAGTATAGTGCTTTCAGGACAGTTTTGTGAGAATAATATATGCATTTAGCCAGATAAGAGCAGGCTTTATACCTCTAAGATTCATGACCTCCCATGCCATAGGCTTTTTATTAGGTTTTCAGTACCATGCATGTATTCCTTCCCATAGAGGGGGGTCTCCAGTCCAATTAGAGAGCAGTTGGTTTTCCCCAGAGCAGACATGCCACTATTGCACCCGTTCAGTCATTTGGCCTGTCTGCCTAAACTTGAGGCTTCCAGTGCCCACTGTTTTCACTGCTGATGATGTCTATCTCCCACAGGGCGGCATGCAGTGCAGCTTTTTCCAGCTTTCTGTTGGCTGATCTACAAGGAGGTTTTCAGCTCAACCCCAGCTTGACTTCTCAGTGACCTTACTGCCCAGACATGTGAAGTCTTCAGCAATAGGGTCTTACTATCTGTAACTCATGGGAAACCAATGGCCTTGGCAATAGCCTGTAATTTTTGTAAGCAACAGGGACCTCCCTGGCCAAAAACTCACTGAAAGGTATCCCATTCCTGACACTGAAAATTTTGTAGTAGCAATATATGGCTGTTGGATGTGCCATTATCCAGAAAAGTAGGCTTTCATATGTCTTATTCAGAATATCTTGAATTTTTATTGGCCCTCCCCCCCACCTTTCTCTTACTCAGTCTCTTCCCCTGGCCACACTTAGGCCTTTCCACTCCCTCTGTTCTTCTACTTATGTATACACAGTACCATCTCCTAAAGTCCTTCCCTCCCCCCCCACCCCTATAGCATTCTTCTAGCTTACTGGCCTCTGCTATCGATTTCTGGTTATAGCTAACTCACAAGTCTAAACATTTGTAGCTAGGATCCACAAATGAGAAAGAACATGTGATGTTTGGCTTTCTGAGCCTGGGTTAGCTCATTTAGTATAATCCTATCCAGATCCATCCATTTCCCGGTAAATTGCATAATTCCCTTTTTGCTTATTCCTGAATAGGACCCCATTGTGTAAATGTACCATATCTTTATAATCTATTCATTTATTGAGGGATATCTAGGCTGGTTCCATTGCCTAGCTATTGTGAATGGAGTAGCAATAAACATAGTTGTGCAGGTATCTCTAAGACAGGGAGAAGCGTCATTAGGATATATGCCTAGGAGTGCTATAGCTGGATCATATGGTAAATCTATTTTTAGCTGTGTCAAGAACCTCCACACTGATTTCCATGATGGCTGTACCAGACTAAATTCCCACCAACAGTGTAGAAGGGTTCCACTTTACCCACATCTTCACCAACATTTATTGTCATCTGTGTTCTTGATGATAACCATTCTGACAGAAGTGAGATGGAATCTCAAAGTAGTTTTAATTTGCATTTTCCTGATGGCTAAGGATGTAGAACATTTTCTTAGATGTTTATATGTCACCTGTATTTCTTCCTTTAAGAAGTCTCTTATTTAGTTGCATGGCCCACTTTTTAATTGGGCTGTTTGATTTCTTATTGTTTTGTTTTTTATGTTCTTTGCATATTCTGGATATTAATCCCCTGTCAAACGTGTAGCTGGCAAAGATTTTCTCCCATTCTGTAGGTTGTCCTTTTGCCCTATTCACAGTGTCCTTTGCTATACAAAAGCTTTGTAATTTCATGAGATCCCACTATTTGATTAGTGTTATTGTTTTTTTCCCCTGAGTAATTGGGGTTATATTCAGAAACTTATTGCCTAGTCAATATGTTGAAGGGTTTCCCCTACCTTTCCCTCTAGCGGTTTCAGAGTTTCAGGTCTGATATTAAGGTGCCTGATCCATTTGGACTTGATTCTTGTGCTTGAAGAAAGACACGGATCTATTTTCATCTTTCTACATATAGATATCCAGTTCTCCCAGCACCACTTGTTAAAGAGGCTGTCTCTTCTCCAATGAATATTTTTGGCATTTTTATCAAAAATCAGATGGCTGTAGCTGTCTGGGTTAACATCTGGGTCCTCTTTTCTGTTCTATTGATCTGCATGTCTGTCTTTGTGCAAGTACCATGCTGTTTTTGTTACTACGGTTTTGTAATATAGCTTAAAAGCAGGTATGGTGATACCACCAGCCTTACTTTTGTTGTTCAAAATTGTTTTGGTTATTCAAGGTTTTTTTGCTTCCCAATGAATTTTAGGATTGTGTTTTTCTATTTCTGTGAAGAATGCCATTTGAATTTTAATGGGGATTGCATTAAATGTGTAGATTGCTTTTGGTAATATTAACATTTTCACAATATTGATTCTTCCAATCCAAAAACATGGAATGTCTTTCCATTTCCTAGTGTTTTCTGCAATTTCTTGCTTGAGTGTTTTAAAGTTATCATTGTAGAGATCCTTCACTTCCTTGGTTAGATTTAATCAAAGATACTTTTTTGTGGCAATTGTGAATGGAAAGATTCCCTGATTTCATCCTCTGCCTGTTTGTTGTTAGTCTATAGGAAAACTACTGATTCCTGTGTGTTTATTTTGTATCCTGCTACATTGCTAAAAGTGCTTATCAACTCTAATAGTTTGCTGGTAGAGGCTTTAGGGTCCTTTATGTATAGAATCATGTCATTGGCAAATAATGATAAATTTGATCACTTCCTTTCCAAGTTGTATCCCTTTTATGAGTGTCTCTTGCCTTATTGCTATAGCTAACACTTTCAGTACTATTTTAAATAACAGTGGGGAAAGTGGAAGCCTTGTCTTGTTCCTGAATTTAGTGGAAAAACTTCAAGAGTTTCCCCATTTAGTATTATGTTGGCTGTAGGTTTGTCATAAATAGCTTTTATTATGTTGAGATATGTTCCTTCTATTCCCAGTTTCTGTAGAACTTTTACCATGAAGAGAAGTTGAATTTTGTCCAATGCTTTTCTGCACCTATTAAGATGATCATGTGGTTTTTGTCCTTCTGTGCATTTATATGGTATATTACATTTATTGATTTACATATGTTGAAACATCCCTGCATCTCTGGGATAAAGCTGTCTTGGTCAGGGTGAATAATCTTTCTTATATAATATTATATTCTGATTGCCAATATTTTATTGAGAACTTTGGCATCTATGTACATGAGGGAGATTGGTCTGTAATTATCTTTTATGTTGTTCTGTCTTTGTCTGGTTTTGGTATCAGGGTGATGCTGGCTTCACAGAAAAAGTTTGGTAGGATTCCTTCCTTTTCTATTTCATGGAAAAATTTAGAAGCAGTAGTGTTAGTCCTTCCATGAAGGTCTGGTAAAATTTACCAGTGAATCCATGTAGGAGTGGACTTTTTTAGTTGGAAGACTTTTTCTAACCACTTGGATCTCCATACTTGTTATAGGTCCATTTAAATAGTTTATCTCATCTTAATTTAATTTTGGTAGGTCATATAAATCAAGGAAAATATCCATTTCTTTCAGACTTTCAAACTTAGAGGCATATATATTCTTAAAGTATGTCCTTGTGATTTTCCGAATTTCTTTTGCATCTGTTGTAAAGATGCCTCTCTAATTTTATTAATTTTTGTCTCTTTTTCTTCTGGTCAGATTTGTTAAGGGCTTATCAATCTTGTTTATCCTTTCAAAGAACCAACTCTGTTTCATTGACTCCTTGGATTTGGGGGGGGTTCTATTTCATTAATTTCTGCCCTAATCTTTATTTCTTCCCGCCTACTGATTTTTGGTTTGCCTTGCTCTTTTCCAAAGCCTTAAGATGCACCATTAAATTGTGTACTTGTGAACTCACTAATTTCTTAATATAGGCACTTAGAGCTATAATTTTCCCTCTTAGGACCACTTTCATTGTGTCACAAAGGTTTTGGTATGCTGTATTCTCATCATCATTTGATTCTACGGATTAATTTATTTCCTTTTTTATTTTAATGACCGGTTCATCATTCAATAGTGTACTGTTTAGTCTCCAAGAACTTGTGAATTCTCTGTAGATTTTCTTGTTGCTGATTTGTATTTTGATACCATTGTGGTCAGATAGAATACAACAGATTATTTCCGTTTTTCCGGTATTTGTTAAGATTTTCTTTGTGTCCTAATGTATGGTCAGTTTTAGAGAATGTTCCATGTACACACTTTGGCATTTGAATGAAATTCTCTGTAGATATCTGTTAGGTCCATTTGTCCCATGCAAGGGTGAGGACTGAAACAGGTAACCTTATAGAGCCACATTCCCCAAGGGTGTGTGCTTCTCTACACACTTATTCCTGTCAGATGGGAGGCTGAGACTTCTGTTCTGAAATGGGTTCCAGGTCAACCTGGGTGTGAATCAGACCCTGCCCCCCAATATGACAGAAGAAACAGACAAAGGCCCTAAGAATCTGAAAGCATCAAAGGCAACAATAGTCAACCCCCAAATACAGCTTAATTGAGAATGGTAAAGCCAACCAAGAATATTTAACCTATAACCCTGCCTGACATGGAAAGAGAGATTAGCACTTCCAGTGCAGGCCTATGTACCTGCTTTTTTGTCAGTGGGTCTCATTACCTTTTGGCTTCAAATCTCACCAGTGCTTCGGTCCTACCTCGATCCTTCTGTGATGAGCTGTGAATCTGGTGTTCTGATAAGCTGTGCGGGATGTCCTGCCTCTGGGAGCTGAATGCACTCTCTGGGGGGTCTCACTACTGTCAGTTGGGGTTTGGGAGGGTGAGAAAGTCTGGAGTTATACTGGAACTGCTCAGCTGGGCCTGCCTTTGCCTCTTCAGCACCTCCTCAGCTAGTCTCTGCTGTCTCCCCTTCAGGTTTCTTAGCTTTGCAAGGAGGTTGATGAGGCTGTAAAATCCCCTTGTTTGGTCTCTGCTCCTGCCACTGGGCACCACAGGATAAGGCCCAGGTTCACAAGCACCTGACTAAATTCTGGCTATTTTCCTCCTTTCTGACAGGTCTTAGTCTCTCCTGTTTCTCTGTATGGCTGATAAAAAAACCTATACACCTTCACTTTTTGGAGAAAGAGTTTATTTTGCTGTGGTTTTGCTTAAATCTCTCCCTAGGCTAGATTGTTGTGACGCCTATCTAGTCAGCCCCTTTTAACGGTTCCTTATTGGGAACTTCATACTTCTGACATGATTTTATGTACAATTGCTTATACACATGCCAAATGTTCACCAAACTTAAATTTTGTCACTGTAACACAAAGCTAACATGTGCAGAGAAAGGTGCAGCTATTGCATGGGAATCTTTGAGCAATATGTCCCCATCTAGTACATAGGTAGGCAGGTAGGTAGGTAGGTATGTTAATAGATAACTGCCAGAAAGCTAGAGATAGAAGACAGAAGATACTTAGAAGATAGATGAGACAGAGCCAGATGATAGATAATAAAGGCAAAGATGATACATGATATGATGGATGATAGATGACAGAGACAGAAAAGAGTGAAATGGAGATAGAATGATAGAAAGAAAACTGATACGTGATACAGAGAGAGGTATAGATGATAGATGTATAGATAGATAGATGATAGATATATAGAGACAGAGATAAATAGATAGATAAATAGAACATAACCATGTAAGGAAGAAACATGTGACACCTTTCCTCACCTATGATAAGAACCATAGTCTCCATTTCTGTAACAAGTGACAAGTTCTAAATTCAGTCCTTCAACACCAAAGAAACAAAAATAAAATAACTTATTAAATCAGATCATATTGCTCAAAATATGCTGTGCAAGATTTTTTACTTTTTCCACCTATGTTTACATTGTGCCACTGTGACAAAATTCCTGAGAAAAATAACTTATGGGAGGAAATATTTATTTTTATTTCAATTTCAGAAGTTTCTGCCCATGATCAGTTAGCTCATTACAAAAAGGGGGGCCCTGGAGAGATGGCTAGCAGTTAAGGAGCTTGCCTGCATAGCCTAAGGACGTAGGTTCAATTCTCCAGGACCCACGTAAGCCAGATGCGCATGGTGGCACATGCATCTGGAATTCGTTTGCAGTGGCTATAGGCCCTGGCATACCCATTCTCTCTCTTCCTCCCTCTCTCTCTGTCTCTCTCTCTCTCATAAATAAATAAATAAGACTAAGTCAGGAAATTTTTAGAAAAGAACAAAACATTTTATGTCTTTATTTCTAAGTAGAGAGAGAAAGAAAGAGACACACAGAGAGAGAATGGGCATGCCAGGGTAGTAGTAGTACCGCTGCAAACTCCAGAGGCATGCACTGTTTTGTGCATCTGGATGTACACAGGTACCGGGGAATTGAACTGCCAGTAGTTAGGCTTTGCAGGCAAGCACTTTAACCACTGAGCAATCTCCCCAGTCCCAGTTAGCTTTTCAGTTTTGGGCCTGTGGAGAATGAGAGCATCATGATGAAGAGGGCACAGTGGAGCAAGATGTCCGTGTCATGGCCACCAGGAGAGGGAGGAGCACACAAAGACAGAAAGAGAAAGAGAGAAGAACAGGAGGAGGAGGAGAGGGAGGAGGAACAAGAAGGGGAAGAAGAGGAGGAGGGAAGAGGCCTAAGGGAGGAGAGGAGAGGACACTAGGATGTTAATGACAAAAGCTACCCTTCAAATGCATGCCCCAGTGGTCTATTTCCAACTATGCCTCACCTCCTAAATCTTCCATGAAATTCTGATATCCCATTATGTTCTGAATCAATAAATGGGTTGATCTATTCATGAGGTCAGGGTTGTCATGATCCAACCATTCTCAAAAGATGTGAACACTGGTGTATTGGGAACCACATCTTTAATATGTAAACTTTTGGGGGACATTTAAAATTCAAACCATAGCACCCCCCTGTAAAATTTTGCCAAAGTTTGATATACTGTTACTGAAAATAAATCATAGACACAATCTGTGTGTTTTGACTTTGAACCCTGAAGTGCATGTGTTACTCAGCTGGAC
Source organism: Jaculus jaculus (assembly GCF_020740685.1). Lineage (NCBI taxonomy): Eukaryota > Metazoa > Chordata > Mammalia > Rodentia > Dipodidae > Jaculus > Jaculus jaculus. The sequence goes on along the minus strand of NC_059102.1, from coordinate 337,051,312 downwards.
ATGGCCAACAATCCACTGTGAATTTTGGGTGATGAATTTTTTTTTTTTTTACAGTTTAAGGAAGAAGGAGTGGAAGAGGGAGAGATAGGCAATAAAGAAAAACAAATGTCATCATTCAAAGATTCTCTCCCTTTTCCTCTGGTGTTTTTCATAAACGAGGCACCAGGACATAGCCTCGTGGCACAAGTTTTGTGAAATCCAATGTCTCGCTGTCTCTGTTGCCTTTCCCATCTTTGTAACTGCTTCATTTTCTCAGTAGCTCATGTAAATAGGCTGATCCTACTTTGCATAAGCATGTTGATTTATATGGATGCTATTTTGATCTCAAATTGATTGAATACTAAAAAGAAAGTCTAGGGAAATAGCGATGTGGTTTGAAGGTCTCCTGTCAAAGACAAAAAACAACAACAAAAAAAAAACCCCACTATATCCTACACACAGTCCCCATTAGTGACAGGGAATTTTATGTTGCTTAGTTTTTAGAAGATAGTATTCTAAAACTGCAGCAAAACACTGTAACACTGAGGCCCACTTGCATTTTTTTAAATGCAGTGGATTACCTCACATTTTGAAAAGAGAATTGCATCTGGTCAAAAGCCTGTAACATAGGAAGGCATGGACATTAGTACTATCTCCATATAAAATCTCCAGATAAAATATGATGGTGTATGAGAAATGATCAACCACTCCTGAGTGTACACCCAAAGGACTGTAAATCAACACACCACAGATACCTGCACGTCCACATTGGTAGCAGTATTAGTTCCTGTAGTTAGGAAATGGAACCAGCCCAGATGTCTGTCAACAGAAGGATGACTAAGGTCTATGAATATATACACAACATCGAATTTTATTCAGCTGTAAAGAAAAATGAAGCCATGACATCTGCAGAAAAATGGACAGACCTGGACGGCATTATGTTGAGTGTAATAAGCCAGACACAGAGACACAAATACTGCAGGTTTTTATCTCGCTTACAATCTAGATGAGTTTACATATGTGTGTGCACACTTACAGAGGTGTGTATTTATAAGGCATGGAAGTAGAAAGGGGAGCTCAAGGGAAAGAAGGGAGGGAGGGAGAAAAATCAGGAAGGCTAACAGAATACATATGAAATGAAAGCAAAATGGGCTAGTTGAAGGGGAGGAAGAGGTCCAGTGAGGATGGGGCAAGGAGAAAACCAGAGAGGAGCACAGTGATAAATGCGCATGAAAATGTGATAGTGGAACCTATTTATGTGCTAACTTGAAAAGGTAAAATAAAGGAGAAAAAAGTGAACAATGAATATCCATGACTCTGGGCTAGAACTATACTGAGTACTTTCCATGATTCATCTTTCTTTCTTCTCTTTCTGTCTCAGCATCTCATGCCTGCTATCTCCTACACGTGCTCATTTTATTAGCAACTTGCTAGATTTGTCTACCATGATTCCTACTTCTCCTCTTTATCCATGTAATGTCAACTAGCATTCTGCATATTCTTAACCACCAGATAGAGCCCTGTTCTTTGCAAAGAAGCTTTTTTTTTGTTTTGTTTTATATGTGGTATGTGTGTGGAGGAGGGTCATAGTATATGCAGATGCAGATGCATGTCAAAAATGGAATGTAAAGGGACACAATAGACCTGGTTAAACAGTCTCCTGTGCAGCCCTTGCCTTTAGGCACACCTTATAGAGGTCACTACCCAAATTGATCTTTCTGATAGATAAAGAAGTTTCAGGAATCCTTACCACAGGCCTTGTTGCAAAATTCAGGTGTTTTCTGTTATCTCTGATCTCTGCTTCTCACAGATGGGGTCAGAGATATGCATGGCCATACCCAGTAGTTTACAGGATACTAGGGAATTGAATTCAGTTACTCTCAGGTCCCCTAATACCTTCACTTTTATATGGAAAGTGCTCTTACCCACTGAGCCATCTCTCCAGCCCCTTTGCAAAGAATTTGATATGCACATTTGCACTTTAATTTGCTTATTTTCTAAGAATATTGTCTTGTCAAATCTTGCCACTCATTATGCCATAAAAGGGGGCCCTGTCCTTCCCCATTTGTACTTACACAGGTTGGTCTCGAGCTGACTGAGGCCCAGCACCCTTCCTCATCAGGCTAAAATGCTCTCACTTCATCAGTAACCTTGTATTCATCACCATTATAAGAGGGGCCTTGATCATTTCAAAGGGGACAACAGCAGCTGGCATTTTGACTCAGACTCTAGCTTTGAGAAAGACCAGCTCTCCTGGCAGCAGTTACCTGCTCTTACTTTCTTAGCTGCCCCCCTGAAACAGTATGCTCACCATGTCTGTCAATGCTTGCAAGCTAACGACCTTACCCAATCCAGAACTGTAGGCCCTGGCCTCCAGACAAGTCCTTCGAGATTGAGGACCCTGAGTTTCTTGTTCTTGCATGTGCATGACATGGAGAATCACAAATTTAGCCTCTAGAAAAAGTACTCCAGAGAGCACAAGTCTAGCTTCAGCTCTCATGACTTCTGTTCCACTGAAAAAGTTCGTAAGCACTCCCCAGCGTCACTTTGTTCCTCACCTGCCAAAAGGGCCCAGCAATAGACTCCTCCCTTGCCTCGCACAACTGCTTTTGCTGACTACCCCGTCAGCCCGCAGGTGACGTGACTTACAAAACGGAGAATTTAGACACGTGTGAATGTTTAGCTGCAAACCACAGCTCTTTACAGGGTAGATTTGACTATGGACACAAACTAGCTGTGTCTTTTGAAAGTGGGCCCTCAGTCTGTGGCCATACCACCGTGAGCATGCCCAATCTCATCAGAAAAGCGAGTCCTCTGGCAATCTTGCCATAAAGAGACTATAGAATGACATTTCACAGAAACTCAACCTCGGAAGTTTGCTTTTCAAAGGAATCTGCCCCCCAAAAGAACACTAATGGGAGTTGTCCCACCTATTAAAAATAGGCCTAGGGTTCCTTCTCTTGAAGATGTTACGGATGGCAAAGCAAAATGAAACTGAACTCCCACCTCCAAGTGCTGACTTCTTTTTTCTGAAGTAGCTTACATTTTAAACTTTCTACCTGACTTTTTTAATACTGCATACTGGAAACGTGTATGCTACAAAACCCAACAAGATTTCCAACCTCTTCTTTAAAATTTAGGGTAAAAAATAATTTTAAGTGCATGAAGCAAAAGACATCCAATGAGCAAACACGTTCCTGCTGTTAGACTTGTACGTGAGCGCTTACTAAGGAACGCTCCCACTCCCACAGTCTTCTCGCGTTGCCACTTCGATCTATCATTCTGATTGATCACTGTGTGGTGGGCCATGGTTGGGCCTAATTTAACCCTATCCACTCACACATCCATCGGCTCTGTCTATTGCACCTGACAGTCTACAAATTACTTACTCATGCAAATGATGACCTAAGGCAACCTTTTAGGATATTCGTGTTTAATTATACAAATGGTTCTTGATAAATAAGATTATATATCTCTCCATATGTTTATTCCCTCCTTGATGAAAGGAAATTTAATTTTCATGCAGATTCGGTAGAGACAGTGTCTAAGAATTGCTGAGTTTCATGCCAGAGGCAGAGCCATCCCTTCGCAGGTGCTGACAAAACGACTCCATCTCCCCACGCAGGGAGGCGAGCACTTTCCCTTGAGGCTTCAATTTACCTGCGTCGATTTCTGGACCTCTAAGGCATCCCCTTCTTGTTCTGTGGTCCTTTGTGATGACAAAATTATAAAAATACAAGTTTATCTTACTCTGCTCTGAATTTGTTTTCCAGCTTGAGTGTGCTTTGACTTAGATTTCTTTTGTGGATTTTCTTTGGAGGTCTGGGCAGTGAATTCTGCAGGAAAAACTGCGAGTAACTGGACGCGGTGTAGAACAGGCCCTGCCCCACCGGAAGGTCTCAGAGCACCCACAGTCCACTCGCTCTCCTCCACGCAAGCGGTGCTCAACATCAGCGTCCCCACGAAGCCCAACGGCAACATCAGCCTCTACCGGCTCTTCTCCAACACCAGCGGGGCGCACACCGTGGTGAGCAGCGGGGCTTTCTGCCAACGCCCGGAAGGTTCTTCCAAAGAGCATGTGCCAGGCTGTGCTCGCTTCCTCCCCTCCCTTCTCTCTCATCTTCCAGCTCTCACGTCCTCTATGGTGAACGAAAGATTCTTCAGAGAAGGCCAACTGAGCCATTAGAAAACACAGAAAATATGTGAACTCTTTTTTAATTAATTAATTTTTTATTCTGCAAGTACAGGCAGTTTGGTACCATTATTAGGCTCATCCATGACCTACCCCCTCCCTGTTGGCCCCTCCTTGTTGAGGTGTATGGGTCGTGCATTGTGGAGTTAGCCCACAGTTATGGGTAAGATAAATGTCTCTGCATATCATGACCCAACATGTGGCTCTGACATTCTTTCTGCCCCCTCTTATGCAAAATTTCCCTGAGCCATGTTGGGTTCATTTTTGGTCTGCTTCAGTGATGAGGTGTTAGGGGCCTCTGGGGCTCTGGCTCTCTGATTTGGTAGGAGTTGATTTTTCTCTGTGTTGGTCTCCTTCCCCCTTGTGCTGGTATCTGGTTCATCAGGAAAACAGCACCCTTGCTTGTTTCACCAATTTTCCTTAGTTTCAGCCGGGCCCTTTTGAGGTAGGATGGGGTGGCTATGTCCTTAGGATCTACACCTATCTGAAAAAGAGGAGCAGATTCTCCAACGGAGAGTAAGTTAGCACCAGGATAAATGAGATAACCCTTACTTTTTTATAGAGAGTTTAATACGTGTAGGCACTCTTGTAGCCCACGATTGATGGTAGCTTGATATTGAAGAGTGGGCTTATGTTTGGCTATGGTTCTGACTTGTTTTCCAGCTCCAGCTATGGATCTCGTACCACTGAGGGGATCAGTTAGCCGAATCAAGAGCAGTTGGTTTCCCACCATGGCTGTGTGCCACTATTGCACCTGTATGAGCATCACAACAGGTTATTTGCTGCTAAGTAGGTTGGACCATGAGTTGCTTGGACAGATATTGGTCATTTCCCCCGGTCACCCATGTAGCACCTTCTGGCACTAGACGCTCTGACTGTCTGGGGACGGACTGTCTCCTGGCTTCCAGCCATGCTATTCCATTTTACATGTCAGCTGCATATGGTGTCTTCAGGAAAAAAAAAGGCAGAAATAGTGGATCCCCTGAGGCAAGCTGGCTAGCTGGACTAGCCAAATCAATAAGCCCTGGGTTCAAGTGAGAGACCCTGCCTCAGTACAATTCAGTAGTGAGCAATAGAGGAGGACACGGTGTCAGCCCTTGACCTCCACATGCACCTGTGCACCCACACACCTACACAGTGTGCCCACACACATATGAATGCGCTTATATGGCACACATGCACAAACATATACAGAAAACTTATTTATACATGTTACATGGCAGGTGCTATTCTAGACATTGGATATATAGTAATAAAAAAGACAGTCAAAGTTCTTGTCTTCATTGAAAAAGAATGATAAACCAGTAAAATATGGATGAATAAGCTAAGAATTATATCTCTGGGAGGGTATTACGTAGGGAAGTGAGAGTCACTACTTTTAGTTAGGGAGTGTAAGGAAAGTGGCGTGAAAGCTGAGTCGGTGAGGAGGAGACCAGCCTTCAGAGACGCAGGAGAGGACATAACAGAAGAGAGAACAGCAGATGTTAAGGGCTGAGGAGGAATTGAGCTACAGTTCATTTATTCAGTCAACATACAAATAAAATTACTTACTCTAAATAGTATGGAGAGGGTGCAGTGATATAACATTATAAGTCCTGCTTTCTGAGTGATGGATGGTGGTGCTTTTAGAGATATAGCAGTGAATCAAAGTGTCAGATCACTGGTCAGCCTTATCATCCACTCTTGTGTGTGGTGTCAGAGGCCAACTTCAGGGGTTGGTCCCTGCCTCTCGCCTTGTCTGAGGAAGGGGCTCTTGTATTTCTCACTGCTACGTTCACTAGGCTAGCTTGATCCACCAGTTTCTGAGAGATTTTCCTGTCTCAGCCTCCCTTCTCACCCTAAATACACTGGGATTACCTGCCACAGCATCAAGCTTGCTCAAGCACTTTATCCCCTGAGCCATTTCCCTAGCAGCATGTCCAGTGTTTTAAAAGTCTCCTTGTGTGAGCTAAAGAGATGGCTTAATGGTTAAGGTGCTTGCCTGTGAAGCCTAAGAACCCAGGTTTGATTCCCCAGTACCCACGTAAGCCAGATGCACAAGGTGACACACGCATCTAGAGTTCGTTTGCAGTGGCTGGATGCCATGGCGTGCCTATTCCCTACCCCCGCCACCATCTGTCTGTCTCTGTCTCTCTCTGTCAAATAAATGAATAAAAAATTTAAAAAAAGAAGAAAATATGTAAACTTTAACAAGGAGAGAAATGTTAGTGAAGGTATCAAAAACCCCACTACTGTAAGAAACCAAAGGCTTTATAGAGAGTCAAATTAAATTAACGTAGAAAAACAAAGGCCAAGAACTTGAGGACTGGTACTACACACAAACAACAAGGACAGTGGGATAAAGTGAAAATATCTAGCAAAGAAGATTCTGGGAACCCCCATTTTGACACACACAGAGCCCTAATGAAAGATAAAAATGTTGTATTTCTAGAAAGTTCTAGCCCCTAGGAAGTCATAGCCACCACTGAACAGGGCTCTAGCCCCGGGAGGTGCATTGGAGACAGGAGATAGTGGTGGAACTCTCATTTAAATGAAGAGACTGAGGACTGGGGGCGTCTCCCGGCTTACACCTCTCCTTCATAGCTCACGAAGAGGTTATGGCGGTTCGTTCACACACGCTCACATAGAGGTTGGGTAGATCCTAACGGACTGGAGACTACCGCAGTTCATCACACGAGCTTACACAGAGACGGTGTAGATCTCAACTTTACATGATAAATTATGTAGACCGATTTAGGGAATGATTTGGGCAGGTGTGGAGAAGTCCTGTGAAATCTGAATGGCAATCGAAACACAACCTCAAAAGATAACTCACACAGGAAGAGTGTATATGGAATGCTAAAGGAATATTAGCATTTCTACAGGGCTTTGTATTCAATAAATATAGACGATGTAAATACAATCAACCCTTGATTATCTAAGCTTATAACATGATAATATTAACAAGCCAGAATAATTTCTATTTGGAGTGCTGTATGCATTTTAAAAATAGCAGGTAGTACTCCTTAATTGTTACTTATGTCAATGTGGAAATTAATTTCCAGCTTCTATGATCTTTTCCAAAGAATTCTACAACCACAGTGAGGCCAAAAATTTGTTCCAAATAAATGAAAAGTTTGTAATCCTACAAAGACAATTGGTTTTGCAAAAGTCAACAACCACAGACGAAGAGATGAACTCACTATCCATACTGCTCTCTGACATCAATCCCACGGGATTGTTTTTAGTGGAGGAAAGGTCTATTCTGTGATGCAGGGTCTCACTCTAGCGTAGACTTGGCTTCAACTCAGGGATTCTCCTAACTTAGCCTCCCAAATGCTGGGCATACAGGATGAACCACGGCACCTGGGGCAAATGATAATGTGACTTCATCATCTTTTACTTTTGTAGCACCAGGCACAGATTTAGCCTAAGGCCATGCACATTCTAGGCAAGATTCAAGGGGATTTTTAAATGCAGAAATTCTATGAAAGTTGTCATGGCAGAATATAAAAGTTCATGATAAAAATATAATTCAAATATAGATTATGAATTATTTGCAAAGGCACAATTTTGAAGGTCATGAAATTCAATCAACAATTGTGTTTTCTGTGTCTTTTTATAATATGTTTCTAAGTTTACATAACAAATAAGGTCTCCTGTCTCCTGGTACCTCTCCCTTCTATGGAGAACTACGTTGTGAAAGAGTTGGTATTGTTTTAACTCGTGCCTCTATGGCTGGAGCAGTAATTCCCCGAGGGCAACCTCAGTGCAGACTGAGTGTCTCGTTGCATCTCTAGAGCCTCTGATGTGTGACATTGCCTCATCTGCCCCTCTCTCCCCCAGCTGTCTGAAGGCATGGCCACCCAGCAGACACTCCATGACCTGCGACCCTTCACCACGTACACCATCGGGGTGGAGGCCTGCACCTGCCTCAACTGCTGCAGCAAAGGACCAGCACTGGAGCTGAGGACTCGCCCGGCTCCGCCCTCAGGGCTGTCCCCTCCACGGGTTCAGACGCTGGCCTCACGGATGGCCTCCTTCCGCTGGAGCCCCCCGCTACTCCCCAACGGTGTCATTCAGAGGTCAGTTGGAAGGTTGATAAACCAAAAGGAGGTGTGCACGGCGTGTATAGTCACTCCACAGTCCCCAAGAAGGGCTTGCCATCTACCTGTGCTAAAGTAGATTTATTGAGTACTTATGTTTTACCCAAATGTTTGAATCATAAAACTGACAATCAGATAAGTAAACAACAAAATCATCTTTTTTTAATTTTTTTTTTGTTTATTTATTTATTTGAGAGCAACAGACAAAAAGAGAAAGAGGCAGAGAGAGAGAGAGAGAATGGGCATGCCAGGGCCTCCAGCCACTGCAAACAAACTCCATACGCATGCACACCCCCCTGTGCATCTGGCCAACCTGGGTCCTGGGGAATCGAGCCTCAAACCAAGGTCCTTAGACTTCACAGGCAAGTGCTTAACCACTAAGCCATATCTCCAGCCCAACAAAAGCATCTTTAAGTAAGAAAGATGCCATGCCATGCTGTGTTCTCATTCAGTACAAGAACATGCCAATAGAGGTTCTCTGAAAGCATGGGCTACCCACACCTTGGCTGGAGCATAAGAGACGAGGTTAGCTGGCGATTGCCCTGACCTCATTTAAAATATTAGGAAAGGTGTTGGAGAAATGACTTAGTGATTAATGCACTTGCCTGCCAAACAAAAGGACCTAGGTTCAGTTCCCCAGGTCCCACATAAACCAAATGTACAAGGTGGTACAAATATCTGCAGTTTGTTTGCAGTGGCTAAAGGTCCTGGTACACCCATTCTTTCTTTCTCTCTCTCTCTCAAACATAAGTAAGAATAAAATATATTTTAAAAAAGAGAGAGCCAGAGTCTCAAAGAACAAAGAAGTACTTCACTCAAAATAATTCGGAAGAAAAGGGATTTTCTTTCTTTCTAAAAACAGTTTCTCCCTTTCCTCTTAAAAGAGACAAATGTCTAAGCTTTATTAGCAAAAATGACAACTTGCTAGGTGGATGGCCTTGTGTGTAATACATGGTGACTTTTCTATCATTTCTCTGGGTAGCTTTGCCTGCATTCCCCACCATATTAATTCAGGGTTTCGGAGAACAGTTTCCTGCAAGTGGAATTATTGAAGAGTTTGAGATGCCATGAAAACAAAATGCCTTTTCACAATAACCTAACGTGCTTGAGACGCGCGCTCAAGAACCCTTCCCTGTCCTTTCTGCTCGTCCAGCTATGAGCTGCAGCTGCAGGAGACCTGCCCCGGGGCCTGCGCGCCGCGCCCCACGGAGACAAGGTACAGGGGCCCCGGGCACAGAAGCAGCCTCGAGGGCTTGCAGCCCCACACCACCTACCAGCTGCGAGTGGTGGCCCACAACGAGGCAGGCGGTGTGGAGTCCACGTGGGTCAGCTTCACCACCAGGAAAGAACGTGAGTGCCCAGGGGATGGCCACGGCCAGGAGGAGCGGCTGCGTGAAAACTGAAGAGGCTAGGTTCTTTGAAAGAATCAGGTGTTCATGGGGCTAGAGAGACAGTTTAGCAGTTAAGGCACTTGCCTGCAAAGCCAAAGGACCCAGGTTTGACTCCCCAGGACCCGTGTAAGCCAGATGTACAGGCGGCGCATGTGTCTGGAGTTCATTTGCAGTGGCAGGAGGCCCTGGTGTGCCCATTCTCTTTCCCTCTGTCTGCCTTTCTTTCTCTCTCTCTCTCTAATAAATAAAAACAATATTTAATTTAAAAAAAAGAATTAGGTGTTTGGTGTGAGGAATATACTGAGACATGGATGATGATCCCTGAAGAAACACCCCCACGAATGACAGCAGATGGCGCAGAGCAAACAGGAAAACGTCCTGGTTCACTAACACCTGCTGAAGGCCAGGCGAGAGAGGTTAAGGGTAGAGAGAAACGAGTAAACACTTGTAGAATTATAGAGTGAGAAGCATCGCACTCCAGCCCAGGCTGACCTAACGCTCACTATGTGGGGTCACCTTGCCTCGGCTTCCCAAGTGCCCAGATCACAGGCATGTACCACCATGCCTGACCTACACCACGTTTTTCCCCCACCCCAGACAACCACCTGCCTGCATTGGCACTGTTCCTACAAGTGGGAAAGACAGAATGGCCCTTCTGTCTGAAACAGGCGCCCAGTCTGGGCATGCCATTCCCTTTCTCCCCGGGCACCCATCCCTCAGTCTCAACTGCAAGTTGCTTCTTTCCCAGAGGCGGAGGCAAATGCGCTCCAAGTCCACTGCCCGCCTCACAGGACTTTTCCAAAGAACAGTCAAGTTCTGTTGGTCCATTTACTCCTTCCATGGGCTCTTCCACACCCTCTCTACTGGAGAAAAATGTTGGCAACACAAGGGATTCGGTGAAAAGGGAATGAGGGAAGGGGACAGAAGAAAGTAATGAGAAGGAATTATGACCAAAATATATTATAAACATATATGAAAATTGTCAATTAAAGTACATGTGTGTATATATAAATACATATACAGATTATACTCTTTTATCCCCTCACCCCTAGTCCTGTTTCCCTGGGGACCTCCTCAGTGGGACTATGGGATTCACTGTGGGGTCACAAGGGTCTCAGTCAGACCCTATGGGGTAGTGGGGGAACCATGCCCCAGGTATTCCCACCCACTCTGTGGTTCTTACAATCTTTCCACCCCCTAAACCATGGCAAGCCTGTTGGCAGTTTGATTTAGTGTTAACTTCTGGAAGGACTTGAGAGATGGCTCAGCAGTTACGGCATTTGCCTGCTGAGCCTAATGACTGGTTTCCATCCCTCAGTACTAAGATGCAGAAACTGGTGCATTCATCTGGAGTTTGTTTTCAGTAGCTAAAGGCCCTGGCATGCCCTATCTCTCGCTCTCTCTCTCTCTCTCTCTCTCTCTCTCTCTCTTTCTCTCTCTCTCCTTGCAAATAAATTATTAATTCAATTTTAAAAAAAGAAAGTCTCATCCTCCATTTCCCCATGGCCTCCATGTCAATGACTGCAGGAATCATGTTTCCGGTCATAACCATCATGGATGTCTCGGCAGCAGCACGGGATGTAGTTGAACCTCCAATCCTCTGTTTTGAATGAGGGTTCCATGGTTGTCATGGCCAACTCTCCGGGGTCCTCTCTTACCTCTACATTTTCATCATAAATCAGTTTTATTGATCTTTCCATAACCATATTCCCTGGTTCATGTTTTTGGCTCGTGTGTATTTATGTGGTCTGCGTGAGTGTGTTTGAGTGTTCAAACATGTGTGGCTGTACACGTGTGTGCGGGGCAGAGGTTGACGCTGGGTGTTAGCGTAACTGTACTTGCACACCGCCACACCTGGCATTTTCACTGGGGATTGAACTCGGGTCTTCATGCTTGCAAGGCAAGTACGTTACTCACGGAGCCATCTCCCCAGCTCCAATAGTTGCCTTTTATACTGGAAGAGTAAAATGGCCAGAATGAGCAAGTTTCAACATACCACTGGGGAGCCACCAAAAGTCAGTCAGTTAAATTAGTAAATTGTGTCCCTTGAAATAGATGCATACTTGAGGGCAGCACGGGGTGAGGCAGGTCAAGACTCCTATCATTGGCGCGACTTGCTTCCTCTCTGAACAATGAGGAACAAGTGCTGGCAGTACTGCCGGGGGGATAGCACAGTGGGGCTCACTGACCCTCGGGCCCTGCAGGGAGCTTGCGTAAGCACGTGAGTCCTGACTCTGGAGATTACTGTTTTCCTTCAGCAGAGCCTCCAAATCCCACAAAATGAAGCTCTTATCTATTTTCTCATACTCAGCAAGCTCTGTCTTTTTCTATGACATAGGGAGGAGTAGAAACGATTGGACTGAAATGGCATAGCGAGGCCAGAGACGAGCACAGAAATGTAGCCCGTTGTTATCTGAGGCAGGATTAGTGTTGGAAATCACAGATATTTAAGGAGGGCTTGATAACTTGTGGTATTTGCAGACAGTTTTTCTTACAGCTCTTATACCTGACTTCAAAAGGTAAGGCTCACAACTTTGTTATAGCTGCCAACATCAACAGTTCTTTTTAAGGAAAAACCCAATATCTAATTTAGTCCCACTATTTTTTTTTTTTTTGGCTAAAAAAACAATTTAGTATGTAGATGGATCTTAATGCTGTTGCAGATGTAGTGATGATTTAGGAGGCAGTGAGATCTCATGAAGTAAATCTTTCCTGACTTGATAACTGTCTCATATGCTTTCTCAAAATGATTCATTTTGAAGATGAGCCCTAGCCAAGGATTTTTGTTTTGTTTTTAAAAGGCACTAAAAAATGAGAAGAGAACATGCCTGAAACTGCCCACAGCATAGCTTCTAGATGTGAGGTTAGAACTTAGGAGACTGGAGCTGGTCCCACACTGACATACTATGATATTGATGAACGAGCGCAGCCGTGAATTATCTCCCCCGCCCCGCCCGCGCGGTTTGCCACAATCTCCACTTTAGAAAATAAACATTCAAGAAAAGGCTTTAAAATACATGAGACCAAAAGGACATAATTTACCATTTAAGCAGTTTAGTTTGTCAGAAAAAAAATTATATATTAATTTCATCTAGACCTTGAGGGCTTCATAGCAAAAAATATTGATTTGATATGAAAAATCGCTATCCACTGTAGCGAGCAGTGTTTAGAACACTTCACCTGTTTAAAGGTGAAATGGCCACAAAATATGAGCTCCAGGGCCATGTTGCTAGCAAATCCATTGCATGTTAATAGTTTTATTTCTAAATCAGTGTCTCCATTGATTTTTTTTGAAAGCAGTTGCATAGTTGCTTTTCACATGTGTTCTCACTGGTTTTCTTTTCACACCTAACAACAGTTTATTATTTTTACAGGGTTTCCAGCCATGCTGGGATTATTTGGCTGGCTGGCTGGCTGGTTTTGTTTTAGGGCTGCATATATTTTTATAAAAGCACCCTTATGCTCACCTTCCCAGTGGTTACCATTTTTAGACATTGTGTTTCCTACCCACAGTGCCTCAGTACCGAGCCCCGTTCTCAGTGGACAGCAACCTGTCCACAGTGTGTGTGGACTGGACTGGCTCTTTCCTCCTGAATGGTCAGCTGAAGGAGTTCGTGGTCACCGATGGAGGACAGCGCCTGTATAGCGGCCTCGACACAATCCTCTGCATACCAAGGACAGTGGACAAAAGTAAGTGTCTGGCTCCCCATCCCAGCACGCAAGGAGCTCTGATCCACAGCTTTAGGATATGTTAACCCTGAAAGGCGACCTGCGGAATGTTGCCACTAGAGTATCTTGATGTAAGTGGCCATTTCTCATGGGAAAGTTACAGCTCATAATCAAATCCTTTCTGTTTGCTGCTGGATGCACTGGGGTTTTGACGGCGCGGTGGAGACGGTGCTACATCCCGGAGAGCTGGGTGGTAGCAGGAAGAGGCAAGGCCAGAGAGCAGGCGGAGGTCTCTAGACATCAGCACTACATCGAGTCAGTGGAGGATTTCCAGGGCCTTCTTGCTTCCTCTCCAGCCTCTAAACAGCATCACTGCTGGTGATCACTTCTACTTTGAAGGGGTGGCCTAAACCTTTCTCAGTATTGGCTCCTGAAAGAATCTCCCTTTCTATCTTACACTACCTTCCATTTTCCTCTCCACTGCACATCCTGTTTCTTCTTATTTTCAAATTGAAATGAGTCACAGTCTTTAAAAGTGGGAGTTTCCTGTAGCCTATGTGGCCACAGGACCAGCACACACACACACACACACACACACACACACAATCATTTTAAGTGTATTGGATTTATACACTAAACCAGTTAGGGACTGTTATGTGGTTTACTTGAAAGTCTGGTTGATTTTGGCTAAAGAGCTCCACCCATGCACATGTAGTTCTTGAAATGTCATCAGTTTACCCCAAGTTAGCTGCATAAATTCATGACCATGGCTCTTGGTCACCTGGGCAGCTCTCTGTAAAGGAAGATGCCGACAGTTGCACAGATAATTAATTTAAGTCATGAGATCCTCGAGATCTATGAGTGATTTGAGTGTATGGCCTCACAGACTCGAGCACTTTTTTATTAAGATTCGGCCTGCAGGTTGCCTCTTGCCTCTCCAGTGGGGGGAGCCCTGCTGGGGAAGAGGTGTGTCACTGGGGTGCATCTTAACTCCAGCCCCTGGGCAGCTTGAGCTCTGGCTGTTCATGTTTGCTGCCATTGGTACCTGCTGGTGTTGGGTTTTCCCCTGTTTTACACATCTATAGAAAAGAGCCAACTTCTTCCCCCATTGATGGAACTTCCCTGGATCCTGCAAGCTTGAAATAAATACTTTCCTTCCATAAGCTGCATTTGATTGGATGTTTGTCCAGCAATGAGAAGCTAACCACGGTACAGCCGGTAGATCTGGTGTCCCCCTGTACAGGCCTCTAAGTATGTATGTGGCCTTGCAAGAGTCAGAAGACCCTTAAAGAAGAATTTAGATCATGTCTTCCCCAAGATCGCTGTGGGCGCTCCTGCTGGGTTCAAAACTTGTAGCACCTGAGTGGGAATTGTCCCTAAATTCTTCACAGGAACTGTTGGATGAAAGTAGAACAAGATATGCTCCAACACCCTTTATTCCTCTGACGACTGTTTTCTCTGCTGTAGAAGTTCCAGTCATCGTTAGCTCCTTAGCTTGGATACACTCGGGTTACAGTAAATATAGTTCTTTTGCTAAAGGTTTTAATTAGAAATAAGTTTGCTGATTAAATGTCAGCCAACTTTCCAATACCTAACCAATGTTGTAAAGAGAAAGGGTTGATTCTGGCTGTACATGGTTGCAGTCTGTGACCATTGGCCATGGCCTCACGACTGCTGGCAGAGCAAACTGTTGACTAGATCAGGAAGGAAAAGAGAGTGAGGAAGGGGCTGGTGTCCCTCAGTGACAGGAATTCCTCCCAGTAGGGTCCACCTCCTCAAGGTTCCATCACCTCCCCACATTATCACCCAGGAAGCAAACCTTTGACACAAGTCCCACTGTGGGGGAGGGGGACAGTTGACGCAGCATTAGGCAAAACCCCACAGCGTGCTCTGGAATCTTACTCTCAGATGTTTTATTGCTCCTTCAAAACTATTGCTGCTGTGAGTAGATGTTACATGACTAGTGATGTACCAACCAGTTCTTTCCTTGGTCTAGCTTTCTTTTTCCAGGTCACCTGTACTACAGATGTTGGGAGCGTTAAGACACCATTGATCCAGCACGAGCCTGCTACTGGAATTGGTAAGTGTTTCACACATGTTGAGTGTAGCACTTCTCATCTTCCCCAAGAAACAAGCACATATGTATGCATACAGCCTGTGCTAATGTGTTAGTGTAGATTTTGTGGAAGGAGCCATGTTGTGTTATAAATGACTTTTACAAGGCCTCATGGAACTTACATTAGGTGAAGAATTAGAGCTGCTGTTAAAATGCTTAATCGTTGAACTATAAATGTGGGAAACAACAGAGATATTTCACTTCACTTCTCTCTTAACCAAATAATCTGTCTAGAGGAAACTGCTCGGGTCAGCAGCACATATGAAGTAAGAACACCGTGACTTTGTGCACAGAAAAGTGGAGTAGAGAAGAGATGAGAGGAAAGGGGACAGTTGGCCGGTTCAGCTCCTGTTGATCCTAACGATGGCATTCTGGAGCTAGAGCCTGGAATAATGCCTTTGGGACACTTCTGCCTGTACCCGTCATGAGAGGTGACAAGTTGCTGCTCACCACAAGTGAATCAGCTGAGGAGATGAAATTATAACTCGTGTGTCTGTGTGTGGGCACGTGTGTATGGGTGTGCGTGCACGTGTGGGCATGTGCGTGTAGAGGATAGAGGACCACCTAAGGCGCCGGGCTCGGGCATGTAATCCCCCTCATAGACACAGGGCCTCCCACTTCCCTGAAGCCCACCAAACAAGTAGGCTGGGTGGCCGGGGGCGGCAGGGACCCGCCTGCATCTGTGTTCTTAGCAGTGGAATAACAGACAGGGGCCACTGCATCTAACTGTGTTTTGTTTTGTTTTGGTTTTTGGTTTTTCTAGGTAGGGCCTCACTCCAGCTCAAGCTGGCCTAGAATTCACTGTGTAGACTCAGGCTGGCCTTGAACTCACGGCAATCCTCCTACCTCTGCGTACTAAGTGCTGGGATTAAAGGCAGGAGCCACCATGCCTGGCTACGTCTAACATTTTCATGTGTGTCCTGGGAGTCATACTCAGGTTCTCATGTTTTCAAGGCAAGCACATCACCTCATCCAGAGATTATAAGGAACATTTTTTAAGTGCAGTTTTACTCATAATATTTGACTCCAACATACACAGGACTTTACACTTTCAAATAAAAGGGCAAAGTTAGAGAAATAGCAAATCTTTTCCACTAAAACCCCTTGGTGGCTAACACATTTTCTGTTCTGGTAGCTGGTGCCTCGTCGACATTGTGTCCACGAGCACTTTGAGTGTGTTAGGCCCTCTACATGCTGGAGCACTGTGAGCACACCGATACCAGAACCAGCTTCAGCCAGTGAGAGTGCCGCTTGCAGACCGTGCATATCTGGATGCCGTGCAAAATGCCTCACCACATCGAAGGTGATTCCTCTCACCCAGCTGCTGCCATGTGATCTGTAGCTGTGAGACAGGAAAGAGCGGCCTGACACTCCTCGGCACTTCCTACATTTCTCGGTGGGGGGAGGGGTGCGAGGGACACAGGAGTTGAGCCAGCAATGCTCTGCAAGCTGGTTGGTAGCAGGACCACTGGACCATGGCTTTCCTCTGGACTCCAGGCCCAGGAGCCTTCACTGACAGTTCTCCGACTGGCGTGGGCACGAGTCACCTCTGCTTGCTTGTTCGTACATGGTTTCTCAGGCTGCTGACAGAGGTACTTGTGGGAGGCACTTTAAGTAAGTCCTGTGATTCTGGCCCAGAGGCCCAGGACCCCTACCACTCTCCCCAGTGTGCTTAAACCTGAGACCCAACCACTGGAGTGCTATTCCCTGACTGCTAGCTTCCCACTTGATATATATGCAAGTCCCTTAAAGTGGAAAGCATAGTATAAAAAGGGAGGGAAAAGAGAAATGTTCAGGACACCCTATGCTGATTTTGAGCTCTTCATAAAAGGAAGCGATCTCCTGAATACAAACAGAAGTTCTCCTGGCTGAGCTCTGAGTTGTGAGCAGCGGCCCTCATGTCTGGAGGCTGAGCTCTGGGCACAGCAGAGGGACGAAGCTCTGAGGACTGTGCCAATTCCAAGCACTGTCCAGCTGATACCTAGAGTCAATTTTAATTTTGCTGGTATAACTTCTGACGCGTCCCCGTTCCATTGCCTGCGGGCAGCCTCCCAGCCAGAAAGCAGCAGAGCCCGCATCTCCGATGGCTGCTCTGAGCAGTTTCCCTTTTGAGGTCTCCCTCAGGCACTCCTCAAGTGTTCCCAAGCAAGCGTCCACTGAGCCCATCACACCAGCCTCTGGAGTCCCAGCCTGTGTCACATGCACAGCAACTCAACCCTTTTCCTATATAACCAGGATCCATGTATTTGGAGTGAGGACGCCACATTGGTTCCGACTGAAGGACTTGTAGCCTGCAGGAGCTAGGTGTTGCTTTGGTACCAGCTCTCTCTCTCAGAGATGAGGACGCACAGGCCAGGGCATCAGCGACTTTTCAAACTGTATTGCAGCTCAGAAGTTGGATGGGGTTAGCAAAGGAGTTTTGCTCCTCTCACCATTTCAAACTTAGTTTTCCTCACTTTCTTCTCCTCTCTTATGTCTTTGCACCCCAATTCTGACCTTTGTCTTTTAATCTTCCCCCTGGGAATGTGAACGGGACGATGTGGAACATACCTGCCACATCCTTGATATACTGAGACAAGAGGTCCTGGCACACACTTGCCACATCCGCAAAGCTCTGGCACCAGGGATGGGTGCCCAGTGCGCAGGCTTCTTCTGCCTTGTCCGCTTGTCCTCTGCCTCTGGCCCAGGCATGTGCTTCCAGTGGGCAGCGCTCTGGCTGCCAGTGCCACACGCGCTGGAGCGGCAGTCTCTCACTTCCACGGGCTTCTGAGCTGGTTCCAGCAAGCGGCTGTGCAGAAGCTGATCCCCCAGTTCCCCTCCTTCTCATTTTGCCAACATGGCAGCATGATCCTCCTGCCTTGTGCCAGCCTGCAGTGACACCCCTTTTACCTTTCTCCCCTATGCCACTGCTCAGCCACGCCCATGCAGAAGACACAGTGAGCCCACTACTTCATCACGGGAGGGACTGACCCTCTTTGTGTCCCTCAGCTTTCCTTCACTGTGACAAAACACCTGAGGAAAATAATGAACAAAAGGTTCATTGTGGCTCACGATTTCAGAGGCTGCAGTCTACAGTCACCTGGCCCCACAGCCTCTGGGCCAAAGGCAAAAAAGTACCATGACAGGACCATGCCATGGAGCACAGCAGCTTACTGCATGGCAACCAGGCAGCGAGGGCAGACAGGGCCTCAGGAAAGTGCATCCTGCAAAGTCATGGCCCCACTGACTGACTCCCTCCAACTGCGTCCCTCTCTGAATCCCCTGAGCCATGAGCTCATCAGCGGGCCCGCCATGGAGGAACACGCCATTGTCCAGTCACCTCTCAGCCCCACGTTAGAGCATGGCTGATCCAAACCACAGCAGCCATTGAAGGCGAACCTTTGTGGGGGAGGGGCAGGCGCTGGGGAGATGGCTCATGATTCAGTGGGTGAAGTGAAAGCATGAGGACCGGAGCTTGGATCCCCAGCACCCAAAAAAGTGCCAGGCATAGTGGCATGTGCTTATAACCCCCGCCTCAGGTAGACAGGCAGGAGGATCCCCGCGGATTACTGGCTGGCTAGTCCAGACAAAACAGTAAGAACCTCTCTCAAAGTAAAGTGAAGAGTAGTAAACTACAACGAGCTCTGGCCTCCACATGCGTGAACACACGCGTGCACACACACACACACACACACACACACACACGCTCGCATGTGCACCAACACACACAAAGGTGTCCACATGAATACACAAACATTCATGCATACCACAGACATATATACATCTAAAAATGTTGTCTTTTATTAGCCTCCTGCTGAGATAATACCATCAACTTTCAGCAGAAATCAAAAGGCTGTGGTCAAGGACGTTCTACAAGAAGCCCCCTCAGTGCCTTTGGTGACAATCTGTAGACCTTTTGCTACGTAACGGAGGCCAGGGAGCAAGACATAAAACCTTTGTAAGAAGCTATAACCTTCACAGTGAAAACTGGGATCTGATGTATCAAATCTCGTTTGCATAAGACTTCTCAGGAATGAGGCTATCTGAGGTGAGGGGACCCTGGGTGTCACAGCCTGGACGGTGCATTGACTCTGTGGCAGCAATACCTAGAGCGGCCTGTGGCTCACAGAAGTGCACAGGGCCTCAGCCAAGCATCAGGACAGCCTCGTGGTCGCTGTGCTGCCGCCTTGTAAAATTGGCTGCTGTCCAGTGGTCTTTCCAGACTTTCCAGGGCAGTAGTGATTTCCAACCCAAACCACACTGCCAAGGGGACCACTGAGGTCCCTGGAGGTCTGTACGTGCTGGTTGCCTCCAAGCAACACCCAGACAACGTGCCTTCAGCCTGCATGGGAGTGTGAACAATAATGAGACACTGCTTTCAACTCCTGCATAAACTTCACAATTACACAGTAGCGAACACAGACCACAAAACTGCCTGCTGAAAGAGCATCTTCCTTTTCTTTTTTTTTTTAATATTTTCATTTATTTAGAAGCAGAGAGGGAGAGAAGAAAGACATACAGAGAGAATAGGCATGTCAGGGCCTCTAGCCACTGCAAATGAACTCCAGATGCATGTGCCACTCTGGCTTTACATAGATACTAGTGAATCAAATCCGGGTTATTAGGCTTTGTAGGCAAGTGCCTTAACTGCAGAGCCATCTCTCCAGCCCCTATTTTCCTTTCATTTTCCTGTATTTTTTTTTCAGGCCTAGTGCTAACAACTCCTGGAGAAAAGAAGGAGTCAGGAAGTAAAAGTACAGAGTTCTACAGTGAACTGTGGTTCATCGTGTTAATGGCAGTGCTGGGTCTGATCTTGTTGGCCATTTTTCTGTCCCTGATACTACAAAGAAAAATCCACAGGGAACCATATATCAGAGAGAGACCTCCTTTGGCACCTCTTCAGAAAAGGACGTCTCCATTGGGTGTCTATCCACCAGGGGAAATGCCTATGGTATGTACAGAAGGGTGTATCCTTTTCTATCACAATGTGAACCAGCTATGTGAGAGAGCACATAGGACTTTCTGTGTAAAGAATCATGGAGAGATGGCTTAGCAATTAAGGCATTTGCCTGCAAAGCCAAAGGACTCAGGTTCAATTCCCCAGGAACCAGGTTAGCCATATGCACAAGGGGGTGCATGTGTCTGGAGTTCGTTTGCAGTGGCTGGAGGCCCTGGTGCACCCATTCATTCTCTCTCTCTCTCTCCCTCTTTCTCTGTCAAATAAATAAATGAAAAATATTTTTAAAAAAGAAGCATGTATCATTTAAATTCTCTCAGTTTGGATGCCCTTATTCTTCCTTGTCTTGTTTAACTGCTCTTGCAGAGACTTGCAGTGCCATATTGAGTGGCAGGGGAGGTGTTGGCACCACCGTCTTCTTTCAGAAAAGACAAAGCCTTTACCTTTTGCCCATTCAGTGTGTTATCTGCTGGCTTTTGTTATAAACAGTCTTTATTATGTAGAGGTATGCTTCTCATTTTTATTTATTTGAGAGAGGGAGAGAAAAAGAGACAGAGTGAGAAAGAGAGAAGGAAGATGGGCACACCAGAGCCTCTAGTCACTGCAAACGAACTCCAGATGTATGTGTTACCTTGTGCATCTGGCTTACATGGGTCCTGGGGAATCAAACCAGGGTCATTTGGCTTTGCAAGTTACTGCCTTAACTGCTAAGCCATCCCTCTAGCCTGAGGCATGCTTTTTATATGTAGAGTTGTTAAGCATTTTCATCATGAAGGGATGTTTTATCAAATGCCTTTACTGCAAAAATCATGGCCATATAGTTCAATTCTCCATTGTGTTGATGTGATACATCAGAGTTTGATTTGCAGATGTTGAATCATTCTTGCATTCCTGGAATGAATTCCACCTGATCATGGTGATCATGGTATACATTCTTTTTAATGTATACAGGGAAATATAAGTAAATTTTGTGGTCTGTGGTACTGTGATTTGGCAGTAAGTTGAAAGTTGTCTGTGCTTGTTCACACTTGCATGAAGGCTGAAATAATACTTTAGTGTATTGATAGTCTGACTAGGAGTTTGAATTTAATTTATTAACTTTTTGTTTTGTTTTGTTTTTCGAGAAAGGGTCTCACTCTAGCCCAGGCTGACTTGGAATTCACTATGGAGTCTCAGGGTGGCCTCAAACTCATGGCAATCCTACCTCTGCCTCCCAAGTGCTAGGGTTAAAGTTGTATGCCACCATGCCTGGCTAATTTATTAACATTTAAATGATAATTTTTGAATCTGTCTTCATTAAGGGCATGAGTTGGTAGTGGGTTTTGGGGGGAGGTGATAATATGTTGCTTTTATTTTGCATATTTGTCTGGTTTTGAAATAAGAATAATGATGGCATCATAAAGTTTAGAAAAGATTTTTTTTCTATTTCAATTTTTTGGAATACCTTCAGATTTGGAAGTATTTTTTTTTAATTATTTTTAAATGTTTTCTAGAATTCAGCAATAAAGTCATCAGGCTCTGAAATTTTTTTACATGGAATATTTTTAATAATAATTTCAATATTATTCATTATTTTGTTTTATCTAGAATCAGTTCTGGTACATATGTTTATTTTACCCATTTTAATGTTAATTTACCCATTTCTTCTAGATTTCCTAGTTGTTGTTTTTTTAAATGTAGTTGCCCATAGCAGTTTTATGACCCTTTGTATTTCTGTGGTATCAACAGTTCTTATTTATATGTGCTTTCTCTTTTCTCTTGATTAAACTAGCTAAAGACTTGTCAATTTTGCTTATCCTTCCAAAAAAATCAGCTGTTACTTTGATGTACTGCCTAGTATTTTTATTTTTATTTCTGCTCTGACCTTCCCTACATCATTCCTCTAATACCTTTGGACCTCTTGGCTTGTTACAACTTTTCCTAATCAGTAAGGTGCACTTTTAGGATGGGTGAGATCTCTCTAGCTTTCCAATGTACGTGTTTATTGCTGTAACACTCTCTTGATGCTGCTGTGGCTGCGTCCCATAAATTTTGGCATACTGTGTTGTCATTTTCATTACTTTCAATTTTTTTTTCATTTCCTTTCCCTTTCTTCCATTACCCCTTGGTCCTTCAGAAGCATACCATTCAATTTCCTTGAATTTGTATACATTTCATTCTTCCTGTCTCCCCAAAGTCGTTTTCCTTTGCTTTCCTTACCCACTCTTCTCTAGATAATAGTGTTAAGGCTCCTTCTATTCCGCCAGTGTGCCACTAAATTCCTAAAACGGTTTTGAACAAGGACTAATGTCACTTTTTTCTCAGTTTGACTCTGTGGCTGACATATCCGATGTGTCCAGTAATGTCACCCTAAAGAGCTTCACCATGCACCTCGAGGTACCAATGAGTGCTGCATGAATGGCTGGCTTCTGCATGTTGTGTCGGCTGTCCATTGGGGGGCAGGGGCCTTTCACTGCGCTGTTAAATGAGAAACCCCAAGGTCGCAAGGGCACAGTCTGGGTTCCACATCATGGGAAGACATTGCTTTGTACATATTAATAGCACAGCTGACTTATTTTGGAGACTGGGATCTTAAACAAGACAAATAACAAGTACTAAGAAAAGGAGGGAGGGATCATTTTCCTACAGATTCAGGACTTTTAAAATGAAATTAAGCTGCTCATGGTGGGCAACCATGTACACAGCATGCTGGGGGCAGGAAACTGGAGGGCTGGGTTCTGTGCCAACATACGAGAACACCTGTTAACTCATACTCCATCCCCACCTCAAGGCATGGCAAGCCTTGCTCCACAGGGAGCAACAAGCCACCAGTGTGTGGACACTCTAGGTGTTGAGAGCCTTGGCCACCTAATACCAACAAGGGTACATAGAATATTATTCAGCTGAAGAATTCCATAAAGACTCTTGAAAGTCATTCTCTTCAGTGACATGTGTAAGTCACAGTTTTCTGCCACATATCAGGCCCATTTTGTTTAACATCAATCCCCAAAAACTTGCCTTTCAGGGACTAACCAATACCAAAATTCCCGGGTCCGGGACACCGGTGAGCATTCGGAGCAGCCGGAGTGTGTCTGTACTGCGGATCCCAAGTCAAAGCCAGATCAGCCACACCTACTCCCAGAGACCTCTCCGTCGCAGCGCCAGCCAGCGCATGGACATTAATGACAAGAAAGTTGTGATTGATGACTCTCTGTGGGAAACCATCATGGGCCACAGCAGTGGACTGGTGAGTTGTTAATGTCTTTAGTTCCATGGTCCAAATAACTGAGTCTGGTAGATGACCTCATCATGTGCTATTTGCAAGCAGGTCCCTAGCAGCTGAAAGGACTAAAATCCTAGAAATTTTACCAACTATCACGCTTCATTGCTGTGCCACCTTGTAGATGTCCTCTGCAGCACCATTCACTGGGCTGTCGGGTGAGAAGTGGATGGTGCTCGCTCATCTTCCCCAAATCTTCCTTACGTTCCTTCACAGAAAGACCAGGGATGGCTAGGGAAATGGCTTAGTGGTTAAGGAGCTGGCCTGCAAAGCCTACAAACCCATGTTCAACTACCCAGGTCCCACGTAAGCCAGACGCACGAGATGACACGCGCACAAGGTGGCACACGCACACAAGGTGGCGCACACATCTGGAGCATGGTGACAGTGGCCAGAGGCCCTGGTGCGCCAGTTCTCCCTCCCTCTCTCTTGCTCGTTCTCACTCTCTCCTGTTCTTTCTCTCATAAGAGAAAGAAAAACTAGTGGTTTCTATGAATCCTCTATTGAATAATGGTAAAAGATAAAGGGAAATCTTTTGGTTCAGGTCCCTTGTCCATCCAAAAATAGACCTCTGGACCTCTGTGCCTGCTCAAAATGATTAAGTGCATATGAGTCATTTGAACATTTTCCTGGGGGCTGGGCAGATGGCTCAGAGGTAAAGGCACATGCTCGCAGAGCCTGCTGACCTCTGTTTGATTACCCAATATTCACATAAAGCTAGATGCACTCAGTGCTACATGTGTCTGGAATTCATTTGCAGTGGCAACAGGTCCTAGTGAACCCAATCTCTCTCTCTCTCTATCTATCTACTCACATATAAAAATATTTTTTAAAATAAAAACTTTCCTGATCTTATTACAGCTAATTCATTTCCAGCTCAGATCTAAAGTTTTATAAATGACAGGAGTAAATTTTAGATTGTTGAAACACACAATTGCTCATGCAGTACTTTTAACAGGCAAAAGAGCACATTTGACTTAACACAATTCTTAGATGAATAAAAGTCTGCTATCATTATGTGATATTATTTAGATTATTCCATTTGATCGTCATAGGCTATAGGAAGTCAGTGATACTCCTCCTCACCTTTACAGGAGTGGAGGGTCAGATACGCAGTCCACATAAGCAATCGTTGTTGAGGGGAGGGATCTTAAAAACATCATGTGCCTCTAACTACTATGCAGCATGTGTCACGTAGGCATTTTGACAGTGTCACTGTGCAAGAGGATCAATGAGCAGTTTTAAAAGTACTTGGCAAATTTTCATTATAAAATTTTATCAATACCTGTTCAATAAATCCACTAACAGGATAGGAAGTAATCAAGAATATTCATGTGCATTTTGGCTCAGTCTGTAAAGCTTTTTTTTCTTTCTTTCTTTTTTAAATGACATAGATAGAGATACACATTTCTCCCTGCTTATAGCTGAGAAAATGGGAGCTTTCAGGGTGAAAATGCCGCACAATGTAATATGCTGGCTTAGTCTACAGACCATGTGTGCATGTAATGTGATTCCTTCAGTGGGGTAAATCTAAAGAAAGGACTGCCTAAACTCACACCTTAGTCTTTAGCACATCAAGCTGTCACTAGTCACAACAGGTACTGTCACAGTGATGCTTGGCTTGCTTTTCAGTACGTGGATGAAGAGGACCTGATGAATGCCATAAAGGGGCTCAGCTCCGTGACCAAGGAGCACACCACCTTCACTGACACCCAACTGTGAAGGATGGGAGGCTGTAAGATGTTAACTCTGCGATGTGGACTTTGCACCGCAACATTCCTGACCGCTGACTGACACAGCACGGTGCTGAAGACCAGTGTGTGCTCCTCTGTAATACTATAAAGAAATGAGGCTTGTTTCTGAAATCCTTCTTCTGTTAATAGAAATCTAAGAAATGCCCTGTATCTGGTAGTCAAGTATAAGGAAATCGTATCCATAGGAAAGTGCTGGTTCTGCCTTGCTCGTCTGGTGGAAGATGAAGCATGCAATTTGCCCTGGGCTCTGACGGCAATGCCACTGGTTAAATGAATAATCGGTGGCAATTTCACGATGGCCCACAGTTGTTATAAGTAAGTAATGAGATGCTGCTGGTCTAAAAATGAAGCAAGTGGACCGAGAGGAGGGACGCTGCTGCTGCACCCTCCTTCCAGCCCGATGGTTCCAGTGCCGGCTCCACGCCTGAGTTCAAAACACGTGACTTGGAAGATAACTCCGGCTGCAGACACTTAGCTAAAGATTATAGTTACACTATTTGGGGCTAAATATCCTCCAAGCCTTCTGACAGCACTATATAATTTATACATGCACCTGTCTCTGTTCTTGCATTTATGAATCTAGAAAATCTAAATAGCTAAAATAAATTCCAGGGAACAAACTGTTTCAATGCAAACACCTTCATTTGAGTCAATGTTTATATCAAACTCTAATTAGCATTTTTCATAAAATTCTGTCAATTCACTGAGCAATACGTAATACTGATATCTTCAATTCAGGACATTTTGAATGGCTACCATCGTACTGGTAATGTCTATTTAGCCTACGTGGAATTTTAAAAGGAATTTTTTTTTTTGCTCCTTCCTGACATGTAAGTATAAAAGTATGTATAATGTACATACATATGTATATCACATATACTCTGAAGTGTTTCCCTCCATGTCAAGAGCTCACTTCTCCCTTTAGTCAGTAATAATGAACAACATACAACAGTGTCAACTTCTAGAACTCAAGTTTCTTAGGATTACAAGGTTATCATAATTCTGGATTAGTGTTTAAAGCTTTTTGTTAAAATGACATCGAAATATACATTTCTCCTAGTTTATAGATGAGAAGTCCAAATCAGTGTGAAATTACATACATCCGTTTTTCTTTCAGATGGCTTAACATAACTTCTCTGCTTCCTTTTAAGGTTTAAGTGGTACTAGAAGTAATTCATACAAAAGTCTGACACTATTTTGTGAACCCATGCCCAGAGACGGGGGATCACAAAGTTAAACTGGCAAAAATGTACAAAGTATAGAGATGGCCCAACTTACTCTACTCCTCTGGTGCAGCAAAGATTGATACTTCATCCCAGTGTGTGGTGGGGCAGCTCCTCACATCGAGCTATTCCAAAAGGCTGCCTGCAGCACAGACCAGTAGTAAGTGACTCTGTCTGTCCACCACAATGACTACAGACATTCCGAAATAACTGCACCTTCAACAGTGGCCACTGTCCCCGTCAGTGGGAGCATGGCACTGGAAGGCTCAGGTTTTATTTCTGTGAGCTTATTCTGAGTCAAGTACTTGCTTCCTGCTGGAGGCCGGCACATCCGAGAAAAACCTGTGTCTGCCTGTGTGAGCTTCTGTAGCATGAGGGAGAAGAGGCCCTTTCTGGTCATAGCCTATGCCATCCCTGGCCTCCTGCTCCATAAGTAGCACTTGTGTTCACAAGTACATCCACAAGAGGGCAGATCCTCGGTCTTGGAAGTTAACTACTCCATCACTTTATATTTTCAAGAGAAAAAGATGTAGATCCACCCCAATTCCTGTTCCCAGATCAAACCCCCTTGTACCCCAAGGATCCACCCACCCATCTTACCCCAAAGACTCTGATCCAGGGGGCCAGGGCTGGGGCTGGGGCTTCTGCTTTTGAAAGCGTTCTTGCTCGTAATGGAAGAAGCAGTAAAGGAAAGCATCTGGAAGTAGCCCTGTGAGGAACACACGCGACCAGGGCCGGACCAGCCCACTGGCCACTAGTTGTCCCCCACAGAGCCAACGTCCTCCGTGTTCTTAGAACTTTTCAGTCTGCTCTGCGGTTCTGCTCACACTCCTGCGCTCACCAGTGCAGGCCAGTTCTCAGTTTAACTAAGAACTACCATGCTTTCTTGTTCCTAACATTGTTTGGTAAGATTACGCAGTCACGTTTTTATACCTTCTGCCAAGAACAACGCTGACGTACTATTGACTTCCACTGCAGAGCATGTGCACGTCCCAGGGCCTTGCACTGCACGGAGCATGTGCACGCGCGTCCCAGGGCCTTGCACTGCACGGAGCATGTGCACGCGCGTCCCAGGGCCTTGCACTGCACGGAGCGTGTGAACGCGCGTCCCAGGGCCTTGCACTGCACGGAGCGTGTGCACGCGCGTCCCAGGGCCTTGCACTGCACGGAGCATGTGCACGCGCGTCCCAGGGCCTTGCACTAGTGCAACACTCGTGCTGGCCTCCCTCTAAAGACAGTTCACTCCATCTGTAACTGACACGTGGAGCACTTACGTACCTCAGCAATAATGAGCATAATTGTATCACACTTGAGCAGTTCACTTCCAATGCTCAACTATCGTGTAAACTCATTTAGATGGTTTGATCAATAAATATTTAGATGTAAACCAAGTTTAGCATCTTTATGAAAAAAACATTCTAATAGACAATCCTATGTTGCACATCAGTTAATAACTACATGCCAATTAAGAAAACAGGATGCTCTTGGGCTGGAGAACATTGCTTAGTGGTTACGGCATATGTCTGCAAAGCCTAAGGACCCCAGGACCCATGTAAGCCTGATGCACAAGGAGGCACATGCATCTAGAGTTTATTTGCAGTGGCTAGAAGTCCTGGCACACCCATTCTCTCTCTTTCTACCTCTTTCTCTCTCTCAAATAAATAAATAAAACATATCAAAAAAGAAAAGAATGGGCTGGAGAGACGGCATAGCGGTTAAGCGCTTGCCTGTGAAGCCTAAGGACCCCGGTTCAAGGCTTGGTTCCCCAGGTCCCACGTTAGCCAGATGCACAAGGGGGCGCACGCGTCTGGAGTTCGTTTGCAGAGGCTGGAAGCCCTGGCGCGCCCATTCTCTCTCTCTCCCTCTACCTGTCTTTCTCTCTGTGTCTGTCGCTCTCAAAAATAAAATAAATTAAAAATAAAAAAAAAGAAAACAGAATGTTCTCAACCAACGTACATGAGAATTCACAGTGGTACCTTTGTCTGACTGAGTCCCAACTATTAGATTAAAATTTTGCAACATTGGAATAGGAGTGGGGCCACCATATCAAGTCCTAGGCAATTCTGACACAAGGACCAAGGTCCACCAAGCCAACTATCTGATGATGTGAGGCTCACAAGAGAGGCAGTCATGTAAGCCTGGTCAAAAGCTCATAGCTGGGGCGGGGGGGGGGGGGTGTTACGGTCCCTGGGAAGAAACCCACTACTGCTGTTAACTGGACATGTAGTCAAACTGCCTTCTAAATCAGTATGCTCATACCCCCAACCAGGGCTACTCTCAGATTTCACCATCACTCACTGCCGGGAATCAGTTCTGGTGAACAGTTCTCAGTTTATTGTCAGGGAAAATGGATCGATAAGCATCTGAGGGCGGGGGCGGGAAGGAGGACCCTAAGGGGGTTGGTGGATTAAAAGATTGCTAATCTATGGGGATATCCATTCCAGCACTTAGGCAATGGTGGGCCAGGTGATCTAGGGTCTCAGGGGTATGGGTTGTGTGAAGGTGTTGGCTGATAAGCAGTGTTCTAGGCAACTGGCCAAAGGCCACAGAGTTATGGGCAAAGCCCAAGTCTTATCTGAAAGTCCAGGTATCCCATGCTTGGAGAAGGAAGCCTTACATCCTGCTGAACTTGGGGTCCAGGATTTTATCTGGGGGTCCAGGCTGTGTGAACCCCAAGAATGGGGGTAGGATCCTGGCTCACTGCAACCCCCAAGGATGGGGGAGGAGCTCCCTTGCAGGTCCGGCCCCCAAGATAGGAGATATGACCAAGGTTCAAGCTGTTGCTTCCCCTCCACAGCCTGGGGACTTTGCGTCACAGTTTAGGTTTGCTCTAACCCAGGGTCCTGCCGATGTCCAGCACCCGATGCCTCCAAAACATTACAGACCATGGCCGAGGCTCTTGGTTTCCCACCAAAAATAGATAGTAAGATCCTACTGCTGAAGACTCCACATATTTGGGCTGTAAGGTCACTGAGAAATCCTCTTTTGAGTTGAGCTGAAAAGCTCCTCCATAAAGACCAGCTGAGAGCTGGTAAAAAGCTACACTGCATGCAGCTCTATGGGAGAAAGAGAAGTCATCAGTGGAGATAAACAGCAAACACTGCAAGCCTTAAGTTTGGCCAGCCAGGCCAAATGAGGAAACTGGTATAATAGTGGCATGTCTGTTGTGGGGGAAACTAATGGCTCTCTAATTGGACTGGAGGCCCGCTCCATGAGAAGGAATACATGCCTGATACTGAAAACGTATGATGGGGGAGGTCATGAGCCCAAGGGGTGCAATGCCTGCTGCTGTCCGGCTAAATGCATTTTATTTATTTATTTATTTATTGGTTTTTCAAGGTAAAGTTTCACTCTAGCCCAGGCAGACCTGGAATTCACTATGGAGTCTCAGGGTGGCCTCGAACTCACGGCGATCCTCCTACCTCTGCCTCCCGGGTGCTGGGATTAAAGGCGTGCGCCACCACACCCGGCCTAAATGCATTTATTATGCTCACCAAGCTGCTCAGTAAACACTTCTCTTAATGTTCACACCCATATTATTGCTACTCTCACTTTTGATTACAGAAGAAGCTTCTCTTTTCAGATGGCACTGACCACTGGGATGACTAAAAAGGTGAAGTGGCAGAGGAGTGCTCAGCACTGAAACGTCTCTATCACACCATCCAAGGCTCAGGGTCCATTGCAGAAGAGGTAGCACAAAGAATGTAAGAGCCAAAAGAAGGGTAGAAGTCCTTACAAAGCACTCTTTGAGACAAAAAACAGCCTGGATACCCATGACTTCACAGTGCCTGGCACTACCTACACAAGACCCTCATAATAGCAGGAAATCAAAATAAGAGGAGAGTAATTGAAAGGAGGGGATATGATTGAGAGTGAATTGTGAAGGAGAAACTGGGGGTGGATTACCATAGTTTATTGTCTATAATTATGAAAGTTGTCAAAAAATAATTTAGTACAAAATTGCTTCAAGTCTTTCATCATGCAAATTTTAACTTGTCACCATTTTTCAGTAATCAAAAAGTGTACAGGGGGTAAAATGTGCACAGGGGCTGGAGAGATGGCTTAGCAGTTAAGGCACTTGCCTGTGAAGCCTAAAGACCCAGGTTCAATTTTCCAGATCCCACATTAGGCAAATGCACATCATAGTGCATGCATTTGAGGCCCTGGTGCATCCATTTTCTCTGTCTCTCTTTCCCTCCATTCCTCAGTCTCTAGTCAGTAAATAATAACAATGCAAACTGTGGAATCAGACCTTTTGCTCTGGTATCCTGACTGGCCACTGGGTAACAATATCCCTGTTCACCTGAGCCAGAGAGTGCAAGGGCCAAAGGATAAAAACTTGCTTCCTCCTCAATAAAATAAACAGTCTTTCTAAAATGGGTAGACAACAACACAAAAAAGTCAACAAAAGTCAGAAAACTGAGGGATCTCCACCAAAGATGCCTACCCCTACAATGGAAGCCTCCAAGGAAATCATAGAGAAATCAACAGCAATTCATTCCCAAAATGAACACAGCAACCAATGAGAGACCCTCATTAAAAAACAAACAACAACAAAAAAAAAAAAACAACACTGAACTGGAAGCAAACTATCAAAGAACTAATAATCATATTAATAAAATTGAACAGAATTGTCTCTTAGAGCATTCAGCTTTTGATAGTTGGCTAAACTTGATTGAAGAAAACATAAGAAGCTTTCAAAGAGATATCAATGAATTGAAGGTGAGTCAAGAAAAGGAAGATCTCAACAACTGGTTGATTAAGCTTAATTAAGACATGATCAAACAAAAGAATGAATTCCAGAAGGCATCAGGAAAATCAGAAGTTGAGTTGAAATCATAAGTCAAAAAAAAGATGAACACATTGCAAAATAACACAACAGAAAACAAGTATCAAATAGAAATTATTAAAACCTCTTAATAAATCCTCACCAACAGAGTTATTCATGTGGAAGACAGCACCTCTGACCTGGAAGACAAGACAGAAGAAACTGATTGGGAGGACAAAAACTTTGGTAAGTTAAAAAAAACAAGTGAACAGAATACGAGGGAACCATGGAATATCCTAAAATGACCAAATATCTGCATCACAGGTATACGAAAAGGAGAGGAAATCTAGGCCAGAGGCATAGAGAACATATTCAACAAAATTATTGAAGAAAATTTTCCACATGTCTCAAAAGAGAGGTCCATCCAGATACAAAAAGCCCACAGAACACCAAACAGGACCAAAGCAGAAACTCTCCAAGACCCATCATAGTTAAAACTCTGAACAACAAAACAAAGAGAGAGTGTTAAAAGCAGGAAGGGAGAAACAACTCACAATATGCAAAGGCAATCCCATCAGAATTATGTCATATTTTTCAATGGAAACCCAGAAATTCAGCAGGGCCTGGGATGGAACACTTCAAAGTCTAAAAAGACTATGGCTTGCAACCCAACCTAATCTACCCAGCAAAAGTATCCCTCAGAATAGATGGTAAAAGAAACACTTTCCATGAAAAAAGTCAACTCCATGATTATATGAACATGAAGCCAAACTTACAGGGAATACTTGAGGGAATACTCACTCCACAGAACAGTCAAACAACCAATCTGAAGAGTCAACAAGATCACAATAACCAAAACAGACCAGGCTCAAGCACAAGAAAGCACAAACCCATAAAACACCTTATCATGGCAGGGGTTAACTCTAAACTCACAGTAATAACCTTAAAAATTATTGGTCTTACCCATCAAAAGACACAGGTTATCAGCGTGGATCAAAAGCTTGGACCCTTCTATCTGCTGTCTTCAAGAAAGCTACCTCACCACTAAAGACAGACACCTCCACCGGGTGAAAGGTTGGGAAATGAAATTCCAAACAAATGGAAATAAAAGTGGGTGTTGCTATATTAATTTGTGATAAAGTAGACTTCAAACCAAAAGTAATAAAAAAAAAAAGACCACTTCTAACTCATCAAGGGAATTATCCAACATGAGCATGTCACAATCATAAATAAGTAAGTGTAAAATGGGTGTGGCAGCACACGCCTTTAATCCCAGCAATCGGGAGGCAGAGGTAGGAGGATCACCATGAGTTCAAGGGCACCCTGAGACGACATAGTGAATTCCAGGTCAGCCTAGGCTACAGTGAAACTCTACGTCAAAAAAACCAGAATAAATAAATAAATAACTATACATACATACATACATATGCATGCACCAAGCACAGGTGCACCAGTTTATAAAACAAAATCTACTCGACAATAAAACAGAAATAAACACCAACATCACTATAGTCGGGGACTTCAATACTCCACTATCATCAATAGACAGATCATCCAAGCAGAAAATCAACAAGGAAATAATACAGCTCAACAACATCAAAGATCAACTAGACCTAATGGACTTCTCAGAACTTTCTACCCCAACAATACGGAAAACACATTCTTCTCAGCAGCCCATGGAACCGTCTCCAAAATTGACCATATATTAGACCATAAAATGTGCCTTCATAAAGTCAGGAAAATTGAAGCAACTTCTGTCAGATTACCCACCAGAGGTTAATGGTAAGACCCTACATGACAAAGACACCATATGCTCTCATCAAGGACCACAGAGACCTGGTTGGAATCCAGAAGAGAGCCAGTCACCAGACAATGCACCCACCTACTGCTGGAAGTAATACATGAGCTACTGGGGGAAAGTGGCCAACAACTATCTGAGCAACTCAAAGTGTAAGCGACTCAGAAGCAAACAACCTGACGTGATGTTCACACAAGTACAATAGTGGCACACAGCTATGATGGGTAGCCAGCTACTCTGCTTAGTGGAAAAGAAACCATATCTGAAACTGGGAAACAAGTCAAAATCATATCCAGGTAACGATTATGCTTCCCAATGTCAAGCTCCCACTAATCTTGGGCTATAAGAGGGTCTACACCCTTTAAAATCTAAATTAACAATACCATCCTATTTAACCAGTGCTGACTTCACGCCCCATTGGAGATTCTGCTTCTCTTTTGCAGATGAGATCAGGATCTGAGGTGATAAATGACCCAGTGCACTTCAGCCTGGCCCCAGCTGAACCCACAGAGGAACTGGGGAAATGAGCAAGAGCACTGCTTTCTCAGCACTAGGGTGAAGGAGATAGACACTGAGGACACTCAACACCTACCAAACCAGAGATCCAGAGGCTCCTAAGAGCCCATCACTGAAGTGGACTTAAAACGCACCCAGCATGGCTCAGGGAATTTTGTGGAAAGACTGTTAGAGCCACAAGGTGGGACATTCTGCACAGAGACATTGCCTCTCCCCCATAACTGACTGCTGCCCCATAATGCATGACCACAATCCCTATGAAGTTGACCTGCATCCCCAATGAGGAAGGCCTCTTCAGAAAAGGGGCAGGGAGCAGGGAAAGGATGGTACCAAGATGTATTTTTTTACATACTAAATATGTCCATATCTAAAAAAAAATAAAAACATAATTGAAAACACAGTGTTAACATTCTTAACTCATTTAATTGATGAGTTTTTTGAGAAACCACTGGCAATATAGTAAACTTTAAGAATTTATTTCAACTTCACTCATTCATTTTATTTCTTGGAATGGGATATATACATTATTCACCAATAAATGTTTAAGGGTTTAAATGTACAATTAGCCTACTGTAGAAACTTATAAATCATTCCAATTAAATGAAGAAAAATGTACAAAAACATTCTTTTGCTCTCAGATTCAAAACATATTCAAAAGTACATTTTTACATAGACAACACATTTAACCCCAAATTCAGAACAATTGTGTAAGTGAAAGAAAATGGCCACATTATTATAATTATCAACTGCAAAACATGGCGGCCCCTAAAGCAGAGAAGACTAGCAAATGGAACTTTCTCTTCTGCAAGTTTCACCTGATGATTACTCTCACTTCACCTTTTCAAAATACACAGTTGTTCCCACTGGAAAGACTTGGCATTCAATACTGGTGACACATGCTATATTCAAGAACTCCCAACAAAGGGAATCAGACACGGACTCACAATACAAGAGAATGACGTGGAAGGACAGTACACAGTAGGATCTGGGGTGCACATCAATAGTGTTTCGAGTCACAAGCAGCACCTCACATGCTGGTGAGCACTCTGCAATCACAGTAAGGGCAGGAGCCCCAGCTCCAGGAGAGATATGGTTCACGTTGACCTGACACCGCAACAGTGTCTGGCAGTCAGGAGAGCAGCAGCCCGCTGGGTCATGCTCTAAGGACAAGCCATGGGGGCGGCCTCCAATCACGATGTGCACACTCATGGCACAACCCAAATGCATGAACATTAGAATGAACGCCCACTTTACTAATGTTCCGTTACATGTGCTTACAAAAGAAAAAAAAAAAAAAATCCAAAATGTCAAGAGAGATGATTATGCCTTTTTACTTCATGAAATTCTGTTTAAAAAGGTACTAAATGAAACCAAATTTTATCTGGTAAGTTTTGATGTAAAAAATCAATGTACTGAAATTCAGGAAACTTTATAATTTTCACCTAAATTTAGCAAACTATCATGCATCTTGGTGAATTTTACAAGCTGTACTCTTGACCGGAAGAATCGCTTTTCTTATGCCTAGGAGACGGCGTGGTCTTGGTAGGCGATGGGGACGCAGTGCCGGGCGAGTCAGTTCCTCCATCAGAAGTACTTGGCGAGGAGGCAAGATGGGGGACTTTCTTTCTTCCCAGGAACCCTCCCCCTTCAAACGCCCCTTTCTTCCGTAACTCCACTTTATTTTCATTCTCATCTTCTGATGACCTTTTCTTAGACTCTGAAAAACTTTCTATTAATTTATGCACTTCCAATCCACTGTCTAATTCTTTCAAACTTTTTATTTCTGTTCCAGGGGACTTATTCTCAGATACAGTCCCTTCCCCTGCAGCTCCCTTCACCTCAGCTGGTATTGGACCCAAGTTACCATTTTCAGGGACAGCTCTTTCGACATTTTTATTCAAGTTAATCGTCTGGAAGTCCTTGTGACTGTGAAAGCTCTCTGTTCTTCTGGCTCTGGCTAACAAAGGGCTCTCTCTGTATGGTCGCACAGCACCGTAAGTAGCTGCTTCATGGATGGTTTCTTGATGTTGCAGCTGGAGGCTAAAATACAGTTTTTAAACATTATACTTCAGATTTCATAGATTTCTAAAAAGAATATATCACTGAACTACCAAAAGCTTACTATATAAACATGCAATGTATATTATTATTCACATTTTTCTGTAAAAAATATGCATATCAAGTAGTCTACATTATATATACTACCAATGAAAATAACACCAAACATATATTCACATTCATTATATTCAATATTTGGTCCTTGGCTTTTCAGAATTTAAAAAGTTTTTTTGTCAATATGGTAAAGAGGCACAACATTCATTCCGCTGAAGTACACAGGCCTTAACGTATGACAAGACCAGACAATGCACTCTTTCCTCAAGCATACTGACTGCAAGGCAGCAGAACAAAACTGCACACATACCCGCTGTGATACGTGATTTTCCTGCTCTGGGTGAATTCAGAGTTACGTTCAAACTGACAATAATTTACAAAAGGAAAAAGGTGGGATGGGCTCAGTGACAGAAAGTATGCTTAGCATGCACAATGTCCTGAGCTCAGTCCCAGCACCCACCCAGAAGAAAAGACAAAAATATGTTTCCTATGAAAAGAATGTGAGTAAATTTATGTGAGAAATTTAATAAAATTTAAACACTATCAATATGAAGTCTGAACTGAAACTACACTTTGAAAAATATGCCTCTTACAACTGACTCCAGGATGTCAAGACATTTTTCTTAAAAGCAGTCGGTTCAATCTGGGCTATCCCCCCAGCTCCTTCACCCACCTCGAGCTGGATTCCCGCAGGCGGCTATGCTGGACCACTGACGTTGCTGGACTAATGTTAGGAGTGGCGCAGCGAGACGTGCTCAGATCACACTGGTCTAGCAACCTGAGTAATTCTTCTTCAGTTGGACCACCTACATCTTAGTAAAAGAAGCAGTTACTACCAGCACGTGGGAGAGGACCACCATCCCTCCGAACACGGCAACCTACCCTTATCTTCACTTTTGTTCACCACGTCCATGGCAGTCGTGAGATCCCACATTTGAATGCTGCCGTTCGTATGGCCAGTGAACAAGTAGCGCCTGGGCCGTGAGCCCATCCTGCTGGACCCCTCACACTCTCTCACCGTAAAGGAGGAGATTGTTGTGCAGTCCACGGCCTGAATCTCACAGATTCTGCAAACAAGTACACAGATGTGAACCACAGAAAGCAATTACATTTTGCAACTGAGATTTTTTATTAATTATTTATCTGCACGGTTACAAATGAATATGTATCTAAGACAGACTTAAAGGGGCCAAGGAAAATCAATAGAAAAACAACTCAAACCTTGGTTCTCTGAGAGGAGGTTCTTTTTTAAAAGATTTTTGTTTGTTTCTTTTTATTTATTTATTTGAGAGTGACAGAGAGATAAGAGGCAGAGAGAGAGAGAGAGAGAGAGAGAGAGAGAGAGAGAGAGAGAGAGAGAATGGGTGTACCAGGGCCTCCAGCCACTGCAAATAAACTCGGGACATGTGTACCCCCTGTGCATCTGGCTAATATGGGTCCCGGGGAATCGAGCCTTAAACCAGGGTCCTTAGGCTCCACAGACAAGCGCTTAACCGCTAAGCCATCTCTCCAGCCCAAGAAGAGGTTATTATACATATACATTCGTGATGGTAATTTCTGACTGACAACAGAATTAGACCCATCATGGAAACAAATCTCTGGTCATATCTGAAAGATGTTCTAGATTAGATTAGTTGAGGTAAGAGGAACCATCCTATCTGTAAGGCCTGTAGGTGGCACCTTTTCCATGGGATGCTTAAAGAGGAGAAAGCTGGCTGATTGTTCAAGATCCATCTCTCTCTCTCTCTCTTTCTCTCTCTCTCTCTCTCTCCTTCTTCACTGTGGACACAATGTTTCCAGAGGCCTCTAGCTCCTGCCACGATGCACCCCCACCCAATTCCCCTGGGAACTGTCAGGTGATATAAACTCTATTTTCCTAAGCTGCTTGTCATAGGGTATTTTGTCTCAGCAACAAGAAAATAACTAATATAATATCAATGCATTAGTTAAATAAAATACAGAAATAATTTAAGTCACAAAAGCAGAAAGAGTATTGGTGAGGAGGGATTCTTTACAAGGAAGCTGTGAAAGAGAAGATATAGGGGGAAGGGAAGGAAATTATTCTAGACCTTACAAAAAAAGCAATAAAATTTATGTGCAAACTTCTAAATTCAAAACCAAAAAACACTAAAAAGTTCCACAAAAACATTAAGATAATTAAAAAAAAAGCCGGGCATGGTGGTGTATGCCTTTAATCCCAGCACTCTGGAGGCAGAGCTAAGAGGATTGCTATGAGTTCAAGGCCACCCTGAGACTACACAGTGAATTCCAGGAAAGCCTGGACGACAGTGAGACCCTACCTCAAAAAAACCAAAAAAAAAAAAAAAAAGAAAAAAAAAAGAAGCATTATTCATTGATTCTCAAACATAACATAAAAACCAAAACTAAGAACCATTTTCCCAGGCTGACAAAAAAGGAGGTGGAAATTGTGAGCACACGATTATATCAATGCTGTTCAGGTAGTTGAATTGCACTTCAGCTCCTTCAGGCTACTTCAAATCAGAGGAGGAAGGGGTGAAGGGAGGGACAATTAGCATCCGGACAATACAAGAGGAAGGAGATCCAGTCCACATGACCTGAGAGCCAGGAGACAGGACATGAGGTGTAAGTCAAGGTCTAGTCACCCAGGGAACAGGACGTCTCTCCTTCCCTCCCCTCTCCCCCCACACACGTGCACCCTCACATGCAGTGATGGCTATGCTGGTCACGTTTTCATGTTAAGGAGAGAGCTTTGTACCAAGTGTAAGGTTTGAAACAATTATTTTTGTAGCCTCTATCACATTAAGGGTCTTCTCCATTTTAGTTATTAGGATTTTTAAATTTTTGTTTATTTTTATTTATTTATTTATTTGAGAGTGAAAGAGAGAGAGAGAGAGGCAGACAGATAAGAGAATGGGCACGCCAGGGCCTTCAGCCACTGCAAAGGAACCCCAGATGCATGCACCACCTTGTGCATCTGGCTAACGTGGGTCCTGGGGAATCAAGCCTTGAACCGGGGTCCTTAGGCTTCACAGGCAAGCACCTAACTGCTAAGCCATCTCTCCAGCCTAAGTTATTAGGATTTTTAAAGGCTGTAAGTGGATGTGAAATTGGTGATTTTTTTTTTCTGTTTGATAATCTTTCTCACTACTATTAATGTAATGAGTAATGTTTAGTTATAAATAACTGTAAAATCATTCAATTTTTTTTTGAGTAGATGTCTGGTTTATTTTTAAAATAAAAAAAGGATCACCATTTATATGTGCATGAAAACAAATATAACTTTGCTTTTTTTTTCCCTATGGGATAGATTCCTAGAATTTTTCCACCTGCTTTTTTTTTTTTTTTTTTTTTGTGGTGGTTGTTGTTTTTATTGTTGTTTTTGTTTTTTCCTGGTGGATTGCTTCCCTAATCTCTCCCAGAACGCTTTTGTTCCACTTCTAAGCTATCTTTAAAAAACCCACTCTGGCTCACAATAGCATTAGAAAGGTCTGACTTTTACTCAGTTCTACAAGTAACATTTGCTTCTTATTTTTATAGCTATATTTTAAAACATAAATAATAAAATTCATGTAGAAATTAAGTGATTATAACGCACTGCAACTATCTGAAATCACTTAATAAGGGGAATATTAAAACGGAATACAGACAAGAGATACTATGCTGCCAGAGAAAGCTGTACTACCAGCTTTAATAAACATTTGGCAGCTTCTCTGTGGAATATGCACCAAACACTAAATCACAGTGATTTGCAACATGTCACGAGATGGCAATATGCTGTCTAAATACATTACAGCCCTATAAGTCATTGCCTTTTAAAAAAAATAAACATAAGTAACAACCAAAAAAAAGCTGTCCAAAAGATGATTTAGGTACATTAAAATAATTTTCTAGAATTCATTCATTTATCAGTTGCTAATGACTACACAATTACCTATGAGAGAAAATTTATCATCTCTCCAAGTTGATTCATTAAAATATGTAACCAGAGAAAGTTGAAGAAAGACAAAAGGGAACTTTGAAAACATGAGAGCAACACTCCAGACAAATTAGCCATCTGTTTAATGACTGAGAATGGAATTTTACTTGTTGCACATGTCTGAGGTGTAAAAAGGTTTGCTGTTAAAAACGGGAAATATTGGGGTTCAATCTAAAGCCACAATCAGATTATAAGAAGTAAAATTTTAGTCAACACAAAAGAAAGAAAAACTAAACTCCACTGAGTAAGTCAGAGACTATTTCTTAAACTTATTTTCTCCTATGACATCTAAAAAGTGGAAGCTTATTTTGTAAAGAAGCTAATGAAGAGCTTGTTGCTTTCATACAGCTAACAAAAGGAAGCACTAGACTAGAACTTCACACTGCATCAAATTCACTGTGGCCTTCTCTTACATCAGACCAGAAACCATCTCTGATGTCAAAGCAGAGAAGACAGGCAGCGTTACAGGTGCAAGGAAAGCCTCAGGCAGTGCAGCGCCCACACTGTGCAGGCGCTGACGAGGCGTGCAGATGCACTCCGCCTCTCATGAACTCAGGCAACACGTCCCCCGACAGACAGGGAGGGGAAATGCAGTCATGGCTGCTGTCTTGTAGGCTATGCCACAGCTGTGCACATTAGTTATTATTAATCAAGGTTTAAGTGCTTCGTCATTTTTATTCTATATGGAGATACTGTCTTTCTAAAATATCTTTTATCTGTGATACAAATTATATACAGA
This sequence comes from Jaculus jaculus, assembly GCF_020740685.1. Taxonomy (NCBI): domain Eukaryota; kingdom Metazoa; phylum Chordata; class Mammalia; order Rodentia; family Dipodidae; genus Jaculus; species Jaculus jaculus. The sequence goes on along the minus strand of NC_059102.1, from coordinate 337,010,817 downwards.
GACTGTAAAGGAAGGGAACTATTTAAATTCAGGGGATTTTTTTTCCTCCTAATAAGAAACTGAATGTTTTTAAGAAAAAAAAGCATTAAGTGGTTAAAGTTCACTATATCTTATCCCAAGTTCTTCCTAAATGATCACAGCATGAGTGAAAATGCTAAATAAATTCCAGAGACTGAGTAGTAGTTCATTGGTGAATTTTAACTGGTGCACAGATGCCTTACTTTTTTATGTATTTCTGCGCACATATGGATGGATGTGTGTGCCATGGAGGTCAGAGGACAACCGCGAGGTATTTCACCCCTCCTTTGTCAAGTTCTTGACACAGGCTGTCCCCTATTTACTCCACTAGGCATACTTCAGTACACCTGGCAAGCAAGCCTTAGGATTCTCCTGGCTCCGCCCCCGCGGCCACAGGTGGATCTCAGATGTGTACCACTTTGCATCATGAGGGTGCAAGCTAGCCCCTTTCACTGTTGAGCCATCTCCTGAGCCCACAACTTTAACTTTTTCATTGTCATTAATAGACTTCTGTCACAATATGCTCATAGTAACACTGTTTCTTCACTGGAAAATCACACCCTCCACTCTCAAAGACATAAGCAGTTTGTGAATGTAAGCATCACTGCAGCCAAGTGTCACCTTTTTCCAGTTGAGGAGAGTCTTACAAACAGTTTGTTAGTGATGGGAACAACTTTCTGGATAAACACTTGCTGATCATCTCGCTCTCCAAATGGTCCTGGGTCAGAAAACAGAATGCCAAAAAGTTAATTAGATTTTGTTTCATTTTAAAGAAGGAACCTTAGTAATAACTAATACCCATCTCCCCCGAAATAATTTCATTCCTGTCAACATCGCACTGAGTTCTAAGTCAAAACCAGACACATAATGCTATGAAAGAACTACTTCAATTTGCATTAGCTTGTTTTAAAACACAATATTTCAGATTTATATTTGATGTGCTAAGGCTTTAAAGGTAACTGTTTCCATAAAGTTCTTCAGTAGCAGTCTAGAAGATAACTTATTAAAATATACTCCATCTTCAGGAGTATTCTGGGATAGATGGATTGCTTGATTGATTCACACAGATTCCTAGGACATAGAAACTGGGGACCTAGGGTGTGGCTCAGCACTAAAATGCGCTCTTGGCATATGCAGTCCTTGGGTTTGATCCTAACACTCAAAGGGGCAGGAGAGCGAGGAACTAAGGCACTACATGTGCTCATCTTACTTTTTGAAAAGCTAACATGCAAACTTTTAAAATCCCAGTGTAACTTTATCATTTAGTAAAAAATACAATATCCCAAAAGTATGGGATAGCCAGGGACCACAGCACAGTCCAGAACATGTAGGATAGCACAGGTCCTATGTGACAGAACTCAGTGAACCTCAGCCACAGCTCTAGCGTGGTCTCCACTGTGCTAGGTACCTGCAAACTGCCAGACAACTTTCTGACTTCCAGGCCTACCGACGTGGAACAGCAGCCCTCAGCCAGTAACTTCGACCAAAGTCAAAACAGTGACATGCTACCCAGCGCCCAGGAAGGATGTGACTATGCAACTATGCCTTCTCCCCTGAACTGCATAATGGTGAGATGTTCAGATACCCTAACTCTTCACACCTTAATAACCATCTGTATTCAATTTATAGATCCTCCCATCTCTCTCCAAAAGGGCTCCACAAAGACCCCCAAGACTTTTCTATAGTCTTTGCAGAAGAGAGGACTCCAAAAACATGACCTTTGACTTCTGTACCTTTTAACTAGCTCCATTTCTTGTTTCTTTCATGGTCTCCCCTCCAACATCCTATCATCCCATTAACTACTGCAAATCAAGACTTCACCCACACCTTCTCCACTCTTCTACTGATTTGTATGTCTATCTCTTAGGATACAAAAGAATCGATATATAAAAGGAAATCTTCCTATCTCCTTGACCTGGTTGGTTAGGTTGTAAAATTAATTTTCAGGGCTGTTTCTGAGCATCTTTCCATTCACATTCTGTATTCTCTCCCTGAAGGCACATTTGCTCCCAGGATCCTCACCTGCTTCTTGTGGGATGCTGCTCAGTACACAAGTATGCACCTAAAGTCTTTCTACAGGGGACCAGCCCATTCCCATCACACTATGAAAGAGAAATAGGCACAATACTCAGATATACCCATCCAAACTCATCTATTTAAAAAGCAGCCCCTCTCTCTCTGACAATGGTTCAGTGACTGCAACTTGGCTACTTCATTTCCTGAGCAAGAACCCTGAGAGTAAGCTAGACTCTGCTTCAAAATCTCACATCAGTCTCCACTGTTCCCTTCTCTTTTCCTCTTCTTAGGTAATTAAGTCATTCTTCCTGGTTTCCCTGCTTCCTGGTTCTCTTTGCATCCTTGGACACACACAAGAATGAACTACATAGCTGGATGTGGTGGCTCATTCCAATAATCCCAGAAGTTGGGAGGATGAGGCAGGAAAGTGATGAGACATGCGTCAGTCAGCCTAGGCTAACAGTAAGTTAAGGGCTAGCCTGTGGCTATGCAGAGGCCCTTTGCTATCTGGCTCCTGCCCCCCAGCCAGTTTCACATTCCACTGGGTTCACTTGCAAAGCTTGTGATCCAGAGTCTCATGACCTACACGACATTTTCCAAGCTTGCCACATTCTCATACTTCCATCTTTTCTACATGGCTGGGGATTTTCGTTTGTTTCTGCTAGAATGTCCCAGTTCTAGAACCACCTAAATCCAAACACCTGAAATCCTATACTCCCTTCATGTGATACACATTATGATCTCAATGAAGGGTTCTCTTTCTGAATGTCATTTTGCTTCAATGTTAAATGGAGATTAGATCCACCTCATAAAATTCTCAGGAATATTAAATGAAAGGATAGAACACCCTTAGGTATTATTAGTTCTGTGCCCTTGAGCAGTATGCAAACCACAATTGTTTTCTCTTTATTCTCATTGTTCATGATGTTGACACTAAATGCACTGAGATTTCTAGTGTACAAAGCATTCAAGGTAGTTTTGAGTAAACCCCTATACTTCTAGTTCCTAACTTCACATAGGAAACCAGGATCAGACAACAACTGTTAATACTATAATGCCAAGCATTTCCTTTCCTAGAAAGACTTAAATTTTACTTTCAACCTGTACTGTTAATGTCTTCTTTTAAGAAATGTTTGGAAAGATTCAACAGTTAAGCAACAGGTCATGCAGAACTACACAGTATAAGTTGCTTTTTGTTTTCAGACAGACTACTGGAGTAACAAGTTGTCTCTATATGCCAACATGTATATGTGAATCCACATACAAATGTATGCCTGGTAGGCAGGCAGACAAATCAATCTAACTTAACTACTTTTTGCAAAATCCAAAGCATGTCCAACAAAAATTTATGATATTTTCTTAACAGATATTGTTCAATATTGCAAAGCCATCAAAACAAACTTTCTATTTTGAAAGACTGTCACATGTCACAGTTGGTATCAAAAATATGAACTCAAGTTTTAGATTTCTACCACAGCAGATATATTTCTGAACCACATGCAAATATTTAAAAAGGCCCACCTATGTCGTTACCAGAGGAGTAGCTACCATGGCTTTCAGTCTCCTCCAAAGACAGTATCTTGAATGACGCTAACGGAGTGGACCCTGGCTGCGTAGAGATCATCCCTCTGAAGCGTGTCACTGTCCAGGTCCGGACATGGTTGTTATCTGCACAGACTACCAGTGGAAGAGAGCACCAACGCATCACCAAATCACTCTTGCAGACATTTTAATACTTTTTACAATAAGAAGATTGTTACATTTTAAGTGGCAAATGGCATATTTACCACATAAGTACTTTCAATTTGCACTTTACCATATAAGTGCTTTCAATTTGCACTTAGCTAACATAAGTGGGAGAAATGAATATGGTTTCTCTTACTGCAAACACCAAGGCATTTAAGTAAACATATGAATCTTTTCAAAAATAGTGTATAGGAGCCAACACACAGTATACAACTATAAACCCAGTACTTGGCAGGGGGCAGATACAGGAGAATCCTCACAAGTCCAAGGACAGCTTCATCAAACAGCAAGTTCTAGATCCACTCGGGCTACAAAAGAAGACCTTGTTTCACACACACACACACACACACACACACACACACACAAAGTTTACAGGCTATAAATATAAGAAATATTTTTAAAGTATAGAAGAGGACATTTTCCTGTTTTGAACAGTTGGCTGGTCATCATCTCAACCACAGAAGCTGCTGCTGCTGATGCTCCTCAGACCCCAAGACACCTTGAGCCCGAGTGGCTGTGAGGCCATTCTGAGCATCTGCCAAATACCCTGTGGGGCTCAGCTGTTGACTGCCCACCGACAGTTATACAGTACGAAGCATTCCAACTAGGTTTATTATTTTTTGAATGAAAATAATATGAAATGAGGATATAGCAAGAAATTTCCCAACTTAACTTCACGTTTTGGGGTCCCAAAGGTTGCTCTTATTAGAAGATATACACCAAAAAAAAAAAAAAAAGGTATCATTACTGCAAGAACTGTACTTATTTTTGTATGCCCTAACAACAACTTTAAAAATGCACACTAATTTGCCTCTTAGGAGGTAAATGGTTTCAGAAAATATATCAGCAACAAGATGTATCTTTATTGGTAAATACTAAGATGATATTTAAAACTTCTACACACAAATCAATTCCTAATTGATGCCAGTTATGTACTTTAAGTCAAGGTTTAAAAAGAACTTTTTCAAGTTGGAACAAGTCACCTGAACATGTTTTAATCTATGGGATAAAGTTCTTATTTAGCATGCCAGTACTGAAAGTAAAAAGGAGACACAGAATTTTATATCATTAATCACTTTCCTAAGAAATAATTTTGATCTTACTATTAAGTTTACTAGAATTCAGAAAAAAAAAAAAAAAAGACAATTTTGGCTTCAGATAACTTCTATCATTTGTTACTATTAAGTACTATGCAGTTATTTTCTGTAACATTTATGCTCATAGCCACCAGATGGCAGAGTAACTGAGACGATAACATACTCCCAGGACATTTTTCTTGACAAACTTACTGAAATTTTAAAACTACAAGGCATATTTCACATTATATACCAACTGTACACCATAATTCTTTGGCACAAAACCTCCAACAAAATCATCCCTAAAATGAAAAATATTATAATCTCAAATCATTGCCCTGAAATGTTACAACTCAACAAAACAGCTCAGGACCTCACAGGACAAAACTGCCTCATTTATTATTAGCACAACATATATTACGACATCTTTCTGTGCAGAGCTGGGCTATAGAGCTGAGATAAGGAAAGAACAAATACTCAGCAACTTCAGAGTTCATTTTCCAGAGAGATGACAAGAAACAAAAACTGCTGACACGTCTATGAAGAAAAATGGCGTTACTACCAGACCAAGTACTTCTGCAAACATGCTTGCTTGAGGAGCTCCAGGAAATGAGGCCTTAATGAAAAACCAGCCAACCAGTTCCACCGGGAAGCAGACATTCCATGAGAGAAGAACAAGAACTAAAGTAGTCCTAAGGCATCTGAGAAACACAGAGACAGCACTTAGAATCATGAGCAAGAGAATCAGTCAGGAAGAAGTTCAGAGTGAACATGTCTAGACAAAGAGCCACGCAAGTCGCAGTGGAAATGTCCGTTTATTCTAAACACCAGGCAGGTCAAAAAGAGACTTCTGGCTGCTGTGCGGAACATGATCACAGTGGGAAGATAAAAAACATGCAAGAGTTTCGTAGCTTCCACAGCAACCTAGAAGAAACAATGATGATTGACTAGACTGAGAGAAACAGCTGTGAGCAGACTTGGGAGACGCTGTGCAGCAAAGTCAGCGGGCGGCATGCGTGAGGGTCCTGGGGAAAGCCAGTGGGTTGCGCTGGGCAGCACGTAGGAGGACTATGAGAAAACCTGGTGGGACATAATGGACAGTGTGTGACAGGCTAAAAAGGTACAAGAAATGCAGGGAAAATTCCTAAATTTCTAGCACACATGTAAATAGACAGTGATAGTGTATATAAAAATGACCTTTGAACTAGTAAGTTTTAAAACATCATTCTTTTACAAATCATAATGAATACTTTAGGTTATTTCAATCTTCAATAAATTATGTGAGATCTGCACATCAGTTTACAGACAAAATTTGAGCTTTATTTTATTTGGAGAAGAGTGGTACATCAGAGGTTTTTCTTATTAATTGGAGATAATAGTATATCTAACAAAACTTTTTCACAAAAATGATTTTTTTTTTTCATTCTGGAAAATGATGTTGTGTGATCCACATTGAATCAATCTCTTCAGGTCACACCAGACGCCTTGTGTCGTCCTTCTTTGCTGGCGTTAGTAGCTGCCCCTAGACACACACCTTTCCTTGTCCCCCTTTTAACTTTACGAAAATGTGGGAAACTAGCATCACTGTGCACATACTCAACGACACTTCAGTTGAATCTCCCAGCTTCTCGAGAAGTTAGAACAGTTTCATAGTTGAAACACTTTGTGGGCAAAGTATCTCAACACTTGAGTAAATAAATCATTAACTGTTCAGTACCAGACGTGGCAAATCTCAAGTGACATTGCACTGTGAGCCCATCAACTCGTGTGCTCTTCCGCACCTTCCCAGCTTCACAGTCAAGGTCAGCAGGAAGCTCAGCGGCACCTTCACGGTGACCTCCATCATCTTGTCTCACTTGGAACCATTTTCAGTTTATTTACTATGCAATAGACGGTCGTTCTGTAATCAGCTTGGGTTCAGTGCCCTGCTCTGTCTTCCTGTCAGACATGCACTTGTCTGGCTTTATCCACAGTATGTGCGCTGCCATTGTGATGTTGGTTTTGGTTGGTTGGTTGAATAAATTCGCGACACTCAAAACACTTGATGTGATAGTAAAAACAATACCAGTATTTGATCCAGTTTCATCTCAGCTGTGCTGTATCTGGACATTTTGGATGTTTATCAAAGGTCTTTTATGGGGAAGAAAGTACATATATTAAACAATAAATGTGTGACATTTATGAGTAATGTTGGCTCTGAACAAACTTTTGAAAACTTAGTTGACAACATTTTGGATCAACTGAAAAAAAAAAGCATGACTTTTGAAATCTCTGAATGCCTTGGTTCTCAGTATTATCACTCTTTATTGAATTTTTTTCTTATTAAAATATGTAGTTTTTAAGACTTTTCCTGACAGTATTATGTAATTTTTTAGCGTGGGTAGATGGGAGTGTTGCTTGTATGTTACCGTACAGCTGACATGTATTTTTGTCTGTTCTTTACTATCTGAGTAGTTCCATGCTATGTATGTACCATAACCAACCTATTGCCTATGAGAAACATGTAAGATAATGTATTTACAGCCATTGTTACAAGTTTATAATGTATTTTTCTATCTTGTTTTATATGTATGTTATATAACATTCAAAAAAGAATTTTTTTCTTGATTGAGAAAAGGATACAAAATGCAAAATCCACAATTTTGATAACTGAAAATTGCCAATTGTTTCGCAGTACTTTATTATATTGGGTGTCTTGTCTTTCTTGGGCTTTTAGTTAGCTGATGAATGAATACATTAGACACTTCTGGGGTTTAGTTGGGATTTTACATAGCTTGCATTTTAATTCTTTGGTTCTTTGCTGTTTCTATTAACCCATAGCATTATTTTAATAAATGTTATAATACCAACCTAAAAAAATAATAAAAAATAAATAAAAATGACCTTTGAGTTGCCAATGCATGATAAAAAGTTCTAATTTCTCCATGTCTGAAATGGCTACTCAACATACAAGCGGAGGTACAGACCCTGGATATACAAGTCGGCGCGGTCACAGGTGGAGGAGGTCAGTCACGGATACACAACTAGCTTTTAGTTCAACAAGGAGAGGAAAGAGCAGAGGGCGAAAAAGCGCTTGGGGTCCACCGAGCAAGAGGAGGAACCAGAAGCAGAAGCAAGCAAGTCTCAGGCAGCAGGTGAGCACCAGTGAAGCGCTGAGAGAGCATTTCAGAAAGGCGAATTATAGCCAGACATTTAGTACTCCATAGAACATGTTCATTCATCGGTCCATGGAAAAGCAATTCCAGCTCCTGGTGTTTAATTGGACTGAGAACAGAACAATAGGGCATCTTTAAGTAGTCTTCACATAAACAAGCTCCGCACTGGACAGGAGCTCTTCAACAGAAGCAGAGGACTATTCCAAAGCACAGCCTCTAAGAACAACTCACAAGCTGGCTTCAGCAAGTCTTCTAGAATCACCATCACATATAATGAATGTCTTCAATGGAATTTTAGGAATTTTACTTTGTTATCAAAAAGTAATACTAGCCAGGTGTGGTGGCGCACGCCTTTAATCTCAGCACCCGAGAGGCAGAGGTAGGAGGATCACCGTGACTTTGAGGCCACCCTGAGACTCTATAAGTGAATTCCAGATTGTTCTGGGCTAGAGTGAAACCCTACCTTGAAAAACCAAAAAAATAAAATAAAAGTAATACTAAGCTATAAAACAGTATGATATATTTAAGTATCTAATATCTAAACTTAAAAAAACTATATTATAGGGAACTATAAACCCACAAATGTTATTGTCTTTAAATAATCATTTTATACATTCTATAAATTTTTAGTATTTTATAAGGTTGTCAAATATAATAATATACATTTGAATCTACAATGTTAGCTTAAAACTGAGGCTAGCCAACTGTGGACATGTAGAAAAATCACACCCCAGGCAAACATGTACATGAATTAGAATTCCTACCCAGTACTGATAGAACCCTTTACCTGACACAAGATGCTTCTCTGACAGCATAATTTTTGTAACAGGGCTTCGGTGGACTGTGAAAGTCTGGAAAAGCTGAGGACCTGAGCCCACTGTCTCTGGATGCTGCACAATCACCCGCACTGCCCCAGAGCTTGTACCGTAGGCGATCTCAATCCAGTTACCGCTGACACCTACGAACCAAAAGTTGAGGGGTAGAGATTAGAAGACAGCCTTTGCAAAGCTTCCCTGTGACGAAACAGACAGAGTGGGACTCAGAATATAGGACCAAAATTCACTCAGCAAAGATACCTAGAGATTTCACTGCCATCTTTACAAACCTTTACCCAAGTCTCGCACCCCAATGAACTGCCGGTGTCTGGTGTGACTGTGTACATGCTCTGCTATGACAGCAGCCCCGGACCTTATCTTTTATCTGTCATCACTCAGATGGCCTGAGACACAGTAGGTACTCAACACCCACTTAAAGACCACCACTGAGGCCATGCTTCCAAAGCAGCTCCCTATTTACTTCTGCTGCAGGATCAAATCATCCTTGACTGCAGAAAGTGCACTGTGAAATGAGCATGTCAGCTACACAGCTCCCACCTACTAACTACAGCCAGTCCAGTTCAGCAGTAGCTCTTTTTTAAATCAAGTGCCACACCCCGGCACAGACTTAAAAGATAGGTGGCGCTCGGGGGCCTGCACTTTGAGAGGGACTCAATCAGTGCTCCTGGGCTGTTCTTTCTGCATGCCCTGAAAACTGCACCTAAGGACAAAGAGCAGCAGGTTCACCGCAGCTGACCTGAACAATTCCACTGCCACTTTAAAGCTTGCTATGATGAGACCACGAAAACTTTCCCAGTTTCTCTCTAGTTCTAAATTATATGGGGGGGGGGGGGGGGGGAATGAAACATAACTCAATGTACTCCAATAAAGTAATGGACAAATAATTAAGTAGCAAACATTTCAAAATTTGCCCCCACATGGTCTGTTGCAACCTTTCAACACTATCACCGTGACATGAAAGCAGAGAACATGGACAATTATTACAAGAAAAGGCTAGCTTGGTCAGCAATCCACACTTTGTTGCCCTTTACTCTAGAACACTATAGCTTCAATCCCACTGTAATTCCAATCCAATTATCTGCATACACTAGAATGACTCTTTCACACTTAAGATTATGAATGAATTCAACAAAGGAATAATCTTGAGCAAATACCACATTTCTCACAATTCCTTTCATTATAGCTAATTTTTAAATCCCACACTTATTTTTATCTTTCATTCTAGAATATAAATATTCTTTCCCTTATTTTTTTGTTTCCTTTGCATTTCTGACATTTCTTGACACAGGGTCTTATGGATGATCCTTCTGCCTCAACCTCCCAAAGGACATGCAATTTCTCAGTATTTCACAGAACAAGTCTGTTAATTTCACTGGGTAGACTTTTAGAAGGCCATGGAAGTTATTTATATATACTGAAATTCTAAATAAAAGGTCTTTTCCTACAGTGTAAAATTTAAACTCCCAAGAAGCTTGGATATGCCTCAATAGCATATCCAGGGCCCTGAGTTCAACACCCAGCATTGCCAAATATTTTGTTGTTGTTTTTTTCCCTTAAGATTCATGTATGGAAGTTTTTTTTGTTTTTTTTTTTTTTAAACTTTGGTCACTTAACGTACCTTAATGCGTACAAATCAGTCCTAATTCTCCCTTTTGAATGCTGTCCATTTACTGGGCATGTTCTAGCTTCATTACAAAAACCCAGCATATATTTTAGATTGACAGATGAAATTCTTAGCACTGTAGTTCTCAAAAAGAAAGGTCCAAGTTAATTTTACCCAGTCACAGAAAACTGGTGACCAGAACTTCAGAATTTTGAGACTGGCAATGCACTGACTTGTTTTGGGAGTGAGGTAAACACTCAGAGCAGTGATGGCGTCGTTGGAGGGATCGTGATAGAGCTCAGTGACGAGAAGATCGTTATCTTTCATTCGCAAAGGAAACTTCTGCATATCTGAAAGGAAGTAACACAGCATGAAATAAATACATCAACTTAAAACTTTAAAAAGCAATGTTTTCTTCTTTTCAGTTAAAAATAAAATAACTGAAGTAGGAACCTGTGGAGTACTGAAGCACGTACCTATGTAATACACCGACCCGTTGTTGCATCCCAGGAGAAGGAAGGAGCCAGCGGTGTCATAGCTGGTGATAGGAACAACATCTTGAACCTGCCACAAGGAGGTTAGAAGATGTTAGCAAGTAATTATCACTTCTGTTTCCTAAATTTCCTCAATGTTTTGCTTTGATTTAAAAAAAATATCTAATATCCAACTCTCATAAGGTTTAGCAAATGAGCAGTCTTCAAGTTCACTCGCCACTGTGATCGTTGACAGCTGTCTATAGTTTTTTTGTTTTGTTTTGTTTTCCATTATTTATTTACTTATGTATTTGAGAGAGAGAGAGAATGGACCTGGCAGGACCTCTAGCCACTATAAACATGCGTCACCTTGTGCATCTGGCTTATGTGGTACTGGGGAATTGAACCTGGGTTCATAGGCTTCGCAGGACAGCACCTTAACCACTAAGCCACCTCTCCAGCCCATATCTACAGATTTTATTCAGTGTTTAGTTCTCCACAGCAGACTTGCCCTCTGAAGTACTTGCTGCCTGTGCTCACTCCCTCACAGCCTGACAAAAGCACTGCCCACAGAAGAGCCCAACATCACACAGGGAGTACAGAACAGAAACAGAACTAACAAATGGAGCAAGTGATTTTCAGACAGGACTGGATGCCCAATGGTGAGATAACTGTCTCTAGTTTCATACTTCTTTCCTGCTTTCTAAGAAATGATAGGGCCAAGACTCCTGTGAGCTTTCTGCCCCAAGTACTGGACTTAAATATTACATCTTCCAAGCAAATCAGTCTAGTTTGCAAATACGTTACTACATGTACTAAGAGAAAAAGCAAAAGGTATGAGTTTCCCCACAAAAAATAACAAACAAGAAAATAATACAAAAAGCAAGGCAACAAGAGATGCACAGGATACTTCCTACACAAAGTGCTGGTCACAGGCTGGCTGGATTGTGTGTGCCACAGCGTGACCTGCAGTTCTGGACAGGAACTTGTTCAGGGAAGGAAAAGGAGGCCCGACAATGGCTGTCTGCTACATGTGCTAAGACGAACCTTCTGGAAGCCTTGCAGTCTGGGCTGGAGGTGGACTTTGTCCATTACAGTTTGATCGGTTTATCTTCCAAACACACACACAAGCTCGCCACTCTTTTTCACCTTCACCAACCACTTTTTAAGTAATTATTTACCCAAACAACACACATACCAGCTTCTTTCCTAACCGCTGCTCATCGCACCCCACTCCTTCCCCTTCAAAACACTGATCTGAAGCCAACTCTTCTAGCGCTGCCACTAAGTGACAAGCTACCATTGCTACCTGAAAACACCTTTCTCATTGGTATTTAAAGGAGAGTTATACTCAGTCTGCCCACGGTCTTCTGGTTCCTCTACCAGCAACCGGAGTCTCATCACAGGCAACATCTCGGTGCAGTGCAGACATGTTGTTCACACCACCATGTATTTAAGCACTGAGTCTGTAATACTCCGTCTATTTCTTTAACCAGCAGATTCATGTCTTTCTTCATTTCTCCAAAACTGTTAGTGATTAGCTTTGTAAATATTAGCATTCCACCATTCTGTCTCTTTCTCAAATTGATGTTTTCTGATTTTTCATCCTACTTCTTAACATACTGTTAGTAATTATGTCAATACACTGTCTTTTAGTTTGTTCCCATTCAACTAAGTAGTTAAAAGTTACATATTTGTGGGGTTTTTTGTCTTGTTTTGTTTTTAACTTTCCAACAACCTTCTGATTTCTAATACCTCATCTGAAGTCACCCAGCCTGCCGAGCACAGAAAGACTCCTGTGTCCAGGGCTGCTGTTGCTACTGGGCATGACTGCATCATGAGGGCATCAGGCTCCTCACGGCTGGGTCCACAGCGGAGTAAGCCATTAGGAAGTGGGACCTACTTGGAGGAAGGGGGTCCCTGGAAGCATCTGAAGGGTTCCTTTTCCCGCATCCCCTTCCTCCTATGCACTGCCTGCTTCCCAATTGCCACGAGGTGAGCAATTTCACTCCGCCTCGCTCCCCGCCACGCCGGCCTCGCCTCACTCCGCCTCGCTCCCCGCCACGCCGGCCTCGCCTCACTCCGCCTCGCTCCCCGCCACGCCGGCCTCGCCTCACTCCGCCTCGCTCCCCGCCACGCCGGCCTTGCTTCACTCATTTTCTAATAGTTCAATTTTGTGCAGTAGTAAGAATGTAAAGGTTCTACTACTATTTTTGTTTTACATGTGATGAATTTCCCCCTTGCTCCCAGGTCCACAGAAATTTGGAGTGAGAAATATCGGCGTATTTTCAGAAGAAATGATTTCTTCTGTGCTGTCCTTCATGCCCTCTTTGGTTTCACACCCACATCTAGAAATGTAAATGTCCCTAAATGAGATTCTCCAGTTTACTTAACACAAACGCATATCTGTATGCTGCAATTCACATTATTAGTATTCCTAGTTTGAGTATTTTTATCTCAATTTCTCAGTTTTCAAAAGGTTGCCCTGTGTACCACCCCTCCCCTGCAAAAGGTACCAACATGTCCAACCACCTTGTTCCAGGACTGCTGGATAAGCTGCAGAGTCTTCTAACAGTCTCACTTCTATGTTCCCACAAAGCTAGGCCTCCTGCCTTTGCTAAAATCTTGGGCCATGGAGCCTTATTTTGATATAAGGCATTCAGTATGCATAAAGGAATAAATGTTATTTAACAAATACTATGCATGTAATTTTAATATTTCTATCAGGTATTTTTATAATATTTGATTTGCAAGCACAGAAAGATGACAGATAGATGACTGGTTGATAGACAGACAGATAGATGATAGACAGACTGACAGACTGACTGACAGATAAAAGTGAGTAACTGTGGGCACACCAGTTCCTCCAGCCACTACAAACAAACTCCAGACACATGCACTTCTTTGCATATCCAGCTTTACATGGGTACTGGGGAATCGAATGCAGATCCTTAGGCTTTGCAAGAAAGTGCCTTAACCAATGGCCCATCTTACCAGCCCTGTATCTGATACTGCTATATACAAAAAGGGGAAGGCAAGGCTCATGTCAGCTACATTAGTACCTTCCTGTGAATTCAGGTCAGCAGTCAGTGTAGTGTCTCCAAGTCAATCTCCTGCCCCACTGAACTGTGGAAATGCTTACCTGACTCCTACTCCTAACATGAAGAGTTTATAAAGCTACAACCAAGGGCAAGGCACCAATGCCACAGACAGATGACTCACACTGGGAAAGGAAAGAGGTAAACCACTTGAGCCTTTCAATTCATGTCCAGCCAAGCCCATCCTGACCACAGAGCAGAGACCCTCACGCTGAGAGCAGGTCTGGGTCATTATCTCTCCACGAGCTCGACCTCTCCAGTGATCAGACTCGAGGCCGCACTGAGACAGTCGCTTGGACTCAAGATGTTCACCCCCAGCACCAACAAGGAAGAACGCTCTGACCCTTTAGGAAGAAAAACATGTGATGGCTTTCTAAGACTAACTTCCATATTTTCTGTTTGATATGAGAATGAAAAAGTTGTATTCTCTGCTAAATAACTAGCAACACTAGTATGTTCATCATTAATTTTCTTTTGAGACATGACTGTGTACATGTGCATGCTATATGTGCAGAGATCACACTTAAAAAGGAACAAGAAACTGAAGCATTTTTCTTAACCTAAATTAGATATGCTCTATCTTATTAAAGACATCTTGATGAGAAGCTGACATACAAACAACTTTGACAGTGGCTTTAAAGTTGTACACACAGACACTCATCGGGTGTTTTATCTGACTCAGACACTTCAAATGAATCTTGACCCTACATTTAAACATAGAACTACAGGGCTGGAGAGATGGCTTAGTGGTTAAGCACTTGCCTGTGAAGCCTAAGGACCCCGGTTTGAGGCTTGATTCCACAGGACCCACATTAGCAAGATGCACCGGGGGGGGGGGGGACGACACGACATGCACTGGAAGTTGTCTGCAGTGGCTGGAGGCCCTGGCGCACCCATTCTCTCTCTCTCTCTCTCTCTGCCTCTTTCTCTGTCTGATGCTCTCAAATAAATAAATAAAAATAAACCAAAAACATTTAAAAAAAATAGAACTACAAAGGGTGCCCTGCATACTTTCCATTCAATTCATGGGCAGAAGTCTTGCTACAGGCTGGCCCAGAGCCATGCAAGTAATGTCACTGCAATCAGAGAGGGCAGCGTCCAGTCAGAGCTGCCCACTGAAACCTGCAGGTGGAGTTACACTTTCACCACACACCATCTCTGCAATACACCAGCAAGAAATCCCACTGGGAATAAGGCTTGTTTGCTGCACGCAGCTCAACTCTCCTAAGGTCTCATGCATGTGTAATACATTTGTCAGTGATGTTTAGAATTCATGCATACACCAATAGGGAGTACCAGCTCACACAGGGCCAAAGCTGAAGAGTCCACATGGTCACTAGTATAGTGTATTGGACTTCAAAGTTATCAAAACCTTTATACCTAACTAGTAAGGGCTGGAGAGATGGCTTAACGGTTAAGCTTGCCTGTGAACTCTAAGGACCCTGGTTCAAGGCTAGATTCTCCAAGACCCATGTTAGCCAGATGCACAAGGGGGTGCATGTGTATGGAGTTCGTTTGCAGTGGCTGGAGGCCCTGGTGCACCCAATCTCTCTATCTGCCTCTTTCTCTGTCACTCTCAAATAAATAAATAAAAATAACAACAAAAAAATCGAAAGTAAAACAAAAAATGTAATAAAGGACTGTTCCTGAAACTCAGAATCTGTGACAAAGAACAAGGTTTATGCTTAACCTCTCGAATTGTGCTCCATTTCACATAAGCCTCACTTTAGGGGCCAGAAACCATCTTCACACTTTAAATCTTGTGTGTCCACCCTCCCTCCCCTGACTAAAACTAGCCTAGAGAAAAACACAAAAGCATTACCGTCTTTAAAAATATAGAGAGAAAGCTTTATTCTTTTGGTTCTTAGTTCAGTCTTCTACTTGTTTCAGCACAGAACAGCTTAAATGATAACTGTATTTCTTATCTCTGACCTTCTAGTTCCTTGGTTACTCCAATCTAGCTCAGGCTCTCCTCACTAAAACCTCAATAGGCATTTGCACCATGTGCACTATTTAATCAGCTGCCATTTCTCAATCCTCTCACATGTATTCTGTGGCAGGCAGTCTTCTGTCCTTTCCCTTGAATACTAGTGTTCCAACAGAGCTACAATTTAGGCTTTTCTTTCTATTCCCTCTCAGTGAAAAATCTTATTAATTCCTGTTTTCTTTTTTTTTTAATTTTTTTAAAAATTTATTTATTTGAGAGCAACAGACACAGAGAGAAAGACAGATAGAGGGGGAGAGAGAGAATGGGCGCGCCAGGGCTTCCAGCCTCTGCAAACGAACTCCAGATGCGTGCGCCCCCTTGTGCATCTGGCTAATGTGGGACCTGGGGAACCGAGCCTCAAACTGGGGTCCTTAGGCTTCACAGGCAAGCGCTTAACCGCTAAGCCATCTCTCCAGCCCTAATTCCTGTTTTCTTAAATTACCTCAATAGCACTGTGGATCTGAAATATTTATGTCAAGACTTTTCTTCCTTCCCAAATTCCCAGAGCACTTTTAGACAGCTTGGCGTGGTGGGTAATGCCTGAAATCCAACCACTTGGTAGACAGAGGCAGGAAAACCACGTCATTGTCAAAGCTAGCCTAGTCTACACAGTAAGCTCTGGCCCAGCCAGTCTGACCGTGTGACGGTGTCATAAGGAAGGGGGAAGAGAACTTCTGGCTATATTCTCAACACCTGCACTTGGATATCCAAAGGACTCTCAAATAAGCAGATAAAATTAATTAATTTCTTCCTCGCCTTATACCAGTATATCTACTTCTCTTCCTGCGTTTTCTATCAATGCAAAACATTAATAGCGGGCTGGAGAGATGGCTTAGCGGTTGAGCGCTTGCCTGTGAAGCCTAAGGACCCCGGTTCGAGGCTCGGTTCCGCAAGTCCCACGTTAGCCAGATGCACAAGGGGGCGCACGCGTCTGGAGTTCGTTTGCAGAGGCTGGAAGCCCTGGCGTGCCCATTCTCTCTCTCTCCCTCTATCTGTCTTTCTCTCTGTGTCTGTTGCTCTCAAATAAATAAATTAAAAAAAAAAAATTAGTAGCTACTCAACTACCAAACTCAGAAACCTGAGTGAAATGCATCCCTCTCTTCCATCTTTGTCATTTCAAGTCTATGAAATGTTTTTCAAAGACATATATTTTTTGCCACCTCTGTGAACACTAAAGTAAAGTCCCCTGCTTCTCTTGCTGGATCCCTGTGCTTGATTCCCCAAACCAGTTTACCTTTCATCTTAACTCCCACTGGGATTTTCCTAAAGTATGGGTCCCATCCAAAGTCCTTGACTTTCTTCTTTTCTTTAGAGTTAAGTGTTAACCATTTTATCAATCCCATCTCCTTCTCAAACCCTAGAGACCACATAGCTTACTCCTCCTCTGAATAGGTTATGTATGTTTAGGCGCATCTGTGCCACCACTCAAGAAGAGAAGCTTAGGGGCTGAGGGACAGCTCAGGGATAAAGAAGTGAAGTTTGCTTGGACTCCCACTGTCCGTGCTCCATGTCCCTGGCATGAAACTTAAAACATCTCAGAGAAATGGAAAATGACAAGCCTGAGTGTAGAAAAGTATTACTTTACAAAATAAAATTCTGGAAAAATAGCACAATTTCTATCTAGAAACAAATTCCTCACTTGATGTATCCAATATTGTATGTATTCAGAAACTGAACAGCATGGATTACTCAGGAACATGTAAGATTCTGCAACAAGCTTTAGTTCCAACCAACCTGCCAGTGCTGAGTGACCGCGTTCCACACTCCCACCTTCCCTGTGTGACTTGTGGCCACCAGCTGGTTCCCAATAAAGAAGAGGGCATCGACAGGAACGCCAAGGCTGAACACTCCTTCAAATGAAGTAAACAGAGGTTAATCAGTCACCAGCTCACAATGAGCTGCAACCTAAACTGAGAACTCAAACCTAGTCATTTTTGTCATGCTCTGAATGCTCTATACTCACTGGGGACCAGAGATAAAGAACATTCTTAAGCAGCTCACAGAACCAGAGCAATCTCACACTGACTGATACACATTCTTAGTACTTGCTCAGCATGAGAACCTGACAGATTCAAAGCGAACATCACAGACAGGATCCTGGGATCCAGGCCAGACCCACTGCACTGTGATAAAATCTACAGGAGGTGCTGGAGAGGTGGCTTAGCAGTTAAATGCTTGCCTGTGAAGCCCAAGGACCCCGGTTTGAGATTCAATTCCCCACTACACAGACGCACAAGGGAACACATGCGTCTGGAGTTCGTTTGCAGGGGCTGGAGGCCCTGATGCACCCATTCTCTCTCTCTGCCTCTTTCTCTGTCTGCCTGCCCATCACTCTCAAATAAACAAGAATAAACAATTTTTTTAAATGTACAGGAAATATAAATACAGCTTATTCACAGATCTGAGACCTGAAGACACAGCCTAGAAATTGTAACTATCCAGAAGATATCAAAAATTCAAAAACAGGGCTGAGGAGATAGCTTAGTGGTTAAGGTGTCTGCCTACAAAGCCTAAGGACCCACGTCCGACTTGCTAAAACCTATACAAACCAGATGCACAAGGTGACACCTGTACAAGGCTGCACATGCACATAAGGAGGCGCACACGTCTGGAGTTCAATTACAGTGGCTGGAGGCCCTAGTGAGACAAGTCTCTCTTTCATAACGAAAAAATAAAGGTCAGTCTGTTGGGCTTACCTCAAAAAATTAAAATAAAAATTCAAAAATAAAATGGTTACCTTAAGTAAACAAATAAATAGCAAAAAAAAAAAAAAAAAGGAAGGAAGAAAGAAAAGAAGAGCAGAGTGCAGATCAGGGGTCTGGGGATATGGTTCAGAGTGGTTAAAGGTGTTTTCACCCAGTTTAATACCCTAGCCACCCACATAAAGCTGGAAGCACATGTTGTAGTAAGAAATTGTGGTGTGTGCACATGCACATGTACAAATAAATAAAAACTACTGCAAGGCACATTATACTCAATCATCCAAACCTTTAATGGAGAGTTTATTTTTAACCCATTATTTCCCAGCATTTCAGTCTCAAGTGAATTGAAAAGCCTTGGGATTTATAAAAAGAAATGAGAACACTGATTTTATGAGGAACTTACAGTTAAGTCCAGGATAAAAATGCGACCAACTGTAACACAATACAAGCGTCACAGAAGGGTGCCCAGGGTCAGCAGTGCAAGAGTACAAGGCACCAGGTGGCGAAGGAGTTTGATGAGATGGGTGAGAAAGGTGAGGATGGAAATGAGGGTTACAGGAGCTCATCGTGATGAAGACATGGAAAGAAGAAAGCCCAGAGACTCCCAGGAAGGAAAGTGGTTGCTATAAGTACCCAAATCAGCAGCAAAGAGGCCAAGTATGTCCAGGACAGAACTACAGGCTTGTCTTGCCCAGGACAGAGAGCATCCAAGGCTCACCCAGAATGGCATGTAGGCCCTGCACTTGCCTGACGTAAGCAGGCCACTCTGCACGGGATCCTGGCTCTAAACGTTACCTTTATTTGCTGCCTTTGTGGTTCCTTCTTACTTACAAAACATGAATCCAAACCTAGTGTCTCAATACTCACTTTTACTTTAAAAGTATAATCTAGTTCCTTCACTAAAATAATATTATCTAAATTATTTGATAAACATTCTATGGGAATTATCTTTTCATCCAATGATGCTAGAAAGTAAGTCTCATCTATAAAATATGTTTTATAGACCTGTATTCAAGTATTGGTTTATTTCAAAAAAAGTATTTGATTACCAATATAAACAATTTCCTCAGCATTTATCCAAGGAAAACAAAGCTGCTTAAGGCCTTGAAGAACTTACAGGGGAAATAATCCAATGCAAACAACAGGTCAGTTTTAAACCATAAGCCAAGAAAGATTGCTGACTTTGTCCCAAGTCTTAATATCACCACTAGGTGTGCCGCGTCTTGAAAATTCTAAGCCAGTCTTGAAAAAGTTGAGAAACCCACAAAAAGAAAGATGATACATACAAGATAAAAAGAACAGAACAGAAATAAATGATGGATAAGTACTGCTGGGAGTATCTTCTGTACATATACTTAAATGTGTGCATAAATACCTATTTGTTACCACAAGAATCCAACACCTCTCCCCAACCTGCCACTGAGAACACAGAGTAAAATAAAATACTTGACAGTTCATAAGCTAAACCCTTTGACCAAAATAGGTAAAGATAGCCTTCCATTTCAAAGCAGAAAGAAATTCTTTCGTATCATGTACAATTTTATTGTTTCTTCTACAATGTTCTTTAGTTTTGAGATCAACTTTTTTGTTTGTTTGTTTTTTCAAAGTTGAGTCACACTTTAGCCCATGTTGGCCTCGAACTCACTGCAATCCTCCCCCAACCTCTGTCTTCTGAATGGTGGGATTAAAGGGGTGTGCCTCCAAGCCTGGCTGGGCCAACTTTTTAAAAAACATTTGAAGCCAACTGTATTCTATTCACTCATGTGGCAGAAATACAAACAAGGAGAAAAACTTCACTCCAGTGCAGGTAGAGGCCGTCAGAAGTCAAGACAGCATTCTGAACAGTGTCACAGCACGTGAAGGGCCACTCCCGCTTGTGCTCACCTGTCCTGACCACTGTCTGCAGGAAAGATGACAGCGCAAGCAAGGCAAGGGTCCTCTCGCAGAGCATGGCCTTGGAGTCAGAATTCAGTGGTGCTGGCTTCGGTGTCACCCTGAAGGGTTTTCAGCCGCTGCAAGAGGTCTGCACGGACCCCCGCCCTAACAATCTTCTTTGGGTGGTACTGTCAAGCTCTAAAGAACATCTACAATAACAAATGGTTCCTCTTACATGAAATGAGCCAACTACTATTGTCCCATCTCATCATACAATTCCCTATCACCCTTGAAAACCACAAAGGAGTAAAATCTCCTTTACCTAAAACAGCAACTGGAATCACAAGGCTTCCTTCCCATATACTTAAATGTACTGTAATTTTAAAGGTGTTAACACTGAAATTTGTTTCCTTATGAATTGTCACAGAGGGCCTCTGTTATCAATGATGGAGGGATAATATGGCATTCCAACAGTGCCCACTTTACAACAACAAAAGAAAAAACTGGACAAGATCCAAGGCAATGGGTCACAGCACCAGAGGACCAAGGGTTTGAGAAGGAGAAAAGCACCGTGTTCTGTCTTTCTGCTCAAGAATACTTTCCATCTTAACACAGAGAAAAAAACCAAGTAAACAGTGCTGGTTTCCTTGAACTGAGGAGAGGGGGACAGAAAACCTGAGGCCAGAAACTGAGTGGGAACTGGCCTAAGAAGCTGGCTAACGAGACAAGGGTAGAGACTGAACAAGATTTGCAAAGGGGTTTCACTAATCCAACCTGTAACAAGTAATGGTGAGAACATCCCCAGATAGAAAAGAAAAGGTGCTGAGAATGAGAGCTGACAGACTCCAGGGACCACAGTGGATAAATGAGACAGGTTGAGCTCAATGAAGGTGGAGAGCTCACTGAGCACCCAAAAAGCAACTTTTTTTTTAAGTAGAGGAACCATGTATGTGAGGAAATGCTAACAAAATTACATCACACTGAGATCCCATTTTACACCAGTCAGAAAGGCTATCACTAATCATAATAATAAAAAAAATGCTGGTGAGGGTATGGTGTGGAAGGTAAGCTTATAATTACTGCTAATAATGAAAATGAGTCCAGTTACACAATGGAAATTAGCAAGCAGTGTCCCCAAAACCTACAATTAGGACTGGCATGGTGGCCATGCATGCCATCTCAGCACACAGGAGGCAGATGTGAGGTCAACCTGAGCTACACAGCAAGGTCCAAGCAGCCTAGGCTAAAAACCAAGACTCTGACTAAAAATGAGGGGAAAAAACCCACCAAACACTAAAAGTAAAACAATGACATGGCAGTGTACTGACTTGGTGTTCTGGGTCCCATGTCGCTAGATGAATTAAATATGAAGTGGGTGCCTGAATACCCTCTGTTTATTGTGGCTCTATTCATGATAGTCCTGCTATGGAAATAGCCAATTCCACCAATGGACAGAAGGATAAAGGGAATGTGGTCTACACATACAACACAGAATTCATTATTCAATCATGAAAGGGAACCGTATCATGTCTACAGGGAAATGGGTGAAACTGGAGATTATCATGTTAAGCAAATATAAAATGTCTGCCCTCACATCCAGAATCTAGATTTTAAAAAGCAAACAACAATACAGACCTTGAAGTGGGACTATTTGGGAAGACCAAAAGGATCAAGGAGGAGGGAGGGCGAGGGGAAGGGTAATGGGGCAATGTGACTAGATCCAAGCATGTTATACACACATATGGAAATGAAACCCATCATTTTGTTCCAGATACACTAAAAATAATGCCCAATATCATCAGTTAACATTACCACTAAGAACCAATGTTCACGGGCTAGCGAGGGTGAGAGCGCAAAGTCTGACGACAGTGTCAACAAGGACGTGGAGCAGGCAGAGTTCTCCCAACTGAAGAAACATGTACACGGAGCCAGGCATGATGCACTGTCAGCTACTTAGGAGCCTGAGGCAGGAGTTCTGCAAGTGCAGTGCCTGCCTGGACTCTGGAATATGTTCAGGCCACACAAGGCAGTTTACCAAGTCTCTGTCTCAAAATAAAAAATTATAAAAGGGCTGGGGATGTAGCTCAGTGGCAGACCTTGCCTAGCACACTGAAGGCCCTGAGCTGAATCATAGTACTGTGAGAGAGAGGGGGGCCGGGCATGGTGGCGCTTGCCTTTAATCTCAGCACTGGTGAGGCTGAGGCGGGAGGAGCGCCATGAGCTCAAGGCCAGTCGGAGACTACATAGTGAATTCCAGGTCTGCCTGAGCTAGAATGAAACCCTACCTTGAAAAACCAAAATAAATAAAATAAATAAAGAGGGAGGGGATAAAGGGAAGAAGAACACACAGGAACAAGCAAGCAGTCTGTCCACCATTTCTCATCACACTGAACACATGTTCCAGCATGACCCAGAAAACTCATCACAGTCTAGTTTAAGCACACATCTATAAGGTTCTGTTTAAGCATAAACTGTAGCTTTGCTCTTTCTCAAGTGTCTATCAACAGGTGACTGGATCAGTATTAGTTCAGTAGAGGATTGATCAATAATCAAAAGGAAATGGACGACATACAGCATGGAAGAAGTGACAGCATCACACAGCACAACTGAGGCGTAGCACAAAAGAACCCTGCCTGCATCATCTACTCATCTGCCGCTAGACAAAGGACAGCTAACCTCAGCAACAAGCATCAACAGCGTGCGTGCACACTGGGCATGACAGTGAACACCTGCTTTCCTTCTGAGACTCTGCAATCTTACCGCGTGTCTGCATGCATAGCCTCCAGCTTCTCTAGCAGACACGTCACATGAGCCTCTCAATATGACACTGGAGGAATCAACCCATCCTAGGAGACCCTCCTAGAAGAAAATGCTTGGAAGCCTGTCCAAGTTTCCTCTAGACTTTAACCAACATGTCTTCCCTCTAGGCTAATCCTGCTCTGCATTCTCATTCTAACAGGTTGCATAGTTCCATACTCAAATATGCCAAGCCCTAGGAGCGGTCAAGCAAATGATTACACCTGAGAAATGGAAAGGTGGACTCTAAGGGCTGAGCTCTGGGGCACTCCAACGAGTGGATGAGAGGAGGAAAGAGTACACACTGAAGAAGCTGGCCTCACCTAAGAGGAGATAATGGGGACAGGGAGGCGAGAGAGAACACAGGAGGGGCTGGAGAGATGCTCAGTAAAGTACTGACCCGCACACACAAGCACATGCATCCAGCTCTCAGCACTCAGGTAAAAGCCAGGCCTGGTGCAGCCCGTAACCCCAGCACCCATGTGACGGCCAGGCCTGGTGCAGCCCGTAACCCCAGGACCCATGTGACGGCCAGGCCTGGTGCAGCCGTAACCCCAGGACCCATGTGACGGCCAGGACTCATGTGACGGCCAGGACCCATGTGATGGCCAGGCCTGGTGCAGCCCGTAACCCCAGCACCCATGTGACGGCCAGGCCTGGTGCAGCCGTAACCCCAGCACCCATGTGACGGCCAGGCCTGGTGCAGCCGTAACCCCAGCACCCATGTGACGGCCAGGCCTGGTGCAGCCGTAACCCCAGGACCCATGTGACGGCCAGGCCTGGTGCAGCCGTAACCCCAGCACCCATGTGACGGCCAGGCCTGGTGCAGCCGTAACCCCAGGACCCATGTGACGGCCAGGCCTGGTGCAGCCGTAACCCCAGCACCCATGTGACGGCCAGGCCTGGTGCAGCCGCAACCCCAGCACCCATGTGACGGCCAGGCCTGGTGCAGCCGTAACCCCAGGACCCATGTGACGGCCAGGCCTGGTGCAGCCGTAACCCCAGGACCCATGTGACGGCCAGGCCTGGTGCAGCCGTAACCCCAGGACCCATGTGACGGCCAGGCCTGGTGCAGCCGTAACCCCAGGACCCATGTGACAGCCAGGCGTGGTGCAGCCCGTAACCCCAGGACTGGGAGGTAGTGACAGGAGGACCCCTGACACTCAATGGCCACCAGTCTGGCCTAATTACTGAGTTGCAGGCCAATAAGAAACCCTGTCACAAAAATGGCAGGTGGCTGCTCCTGACCCAACTTTGTCCTCTGGCCTTCACACATATATGGACACCCAACCCACATATGAACATACACAAGAAAAGAGAACACAGGATATAAGAACTAACGCACAAGGATGAAAAGGTAATGGTAAGACCTTAGAGAAAAATCTCTTGTGATTCCATTTTTTCAATGATAAGAAAATGAATATAAATTCAGGGAGAAAGAAAAAGAGAGAACTGACAAGGATAATACAGTGGGATTGCTGGATGCATTTAAGCCCTCTTGAGAACAAGTACTATTTTTGATGTGTACCTTTCTTTTGTGCACCCATGTTTAGTCAGAGATGGAAAAATGGGTATGGCCAGCATTGGAGTTATTCCAGAATATGTAGTGCAAAAACAGACACATACAAAAATTGGGT
Organism: Jaculus jaculus; assembly: GCF_020740685.1. Taxonomy (NCBI): domain Eukaryota; kingdom Metazoa; phylum Chordata; class Mammalia; order Rodentia; family Dipodidae; genus Jaculus; species Jaculus jaculus. Next base: position 336,985,799 of record NC_059102.1, on the reverse strand, counting down.
CTCTTAGCTGTCTAGGGCTCACTGGGTCCAAATACACATTTCTACATATACACAAAGAAAATTAAGTATTTAAGATCAAAATATGACAGACTCTGAACCAGCTAAAATTGAGACTAAGTTTCAAACTAGAAATGGAAGAGCCAGTGAAGCAGCTTCAGGTGCAATAGTGAATCTTCGTGTGAAGCTGACTGGGCCTGAAATCACATGGCTTTTCCCCACCACCCCGAATGTGGGCGGCACCATCCCATAAGCTGGCGTCTGGACTGAATGAACAGGAAGCGCACTGAGCACAGGCATTGCTCTCCTTCCACCTCTGACTGCAGCGGGACATTCCTGTGGCCACACTGCAGCTAAAGCCATTCTTAGCACCACGCCGTCCCTTGCCAGGACGGACCTCTCAAAGTGTGAGCCACAATAAACCCTTATTCTTTAAGGTGCTTTTGTCAGGAATCTTTGCACAAAGGCAAGGAAAAAAGTAACTAATACACAGCCTAAATTATGGCATAAATCTGGCTAGAGAAATGCCACCAACTGCAGAGAGACTCGGAGAGCCTGGAGCAGACCACACACGGAATGCCTGCTGGATAAAGGCAGTCTTAGAGGCGGCGGCAGCACCACTTTTCCATGACAGAGTGACTCTGTGAATGAACAATGTATTACCTGCCTTTGTTACTTGGCAGCTTGACAGACATGAGCAGGAGGGAGGAAAGTATCAGGGATGAGCACCTTCTGTGTCAGATAAAACCTGATCGAAGCAGGGGAGCAGGCCATGAGGCACCACTAAGAGCGTACTTGTGCCCTGGCCCCAGTACATCTGAATAGTTAAATGCTCCTTTGTGGTGCAACACCCTCGAAGCTGCAGTTAGGTTCAAGGACCAGCGTTAATGGCATCATTTAACACGCAGCGAGCACCTGGAAGTTCAGCACAACCTGGTAAGCCAGCATTTTCCAGATGACAGGGAGGTGACAGCATCATGCCTGCAAACAAGACCAGTTCAAGCACCAGCCCGACTGATGGATCGTAACAATGTTCACTGATAGGACTTCAGAAACGTTGGTGCAGGACCCAATAATACCCACAACTGCCTGAAGAAACTACTGACGTCATTTCCCAGCTCCCTACGTCGCAGGCCGGCCTGTCTTCACGTACTGCAACCAGAGCAGCGCGCCACAGCGGACGAGTGCAGAGAAAGACAGCAGAAGTCAAAAAATGCGCGGAGACAGAAAACTACAACCAGTACCATACCTCTCACAACTGCATTTTTTGGAAAACAACTACTTTTCATTAAAAATGTTACATATTTTGTGGTGGTCATTTTAAGTTAACTAGCATTTATAAGCTTCATGTCAAACTTCTAATAAAGTTAAGTATCAATAGACAATAACCGACACAGAGACTCTGTTCCTGAGTAACATTTTAAGAGTGTTTAACAGTCACTAAGTCCAAACGCTGGAGAAAACTGGGCACAGAAGCAGCAGTAATGAGCAGCAGGAACGTGACTCACCCCACCGGCAGCAGCACGAGAAGTGAAGACCCGACAGACAGCCGCAGGGGAAGCAGGAGCAGCGCTGACGGCTCAGTGTCAGTCACAGCAAACTGCCGGACGCTCACCTCTGCTCACAGCGCCTTCCCCTCGCCCAACAAGGCACGGCAAGTCTTATTACCACTGAACCACAACTGTGGCGAACTAAGAAGCAGGCGAATGCGTGCAAACAAGAGCTCCTACCTATCTCACTTCCACTCCCCCCGTCCTGGACACTCCACAGGATGATGCTACTCTCCGAGGCAACGGCCACCATCTTGTCCTTGTCTCCATGGGGACCTCCAACCACCTTTGCATTTAACGCCACTCGTTCAATAGTCCAATCCAAATAGGGGCTTGTAAACACTTGCTGCCATCCTGAAGATTCTTTGATTCTGTTGAGAAAGAGTAGACAAAAATCACTAGCTACCATCCATCTTTACATTCATTCAAGGTTAAATGGTCTTGATATATCAATTACAAAGATAGATCATTATTTCTGATCTTAGATAAATATACAAAGGACACATGGCCACTTAAGAGACCAGGGTACTGTATTTCTCCCAGGTATGACTAAATTCCTACAAAATATTTTACTATGTCAAAAAAGAGGGGTCATGTGTCTTATTTCTCCACAAAACTCCTACTGTTATTTTCCATGGGTAAGAAAACAGTCAACAAAAATCAGAAATTTTTATGGAAATTTTCTCTTTTCCATCATTAATCACTTTCAAGCTATTCCTAGCTGGAATGGCATGCAATGAACCTACCTTTTTCTACATTTCAAATTATTGTCTCCTCTGGCAAACTAGAAAGTGAACCACATACATTATAACTCAATACCTCAGAATAATTAAACGAACACAGAGTGAGGTGGTCTCTGAAGACTGGTTTATTAAGGCCTAATGGCAAAACTTTGTAGTACTGGTTCACTAGATACAAGAGCTAATGTATATGTAAACTTTCCCAGTAAACATTGCTGTCCATTTTTTTCTGTGTTTTTTTTTTTCTTTTCCTCTCTTTGTGTAAGTGGGGTATTTGTGAGTCTAGTTCTTACTATGTAGCTTAGGATGGCCTGACTTCCAAGTCACACTCTTCCTGCCTCAGCCTCCTGAAACTTGGGAGTACACTATGGGCACACACTATTATGCCAAGTTCTCAATTTTTAAATAATTTTTTCTACTCTATGTAAGCTTAAGTCTTTCAGAGATGTATTCTATGATTATAGCAAGCCTTCATATATTTATAACTAAGTAATTTTACATCATAGCTATGAATAAGCATTGCTGTGCCATTATGAAGCCTATTACCCCTGGATAATCATCACAAACATTTCACCACTATCGGAATAACTTGTCAATTAAGAAAGAAAGAAAGAATACTGAAACACCCAAAACACAAAAGCCTTTTCACTTCAGATTCTTATGAAGGCAAATTCAAAATGACACTCAAAAAAATTCCTTAACAAATCATCTTACTTCATATAAAATTAATGCACAAAATAATCGTCCAAAAACCCACTTCTAAACTATTTAATAATAAAACTTATAAACCTACAAAACACCCTCAAAATGAACCAGTCAAAGCCGAAGTGGAGAGAAAGCTAGGCAGGGCAGCTGTATGGGATCATAATATAAGGCAGTAAGTTACAAGCACTTTTGTGTTCCGTACTGTGCTATATACCACGAGCATGTCCTCTGATATCCAGAGACTTGAAGAAGAGAGTCCTAACTCCCTCCGTCTAGTCTATAAAGCAAACCACTATGTAGGAAAGATGCTCGCAGAACAGACAATAAAGTACACCACTCTGCTCATCCTACGCTGCACTACTTCCTCCAACAAGGTGGTAGTCATGGCCCGTGGAGAGTCTTACTCTCCTCCACTCAAGTACAAGACTAACTCTGAATGGCATTATTGAGCCCACATTAATAATCCTACCTAGTGTCATTTAACTCAATAGCTAAATGAGTCAAAATATAGAGTAAGAATAACATCAAGACAGCTCAGCCAAATCATAGCTTATATTGTCTGGGAAACACTGAAGACGTAACTACCAGCAACATTTATTATATTAGACATCCAAGAAAATGCTAAATTGTAAGCAAATGATACAAAAATATGTGAAATATATAGTAAAAAAAATGACAGCTGAAAGAACAGCTCTCTAGACTAAATGTAGAATCAATTATTAAAACTACACTCAAAATAAAAAACAAAGAAGGTAGAGAGATGGCTCAGTGGTTAAAGGCACTTGCTTGTAAAGACAGACAGCCTGGATTTGAATACCCACATAAAGTTCAACACACCAAGTGGCACATGTGTCTGGAGCTCATATGCAGTAGCAGGAGGCCCCAGTGAGCCCGTACTTCCCCCTTCCTGTCTCAAATACAAATATTCAACAACACAGCACTGCTGACCACACAGCACCTGTAGCACACAGCAAAATGAGCATAGGCAGCTACGATCCAGTTGTGGTGGCCAGCTACTATCAGCACCTTTCGTGGATCCACCGGAAATCCTGTTGATTAGAGGAAAGAAATATTTTACATTCTAAAATTGGGGCTGGCAAGCTGTGGCCCACTGATCAAATTTATTTATCTGCCTGTTTTGATTAAAGGTGGTCAGAATACAGCACTTTCATTTGTTTATATGTTGTCTATCATGCCTCACAATACCAGGCACTTACACAGCTCTGCCAAATCATATAGCTAAGGAAACCTAAAATTTTAATTTAATATCTGGACCTAAACAGAAAAACTGTCAACCCTTTTCTGAAAGGATCATATAATATTTTAAATTAAAATGTTAATTGAGACTTTCCAAGATATAAATGATACATACGGATTTAAAAAAAGGGCTGGAGAGATGGCTTAGCGGTTAAGCGCTTGCCTGTGAAGCCTAAGGACCCCGGTTCGAGGCTCGGTTCCCCAGGTCCCACGTTAGCCAGATGCACAAGGGGGCGCACGCGTCTGGAGTTCGTGTGCAGAGGCTGGAAGCCCTGGCGCGCCCATTCTCTCTCTCCCCCTCTATCTGTCTTTCTTTCTGTGTCTGTCGCTCTCAAATAAATAAAAAATTTTTAAAAAAAATTAAAAAAAAAAAAAAGACAAGAGAAAGGGCCAGCAGTGCGGCTCAGAACTATAGCAATTGTCTGGCATGTAAGCCCTTGCATTCAGCTCCAGAATTCCAACAAAAAAAGAGAGCAAAAAGCACATTACTGCAAACTAAAACATGCATTTTCCTCTTTCTTTTCACATGGTCTTTTCTCACCCAGCCTAACAGACCCTTCCCAGCTCCAGGGAGAACAGGCAGGGTTCAGGGCCCCCACTTCACCTTCAGCAGCAGACAGCCCAGTCCTAACAGCAGCAGAGGACCTCGCTGTGTTGTTCACTTTACGACTAGGAATGCCTACAAAGGAGACAAGGTTATGTAGATATTAACTGTAACAGAGAAACACAAAGATGGGAAATGATCTTCTAATATTGTAAGTTATTGCAAATCACTACAATTTAAAGAGCAAAATAACAAAACACAAACAACAGATTTCTGGCATTTGTTATAGTATTTACAATAAATAGGACGAAGGTGTGTCACATTACCCCTACTTGCACTGACCCACCTAGGTTTACGGTTGTGCCCATGTGTCACCAGTGCTATGTCCTAAGTCACCTGCTTTCGGATGGATTTCCCCATACTTTCAAATGGGAGAACCTGTTACCACAGGCCATTTAAGTGGTATAAAGGTGACACTGGTCCACCTCTGCAGAGCTCCTGCTGTTCTCCATATAGAAGACTGCCTGACAGCCCCTCCTCAGTGTATAGGCTGGTATTAGATGGTGTGCATGTGCCAGAGTTGAGTGACTGCCAAGATCTTCTGACTCACAAAGTTTATCTGCCCACCACAGAAAAGGTTTGTCCAAAACTGCTCTACAACATGCACATATAGTATGCGCTCACTTTTGTAAAAGCTAAAGTTCTTACTCTTTTCAGACTTACAGAAACTCAGCAGTCAAGAAATAGTGCTAGGCATGGTGGTGCACACTTTTAATCCAAGCACTTGGGAGGCAAAGGTAGGAGGATAATTGTGAGTTCAAAGCTACCCTGAGACTACACATTGAATTCCAGGCCAACCTGGGTTAGAATGAGACCTTATCTTGAAAAACCAAAAATAAATAAATAATAATGCTTCCAATTTAGGTTTGTACTTCCTTAATATTTTAGAAAAAGGAAAAAACAGACTTTTAATAAACAACTGAACAAATTCAAGGGGAAATACCTGGCGGGGGCAGGTAGCCATGAAACAGTACACTGCCACAGGATGAGCGCTCCAGTTCCTCACACAAGAGAAGCCTTCTTACTGAAAACATGGCAAAGCAAACGGTCAAGGGTACATGCAAACAGAAAAACACTTCTCCATCTTTATTTTCTCTAGTTCAAGAAAACATGAAAAGAAAGAAGAGATTTAAGTTAAATCAGAGCTGACAGTATCTTCTTACCATGAAAATCCTCAGAAACTAAGCACTGAACTATTCCATGAAAAATTGGGACCTGACAGAAGACACATCTAATTCAGGCAAGTTCAATCGTGAGAGGAGCACATACCTAATGGGGTGATCCCATAAAACTCTGCTTCGTGCCTGAGAACATTAATACTCACTCCCCTGCAAAGAAGCAAATGGCAGGTGTAAGTTCAACACTGGCAACGTAGACTGACATTGGAAGTAAAGGGGTAAGTACAGGTTCTTAACAAGAAAAAGGTCCTAAAAACTGAAAACTTACTTTCCTCCTAACGTTGCTTTCCAGTACCATTTATTATTTGCCAAGTCTGAGCTAAAAAATGCACATGATCAAAAACATTTGGTATTTTTTCATACCATGTATTTAGATGATTTGGGTGAGTAAATGAGGGACTAGGGTTCTAAAGCAAAAACAAGTGGTGCAAGAAGAGCCTGAGTAGACAATCAGCGCAGACAGACTCTTCTGGTGACTGGACTGCTTGTAAAGTGCTATCTTGAGTATTTCCATACCTAGTTTTACCTCCCTACAAGCCTGGTTTACATCTGACCTAGCACCATGTTTTTAATATTTTATTTATTTATCTATTTGAGAGAGCAAGAGAGGCAGATAGAGAAAAAGGGTATGACAGCATGCATACACACACACACACACACACACACACACAAGCAGTACAGAAACTCCAAAAACTCCTTCAGTCAGATGCAGTAAAGATCCTTAAAGTCATCAGTGTGAAGGCCATGGGGTTAAAAGTGTGGTAAGAGGAATTAAGCACAAGCCAAAATATGGACAAATAAGACCAAATCCAAAATTGTGAGTGACAAGTCCTATTTGACCTATTAAATAAGAGTTTAAAGCAGAGCAGCAACCTAGTCAGACCCCTACTTTTAGAAGACAATTTTGGCTGCACTATGAAAAATTAGATGGAAGGACAAGAGGCAGGGAATGTGCTGGAGGAGCTGCTGGGTGAGCTGTAAAGAGCGAGGTGCAAGTGGCCTGGTTGGTCGGAGTTTAACTAAAGGGCTACTGTCTTCTCTATAGAATCTAAAAACATTGATCACACAGAAGCACAGAGCAGATTGAGATCACAGAGACTTTTAGGAGGCTGAACTATAGGGGACGGTAAGAAAGTAGGTAACAGACAATAAAACACAGTTGGGAGAAGTAGAGCTAATGTTAAATGTCACAAGAGGACAGCTATGATCTATAATTAAAATTAGATATTTCAAATTAACTACAGAGTAGCTTGAACATTTCCAACATGCAGAAATGACACTATGAAGAGATGGAAATGCTAACTACCATGCTCTGATTACTATACAATGTATGCATGTATCTAAGTAAAATCCTGTGTGGACAAACATGTCAATTTAAAAAGTCTTGGAAGGACAGGCTGGAAGGATGGCTTAGTGGTTAAGGCATTAGCCTGCAAAGCCAAAAGACCCTGGTTCGGTTTCCCAGGACCCACGTTAGCCAGATGTACAAGGGGCACATGCGTCTGGAGTCCGTTGGCAGTGGCTGGATGCCCTGGCTCACCCATTCTCTCTCTCTCCCTCCCTTCCTCCCTCCCTCCCCCTCTTTTCTGGCAAATAAATAAATAAACAAAAAGTCTTGGAAGGAAAATGCTATTATCCTTATGAAATATATTCAAAACATAGAGCTGTCAGCAAAAATTTATTTTAGAAAAGATGAGCTTCTTACCTTAAGTCTAGTTCTTTTGTCCGAAGAAAATTTAAAATGGGGGCAAATGCTGCCGGATCTCTATCAATAAATATCTACAAGTAAAAAGACACTTTCATATTAAAAATTAAACATTTTGGGCTGGAGAGATGGTTCAGCAAAAGGTGCTTGCCTGCAAAGCATAACAAACCAGGCTGGATTCCCCAGTACCTACATAAACCCAGATGCACAAAGTAGCACATACATCTGGAGTTTGTTTGGGGGGAGAAGAGCTGGAGGCCTTCTCATACCCATTCTGTCCATGTCTCTCTTCTCCCTCCCTTCCTTTCTTCTCCTTTGCCCTCCCCCTCTCTCCTTACAAATAAATAAAAACATTTTTTTCTAAATAAAATAGTCTTTTCCCCTTAATACCTTCAACATTCTGTCCCCAGTCAACACGAAGGAAGAACACTATTCTCACAGCACTTTCACTACTCTTTCACTAGCTCAATCTCCTCAGGATCTGGGAAGGGTAGTTACAATGAAGAATTTTAAAGATAATTTCAGATGAACATGTCTGTATTGCTGCTACCTTACTGTACCTAAAATCTCTCTAAATAGCCCTCACTGGCCTCCTTGCTGCCTCCAGACTACTTCTGTGAGCTGGCACGGGAACTGATGCCAGTTATCTAATGGAGCTGGGCACATAGGAACATTGGGAAGCACCTAAACTACTTTGTAACTTTTTTTTTATATATTTATTTGCATATGTGTGCATGTGCATCCATGTGCACCAGCATCTCTACAATTCTGCTACAAATGAACTCCAGATGCATGCGCCACTTTGCATCCAGCTTTATGTGGGTTGCTAGGGAATGAACCCCAGGCAAGCAGGCTTTGCAAACAAGCACCTTTAAAACCACTGAGCCATCTGCCCAGCCCATAAACCAATTTTTGATTTTTTTTAACAATTTACAGGCATTTATTTCTTCACATACCACTGCTTTACAAGTCATAAGGTTATTCTCCAAAATTAGAACATGCAGTACTTAGCTCATCTGCAACCTCTCCTCATTCCATTAGTAAGCTATTCTCTTAGTTGTATTTGTGCACTGAACGTTAAAAGTATCAATTATTACAGAGCTATGTCTTCAGTTTTCAATGTGAGCTCACAACCTGCAACTGCTGTGACCCTGAGAGCACCTAACACTGCTCTATACAGTGCTTTCTGCTCAAAGTTCTCTTTCCAGGGCTGGAGACATGGCTTAGCACTTCAAGAGCTTGCCTGAGAAGACTAAGGACTCATGTTCAACTCTCTAGGTCCCACATAAGCCAGACACAGTGACACAAGATATGTTGTTGCACATGCACACAAGGGGCACATGCACCTGGAGTTTGATAGCAGTGGCTGGAGGCCCTGGTGCACCAATCCTTTCTCTGCCTCTCTTAGGCGGAAAAAAAAAGCCAGCCCACTGGGCTTGTCTCAAAAAAAAAAGTTCTCTTTCCAGTTAAAAACTACTATACATGGGGACTGGAGAAATGGCTTAGTGGTTAAGGTGCTTGCCTGCAAACCCAAAGGACCCTGGTTCGATTCCCCAGAACCCACATTAGCCAGATGCACAAGTGGTCACACATGTCTGGAGTTCGTTTGCAGTGGCTGGAGGCCCTAGTACACCCATTCTCTTTCTCTCTTCTCTGTCCTCCTGTATCTTTCTCTCTCTCAAATAAATAAATAATAATTAAAAAAGAACAACTAGGGCTGGAGAGATGGCTTAGCGGTTAAGCGCTTGCCTGTGAAGCCTAAGGACCCCAGTTCGAGGCTCGGTTCCCCAGGTCCCACGTTAGCCAGATGCACAAGGGGACGCACGCATCTGGAGTTTGTTTGCAGAGGCTGGAAGCCCTGGCGTGCCCATTCTCTCTCTCTCCCTCTATCTGTCTTTCTCTCTGTGTCTGTCGCTCTCAAATAAAAAAAAAAAAGAACAACTATACATGGATATATATATACATACATACATCACATATTTACAAACACATGCATACACACAGAGAGATACATGCATACTCCTTTCATGTAGTAGTTATTTAAAACCTGAGTTCTGTCTCATGCTTCTTTCATGTAGTGATTAAAAGGTAAGTTCTCTTGTCATAGACTTACTATATAAGGACTAAAAATTTTAAGCATTAATTACTGAACTTAGATACTCACAGCACCAGTTTCATCTCGAAGTGTTGAAATTCTTCCACTCAGCAAACTAAAAGCCAGCAAAGTAAGCTAAAATTAGTTGTTTGTTTTTTTGGTTTTTCAAGGCAGGGCCTAGAATTCCCTATGTACTCTCAGGGTGGCCTCAAACTCACAGTGATTCTCCTACCTCTGCCTCCTAAGAACTGGGATTAAAGGTGTACACCACCATGCCTGAGTTAGTTTTTAAAATCTGAACCTGTAAAACTTCTTTGTCAGGCGACAAAGACCAATTAAAAAAAAAAAAAAAATCGCCGGGCATGGTGGCACATGCCTTTAATCTCAGCACTCCGGAGGCAGAGGCAGGAGGACCACTGTGAGTTCAAGGCCACCCTGAGAATACAGAGTGAATTCCAGGTCAGCCTAGACTAGAGTGAAACCCTACCTCGAAAAAAAAAATTAAAAAATCTTTGTCTTCAACTTAAAACAAAACAAAAAAAAAGTCTCCATTTTGACCAAGCTTGACAGTATATGCCTGTCATTCCAACTCTTGGAACTGAGGCAGGAGGCAGAGGAGTGAAGCTAGACTGGGTTAAATAGCAGAAGACTGTCTCAATGTCTCAAAAGTATAAAGTAAGAAAAAGATCTAACTAAAGAGCTCACATTTTTTATTCAAAAAATAAAATCTTGCCACCAGGGGAGGGGAGGGGAGGGGAGGGGAGGGGAGGGGAGGGGAGGGGAGGGGAGGGGAGGGGAGGGGAGGGGAGGGGAGGGGAGGGGAGGGGAGGGGAGGGGAGGGGAGGGGAGGGGAGGGGAGGGGAGGGGAGGGGAGGGGAGGGGAGGGGAGGGGAGGGGAGGGGAGGGGAGGGGAGGGGAGGGGAGGGAAGGAAAGGAAAGGAAAGGATTTAACTGACAAGGCAAATTCTAATTTGGAAAATAAACATATAATAATATAATATAGCAATTACATAAATTACCTGGAAAAAAAAGAATCTGGAATCCACATAAGAGTTTGTCTTGAGGTACTGAATCTGCAATTGAAAATACTCAATATTATAATAAGAACATAATTTACAATCTCAATACTAGTCAACTTGCTTCAAAATTCTAGTTAATGACATATACAAGCTGTTAGATAATTATATCTCTATCAATTATATTTACTATCGTTAAATTTTACTACATTCAAGTACCTCAGCAAAATCAGATAATTCTTTACCACATCTTTCCTAAGACACTACTTGTTTTACCTTATCACAACAATTCCCAACTTCTCAGTAGAACATTCAAATTTATCTTCAGACTACACTCTCACACTGTTTTGCAACTCCAGCCATACCACTTTATAACTGAGCAATTCAGACTCACTATCATGTCTTCGTTCCAGCTCAGTCACTCCTTGCATGTCCAATACTCCATCCATCTTTCCTGATCCTACTTGGGGTAACCCCATAGTCTGCAATGGCTTTTCCACATAGTCTTTACGATCTCTTTGTGAGTTCACAGTAATGCACTCAAAGTTAGGTAAGTTTTCTAGTATAGAAGTTTATCCAAAAAGCAGACACTGTTTACCACTTGCTCATCTCAGACTACCCTCTCATTTCCTCTTCCCATCTTCCAAATAGCATAAAATCACAGTAGTAGATGGACTGCAGACCCGCTTGAGAACAGCAATGATCACCAAGGATCACCACTCAACATGGTAAGCCCAAGACAGCAAGAACTTACGACACACTGCTTGATAAACGACTACTCCCTTTCAAGCTTAGTTTCAGGAATGAATATCATACAAAATACTATGTGATTATTAAAAATGACTAGCTGGCAGTAAGCGCAGAATTCTTTGCAATACCACAGTGCCTGGCACCTAACACAGACTCAATGCTATTTGTTGAATGAGCTGTGACAGCCAGGTCCACACTTTATTCAACTTGGTGTTTTATACAAAGTGACACAAGCATATTCTACACAATCTGTGGCTTTTTATAGTTACAGCAGAACATTTCCAGATGAAGCAGGTGCTGACAAACAGATGTCACCATAGTGCCCACTTAACACGGCACTTAGTACTGTCCTATTCCTCGTCAGTAACAGGAGAAGCAGTACAAATACTGATCCGTGAACATGCCTCTGCCTTACACAGAAACTCTGTTACTAGCAAGCATGCTTTTTCATCACAATGAGATCAGCTCTGCTTCTTCCCTCCCAGCCACAACAGCACAACGTACAAAGAAAAACCTGACTCCACAGGCTGACTACAAGAAAGTGAAATAATTATAGATATATCTACATGAAAGCGACATTAAGATATATTTTTGAGACAGGGATGTTAATCCCCAATTAGTTTCACAGGTTATAAATAATCCAGGGGTCATTAAACAGGTCCTATACTCAATCTGATCATGAAAGGACCATAAATGGGCTTACAGTGCACTCCAGTATTCCCGCACTGCAAAGTTGAAGGTAGCCTGGGATACATAATGAGCCCAAGACCAGTCAGACTTTGGCTCAAAAAAATAAGGAGCCAGGTATAGTGGTGTACATCTTTAATCCCAGCATTTGGGAGGCTGAAGTAGGAGGATCATCAGTGAGTTTGAGGCCAGCCTGGGCTACAAGGTGAGTTCCAGGTCAGCCTAAGCCAGACCTGAGACCCTGTCTCAAAATATACAAGCAAACAGAACAGACTTTGGACTGGAGCGATGGCTCAGTAGTTAAATATGCTTCTTTGCAACGCCTGCATACCTGGGTTCAATCCCCTGGTGCCCACATAAAACCAGATGCACAAAATAGCAACGTGCATCTGGGGTTCATTTGCAGTGGCAGGAGGCCTGGTACACCCATTCTCTATTTTCCAATAAATATTTCTAAAACAATAAATAAATAAATATGAGCCAAACAAATGTGCTTAAGAAAACATAGCAAGTTTTCTTTCCTACATACATTTTTAGCAAATTATTAAGAACAAATGAAATATAGATTAGTGCTAGCAATAGAAAACTTAGTAAAACCAACATATGATGTTTACATACAAAATATGTCCACATCTAATAATAAACATAAAAAAAGAAAACTTAGTAAAATATAAGAAAACCAGTCAATAGTGAACTGAAGGACCACAGAAAGTCAGTGTTTCAGAAGCACCAAATTCAAATTCATTCAAGTAAAGATAGTTAACAACTCCTGACCTTCATTCCCACCACCCTGGCAAACCATCTTCCAAATGTTCAAAGTGTACCACTTAGAGAAGTATACCAATCTACCTCAAGGCACCTTATCCAGCTGGGCATGGTGGTATGTGGCTGTAATCACAGCACTCAGGTGGCAGAGGTGGGAAGATGAGTTCTACAACTATCTGGGCTACACCCCCAGTCTCAAACCCACAGTTAAAAAACAAAATCCCCCACAATGTCAATTCCAATGAAGTTGCTTAAATTGCTATTTTGAGGTGTGTTTAGTAATTTCTGGACAAAGGTATTAGATTCTTACCCTCTCCAGCCCTAATCATATTTTTTTCAAACAAGAAGAAAAAAACTGAACTAGGTCCAAATTGAACTCCATGACAACTAAGCATTTAAAGTACATGACGAGCTTAACTGTTTGTTATACGCCAACAATTTTCTAATTTGGCCTCATATCCACCCATAGTGTACCAAGAAAACGATGCTCACAGCAAAAGGATGAGTCAAGAAATTGACACAGCCAATTAGACTCCAAGACAGCAGAGTCTACTAACTTGAGAGCAATCCAAGTCAATTGATTATGCAGTATTTCTACTTACAATGAACTAACCCTTGCATCTCATGTTTATAACCTCAAACTCCTCCATCAAGCTGTAAGGCTGGTCTGATCACTGTCTATCCACATAGGTTAACAAGGCACTACACAATAACTTGCCCCAGGTTGGTGCGCGCCTCAGAGGTTAAAGCCTGCTGCGGGGGGAAACAATGATTCCAAAGTTCATCAGTGAGCCCTTCCTCTGAGGTCTAAAATCATGCTTGTGCATAACCACAGAAACCATATACTGAGTCATATTAGGGTTCTTTTTTATCTTTATCATTAACAACTTCCATGATTGTATACAATGTCATATTGGGGTTCTTTTTCTAAGTATTAACAGTTTCAAATGAACTGGAACTAGCTACAAAGTATTAAATGAAACATAAACTTTGTTTGAATGGTACTGACAGCAGAGCTTTAAGACTGCGACGCAGGTGGCCCTGCCCATGTAAGTGACTGTGTAGCTGTCCTTTTCTGTGCTGTACAAGACACTGATGACTGAACAGTGCAAGAGCATGTAATCCACGTCAAATCTAGAACACTGTCTGAGAACACTAAGGAGTTGATGTGTTTTTTAATAGACCATGTTATTACTTATTTTATAAAGGATTTTATCGCAACAACTCGAAAGCTTGCTGTACTTTCTTTTATTTTTCATTCAAATCTCCAACTTTCACCTGTTTCCTAAACTGTTCAAACTACTATTCTTATTTTGTATTTATTACTAAACTTATCACTTAGAAAAAATTTGGAGACTGATAAAACCAAGTTTCATAATTTAACATAAAGTAAATGTTAATGTCTTCCAAGACTTAATATTTTGAGGCCCGCAGTTCTTAGCAAAAGTCAGCTTTTTAAAAACCATTCACTTTCAGTATTCAATGACTAACAATGCAACGTCATGTTATCATACCCTTATGTCCTTCTGAATGTTTAACAGGAAATATGTCGGCAATCAACAGCGATCAAAATCAAAGTAGGGTCAGTAAGAACTCCTTTATTCTAGTAATAAATAGCACACATGGTTTAGTGCGACATTCCATTGTGCCTCCAGTTTCCTGGAATATTTTCATGTAGTTTTAGGTGGAAAAGCCCACTTCTTACATTAAAATATAAATTTTCACGATGACTGGTATGTACACGATGCAATAATGTTGCAACATCTCCAACTGTCAAAGCCTTCCAGGAGGAAAAAGGAGTTGTCACTGCATGAAGTCCACAGCTTCTGGTGCAAGGATCTGAAGCACGCTCAGAAAGCCAGTAACAGTTTCGGGGGTTAAACTTATGTTTTATCACCAGTGTGCTTTCTCACTGTCATCTTGCATTTAAAAACGGGGGAATCGAACAAATTTAAAGTCTCAGAAGATGAAAAGCAATGATAGTCCCCAGCTAGCTAAATACGCTGCATTCCATGGGTATCTCATACCAGGC
Organism: Jaculus jaculus; assembly: GCF_020740685.1. Lineage (NCBI taxonomy): Eukaryota > Metazoa > Chordata > Mammalia > Rodentia > Dipodidae > Jaculus > Jaculus jaculus. The sequence goes on along the minus strand of NC_059102.1, from coordinate 336,970,718 downwards.
CTAATACAATCAGCCTCCCCATCCTTTTTCTGCGCACAGCGCTGGCACACCCCCTTTTCTAAAAATGACTCATAAGTCATGGCAAATCCGCAAACGCGGCTTGTTTCGGCCAGCAAGCTTCATAAAAGGCAGGGAGAGGGAGTGGAAGGCCCGAGGGAGAAGAAGAGCTCCGGGTCGGTTCGGCCCGCGCGGGCATCCCTAGGCCGCCCGGAGCCGACGGCTCGCCGGGAGATCAGAGTCGGCCTTGCAAGCAGCTCGCCTCCGCCTCGGCACCGACGCGGCGGGGACCGCGCCGGGACCCCCGGGAGGGAGGGAAGGCCGCGGCCGCGGCACCGCGGGACGCCGGGAGCAAGGGGAGGCCTCGGCCGCGGCACCGCGGACCCCCCGCCCGAAGCCCCGCGGCCGCCCATCCGCTCACCTGGTCCCGCCCACGTTCAACTGCACGATCTCGCCGCTGCCGGCCGCCGCCGCGCCGAGGCCGCCGCACTGTCCTCCCGCCATGGCGGCGGCCGCGGGGCCCGAACCCGAACCCGGGGCCGGCGGCGGCTGCAGGGCGGGCGGGGCGGCGGCGGCCGGAGAGCGCGCGGGGCGCCGGGCCTCCACCGCCGTCCCCGCGGGGCTGACCCGCGTGCGCCTCGGCCCCTTCGCTCCCCGTGGCCTCCACCGCTCACGGGTTCCAGGCCGCCCGGCCGGCCCGGGCCTCTCTACTGCGACCGGCCGCCACCGCCATGACGGCCGCCGCAGCCCGCCTGGAAGGAAGGGAAACCGCGCGGGACAAAATACCGCAGCGCGCTCGGAGCAGGGGCGTGGCCTACGGAGCCTGGGCGGAGCCTCCTGCGCCGCGGGCGGGGCAAGGTGCACCTTAGCGGGTCTGTCCCCGCGAACCCCGGCTGCACTTACCCTGGCGGTCGCTGCGCATCCCAGCCCCTCCGCGTCTCATCCTGAGCTCTGGCTCCCGAAGTCCAGGCAGAACCGCGGCTAGCCAAGTCTAAGCTCACTCTCCTGAGCAACTGCCCTGCCCACCTTTTTTCCCCAAATAGTCTCTCTTCTATGTTAATGTCATCATTTTTTCCCTCTTCTACCAGGCAGCTCTTGTGTAGGTAGCTTCAGCCACGCTGAGGTCATGAACACCAAGGCCACTTTGTGTCTTGAAGAGAGTCGTACGGTAAGTCCTCCTCCCCTTCCTTTGGCTCTTACGTTCTTTTCACCACATCTTCCACAGTAATCCCTGAGCCAGGGAGGGTGAGATAGAAATGCCTCAGTCCAAGCAAAATATACCTTGTAGACGTTCAGTCCTTGGAAAGCGGTGGTGGGAACCCAGGTAGATGGAGTTAGATTGTCTCAGGACTATCTGAGTGTGAGCTGACTTTAAGAGGAGATAAGGTTAAAACAGCACTGAGGACACAAAGTCCTGAAATTAACATAGTTACTATTACCAGAAATAATTTTCTTTTACCATGAAGATCTAGAAATTCATTTTTAAAGTGATTCACCAAATGGCACAATGCTATTGCTATTGTTATTATGATTATTATCCTCTTACCCACTCTAAGAGTTAATACTCCCACTGTTTGGGGTACGACTTTAATAATAAGCACCTTGACATCAGTCTTTAAAATCACAGACTTGGGCTGGAGAGATGGCTTAGTGGTTAAGCGCTTCCCTGTGAAGCCTAAGGACCTTGGTTCAAGGCTCCATTCCCAGGACCCACGTTAGCCAGATGCACAAGGGAGTGCATGCGTCTGGAGTTCGTTTGCAGTGGCTGGAAGCCCTGTTGTGCCCATTCTCTTTCTGTCTCTCTATCTGCCTCTCTCTCTCTCTGTCACTCTCAAATAAATAAATAAAAATGAACAAAAAATAAAATAAAATCACAGACTTGAGATTGCAAAAGGCAATAGAGGAAATTACTCTTTGCAGGAGTTATCACCCTCCAAAAGCAGACCTTGGAAAGAGGAAAGGACTGGAAGTTTCACTGGATCTGATCCCCCACCCTGAACTCACCCAGCATACTTAGCACAGAGCTGTGGCTCTGAGCAGGATGATAACTACTAGGCAGGAACAGGCTATCAGGCCTTATGGGAAAGAAAATTGTCTTATTTTGGAAGGGAAATAAGTAACTTAGTGTATACCAGGGAGAGTCACCTAGCTTTCTTCCCTACCATAAACACTCAAAAAACAGGGTGAGGATAGAAGGTATAAATATAGTCAGTGGACTATCTACTAAATTTACTAACAATAAGGAAAAGTCTTTCATAAATATTAGTATGTGTTGTGGTTATAGCTGGCTATAACACCCCTAAGTCTGTACCCCAGTAACACACTTTCTCCAGCAAGCTTCCACCTCCCAAATTGCCATTAGTTGAGGACCAGACATTCAAAGCACATGACTTTATTGGGGGGAGAGGCACCTACTCAAACCACCAGTAATCAGCTGTCTGAGAATATTTTGGCATAGTTCATATTTACCATACTTTTCCACAGCCTTGCTTCTTTACCTTGATTTCTACCAAACTTGATGCTGTCTTTAAAAAGAAAAAAATCTTTAGTGATTAGAACACACAGTACATTTTCAAGTGAGGGGACAATGGCTCATTATTGCTATGATTGGAGGGACTGCTCAGCTAACTATTCAACTAGAGATCTGGTCTAGAGATCTGGTCTTATTTTAATTCTTTTTTAATATTTTATTTTTATTGATTTATTTGACAGAGAAAGAAGAACAGAGAGAGAGAATGGGTGCACCAGGGCCTCCAGCCACTGCAAATGAACTCCAGATGTGTGTGTCCGCTTGTGCATCTGGCTAACGTGGGTCCTGAGGAATCGAACCAGGGTCCTTTGGCTTTGCAGAAAAACACCTTTAACTGTTAAGCCATCCCTCTAGCCTTCTTATTTTTATTCTACCCATAGCCACCTTCTAGACAAGGAACTGCAAACTGCTTTTCATCCTACCCATAGAGCTGTTTTATCAACATATCATTTTGATTTATGGCCACACAGAGAGCAAAAGCCCTGCTCCAGCATCATCTCCCCTACCCCATTACCACTAATAATTTCCTCATGCTACCTAAAAATCGCCACGCGCTCAATGTGCTCCCCACACTGTGACCAGTGGTAGCTGGAACAACTTAACTATGTACGGAGCCGGTACGGGTGCTGCTGTCTTTTCTCCTGGTTGTGCTGGTGGAGAATTGATGTAAAGAATGTAGAACACCAGGAACACAATATTCACTGGATAAAATAACTCCCAAGGGCTCTCCCAGCACTGGAAATTAGCCTCAAATCATAAGAAATGCATCTAGATGTATAGGCAATTAGCTGATCCAAATCTTGATTATGCTTTGATTTGAAATGATGGTCTTTAAGATGGAGGTATACGGAGGCTGAGGAGGTGGCCCAGCACTTACAGGTGCTTGCTTGCAAAGCCTGCTCACCTGGTTTCAAGTCACCAGCCACCTATGTAAAGCTGGAGGGGCATTTGTTTGCAATGGCAAGAGACTAAGGGGCTCTGGCACGCATGTGCGCACACACATGCACACATGCTGTCACACACGTAATTTTTTTTAAGATGGAAGTATTCTTCCATTCATGAGCTTTCATTCTTTGGAAGATTATGTGTGAGAAACTTGCAATCATTTTGTGGATTGGATTGTTACAGAATTGTTATACCCATATTTTTAAACTGACACAATTGAATCATATAAAGAATTTAATGAGGGCTGGAGAGATGGCTTAGCGGTTAAGCGCTTGCCTGTGAAGCCTAAGGACCCCGGTTTGAGGCTCGGTTCCCCAGGTCCCACGTTAGCCAGATGCACAAGGGGGCGCACGCGTCTGGAGTTCGTTTGCAGAGGCTGGAAGCCCTGGCACGCCCATTCTCTCTCTCTCCCTCTATCTGTCTTTCTCTCTATGTCCGTCGCTCTCAAATAAATAAATTAAAAAAAAAAGAATTTAATGAATCCAAAGAGGCAAGTAGCAAAACAAAAACAGGAGCTAACCATACTAATTTAAAATAATTTGCTAGAAAATAGCTGGTAACTAAGCATGATTACATATAGTTATAACAATCACTATGTAGACAACCAACAGTCTAAAATTGCCAACTAAAAGGCAGGACTTTGACAAATCATATTTTAACTCTTAATTGCCATCTTCCATAATAATAGATGATAAATCATGATAATTCCCTCCCCACTTCCACTTCCCCCTTCACAAATCCACCCTCCATTATATCCCTTCCTCCTCTCAATCTCTCTTTTATTTTGATGTCATCATTTTTTCCTCCTATTATAAAGGTCCTGTGCAGGCAGTGCCAGGCACTGTGAGGTTGTGTATATCTAGGCCATTTTGTGTCTGGAAGATTGCATCGTAAGCAATCCTACCCTTTGTTTGGCTCTTACATTCTTTCTGTTGCCTCTTCTGCAATGGACCCTGAGCTTTAGAAGGTGTGATAGCAATGTCTCAGTACTGAACAATCCACTATAACTTTCTCTCAGCCCTTTGAAGTGATCCCAGTGGTCACTGCCATCTCAAAAGAGAAGCTTCTCTCACCAAAAGTGAGAGTAGCATTAATATATAGGTATGAATATTGAAAAAACAAAAGGGGGCTTATAGGGCAGTTTGATGAGCATAATATACACATTTAGCCAGACAATAGCAGGTGTTACTCCCCTGTGGATCATGACCTCCTAGACTTTTGACTAAGTTTTCAGTACCAGGCATATACTTCGTCCCATGGAGTGGGCCTCTAGTCCAATTAGAAGGTGGTTGGTTTCCCCTATAGCAGACATGCCGCTGTTGCATTCGTTGGCACACATGGCCTGGCTGGCCAGTCTTCAGGCTTACAGTGTCCGTTGCTGCTTACCACCAATAACTGTGTCTCTCCCATATGGCTCCATGCAGTGTGGCCGCTCGCCTCTCCTCGTCGTCTTCTCCCCCAGAGCCGCTTACCTGCTCCTTGTTGTCTTCTCTTTCTGGAGATGCTCACCTGATCCAAATTGTTTTCTCCTTCTTCTTTTTTTTTTTTTTTACTTTATCCCAAATCATATTTTAAAAAATGAATGGGCATAGCAGTAACTCCTGCCACTGCAAATGAACTCCAGGCACATGTGCCACTTTGTGCATTTAACTTTAAATTGGTTCTGGAGAATTGAACCCAACTTGTCAGGCTTTGAAAGCAAGTACTTTTAACTGCTGAACCACTTTCCAGACCCCAATTTATATTTTAAAAAACTCAAGATCCACTAGGTGTGTTAACACATACCTGTGAACCCATCACTAAGGGGTTAGAGTGGGATTAGGCAAGAAGATTGTGACTAGACTGAGCTAAATAGTGAGTTTAAAACCATCATGAATTACATAGGGAGGCCCTATCTTAAACAAATGAGCAAATCAAGGTACTAGTATATGCATTCCTACAGAGAAATAACCACAATCAATACCACCAAAAGCAAGAGCAAATTCAGCAGCCCAGTAGCAAGAAACCTAGGCAGAACTGACTCTGCACACTGTAAGCTGGAATTCAGATCTGTCCCACTTTAAACACCACTCTCCCCATAGCAGAAGTCAGCCTGCTAGAGGCAGAAGCTGCAAACTCAATTTTAATAACACATGAGTCTACTGGGTGACATAGATTCAAACTACCACATTTTGCTCCTGGCCCATAAGAGACTCATGACCATTTCATATTGCAAATTGTAAGGAGTCCAAAGGTCGTATAGTCTTTTTTTTTTTTTTAAATTTAATTTATTAGTTTTCTTTTCAGTAAATACAGGCAGTTTGGTACCATTATTTAGGCTCATCTGTGATCTACCCCCTCCCATTAGACCCTCCTTATTATTGAAAATGGGTCGTGCATTGTGGAGTTAGCCCCCAGTTATTAGTATGATAAATGTCTCTGAAAATCATGACCCAACATGTAACTCTGACATTCTTTCCGCCCCCTCTTCCGCAAGATTTCCCTGAGCCATGTTGGGTTCATTTTTGGTCTGCTTCAGTGCTGAGGTGTTGGGGGCCTCTGAGGCTCTGGCTCTCTGATTTGGTAGGAGTTGATTTTTCTCTGCGTTGATCTCCTTCCCCTTTGTGCTGGTATCCAGTTCACAGGAAAACATCACCCTTGCTTATTTCGCCAGTTGTCCTTAGTTTCAGTTGGGCCCCTTCTGAGGTATGTTGGGGCAGCTCTCTTCTTAGGATCTGCATCTATCTGGAAAAGAGAAGCAGATTCTCCAACGGAGAGTGAGTTAGCACCCAGAAAATTGAGATAACACTTACTTTTTTGATAGACAGTTTGATAGGTGTAGGCCCTCTTATACCCCGTGATTGATGGTAGCTTGATATTGTAGAGTGGGCTTGTGTTTGGGTATGGTTCTGACTTGTTTCCCAGCTCCAGCTAAGGGTCTAGTACCACTTAGTGGATCAGTTAGCCAAATCAAGAGCAATTGATTCCTCACCATGGCTGTGTACCACTATTGCACTTGTATGGGTATCACATCCGGTTAATTGTTGCTACTTAGGTTAAACAATGTGTTGCTTGGACAGATCTTGGTCACTTCCCCCAGTCGCCTATGTAGCGCCTTCTGGCACTAGACACGCTGACTGTCTGGGGACTGACTCTCTCCTGGCTTCCAGCCATGTCATTCCATTTTACGTGTCAGCTGCGTATGGAGTCTTCAGCAATAGGGTCTTACCACTGGCCTTTGGTGGGTCATCAATTACTCTGACAGAAGTCTGTCATTGTTTTGGGAAACCTTGTAGGTTTCTTTGATCAAAAGCTCATTGTGGATTGTAGGCCCAAGCTGGAAGTGGGGGTTACAGGTCAGTGTCCACTAAGAAATTGAGGAAAAAGATAACTAATATACAAGAGTTAGAGAGAAGAGAGATAGAGGGGAGAGGGGGAGAGGGAGGGAGGGAAGATGTAGGAGATTTAGGTCAGTCTTGATCCTACCCTCTCCAGTGTCTTGTGGTTCAGGTGTTTCCTGTAAGGGACTAGTGAAGGTTCAGTCATTTGGTCTGTCTTTTAGGAAGTAGAATTTTATGGTACCATTGCCGTTTGGGTTATTAACCTTAAGACTGTCTCTTGTGCTTCAGGGATGGCTTTAAGGTATTTGCCTGCGTAGCCAAAGCACCCAGGTTTGGGAACCCAGGACACATGTTATCCAGATACACAAGGTAGCACATATGTCTGGAGTTTGATTACAGTGGCTGGAGGCCCTGGCATGCCCATTCTGTCTTTCTCTCAGCCTCTTCCTAGCTCTCTCAATTAAATAAATAAATTAATAAATTAAATATTTAAAAAGACTGTCTCTTAATTGTGAGTCCTATAAAATCAAATAAGTTACATACTTCCAACATATAATGGTGTAGTTTAAACATTTCCATTGTTTAAGGCATCACAAGGAGAGACTGGACCAGTGCAAAATTATACTCATCAGGTAAATATCAAACACCTACAGTTAAAGTCCAACATCCTACATTCTTTGGATTTTCCAATTTAACCCCTCCAGCTGGGCTGAGTAACCAAGGAAAACTTTCATCCTGAGTCACCAGTGCTTCATGGTGGCCATTGCACTGTCCTGGTATTTCCAAAGCATTTTTTGGGTCTCCAAGCAAGCCATGGTTCGTCTTGCATGGTTCATCTTCCAATGGCTTTGTTGTCCTCTTTATCAGGGTCATCACACCTGATAAATGTCCCCATATGCCACATATCAGGAGCAGCTCCTGGAACTGTGTGCACGTCCTGACCCACTCCATGCATTTTTTAAACATTTATTTATTTATTTAGGAGAGAGAGAGAATAGGCACACCAGGGCCTCCAGCAGCTGCAAATGAACTCCAGATGCATGTGCTACCTTGTGCATCTGGCTTATGTGAGTACTTGGGAATCAAACCTGGGTGCTTTGGCTTTGCAGCCAAGCACCTTAACTGCTAAGCCATCTCTTTAGCTCCTCTATGCATTTTTCATGCTTCTAAAACCAATACCACGTGTGCAGGACACAGTCATATTCTTAACTTAGGGACTTGCAGAGCAAGTTCATTCCTTTCAGTCAACTCCTTTCAAAGAGTTTGCATTTCTATCATTCAGTCTTCAACTCAGGCATCCTTTCATTGTTTCAATCTAAAGCAGTTGGTTGTCTTTAATCATGGTAATATATCTTTAGCAATAACAGTTTTAGCAACCAGTCTCAGTACCAGTAACCTTAAACTTTCTTGAGTTTTTCCAACTTAAATCTTAAATTTCTAAGTTCTATATCTTCCACCAAACACATCATAATCCCCAAATTCCCAACCTTGATCAAACTCTCTGGGAATGGACAAAGCCAGCCTTATCCCAGTAACCCAGTTCCAACAGAGTTTTCTGCTGTCTTTCCTTCCCCTTTGAAGGTTCATAAGCAAAACCTCCAAATACAATTCTCTCTTCACTGAACTCAAACTTCTCTCAATGCCTTTTGGCTGGACTTCAAATCTGTCCCCAAGCATACCTTTGGGCTGGATCCTATTATCTGCCCCCTTCCAATGACAACACCTGGTCCAAGTGAGAAGTTTTCATAAAACACCTGAGTCTATGGCGGGCATACCTTCACATTCAAACCACCACAGAAGGTTTTCCAGTCCTTGCCATACAGCATTAGCAAGGATGCTTCCTCCATCTTTTCCTTTGCCCCAGTAGTTAGTACAGCCTCTCATTCCCGGCCTGTGGGAAAGAACACTTGCATTGGTGAGAACTCCTCTTAATGGCTCTTGATAACTATAAATTGACTCTTTCACCCATACTCAGCTTCTAAAAGTTTATTTGTATCTCAGTTGTGTTTATTGTATCTGATTTCCTGGGGGGCAACCTCATTTTCTCCTGCTCAACCAAAGGTGAAATCATATATGGGTCACGTTCTCAGAGGGACTGTCACTCATATAGAGTCAGTTTACCTAGCTGCTCAGTGACCTCAGCTCTGACAGACTCTCAAAAGAGATTGCTTGGCTTTTATACTTAGGATGGAAGCAACAGTGCCCTCCATGTCTTTACACCTACGTGCAACTGGAAATGAAATAATACTGAATTTATAATTCCCAATGTTATAGTCTACATGTCTTGGAAATCTTTCTGTTCCTAACTCCTTTATTCAGTAAATATAATTTTTAAAGCACTATCAGGGTAAGTCTATGATAGGTGATGGAATGAATCCTGGGCAATCTAGGGATATGCTAAGTTACAAATAAAGTTGAAGTAAAACAACGTGTCGATATTTAAGTAAACTGTTCAAAGAGGAAATGAGGAATATTTTTGGTTATATTCATGAGATAGTGAGTAACTTTCAGAATTCTGAAACAGAAAATTGAACAAAGTCTCTATTCTGTTTCATGTAAGGACCGCAGCAATCTAACAGTGAGCACATTGTTCTTGTGTCTTCTGTTGAATGTTCTGCCTTTAAAGGTCAGGACAACACTGGAAAGCAGTCCTTCCTGCATGGGGCAACAGGAGGTCAAGCAGGATCTAGCTCTCTGCATACTGCCTGCTCGATCTCTCTGTGCTTGGAGATCTGGATCTTTCACATGCAATAGGGTTGATGGTTTCACGTGTGATGTTTTCTTTCTCACCAGCAGTGTGAATTGTGGGCTTTGTCTCTTCTGTAGAGCCAAGCAAAGTGGCTGAAGTTCCCAGTTCATTGAGAGGTGTGAGAAGTTGAAACTCCTCATCCTCATGTCCTAACTTCCTCTCATGGATCTAGATGGTCCTATGGGGCTTAATTGGTTGGGACCATTTCATTCCATCATCCTGCATGTTTGTAGGTGAAAGATGTTTACATGGCCAAGGGCAGCTCAGCCCTGGACAAGGCTGTTCCTGAAGGAGGCTGCAGTTGTAGGGCAAAGTGACTAGTGAGCCAGTGTGGCGGTTTGATTCAGGTGTCCCCCATAAACTTAGGTATGCTGGATGCTAGTTTCTCCAGGTGATGGCAATTGGAAATCAACGCCTCCTGGAGGCGGTGTATTGTTGAGGGTGGGCTTCTGGGTGTTATAGCCAGTTTTTCCATGCCAGTGTTTGGCATACTTTCCTGTTCCTGTTGTCCACCACATGTGGGCCAGGGGGTGATGTCCACCCTCTGCTCATGCCATCATTTTCCCCTGCCATCGTGGAGCTTCCCCTCAAGCCTGTAAGCCAAAATAAACATCTTTTTCCCACAAGCTGCTCTTGGGTGGGTGATTTCTACCAGCAGTGCGAACCTGACTGCAACAAACAAATAAAAAATCAAGTATCGATGCAAAAGACACAGTTCTCACTTCAAAGAGGAGAAGAGATAATTTATTCTGGAGTCAAATATGAGTGCCCATGGCCTGGCTACACAGATTTAGGTTACTCCAAATTCCCTGCTCCAGCGTGTTAACAGTTTATGAAGGTTTCATAGTTACGGAACAAAAGAAAGTCACAAGCCAGGCATGGTGGCTCACGCCTTTAATCCCGGCTCTCAGGAGGCAGAAGTGGGAGAATCACCGTGAGTTCAAGACCGCCCTGAGACTACATAGTGAGTTCCAGGTCATCCTGGGCTAGAGTGAGACCCCACCTCGAAAAACAAAAACAAAACAAAACAAAAAGTCACATATCAAGGGACTTTTTGTTTTGTTTTGTTTTTGGTTTTTTGAGGTAGGGTCTCACTGTATTTTAGGCTAACCTGGAATTCACTGTCTTCTCAGGATGGCCTCGAACTCATGGCAATCCTCCTACCTCTGCCTCCCAAGTGCTGGGATTAAAGGCATGTACCCCCATGCCTGGCTTCAAGGGACTTTTTAAATACATTGGCTGACCATCAGGTAGGTGGGTTACAGCAAGGGGGGAGGAATCTCCACCATAGGTATAAGATGTTATCTGATGATATTTTTAGTCCTTGGGTTGGTGGAAGCTGGTGTCTGTTCTTGCATTTAAAAAGGACTACACCTGATCAATTGATAGTCACCAAGATGTTAGTTTAGACACAGGTGGGCAATAAATGGCTATTAAGGGGCAAAAGGTAGCCCAAGGTGATTTGGCTCTGATCCTGTAACATTCCACCTCTGTGATCACAAGAGCTTTATCAGTCCCTTCAGCCTTGGTGGAAGTAGGTGCAGCAGACAGAGCTGTTTGCTGGGAACTTTAGTTCACACAAGGGGATTGGAGACTCCAACCTAGGAAAATTTAATTTATTTGGTGGGTGTATATGTATATATGTGCGCATGTCCATACATTGGTGATTTTGTGTGTGTGTGTGTGTTCATGTGCATTTGCACGTACGTGTGGAGGCCATGGTTTGTGTCAGAGTCTTCTTCAGTCACTCCCACCTCACTCTTCCTTTAGACAGGGTCTCTTGCTCAATCTAGAGCTCACTAGCCAGCAAGCCCTAAGGTTTCCAGGTCTCCACCTTCTCAGCGCTGGAATTACAGATGCACACCACCACTCCCAACATTTCCACATGGGTCCTGGAGACCCATGGAGTGATTTCCCCAGCATCAGAACTTGACTTGTAAGGCAATTACTTATCTCAGATGGAATTTCCTTTCTTTGATGTGTTTCTATCTAGTAAGAGACCAGTCACAAGTCCTAGCTAGCCTGGGATATGTGTACTTGCACATTGTTGAAAGTTGGTATTATTCCTCAGAGGCAGAGATCCTTTTCCATTGGTGACCCCTTTTTACCTGAGAAATTTTGACAAGAACCTGGATGTATAAGTATATAAAATAGGTATGAAATTTTAAAAATATACTGATAGTAAATCATAAAGAGATTTAGTTGAAAATGATTCTTTCGGGGCTGGAGAGATGGCGTAGTGGTTAAGCGCTTGCCTGTGAAGCCTAAGGACCCCAGTTCAAGGCTCGGTTCCCCAGGTCCCACGTTAGCCAGATGCACAAGGGGGCGCACGCGTCTGGAGTTCGTTTGCAGAGGCTGGAAGCCCTGGCGCGCCCATTCTCCCTCTCCCCCTCTATCTGTCTTTCTCTCTGTGACTGTCGCTCTTAAATAAATAAATAAGAAAATGGGCCTAGACTTCTGTAGTTAACATGGCTACATTAAAAAAAAAGAAAATAATTCTTTCATATACATATACCATTTACTAAGTATAAAAGCAAATTTGCATACGAATGAGATGAATGTTCTTATTTAGTCTTATACACATAATTAACTAAATCATGGTTGGATATTTGATACTGCAAGGCACAGAGCATCTTCATTTGATGTTGAGGATGCCACTTCATAGGAATGTGTAGCACAACATGGGAAACATATATATATATATACATGGCTGTGTGGTAGTTTGAATGGATGGCCCCCAGTAGATTAAGTTTTATTACAGCTTCTTAGATCTGATCTCCAGCTTCCTGGCTGGAGGAGGTGTGACAATGGGTGTGTCCTAGGGCCCAGCCCTAAGGTGTGGCGATGGATCTGGAATTCCATCCTAAGATACGCAGAGTGCTCGAGCTCTGCCTGGGCCTCCTGGGGCGGGCTTGCTTACAGTGCCAGGGCAGGTGGTGGTGTTTCTCTGTGTGTCTGGACCTGTGAAAGGGGCCCAGTTTCTTCTGCCATTATGCAACTGCCCCTGGATCTGTAAGCTTCAAATAAATTGTTTGTTTTCATAACTTGTGCCTGGCTTGAAAGTTCATCCCAGCAACGTGAAGCTGACTGCTACAAGCCACATCAGCAATTGTGAGAAATGCTGCCCTAATTCCAACCCAAAATTCATTTGTGAAGCTCAAGTAACCAGCCTGTAGTTACTTTTTGTTTTGCCAGGACAAAACACCAGACCAAAAGTAGCTGATGGGAGGGAAGAATTTATTTTGGCTACAAACTCGGGGAGGCTTCATGATGGCAAGGAAAGGACAGTAGAGCGGAGGCTACACATCACTTCTTGCCATAGCAGCTGGCTAAAATCAGCAAGAAAGTGCGCTGACTCAGCAAGGCTGCTGGCTATAATAACCCAAAGCTCTCCCTTGGCATTACACCTGCTCCAGAAAGTTGCCACCTCCTTAGTTGCAACCAGCTGGAGACGAAGCATTCAAAACACATGAATGCATGGGGGACATCTGATTCAAATGACCACACAACCCAAACAGCCATTTCTTAAAAACACAATATAATACAAAGATACACTAATTTGATTCTTACATGCTGGAGAATGGTGGTAGGAGAATATTAAAGTCTTTGGCCATTGTGTTTCTGTAAGAGCAGAGAACTTTGTGTGCGCAGTTAAAAACACTGCAGTCCATGACATACAGTTGTGATTCTGGCCTGAGGGTTTCAGACAGTGTTCACTGGGCACTGGGCTGAGGGACAGCAGACCCAGTGCAGACACGCATGCCGGACGTTTAGAACAAGGCTACTGTGAGGCCCTGGGTGGCAGTGTGGGTGAGCACAGTCCAAAATTCCTCATAGTCATGATGTTTTTGATTTTGGATTGTTTTTTGGTCATTGAACATCAAGAAACCTTTTACTATTGCCAAATTATTTTGCTCCCCCACATTCAATGACATGATCCTATACAAGATCACAACCTGCAGTGTAAGCTGACCTCAGAGGCCCATGTTTAGATCAGGAAGGCACATTCCTCACAAGGACTGTCTGCTGCCATTGAATGTAAATAGTTTTGAGTATCTCAGGTTGAGTTATGATGGATGCAGAGAGTGCTATGGTAGGTCACAAGACCCCATGACATTGACAGTGTTGAAGCTCTTTATGGATGAATGAAGAATAATTGTGCACAAAAGAAGGTGGCTCAAGATATAAAGTTAAATACCCGTGAGAGGTCATGGCATGTTTGGGGCACTGAGCAAGGTTGGTGGCCATCAGGCATAGCTCTGGAAGAGTGAGGTGAGGTGTGGAAAAGCAAAGAAAGGAAAAACAGAAGTAGGCAGGAGGCATTGTGTGCTAAGTAGTATTATAGACATTGGCAGATATCGGTGTCTTTTTAAATGGAAGGATAGATGCTGGAGAGGTGGCTCAGTGGTTAAAGGTGCTTACGTACAAACCTGGTGGCCCAGGTTTAATTACCTGTTATCCACATAAAGCCAGATACACAAAGTGTCACATGCATTTGGAATTCATTTACAGTGGCAGGAGGCCCTGGAGGGCCTATATTCCCTCATCCCCTCCCCTCTTTCTCCCACCCTGCCTCTTTTTATCTGTGTCTCTCCCTCTCCCTGTCTCTCTCTCTCTCTGTCTTTCAAATAAAAAAAAAAAAAAATTGAATGGCAAAGCAAAGTTAAGTTTATATGGTGAAAATTCAGTGTTTGGAACAAACTAGCTAAGAGAGAGAATGGGAAGAAATACATTTGCTAGGCAGTTACTATGAAAAAGATGGAGATATGACCCAGGGGAATAAACTATGAAAAAACAACAACTCTTCATCCATATTTTAGCTTTCCTTTTCCCATAGGGATGTCAGACATCTATTCTTGTGAGGTGTCTTAACTGGCAAATGCTATCTAGTTTGATGGTGTAGGCTGCAACTGTTAGGCGAGCATGGTTGTTTCTGAATTTATTTTTTCTGTTTTTAAGCTATATTTGATGGAGATTTTTGCACTTGGTACTTCTTGTGTGTGTGGAGTACATGTGGAATGCTATAACATGTGTGTGGCATGCACGTGGGTATGTGCAGCTGTGTGCATCCTGTGTGCATGCATGCAGAGGCCAGAGGCCAACTCTGGATGTCCTTCCCCATTGCTCCTTCATGAGCTTCCATGATGTGGTTTCTCTCCCTCAATCTGGAGCTGCTGCTACTTTGGGTCAGCAAGCCCTCGAAATGCTCTGATCTCTCTCCCCATGGACTGGAGTTACAGATACGTATGACCAACTTTTTGTATGGGTCATGGAGAGTTGGACTTAGGAGACCTCAGGTCAAGTCCTTATGCTTGAGTAGAAAATGCTCTTAATGGCTGAGCCGTCCCCGCTGCCTTGCACTTATGACTCTTCAGCCGACAATCACTTACACAAAGGTATGTGGACAAAATGGGTATGTATAAAAACTGGCTTTTCCCTCTCTTTTCTCATAGGTACCTTTAGGACAATACACTAAACAGTCACTAATATTTTTATAAAGTAACATAGACAAATGTGATGGTTCATCTTCATGGCCATCTTGACTAGACTTAGGATCTCCTCTGGGTGCATCAGGGAAGGTGTTCCTACAGAGGATGAACTGAGGAAGAGAGGCCTAAGCTGACTGTGGGCAGCTCCCTCCTGAGGGCTGGGTTCCTGGGTGGAGTAAAGGGTGAAAGGAGGAAGCCAGATCCACCTCTCTCAGCTTCCTGGATGCTGTGCTGGGAGCTGCTCTGCACTGCAAACCACCCCTTCACCGTGATGGATTAAACCATGGGGAACTGGAAACCAGAAAAAATCAGGCATTTGTCACAGCAAAACAAAAGTACCTGAGGAGGTACCTACTCAGAATCATTTTGATGACTGAGTAGACAGCTCTAAGGAGGAAAAAGAGGGCTTTCTGCAGTAAATGGAATACTTTTACAAAATGTCAATTTTAATGGACAGATAAAGACGTTTTCCCTGCATAAATTAAGTTCTTCCAAGAGCTTGATGGCTACTACATTTCAGATTAGACTTTCCGGATTTTCTTTGTTTTCTGAAAAGATGATTTCTAAGTGGAGAAACTAATAGCCTTTATGAGCCTTAAAAGCAGCCTGGTCTTTGGAAGAGGTTTCTCTCCTGGAACAGTGCGTGATGCGTTAAGTTGAATCAAATCAGAAACATGTGCTTCAAGTTTTCTGTGAACTGCACCAAAGCCATCACAACATGACTGGTCATAAATCTAGAGCTGTTGACTTCTAAAAGAAAGCAGCAAATAACACCACAACTGATCTTCCTCACAAACACGTCACACATGTGCACACATGACTGATTTTCACAAACATCACTTGTGCGCACATAAAACTGAACTTCCTCATAAACATGTCACACACATGCACACAACTGAGCCTCACAAACATGTCACACATGTGCACACACAACTGTTCTTCCTCACAGATGCATCACACACATGCACACATGACTGATCTTCTTCACAAACATGTTGTCACACATGTGCACAAACAACTGATGTTCCTCACAAACATATTACACACATATACACACAGCTAACATTCCTCACATATACATCACACAAGTAAACACATGATTGATCCTCAGCAGCACATCACACACATGCACACATAACCAATTTTCCTCACAAACATGACACACATGTACACATACATAAGCATCTTACTCAGAAATGTTCTTCCTATTATCATCAAAGACGTTGTTTTGCTTTCCATCTTCAGCCAAAATATATTCTTAGGAAATCCCCTTGGACAGTCCTTTGTTTTACCACATTTAATTAACATCTTGAAAATGAATGTCGAATATGTTGAGAAGCTTTAGTATTGCCAAATAGAACATAGGACTTTCATTTACTTTAGTTTTCATATGTCTATGTTGCATTCTGATCATATGTACCCCACATTACTCTCCTTTATCCTGCTTGGTACTGCTGCACTCCTCATCTTGTCCTGTGGCTATGCCATGGAAGAAAATGACTCCTCCTACCTACAAATATTAACTGTCATTAGCTCATCAGGGGTGGAAAGGGCCTCCCAAGCCCCTCCTCTTCCTGTAGCAGAATGCTGAGGTGGACCTATAATGTGCGGGTTTTGGTCCTGGTCGTGTCCAGGCATGAGTTCCACAGCGCTCCTTGCCTTCTTTCTGCTGCATCTTATATGCCGTTCCCTAAGCCCTGGCGGGGACGATGAGAGTACTGGACTTTCATCGACTTGCTATTCTCCTATATGCAAGGCAATGACTTCAGAGATGGTGTGCACCTGTGAGCTCTGTCCTCAAGCATGCTGAGTACGATCATGTTAGCTGCTCGTGACTGACGGCATGCGTAGAGATGATCACTACCTACCCTTGCTTGTACATCTGCCCCAGCGCTATCTCTTTTGAAAGAATTGTGCTACTTTGCCAAACCATATCTTTAAATTTGGAATCCCCACTTGGCAAAAAGCTGTGATAATCTACTTAGGAGAAAAAACAGAAAGCCTACCACCCACTAGGCAATGAGGATGGGTTCTAATTCTGACACTTAGGCTCTGTAACTGAAGTTTCTTTAGCATTCTGAAGCTGTTGGTTCCTAAGTGACAGAATATTAACATGGTCACTTTAGCTGTCAGCATGGCTATAGGATAATGTTTATTCATTTAGTATTATTTATAGATCACATGGTCCATGGAGGTCCCTGAGAAGCAATAAAAAAGGACAGTCCCTGACCTCAGGGGGTCTACCAGCCAACTGGGAGAACGGACAAGTAAACGGTCAGCGTAAGACAGCATGAGGACACGTGATGATTAATACAGACTTTAAAATTCTTTTAGGAGCAGGTATAAAAAGTCCTCTGGTCTTCTGGATAGCTTAGCACGGGTGCTTGGGACCGATACTTCACTGAGCCCCACAAAAGTGGAAGTGGAAACTCAGCAGACAAGCATAGCTCACAGTGAATGATGGCCAGGCAGACTTCTGACAAGGTGGTCCATCAGCTGCTGGCCCTCGTGGTTTCCTGAGCTTTGAGGCTGATGCACTGGGGCTGTGGAGGAGAAAGGACTCTGCACAGCCCCTGAAGGGTAGGTGGAGATGGTCACTGAAAGAGGACGGAGAAAACTTGCAAGTGCAGGGTAGAAAGAGACATTAAGGAGGAGAAGCGGTCATGTCAGAAAGGACTGTGTTCCCTGACATCTGCTGGGCTGGGTGTGGTACAGAACCTTTACAGCTCTCTCATTTGATTCCCCAACCATCTGAGAAGGTCAATCACACATCCGTGTTAGAGTTGGCAAGGTTGCAATTTGCAAATCAAAGTTGTTTTGGAGTGGTTTATACACAACTACCCCCTCCTCTTTCTCCCCTGAGCCATCTCCAGTAAACAGAGCATTATCTGCTGGTATTTATAGAAGAGAGCTCCAAGTAGTAGTGTGAGAACAGATTTAAGATGGCTGCCAAAACTATGCTTATACATGAAAGGGCAGTTGGTTCGACATGAGAGTCAGTTACTGCCTTGCTGGGAGAGGAAGGCATGTGATCTGCACAGACCCAGAGGAAGAAGAGAGTTAATCGAGTGGGTAGGGTGCAGGGGGCACCAGTCTAGGAGGAATGTGTGCCAGAGGACAGCCAGCCGCCCGGCGCTCTTAAAGATCTGTTAAATGCTGGTTTTTGCTACGTGGAGGAGATAAATATAAATGCCTACCACATCAGACTTTATTCTATTTTTAAAATTTCTTTCCTTTTTTTTTTTTTTTTTTACTTAACCATCAACCCAATCAGGGTCATGCTGCCTGTGCCTAGAAGACAGATATGAATTCAAAACAGCTCCTTCTGCAAAAGGAGTGGCGATGAGGGGCGAGACTCCAGCGTCATTTTGTTCAAACCATTAGCAAAGGAGAGAAGTCATTTTATGAGCTACATCGGCTCCTATTACAAGATGCCCTTTGCAGGCGCTTTCTTTACATTACTTCACCACCACCCAGATCCGGCCTCGCCAGTGTTCTGCAGGTATCGTAGTGTTCATGTCTTTTCTCTGCCAGTGAGAACATCGCGCTGCTGTCAGAAGCAGAGGATTCTCTGGCTATGGGCCCTGCAATAATCCTTAAAAAATCAGTTACAAGCACCTTCCTGGAAGCTTCTTTCCTGATGTTTGGCATTCCTTCAAGCATATTCCTCACAGTCTTCAATCTATAGATTTCAACCAGAATTTTCTCAGAAAAAAATCCCTTGTTTGTGTGTGTGTATGTGTGTGTGTGTGTATATATATATATATATACTGACAGTGATTTGTTCATTATTATTATTTTTCTTGATTCCCTATTTTCCTGTCTGCTTACAAAGTTCACATGTTTCTCTGAATTCTACATCTTTACAGAGACTTTCCTAATTTATCATTCTTTACTCCCTACGAATCACATAGATGAACTCTCAGTTGAATTTCCATTGCTTTTTTAAAGTTATCTTTAAAAAATTAAAAAAATAAACTTATCTTAAAACATATTTTATTTACTTATTCAGAAGACAGAGAGAGGGGCGGGGGGCAAACCAGGGTCTCCTGCCACTGCAAATTAATTCTGGCGAAGTGTGCCCCTTGGTGTGCCTGGCTTTATATTGGTGCTGGGGAATTCAACCCAGGCCATCAGGTTTTGCAAGCAAGCACTTTAACTGCTGAGCCATCTCCCCAGCACACAGTTTATTTATTTATTTATTTATTTTTGTATGTGTTCATTACTGTAAGTTCCTATATCCTTTTTCTTGGTCTGTGAAAACCTCTGGCACCAAAAGATATACATTCCTCAGCCTTCTGTGAAAACTGTGTGCTTCTCCGAATGTCTCTATCCTTGTTCCTTATTCTTCTACATTCAGGTATGTTGATATTGCACTCTACACGCACTGTGCATGCGTCATCTGAATAAAGATATGATAATGATATGTTTCTTTTACCTTTGCAATTGCAGCTGTGCAGTGGGAATTCTGAGAAGCGGTTATGTGTTTTAAACACGAAGTTGGCCAGGCTGTATGACTAAGCACCAACAGTAGATACAAAATAGGGTCCACGCTAATCTAACTTCTTTTTCAGAAATTCTATTTATTTATTTACAATGAGAGAGACAAGTGTGACTATTTTCATACATACTTATTTTTGGCTGAACTTTCATCCCCATTGCCCCCCGCCCCCATTCCCACTTAAAGCAGTCCTGTCGCATGATTCTCCCTTCTACGTTCATGGCACATGTGTTCTGTTACCCTTCCCACACCTCCTCTCAAAGTCTCGTTCCTTGTTGCTTACAGCTCCTCTCTAGTTTCTGGCCTCTACGCAGACGCGCTCACACATCAGTGCATGCATATAAACATTAGAGCCTGGGATACTTGTATGAGACACCCTGCTTGTGCTTCTGAGTCTGGGCTGTCTCACTTACCATATATATTTTCTACTTCAAATACTATGTAAATTAGGAGAAAAAAGCACATCATCATTGAAGACGTTTTGTAAATATTTGTCTTTTTGGCTGCCATATCCCACATACGTATAGCCCAGTGTGACTGTGACTGCACAATGACACGTGCAGTGACTGGGTCAGAGGAATTGGTAACGGTCATCTCCGACACAGATCACTTCAGTGTGCTGCGGATATTAACTCCTGCGAGATCTGGAGCTGGTTGTTATTACCCGTAGCTATGCTCACACCCCCCCCCCCCGCCCAAGCGCCCATTATCCATGAGGAGGATTGCTCAGTGTCACTTTTCTCTGGGTAGGTGGTGGTTGTCTTATCATCAGACAAACAAACAAAAAAACAGAAAAGAAAAAAATTAAAAGTCCTAAATCCTGTTTTTTATTTTTAAAATCATTTTATTTATTCTATTTGTTTTTTGTTGTTGTTGTTTTGTTTTTAAGTATGGTCTTGTTCTAACCCAAACTGATCCGGAATTTACTCTGTAATCTCAGAGCCTCAAACTCATGGTAATCCTCCCACTTCCGCCTGCCGAGTGCTGGGATTACACACATGGCTATTATTTTTGTTAATTAGGAACCTTGCTGTACGGACAAATCATGTGTTGGTCCCATCCCCTCCCCCCGCCTCCACTCCTCCGTGGGCTCTGCTCACCCACCATGGGGTTAGGAATGCAGTAGGGTGCCTGGGATCCTTCCTGCGGGCTGCCATGGAGGTTGAGATCTGTTCAGGGATTCTCCTGGAGGCTAGCACTGGGTCTCCACTGCTCTCTGTATGCACTCTGGATTTTCTTTTCTTCTTTCTCTCTCTCTTTTTTTGGCATATGGGACACCCTTCCCGGGAGCTCTACTAATGCTGTTTGAAGCAAGACCTGGCCAGGCTGGTGTGAGCCCTTCCCAAGCAGGGCCTTGAGGCTCCAAGCTGTGACCATTCCCTGCTGCAGATTTCTGGAACCATCTCGCTGACAGTGTGGTTGATAGGGTTCTTTTCACACTGAGCTTCAGTGTCAGGAAACCCCCAGGGTAGACGATTCCTTACACACCTTCCCTTTTTGGTAGAAGAGTATGTTATATGTTGTCTTGGATCATTTTCCTCCTAGGTTATTTTTATTTATTTATTTAGTTTATTTATTTTTGTTGTGGCTCCTGTCCACCATCTTAGCCAAAAATCCCTAATTCTTTTTTTTTAATTTAATATTTTTAAGGAACATACTTTGTATGGATGCATGTTGTGTTGGTACCGTCTTTTCCCTCTTCCTTGCCCCCATTACGCTGGAGGCCCTCCTCAATGGGGTTGCTGTTATTTCCCATGGGTTTGTGGTTTAGGTGAGATCAGCAGTTATTGGGAGGAGGCAATGCCTCTGGGTATGATGTCCCAACCTGTGGCTCTTACAATCTTTCTGCTGTTCCACAAAATTCCCTGAGTCTTGGTGGGTGTGTTTTAAGTCTACTTCAGTGATGATCTCTTAGGAGCCTCTGGATCTCGGCTCCGGTAAGTGTTGGGTGTCCTCAGGGTCTGTCTCCTTCACCCTGGCGCTGCTTGTCAGGCTCCCCATGGAAGCAGCGCTCTTTCTCGTCTCCTCAGTTCCTCTCTGGTTTCACCTGGGCCTTGGTTGAGACGCAAGGAGTGGTTTATTGCTTCAGGTCTCACTACCTTCTGAAAAAGACAAACAGATCCTCCAACATACAGTGAAGTCAGTATAGGTTAAATGGGAGAACTGTTACTAATCTTGGGAGACTGTGGTGGGCGCAGCCCTTCTTTTAGCCAAAGACTGGTGGGAGCTTGACATGGCAGAGCACAGTCTGTGTCTCCATAGGATTCTCACCTGGTTGTCACTTCCAGATACGGGTTCCTTTCCACTGAGTGGATCTCTTAGCCAATCAGAAGGCCACTGGCTACCTTCCAAGGCTGTGGGCCACCACTGCACTGGTGTGCACTTCTTGTCAGGCTGGTTGCTTTAGAATGCCTTGGACCCCGGCTTGCTCACACCATGTTGGCCACTTTCCTCCAGTAGCTCATGTAGTGCTTTGCAGCACTGGACAGGCTGTCTGGGGGCTGGCTCTCTTCTGGATTCCAGCCAGGTCTCTCAGTGTCCTGTGTTGGCAGTATATGGTGTCTTTATCAATAGGGTCTTATCTTTGCCTCAGGTGAGTAATCAAGTGCTTTGACAGAAGCCCGCCTTGGTTGTGGGATCAACAGCTCAATGTAGATAGCAACTGAATTTTGGTACTGGGAGTACAGATCAGAGCCAAAAACTGTAAGGTTAGGCTTCACCCCCCCCCCCCCGCCCACCCCAGTGCTCCATCTCTTCCCATGCTCCCCTATACTCCTGTTGAGCGTCAGATCTTTTAGTCTACCTCCAAGGGCACTATTCATATCAGGCTTAGTTTTGTGTTTATTTCCCCCAAACTTCCCCTCCCACAAGCCCTCCCATCCCTGTTGTCTGGGCCTCCAGTTGCCAACTCAGTATGCCAGCAACTCACGCTGACCCAGGTGAGGAGCTGCAGGTGAGCGAGGACGTGCAGCGTCTGTCTTTCTGTGTGTGTTTGCTGAGTACGATCTGTTCCAAGTCTGTTCATTTTCCTACAAATTTCACTGTAGCATTTTTTTTCTTACTGCTCAGTAGAATTCCATTGTGCATATGTACTACAAGTGTGTTAGCCAGCCGTCCAATGATGGGCACCTGGGTTGATTCTAGTGCTTAGCTAATATGAACTATAAACATGGTAGATCAAATATTTCTATAGTGAAGCATGGGATATTTAGGATAAATACCCAGTAAGGGAATAACTGGGTCTGTTGGTAGTTCTGTATTCATCATTTTCAGGAATCTCCATATTGATTTCCATAGTGGTTGTGCAAGTTTACAATCCCTCCAACAGAGAATGAGGGCTCCTCTTTCCCCACATCCTCACCAACATTTGTTGTTGTTTGATTTTTATTTTTTTAATGATTGCCATCCTTACTGGAGTAAGGTGGAATCTCACAATTGTTTTAATTTGCCTTTCCTGATGGTTAGACATATGGAACATTTTCCTAAGCATGCGTTAGCCATTTGTATTTCTTCCTCTGTGAACTTCCTATTCAGTTCTCTACTCCATTTTTGAGTGTGGTGTTTGATTTTTTTATTGTTTAGTTTTTTGATTTCTTTGTACATTCTAAATATTAGGTCCCTGCCAGTGGCATAGAGTTGGTGAAAATTTTCTCTCATTCTGTGGGTAATATGTTCGCTCTCCTATGGTATGTTTATGCAAAAGCTTTTTAGTTTCATGAGATCCCATTGGCCGAGTGATTGCTTAATTTCCTAGCCTGCTGGGTTTTGTCAGGAAGCCCTTCCTTTTAAGTTGAAGCACCCTCTTCAGTTTCATTTCATCTCTAACTTTGTTGGCAGGCACCTTAATCGCTCAGCCATTTCTCCGGCCCTAACTTGCATTGTTAAAACTAATGAATGTTTACATTTGTTTAGTTATTTTTATAATTATTTTGGCTTCACATTTTCTCTTTCTAGCTCCTAAGCTGCCAAGGAGGATCTAGTATGGAGCAGGCATTTTACAAATATTGATAGCTGAGGGAGTGATTTAACTCTGCAAAGAATTGGATATATCTTCTCATATGTTATCATTTGCTTCTTAAAATTATTTATTCAGTGTCTATAAAACCTTGTACTGTAATTACTGATATAAATATACCTCAGTATTTGGCTAGATTTAGTTCCTTCTGCTAATTACATTGTGAAATTAAAACAGTATTATAGGGTTGGAGAGATGGCTTCTGGTTAAGATGCTACCCTGTAAGGCCAAAGGATCCAGATTTGATTTCCCAGCACCCAGAAAAGCCAGATGCACAAGGTGGCGCAGCGTCTGGAGTTTGTTTGCAGCTGCTGAAGGCCCTGGAGGGCCCATTCCCTTTCTGCCCCCTCACTCTTTTTCTGTCATATAATTTTTTTTAAAAAAATGAAAAAAAAAGAAAAACCATTATTATAATGCTAACTTCTTGGTTTAGATCATTGTACTGTGGTTATATACATCATTAGGGTACACATAAATTCTACATTATGAGCCTAAAATTCTACATTATGAGCCTCTAAATACACAGCGGTTTTGCCCAACATCCTGCACACCAGCAAGCCAAGCTGTCGTTGCAGCAAGACCTGTGGCGCAGCTCCCAGTGAACGAGCAGTGACGAGGGAATCCCAGTGCAACATCACAGTGAGCAAGCAAGACCTGTGGCGCAGCTCCCAGTGAACGAGCAGTGACGAGGGAATCCCAGTGCAACATCACAGTGAGCAAGCAAGACCTGTGGCGCAGCTCCCAGTGAACGAGCAGTGACGAGGGAATCCCAGTGCAACATCACAGTGAGCAAGCAAGACCTGTGGCGCAGCTCCCAGTGAACGAGCAGTGACGAGGGAATCCCAGTGCAACATCACAGTGAGCAAGCAAGACCTGTGGCGCAGCTCCCAGTGAACGAGCAGTGACGAGGGAATCCCAGTGCAACATCACAGTGAGCAAGCAAGACCTGTGGCGCAGCTCCCAGTGAACGAGCAGTGACGGGGGAATCCCAGTGCAACATCACAGTGAGCAAGCAAGACCTGTGACGCAGCTCCCAGTGAACGAGCAGTGACGAGGGAATCCCAGTGCAACATCACAGTGAGCAAGCAAGACCTGTGGCGCAGCTCCCAGTGAACGAGCAGTGACGAGGGAATCCCAGTGCAACATCACAGTGAGCAAGCAAGACCTGTGGCGCAGCTCCCAGTGAACGAGCAGTGACGGGGGAATCCCAGTGCAACATCACAGTGAGCAAGCAAGACCTGTGACGCAGCTCCCAGTGAACGAGCAGTGACGGGGGAATCCCAGTGCAACATCACAGTGAGCAAGCAAGACCTGTGGCGCAGCTCCCAGTGAACGAGCAGTGACGAGGGAATCCCAGTGCAACATCACAGTGAGCAAGCAAGACCTGTGGCGCAGCTCCCAGTGAACAAGCAGTGACGAGGGAATCCCAGTGCAACATCACAGTGAGCAAGCAAGACCTGTGACGCAGCTCCCAGTGAACGAGCAGTGACGAGGGAATCCCAGTGCAACATCACAGTGAGCAAAACAAAAAATCCTCTAAGTCAAGAGTATACATCAGTTCCAAGTCTGTTAGAAGGAAAGCAGAAGAAAATTTGCACAGTTTAGATAAGCAGTCGCTTTGGGAACAAGGTAGCAGACGGAGTGTGTGCGGACAACAGAGCTAGGCGCAACATTGTTTATCACTAACGTTTGGAGCGCTCACCCTGGCCATTCTGTCCTCAAGTTTTGGCCAAGTTATTACAATATACATGTGAGACATGCATACACGCAGAGAAAAGAGCTGCGAATTGGTGATCACTGTCACAAGGGGTTGGGGAGATGGCCCAATGGTGAAAGGTGTTTGCCTGGATTCAGTTCCCTAGCCACGCATATAAGGTTGGATGCAAAAAGTGGTGAGAGTGTCTGACATTTGCTGTTTTCAACAAGAGATCCTGCTATGCCCCTTCCACACACATATACATGCTCAAGCAAATTAAAAAAAAAAAAAAACTTTAAAAATAAAATGAAAAGGATTATAACAAACACAAAGCTCTATTTGGGGGTAGAAATTGCCTCTTTGAGAATCAGTCCAGATGTAACACTACATTGTTGGAATCCCAATAAATGAAAGAAAAAAAAAAAGAAATTATAGCTGCTAGTGAATAGGCAAATATTTCTAGCACAGACATTTCTAAGATATGTGAGTGAATTTCTCATCTTGACCACTAGATGGGAGCATTCTTCAAAAATTGTTTTCTATCCACCAAGTTTCTTTTAGAACGAAATTTAGGACACACCTTACATTTAGGAATGAGCATATAGTATCCTATGATTGTGCCATAATTATATAATGCATGTTTTTGAAACATTAATTTACTATTGTGTTACAGTGATGTAACACTTGTTTGAAAATGGCCCATTTGTTTCATTTTCTATGGCAAAACATTAAAAAATATGCAGGGATAAAATAAAACATGGGAAGATATAACAAATCCTAGGGACGAATGACCTGCCAGCAACTTAGATAGACTCCACCCTTGGTTTCTAGCATTTCTCGGTTTGTAACATTTCCTCGTCTTCATCTTGAAAGTACCTACTTCTTCCCAGGTAGTACTTGCTCCATCTCTTCCTCAGACCCTCAAAGAAAAGATGTCATCTTCATTTGATTTTGAGGCAGGGTTTCACTCTAGTCCAGGCTGACAGAAAACTTGCTCTATAGCTCAGGCTGGTCTTGAATTCATGTCGATTTCCTACTTTAGTGCTGGGATTAAAGGTGTGAACCAACATGCTTGGCTTGCAGTCCTGTTTTATAACAATAATTTAGTACACAAAGATGCAAATGCTCCTATTTTGAGACTTTCTAGAAGCCATTTACTGATCAATAACTAATATAATAAAACTAATCGTGTGTTATGACATTTAAAGAGGGCCTGAACAATGCACAGAAATATACTCCTTCGGGATGCTTTTAAGAACCTTTTATGGGGACAGGGAGATTGTTTAGTGGCTAAAGGTATTTGCTCCACTAGCCTGAAGACCTGAATTTGGTCCCAGGCACCCACCCAAAACTGGAAGCAAAGTGAATCGTGTCTGTAATCCCAACTTCTGTATCCCACTTCTATGGCAATGGAAGCAGGGTCAGGAGAATCCTGCAGCTGATGGGCCTTCCTAGAAGTAGAAACAATAAGTGGAAGGTGAGAAGCAACAGCCTGACGTTGTCCTCTGACCGCCTCATGTACACAATAGCATGTGTACGCACACACACAGACTCTCTCACACACACAGAGATACACACACACACACACACACACACATTTAACAAAAAAACCTCTAATGAAATTAATGTGTGCTCACCTGATTTCTAAAAAGTGGGTCTCTTCTGACTCATTTTAAAAGCCAATGAATGTAAGCTATTACAATGACATGTCCAGTAAGAGGAAGTGATTATTACAAGGTAGTTTGTGAATTTCTGGCCAATCGGAAGCCCCATCTGAAAATAAATGGCTGAAGTTCCCAAGGGTGGCATTCAAGTTTGTCCTCTAGCTTCACACATATGTGCAATACTCACACACATGTGAACATGCATATATATGCATGCATGCAGCGCACATACATATGCAAAAAGAATGTGTCTGTGATCTGGTTGATCCTGTTGACCTGTGAAGCCAGGATCACTGGTTGGCAGGAGTGGAGAGTGCCTCTTTGGTAGCGGAAGACCGAGCTTAGATGAGGTGTCCTGAGGAAAGCCTGTGGCCTGAAACCACACTTTCACATTGCTCAGCATTTACCAGCAGTGTGACCTCTGACAAATTTTTCATACATTCTAAGCTTTATTTTTCTTATCTGTGAAATTGTGATTGTCATGCTTCTTATTAATAGAATACAACTAATTTAGCCCACATGTCTATTTGGGGGAACCTCTAGGTTGAGCAACCCACAGATCTAAAACTTGTTATCCCCATAGGTCTAATTTATTTATTTGAAAATACACCCATATGCTCATGCACATGTGCACACACACAGAGACATAAATTTTCTGAAGTTGGCAACATCAATTTTCAAGCCATTACCTTTCAGATTGCCAAGTTTGCCCAAGACTTCTAACACAAATGATCATTTCTGGGCATTCAAGAAGCCATTCTCAGCTTCAGTAATTTGATAGCAGGACTTGAAGGATTCACTCGAAGCTATTATGCATTGTGGTGGTTTATTACAGGGAAAGAACACATTAATATGGAGTCCAGGTGAGTCCCCACTGTGGACGGAATGTAGTTATCTTACAATGCTTTACCCTCCCAAAAGAAATGAGTGGCAACCTATGCACCCACTATTGCCTGTCTAGGAAGGGCATTCAAGAAGAAGAAAAAAAATCACTGAGCTTTCTGAGAAATGACCTACTTTAACCACACAGTGGTGCTCTTTGCCCACTTAAGACTTCTCTCATTTCAACTTTTCTCAGTAAATTTTGATGTGTGAAGGGGAAAGCCATACTGTATTTGGAGAATTCATTGCCTTTTCTTATATAAGCGATATCGTTATCATTTACCACAAAGTTACAAAAAGATTATTTAAGTACTGCAGCACCCTTGAATAACTGAAAAGCAGAAAATAATCATTTTGGCATGTGTGCCATCAAATTCAGAAACCACAGTCAACAGGTCCTGGACTTGATTGTGTGAGAGTGTATGCATGCACACTCATGTGCCCAAGGAGAGTTGGTGATGAAAGTGAGACTCGAGGCACCTTCACAACTCCTTCTGTGACACTTTCTGTGAATCCCAGCATGTCAGCACACTGACCTGGTCTCCCAAGGAAGGCTGCCCTGGGGTTTTATGCTCCAGTTTCAGATGTCAAAGGCAGAATTTGATGAAACAGAAGATTCAGGATTGATTGAGGACCTATGTTCAAATTGGTAGACTCTATTAAGTTCAAGTGTAACCCTCACAACTCTCAGTGAGATGAGCTACTGAAAGTAGTTCAATTGGTCCCTGTGACTGTCAGAATTCCATGCAAGGCAATTCAATGACAAGGCTATTGGGGCTGTCGAAAGCATGCTGGAAAGGATTATATATGGGCTGTTAGAGTGAGGTAAATAATAGATGGGCTTTCTGAGAATGCCAGCTAGAGAGGCCTCGGCGGAGTGGAGGAGCTGAAGTGCCCATCAGGTCCCACTTGCTTCGTCAGTGTAGAGAAAGAATGGTGGAGGATCACTGCGCTTATCTGGCCCCAAGAAACCTGTATAAACCTGTACAATCCAGCTACTCATCTCTCAGCACACTTACTATCTCTCTCTGTTCAGAGTGCCAAGTGCTGTGGGTAAAAATCATGTGCTTGCACTTAGGCTCTCAAGGAACGCACACCAGTATGAGAGCAGGCAGACTTAAGTAACCATCATGCAAACCGGACTAGAAAGTTCCCCAATAGAGTCTGGGATGCATACAGCTGCTCCATAGAGAAGGAATTCCATCCAGTATTTAATATAAATATAATTTATACATTAAAAACTCAAATTCTTTAGCACTTACTATGTACTAGGTATCATTTTAAGGTCTTTACTGAAACAATTTTGAATTCTTACAAGACTCCTAAAGGGTAGATATTGTCACCCCTATTTTATAAATTAGCAAAGTAAGGCCTGGGCTGGAGAGATGGTTTAGAAGTTAAGCCATTTGCCCCTGAAGTCTAAAGACCCAGGTTTGACTCCCCAGTACCCATGTAAGCCAGATGTACAAGGCATGTGTCTGGAGTTCATTTGCAGTGGCTATAGGCCCTACTGCATGCACACTCTTTCTTTCTTTCTTTCTTTCTTTCTTTCTTTCTTTCTTTCTTTCTTTCTTTCTTTCTTTTTCTCTCTCTCTCTCTCCCTCCCTCCCTCCCTCCCTCCCTCCCTCCCTCCCTCCCTCCCTCTCTCTCTCTAATAAGTAAATATGTTTTTAGAAGAAGAAAAGGGCTGACCTGTCAAAAGTTGAATGAAAGACTCCAAAATTCATGCTTTGAAAATTGCAGCCACAAGTGTTCTAACTCCAATCCCAGTGCTCTGCGCAAAGGATGGAAAGATCTCTGGATAAGCTCATTTGCTTATGAATCCTACAGTAGGACAGAGGGACATGCACGTCGCCACTTAGCAGCAAACAGTCCCCCGGGCTTTGTTCTGGCTGCCTTGGGGTGAGCGTGGCCTTCTTCGCGTGGCCTTGTCAGCCCCAGCAGCAGAAGCAGCGCTTTCTGAAGGTGAGAAGACGGGTGTTTGATTGGTGAGACAGGCGTCATGGATGACGTTGCTGCCTTCCCTTCGCATGGGACCAGGATACTTCTGCCTTTCGACATGCTGGCCATGGTACTCAGGGCCTTGTGCATACTAAGGCATGCCCTCTACCACTGAATTATGTCTCCAGCCCTGGGCGACTGCTTTCACGTTGTCTCCCACAGTGCTGCCTTTTGCAAGCACTGTGCCATCCACACTATCCGGAAACCTCGGAAGCCCTCTCTGGTTACACTCTGTCTAGGAAGCTCCTGGCAGCACTGTGTTTAGTCTTCCCATTCTCTCAGGTCTTGCTTCACATGACCTCCGTCAGTTAGCATGTCCATTCTATGTAAATTCCAAGCACACACCACCGCCTGTCCCCTTAGCCTTCTCTGCCTTTCTCCACGCTCTTGTCATGAGCTAACACAAAGCACGACAGATTTGTGTATCTGTGTGATGTGTGCAGCTCCTGGGATGGGAGAGGATTTTCCTATGCTGTCCATATTTGTAAATTCAGTGCCCAAAATAATAAATATTTGTTGATTGAATGAGTGTGATTATTTTGCTAATAGTGTAGTAGATTTTTTCAAGTCTCTATTAAAGGAACAGGGTAGAATATTTTTTGGTAACTCATTTTAAATAGGTACTAGGAGCAAATTTTCTTGTCTCTGACATTGACCGCTGAGAGGCCACTGGATCTGGGGAACGCTCGTATTCTGGTTGAGGGTGACCATGGCGGTAAGCAGCACGTTTCTTCAGTGGTAACGTGTGATGTCTGGAAGATGTGCCCATCTACTGTGAAGCACTGAGCAGAGAAAGAGGCAGGTGACTGCTTTTATTTAGTACATCTTTTCTTTTTCTTTTTTTTTGAGGTAGGGTCTCGCTCTAGTCCAAGCTGATCTGGAATGCACTCTGTATTCTCAGGGTGGCCTTGAACTCATGGCAATCCTCCTACCTCTGCCTCCTGAGTGCTGGGATTAAAGGCGTTTTCCCCCACGCCCAGCCTTTATTTAGTACATCTGAAAGAAGACTTTGAAGCTCATTTCAACTCAGCTTTTTATTCCATATCATTCATGGGCACACATGAAGAGAAGGCTTGGGCCTGGTTGCATTAGCATTTCAAAGATTGTGTCCCATTTGCAGGCCCGTTTGGCAATGCTTTTGGCCTGGATGTCGTTGAGATCTGTGGTTCTCAGTGTATGATTTCAAGATATTGGGTGATCAACACAGTTCCCAGAAGACTACCCCATGAATGTCACCAAGAGCTTCTTTCAAGCTGCTGGGCCACTGATGCCAATTAGGGCTCCAATGGCGTTATTGGTTTATTGACTGAAAGGTCAGGGATGACAGGAAGGAAAGCCAGGCCTGTGGCATCTTAGCTCATTCACGGTGGCTGAAGCTTGGCTAGCAGTGATGTGTGAGGCACCATTGCACATAAGATTTTAGTGTTAAGGATATTCATGTTTGACCAAGTTTGAGCTTGTCATCTTGACATGATGAATTTCAGAAAGTGATAAGGCAGGTCTTCACGCTATTCCAGACTGAATATTGCAAATATTTCTTATATCTAAGTTTATTTTGTTTACCAAGGAACCCATTTTTTTTTTCTTACAAAGTTTGATACCAGAGAGATGGTCCTGCATGGTAGGCTTGCAACTTAGTCATTGGAAACACATACAAGTGCCGTTAGCTACAGGTACCAAGTGGTTAGTATATGCTTGATGTGATTTGAAGCACTTTGTAAATATGAACTTGTATAATCCTCAGTGACACCTGGAGAGGTGATATTCTCATTTGGCAAGTGAAGAAACAGATAAATTAAAAATGGCATGTTCAGCATTCCTAAGCTAGCAAGCAGCACAACTTGTATTCAAGCCAAGGAAATGTGGTTTCCGAGCCTGTGCTTCTATGTGAATATGTCATAAATGTAAAACCAGTGAATCCTCACACTGGTATGATAAGCAAAACACTTCTCCCTCAACATCTGGCCTGGGGTTTCATTCCAGGAATAGCTTATAGGGTGCTACATTTACACCTGTCCCCAGCTCTGTCCTTGAATTGGTATTTAACTCTTTCCTCTGGAAACTGGCTCTCTGCGAAGACAGTGTGTTAACAGGCGGAGGCCTTCTCCGCTCCAGCGTTACTTATGCTTGGGTCCACTTCTCGCGGGGACTGTCCTAAGCAAGGCAGGGGTGTGCGGCTTGGCCTCCACCCACAAGATGGCAGCGGTGCTCCAGCTGTGTCACTGAATGTCCTCAGACACTGAAGGCTGCCTTTCAAGGGGCAGAGTCGCCCTGGGTCAGAAGCCCTGGGTCAGAGGTCCAATGGGTTCAGGGTAGTTTCCACGGACTGGCTCACTGGTGGGGAGGTTCTTCTCCATACCAACTGTGCCATGCAGAGCAGAAGGGACGGGTTTATATAATCCACACGAGTGTGTGGTGGTGGGGTTTCAGCAGTGCAGAGACGGCAGGGGAGTTGTGAGTCATGCTGGCAGATGGAGAAATAAATAGAAGCATTGCCAACATCTCCCTGCTGGACTCAGGCAATATTTGAATACTCGAATTTTCCATTAGTGTAAAGATTTGAGTTCTAAGGAGGCTACCGTGACAAAAGGAAAATGTATAAAGCACAGCGTTCCTGTCAGTGGAAAAAGACAGCGATTTCTGGGAAGTTAGCTACACACCCCTTCAAAGACCCCTAGGCACAAGAATTCATGAAGTCAATGAGATGCAATGCCACCTTTATGCTGGACTTGTGAGGGGATGTGTATTGGTAACTTCACTGATGGAGTAATGCTGGATCAGTCGTATATGCTAGAGATTTTTATGGCATTATCTTAGCTTTGAGCTTCTCATTTATTTATAAAACCTAAGGTGAGAGGAGGGAGTAAGATACAGCTAGAGGTGGTGTTATCATGGGCTGTCCTAATGGGAAGCTGGCCCTGCACTGGCCGTAACGAACCATACTGCTGGGTTTTCAAAAAAATACATCCGTGCTGAACATGGTTAATTACTGCATTATTTGTTTATAGAAGTTCTCTTTTTTGTGATTTGCTTGGGAATTTTTGTTATCTTCTTATACATTCATCATATCGAGATGTTTTATTTTAAAAAGATACTAAATATGGCAGGTGTGTTGGCACACGCCTTTAATCCCAGCACTCAGGAGGCAGAGGTAGGAGGATCGCCAAGAGTTGGAGGCCACCCTGAGACTACATAGTGAATTCCAGGTCAGCCTGGGCTAGAGCGTGACCCTACCTTGGAAAATTAAAAAAAAAAAAAAACCTAAATATACTTACTTTGTATTCTGCATTTGATCTTTCTAACACCTATGTGCTCTTTCTCTCTCTCTCTCTCTCTCTCTCTCTCTCTCTCTCTCTCTCTCTCTGTGTGTGTGTGTGTGTGTTATATGTGGATGCATGTGCATGTAGAGGTTAGAGGTTGATGCCTGGTGTCTTCCACGGTTGCTCTCTGCCTTGTTTATTCAGACAGGGTATCTAATAGAACTTGAAGCTCAGTGGTTGGGCTAGTCAGAAACCCTCAGTGATGCTCCAGTCTGCTGGCCCAGAGCTGGGGTTATAGGTATCCACACCATGCTCGGCTTTTACATGGGTGTCGGAGATCTGGACTGAGGACTCCAAGCTTACAAGGCAAGCATTTTACTCACTGAGCCATGTCTCCAGCCCATATTGCCTACAATATTTTGTCTGTCTTTGTAATTTGACTTCCTGAAGAATCTAGCTCATGGTGTCTTATAACTCAGGAGCTTAGTGAATTTCCAAGTCCTGAGTTGTTTCCTATATTTTAATATTTTAGAATTTTAAATATCTAGCTACTGAATCCATGTTAGAGTATACTTTTGATTTGTACTTTTTAAATTTTATTTTTATTTATTTATTTGTAAGCACAGAAAAAGAGAGAGAGAGGGAGGGAGGAAGGGAGAGAGAAAGAGAAAGAGAGAGAAGATAGGCAAAGAGAGAATGGGCATGGCAGGGCCTCTAGCCACTGCAAACAAATTCCCAATGCATACACCCCCTTGTGCATCTGGCTTATGTGAGTCCTGGGGAATCAATGTTGGGTCCTCTGGCTTCACAGGCAAGCACCTTAAATGTTAAACTATCTCTCCAACCCTTGTGTATGCCTACACACATGCAAATGCATGCACACAAGCACACACATTAAAAAACGATCCCCCCAAAAGCAGTTGGAATTGTAACATTGTGGGATTAAAAACATCCACATGTAAGGGCTGGCAAGATAAATGTAAGTAAAATGCTTGCTGCTCAGGCATGATGAGGACCTTAGTTTGGATCCCCAGCACCCATGTAAAAGCTGGCCATGGTGACACATGCCTGTATTCCTAGCACTGGGGAAGTAGAGACAGGAGGACGCCTGGCTGGCTAACCCGTCTAGCTGAATTTGTAGGCACAGGTTAAGTGAGGAGATGTGTCTCAAAAACTAAGGTGGAGAATTATTAGGGACTGTTGACCTCTGGCCTCCACATATATGTGTTATATATAAACATACATATACACATGCATGTATGCCACACAAATGCACATGTAAAAATTTACAGACAGAAATGAGTGGAACTTTTGTGGCATGTGTGTGTG
This sequence comes from Jaculus jaculus, assembly GCF_020740685.1. Lineage (NCBI taxonomy): Eukaryota > Metazoa > Chordata > Mammalia > Rodentia > Dipodidae > Jaculus > Jaculus jaculus. Next base: position 336,936,340 of record NC_059102.1, on the reverse strand, counting down.
CTCCTGTGTATGAGTGCAAGTTAAGCGTGTTGAGATGTGTGCGTGGATATTAGAGGACAAGTTCAGGTGTGAGCCCTTGCTGTCCACATTGTCCAAGCCAGGGCCTCCTTCGCATGGAAGTTACAGCTGTGTTTGCCTGGTGAGGTGGCTCATGAGCCTCGGGGAGAGTCCCCTATCTGTTTATCTGGCAGGAAAGCAATTCACCATATAAGTAATCCACTAAACTAGGGCAATGATGTGAGCAGACACTTTGCAAAAGAACATATGTGATGTGCAACAGGTATATGGAAACTGCTAACAAGCAGCTCTAGTACAATGGTGACAACAGCCGTGATGCACTGCACATTTCACACAGACAGAAGAGAGGAGTTCACACGGCATTACTGTGACATCATCAGTGTCTGAGGAGATTGACACGTTGAACCTCACTTAAACAGTACACATGTATATGTTCCTCATTAACATGTATACTTTTATGTTTATATAAGTTAAAGATATGTTAGAGATAAAATAAATATGAATTAGAATAACAAGAAAAAAACCCATCACTACTAATCATTCAGGAATCTCAAATCAAAACCACAATAACATTGACCTCAGTTACCACACTTAGAATCACTATTATCAAAAAGTCCAAAAGTGTTTAGAGGGCAAATCATCATGTACAATATTGGGCCCATCAACATGTCATCACTGACCACAAAGGAAGGAAAAAAAGAAAGAAATTTAGGAAGGAAGGAAAGAGTGAAGGATGAAAACATCAAAGTGGTGCAGGGACTGTTTGAAGGGAGTAAGTGGTTCAGTGGAAGGGATGTGGGGGATGGGGCACAAGAGCGAGTAACGGGAGAGGACTGTGAACCATCATTGTGTACATATACAAACTTGTCGATACATGTTTCAAAAAGTGAAAAAAAATGCTGGTAAGAAGCAGAGACTGTTGGAACTGTTATACACTATGGGTGGATATATAAATTATACAACTATTTGGAAATCAATATGAATGTTTCTTACAAAATTGAAAATCCAAAATGCATATGATTCATCCATCGTACTCCTGGGTACATGGACAAAGGAAATGAAAGAAGTACACAGACAGATTCCCACACTGCTGTGTTTAGTCCAGCATCAAAACATCTGGAAAGATAGTGAATCAACCCAGATGTCCCTTGGCAGACGCATGGATAATAAGGGCAGTAAATACACACATAGAGACACTCGTAAGCCATAGGAAAGAGTGAGCTCTCGTCATACGTGGCAATGTGGGTGGATGTTATATTAAATAAAGTAAACCAGGCTCAGAAAAATGATGTTCCATGTTCTCACTCAAATGTGGAGACAACAACCTGATCAGAGAAAAGAAGAAATGAGACTAGGAATCACTAGAGCCGAGGACCAGTGAGGGAGTGTGCAGGGTGTGAAGGAAAGGTGGATAACAGATACAAAAATGCAGCTAGGCCGGGCGTGGTGGCGCACGCCTTTAATCCCAGCACTCAGGAGGCAGAGGTAGGAGGATTGCCATGAGTTCAAGGCCACTCTGAGATGACAGAGTTAATTCCAGGTCAGCCTGGACCAGAGTGAGACCCTACCTCGAAAAACCAAAAAAAAAAAAAAAAAAAAAAGCAGCTAGGTGAGGAAGAAGTTCTAACATTCTGTTGTCTAGTAGGATAGCTGTACTCATGACAATTACTCTCACATTTCAAAATAACCAGAGAAAAACAATTTGTCCCCAACACAGAAGTGAAAAATCTCGAGGCATTGGAAATGCTAATTGCCTGGATTTAGTCAGTACACACATATATGGAACTATAATGATCCACTCCATAAATAAGCACAAATACTATATGTCACTTAGAAATTTCAAAGCCCACAGTGATTAGAATGGATGCTATGGAGATAAGTGCTGGTGAGATTATGGAGAAAGAAAAAATCTACACTGTTGGTAGGAATGCCAATTAATCAGCTGTTATGAAAAGACTTGTCCTCAGGAAATGGAAATAAGTATATCAGAGAGATCTATGAATTCCCACATTCACTGCTCCACTCCTCACAACGGACAAGATATGGGCTCAACCTAGGAGTCCAGGAGTGGATGTTCAGATAAAGATGTGATTCTTTTTTTTATTTTTTGAGGTAGGGTTTCACTCTAGCCCACGCTAACCTGGACTTCATTATGGAGTCTCAGGCTATCCTTGAACTCATGGCGATCCTCTTACCTCTGCCTCCCCAGGGCAGGGATTCATGGCATGTGCCACCACGCCCAGCAAAAATGTGATTTTTATAACACAAGTCACCCTTCACATAGATTATTTTGCAATAACATGGGGGAATCCGGAGTTCATTTGTATAAGTGAAATAAATCAGACACAGAAAAGAAAATATTCCATGTTCGCACTTATGTGCAGGACTTGGAAACTGGAGCTCATGGAAGCAACAAGTATTTACCAGAGGCAGAAGAGTGGCAGGTAAGGGGAGGTGTGGGGCAAAGTTTACAGATTTCACTCAGGCAGAAGAACAAACTTCAAGTAATCTACTGGATGTGAATGTAGTTAATAGCAATACACTCTACTGAAAATTGCTAAGAAAGAGGCTAGAGTCATGAGGCCTGGCATTTGGATTCCCAGCGCCAGCAACCATGCCAATTCCAAGTGAGTATGGCGGTCTATTTGTAATCCCAGCACTGAAGAGGCCAAAACTAGGAATCCCCAGGGCAAAACGGCTAGGTAGATTAGCCAAAATACCAACTTCTAGGTTCAAGTGAGATACCCTGACCTGGTGTATGAGGCATGGAGCAATCAAGGAAGACCCCTACAGTCAATCTCTGGCCTCTGCCCTCATGCGTACACCTATGCTCCCACACACATGCAAACATGCAACCACAAACACATGCCCACAACAAAAAAAGAATCTGGATTTTAAATGTCCTTTTTGCCACAAAAAATAAGCATGGGAGATAATACATGTGCTGACTGCCTGATTTGACCACTCCACTGTGCACACATGTGCCACATTACCCACTGGAGACACATGCAATGCTTACTTGTCAATTGAATTATTTTAGCGGGCTTGGGAGATGCTCAATTGGTAAAGCACTTGCTGCTCAAGTATAAAGACCTGAGTTTGGGGCCTCAGAACCCATATAAAAGCCAGTGTGGTGGCTCTCACCTGTAATCCCAGCACTGAGGAGCCAGTGACAGGAGGATCCCTGGAGCTCGTTCACTATGTAGTCTTGTCAAATAGGTGAGCTACCAGTTCAGTGAGACACCTCATCTCAAAGAAAAAAAAAAGGTAGAGTAATTGAAGTGGGCATTGATCTCTATCCCCCATACTCTGATAACACCCCCCCACATGTACCCAGACACATATAAACACTCACACATGCAAGCACACATACATATGTATGGCAAGTACGTTTTTTGAAGTGTGACTCTTGTAGGAGATTTAAGAGCCTGCGTCTTCACTCACTTCTTGAAGGTCTAATGGGTTCTGTCAGCTGCCTTGGAGTCTAGTGATAGGGAGGCTTTGACTGGCAGGGACACACCAGGAAGGCTGTGCGGTCTGGAGAGGAGCTTGGACTAGAAGATTCTGCCATGGGTCAGGGTGGTGAATATTTGTAAGTTTAGAGATGATGTGAATAGGTGCCCATCATTTCTGATCAGGAAAGAGTTGAAAATGTAATTGCCCTGTCACCTTTCTAAATAATCACTGCCCATTGTCACGGGACAATACTAAGTCCACTCGCCACCTTCACAGGCAGTGGTAAAGTCTACTCTCCCTTTGAAAGAAGTGCTCCATCATCTTATTTTGTATGTGGGGTGGAGGTGGGGAGAAACACATTTGGAATTTTAAATAACTTAGAAATAGCCAAATTTTTAAAGTCAACCATGAATAAATTGAAGATCATTTAAAAAAAATTTATCTATTTATTTATTTGACAGAGAAAGAGAGAAAGAGAGAAAAAAATGGGCATACCAAGTGCAAACAAACTCCAAATGCGTGCGCCCCCTTGTATATCTGGCTAATGTGGGCCCTGGGGAATCAAACCTGTGTTCTTTGGCTTTGCAGGCAAATGCCTTAACTTCTAAGCCATCTCTCCAGCCCTGAAGATCATTTATAAATTTCACTTAATCATTTTGTGTGTGTGTGTGTTGTGTCTTCTCTTCAACTAGATTTAAAATTCTAAAGACACAGAATACACTCTAGTATTTTAGTTGAAAATATATAAACTATACAGTGAGGCATCGGTGGGCAGCATGTGACATATGATAACAGGTGGGTCTTATTTAATTTTATACAGTTTTTGAGGACTTATGTTCTGGCGGTGGGCACAGTGGTGATGAGATGTGATTATTGCTCTCAAAGGATTGTGGATCTAATACAGAACCTAGAATTAGGATTCATTTTTAAGATTTTAATTTTGGTTTAGAGGAGGGAGCCCATAGCTATATATTATGGAGGCAGCAAGGTCTTTGTAAATGATTTCTTATTAAAAATTCTGTTTCCCACAAATGAGCTTACCTGGAAGGCCCTATTCATCATTGATACAGGGCTTTCTCTGCCTCAGAAAAGTTTGCCCTTTGGGCTCCTTGTGTAAATCTAATAATACAACAGAGAAGACTGACTTGGAAATTTTATTTGGTAAAAACATGTACAGAATTTATTCATATCTTGACTATATATACATTTACTTATTGGGTCTAAAATGTCAGAGAAATAAATAGTGAGAGTTAATACCCCTCAGAGAATTGCAACCCAGCAACTGAGAGGCTAGAAACACCAACATGAATAGAAGGAAATTCCTAGGAGGAGGAGGGTAATTCACACTTAAAATCAGATAGAGAAGCACTTTAAAAAATCCTTTAATCTATTTCATCACTTCAGTTCAGAGACTTGAGTATTAAGTTTTAAAAAGACTGCAGAGGTTATTGTACAATTGCCTTATAGTGATGAGACTAAAACAATCCTATGGTTTTAAAATGTGAAAGTTGTTTTAAACTTTAAACTAATAAAGGCAGACTTTACTGATTAAAAGTACAATTTAAATAACTTACAGTGTCCACTGTTGAGTATCTTCACTGGTGGTATCTCTCCCACTGAACTACATGTGGAATGGCTTCTTCCAGCTTTCTGTCAGCTGGTCTAGAAGCCAACGGGTGCAATAGTGGCAGGTCTGTCATGGTGGAAACCAACTGCCCTCTAATTGGACTGGAGGCCCACTCCATGGGGGGAAACACATCTAAGATACTGAAAACTTAAAACAGGAGTAGTCATAAGCCCTAGGGGTGTAACATCTGCTGATGGCTGGAAAAATGTATATACTATGCTTATAAAACTACCCAGTAAGCACTTCTCTTAATATTTATACACTAATATTAACACTACTCTCACTTTGGGTAGAGAATCTTCTCTTTTCAGATGGCAGTGATTTTGGGATGACTCAGAAGGTATAGTCATGCTGGAAAGAAGTGACTGAAGTACTGAATCACATCTCGATCACACCTTCCAAGGCTCAGGATCTAATATGGAAGAGGTGGGGGAAAGAATGTAAGAGCCAAAGGAAGGGTAGGACTTCTTACAACGTGCTCCCTCCAGACATAAAATGGCCTAAATATCCATGGCCGCATAGTGCCTGACACTACCTACACAAGATCATCATAAGAGGAGGAAAAAACCATGACATCAAAATAAAAGAGAGACTGAGGTGGGGAGGGGATATGATGGAGAATGGAATTTCAAAGGGGAAAGTGGGGGCGGGGGGAGGAAGGGTATTACCATGGGATACTTTTTATAATCATGGAAAATGTCAATAAAAATTGAGAGAAAAAAACACAGTTGGGTTCCACTTATATGAAATATTTAGTTTTTCTAGGTTTTTAAATGTTGTATAACATTATAAATACCTATGATGCTATAGAATTGCACAGTGAGAGATAGCTAAAATGGTAAATTTTGTTAGATATTTTGCAATAAAAATTAAAATCATTTGGGTTTCCCCCCCGCAAAAAAAACCCCTTTCTTTGCTATTTCTAGGAAAAAAAAATACATATTGCTATTGGCTGTCTTATTTAATAAAAAATTATCTTTAGCTGTGAATTAGAATAGACATTTTTCTGGAAAAAATACAATTCTAAGTGCATTAAAATACTAGGCAGTCCAGTTATGAAAACAGGTAAAATTTTGCATATAAATGAGCCAGTAGCAGGTGGTGCTGTGAGCTGGCTCCTCCATCCCTTGTCTTTTGTAAAATGGTTGAGATTAAAGCCTCCTGTGGATGGGTTTGTCCAGGCAGGGCGATCAAAGGTCCTCGATCCTTCCTTCCCACAGTGCGGCCCGCTCCCCCTCCTCCTGCTTCCGTTCCCCCTATTTACATCTTGAGATTCTACTGTGACTTGGGCATTATGTGACATGCAAGAAATATGAAATAATAAACATGTTGATGCATATCCTTTTGGCTCCTGTGACTTATGGAGGCTGAGAACTCTCCTGCTCTGCTCTCTACAAAGTAGAGGATTCAGGATGCCCTAGTGAGCGGCGTGAGAGTGCAGGCTCCAGCGCAGGAGGGCACACAATCCCGGTGTGTCCGCTCACCCACAGGAAGACCCCGCCTTCTTCCATTGCCTCTCTGGGTTTATTCAGGTGACAACCGCCCGTCGCACTGATGAGGGTGTGTTGACTCCGGCTGCTAATCTAACTGCTAATCTCTTCCACAAACACTCAGAAATAAGATATGATGGGCTTCCTGGGCATCTCTTAATGATTATAAAATCAACCATCATATCAAATAAGCTAATGATTAAAACAACATCCAATCAAACAAGAATTGCAGAACCTCAGGAAGAAACATGTGTATGAGGCAGGTTAGAGTTGGCAATAGTAAAACATAAAAGCAAGGAACGTCTGTGACCTGTAAGAGAATCTGTTTACTCCTTCTTTCCCTCATCTCCTTACGCCTAAGGGATTCCTTGCAGCCTTTACTGTGCTGGGGGTCACGAGCATAAGAACTGTCTCATCATCTCATGAAAACACTCGTTTGGATTTGAGACTCACGGGGGGGGGAGGGCTAGCAGGAAGGGGAGGCATGACAAAGAGGGTAATGGGGTGGGTATGAAGAGTTAAAATGGTTATACACTAATTTTAAAAATGGTACAAGCTTGAGATTTTAAGTTTCTTGAGTTTTATCTGATATTTTAAGTTCCTCGGGCTTGCTTTTACATGTGAAATAATTCAACCAATGTTACAGATTAGGAAGAGTCTCTTTCAGGTGTCACAAATATAATCCCAACAAATCAGTTCTGGCCTAGAATAGAAGTCATGTGCTGAAGTGGGAATAGAAATAGAAGAGAAAATAGGCTTCACATTTGGGTTTGACGAGTGGCTTCTAGTAACAATTTCTTTGTGTATTTTACATTAGAAGACTATCCTAGCTTCATGGTACTTTTTTGTTCATTTAAAACATATTTATGTAACCTAATTTTCTTTTCTGAAATGCTAAACACATACACAATATTTTTGTGAGGATTAAAGCAACACATATGGAAGACTAAGGAACCCAACATGATGTGTGATAGATAACAACACACTCCTTGTTCCAATTCTGTCAGGAGCAGTAATTTCTTCACTCTGAAATTCAAATTTGACCCAAACTTTGTTGTCAGCGAAGATCATCTGAAAATGATCTGAAAACTTGTTAAGAGGGCTGTTCACAATGACCTTCCTCAAAGACATGGTGTAGTTTACCTCCCACATGAAGGGGCTCTTATAATTAGAATGTGAAATAACCCCTGGATGTGTGGCTGGCATTCTTTTGGGAGGTTGTGGAAACATTAAGAGGTGTGGCCTTGGAGTCAGAACTAGACAACCAGTTGTAGGCCTTTGAAGGTTATACGTGTTTCTGGCTCTGGCTTGGTAGCCTCAGCTTACTGGTCCATGGCATAGATGTGAACCACCTCTGCATCTGGAACTGCTCTGCTCTTGTGGCCACAATGGATTGAACCCTCCAAAACAGTAAGTCAAAATAAACCTTTCTTATCGGACATTGATTCTATTAAGTATTTCAGTTGTAGCAACACAAACATTACTAATACCAATGCTATTTTAAGTTATTAGTTGTGAGTAGACTATGCATTTAGACTTTGGTAGAAAGAAGTCTCACCGTGGGATAAACAAATGAGCCAGATTATCTGAAGGTAAACGAAAGTTTTAGAGAAAGTTTGACAGTGCGTCATGAATCTACATCATTACAGCTCCTTTCTCCCGACAAAGAGTATCTGGGATACTATGAACGAGCTGTCCTGGGTCCAACTGAAATTTAGCCACTGACAAAAGGGAAAACTTAAAACAAAATCAATTTTCCATATGGTCAGCAGTAAAATCCACATGCCTGGGTGTTGGATGCTATACTTAATGGAGGCTGCTATAGCTTGGACCTACCCTGTCCCATCTGTTAAGGCTGGGTCCCCAGATGGTGCTGTTGAAAAGAGGTGTGGCAGCTTGGTGGGAGGCCTTTAGGTCATAAGGACATGTGCTCGGAAGGGCCTGTAGGCACCCCATTTCTTCTCTCCCGCAAGCTTCTTGGTCAGTGGTGAGTGGTTCTATTCTCTAACTTTGTGTGGCTACAAGATCAGAAGCACTAATCTCTCTGATCATGGACTAAAACCTTGGAAACTGTGCACAAAAAAAACCCAAAAGCTGAAGACATTGATGATCTCAGGTGTGTGTTACAGTGACAGAAAGAAGATTAAACCACAGACAGCTAACGGGCTTTTAAAAATTGTTCTATTCCTTGACTATGTTTCTTAGGTCCTCAGCCTCATGTTAGACTTATTTCTTGAAATTACATCTAGTGTTTTTTTTTCCCCCCCACAGTATTTTTTTTTCTTTTCTTTTTCTTTTTCTTTTCTTTTTCAGCTTTTTGAGGTAGGGTCTTGCTCTAGCCCACACTGACTTGGAATTCACTATGTAGCCTCATGGTGGTCTTGAACTTGTGGCGATCCTACTACCTCTGCCTTCTGAGTGCTGGGGTTAAAGGCGTGTGTCACCACACCCGGCGTTTGAAGTATTTTTTAATTAACTGGTAAAATGAACAAACACTACATCTCAGACCTATGTTTCTGGGTTTGATGTGAGTGGTCTCTTTCTCTTGCCTTCTTTTGATTAAAAGGATAGTTTATTTATTTATTTGAGAGAGAGAAAGAGAATGGGTATGCTAGGGCCTTTACTCACTGCAAACAACTGCGGACACATGTGTGACCTTGTGTATCTGGCTTTCATGAGTACTGGGGAAACAAGCCCAGACTGACAGGTTTTGCAATCAGTACCTTTAGTTGCTGAGCCATCTCCCTAGTCCAAATTTTCAAATCTTATATGCTGTTACCTACGATTTGAATGGTAAACTGATTTAATAGTAAAACACAAAAACAAAACAAAAAAACCCTCTCTACTAATCTAATAACAGCATTCAAGTTATCTGATCAATTTGTGTGTACATTTTCTAGACAGTCCACTGGTAAGTAGTTAACGCTGTAAGACCTTAATAAGTCGGAGGGAGGAGTGATTTGTAAACATCCACTATCTCACTTCCAAGTTACAACAAAGTTGTAGAGGAGAAATAGTTCATGGGCAGAAGTGTGAGTAGGAACGTGGAAAGCGTCTGGCTTGTAGCCTCTGCTAGTCATAGACTGACACTCCACAGACAAGGTTCCTTGGAAGCTCTCTCCCAGCTCGCCGAGGAAAGAATCAATTCACTCAGCTGATAACTGACCAGCTTTGCCACTGAGCACAACCTGGGATATGCAGGGTGATGGGCTTTGTTGTTAAGCATACAGTGCTATCCAGGTACCGTGTACTCTGCTCCAACTATTAACTCACCTGAAATTCTAAACAAGAGAATGACGCCGTTGCTGTGCTTGGCTCGCGGATGTGAAGATGGGAACTTCCGCATGCACAGGAAAACTGAAGAGGTCACTGGATGTAAGTGACTTAGCTAGGCCGTGAGTGCGGCGAGCAGCGTCCACTCTGAAAACTGTGCTGCCCTCAGACGCGGTGGAGCCGGTTCTCACGAGGATGCCTGGACCTTTGCTGTGCTTCACTAGATTCATTTATCTCTTCCTCTTTCTATAATAGAAAATAGTAGGTTCTGGACAATTTAAATAGAACAGGAATTTGCTGAACAGATGATGCCCAGGTCAAGGAACACTCAAGGATGCTACATGATTGACCTTTTAACGACAGGAGGAATGGAAAAGGCCAACCACAGAGTCAGTCTCCTGCGTTTACTGCTACTTTTGCTACCATTACTGGACTTGGAATGACAGAGCTTGCATGGCTGTCACCACAGGCACTACTGTCACTATGGAAACATGATGTTGATATGGTTGTTTCTATTTTTGCGTCTTCTGAGCCAAGTCTGTACCCAGGCATCTGATTGGTTATCCTAGGTCATGTGACATCCTGTGTCACATCCTGTCTTCACAGGATGCTGAAGAGCAAGATATTTAACATATAATATATTTAATATATAATAGCTTGCCTCACAAGGACGCAGAATAAAATCCAGGAGGAATGATATTTGAAAAGGCAATATAGACTTATTAGCTACATAATTATGTACATTGAAAATTATTCTGTTTCTACAAAACTTAAATTTAACTGATTACTACAGATTTTTATTTGTGAAACTTAAGAACTAGATTAGTTGTTAATTTCTTTATTCAAGGGAAATGAAATTTAACATGATGACAATTTCTTCAATTATAGGCAGAGGTTCTATATTGAGAAGGAACACAAAGACTCTAACTAGATTCCAATTAAACTTACAACATTTTTTTCATATAGTTAAATCACAGTAATTTGTGTTTGGAGAAAGTGTATGGCATTCATAAGTGCTCAGTGTGTTATCCATTTCCTCCTTAAACTTTGGGCACTTCCAACTTAATTGTCCCACTAATTTTACGTGGTATGTTGAATAATTTGCTTTTATCCATAACATGTCATATTTTATTTCTATCACAAGCCTCTTTCTACAATAATAAGTGGGGTTCTAATTCTTAATCTCCTTGAAGAAGGCATATGGTTCCTGAAAACTCAAGCCATATGCAAATACATAAACACATTCAGATAACTTAGAAATAGACCAAGAAATGTTATGGAAACTACACAGCATGTGATTACTGCTCCATAGTTTAGTTGTCTTTATATACATAGACTGGACTTCTTAAGAAATAGTTCATTAATTTTAAGAACTTAAATGATTCATGTTAATGTTCAGATATAATCAGAACATACCTTGAAACTTTTGCTTGGTCTTCTATAAGATAGTTTAATTCCATTGTAAATCTTATTAGTGCCTTTGCACACATAAAGTGAACTTATTTTTCCTCTGCCTTTCTTAGCACAAGATGAAATGAGATCTGGAATCAATTATGACCTGGCATTGTATAGTTTCAGCACTTTAAACACACGTGCACACATATGTGCACTCGTGTGCAGAATACTTTCTCATGCCCGTCAGTAGCTCAGAAGACTTCATCATTGTAGCAAGGGAAGCAACTTAGCTGCTTTTCAGAAAGCAAGATTGGGTCTCCTCACGTGAGACTTGTTGATTCTTCTCATGCAAAGATAAGAAAGACCCCATATCCCCAGTCTTCCCAGTCGTCCCTGACCTTGCTCTCACTTCCATACTTGTGTTCCCTCTTACACACCAGTGATTTTGTCTAAGAACATACGGCCCAGCCATAGCCCGCAGTTTTGCATGGCCCAGGTTTAGCACAAAAACACACTCATAAATACAACCTTTACCATGATCTGTCTTTGATGTAAAACACTGAAATAAACCACTGCATTAACACTTCCTCAATGCTGTCTCATTTTGATGATCTTCCTCTGTCCCTTACTGTCAGATCTGGAAGCTCCATTCTACATTCCCTTCCCACTACGTGGCAACTTCTGTGTGGGTCTTGGTCTTTTCTTCTGCTTTGCAAAGTGTAATTTCTTTTAAGAAAAAAATTACACTTTGTTTTTCTGCTGTGAATCCTCTTCTCCACTTCTCCAGTCCCCACCGTCACCCAAACTTCAAGGATTGTCTTGACTTGACAAGCAGGCGATTTTTCTAAGATTGTTCCATTTAATCCTAATAACAAATTTACAATCTCCTTATTAGCATTTTGCAAAGGGAGAACCCAAGGGAAAGAGAAGCTGAATGACTTGCTCAGAGTTACACCGCTAGCAGGTTGTAGCAGGTAATCTCCTGGGGACAATAAAAGCTCTTCACCTCTTTTCTGGCTTCTCATCTGCGGAGGAAACACACACTGTTCATCAGGTCTGGCTCCGTCCAGTCTTCTTACTATACTCAATACACTGCTTCATGCTTTTCAAGTTGCAAGTAATAGAAAAAAAAATCAAACTGGATAAAAAAGAAATTTAATAGCCACGTACCTGGGAAGTGTCTGAGGACAGGACTGGTTTCAATCACAGCTAGATTTCAGTCTCATATAGTTCAAAGTTTGATTTTCTCACTCTCTACTTCATGCAGCTATCATCAATGTGTTGGCTTTATTCTCAAACTATATATTGTGGCCTGAGGGTAATGATAGTTCAAATTCAAATTTATATTTTCAGACAGCCCTTTCCAAAGTTCACTTAGGTTGCTGTCTTGGGGACCATCTTTGGACAGAATTGTGGAAGGATAAATTCCCAAAGGCAAACCATTGCTATTTCCAGAAAAAGGAGAAAAATGGTGATTATCATCATTTTCACCAATATTTCAGTTATAACTCTGGCTTATTGATCAAACACTTACTCCTGACTGCCTGACTTCCACTGTCTACTAATGTAAGACTGACGAAAGACTTGTTTTTCTTCCTTTCCCCATGTTTCTTGCACTTGTTTGTAGAGTTGATTTTTCATATACATTATCATCCAGTATGATGGTTTTGCAACTCCCTTGGCCTCTTGGGTATAAATGGCTGTTTATCTACCTTCATGGCATGCAAACTGTGTAAGTAATACCACGAATAATGTGCTTTTACTTTCAGATCATGGGTTCATTGAGGCTGGGAAGACACAGGCTCATCCTTACATAGTGGCAGTTATGAAATCAATATGTACTTGTTCAAAAATTTGCTAACTCAATACATGTTTTAGCATCCTAGGACTATAGTGGGGAAACTAAAGTATTGAGTTAAAAGTGACAAGACAAACTGGTGGTATTAATTGAGAGGGTAAAACAACCACAATGTTGTTAGTGAGATTCAAGCTCAAGAAAGGAAGTTGAAGAAACAGAGTTGTTGAGAAGTTGGAGGTGGATGAACTTGAACGAGAGATTGATTTATTAGAAGGAATGATGTTGGCAGTTAGAAATGTTACAGTTCAGTTATTAAAAAGTGAGTCAGATCAGATAAATTTATGCCAGAGTGTCATCAGAATGAAGGGCCACTTTCAAATTGAGGCAGAGGTCATAAGAGAGCAGTAGAGCTTAGTTGCCAAGATTTCACCTTTCTTGATCAGACAAACCCAAATAGATATCTCTACTGCATTACTTAGCAACTACACAAACTCAAAATTGAAAAAAATAAAAAAACAAAATGCTTTAGCTAGTTTTCCTATATATAAATGGAAAAGCCTATCTGCTTGCACTGCATTGATATCTAATATCAGAGTCATTTTTAAATTTCATTATATGTTGTGCTCTCCTTGTTTTGCAGGTCAAAAAAACAAAACAAAACAAAACAAAACAAAACAAAACAAAACAAAAAAACATGAACCTCCTAAAGGTGAGTACTCATCCGTGAGACTTCCAAAGAGCTATAGGATGAGAATTCTAAACCATGCTTTTTGTAAATGTGTGCTCTGCTGTGCATGACCAACATATTAATGGCTCCACAAACAAGATTAAAAATTTTCTATATTACAAATGTAAAGGGAAGAACAAACAAGTTTACACACATTCACTTCAATGAATTCTAATGTGAACTGGAAAATCTACTCAGTATTATGAAGTAAGTAATTAGGGGACGATGCATTTTGACCTCACTTCTAAATATTTTCTTTCCAAGCTGGTATCCACTGAGAATGACACATGGGAAAGTTTATAGCACCAATTAACAGTTTGGATCTAATTAGGCAGCATGTAGGAAGCAGAAAGGTTGTTTTCAGGGCAATGCTTTTCAAACTATCTTCATCTATCTTCAAAGACCACTGTGGTAGCTTGAATGGATAGCCTCACAGACTCAGGTGTTTTTGATTCATAATTGAGTTTGTAACTTGTGTCACTAGCAGCCCAGCTGCAGGAGGTGTTGCTAGGGCTGGACCTCGGAGCCCAGCCTCAGTGTGTGTTTTGTGATCTTGGGTCCAGCCCTACTAGGTGAGTTCAGAATGGCAGGAACTCAGGTTGCTTTTGCTTGCTGGCTGCAGTGGTTTTCTTCCAGCTGTTATAACCCCATCCCTCCCATCAGCTGTTTGGTTGGATGCTTGTCTCAGCAAAGAGGAGCTGACTGCAGCAACCATGCATTACCATGAATTTATATATCAGGTGCTTCCGGGCAGTGTTTTCTCAGCCTCACTGAGGGGTTATGATTTCTACCTACCATTCTGTTTCCAGAGTCATGAATATCCCAGGATTCAAGTACCCTGCATGACTATGATGTTGCACATTGTACAGACTTTTTGCCATGGTCCGCATCACTTTCTGTCACTTATCCCTGAGCTTTTTTTTTTTTTTTAATTTTTTTTGTTCATTTTTTATTTATTTATTTGAGAGCGACAGACACAGAGAGAAAGACAGATAGAGGGAGAGAGAGAGAATGGGCGCGCCAGGGCCTCCAGCCACTGCAAACGAACTCCAGACGCGTGCGCCCGCTTGTGCATCTGGCTAACGTGGGACCTGGGGAACGGAGCCTGGAACCGGGGTCCTTAGGCTTCACAGGCAAGCGCTTAACCGCTAAGCCATCTCTCCAGCCCTCCCTGAGCTTTTGACATGACTTTGAATGTGGAATTTTTAAATGGGAGATCTGCACAAAAGTCTTTTTGAGGATCATAGTGCTAGGTCTTTATTATTCCTAAAATATTGAACCCGAGTGATTTCAAGTACAGTTTAAGTAACACCAGTTATCAAGAAATGGATCAGCTCTAATGAATTTAAAGATGGTATTTTTCACATCCAAATTAATAGTTGCACAAATTCTTTTTTAATTTGCTTTTTAATTGAGAACTTTATTGTATAAACACATTGCATGTTGGTCATATTCCCATTAAACTCCAATTTTATGTGCTCCTCATGGGGGTTATCACAAATTACTATGAGATCGTGAGTGCACCATTCAGTCAATGCCTCAGTATACACCTTCCTGCCCTGCAGCTTTTACATTCTTCCTGCATCCTCTTCTGCAATGTCTTTTGAACCTTTGAGGCAATGTTATCAGTCTACTTTAGTGCTTAGCTCTCAGCAGCCTCTAATTTTCTGCTTTGATGAGCTAGAAGTCTCCTCAGTGTCTGCTGCCATCTTACTGGAGGAGGCTGTCAGGCTGGCAGTGAGAGAAGCACTGATATTTAATCTGTCCTAACCTCTGCAATGTTCCATGTGTCCTGGCAGATGTGACAGAGATGACTTGCCTTGTGCTAGGCAGATGGCTTTCTTTTTTTATTGTACTGATGTGTCTTGGGTCTCCCTGGTGTTTGCTGTCATCTATACAAGGCAGACTCTCTAAATACAGTGAAAGAAGCATGGATCAAAGGAGACAAACATAGATATGTACAAGACATTTTTATAGAAAGATTTTAAATTTATGTTTATTTATTTCACAGACAAAGAGAGAAAGAGGGGGAGAGAAAGAGAAAGAAAATGGGCTCCCCAGAGCCTCTAGCCACTGCAAATGAACTTCAGATACATCTGCCACTTTGTGAATCTGGCTTACTTGGGCACTGGGGAATTGAACCTGGATCCTTAGGCTTCATAGGCAAGTGACTTAACTGCTAACCATCTGTACAGCCTGACTTCTTTTAGCCAAAGGACCATGGAAGCTTCCCCCTAGGGTCTATGGCCTTCTAACTTGGTTCTCAGTACCAGTATGAATTCCCTCCCACTGAGTGGGCCTCATATCCAATAAGAGAGTAGTTGATTATCCCTTAGCCTACATGCCACTATTGTGCACTAGTGCAGCTGCACAAATTCTTAAAAAAACCTATAATTAGTTGTCAGAATTAAAATCCACTATGAAGTAACTCAAAGTGAGTTATGATGCTAATATATTGTGTTATTTCTATAATCATTTCTGCGCCAGCACCTCCTGAAAGAGGCTCTCTGTCTTCTAAGTGTGTCTTTGTTAAAGAGGCTCTATAAGTGCTACTCCCCTTAGTGCACTCTGGGCTCACCATACATCCAGTGGTTTGGCTACATAGGGAAACTTTAATGGGTCTTATGTTGGCAATTTATTCAGCATAAGGCTGAAAGATTTTATAGGCCATTGAAAATGGGTACCAGCTCTTGACTTACCATCAGCAAAAGAGAAGTAGAACATACTTCCATCTGCATTATATGTCTATAGAACAAATCGTATACCTGCATTTTAACTATTTGAAGTAATATATTTCTAGACTTGATTTTTTCTATTTCTGTTTCAACATATATAAACAAACTCAGATGGTATCAGAAATGGATAGCAGAAAGACAAAAGAGAAAGTAACCCAGGCCCAAGCCAAACATCACCTGTTCTCTTTCATATGTGGATCCTAGGTATAAATAATTGGACTTCTGTGTGAGTAGGAAGAAAACTCAGTAGCAGAGGCCAGTAAGCTAAAGAGGAGATATAAAAGGAATAGAAAGGGAGGGGGAACTAATAGGATGGTATTATATATATGTAAGTAGAAGAACAGATTAATGGGGGTGAAACGGCCTAAGTGGGGTCAGGGGAAGAGATTGAGTAAAGGAAAGGTGGAGGAAGGGTTGATCAAAATCTAAGAGGATATAAATAAGTCATATGGAAACCTACTTTTTTGGACAATGGAACACACAAGAGCCATAGATTGTTTCTAGAAAATTTTCAGTGCCAGGGATGGGATACCTTCCAGTGAGTTCTTGGCCAGGGAGGTCCGTAATGTCCCCAAAACATTACAGGCCATTGCCAAGGCTCTTGGCTTCCCACCAGGAATAGACAGTAAGACCCTATTGCTGAAGAAATTCTGCTGGAACTGAGCTGAAAACCTCCTCCATGTAGATCAGCCAATAGAAAGCTGGAAAAAGCTACACTGCAGTTCAATGAGAGAGAGAGAAATCACCAGTGAAGATACTAAACAGTAGACAATGCAAGCCTTAAATCTGGCCAGCCAGGCCAAATGAGCAAATGGGTGCAATAATGGCATGTCTGTTGTGGGGGAACCAACCGCCCTCTGATTTGACTGGAGGTCTGCTCAATGGAAGGAATATATCCCTGATACTGAAAACCTACAACAGGGGTAGTCATGAGTCCTAGGGGTGTAACATCTGTTGCTGTCTGGCTAACTGTATACACTATGCTCACCAAACTGCCCAGTAAGCACTTCTCTTAATGTAGTCTAGGAACACGTAGTGCAAGATGTAGGCCATGGTCATGCATAACCAACAGTGAGTGAGATTCACTTGTTTTCAGAATAGGACATCAGACTCAGCATCCTTCCAGGAGACATTTTTACCAAACCTAAGATAGCCAGCAAAGAAACAAGAAGAAAATCTTAAAGTACTAAAACATGGAAGCTATCATTTATTACCTAGGTTGAGTTTTGCCTTGCTAAGGAAAAAGGAAGATCACAAAGTCACGAGAGCTTGTGGCATGCCAGTTATTAACCTTGTGTAGGCTTAGATAATGTTTTACCACCATGAAAAGACCTCAGATATTGTAGTAACTAATATACTCTCTGTTGAGGCAAAGGTCCAGAGACCTTTTCTGCTTTTAAAAGTACCCAGGAAAGACACTCTACTGCTGTTTTCTTGTTGGTAATGTGTTCTGAGCATCACACATTTTTACCATCAGGAAAGGTCTGTTTAGACATACATACTTTTACGTTTTTTTCTATATATTTTATAGATTATATATATATATTTCTACATATGTTTTCATATATATCATCTCTAGCATTGGGGAAATGAAATAAGCTGAAACTTCAAGCAAGTACCTTAACCACTGAGCCATCTCTTCAGCCCCAAGCTGAAATTTCTAGTCAAAGTATATAGTTGCAAATAGCTCTAGTTAATTTTAAAATTTCATGAGACTGAACTCTATCACTTTCATATCATCTCTTTTGCATTTAGATCATTTTGGATATTTTCTACAATTCCACACTGCCCTTATCTCTGTGCTTCCTATTGGCAAAATGCCTATAGGTCTGTTTCTATGTTTATAACCGTGTTTTAACTCAGTAATTTCAGTTGATATAATTGCTCATTGTAATAGGTATTCAAGCACAGCTCAGATCATTTCATTTTTCATGTGAAGAGCTTTGCCAAAGGTTACTCTGGTCAGACAGAAGGACTTGAGCTCATGAGCAGCCATATAAAATAAGGTCCAGAGAAATACTCTTATCTTTTGGCTACTTTCCAAAATGACTCTCCAGTTTCCATATATAGGTGACATTTTGATGGCTTTCAATGTCATTTTAAAGAGCTCACATTCTACAAATATGCTAACACTTAAAAATCTTAAATTTAAGCTGGAGATATGGCTTGGCAGTTAAGGTGTTTCCCTGCAAAGCCTAAGGACTGGAGTTTGATTCCCTAGCACATGTGTAAAGCACAAGGTGGCACATACATCTGGAGCTCATTTGCAGTGACTAGAGGCCATGAAGTGTCTGTTCTTTCTCTCTTTCTTTCTCTCTCTCTCTTTGCCTATCTCTCTCTCAAATAAATAGTGGAATATTTTTAATATCCTAAATTTATATAATTAAAAGCAAATAAACACTATATATATATGTGTGTGTATGTATATATATATATGTGTGTGTGTGTGTGTGTGTGTGTGTGTGTGTGTGTGTGTGTCTTATAGGATCTAGAAACATAGGTCATAAATCACCAGCATTTTACTTAAAATTTTTAGACAAACAATCTCTTATCTTTAGCACCTTGCTCTATTTGCCCAATAATATTGAATAAGCTGTCCTTTTCCTAATATAATTCATAGACCAATGTTACAGTAATCAGCTTTTAGTTCTTTGTCAGGAGAGGATAATAAAAAATAGAGAAAAGAAAGTGCGAGGCAGGAACCATCAACAGCTCCGTGCTGGCAGGGAGAGTGACTTATTCCTCATTGTTAAACATTACTGTTGAAATCTGTCAACCAGCTTGAAGGTCAAGAATAAAAGTGTCAATAAATATAAAACCCAGACCTCATACTGGAGAATAGTGGAGAATCATCAAAAAAACATTGATTTCCTTGGGTGACATAATGAGGCACTTACAGAGACATAATAGTTTCACCTGGATTTTTTTGAACAACTCCAAGTTCAAGGCTTGCACTCCTTTCTCACTCAGGAATAATAAAGCTTTGTATTAACTTTAGCCTAGAACTACACAATAGGATTAAAAAGGTATGGAATTTGTTTAGCTGAACAGCATGTACTGAGTTTGCACTGTGAATAGAGACCTTTGCCAAAAGCTGGAGCCATTGGCTTAAGTATAAGTGGAGAATATGAATCAGGAAGAGTCAGGCAACAGTGAGGCCAGAGCAGTCCCAGGCGGGAAGGGAACTCACAGAGCCCAGAGACGCGCCAGGCACCTAGACCTGGTTCCAGGTCCCAAGCCTTCCTTTCCTCGCCCTCTTTGTTCTGGCCTGCTTCAACCCAACCTTCAAAGAAAACCCTATTTCCCTACTTCCTGCTCCATTTCCCTCTTTTATTAGCCTCCATGGGAGATCAGAATCAATAATCAGGTACACAGAGATAACTTGGGGCTATACTTAGTAAAACAACAACAACAAAACTGGATATTGATTAGTTTGGGCAGTGAACACGTCCTGTCCTGGCAATGAGCTAGGGCAACCTGTTGGCCACCCGGGTCCCCCACATACACAGAGCTGCACATAGGCCCTGCTCTTAACAATGCACTAAGTTTCTCCTCCATGGGGGACAATGATCTGTGATCAGTTTCTAGTCAAATACCTGCTCAGATGTATTAGGGGTACAGCAGCATAGGGCCGTTAAGTCTGGGTGCATGCTCAGTAAGGCAAATGGTAGCCCTGTGCCCTTGGCGTGAACTTTTAGGTACAATCACCCATTTTTTGTCTTAGGTATATGCATAAGTGAGCATACATATCATTAAAATCAGATGCAACATGGGAAGGGACAGGCGCAAGAGACGAAGGTTATATAACTCAAACCTGCCAATCAAACGAGAGCACTACCCAGACTAATCCTTCATCAACACACCCTTTCTTTTTGTGGGCTCCTGAAAAGGAAGCCAGACAATAACTTCAGCCTAGTACTATCTTCCTCACAAGCAGTCTGCTGCAACTCTTGGCAGTGGATTCAAACCTTTACCATCCTTTTTTTTCTTAATATAGTTTCGTCTGCTTTGCTGTTTCGGCCTTTCTTCACTTCTTTGAATAACATGCCATGTACTTGAAAACGCCTGAGTCCACTGTTAACCTCACCACATGAAATGCCCAGAGACCTCCTGTAATGAGGCCACATGAAATGCCAAGAGACCACTGGTAATGACATCACACAAATACTAAGGGGCATTTCACATGATTTCAGCTTTGGCTTTTCACTTAAGAAATCTGCAGGTGAGAATTGTTGCTATTTAGGTTTTATGTCCCAAATTTTGAGTTTGGAAATTTAATCACCACAAATCTATCTTCTTTTAAAGATGACTTGTTGATTATGTCGCTATATTTGGTTTTATTCTCATGTGAATATGGAGGTTTTCATACAAACACACGTGGGACAAGTTTAGGTACTAGTCTTCGGTTATTCAATGTCCACAGTACGATTGGCCATGAGACCCAGTGGCTTCCAGTCCAGCATGGAAATTTCCGGCGTGGATGGCTGAGGGGCCCTCTGGTGTCTCGGCACCAGTAGACTGTCATGGGAGGAGAAGGTAGACCTCTGTATGTTAGAACAGGAGTTCTCCTTTATGAAAAGTTTACACAGCTCCATTGAGCTCCCCACAGTACAACTTAGAATTCCTTTATAGAAAGGAATAGACCTTCAATGCCATAGCAGGAAATTAAAGTTTTGGATGCATGCCCTGAGAGGTGTAAACATCTTGACATTATGAAAGGCAAATTTTGAGATCAAATGGTAGGATAGAGGTGATCTTCGAGCCCATCTGCTCTCACTTGCGATTTATTAAAGGAACCTATTTGCCTTCCAACTTCAGGTCATAACTCATCTCACAGCCTCTTTAGAGAATTGGATGCAAAGTATGCACCCTTGCCCCCAACTCAGGCACACACAAGAAACTTTACATTCAAATAATGTATCTGGACCATGGCATATCCATCCTTCCATCCACCCATGCACCCATCCAGTAGATATCTACTGAGTATGTTCTGTATGGAGTAGGTTTTGTAAATACATTTGGAGGACAATTTAATTCACCAATTTTATAGGATTTATATTCTGTTCACATTGCTAGATTTTCCCTGTTGTATATTTAATGGTTTGAAAATAATTAACCACTGAAGCATGCCACCCTTGTCAAGTTGTGAACTGTGCAGATAGGGGGTGTGGTGGCTGAATTCAGGGGTCCCCATAAACTCAGGTGTTCTGAATGCTGGTTCCCAGTTGACGGAGATTTGGGAATTAACGCCTCCTGGAGGCAGTGTATTGTTGGGGACAGGCTTATGGGTGTTATAGCCAGTGTCCCCTTGTCAGTGTTTGGCACACTCTACTGTTCCTTTGTCCGCCTTATGTTGACCAGGGGGTGGACCCTCCACTCATGTCATTGTGTTCCCCTGACAGCATGGAGCTTCCCCTTGAGTCTATAAGCCAAAATAAACCCTTTTTTCCCAAAAGCTGTTCTTGCTCCATTAATTTATGCCAGCTATGTGAACCTTACTGCAATAGCAACATTGGTACTGAGGAGTAGTGTCATTTGCTGCTAGATTCCTGACTGTGTGGCTTTGGCCTTTTGGAGTTGATTTTCAAGAGGAATGTGGGAGGATTTGAAAGCTTGGCCTAAAAGCCAGCTTTCAGTGCTGTAAGTACAGCTTGATGGACTATTATGGTCAGAGTTGATTTGGGAATTAACGCTTCCTGGAGACAGTGTATTTTAAGGGGTGGGCTTATGCATATTATAGCCAGTGTCCCCTTGCCAGTGTTTGTCACACTCTCCTATTGCTGTTTTCCATCTTATGTTGACCAAGGGGTGATGTCCATCCTCTGCTCATGCCATCGTTTCCCCCTGCCATCGTGGAGCTTCCCCTCACGTCCATAAGCCATAATAAACCTTTTTCCAACAGGCTGCTCTTGATCCAGGGATTAATGCCAGCAGTGCGAAGCTGACTGCAGCAGGGGTTCCTCATTTTGTAGGTGCTGCTTGACGAAGGCACGAGGTCATCAATCTCTGTCAAAATGCTTCATCACGCTTGTTGGCCATTGTATTGTTGAAGTCAAGCCCATCTTAAGGGGGCTGTGAGGATTCAATGAGATGCTCGGGGCCTAACACTCTGCTAACTGAGCTGGTGTGACTAACCATGTTGGATTGTGAGGTTTCTTCAGCTAGGAACTAGCATATTTTAATTAAATAAAACATAATTTAACAGAATTAGTTAAATTAAATAAAAAGTAAGGGCTGAAGGGATGGATGAACAGTTAAGGTACTTGCCTGAAAAGCCAACGGATCCAGATTCTAGTCCCCAGGGCCCATGTAAGCCAGATGCACAAGGTGGTGCATGCCTCTGGAGTTCGTTTGCAGTGGCTGGAGGCCCTTGTGCACCCATTCTCTTTCTCTCTCACTCCCTCTCTACCTCTTTCTTTCTGTCAAATAAATTTTTAAAAAGGTAGTATCTCTGTCAGCAATGAATTTATGGTGGCCAAATTTACTCCTTCCCCGTTGCTAGAAAAAGGCAAGTTTAAAAATATGTTTCTCAGTTTCTACATTTGGTTCTGAACCTGATCCTGAGGAACTTACCCACACCAGGCATGCTTTAATAATTTCTGTAGACTGACAGCCACAATGAACAAAACAAAATCCACGCACATTGACCAGGCATGTCAACGGTCAGTGAATCCCTCAGGTGTAAGGTCTTGATTTAAGGACCCGAGAAGTTCTGTAATTGAGCCTGCTACAAGCCCTGACCTGCTGCTTGCGGGCTCGGGTTGTGTGAAGGGAATCTGGGGGAGAACGCTATGGTGTTTGCTCCCCTAACATCCCTCAAGTTGATGAAACAGTCCATGAAGCAACCTCTGTTTTCTTTACCATTTTTCTGCCCTTTCCAGGTGTTACAATATTATTTGTTGAAGCATGATAATTTCAAGCATGATATTCAGTGAAATTGCATCTGTTGATAACTGCCTCTGTGATAACTGCTATCCCTGATTCCTTTAAAATAGCTGTGAACTCTGATATTAGAATATGATTTGAAATGATTACATAACTGTCCTTGCATGATGTGAGCTAGGCTCCATGTTCAGTTGGTCTTTTCTTTACCTTCCCTTCTAACCTGTACAGTGGCCTTGATTTTGTCACACTGTTTTCTAGATTTACAGTTAGCATGCTGATGACTAGCTACAATGAATTGAGCTGCTTAAGTCAATATAACTTCAGATTAGGAATTCCTCAATAAATGACTTGTATTTTAAAATTTTAGTATATACATGTCAAGATCACATTGCCTCCTAACTTACTGTTGTGTGTGTGGTATGTGTGGTGTGGAATGTATGGTGCATGCACGTGTGTGTGCAAATGAGTGTGCCCCATGTGTCCTTGTGCATAGGCCAGAGGACAGCATCAGGTGACCCCTTCCATAACTCATCCATGTTTTTCCTTTAGGTGGAATCTTCCACTGATTCCAGAGTTGCTGTTTCACCATTTTTTTTTTTTCTTCGTGATCTGAGGCTATTCTCTGAGAGTCTGTGCCTCCAACTGGACCGGGGTTATAGATGTAAGTGGCCATTCCTATCTATTTATAAGGAACCTAGGAAACCAAACTCAGGCAGACTCATGCCTATTTTATGTCCTTATGCTTGTCCAGGAGGTACTCTTTTTAAAAAAAATATTTTTAATATTTAGTTATTTATTTGAGAATGGCAGAGAGAGAATGGGCACGTCAGGGCCTCCAGCCACTGCAAATGAACTCCAGATGCATGTGTCCCTTTGTGCATCTGGCTAACATGGGTCCTGAGGAATCAAGCCTCAAATGGGGGTCCTTAGGATTCACAGGCAAGCGCTTAACTGCTAAGCCATCTCCCCCGCCCCAGGAGGTACTCTTAATTGCATAGCTGTCTTTTCAGTCACTGCCTCATAATTCAAGCCATTTACAGTGTAGTACTGTAGCAGACAGCATTAGGTTCGCTGAAATGAACTTCTAGACCAGGCACAGTTATGGAGGAAGCGATATTTATTGAAGCTTATAGATCCAGGGGATGCTCCATAATGGCAGAAGAAGCTGGCCTGCCTTCACAGGACCAAACACAGAGATAGAAGCACAAGCCTAAAAGCCAAAAGCCACATAGCACACACACTTCAGGAACTCCAGCTAGGCACAATTTGCATATCTTTACATTGGAATCTTAAACCCACCACAATACATCCAGTGACACCACCTCCAGCCAGGTGGCTGCAGATGCAAACTACAAACTAATAAAACACTGAATATATTGGGGGCCATCTATTCAAACTACCACAAGTACCATGCTGGATAGCAGAAAGCTGGTCAGCCACAGCAAACACAAACACCCAATATTGCTTCTCTGTTTAGAATGATCTGAAACTTCCCAAGATGCCCATGGTACATTATATCCTGTAGAACAGTAGTGAATGAGAGGAAACTCAAGGCAGGATTAGAAAACATTTCAGTAGCCTAGGAAAGAAAATAGGGAATTGGAATATTTAAACTCATCTAGTATGAACACGTGAAACTTTCTAAATCATGCTATTAAATTTTGCATTGGCAAAGGGTTCAGGATGTGGTAACTTGGTGGGTATGCATCAGGTCACCAGCCAGAGCTATTGCTTGGTCAATACAGCCCATAACATTATTATCTCTAAGTCCACAGCTAAGCTGACACAGCTTTAAGCATGGTGGAGAATATTAATGTGGGTTTTTGGTTATTTGCATTGAGACTTTGCTGTCACTAAACTGCCTGGTGGTTAGGGATGCATTATTTCTTCCACACAAACGGAACTTTCTGTCTACTGCAGCATCTCATAGCATCAGAACATGAGATCCTTGCACATGTACAATGGAGACGCATGGTGTGGGGTAAACCTGTGCTCATTTGAAAGTGTATTCTCTATCCATGCTCTGTGGTGCTTTGAATGTGAATGTATGTCCCCCCTTAAGTTTGTAACTTGGGTTTATAGCTACCTGGCTGGAGGAGGTGTTACTGGGGCAGATCCTGGGGTCCAATTCAAAGGTATGTGAGCCCATTTATGCATCTGGCTTAGGTGGGTCCTGGGTAATAGAACCTGGGTCCTTTGGCTTTGAAGGAAAGCACCTTAACTGCTAAACCATCTCCCCAGGACCATCTTAGCCATTTCAAAAAAAATATTTCTTTATTTGCAAGCAGAGTGAGATAGAGAGAGACATACAGAGAGAGAATGGGCACACCAGGGCCTGTAGCCACTGCAAATGAACTCCAGATGCATGTGTTTCTTGCATCTGACTTACGTAGGCCCTGGGGAATTGAACGTGGGTCCTTTGGCTTCACAGGCAAATGCCTTAACCACTAAGCCATCTCTCCAGCCCCATCTTAGCCATTTTTAAGTGAACAGTATACACGTGTCCGTTGTGTGTTTGTACAACAAATCTCTATAACATTCTCATCTTGTGAAACTTGTAAATCCTCACAGACTTTGAACAATACCTCCCCTAGCACTCCTTTCCATAGCACCTGGCAACTAGCATTCTGTCTACTGTTGTTTTTTTTTTTTTCTTTTTCGAGGTAGGGTCTCACTCTAGCCCAGGCTGAACTGGAATTAACTATGGAGTCTCAGGGTGGCCTCGAACTCACGGCAACCCTCCTACCTCTGCCTCCCGAGTGCTGGGATTACAGGCGTGCACCACCACACCCGGCTCCTATGTCTCCTATTCTTTTAGATTCCATTCATAGTGGATTCACAGAGCTTCGTGCTTCTGTGCGTGGCTTGTTTCCACTTAGCACAATGTACTCAAGTTTCTGTAGTGTGCAACAGGACTTCTTTCCTTCCTAAGCCTCAGTATGCAGTAGAATTCGATCTATCTATCTATCTATCTATCTATCTATCTATCTATCTATCTATCTATCTATCTGTATACACACACACACACACACACACACACACACATATGTATGTATGTGTGTGTTATATGTATAAAATGTATATATTCTGTATATATAAAATTAGATTTATCACATTTTGTCCATCTGCACATCACTTGTTGATGGACATTTTGGGTTGTTTCACCCACATTTTTGGCTACTGTGACTGAATGGGAAATCTCTCTATCTACCTCTTGCGTGTTCTCTCTCTCTCTTCTTGAAATAGCCTTGCAAAGTAGCTTAAGGAAGTTGTTATTTTTCTAGCCGTATCCTTTTGAGTCCTGGGATTTAAATATTTCTTCAAGGTCCCATTTCAATTCTTTTGCTCATTTACTCTCCAAAATGGGATTTCTGGGTCACATTCTATTTTATGTTTTAGACATTACAATGAGACTTGCTGTCAACAAACAGCCTAGTGGTTAGGGCTACCTCATTATTTCTTCCATGTAAATGGAATTTTACATCTAATGTAACATCTCATAGCACTGGGAAGTGAGATCTTGACGCCTGTGCAGTGGACACATATGGAGTGGGAGAAACCTGTTTTTGATTGCTTTTATGAGACAGTCTTGCCCTATAGTTCAGGCTGTCCTGGAGCTGACTGTATACCTCAGGCTGTCTCTGTGCTTATAGAAAGCGTCCCGTCTCAGCCTCCCATATGTTGAGATTATTAGCATGAGCCATCACTCTTATCTACTATTTTTAATTTTTTGAGGAAGCTGCAGACTGTTTGTGATACCAGCTCATTCCAAACAACCAGTGCACAGGATTTCCAACTTCTCCACATCTTTTCTCACTTTTGTTGCTTGACCTCCAGAATGCATGTGTTAAAGAAGCCAGAAGTGGTGTTATGTCTTAAAAGTCTCAGGGCTCAGAAGATGGGGACACACGGATCCCTGGGCTCATGGGCTATGCAGTCTAGCTTGCTTGGCAAGTTCCAGACTGTTTCAGAAAGTGGTAGAAGGCACTTCTGAGAACAACACACAAGGTTGTCCTCTGACCTGCATAAATGTATGTATACCTGTTACATGTGTACATACACAGAAAGATACAGAAAACCATTCTCCTCAAGACACCCTGCCTTGACCTCTCTCTGTGTTCTATGGTTCCCATGAAGTTTTTTACTTCTCTCAGGGCTTTCTGCATTATCTTCCTGAGAGACTGTCAGAAAAGGACTTTTCCCAGGAACGATAAGACACTATAAACCAAAAAGATGACATTCATACAAGTAGAAAAGATGGCAGTTTCTTGTGTTTCAATTTCATGATAATTGACGAATCCCATCTATAGAAAAGCTTATCTCAAGCTTCTCTCCCTGCTGCACTTCCCTCACAAAATAGCCTCCCTCAACCCAGACTCTCCAAAGTATTCCAGAAAGGTCATCCAGTGGAAACTCTTAGGTATGGAGATACTGCTATATAAAATGAATAGAAGGTAGGCTTTGAACCAAATCAATCAGTGACCCATCAGGGACTGTTATCCATGAACTGTTAGAGTGGGTCACTGGCTCTTATAGTGCTTTCTGATGGTAGACAGCAAATCAGCATGCTTTAATATGGAAAATGCTATCAGTGAAAATGCAAATAGCCAATTTAGTGCATCTGTGTGATTTTAACAGAAGCTAAAACCAAACAGGAATTCAAAGGTAATATTCATTAGTTGTTCAAATCATTGTTTTCCTTCTGTTGCTAATGAATAAGAAGAAAAATCCTCAAGAGTGGTCTTGAGTGATTGCTGAGGACATGTTTTTCTTGTCCTATAACATACTCTGTACTCTGTCCATATCTGTGGAGAGGACCAGATGCTGTTCATTGCAAGTCTGGAAGAAAAAGTCTTAACATATTTGTCTAATTATTAGTGAGGACCAAAATTGTAATAAAATAATAAAAGCTCTGGCAAGTAAGGTGTGTGTGAGTACGTGTGTGTGTGTGTGTGTGTGTGTGTGTGTGTGTGTGTGTGTCAGAGAGAGAAAGAGAGAGAAGTTTGGAGTTTTTATTCATAGATAGTATACAAGGTGTCTTCATAACTTGACTAGAAGATGCTAACATCACCAGAAATTTCCTGGATAGCATACTAAAGTATTAATGACAATCTTTAAGGAAAATATTTGTTGCTGATAATAACCTGGGTTTACTCTATCTCCTCCATATATATATAAAGATAAAGAGATAGAGTGAGCATGAGTGCACCAGGGCCTCCTGCAAATGAAAATGCCATTTTGTACATCTGACTTCATGTGGGTACTGGGAAATCAAACCTGGATTGTCATGCTTTACAATCAAGTTCTTTTAACTGCCATCTGAAAAGAGAAGGTTCCCTACCAAAAGTGAAAGTAGCATTAATATATAGGTATTAACATCAAGAGACATGCTTACTGGGCAGTTAGATGAGTATAGTATACACATTTAGCCAGACAGCAGCAGACGTTACATGCCTAGGGCTCATGACCCCTGTTTTTGGTTTTCAGTATCAGGAATGTAAATGTATTCCTTCCAATGGAGAGGCCTCCAGTCCAATTAAAGGGCAGTTGGTTTCCACCAGGACAGTCATGCCACCATTGCACACATTGGCTCATTTGGTCTGGATGGCCAAATTTAAGGCTTGCAGTGTCCACCATTGAGTATATTCACTGATGTTTTCTCTCTCTCCCATTGAACTGCATGCAGAATGGCTTCTTCCAGTTTTCTGTAAGCTGGTCTACATGGAGGAGGTTATCAGCTCAGTTCCAGCAGGATTTCTCAGTGACCTTGCAGCCCAAGTATGTGGAGTCTTCAACAATAGGTCTTACCATCTATTCCTTGTGAGAAACCAAGGGCCTTGGCAATGGCCTGTAATGTTTTGGGGTATCAGGGACCTCCCTGGTCAACAGCTCACTGGAAGGTATACCATCCCTGGCACTGAAAATTTTCTAGTAGCAATCTACGTTTCCTGAGTGTTCCATTGTCCAAAAAAGTAGGTTTCCATATGATTTATTTATATCCTCTTAGATTTTGATTAGCCCTCCTTCCACCTTTCCTTTACTCAATCTCTTTCCCTGACCTTGGGCCTTTGTACCCCCATTAATCTATTCTTCTACTTACATATATACAATACCATCCTACTAAGTACCCCCTCCCTTCCTTTGTCTTCTCTTTATATCTCTTTTCTAGTTTACTGGCCTTTGCTACTGAGTTTTCTTCCTACTCACACAGAAGTCCAATGATCTGTAGCTAGGATCCACATATGAGAGAGAACATGCGACATTTGGTTTACTGGGCCTGGGTTAACTCACTTAGTATAATCCTTTTCAGATCCATCCATTTTCCTGTGCATTTCATAACTTCATTTTTCTTTACCACTGAGTCTACTAACTCCATTGTATAAATGTGCCATATCTTTATTATCCACTCATCAGTTGAGGGACATCTAGGTTGGCTTCATTTCCCAGCTATTGTGATTTGAATGACAATAAACATCTTTGAGCAAGTATCTCTAAGGCAATCAGATGAGTCCTTAGGATATATGCCTAGGAGTTATATAGCTGGGTCATATGGTAGATCAATTTTTAGTTGTCTTAGGAACCTCCACATTGATTTCCACAATGGCTTGACCAGATTGCATTCCCACCAACAGTGTAGAAGGTTTCCTCTTTTTCTGCATCCTCACCAGCGTTTGTGGTCATTTGTTTTCATGATCGTAGCCAATCTGACAGGAGTGAGATGGAATCTCAATGTAGTTCTAATCTGCATTTCCCTGATGACTAGTGATGTAGCATATTTTTTAGATGCTTATATGCCATCCATATTTCTTCTTTTAAGAACTCTGTTTAGTTCCATAGCCCATTTTTAATTGGGCTGTTTGATTTCTTATTATTTAATTTTTTGAGTTCTTTGTATATCCTAGATACTAAGCCTCTATCAGATATATAGCTGTCAAAGATTTTTTTTTCCCATTCTGAAGGTTGCCTCTTTGCTTTATTCACAGTGTCCTTCACTGTACAAAATCTTCGTAATTTCATGAGGTCCCAGTGGTTAATCTGTAGTTTTATTGCCTGAGCAATTGGGGTTATATTCAGAAAGTTTTTGCCAAGACCAATATGTTGAAGGGTTTCCCTTACTTTTTCCTCTAACAGTTTCAGGTCTGATGTTAAGGTCTTTAATTCATTAATTCTTTAATCCTTTAATTCTTGTACATGAAGAGAGAGAAGAATCTATTTTCATCCTTCTACAGATACATATCCAGTTTTCCCAGAACGATTTGCTGAAGAGGCTGTCTTTCTCCAATGAGTATTTTTGGCATTTTTATCAAATATCAGGTGGCTATAGCTACCTGGACTTACATCTGGGTCCTCTATTCTGTTCCATTGATCTACATGTCTGATTTTGTGCCAGTACCATTCTGTTTTTGTTACTATGGCTCTGTAATATAGGTTAAAATCAAGTATGGTGATACCAACAGCATTATTTTTGTTGCTCAGTATTGTTTTAGATATTCAAGATTTTTTTGTGATTCCAAATGAACTTTTGGATTTTTTTTCTATTTCTATGAAGAATTCCATTGGAATTTTGATGGTGATTACATTAAATGTGTAGATTACATTTGGTAAGATTGCCATTTTCACAATATTGATACTTCTGATCCAAGAACAAAGGATGTTTGTCCATTTCCTACTATCTTCTGCAATTTCATGCTTGAGTGTTTAAAAGTTTTCATTGTAGATATCCTTCACTTCCTTGGTTAGGTTTATTCCAAGGTACTTTATTTTCTTGATGCAATTGTGAATGGGAGTGCTTCTCTGATTTCATCCTCTGTGTGTTTGTTGTTAGTATATAGGAAGGCTACTGATTTCTGTGTATTTATTTTGTATCCTGCTACATGGCTATCGATGTTTATCAGCCCTAACAGTTTGCTTGTAGAGTCTTTAGGGTCCTTTATGTAGAGAATCATGTCATCTACAAATAATGATAACTTTATCTCTTCCTTTCCAATTTGTATCCCTTTTATGTGTGGCTCTTGTTTTATTTCTATGGCTAAGACTTCCAGTACTATATTAAATAAAAGTGGAGACTATGGACACCTTTGTCTTGTTCCTGATTTTAGTGGAAAAGCTTTCAGTTTTTCCCCATTTAGTAATATGTTGGCTATAGGCTTGTCATAAAAAGCCTTTATTATGTTGAGATGTGTTCCTTCTATTCCCAGTGTCTGTATGACTTTTATCATGAAGGGATGTTGGATTTTTGTCAAATGCTTTGTCTGCATCTAATGAGATGATCATGTGATTTTTGTCCTTCAGTCAATTTATATAATGTATTACATTTATCAATTTGTGTATGTTGAACCATCCCTGCATCTTTGGGATAAAGCCTACCTGGTCAGGGTGAATGATCATTTTGATGTATTTTATTCTGCTTGCTAATATTTTGTTGAGAATTTTTGCATCTATGTTCATGAGGGAGATTGGCCTATAATTTTCTTTTTTTGTTATATCTTTGCCTGGTTTTGGTACTATGGTGATGCTGGCTTCATAGAAGGAGTTTGGTAGGATTCCTTCTTTTTCTATTTTATGGAAAAGTTTAAGAAGCAATGGTGTTAGTTCTTCCCTGAAAGTCTGGTAAAATTCACCAGTGAATCCATCTGGGCCTGGACTTTTTTTAGTTGGGAGATTTTTGATAACTGCTTGGATCTCCATACTTGTTAAAAGTCTATTTAAGTGATTAATCTCATCTTGATTTAATTTAGGTAAGTCATATAAATCAAGGAAATTTTTTTCAGATTTTCATGCTTAGTGGAGTATATTTTTTAGTATGTCCCTATGATTTTTTTAATTTTGCTGGTATCTGTTGTGATATTGCCTTTTTCTTCTCTAATTTTATTAATTTGTGTCTCCTCTTTCTTTCTTTTAGTCAGATTTGCTAAGGGTTTATCAATATTTTTTATCCTTTCAAAGAACCAACTCTGTTTCATTAATACTTTGGATTTTTTTTCTTGGTTCCTATTTCATCAATTTTTGCCCTAATTTTTATTATTTCTTCCCATCTACTGATTTTTGGTTTGCCTTGTTCTTCTTTTTCCAAGGCTTTATGGTCAAGCATTAGGTCGTTTACTTGAGACCTTTCTAATTTCTTTTTTTTTGTTGTTGTTTTTGTTTTTGTTTTTTGAGGTAGGGTCTCACTCTAGCCCAGGCTGACCTGGAATTCATTGTGGAGTCTCAGGATGGCCTCGAACTCATGGCAAATCTCCTACCTCTGCCTCCTGAATGCTGGGATTAAAAGTGTGCGCCACCACGCCCGGCTCTAATTTCTTAACATAGACACTTAAAGCTATAAATTTCCCACTTAGGATGGCCTGCATTGTTTCCCAAAGGTTTTGGTATGCTGTGTTTTCAGTATCATTTGACTCTATGAATTTTTTGATTTCCTTCTTGATTTCTTCATTGACCCATTCATTATTTAGTAGTATATTGTTTAGTTTCCATGATTTTGTGTATGCTCTATAGCTTTTCTTGGTATTCATTTGTAGTTTAATTCCATTGTGATCAGTTAGAATGCAAGGAATTGTTTCAATTTTTCTGTAATTGCTAAGATTTGCTTTGTGTCCTAATATATGGTCTACTGTAGATGATGTTCCATGTGGTACTGAAAAGAATGTGTATTCTGTAGCATTTGGATGAAATGTCCTGTATATATCTGTTAGGTCCTTCTGTTCTATGACTTCATTTAACCCAGATGCCTCTCTGTTTATTTTTTGCTGGGATGACATGTCAGTTGATAAGACTGGGGTATTGAAGTCGCCCATCAAAACTGTGTTTGGTATTATCTGTGACCTTAGTTTTAATAGCATTTATTTGATTAAGTTGCCTTTCCTCATATTTTTGATGTAGTATCTTCACATATAAAATTCCAATAAACATATCTTGAGATCCACACATTCATGTCTGAGATGCAGAGGAAGCTATATAATAATTGAGGCAGCTTGCCTTTTGTTTGTTGGCACTGATACATTTCTGACTTGTGTTAAGTTTGCGGGGAGGGGAGTAGGAGGGCGGGAGTGGGAAGATATACATAAAACCAAGTCCAAAATGAACTGGTGCCATAGAAACTTTCCTCCTGGATAGAAGAGTAAAAGATATAACCATCAACAGGAGAATAGAGGGAGCATCTGGTAAGATGGGTCATGCAGAGAGTTAGGATAAAGCCTAACACTAAAATGGGTTACAACCCACATTGTGCTGTTGATCAAGAGAAATATGAAGTCCCCAAAACAAGTCAGACTTCTGTCAAAGCACTTGATTATCCACCTGAGGGGAAGGAAAGACTATTGCTGAAGACACCATATGCTGCCAATGCAGAACATTGAGAGCTGTGGCTGAATCTGGAAGGAAGTCAGCTCCCAGATGGTTAGCCAGTTATAGTGCTAAAAACTGTGATATGAGATGGTGAGTGAGAAAAGCTAACAATTCTGTGAACAAGCAGGGGACCCTGCTGTATGCAAACAACCATCCTAACAAGATGTACACAGCAGTGCCATAGTGGCACCCACCCTAAGTAGGTAACCAATAGCTTTCTGAATAACTTAGGGATCTGCTCAATTAAAAGGAAACCATAGCTGGAGTTGGAAACCAAGTCAGAATCCCATGAAGACCAAGATTATGGACTCCATTGAGAAGCTCCCAATAGTCTTTGGTGAAAAATGAGGCTATACCCATGAAAATCTCTCTAACAATGCTTATGCCCTCTAACATATCTGGATCCTACTTTCCACCAGAGAACCTGTTTTTCTTTTTTAGAAAGCAATGAGAACTGAGGACATCAAGATTCTATCAAGAGGACAAGGACATCTGACTTCATGGCAGCAGGTGAACCACCCCTAGCACAGCAGCCAGGGCCCAGGTTAAAACACAAAGGAATTGTAAAAATGAGCAAGTCTGCTGATTCTATGGATATACTAACAACCTGAGCCAAGATGATGGAGACCAACACTGAGGACACTCAAAATGCACCAAAGCAGAAATTCAGAAGCTTCTGAGAGGTCAACACTAAAGTAGACTTAAAATACACCCACCAAATCTCAGGAAATTTTGTGGAAGAGGGATTGGAAAGAATGTAAGAGCTCAGCTGGAGGGATGGCAGTTAAGGCATTTTCCTGCAAAGCCAAAGGACCCAAGTTCAATTCCCCAGGGCACATGTTAGCCAGATGCACTAGGGGGAGCATGCATCTGGAGTTATTTTGCAGTGGCTGGAGGCCCTGGTGCACTCTCTCTCTCTTTCTCTGTCAAATAAATAAGCAAATAAATATTTTTAAAAAAGAATGTAAGAACCATAGAGAGGGAGTATCCAGAGGCACACCCCTCAATGACTGACTGCTGCTCTCACAACTCATAACCCACAAGGCCATGGTGAATACCAGCAGTCCCACTAAGGAGGGCTCTCAGTAGAGTGGGGGCAGGAGGGAAGAGAATGATGGTACTAACACTGGATGTGTCTATACAAAGTTTCTGCTTAATAAATAATAAACTGCCCTGGCTACATAGTGAGACCTAATCTCAATTACATACACACACACACACACACACACACACACACACATTCCTGCTGCATTATACTAGAAGTTCATAGGATGAATGCAATGTTGACTGGATTATGACTCCTCTGTGGTCTCGGTTCATGTGTGTATGTTTATTCATATGTGTGTGCACACATGGGTGTGTATGCTCATTCATATGTGTGCACATGTATGTAGAGCCCAGGTGTCAATGTCAGGTATGTCCCTCATTTGATTTCCACCTTATTCTTTGAGAGAGGGTCTCCACTGAACCTAGAGCTTACATATTTTGCTAGACTAACTAGCCAATGAGCCCTAGGGATTTCCCTGTCTCTACCTACTCAGCATTGGAAATATAGATGCATGCCACCATGCCCAGCATTTTACTGGGTGCTGGGGATCCAACTCATGTCCTCATGCTTGCAGAGCAAGCACTTTACACACTGAGACATCTCCCAGCTTCATTTTCATTTGAAAAATGAACAATTTTAACTCACATAGTGATACTGTTCCTCTTTGCAGACTGATCTATGGCTTATCAGGGTTATTTGTGGGACTGGAAATAATTAAACATAGGATGTTTACACTCAAAAATTGAACAAATAACACAAAAATGCTCTTCAAAAGTGGATGTCACAATTTGTTACCAGTAACTTGGAAGAAGTTACTTTCCTCTCTCAGTTCCAGGTATTTGATATTATAACACTTTATTTCCCTAATCAGTCTGCTTAGGAAAATGGCTTCCATTCTTGTTTTCAACTCCATTTTCTTCCTGACCAATGAGATTGGCTGCCTTTTAATACTCCCTAGTTATTGAAGTTTTCTCTTTGGCAATAATCTATTTATATTTCCTTCCCATTTTTATTGACATTTAAAATATTTAAATACCTCCTATGAGGGGTTAGAACTGTGTTCTTCTGTAACCCTATCCATATGTCCGGTAAGAAGTATGGTCAGTGAGTGAAGCCCTATCCCATTTTCTCGAGTGTTACAGATTTGTACTTCAAATACATTTCTTCTCCTTTCTAGTAATTAGTGACAGGAAGAGGAACTGTGGCTTATACTCACTTCATTCTCAAATTTGACATGTAGGCAGAGCTCCCAAGAGCTTTGAGAGCTTGGTTTCTGTTTTCTGAATGTCTGTACAGTGCTTATCCTGACAGACCCCAAAACCCATGCCCAACCCAACCCTTCTGGTCTTTCCCTTGCTAGCCACACGCATGCTACATCTGTGCCATCCTCTCACTGAGAACTCAGCCAGAAGAGTACTACAGCCATTAGGAAGCAGCCCCAGAATTTGAACTTGAGTCATCTACTTACAAAGTTAAAACTTTCAAATTTTTTTAAATGTGACAGAGTCTTAGTATGTAGCATAGGCTAGACTCCAACTGTGTGTGTGAGCATGCACATACTCATGTATGTGAAGTTGCATATGTGTGCATATGCATGCCTGTGGAGTCCAGAGGACAAGGTGTCATTCCTCAGGCAGCATCCACCTTTCTTCACAGACAGTCTCTCCCTGGTCTGGAATTTGCCAATGAGACTAGACTGTGTGTCTTCCTCCTCATCTACCCCTGCCTTAGAAGACAAGCATGCGCCGTCATGGCCCCACCTGGAAGACAAGCATGTGCCTCACGTCCAACATACTTTACAGCGTGGTTCTGGGACGGGAACCCAGCTCCTCACACTTGGAAGGCAAAAAAAGTGTATGCCCACTCCTGGCATAAGTTTTGAAAAAAAAATTATGCTACAATTCCTCTTATTTTACTATGTGCACAGAATTATGAAATAGCTTTGACTCAGAATAAATGCCATCTATGAAGTCTTTATAATGGGATACTGTCCCAGGGGAAGTGGCCCAGCACCCATCATTAGTGAGAGACCCGACATTCTCTCTTCCAAATGCCTCAGCCCCGAGCCCTCTGCAAAGTTAACATTTTATTTTCAAGATACCTGAGTCCAAAGCCTAAGCTGGAGCCCTGTACTAAGCCAAGTTCACGAGACTAAGTCTCTCCCTTGGCCTCCATTTGAGGTGTGCCATTGTCACTTCCTGCTAGACGGCTGTTGCTGCTTCCAAAAGCCTTTCCCAGAGCTCACTCTTTGTTTGGATAGTGACCAGAGCCTGCCAAGGCCATATGGAAGTGTGGCATGCTCTCCAAGACACCTGCAGGGCTCACTCTAGGTTTCCCTGGTGCACAAGCTTGTGGTCGCTCCTCAAACTGGTGTTCTGCTGAAAGTGCTTGGTTAGGCCTTGCTGGGAAATTCTAGCATGTGGCACTAATGTGACCTTAAAGCTACAGAAAGCTCTTTTGTTTCCACTTTTCCAGCTCTGAAATATATCACGGATCACCAGCAACGCTTGTGACCTTTGCTGCTTAGCTTAGCAGAAGATGCCACCATCAGCTGTAGTGATGGCATGATTGCTGTTATTTATTAACTAGTGCACCACCAAACTGGTTATATGTTGTTTAAATGGTCTTGGCTTTCTTTTTAGTCAGTCTCCATGTTCTTTATAGTTACCGTTGGCATTTTACAAAAGCATCTTGACTCTCTCTTGGAATATTTTATAAAGTGACTGTATATGCATATATATAAAATTTTGAGAGAGTCTCGTCTGTCATCCTAGGTTGGCCTTGAAGTAAGTGTGATCCTTATGCTTCAGCTTCTCTGCACTAAATGATAGGCATGAGCTACCATGCCCCCTTGAGAGAATATCAAAACCTAAGTGTTTGCCATAGTCATAAGATGTGAGTTTTTTCCTCTTTATTTATTTATTGCATATGGGTAGGCATAACATATATATGTGTGTATATGTGTGTGTGTGCGTGTGCATGTGTGTGAAGGCCAGAGGACCATTTTAGTTCTTCAGGAATGCTGTCTACCTTTTAGAGGCAAGATCTCTTAGTTTTGATGAACCCTCCCTTTATCTCTGCATCTCCCCCACTTCTTTTAAAACTTTCAACCCCAAAGGAGCTCAGTTTCTTTTCAATATATTTATTTATTTGGTAGATAGAGAATGGGTGCTCCAGGGCTTATTGCCATCCAAAGCAATTTTAGATACATCTGACTTTACATGGGGTACTGGGGAATTAAACCCCAGGCCAGCAGAGTTAGCAAGCCAAGTGCCTTTAACTGCCAAGTCAAAAGAACTCAGTTTAAAGCAATAGGTTGTCTCTCAAAATGGCACCCAGATACCATCCTCAGAGTCCTGGAGTGACGAAATGGAATTTCTGGCCACCGCTGACCCATCCTGCCAGAGGAGTCATGTATCCGAAGGACTCTGGGTTTGAGGTTTGTGAGAGCTGTGGTCTTGCCCTGAGGGTGGGCTCGCTCCTCTCCCTGTTCCAGGGCTGCCTGACCTACCTTCAGCATGAAATGTCCCATTGCCATGCCCCCTGCTGGGTCACCATGGAGCTGTAACCCTGGTCAATGTGGCTTACTTATTTGAACATTTTCTGCAGTTTGGCTACCCTAGCTCTCCCTGTGTGAACTTCCTCTTCTCATTAGAATAGACTCGACTCTTTCTTCTACCAACCCTTCTCTTTAAGCATGTTACACTGACTTACCTTCTAATCCACCATTTTACCCAAAGGGAAGAGGTTACTCAGTGAGGTCATGTCCCAGAGTGGTTTCCATTTGTATTTCCCTGGCGTTTAGTAATGTCAATCTTTTTTTTTTTTAACCTACACCCATAGGCCACTTGTATGCTTTTTATGAGAAAGTCTATTGAAATCCATTGCTGACTTTTAATTAATTATATTTTTTCATAAATTCCTATCGAGTTAAGTTTTTATCTCATTTACTGTATTTTCCCATCTTTGAGTGTTTATCTTTTGCATTTCTGCATATTTATGTTTTATTTAAGCATGTATGCTTATTTGTAATGTCAGTAACCTTATCTGGCATTGCTATCATCACTGTCATTTCTGATCGTCTCTCTACCAACTGTGTCCTTGAGTGTAGGCCGCCCTTTCCCCATTTCTTAGCATCTATAGTGAACTTGGAGCATTGCGAACGTGACCCTGAGACCTGGGATGCACTGACTGCATTTTCAGTTTCCAGCTTTGCCAGGTAGGCAGTGTGGTTAATTTTGGATCTACCTGATGCTTTCAAGCTTTGCTTAAGCAGATATGAATGACTTTAGTATCAAGCTAGGTAGGTCCCACCATTAAAATACTCCGAATCTTTTGGTGTATTGAGTAAGTGCCCTGCGTTTGCTGAGAATCACTGGTCAGGGTATGAAGAATTCCCACTTTGCCAAGACCTTGGTGGAGTTTAGGAACGGCCCACCCTGCAGCTCTCTCACTATTCCCCTGAGCTTTACCTGCTCACCCACGAGAGTCTCCAGCCTCAGGATCAAGGTAGTGCACTGCATATTTGGGGAACATTTTGTCTGATTCAGGCCATCCTCACCAGTACCCTGCTGTTGTAGTTGGAATGTGTAATGCCTCACGTAGGCCCCTGTGTTTGACTACTTACTCCCCAGCAGGTGGGTAGTGTTGTCCTGATCCTTTAGGAAGTGGAGCCAGCCTTGCCGACAGAAGTGTGTCACTAGGGGGTGTGCCTTCAGGTATTAAAGCTGGGCCCCACCTGCTGTTTTCTCTCTGTTTCTTGTTTGCCCATGGGACAGTGTGATGCTGGCTTCCCACTCCAATCTGCCATTCCCCCCCTGCCACAGTGGACTCTAGCCTCTGGAACTGCAAATCAAATTAAACCTTTTTCCTTCCATGAGTTGCTTCTGGCCAGATATTTTGATCCAGAAATAATAAGGTAACTAATTCACCCTGCAGTAGCTCAGTCTCTTCATTTCACAGAGGCACTTAGGCCAGGTTGGTGGCCCCTGGTCTCACTGCTTTCAGAACCTTCTTCTAAAAATAGCACTAGGTTGACCAGAGGGCTCACTCTGCCTGACTCTTGGCTCAGGGCACTTAGTTCCACACTATTCTGTGTATTAAATACATGTGCTTTACATGCTCTTTCCAGTTATGCAAGTGATGATATGGGAGGAAGAACTGAATTCTAGTTACTCACCATGCTTGCCTCTGTGAATTAATACAAAACATTTCAATGAAAGGCATTTAGAGCACCCATCCTAGGTTTTCTCAAAGCATTGTCTATAAATGACTTACAACACTGTTTTATAGGAGCCTAGTAAATGCAGATTCCTGGACCTTATCTGGTCTTTGGGTAAGTCTAGGACTGACACAGTTTTATCACCCTGACTCTATGTGTCCTTCTGTTTTCTTGTCTAGCTGAGAATACAGTTATAGAATTTGGGAGCCAGGCTTCTTTCAAAGAACCCTGCTTTGGAAGTTCTCTCTAAACATCTCTAGCTGGCTTCTTTCATGGATCATCCGTCCGTGCTGGAGAAATGCACTCTGGAGAGGGGCAGGGCTGACCGCTGGGGTAACTTTGGCAGTTTCTCCCTAAGCTGTGTACACTCAGTCTCTGGGTTACAGAGACTGGTGGTGTTTTTGATTTGTAAGAAATAACATATATTCACGGGACCTCCAGCTCACTGTGGTCCCTAAAAATATGTCTACAAAGCAGCATGTGAGTTGTCATCAACCTGCTGGGTGATACGGTAAGATGACCACAGAACATGCCACCTGGAGTGTTAGAGATGAGGAAGAAAAGGTCACAGAAGCCAGTGAAAACAGCCACTCAGGAGGAAGCAGTTATGGTGGAAAAGATCTCTGCTGTGCAGTCTCATTTTGCTTCTTGGCCTCCTTGTTCCAAGTCACCCAGGTCCCAATCCATGTTTGTCACTAATGAGTCACTGACTCCATAAATAAGATATTTTAATAAAAATAAATTGTTATTGTATTACCTGGCAGTAGCAATAAGATTGCTGGGGGATATTTCGTGTGTGTGTGTGTGTGTGTGTGTGTGTGTGTGTGTGTGTGCTGTATATGTATTTACAACAGCTTACTAATTCATTCATTAAGAGGAATGAGGTGCACTGAGACCTGGGTTTGTGTAAACAGACTCAGTAGAAATAATAACAGGTTATCATGTATACAAAAAAAGGAGAGGGACATGGCCCATTCTGTTAATAGTAGCCATCCCCAAAGGCAGACTTTGGGAAGAAGATTTGCCTCATCAAAGTTGGTCTGATCTGGTTAAAAAGGACAGGTACTGAAACTCGAGGGGATTGCCAGGTTTGCCTAAGAGAAGGCTTGTCTAGCATATGAATAAATCTAGAAATCTGTAATGTATTAGCCTAGAAGTTTAAATGTTTACTTCATGTGCGTTTAAGAAAGAAGGAAGGTGATATTAGGATGTGAAGATGAAACATCTGAGCTACATTTTCCCTATCATTGTATTAACAGTGGTGTGATGGAAGGTTTTCTGCAGAAAGGAAAATGAAAATCCTCTGAGTGTTGAGTAATACAGAGGAAAGAAAAGAAAGCATTGTGACAAGAAGCAAGAATGTGTCCTAGATTGGGACATGGCTTGGTCACCGAAGTGCTTGCTGCACAAGCATGAGGAACTGAGTTCGGATCCCTAGCACCCAAGTAGAATAACAGGAATGATGGCTACCTATAATCCCAGCACTGGCAAGTGGAGACAGGTGCATCCCTAGGGTTTGCTGATAGTTAGTGTAGCTGGATTGTAAGATCTGGGATTAGTGAGTATCTCAATGTGAGGTGGAGAGGAGTAGAGTGAGGCCTTTGGGGTCGACCTCTAGGCTACACACACACACACACACACACACACACACACACACCCCTATGAGCATATATACACACATGCATGCACACCACTCATACTTACACATGCACAAGAAGTGAGGAGGATGCGTTGTATCCAAAGGCCAGCTTTGAGGTGACCACCAGCTATCACTGGCTGCCCTTCATGTGACTGGTGTCATTTGGTCATGTTGATCTGTTGGGCCGCCACCTCAGGGTCCTTTGCAAAATGAGTGCTGCAACTAGGTTTGCTGTGAAGGTTGAATGATGTGGTGGGTACTGACCCCTCCGTGTGGGGTTTGGGAGGTGAGGACCCTCTGT
Source organism: Jaculus jaculus (assembly GCF_020740685.1). Lineage (NCBI taxonomy): Eukaryota > Metazoa > Chordata > Mammalia > Rodentia > Dipodidae > Jaculus > Jaculus jaculus. The sequence continues at coordinate 336,894,383 of NC_059102.1, read as the reverse complement.
GGTCACCAACACCACCCCATCTACAGGTCTAGATAGTACTACTGATCACTCTGCACAGGATTTGAGAGCAGCGAGACACACTGTGGCTATTTATCACTACTCCCATTTACAGATGTAGAAAGTGAACTTGAACCTTGTCTAGTGTCCACGAGTCCAGATGGCAGAGCTGGTTCTGCACCTAGGACTGTCTGTTTCCATGCCTAGGGTGGTGGGCAGTATGTCCTCCCTGAGTGATGTGCCCATTTGGATGGTTCATAGAGTGGCGATGTACCCTGAGATCCAGGTAACCCTGCAGTATGAGTTGGGCATGCTGAGGATGCATTCTTTATTGGAAACAGAGAGAAAAGCCTGTGTTTTACAGGTAGAGTCTTAAGCTGGAACGTATTCCTTATAGACGGGCACCAAAGCCTCAGGAGTGGTCACCTTGTTCTTGAAGGCTGAGACAAGAGCACAGCCTGTTGTCAGCACAGTGGTGCCAAAGTGACAGATGGCACTGGCCGGGGCTCTGACCTGCTTCCTTCTGTCTGCTGTTCTCTTAGTCTAGTAACTTTGCCAGGGTAACGGGAACTGCTCCAAGAAGAGCTACCTTATAACTGAGTGAGGCAGGGCAAGGTGGGACCTTTGCTATAGCTAACATGTAGGGCTAAATTAAGACCAATAACCTCCACCAAATGAAACCTGTTCTGGGTGACTGAGGAGGAAGAGAGAAGGGGAGACAGGAGGATAGAGGGAAGAGGAAGCACATATTTGATCAGAGGTCAGACATGCTCAAAGCAGGGCTGCTTAGCCAGGAAGAAGTTTTCCATGAAACAATAGGGCAAAAGCAGTACCCAGGAGACGGCTCAGTGGTGAAGGGCTTGCTGAGCAGGCATGGCGACCGAGCTTGGTCCCTCAGCACCCACATATATGTCAGGCATGGCAGCATGCACCTGGAATCCCAGGGGACATGGCTTCCAGAACTTGCTAACTAACTTTGCTAGCTGAATAGGTGAGGACTCAGTGAGAGAGTCTGTCTCATAAGAGAGGGCAATGGGGGATCGAAAATGGTCAAAATGCATTGTGTAGACATATGAAGTTGTCAAAAATGCATTAAATCAGTTCACTAAAGTATACATAAAGGAGGAGAGCAATTGAAGGAGATACCCTGTGGTGACCTCTGGCCTCTGCATGCATGGACACATGTGTGCTCATGCACACTTGCACATACACAGACATATATGCAACATGTTTGCACACCATATACACATGGACAAGCAATAAAAAAAGAGACAAATCTATAGTTGCTCAGGCTTTGATACGCAGTGCAGACCACTGCCTTGCACTGAAGGTGTCACTGAACCAAATTGCAGCCCTAACTTCAGAGCTAACAGGAAACTCTGACTCAGTCCTGTGAACTACAAAGATGTTGTGTGACAGAGGGAGGGTAGGGGTGAGGAGCCCTGGAGAGGTAGTGACAACGGAGCTCATTAAGAAGAGACTTTACCAGCAGGTCCATACACCTGGTAGAATGAGAATCAGGAGGGAAAATGAGAAGATACGCTTCCCTTGAATGCCATCCAAAATCAGAGCTGAGCTCTGTCCACCTATTTGGCTCTCCTGTCTGGCACTATCATGTTTTGAACCAAACTAACTGTGTGGCACAATGGTTGTATTAGAACTGGACATATGCTGACTGTGTGCTATGGTCAAGAAGAAATTGTAAGCTAAAAGCACTCCCAAGAACGTCAGTCAGAGAAAACGTCTATCACATCTCAGGACAGAGGGAAATCTCGAACTCACACAGGTGACAGGTGGATGTCTGTAGGGTAGGGTTACTGCCTGAGAGCAAGGGTGTCTCTCAGGAAGCGCAGAGCGGAAGGGCTGGCTGCTGAGCCAGCGGGTGACAGCAGGAAAGGTGCTCTCTGTATACCTGGAGGGTAGCAGGTCCCTGGTAACAGGAGGAGCCGAAGGTTACTCTGTTAGGGCAGGGGATGAGATAAGTAAGGGAACTGAACATCAGAGTGAAACAGTTTAGGGGTGGCAGGGACCCCAAGAAAGCAAAAGTGAGACATGTATTTGAGCCTGTTTCCCATAATCTACACAACGATGCCAGACGTGGTGGTGCCCTTATAATCCCAGCCCCGGGAACAGAGACAGGATGATCCCCGGGGCTTGTGGGCCAGTCCATGTAGCCTGATTGGTGAGTTCCGGGCCAGTGAGAGACCCTGTCTCAAGATGGCATTTCTAAGGAATGAGACGTGAGGCTGTCCTTGGGACTCCATATGCGCTCACATGTGTGTGTGGACCTGCACACACACACACACACACACACACACAAACGTATGAGCCCCCCCCCCCAGCACATGCACAAAGTAAAAATTTTCAAATGAAGCAATTTTATTTTCTGAGCTCTAGAAGAAGAGCCGAGTGCTCCTACTCCTTCCACATTCCTCACCCCAAACCATCCCCCACACACCACTCCTAATCAGCTTGCAAAGAGCATTAGCGCATACACAAGTGGAGAAGGATAATAATCCAGTGATATCACTTTGAGTGAAATGAGAGGCTTTGTTTAGACTTCTGATCTCACGTTTACAATCACTCACTAGGCAGAATCCCTGAGTTATGCCCAAATTTGATTACCTTCTAGGAACTGGCTGGGAGTTTAGCTTGCTGAGAGCCTGGATCAAACCACAGCGGGAAGGTGGAGACAGAGCCAGCTCACAGTGGGTCCCTGCTGTCACAGATCAATATTCTTAAGGATGCTGCACATACATTAGCTCCGACTTAGTTTTAAAAGTGAAAATTTAGAGACAAATCATTAGCATACTACACATGCTTTTTCACTTTCTGGTGCTTGAAGCAACAAAAGATGTTGATAAAAACATGTTTCTTAAAAAATACAATTTACAAAACCTCATCTGTGGAAAAGTTAAACTAGCTATTCTTTCTTGCATGTCTCTTGTATATGCACAGTTCTTATTTGAAATAACAAGAGAACATCCAATATCCCAGAGTTTTATGGCTGATTTGATTGGATTTCTTTCAGGAAAACAACATTGCCATTTCAGGCAATTAACAAACAGATGAACCCATTAAAAATCTTCCATTAAGGAGAGGAAAATAGTTGCTCTATTATAAAGAAGCAACTAGCAAAAACAACTGTGCAAAAAGTCTTGATTAACATGGTATGGAAAAGAGAACAGAAGATCTCTTCTGTTCTGGCTATGTCCTCTGGTAGAGATTGGATCTTCCCGTCTATATTAAGAGCCCCTCTCCCACCTCTAAGAACCCTTCCCCAATTCTGTCTGTAAGATTTTCAGAGAGTCAGAGTGGAAGAAGCAAGCTTGAGAGATATTTTTTAGGAAACTGAGAGAATTCATCAATGTATGCCATGGAAAACTCATTTGAACCTTTAGAAGTATGTTCCTTTCCCTTTTGGCTGTTAGGCTCCAGCGGGCGGCTTGCAGCAGCGGATGACCTAGTAGGCGTCACAGAGAACAAGGAATGTACAAGTCCACGCATGAATGCAGTGCTTTGATCTGGGTTTTCAAATGATTTACCATTTCTTGGCTAGTTTCTTTGGGAAGTTGGAAAAAAGGTCCCACTGGCTTCTGGCCTAGGGCTTGTTCCCTTCCAGTAAGACCATCTCAGGAACACACCTGTGCTCTAATTAATATTTTGGTTTGCAGAACAAAGGGGAGGTGGAAATACATTCTGAAACATTCCAAACGGCTTGGCCCATGCCACCGACTAGCAAACTTTTTGCATGCTACATCATTCTAACCAGAGTGTCTGCTAATGCTTTGAGAACTTTGTAGAACAGTAATGCTCGTAACTTGAGTGAGGGGATATAATGACATCAACAGCCTTTTACAAGATCTCAAAGGTATAGAATCACATCAGCATGACAAATTTTTTGCATCAATGACAAAGTTATTTTTTGGTAAATAAATACAGGAAACTGCTTTTACATTTATCTGAAAAACAGAATCAAAACAAGCAGAGATGTGCAAAAGCATTCTTTTTCAGAGGGTTGAGTTTTTAGCTTTGTATAGAGAGGTCGTGAAAGCCACTGGAACTAAAAGCAAAATGAATGCAGTACAAATGGTGCAAACTTCCCAGGGGAAGGAGTTGTGAAGAACTGTGAAGGACCTGAGAGTACAGCCACACAAGCTGATAGGTTAGGGTGACACTGATGGCTGCTGATGGAGGACAGAAACATCCTGGGCTGGAGGTCAGGGCCAATTGGTTACTCATGGCAACAATAACCAGTGTTAGGACCTGATGTTGTAGGTCCCACACTGGTGCAAAGAAAGCCAGAATAACACCTGCACTAGGGAAGAATTTGGAGCATTGAGTGACTGAGTCATTCATGAGTAGTACATATGCTCTTTGATGCTCTTGTCTGAGATGTTTTCTTTATTATACCAAATGGAAGTCGAGCCTACCCTTCGTTTTATAGAAGATTTTGCTATGTAAGCCTGTAAACTAAATTTCTCTTAGCCATGGAGGGGAACATTGTGCTTGTCTCTCAGGGCTGTTTGTTATAGCCACATACTCTAAATAATTGTCCAGAATAGCCAGCGAGTTATAAGATATAGAAATGTGAGAACTTTCTCCTGACAGATGTATTGGTTTGTGATAAAGAATCCCACTCTGATTCACTAGGATTTGGCTTTAGATAATCAATGCTCCAAGTATCAGTCACTTGGTGAGCAAATCCCTCATGCACTCAGTCAAGGAAGCAGTCCTTTACACTGCAGCCCCTTACCATGTGTTGTTGAAGGAGCTAGAAACAACAAGAAGACAACAATGGATAAAGCTGCCTATTTCTTAAGAGTTCAATGCTGGTGAAAGGAATGATTACTTAAAATGATAATCATGATGTGTAGCGGAGTGCAAGCAGTATATTCCCCATTGTCCTGTCTTCCCAGAATGCATTGTTATGTTTTCCAAGGATTGACAGACTACATTTTCAGTCTTCCTTGTACTGTTCAATAATGGGGCCGGCCATGCGACCACTGAGGATGTACAGAAGTGACACATGCTAGTAACAGAAGAAGCCCTTTAAAGATGTCATAAGACCTGACTGACCATCTTTTGCTACAGATCCCTGGGAAACAACTGGAGCTGTATCAGATTTGCATTAGCAAGAAACAAATCTTTATTTCCTCGTGTTTGTAAGTAGGGAAACAGAATTATAATATAATGTACCAAATATGATAATAGAGATATGTTTTCTTTCCAAATCAAGAATAACTCGAAGGAAAGAATTGTATTTTAACTTGGTTTTTGTACAGCTCTTAGAATTTGGCCTAGAGGTAGGAATGTACTGGTCTTCTAAATAACAAGATTGCAAATAAATTAGGGGCTCAGTATAAGGAAAGCTTTATTGTATTCCTTTTTAAAAGAAATGCTTAATTATACTCATAAGTACAAGGACTTCATCATGGAAAAGGACAGGATAAAGCTATAGAGGGAAAAGTCTTGGAAGAAGGATAGAAGATTGAAGTCTAAAATAAAACCCCTTGGTAAGCAGGTAGGAACACTAACCTCTTCTTGAATCGGGGATTTAAAACAATGAAATGAAATGCAAAGAATTAAAATTCCTCCAAGAACCTATGCTGGGGGAGGTAAGGCAGAGGCCCTGGTGCCAGAAGAGAAGCTGGCCTCCCAACAGGGATTTCACAGCATGCTTATAGCTCAGCTCAGAACTCAACATACATACATTTCTTGGCTTTATATTTCATCTTTTTTTTAAATAAAATTTTAATCTTGCTACAGAAAAGGTGGAGAGAAACTAGAACACTTTTAGTCCCTTGTTTGGTCAGACTAAATTTTATTTGCTAATTTCTGTTTCCTAATTTCTTCAGAATACAGGGAAATTTAGGCTACAAGTTTATGAAGCCAAGTGTCTAGTAACAGTGACCATAGTGGAGGAATAGACATGGACAGGCTGGCTTTGGGAGAGTAAAATGTTATTTAAGGTGAGGAAGGTGGGGCAAGCCCTGAGCTCCAAGATGCAGATTCTAAGCACCTACAGAGAATAACACATAGGCATTGTCTTCCTATCATGTACAGAAATCACATGTGTGTGCATGTATGCTTAGAGGTGCATGTATGTGTGTGTGTGCACATGCAGATGGAGGCGAGAGATCTGTGTTTGGATCTTCTCTAATCACTTTCAATCTTGCTTTGGAGACAGTCTCTCACTGAACCCGGAGCTCATGGACGTGGTGACAGGAGCTAGGGGTGCACCTACCTATCTCTGCTCCCCCGTCTGAGATCACAGGCTTGTGAGGTAACACTCTGCTTTCACATGAGTGCTGGGGTTCTGAACTTAGGTCATCATGTTTGCATGGTGTATTTGTTGCTATGACCAAATAAATAATTGACAATACCTGTCCCTGTGTTTCTCAGACATAAGGGTCTTCCAAACTCTTACCAGAATAGATCCCTAAATTCTGATTGCAGCATTGTAGAACTTCTCTAATTCAACGTCCTAAACTCTTCTACATTCATCCCATGAGCCAGTTCCAAAGGACTACAAGCCACATGGCCAGGTTTATCATAGAAACAGCGCCACCTCTCAATATCAAAAGTTCTGCATGAAAGTTACCCTTCTCATTGCTGTGCCAAATACCAAGGAGCAATTTAGTGAAGGAACATTACTTCAGCTTACATTTTGAAAGGACAATGTTACCATGGCAGCAAATGTATGGTGCAGGCGCAGGAGGCTGGCTGGTCACACTGCAGCCACAATCAAGAAGTAGAGACAATGTAACAGGTCCAGCCAAGCTACAAAACCTGAAGACCCACGCCGGTAACCCGCTTCTTCCAGCAAGGCTCTGTTTCCTAAAGGCTCTACAGCCTTCTCAAACAGTGCCACCAATTTTGGAGCAAGTGTCCAAACACAGGAGCCTACAGGGGCTATTTTACATTTAAACCAAAACGCATGTGTTGCAGTCAAGTTCGCATTGCTGGTAGAAATCACCCAACCAATAGTAGCAACAAGTTTCTGGTATTCCAATTCCACCACTCCACCTAGGCTACTCATGGTCCTGGAAAACTTCATCCAGGGCTGGCAGCTGTCCTCAGCAGCCATCTTGTGGTCCTGGCATCTCCACTTGGTCTCCAGAGCAATCCATGGTTCATCCTCATGGCCCCATAGGGTTTCCATGCAGGCAATCCTGCTTCACACTGCTCATGGTGTTTCCAAAACACAAGACTGTGTTGCAAACTCAGTGACCTTCACTTTCCTGCATTTCTTATAGTCCACAATACCAGGTAGGGTGCCAATTTGTTAGTCGTGGGGGGGGGGAATAAAGCAGACTTTGAAGCACTTGGGCCCCTGAAAAGAGTCTACATTCTTCCTGTTGCCCCAGTGCAGGTCAGCTGGTCCAATCTCAAAGGCTGTAATCTCTCAATTGCAGCTAAAGAGGCAGAAGTTTAGCCCAAAGATTTCCTTTTTTTTTGTGCTTATCCCTCTGCTCACACCAGTCTGTTTCTACACAAAGCAACCCTGCACAAATTCTCAGGACACAGGCATAACAGCAAGCCTCTCACAAAAACTGATTCTAGACCAGTCCAGACAAAGTTCCGTCTCATCCTCATAAGCCAAACCTCACAGTCCATAGTCCTTACTGCATTTGGGTCTTTCAACTCTGACCGGAATAACCTATCAAGTCGTACTTGCAGCACTGCAAGACATCTCTTAGGCCAAGGTTTCAAATCCTTCCACATTCCTCTTGAAAATCAGCTCCAAAAGGCCAAAGCCACACAGTCAGGTGTCTAGCAGCAATCTCACTCCTCTGGTACCAACTTTACTGTTACAGTCAGGTTCACATTACTGGCAGAAATCTCCCAGCCAAGAGCAGCTTGTGGGAAATGGATTTTGTCTTACAGAATTGAGGGGAAGGTCCATGATGGCAGGGGAAAACAATGGCATGAGCAAAGGGTGGACATCACCCCCTGGCCAACATCAGGTGAACAACAGGAACAGGAAAGTGTGCCAAACACTAGCAAGGGCAAACTGGCTATAACACCCATAAGTCGGCCCCAACAACACACTGCCTCCAGGAGGTGTTAATTCCCAAATCTCCATCAGCTGGGAACCCATCATTCAGAACCCCTAAGTCTATGGGGGACACCTGAATCAAACCACCACATCATGGAAAGCACTTAACTAACTGAGCCATCTCTCTAGACCCTACTTTTTTTTTTAATTTGTTTTGTTTATTATTTATTTATTTGAGGGTGACAGACAGAGAAAGAGGGAGAGAGAGAGAGAGAGAGAGAGAGAGAGAGAGAGAGAGAGAGAGAGAGGGAGAGAATGGGCATGCTAGGGCTTCCAGCCACTGCAAACGAACTCCAGATGTGTGCACCCCCTTGTGCATCTGGCTAACGTGGGTCCTGGGGAATCGAGCCTCAAACTGGGGTGCTTAGGCTTCACAGGCAAGCACTTAACCTCTACGCCATCTCTCCAGCCTGCCCCTGCTGTTTTTTAAACATTCACAAATACCTCTTTGGATTCATTTGGTGTTCTGTGAACCAACATCGACAAATTAGCTGATGCTCATTTAGGTGAATAAGCTTAGCAGTGTTGTCTAGGCAGGAAGCGCCAGAGCCTGCCTTCACCCTGCTATTGGCACATTATACTGTGACTGGGGAGACGGGGGTCTCATTCCGTCATCACTGTGGGGAAATTTAACTCAGTTCCTGGCAGTGGTTTGCACATTACATTTGCCAATGACTGTGCACTTTGTACCAACACATCGTCCCCAAAAGAGCTTTAACGAGATTCAAAAAAATGGAACAATTAGCTGATTGTTACCCAGAAGTCAGCCCATCACATTTGGTTCATAGCATTAAGTGAATTGAATGGTACTTTGAATATGATTTACTTATAAGCTTGTCACTATGAAAGCCAGTAGGGAGGGAATGAAAAGGTGACATCAGACCTTTAATATCTTACTTTCACATTGCATTATCAACTTTCTGTAACTATCTACCTCCCCCACAGGTGCCAGTGCCCGTTACATGGCCATGAGAAACTAAGCAAGTCACTTGTGTGAGATTTTACTGTAGCTCTGGAGATTCATTATCTGGCATAACTAAAACTACCTTTAGGACCAGAATTTATAGAATCAAAGTATATTTGCTCAAATAAGTTATACTCCTCTTTGATGGTTAAGTTTTGTTGTCAACTTGATCTGCTTAAGAATCCACAGACATTCCTAATGAATGGGTCTCTTAGGTTGTTTCTAGGAAGGATTAACTGAAGGAGGAATTCTTCCCCCAGGGTGAGCCAGTGCTGCTTGCTGCCTTCCAGTGTGGCCTGAAGACCAGCATCTCTCCAGGAAGCCTCCAAGCCTTCAGTGCTGGACTAGGACTGCTGAGGCCTCCAGCCTCGTGGACTGAGCAGCTCCTGGGCTCCTTGACTCTCAGGCCTGCAACTGCTGTTGTTGAACTGCTGTAAGCTCATCCAATATATTCCCTTTGAATGCAATTCATTCTATCAGTTCTGTTCCTCTAGAGAACCCACACCAAAGAAATGCACATCTTCACTGGCAGTAACAGAATTAACATACAGTTAGCTTTGGTAATGGGGTGAAGCAGGTTGGTAGTGGCATTCACATGCGTGCTGAGAAGTTGGAAGGATGACAGAAGAGGTTTACTCCAGAGTTCCTGGACGGCGGCTGGAGGACCAACGTGCTCTGCCTTGCAGTAGAAAGGGTGTTGGATCTAGAGTGCAGCCACTGAGTAGAAGTTACAGCATGGTTTGGGAACAGCAGTCTCCTGGCTGCTTGCTTGCTCCAAGATTTTTACTTTGTAAAAACCAGGCCAAAAGGTCAGTCTATGGCACTCCATGCTCCCGTAGCTGCCCTTTGAGGGGAGCCTGTCTTCCTTAATGCCACACTTTTGTCAGAGAACATTGTCAGGGGCCACATGACTGGAAAACAGCCATTTTTATTAGTTATTGATTATTTTTAATAAAAAGTTGTACTCTTATGCCCCCGCCCCCATCCCAATTCTGCTGAGGGTTTCTTCAGTAGGGTTATCGGTATTCATTGTGGAGACCAAGAGGCCTATTTCTATTTGTGTTACACACAAGATCTATACGCAGGGGTAAGTCCTTGTCTGTGAGAGGCCTGAGTTCTCTTCGAACCCTAGTTTTTCCCAGGGCCTCTCCTGGGCAGGCTGAGGATTGCACAACTTTACCGTGGGGACGCAGAGAGTCCAGGAGGGGCCCTTCCTTCCCTTTGTGAGGTACAGAGCACCTGTCTGTCTGCAGTTTGCATCTTCAGTCTCGCTGCCTGACCTCCAGTTCTTCCTGGTTAACTTCCCCTCAGCTGGTCGGGACAATACTTCCAAAATGCAATGCAGACTCCAGTATCACCAAGGTTCTGATTTGAGCCCTGCTTTGACTTCCCAGGGTGTTTTCCATGGTTTAGATTTTACTTCTGGAATCCATTTTAAGCTTCTTCTGAACAGGTCATCAAACTGCCTGAAAACTTTTATTAATAAGCTCATAATATGGAGTTAGATGTATGCTTTCACAACTGCAATGCATTAATAAAATCTGATACACTTACTGACATTCTGAAGGCCTTTAAGCACCTGTATACGTTTGCGGCATTGTTCCTCGGGGGCTGAAACACAGTGCCGCAGTGCCGGCTCGCAGAGTTCAGCCTCCTCCCGGACACTGGGCCTACGCTCTATCTGCACTCCCGGATTACATGCCCTCTACAGAGACAGGCTCTCCTTTCCAATATCTTGTCTTTCTTTAATTTTTTGGAAGCACTTCCCTGTCCTGTGCTCCTTTCTTGTTTCCATGTTTGACCTATGCTCTTTGACCTCACGCTGCCTTCACCCTAGACCTTATGAATGCATGTTGTCATTATTTGATTTATTTTCTCATTATTTCATGACACATAAGCTCAATGACAGTTGAGGTACTTTGGATCTTGAATTTCACCCCAAGGTCCACATGTTGAAGGTTCTTCCCCACGGTGTCTCTGATGGGAAGCGATGAAACTTTTAAGAGTTGTGGCCTCATGGGAGGCATTTAGGTCGCTGGGTGGGGCATATCCTTGAGAAGATTGTGGCATGCTAGCCTCCTCATTTCTTCTGATTTGCCATGTCATCCCACCACTGTGTGTTGCTGTATCACAGGTCCAAAGAGATAGGACCAGTCTATTCTAGACTGAAGCCTCCAAAATTGGAGAAAAATTAGACCTTCTTTTCTTAAAAGTTGATTATCTTAGGCATTATGTTATAGCAACAGAAAAAAATATATGTAACAGCAGCAACCATTTCAGTTTTACCCTGCCAATGGTAAGCAGTCACTAAGTAAAGGGAAATTAAGTGACTGGCTGGGAAGAGCAGTACTTCACCGCATAGCACCACACCCGTGGGTTTTATCAATACCAGCCTCAGTGGTGGCACGGACACCTTTTCCGAGGTTTAATGCCAGAAGTGGATGAATCCACACAGGACACCTGGTTTGTGAGGTGTGGAAACATCATCACTCAGCTTCTTAACCACGTTTCTGTTCCACTTGCCACTTTGACATTTCTGATCTATTCTATGTCACTACTATGAATTGCTTGATTTGTTAATATGCAAATTTCATCATGAAAATTACAAGTTGCAGAAAATTTCAGTTTTCTTTTTTCTTTTGTAATATCCTCCCACTTCCTGTCATCCAAGGAAAGTTACAGAATATTTAGTGTAGAGGCTTTATGATCTATTGATTGGTTTGCTTTCACCATTTCTACATGGAGTCAATACTCAACCAAACTGTATTTTTACACTTTCTTTATAAATATTTTATTTATATGAGAGAGATGGAGAAAGAGGCATATATATAGAGAGAATGGGTATACCAGGGCCTCTAGCTACTGCAAAGAACTTCAGATGTATGTGCCACCTTGTGCATCTGGATTACATGGGTACTGGGGAATCAAACCTGAGTCTTTTAGGCTTTGCAGGCAAGTGCCATAACTGCTAAGCCATCTCTCCAGCCCAATACTTTTATCTTTAGCAATGTGGTTAATATCATAAACTTAGAGAAATTTAAAATTACTTAGGTCTTTTTTATTCTAGATCTAATAATAATGATAACTTAATTATTAATGATAACTTCTGCTACATGAGCCAATTAAAAACCTATATAGGGGCTGGGAAGATAGCCTAGAAGTTAAAGGCATCTACTTGCAAAACCTTTCAGCCCTGGTTCAATTCCCAATCCTCCCATATAAACCAGACACAATAAGTGGTCTGAGTGTCTAGTGTTTGTTTACAGTATGAAGAGGCCCTGGGGTGCCCGTACACATACGCATATAAATGCATCAGAAGGGGGAAAAGCTGAAACTATAGCCAGAGCTAAAAATATTTTTTAAACTTATGAAAAATTTAGAATATAAAATTTTAATGACTGAAATTGACTAAAATGTAATAGATGGACTTAATAAAACATTAGAAAGAACAGAAGAAATGACGAGTTAACAGGAAAATAATCAGTTGATGCAAAGCACACAGCTTTCACCTCAAAGGGAATAAGAGGTAGTTTATTCTGGAGCTAAATATGAGTGACCATGGCCCAGAAACACAGATTTTGCTTACTCCAAATTTTATGTTCCAATGTACTAGCAACTTCATGTAGTTTGTACAGTTGGAAAAAAAGAAGGTCATAAACCATGGTACTTTTCAAATACATTGGTGGAATCTCAGGTAGGCAGGTTATAGCTAAGTGGGAACACCTCTGTTAGAGGTTTCAGATGCTTTCTGATAACACTGTTAGCCTTGGGGGTGGTGGAAGCTTGTGGTCTGTTAGTATGTTCCAAAAAGATTTCACCTAATCACCTGATAGTCACTAGGATGTTAGGTCAGACACAAAGGTGGAAATAAATGGATATTGCAGAACTAAAGGTAGTGCAAGATAATTTCATCCTGTAATACTTCAGTTCTCTATGATCACAGTTCTTTCACAGATCAACTCATCCTTGTTGGGATGTAGATGCTGTGCTTTCTGGGAATTTTAGTTCACAAAGTCCAAAGGAAATATCTATACCAATATATCCAAAAAAATAAAATGGATAAAACAGCTTGGTATAAGGTCTGTGGTGGTTTGAATAGATGGCCCCCAATATATTCAGTTTTTTTATTTGTTTATAGTTTGCATCTGCAGCCACCTGGCTGGAGGCAGTGTCACTGGGTGGACCTTAAGGTGTGGTGGTGGGTTTAAGATTTCAATCTAAAGATATGCAAAGTGTGGGCTGGAGAGATGGCTTAGCGGTTAAGTGCTCACCTGTGAAGCCTATGGACCCCAGTTCGAGGCTCGGTTCCCCAGGTCCCACGGTAGCCAGATGCACAAGGGGGCACACACATCTGGAGTTCATTTGCAGTGGCTGGAAGCCCTGGCACGCCCATTCTCTCTCTCTCCCTCTATCTGTCTTTCTCTCTGTGTCTGTTGCTCTCAAATAAATAAATAAATAATGAACAAAAAAATATTTAAAAAAAAAGATATGCAAAGTGTGCCTAGCTGGAGTTCCTGAAATTTGCTATGTGGTGTGGCTTTAGGCTTTTGCCTCTTTCTCTGTCTGCTTGGACCTGTAAAGGCAGGCCAGCTTCTTCTGCCATTATGGAACTTCCCCTGGATCTGTAAGCTTCAATAAATCCCTTCCTCCATAACTGTGCCTGGTCTGGAAGTTCATCTCAGTGAACCTGAAGCTGTCTGCTACAAGTTCCAACATATGGATAATAATCAAAAAGGACAGGATGAAATGTAATCACATTTGAAGACATGCTAAAAACAAATTCTAAACTGACTATTGTAAAAATGATCCAAGAAGCTCTGTAAATCTCACACAGAATAAAGGAAGAGAAAAACATATTTAGGCACATCATAACACAGGTGCTTTAAAAAAAAAACAGGTAAGAACAGCAATTTTTAAAATAATCCAATCCAAAGACAGCAAAAGTGCATTGTTCAAGGAACACAATAAGGCTGGAAATTTTGGCATCAATTATAAAGCTGGAGACAAGGGAAATCAATTTAAAAATCTTAAACAAATGACTGCACTCAAGAACACATTCATCAAAAGTTACAGTGAAATAAATCACTTGAACTTGGAGAAGATGTATCATGAGCAGACACAGGTTAAAAGAAAGCAGTGAGCCAGGTGTGGTGGCCCACCCCTTCAATCCTAGGACTCGGGAGGCAGAGGTAGGAGGAGCGCTGTGAGTTCGAGGCCACCCTGAGACTACGGAGTGAATTCCAAGTCAGCCTGAGCTAGAGTGAGACCCTACCTCAAAAAAAAAAAAAAAAAAAAAAAGAAAAAAGAAAGCAGTGTAACTTTTCACCAGAAGAAAAAGAGTTCTGATGATGGAATCATGGGTGGAATGAGAGAAAGAAAGAAAAACTGTGAGAAATCTAGACATGTGGGATGAGCTAGAGTTTTATGCATCCCAGGATAGTCTTGAACTCACTATGTAGCTGAGGATATCCCTGAACTTCTGATCCTCCTGCCTACACTGCCCAAGTGTCAAAATCACAGGCATGTGCCATGATGCTGGGAATAGAACCGAAGGCCTTGCAGATTGTAGGCCAATACCCTTCCAACTGAGCATGTCTACAGCCTGAGTTGTATCAATATTGACTTTTTAAAGTAAACAATTGAAACAGCCATATGGAGTTTCAAATGCATGTTCAACACTTAAATATATAAAAATCATAACAGATTTCAGAGTAGAGCAAATGGAACTTAGAAAGTGGTAAAAGTATGAATGTGATTCTAACTATATATAAGAAACACAGTTTCAAACAAATTTACATGACTATTGAAGGCAGAGAATGTAGGAAAATATAAGCACCATAAACATGAACAAAATGGAATTGACAGGAAAGGATCTGATAGTGGTAAGGGTCAGTTCTTTAGGAAATGCGTATCTGGAGCCCCTCCCATCTCCTCCCTTTACTTCCCTCTCTGCGTACCAAATTTTCCTATCATAAAGGGAACCATTTGACTGCTCTTTAAAGTACCTAAATTGTTTACTTCCCAGATTTCTGTCACAAGTAGATCACTGGACATTCACAGTCTTCTACATGTTTACAAGAAAATACAGCAAATGCAATTCAACCTTCACATAGGTTTCTCTGTCAACTACAGTCTGCTTCAATTTCTGTGTCAGAGCGCTGTGTCACGGTGACCCAGAGGACCAGAGGTCCTCACTCTTGTGTCCGCTGTGCCTGGCTGAGCACTTGCTACTGCTGCTCTGCTCTGGGGAGCCGGACATTCAAGTGGTCGTTGTGGAGTGGCTATGGGTGACTGTCATGTTCTGCGGAGTGTAATAGGAAGCAGAGAAGGAGAGTGCAGGAGAGTTGGTGCTGACTTGAGGGAAGAACCTGAACCTACCAAAGAACATTTTTTGTTGGACCAGAAATAATAATCTACCATCTACCATCGACTTACTTCCCGCACCCCTGTCCTTTATTCCAAACTCCAATCTCAGAGCATTGGATGGATTTTGTTAGAAGCGTCATGTAATCCCAAAAGTTTCTTTGATTTAACTTGCCTTCTACCCTGCATCTGTACTCTGGTATCTTTAGGTATAAGACTTGATGCCTCAAGTAATGTGGGGTTAAAGAAATGAAATCCTCAACCATTTACTGCTCCATGGTGAGAGGAGAAGAGAATATCTAGGGATTAATCTTCCAAACTATGCTTTGCTGCTTTTCTTGGTGAGATAACTAAAGTTTAAGTTATAACACATGATCTGTACTATAAAAACTATCACATTGGTCAACTGTCAACTTATCAGCTACTTTGGGCAGCTGCATTGACACTAAGACTGGTAATACTACAGTGTCCGAACGTTATAGTAATTAAACTCTGGGCCAGCTACATAGCTCAGTGGGTTAAGTGCTTCCTGTGTCAGCATGATGACCTGAGTTTGAATCACCAGAACCAGTATTGACAGATGGATGGTTTAAGTTAAGGCAGTTAAGGCACTTGCCTGCAAAGCACGCTCGAATTTTCAGGTCCCACATAAGCCAGACACACAAGGTAACGCAAGTGTGCAAGGTCACACATGCACACAAGGGGGCACATGCATCTGGAGTTCAACTGCAGTGGCTGGAGGCACTGGAGCTCCAGTTTTCTCTATTGTTCATTCTTTCTCTTGCTCTTAAAAAAATTGAAAAATGACAGACATTGTAAAGGGTTTCATTTAACCCCAGCCTTCTGATAGGGAGATAGAGGGCATAGACAGGAGAATCCCTGAAGCTTGGGTGTCACTTAGCCTGACACCTCCAGTAGTGACTCTGCCTAAAATAAGGTGGAAGTGAGGACGGCACTCAGGGACGCCTTTTGACCTCCACCCTCTCTGTATCACATGTGTGCCCTGTTCACACTCACACACCACATGCATATGACCATGAATTCTAAGCTCTTTGTTGTAGTGTGTATACTTATTTTTCTACATGTATGTTAAAATAATATGCACTGTAAAGTCTTATAGAACAGTCATGCAGATATACACGAAGAAGAGTGGGATGTTGTTAACATTACTTTTCCTTTTCTCATCCAGCCCTCAAAACAATACACAAGCCAGGTGCCGAGTTGTGCTGGTTTGAACAGGAAATACCCCAGGGGCCTCAGTGGTAACTATTGGCCCCCAGCTGGTGGTACTATTTTGGTAAATAGTGGAAGCCTTAGGAGGCAGGATATAGCTGGAGGAAGAAGGTCACAGAACATGATTTTGAAGGTTCTACCTGGTCGGGGTCCCCTCCTCTCTCTCCCTGTCCACCATGACATGAACAGCCTTCTCCCGAATCTGCTCTTGCCACCTAACCTCGGCCCGAAGTAATGGAGCCAGCTGACGCACACTGAAACCCTACAATACTGAACGCAAGTAAATCCACATTCCCTTCAAACCACTCTGACAGGTATTTGGTCTCAGTGGTGAGAAAAGTAAGTAACATGAGAGGAAAATTACTTTCTATAGCCTGATATCACCTCACTGTCTTTGTCAATGAACTTGAAATTGAACTCTAGGATAAAGATGTCTCTCTAAGCCTCCTCTATAGTCTCCCTGCTTCAACAAAAAGGCTGTTTTGGAGGGATAAAGGAATCTATAAGCTTTCTTGAACTCTTTTAGAGGCAATGGGATACTTACCAGGGGAATTTAAACAGGGAAAAGAAAGGAATGAGAGAAAAGTGTACAGACAAGTACCAAGTGCCTAGAACGGTTAGAAATTGTGACCATATATATATATATATATATATATATATATATATATGTATAATCAGAAGTCTTCATTTTACACTGAGGAAGGAGAATGTGGTCTATCAGATGCTGAAAGAGTAAGGAGTGGGATTGCAATAAAATGGCTTCAATAGGGCTGGAGAGATGGCTTGCTTGCTAAGTCTGATGGCCCAAGTTCGATTCTTCAGTGCCCACATACAGTCAGATGCACAAAGTGATGCATGCATCTAGAGACAGAGAGAGAGAGAAAGCGAAGATAGAAAGAGTGAGAGAATGGACACACCAGGGCCTCCAACCACTGCAAACAAACTCCAGATGCATGTGCTACTTTGTGTATCTGGCTTTACTTGGGTATCAGAGAATCTAACCCCAATGTTTATGTTTTATGGATAAGCACCTATTTTTAATAATACCATATTCTACTTATTTTTATCATGTAATAATTTAGTCAAAATTTGAATGAGTTTATTATATATATGTACAATCTTTTAAAGATTTATTTATATTTATTTAGTTATTTATTAGACAGAGAAAGAGAGAGAGAGAGAGTGAATAGGTGCACCAGGGCCTCCAGCCGCTGCAGATGAATTCCAGACACATGTGCTACCTTGTGCATCTGGCTTATGTGGGACCTGAAGAGTCGAACCTGGGTCCTTGGGCTTCGCAGGCAAGCACCTTTACTGCTATGCCACCCCTCCAGCCCTAATAATATTTAAAAAATTATTTATTTATCAAAGAAGGAGGGAGAATGTGTGAACCAGCACCTCTTGCCATTGGGAGCAAACTCCAAGCCCATGTGCTACTTTGAGGACTATCCGTGTGCTGGGAACTGAACCTGGGCTAGCAGGCTTGGTAAGCAAGTGCCTTCAACCGCTAAGCCACCACTCCCAGCCCTTAGGATTGTTATGATTAAAATATAATTTTCCTTTTGTTGGCTTTTAAAATACTTAGGAAATAAACCACTGGGGCTGGGGAAATGCTCGCTCGGCCCAGTGCCTGCCCTGCAAGCATGAGGACCCGAGCTTGACCCTCAGCGTTCCTGTGAAGCTGTCACGGTGGCACATGCCTGGAACCTCCAGCTGGGGAGGCAGAGACAGGGGGCTTTGGAGCTCCCTGGCCAGCACCAGTCAGACTAGCCTTGACTGTGAGCTGCACGCCAATGACAGACCCAGTCTGAACGATACAGGTTCGGTGGTGTTTCTGAGAATGATATGCAAGGTTATCCTCTGGCCTACGCATGTACATGAACTTACGTGTGCACACACCCACACACGTCACACATAAAAATAAAAACGGAAATGATATTTTTGGCAGAAGCTTTCATAATTATAATGAATAAATGCTAGAGCACTAGTTTGCTGTTTTTCCTGCAAAAATGCAACCGCGACAATTGGAGAGACTAACATTAAAATGACGGATCAGGGCTGGAGAGATGGCTTAGCGGTTGAGCGCTTACCTGTGAAGCCTAAGGACCCCGGTTCGAGGCTCGGTTCCCCAGGTCCCACGTTAGCCAGATGCACAAGGGGGCGCACGCGTCTGGAGTTCGTTTGCAGAGGCTGGAAGCCCTGGCGCGCCCATTCTCTCTCTCTCCCTCTATCTGTCTTTCTCTCTGTGTCTGTCACTCTCAAATAAATAAATAAATAAAAATTAAAAAAAAAAATGACGGATCATGAGTTCCCAGCTCTGCTGGTTGTTAACTGAAGCCCCAGGCACGGGCTGTACTGTGGAGCAGAGGGGGCGGCTGGGAGGCAAGGGTGTAGCTCAGCTGGGGTGCCGGCCAAGGGCCAGTTGGAGGGATAAGAAGTACTTGGGTAATTTTAAGTGAAAAGTTGTTTCCTCCACGGAATTAGCCGCTTTACGAGAATCTTCACAAGGCTCTATGAACGGCCAGACTGATCTGGGAGCAGAGCGAGCGCCTCCGGACGATTAGGACAACGGGGACTTGGAAAGGAGAGGCAAACCGGCGCGCCCAGGAGCACAGCCTGACGCCGCGAGGAGGTCGGCGGAGCCCGCGCCCGCTCTGCCCTCCGTGCCTCGCCCCGGCACCGCGAGTTCTAAGCCCGGCCCGCGTCTGGCTGCCATGGGAGGTGTGCGGCTGCAGCTTCACTCGGCGTGTGAAACCCACAAGAGCAGCGGGAATACATCTTCTTCCTCATTTCTGTCTCTACATTTTTCACGAGTGGGTCCAGGTGACCAAAAACCACAGACCGAGCTCAATGGTGACTACGTAATATTGTTGGTTTTCCTAATCTATAGTGTGTGAGGTAGTGCAAACATCGAAACTCCAGCTGAGCAGATTGGTCCACCATATCCATGCCAGTACGATTATAAAGCTACAGGATAATGTGAACTTAACACTGATTATGAATGAATGAGAAGCCACCAAGAGACCCATGTCTGCTTAAGCAAGAAGCCTGAAGTCATCAAACTTATAGAAAAAGGGGGTAGAATGGAGGGGGCAGGGGATGGGTGAGGGGAGCAGGTGAAGAATTGACCTTCAGTGAATACAGATTTTCAATAACGCCATTTCAGAAAGTCCTAGAAACACTACAGCAACGTGCACACCAGCAGTCAGTAACGCAGTGCTCACTTACCTTCCATTTCGCCTGTGAAACAACAAAGAGTAAAAACCAGAGACCCGGGCGCTTCACGGACACTATGCAGCTTCCCTCCCTGAGCGTCGTGTCCCTTGACATGGGGCAGGTCAGCTCTTCCCATTCCCCATGCACGTGGGAAATGCTATGGAACCAGCAGGGTCATGAGTTCTGAGAGTCAAGACAAAGCCGCTGCAAAGGTGGCCCCTTTGCTAGCTTTGTGTCACTAGTTATCAACTGATGGCATAACTTATAAAGAGGTTCTTTGGGCTCAGGATTCCATCCATGATTCATGAGCCATGATCCATGATCCATGAACCCCAATGCTTTGGGCCTGCGGTAGATAGCACAGCGTGGTGGAGTCATGGAGCAGAGCAAGCGGCTTACTTCATGCCAGGGGAAGAAGAGAAGAGGCTGTGGTTCCACCTTCCCCACGCAAGGCATGCCCCAATGCCCTAAAGTCTTCCCATAAACTCTCGCCTTTGAGACGTTCCCCCACCTTGCAGTGGCATTGTGCTCTGAGCCAAACCTGTAACATATGACCCTTTGCAGGACATTTACAGTCCAAATTTCAGCAGCCAGGTCTACTAACAAAAAGAAAACATGGATTAATTTTTACAATAATAATTGTCTGTAAATTAAATAGAATACTTATTCTAGAAGCTGTGGGTGCAAAGAAATATTCATTGTTAATTTTTTTTTTTTTTTTTTTTTTTGGTTTTTCGAGGTAGGGTCTCACTCTGGCCCAGGCTGACCTGGAATTCACTATGTAACCTCAGGGTGGCCTCGAACTCATGGTGATCCTCCTACCTCTGCCTTCCGAGTATTGGGATTAAAGACGTGTGCCACCATGCCTGGCAAACTTAAATGTTTTACTTAAAGCAGTCTGCTTATCCAGAACCTGAAATATCTGAGATGGTATTTTCAAATCAGCAGTGTCTAAAGAACAGACATAGCACAGAGTGATTAAGCCACTA
Organism: Jaculus jaculus; assembly: GCF_020740685.1. NCBI lineage: Eukaryota > Metazoa > Chordata > Mammalia > Rodentia > Dipodidae > Jaculus > Jaculus jaculus. Next base: position 336,873,559 of record NC_059102.1, on the reverse strand, counting down.
GCAAGTTCACTAGTCTATTATGAAATCTCTCCTTTCTCTGTTTCTCTCTCTCTCTCTTTCTCTCTCTCTCACACTCTCTCTCTCCCTCTTTCTCTGTTTCTTTCTCTCAGCTCTTGCTCAGTTGCACAGATTGGCCTCAAACAATTCTCCTGCCTCAGCCACACAAGTGCTAGGATTTTAGATATGCACCAATATACTCATTTTTTAATGTTTTAGAAACACATCTGAAAGTATAAATTGTACAAAGAATGAGTATAGATACAACAGGAAAGCTGGATTTGATCTTTCATCCAAGATACGATACTTATTTTATGTGTAAAGCACAAAACATTCAAAGCCCTAAAATTTAAAAAAAAAAAAAACATTTGAAGATTTTAAAAAGGTACAATTTTGTAATCCACACTAGCTCTGATGAGAAAAACAAAACTTCTTGTAAGCGTGGTATCAAAAATTGCATCAGTATTTCCCAAGTTTTCTTGTTTTCAGGCTTGGAGTTTAGTTTTCAGAGGGAGAAAAGGGACAAGATAATTGGGCTGTATTATTTTTGTGAAATTTAAAAAATTTTTTAAAAAGTGAATTAATCTGATATTCAGAAGTCCTATTTTATAAACCCTACTTAAACTTAGGAATGTTTATTTTCAATGTATGAATATCTTATTTGTAATAACCAGACCAGATTTTTCTAAAATATAACTTCTAGTTCATAGATGTGGTTGTAACATCTTTGGAAAAGTGGGATGAAACAACATGATCTACTATCTAGACTAAGAATCAATACTTTCCAGATCATCTGAAAATATGGAGTTCAACTGCATTGTCTCATTCAGACCAAGTTTGCTTTTTCCAAGGATATGGCTAATGGCTTTTAAAGACATTTCTCTTCTGACCCTTCTCCCAAGGGGAAGTTCTTTGCACGTTACAAAGGATGTGGGCCCTCATTCCTCAGAGCATGTTTTAAACAAAAGTCATTTAAATACACCTCACAGGCGCTGCACATGTTTCTTATCTCGGCAACACCGACTGCAAAGGTCAAGTTTAGGATGAAGTTTTTAAACCCACTGGATTCCTTCACCTTTGTGCCTGTTTTATTCTTCTTTCCAGTAAATTTGATAATTCCCAGATCGAGTCCAGACAATAGCAAGACTGTTTGAATCACAAGCAAACTCTGGGATGGAAACTTCGTCCATTTTCTGATCTCCAGCTATCTGGATATGTGATGTGGGGAGACCCATGCATCTGGATGATGCTCTGTGTGCCTGGATCGTGGGTGGCCACAGGGCTCCAGAGAAGGAGAAGAGCCAGGGCTCACGGAATGGAGCAGAAGAAGGAAGGGGGCAGGCCAGACCACACACAGGAAGTTCCTGGAGTATCAAGGGCCAAGAGAAGACAGCGATGTGTAAAGTCCTGTGCAGGAGGAGAGACGAGGCTCTGTTGAAATGAAGGCTAGACAGCTGTCGTGGGATCAGGAGCATAGAGGAGAGTCACGTCCCGTTAGCCAGAGAGAAGTGGAGAGAGTGGTCCTGTAACAGCTATGACTCTTCCTATTTTCCTTACCATAAACTTTTGCCAGCACCTCTGTTACACTAGCGAGGCAAAGGCGTCAACATGGCCCAGAAAATGGGAATTACACTAATAGAGGTGACATCTGAATTTTCAAATTAAAAACCTCCCTGAGGAGTGGCCAGTGAACTGGCTGACAGGTTAGCTTGCTACTAGCTAAGGCCAGCGTCCTAGCTCAGAGGCATTGTCTCTGCCTTTATTTTCTGGGAGAGATTCTCTTCTTTAGATGTTTGGTGGAATTAATCTGTGAAACCATGTAGGGTTGAACTTTGCTATAGACCTACTCCCATGATCTGCTTCTCTTCATGTTGGGTTTGATAAATTGTATCTTTTCAAGGAATTTTCAAGTCAGTTTCTTTTTAACTTTTTTAAAGAACATACTTAGTATGGATACATCATATGTTGGTACATCTTTTCCTTCCTGCCTGTCCCCATTCTTCAGGGGGCCCTCCTCATGGGGTTGCTGGTATTCCCTATGGGGTTGTAGAAAATGCATTGTGGGGGCAGCTGTGAGTTATTAGGGGGAGGCAATGCTCTGGGCATGACATCCCAACCTGTGGCTCTTACAGTCTTTCCACCCCCTGTTCCTAAGACCTCATCACTGAAGTAGACGTAAAACATACCTATCAAGTCCACTTTTTTAAACTGGCCAATTTATACCCATGTTTTCTTTACAGATTTCCAGTGCTATCTTTTAACATCTTGGATAAGAGGTCTCCCCCTCTTCTTGAGGCATTTTGTCACTTACTTTTTTCCTTGTTGTGGCACTGAATAAACACCTTAGAGAAAGAAGGGCTTACTTCTGGTTTGCAATTCGAGAGGAAGGCATGGTGCCTGTTCATCACACAGCTGGTCACATGGCATCAGGGTCAGGAAGCAGAGAGATGAATTATGTTAGTGCTCAGCTCACTTTCTTCTCTTTTTCCTATTCATTCAATCTGGGATCCCAGCCCAGCCCAGCCCAGAGAATGGTCCCATCCACATTCAGGGTGGATCCTCCATTCTTTTTCCCCTTCTTCTCCTCCTCCTCATTGCATTCCCTTCATCCCCTTTTCCTCCCCTAGTTATCTCCTCTTCCTCCCCTCCTTATCTCTAGAGTCACCCTTATAGACATGCTCCTAAGTGTGTGTCCCAGGTAGTTCTGAATCCTGTCAAATTGACAATGAAAATTAACCATCATAGGCATGTTTCCCATTCATTTTCCTTGGTTAGTGTTCTCAGAGGTTTATCTTTTTTGTTGACTTATTTTTCATTGCTGTCTTTAGTTTTCCTCTCTTATTTTCCTGTTTTTAATTTTCACTGATTTATGCTCCATTTTTGTTCTACTATTCATTTAAAATAGCATGACTTTTTTTCTATAGTTTTGTCAGCTTCACATTTAGATGCCTGGCTTCAGAATTTTCTTTTCTAATATAATTCTCTCTACACACTCCTTTCATTGCATCTAGCATAATTTGATAAGATGTACTTTCATTTTTACTTGATTAAACTTTTAAAAATGTTCTTATAATTTCTTCTTTGTAATACCTTCACTCATTACCATTGTAAACTCTACTGTCCCTTTCCTTGCTTTACCCTCCCCATTTTTTTCGTTTTGTTTTTTAAAATTTTTATTTGTTTATTTGAGAGAGAGAAAGAGACAGAGAGAGGGAGAGAGAAAGAGAGAATGGGTGCACCAGGGTATCTGGGCACTGCAAACAAACTCCAGATACAGGCGCCACCTTGTGCTTACATGGGTCCTGGGGAACCGAACCTGGGTCCTTTGGCTTTGCCGGCAAGTGCCTTAACCACTAAGCCCTCTGTCCAGCCTTCTCCTTTTTTTTTTTTTTTTTTGTTGTTGTTTTTGAGGTAGAGTCTCACTGTAGCCCAGGCTGATCTGGCACTCACTCTGTAGTCCCAGGCAGGCTTCGAACTCACAGTGATCCTTCTACCTCTGCCTAGAGAGTGGATTAAAGAAAGGCATGTGCCCCCACACCCACCAGCTACCCTCTCACTTCTTATAACTTATAAATGTACCTATAAACATACAATTTCCTCATTATGAATTATGTAGTCAGTGTTAATTCCCTGCTCAATATAAATCCCCCCAAAATAAAGTACACAGATCTGTCAAAGCTCTTTCTCATGAAGTAGAACAACTCTTTGTGCTGTGAGGGACATTTAATGCTTGTGACTGAGGAAGAGGAAGCTGACAAGGTGGTACACAAACGGGGAAGACGCATCTTTAAGACGGGCCCTTTAAAGACTTTTGATATTGATTGTCTTTTTGTTGTTGTTTTGTTCTAAAGTGTTGCTTCTCAAATTCTGCATGATTTCGATGGAGTGCACTCATGATGTCTGAGTGAAGATCATCTGTGAGTTTGATCTTGTTCTCTCAGGACAGAACATACTTTTATTACAATGTGCCAGGTTTATTTTTAATGTCTAAAATCTAACTGATCACACATTCTTGAAAGCCTGAGTCAGAGATCTATGATTCTCATAAATCATAAAAATCATTTACTCTGTGAATCACAGGACACAATTGTGTTTTCATTTCTATAAAAGAAAGATGAATCTGTGCGAGGTGATTGATTAAAGTGGTGCCTGTCTTCAGGCTCAATGATAGGATGTGAATCTTCTCAGACTTTGTTGGTGGCCACACCAATTAGGATCTGAAATCCTTACTGTCCAGATCCTGAAGACAAGGCTACACTTTATTAGAGAAATCAATTAAGAACTGATGACTTTGGGGGAGATTGATATACTGTAGCAGTTACCTTTTGGTTGCTGGGAGACAACACCCAACCAGGAGCTGCTTGTGGGAGGAAAGTGTTTATTTCAGGCTTACAGTTTCAAGAGGTTTTGTCATGATGGAAAAGAGTGCAGCAGAGTAGACATCCAGCTCACATCTTTATACATCAGCCCCCTGGCAGGAGCAATTTGGATGAGACAGCTCTTGCTCTTCTCTCCTGTCTTTCCCCAGGCAAAAAGGATTTTCAAAATGTTGAAGAAAGGCACTTTCATAGCCTTTCTATTACAAGTACCGTGTAGGAAAGGCCTAAGCTAACATACACACACGTTTCCAGTTTGATGGCTTATTTCTGTGGGATCGTACAGCCCCTCCTCCAGGTGTAACTTGCCCTGCATCAGCCGAGGCCTGGCAAGCCGCATGTGTTTCCAAGAATCTTTTCAAGTTTTCATGGAGTCTTGCAATAGAATGGATTAGTGGGTGTGGTGGCTTAAATGGGAGATGTCCTCATAGGCTCATGCATTGGAATATTTCATCCCTTGTTCGATGGTACTGTTTGAAAGGTTATGAATATTTCATCCCTTGTTCAGTGGTGCTGTTTGAAAGGTAGTGTAACCTTTAGGAAATAAAGCCTTGCTCCAGGAAGTGGGTCACAGAGTGTAGGCCTTGTAATTTTTCAGCCTAGCCCCACTTCCTGTTCACTCTTCTCTTCCTAATTGTGGACACAGTGTACAGACCACCCCACACGCCAGCTGCCTTGTCCTCGCTGACATGATGAACTGCACCCTCTCAACCAGTAGTACAGAGCACATCCTTCCTCCTTTGGTGGCTTCTTGTGTTTTGGTCACAGCAACAAGAAAAGTAGCTGATTGTGGTGGTTTGATTCAGGTGTCCCCCATAAACTCAGGTGTTCTGAATGCTAGGTTCCCAGCTGATAGAGATTTGGGAATTAATGCCTCCTGGAGGCAGTGTATTGTTGGTGGTTGCCTTATGGGTGTTATAGCCAGTGTCCCCTTGACAGTGTTTGGCACACTCTCCTGCTGTTATTGTCCACCTTATATTGGTCAGGAGGTGATGTCCACCCTCTGCTCATGCCATCATTTCCTCCTGCCATCATGGAGCTTCCCCTCGAGTCTGGAAGCCCAAATCAACCCTTTTTCCCCAAAGCTGCTCTTGGTCAGGTGATTTCTGCCAGCAATGCGAACCTGACTACAACACTGATAAAAAGGGAAAGTAGGAGATGAGGAAGGAGGACATGAGCTTCATTTCACTGGTTGGGCTAGCATCCAGGGGACAGCTGTGGCCACCCCAAGCATAGCCACCCTGCAGAAGTGCGAACCCCTCGGTTTCTATTCAGCTGCAGTCACCCAGCTTCAGTGCAGAAATGGTCACTAATACCTGTGCAACTCATTCCACATTCTAGGTCAGCTCCCCAAGCCTATCCCGAATACCTTCCTTCCCTTCAGTTTGCTGTTGGACAAATATAAAGTGCCACAATGCAGGACCCACAGGGAGGAGGCTAACGATGGTACCAACACGGTTGTATACACACTGTGTACATAATTGATAACAAAGCACATCTTACCATCACGATCCATTGCATCTAAACCCATAACTAGAAGCAGAATAGAGCTACTCCAAGAGTTAGCATTAAAAGAATATGTCACTAGCATGTTTAGGAAAAGCTATGTGTGGAAATGGCATTCACGTGAGAAGTCCAAAATGATGGAATACAGTGAATGCATGATGGAGTCCTAGTGTCTGGGGCGGAGCTACATAGCAGCTCTGAGATGTGAGGTACACTGGGTGGCGTGTGGGGGGGACTAGAGTAGGAATCATTCTTGTTACCAGTGGTCCATGCCTGGGTGCTGCCTGTTTGTTTCTTGCTCAAGGAATCAGAAGGAATTCATGCACACAGAGCAAAGCAGCAGGAAGGCTTACCAAGAGCGAGGCAAAGGTTCAAGCTTTGGATACAGCACCAGGAGAGGCAGCTACCTGAGGAAGAGAGCTCAAGGAGCCCTGGGTAGTTGCCGGGGCTTCCCTTCGAAGGGGAAGGAGGAGCTGTTACTAGCCGTGTGGTTTGGGCAGTTTCTTTCTTTCTTTCTTTCTTTCTTTCTTTCTTTCTTTCTTTCTTTCTTTCTTTTGTTCTCCTTTTATTTTTAGTAATGCTGTGATCATGTTCAAAACACTTTTAATGTGAGATTTTAGCACAATAGTTATAATTTTCAAAATGTAAATATTTTTCCAGACCAGAATTCCAATAATGGTCAGTAATGATTTTCATATCTTAATTGCTCATTAGCCATCTGTACTCACCCATGGTAATATCTATTCAGAGCATTTGCTAATTTTTTTAAAAATTTATTTTTATTTATTTGAGAGAGGGAGAGGTAGGGACAGGGAGAGAGAGAGAGAGAAGGAGAATGGGCATGCCAGTGTTTCCAGCCACTGCAAATGAACTCCAGATGCATGAGTCCCCTTGTGCATCTGGCTTACATGGGTCCTGGAGAATCAAGCCTGGGTCCTTTGGCTTCACAGGGAAGTGCCTTAACCGCTAAGCCTTCTCTGCAGCCCCATTTGCTAATATTTTTAAATTAGTTACTTACACAGTGTGTATACAGCCATGTTGGAACCATCATCAGCCTCCTCCCTGTCCTCTCCTCTCTGAAGGGACTCTCATCATTGGGGAACGTGGGTCGTGCATTGTGGGGTTAGCCATCAGTTATGGGGAGAAGGCAATGTCTGTGTGCAAAATGTCCTAACATGCGGCTCTAACAATCTTTCCGCTCCCCCTTCCATGAATTTCTCTGAGCTGTGTTGGGTTCATTTTAGGTCTATTTCAGTGATGGGAGGTCTGAGTCCCTGTGTATCTGGGTTTTTAGGAGTTGAGTGTCCTCTGTGTCTGTTTCCTTCACCCTTGTGCTGATACCGGGGTCACGAAGAAAGCCGCACTCTAGATCATTTCCCCACCAACTCTATGGTTTCAGCTGGGGCCCTGGTGAGGTACAATGGGCTGATTTACTCCTAAGGTTCTATGTCCAGCTAAAAAAGAGAAGCAGATTGTCCAATGGAGACTGAAATCAGCACCAGATAAATGGGATAACCATTATTATTTTGGAGAGAATTGAATTGGTGTGGCCCTCTTGTAGCCAACAATTGGTGGGACCATGGATTCTTTCCTTTGATTGACAGAATTGAGTTTCGTATCCTTTTCTCTATTGAACGTGCCCATTTTCCATGATGTATCTGATTTTACAATATGCATGCCCAATTATTCATAGGCATAGATGGTAGGTAGGAGATTCTCTCTGAAATTTAATCAGGGGACACACCCTACCTTTCTTCACATGCACTATGGCCAGTCCAGGCTGGATGGGTTCCCTGTCTTAACAATCTCCAAAATACACAGGAACATGTTTGAATGGAAAACAACCACAAAAGGGAGCTTACTAAACGTTACTAGGGGAGGACCTAGAAGCCTAGCGTATTCTGTTATTTGAAATACAGCACCCATGAGGCTCAGTGTCGGCAAGGGCCGCAGCTTCCCAACATGCTGCTAGGTTCATTGTTGGGAATAGGATGTGTTTACTGTTCAAGGCAAGCACTGTTCTGGCCCACTTTGCCTTAAGCTTGACTGTCTCAGTTTCAGTTACAGAGAAGTTTAATAAGAGTTACTTTTTTCCACAAAGTTTTAAAGTATAAAATATATTAACAACCTTCTATATGATGGTCAAACTTCAGGGCAGGGGAGAAAAGACACATTTAAAAATGTATAAATGAGAGGTCATGGTCTCTTACCCAAATTCCAGACATGAGACCCACGGTTCAAAAACATAGGCTGTCTTCTATGAAGGGAAAGTTGAGTGACCATAAATAAGGTCTCTGGGATACTGCAATCAATAAATTCTAGAAATATTTCCTCAAAGGAATCTGACTGAGAGAGTCTTGGGAAAAGAGGAACACCTAGAGATAGTATTTAGAGGATTGTAAATCTATGACTTTGGCCCCCTGATGGTGACAAATGCCACTGTGGCCCAGGTCAGAGTTTCAAATTTTAGGGTGACCACATTTCACAGTGGTCTAGCTGGCTCATAGTCCTGTGATGTAGATTTTTCAGTTCTCTAATATAGCCAAAATGATAGTTTTGGTGACTGGTAGAATTTCCACCATGGATCTTATAGACTGAGGGTCATTACTGTAGACAAAAACAGATGGAAGCCCTTGACCATTCCCAGCTTCATAAAAATAAACTAGTATCTCATCTATGGGGACTTCAGAGATGAATTTTTCATCAAAATTTGAAGGTGAGGGAGGTGGCTCAGTTAGCAAAGCACTGCCTATGCACAAGAACTTGAGTTTGGATTCCTAGGGTCCACACCAAATACCAGGCACTGTAATACACCCCTGTCATCCTAGCACCAGGGAAGCGGAGACAGGAGTCATCCCAGGGTTTGATTGATAGACTGTCTAACCAAATTAATGTGTCTCTGGTTCAGAAACATCCAGACTTAGAGACCCAATCTCTAAAATAATGTGGAAAGCTATTGAGGAAGACAGCCACTGCTAACCTGTCACCTCCAAATGCATGAAGGCACACGTGCCTACATGCGTAAGAGCATACATACATCCACACCACTTGCAAATGCATTTTTTTGAAAAAAATGTGGTCTTACACAATCTGATTGATACTGCCTTCTGATAAAAGGCAGAAGAGCCTTGGAGAGATTATTTTTGGCAGATAGAGTTGTGTGAAAACTCTTGAAACAAGTATGCCACCAGATGTGCTCTTCCACTGGAGCTAATCAGTGTCCAGCCTCGGTATGCGTGCTAGGGTTCTGTCAGCTATAGGACATCAGTAGCTGAAATGTGCTTCACATTCTGGCCCTGATGCAGTAATAGCTTTCATTAATTTCATTTTCCTTGTGTTCTTTCAGCCCCTGAAGCACTGAAATAGCAAACTCCCTTTATCCCTTCATTTTTATTTTCCTTATCAACAGATAGATAGTGAGCCTTCTGCTTCTGGCCAGGGCAGGATTTTTTCACTTAGGGCTTTGATAGCTCACAGGCTCTCTTGATCACCATCCCATCTGCTGTGACCTCAATCATCTCAATCCTATGGAACATCACGTGAATCCATGACAAAGGTCATGCTAAGTGACGGATCCTGGCCATCAGGAAGCAGCAACTTCCAGACTTGCAGCACTCATCCACAGAGAAAGGACCCTGAACAAGCAGCATCAAGAGTTGGGAACATGTTAAAAGTTCTCCAGCCTCACCCTCATACAAAACCTGATTTACAAAGTTGAGGTGTAGTAATGTCACTTACATTGGTACATTGTTATTTGCTGTTGCAGCTAGTTGATAACTGACTCCTGGGATGGGATAATACCTCTGCTTCATCTCAGACCCTCACATATTTATGCACAAGGGTTCAAAACAGTGCTTTGGGAAAAGGTGGAAGGTAAATCATTTCCCAGGCTGTCTGGTACACCCCCTCCCCTACTCCCAAATCTTAAGACTTGAGCAGAGGTCACGGTTGTTTATCCCATGATATAAAAGTGCATGTGGTGGGCACTGATGGGAAGCCTTAATCGGGAAGAAGACCTCTGCCTGGGACCCTGCTTTGTTACCTGCAGCTGACCGTCCGTTGATGGGTCTCCAGTCAGTGTCGAGTTTGATGTTCTCGTGTGTTTGGTACCTGCTGTTTCTCCTTTCACTTTTTTTTTTTTTTTTCGAGGTAGGGTCTTTCTCTAGCCTAAGTTGACTTGGAATTTACTCAGTAGTCTCAGGGTGGCCTTGCACTCGAGATTAAAGATGCATGCCACCATACCAGGCTTCCTTTTACTCTTGATTGTTACATTCCTTGTGTACTACAGGGCCAGGCAACAGGAAGGAGGCCAGGGCTGGCAGAATTTCCAGTGGTCTAGCTGCTAGTTTCAGCTACCTATGGCACCAACCCCTTGGAAATGCCTTTCAAAACAGCCATGTGAAGACACGGGTAAGTAATATTATTTAACAAGGCCATGAGTAAACCTTTAGAAATATGGCCCTGACCTTGCTAAACTTCTGTTAGCTCAATACTCTTCAGAGTTTTGACAGGGAAGACAAGCAATCTTTGAATCCAAACTTCCATCTTTTATTTGTAGTTCTCAGATTCCGATGTTTGGCCGGAATGAGAGCTTGAACCTCCACTCCTGACAGAATCTGGACTTTCATTGGTTACTTTCTTGTTGGTGTGGACAAATACCTGGCTGAAAACAACTAGAGGAAGGGAAGGGCTTGTTCCTGGCTCACAGTTTTGAAGGGAACGTTCATGGTGGGGAGGGAATGGTAGGAGAACAGCCCATCAGATCACCAGAGAGGAATTAGAGGATGAATGGGAAGTGAGCTATAAAACATCAATATCTGCCCCATTGACTCTCTTCCTCCAGCAAGGCACCAACTCCTAAAGATCCAAAACTTGCCCAAATAGCACCAGCTTCTGGGGACCAAGTGTTCATATACATGACGCTGTGGGGCATATTTCTCATTTGAACACCAGGAAGGAAGTATAGGAAAATTCTAAACAATATGGGGTACATACTTCTTTATCTTTTCTTTTCTTCCACGTCCATGAGCAGTAACAATGAAGTTCGTGGCAGCTATGACCACAGGTTTGCTAACTTATTGCACTGTGGGTTAGGAAGTTAATTTGGGAAGTTTTCAGTCAGTGTTCTTACTGACTTTGTCGCTCTCTTTTTCATCTCTCTTTCTCTCCTCTCTCCACACAATCACACTTTACAGACACCTGTTTCAAGCAGGTATGATTGTACTTGCTTGTAATCCCAGCACCTGTAGTAGCAGGAGAATCCTAACTTCAAGGTCAGCCTGAGTAATGTAGCAAGTCCTTATCTCAGAAGCAAAGAAAACTATCTCACAGTAGGAGCTTCTTTGTATGGTGTATAATACTGCCATTTATGTTATATACTCTTTGAGACAGCTCTGGCTCTCATAGAATGTAAAAAATTCACATACAACTAAGTGCGAGAAATTGGCAAATGATACAGATTATTACTATTTCTCCCATGAGAACAGGTAGATAGTATTTGCTTAGGTAAAAAAGAGCTGTGGCGTAGCCAAGGTACTATGATTCTCTAACCCCACTTTTTTATGTCCACGCAAAGGTCCTCAGGTAAAGTAGGATATCATCTGTTAATAATGACTCTTCCAAAGTGATAGGAGGGTGTCTGGTGTCCTGGCTGGACAGGAAGCGCCCCTCTCCAAGGCTCATATGTGATAGGGGCATGGCTGGTGTCGTGGCTGGACAGGAAGTGCCCCTCCCCAAGGCTCATATGTGATAGGGGCATGTCTGGTGTCGTGGCTGGACAGGAAGTGCCCCTCCCCAAGGCTCATATGTGATAGGGGCATGTCTGGTGTCGTGGCTGGACAGGAAGCGCCCCTCTCCAAGGCTCATATGTGATAGGGGCGTGTCTGGTGTCATGGCTGGACAGGAAGTGCCCCTCTACAAGGCTCATATGTTAGGAGCTTCATTTTTAGCTGCTGGTGTTATCTTGGGAGGTTCTGGAAACTTTGGGAGGTGAGACCTACTTGGGGAAGAGTTTGGAGGGTATCTTGTTACTGGTCTTTTGTGTTTCTTTCTCTCTCCTATCTGCTTGAGGGGAGCTGCTCTCCTCTGTGGCATGTTCTGCTTCCATGACTTGCCCAAGTCATGACACCATGCAGCCACAGTCTGAACCCCCTGAAACTACTACCCCAAATCAACAGTCAAACTAAGGCTTCTGGGTACTGGCATTATGTAGACATTTTATTTATTCCCCAAAATTTTCACTAAACATTCACTAGTTATAAAACTATTTCCAAAGTAAAGAGCCAAAGATTTTATTGGGAAAGCTCAGGAGAGTTCTAGCCTGTCTTTGGTCCCTGCCCATTCATTGGGAGACAGCAATGTTCTAGAGGCTGAATAAGCTTATTGAGTAGAAATAAAACACAATGTTCTTTTATAGAGCTATAGAAAAATGAATTAATACTGAGTAATATTTATTTCATTTTTAATTTTCTGAAATCTGAGGATTGCTACCATTTGTTCTGTCAGTGGGAGAAGACAGGAAACATCATTAATTTCTCCAAAAATTTGTACTCTGGGTTCCATCTAGATGTTCAGAATGAATGCCTATCTTCTAAGAGCAAAAAAATTCCCTACTTTGAAGGATGGTGTTCTTTTCTACATCATTATTTCATGATGTTCTGAGGAAAATGCTATCATTTTCAGGCTATCATTCAGCCTCCTCAATGAATTTGAAATACACTGGTAAATTTCAAGTCCTTGGTGGTTACAATCATTTATGTTATTACATGCTGGAAGATTCGCAGAGGACTAATACAATAGATTGACCTAATATTCGCTTCATGTGTTCCTTAGAATTTCTTGCAAGGCCTATGTCTCTCTGTGTGTGTGTGTGTGTGTTCCTATAGAAGCAGTAAATGTCAGCTTGAATGTCAGTCTAAGTTTAAATTCACTTTCCAACTCTGTAATTACTGGATAACTCTGTTCCTAATGTGCACAGTACACCTGGCGCCATCCCTGGTTCACAAGAGTATTCGATGAGGTAATCTATGACCAGGAAGGGTCTATCACTCTTCACTGATAATGTAAGGGGACTATACATAGGATAGGGTTGACTTCTTTGCACAGTGTATTGGTTACTTTACTCATTGCTGGGACAAAATTCCTGACCAGAAGCAGCTTAAAGATGGAGGAGTCTATTTTGCCTGATAGTTCCAGGAAATACTTTCTATTAAGGTAGGGAAAACATGGCCAAAATGAGTGGGACAGAAAGGAAGAGAGAATTAAAAAGAAGTGGGTCCAGGCTATAAAACCCCTAGACCTGCCCCAAAGTGATCATTTTCTCTAGCAAGATTCCATGTCTGACCTAAAGGTTCCACAATTTACTCAGTGTCACCAGCTAGGAACCAAGTATTTAAACCATGGACCTATGGGAAACCTGTCACATTTAAACCACAACAAACAGATTATTATATTCTCAAAATAAGTTCAGTAGCTTAATGTGGGGGATTCACACCTGTCCAGAACTCAGGAGGTAGATGAGGGCAGATGAGGAGTTTAAGGCTCTCCTCTACTACACAATGAGTTTGAGACCAGAAACATAAAATAACTAAAAATAAAATAAAAGGATTTATCTTAAATTGGGAATAAACAGCAAGAGACCAAATTATCACACAATTATGTTTGACTGTGGCACCTTTACCCTGTTTCCCCTTGGCCTTGGGATTTCAAACTAAATGATACTATAGTTTGAATGCATGTCTCCCAATAGATACAGTTTTATTTAAGCTTGTACCAATGTCACTATGGGCGGGTCCTAGGGTCCAGTCCTAAGGTGTGCTTGGGGTTGATCTGAGCTCCAGCCAAGTATATGTAAAGTGTATGAGCTCTGCCTGGGCTCCTGGAGTGAGCCTTCTTGTGGTGCTGGTGCTGGTCTTTTCCTCCACATGGACCTGTGGCAGGGGCAAGCTTCTTCGCCAATTATGGAACTCCCCCTGGATCTGTAAGCTTAAATAAATTCCATTCCTCATACAAAATGTGACTGGTTTGGAGGTTCATCCCAGCAGTGTGAAGCTGCCTAGGACAAAATTGGTGCCAGAGAGTGGTTTATTGTGTGATGACTCTGGCCTTGTGGATTTTGGTCTTTTGGTACTTTTGTTTTGGAAGAATGGACAAGGATTTGATACTTGTAACTGAAGATTGGTAGGCAATGTTTTAAACTATTCTAGTGAGAGCTTGAAAATGCTAGGTGCAGAGAGAATTGTATTTGGAGGCTTATGAGCTTTCTAAGGGGAAGAAAAGATGAGAGAAAACTTTGTTGGAACTGGGCTACTGGCATAAGAACTGGCTGCATTTTGATGCCCATGCATGGAGATTTTGAGCAAGGTTAAATTTATAATAAACTGATGTACTTGGCTAAAGATATGGAACTGAGAAATTTATGACTTAAAGTTGGAAAAACTCAAGCAAACTTAAAATTACTGGCACTGAGACTGGTTGCTCAAGGTGCTATTGTGAAATACATTATAATTCAGAAGAAAGATGGTCCAACTGCTTTACACTGAAGCAATGGAAAAGGTGCCCGAGGAAAGACTAAATATAAAAATGCATACTCTTTTGAAAAGAATTGACTAAAAGGAAGGAACCTGCTCTTTGAGGTTGATTTAATTGTCCCTGAAGTAAGAATATGGCTGTGTCCTGCATACCTGGTATTGAGTTTGGAAGCATGAAAAATGTGTGGCATGGGTCATGAAGTGCACACGGTCCCAGGAGCGGCTGCTGAGACGCAGCACAAGGCCGGCATGATGACCCTGATAGACCACTGGTAGATGTACTGCGGTTTACATGGAAACCCAAAGATGTTTTGGACATACCAGAAGTGCATAAGGGCTTCCATGGAGTGCTGTTGGCTCAGGGTGGAAGTTTTTCCTGGCTACTCGGCCCAGCTGGATGGACAGAATTGGAAATCCAGAGACTTGTCACTGGTCACTGGTTATGGATGTTGGACTAGAACTGCAGATGTTTGCTTCATAGTCACTGAGTTTGCATTGGTATATTCTCTCCTTGTTATGCCCTATAGCAGTCTGAAATGTTTACTCTGTGCCTTTATATGTAGAAATTATATAGTTTGTTTTGATGTTATATGACTCATAGCTAAGAGACAGTCTTAAATATCAGATGAGACTTAGGAATGATCTAAACTTGGAAAAGACTATTGGGACCTTTAAAGCTGGACTAAATACAATTTACAATGTGAGATGGTTATGACTCTATTGGGGGCCAGGGGCACAATGTGGTAGTTTGAATGGATGTCCCCCAATAGATTCAGTTTTGTTCAAGCTTGTAACTTGATATCACTGTGGGTGAATCCTAGGGTCCAGCAATAGCATGTGTTTGGGGTGGGTCTCAGCTCCAGCCTGATATATACAGCGTGCTGGAGCTCTGCCTGGGTTCCTGGAGTGAGCCGGCTTGTGGTGCTGGTGGTGGTCTTTTCTCCGCATGGACCTGGGAAAGGGGGCGAGCTTCTTCACCAATTACGCAACTTCTCCTGAATCTCTAAGCTTCAAACACATTTTGTTCCTCCCATAAACTGTCTGTGGTTTGGAGGTTCACCCCAGCAACATGAAGCTGACTATGACAGATGATCCATAATTGTACCTCCTGACTTTCCATCCAGACCCATCCCTGTACCTCTGAGGAATAAGATCAGAAAGGTATCATCACAGGACTTGAGATTTCACTCAAAGTTCCTGCCAGGCTTCCTTTCTTCTCTGCCAGTTACTTGCTTGCTTACTGATCTGAATCCCTCGAACAGGATACTGCTGCTTTGCTCATAGATAATTCAGTTGCTGACCTGCTCCAGCCTGTACAAACTATAACCTTCTCAGTTTTGATTTTTTTTTTTTTGTCCTCAACAAACTGATAATTTTTTCCTCTGAAAAATCATAGGCTACTAAAGTAAAGAATGTCGTAGCTGATTTGTTGAGGATCAAGTCTGTAGCTCTTTGCAGCTGGCAGGCTGAAAGACAAGGTGTAATTATCACTACTTGCTGCTTTTGTGGTCCCCTCCCACCTCACCCTGAAGAAAAGTCAACTTGTCTCACATTAATAGTGTGCAATGAGCTTGTGGGAAGTCATGCTACATTCAGGGAGTCCATGGTTTAACCCAGATGACTTCTCTCCAGTTCCTTGAAAAAGTTTTTGAGCCAGGCTAACTTTTGAAGTTGTTCTGAAAATGAACTCGTTTCTCCCTCCTCACTCAAATCTCCTGGGATTACATTCTTCCAAGACATCATGCTCAAGCCTATGGCGTGCACTCTGGGAACGATCAACAAGCCAGAGCTCCCGATTTCCCAGAACATAAATTGCTAAAGGGGAATAAAGGCTTTATTATATTGTACTTTATTTATTTGAGAAAGAGATCGAAAGATTGAAGGGGGGGGCGATAAAAAGAGAGAATAGTCACACCAAGACCTCTAGCCACTGCAAATGAATTCCAGACGCTTGTGCCACCTTGTGCTTCTAGCTTCTGTGGGTACTAGGGAATAGAACCTAGGTTCTTGTGCTTTCCAGGCAAGTGCCTTAGCAAGTAAGCAATCTCTCCAGTCCAGGAATAAAGTTTGTAACAGGGGAAAAAAATATCTTTCCAATGCTAGAAATTTCCCCTACTCATTTCCATTTCCATCCCACTTCTGGGAGTAGAATCTTCTAGAAAGACTTCAGATCTGAATATGCTTAGGCCATTGAAGCAAGCTACATGTGAGGCTTCTGTGACCTCCCTTTCACCTTGTCACAGGATTCTTTGTGTTCCTGTTCCACATTGCTTCATATCCAGACTTCCTCTTCCAACTCCCAGCTCTCTTGGGTGTGCTTATGCCCACTCAGCACAGTGCTGGGTGTGGAGGACGGAGAAGTTGAAATAAGCACGACAGTCTTCTCCTTTAAAGACTAGGGAGATAGCTCAGTAGGTAAAATTCTTGTCTCACAAGTATAGGACCTGAGTTCAATCCCCAATATGCACATAAAATGCAAGGCAGGATTGTACACACCTACAATCCCCATGCTGGGCAGTGGAGACAGCGGGGCTCCTGGGCTCACCGGCCAGCCAGTCTAGCCTAATTGGTGAGTCCGGTGTCAGTGTGAGGGCTTCTCTCAAAGGGGGTAGATGGTGTTTCTGACTAACTACTCTCAGTCATCCTCTGGCCTCTGCAAACATGTGCACATCTGTGCATGTACATTTGCACACATGTGCACCTGAAAACTCATGAACACATAAAAAGGAGCTCACACCACAGGAGGCAAGTTGCTGATAAATAAATATTGACAGGTAATGAGGTCCTGTATGTAATCATAGGGGTTTGGACACAGCTGAAGGATAGCAGGCGGAGGGAGTTTATTTGAAAGTCAGCAGACTGCTAAATGGAAGCAGGGAATGCTTGGCATAAGGTCAGTGGTATGGTTTGAATGTGATATGTCCCTCATAGGTCCGTGGATCTGAACATTTGGTCCCCAGCTGGCTGTAGAGCTTTGAGCACATAGCATCTAGCTGGAAGAAGTGGGTCACTGGGGTGATAGGGCTTTCAGGTTACAGTTATGGTTCTGGAAGAAGGCCTAGACTCTAGTATCTACATCTGTCTTGCCAAGCTGTGAGCCAGTGGTCTCACACTCCTGCTTCCAGCCCCTACCCCACTGTGAAGGACTGTAAACTCACCCATGACGCAAAACAAACCCTCACTTCCTTAAGTTGCTGTTTGTCAGGAAATTGGTCACACTGACAAGAAAAGTAACTAGTGCAAGTAGGACCCCCTAAATATGGTTCTTAATGTTGAACAAAAATGAAGTAACAAGGGTATGCTTAATCCAATATGGATGGTGTCCTTATATGAAAAGAAAACTTAGGAGATATATAGACACAGAGGGAAAAGTATTCGAAAACTCAGAAAGAGAGGTGCTGCCTACAACCCAGAAGGCCTCCAAAGAAACCCATTGTGGTATCACCTTGATGATGAAACTGAAGCCTCGGGAATGTGTTGTTTTGGAGACACAACACTAAGCTAGTTTGTTATGGCATTCTTACCAGGTGAGGGTAACTAACTAATCATGTGAGTAAGGGAAACTACGTTTTTATCAAAATATGGTATCCAGTGTTTTGATTTTAATCACTAATTGTCAGTGTCTTTTAAACATCTTGCTTGTGCATGTGTGTTGTGATCATGTTTGTGCCACATGTGTGCCATGGCGTGTGCTCAGACTCAGAGGACAACTTGAGATACCGTCCTCATCTCTCCACTGGCTTGAAGCAGGTTTCTTGCTGTTTACCACTGCATTCCCCAAGTAGGAGCTTCGGGGGTTTTCCTGTTGGGAGCTATGAACCAAACCTTGGCCATGTTGACAGAAACTTCCATATAGTAAGTTAAGTTTCTATTTCCTCATCTAATGATCTATTACCAGAAATGAAGAAGCTGTTACGCCTGGGTGATAGCCTCTCCTGCTGCTGCTGGTAATTGATGAAGAAACAAAGAAATTGCATTTAACCAGTAACCCTGTGATCTCTGGCCTGATTATGACTCCTTCCTCCTACAACCCTATAAAAACCTATGTGTAAAAATAAACTTTGAGACCTTGACAAATACCTAGATTGGTCTCCTTCTTGTGTCTGTTTGCCTCCCCCCATTAGCTTCTCCTTGAGTCCTTGTTTGACTCCCCGCTGACCGGGGCATTTTCCCATCTCACTGTAAGAAGGCTGAGGTCACAGACTCTCCTTTGTGTCCAGTGGCTTTCTGTCGGTTCAGGGATCTGAACTTGTGTCCTCAGGCTTGCAGAGCAAGTACTTTGACGCACTGAAGCATCACTCCAGCCCCCGTTCTTACCACCTCCAAAAGCCCCTCTTTCTGTCACATCGCATGCCTGTTTCAGTTCAGAAGGCAGAATCCCTACGTGTTCTCATCCAGGAACAAATTTCACATGTGGAATATGGCCAGTCATTCTGATAGTTGGAATTAAAGAGTAAGTTATTTATTTAAAAGGTGTCCATTGGTGCCATATTTATTTATTTTTTCTCCAAAGTGTGGTGGGCACTGTAATTCCCGCCACCGCCCTGGACAGAAGACAGTCTGAGCTGCCCTGGGCAGGATCAAGGACAAGGCTACTTAACATCTTCTCTATTTCTCTTGGGTTTTCAAGCACTCCATGAAAATAAACTTGGAGTTCAAAGGAGAAAATGTACTAAGACACTTGAAACAAGATTATCAAAATTACCCTGACAACAAACTCAGTCATACATTCTTGCTTTTATGTTGAAGTAATGTTCCTTATAATTTCTAATCACAGCTCACAATATTATCAAGTCAGTAAAAAAGTACAGAAACAAAGGAAAAAACAAAAGAGGGAAAGAAAAGCCACAACATGGGAAGAAACAAACACACATTGTTTCATGCCCAATCACATTGCAAATTAGGTCTCATTAAACTCCTGATGCCACTCAGTGAAGAAGAGGATTATTTGGTAGATGACAAAACCTGAAGGTAAAGGCAAGTTAATTTTCCCAAAGGTGAGTACCTACACCAGGCACATCTTCTCTTCTGTATGCTGTCAAGTGCTGTGAGTCATTATTTGGGTTAAAAATTGAATCCACTTTTAAAGCTAATGACTAGAATGGAAAGTACCAGCGATTCAAAAGTGACAAGTATGTTACTGCAAGTCTTACTTCACTGATACACAGGTAACCCTTCCTCAGTACATCTTTTGTATGTGACAGGATCACTATAGTCCAGGAGGGCCTCAAACTCACTATGTAGTTGAAGATGAACTTGAACTTCTGAGCCTCCTGCTTCTGCAGCCCACATACCGAGATTAAGCACCACAGCCATGTCTGGTTTTATGGGTGCTAGGAATCAAGCCCAAGGCTCACTCATGGTAGGCAAGCAGTGTACTGACTGAGCTACAGCCCCAGCCCACTATAGATTTTAAGTATACAGCTTTATTCTCTACTTAGAAAAGGATTCTTGATTCCCCAAGGATGAGGGGTCCTAGTTTTCCTCATTCCCTTTCAAGTGTCTTGGCAGAGCCCTTGAGTGAGAACAGAGAGATTTTATTATAAGGATGGAGGTAAGCTTTGCTAGTACAAGTACCCCATGGGGATCCTTTTAAATTTTTAACATCTGGAGTTTTGAGAAGTATTCTTGGTCAGAAAGTGTAAAAGGAGTATAGACACCTACTCTTGTCATTCTGAGTTCTCTAAGTATAAATATAACTTGTTGGGGCTGAAGTGCACATGGATACTCCAATCACTGATTACAGATGGAGGCTATTTAGCAGGTGTTTACTGACTAGTCACCACCACGCTTCAGGACACTCAATGAGTTCCAAGTTGCCTTAGCTTATTGTGACTTACTGGCAACTTGACAGGAACTAGAGTCACCTAGGATACACATCAGAAAATTTCTAGATTAGGTTAATTGAGATGGGAAGACCAATTCTAAATGTGGATGGTGTCATCAAATGGGCTGGTACCCAAAACTGACTAAAAAGGGGGACAGCCAGCTGAGCACCAGCACAAACCACCGTCTGATTGCTGCCCGTGAGGTAACGTGATCAGCTGCCCCAGCTCCAGCCTCCACGCCTTCTCCGTCACAATGGATAGTCACCTCGAACTATGACCAAAACACACCCTTCCTGCCTTACTGTGTTTTTCCCCCATATTTGTTGTAAAAATGAGAAAATTAACGCATCTATGTATCAAAAGTCTAGATAAGTTCCTTGTGAATATTGAGGTGGGCAGCTAACTGCTCCCCAAGACCCCTTTCCCACTTCTGTCCTGGGGGCAGCTACACTGCCTGTCCCTCCCACCGTCGTGCCCCGAATGCCCATGGGGCGATTGAGTTGTAGGCAGTGAGGTGGGTAATAAGCTTCTCGTCAAGGCGTGGCTGTAGAAACCTGTATGCCTACTTTTTTACAATACTTTCTCTTTCCCATTAGCTGGAGTGCAGCTGACCCCGACAGGGTGCTGGGAACCTTGTGTTGAAGAGGGCAAAGCTTCCATCAGTCTGGGGCTCTGAATATCATGGGCTAAAAGGGCAACATCAAAATCATGGTGAAAAGTCCAATGTCTACATGTGAGAATAACTTTATAAACAAATGAAGAAATGAAAACTCCTGTCATCTTTGAGCTATTACACATTCTGCATGCATTCATTACAGCCAATGTGCTACTGTCTAAGTTTTACAGACTAGAAGTGGATGTTCCACAAAAGAAAATGAGTTCAAGCAAGAATTATGACCAGTGCTAAGAGTCCATGAGAAGAAATCATTGCAAGCAGGGAAGATGAGTCATGCATTGATTTCCCATGGATGTCTTCTCACAGGTTCTTGCAGTCCTCCTTTGAGGCTACTATGATTACCCTATCAGTCAACAATGGCAAAATGATGGCTAACCATTTTTATACACAAAATAGAGTATATTATAATATACAGTGTATACAAGTACATTTAGGTATAAAAGTGCTGTGTGTATTCTCAAGCACCCAGTTTAATATTCCTGACCATGTGTTCAGGCAGATGTGTTCTCTGATGGTCAAGAGTTATGTTATGTGGTTATTCATTCTTGAGAATACTATTTTAGGACTGTGGAAAACAGTTGAGAATTGCTATATCCATGTTGATTCTTTTTTTTTTTTTTTTTGGTTTTTCGAGGTAGGGTCTTGCTCTAGTCCAGGCTGACCTGGAATTCACTGGAATTCATTATGTAGTCTAGAGTGGCCTCAGACTCATGGTGATCCTCCTACCTCTGCCTCCTGAGTACTGGGATTAAAGGCACCACCCCCGGCAACATTTCCAGACAGAATTGTTTCCTGGAATATTGAAAATAAAAATGTTTAAAGATTAGGTCATTTCAAAGTTTGAGTTTTTAATATACTTGGGTCACTTTCAAGACTGTTAATTATAAAGAAATGAAATTCAGGAATAAGAGCCCATCTCAGTGCTGGAGAGACGGCTCAGCAGTTAAGGTGCTTGCTTGTAAAGCTTAAGGACCTGAGTTTGATTACCCAGTCCCCACATAAAGCCAGGTGCACAAGGCAGAGCATGAATCTGGAGTGGCTAGAATTTGAAGTGGCTAGAAGACCTGGAATGGCCATTCTTTCTCTCAAATAAATAAATAAAATATTAAAAACAAAACAACATCTCAATTGTGAGGGCTAAGCTCATGATTTCCATTATAAAGCACACACATGAGTTTATAAACATAGGAAACCTCCTGAGGATTATTGAATTCATTTCTTCTTCCAATCAGAATAGTTTGCACTTTGCTTTTGAATAATGGGTTATCACCATTACCACACCTTTCCCCATGAGACAGAAAGAAGTTACTGGGCAGTTACATAGATGAGAGAAATCAATGCCTAAGGAAGTGAGACAATTGTCCATGGTCTCACAGCTGGGACAACATAGAGCTGATTCTCAACCATTCATCCTTTTCTGCTCAGCCCCCTTGTTTACTTATGCCTCCTTACATTTTATGCCTCTTCAGTAAGCTATCTGCCAAACAGAGTGAAGAACTGAGGTAGATACAGGCTCATTATATCGGGGAACCAGAGATTGAAAAGATCCAAAGAGACCAATAAAGAAAGTACATTAAGAAGCAGAACTTACGATTATGACTTCATTGTTCAGCAAAAATATATGTGCAGTGTGCATTCCGAGGCTGGGAAGTAAACTGAGCTAATGTATATAAAGGCATCTAGCACTGAGCTTGGAGTCTGCATCAGGCCCTCCATGGAGGCCAGCGGGAGCTGAGTCCTCATAAAACACTGTGTGAAAACCATCAGCAAAGCTCTTTCTTTTTTTGAGTCAGTCAGCTGCACACGATAGATTTCCGAGTATGCTACTCAAGTGCTGTTGATCAGGGAGAAAAGTTAATGAAGAGGAGCTCGAGGCAGAACAAAGAAGGCCACCCCAGCCAACGGGCTGCTTTTCTCGCTTCAGAAAAGTAACGATGAATGTGGAGCTGCTTTGCACTGAGAGAAGCTAAGAGGAAATGTGTTCTCTGAAATTGATTCAGAATTCAGTAACTCAGGATTGTGACACCTGCTTTGCTAACTTTCCTTAAACCAATTTTATTCTATCTAACTTGTAATTCTTTGGCATATGTGTATGTGCGTGTAGTACTTGTAGTGTGCATATGTATGTGGCATATGTGTGTGTATGTGTGCGCATGTGCATGCCTAGTGCACACACGCAGAGGCCAGAAGAAAACACTGTATCTTTTTGCTTATCTATTTGCTGTCTTGATACATTTTCTCTTCCTTAATACGTTGTATCTCTTTCTTAACACATTGTATCTCTTCCTTGTCACATTGCACCTCTTCCTTGAAACGTTGTCTCTCACTGAATAGGGAGCAGCTGTTTTTCTTTTTGCCACACTGACTGACCAATGAATCCCACCGACTTTCCTGTCTCTACTCCCCACAGGACAGGGCTTAGAGGCATGCGTGGCCATGCGCAGTTGTGTACATGGGTATTGAGGAATCTAACTCAAGGCAAACCAGTCTCCCTTGTCCTGTATGCTTTTGGTAGACACTCTTCCTTGCTAAGCCATTTCCCCAAGCCTAACTGGAACACTTTGTATCGACATGGTTCCTTCCAGCTATTCGCTGGCCACTGGGACTGTGATGGTTTAGGAGCAGAGCAGAAATCCAGGAGGCAGAAGATGAGCTACCAGTCCTGCTCTTCTGCAAATTACAGTATTTCTCTGAGTAATTCTCCCTTAAAGTGTGATTTGACACCAGAGAAAAGAGGAGTGTAGAGAAGGGGACTTCAATGACTCTTCCCACACAATAATTTTTGCAGAGCCAGTAGTCTCGTTGCCTGGCTGTGTGTCAGCACTGCTTCCTCGTCTCAAGGGCCGGAGAGGCAGGATGCAACTTCCACACCATCAGACATTCTCGTCAAGAGAGGATGATTCTTCTCTTTGTGTTGACCCAGAATAAATGCCCGGGGCATCTTTGGAGGGCTTGTTGCTCTGGCTTCTCCATCCTATGAACAGGCTGTGAAC
The DNA here is from genome assembly GCF_020740685.1 of Jaculus jaculus. Classification (NCBI taxonomy): domain Eukaryota; kingdom Metazoa; phylum Chordata; class Mammalia; order Rodentia; family Dipodidae; genus Jaculus; species Jaculus jaculus. The sequence continues at coordinate 336,849,655 of NC_059102.1, read as the reverse complement.
AGGCTTCCCTTCTTTGCTGCTTCTGTTTTATTTCTTCTCATTTGTATCCCCCTACCTTGGCTTGCAAAGGGAGAAAGGCACATGGCAATAAGTGACTATCTGTTTTCAAAGAGGCTGGAGAAGTGCCATGAGTAGACCTTCTAGACAGGATCGGCGGATTCACGATGCGCCTCCCGAGGCACTGTGGAATGTTGCTGTTCTCTTCCTCTATGGCTGAGATTGACACTGGACTCTACTGCAGCAAAAAGGTTTTCTTGACAGATTTTGTTTTCATTTTAGGAAAGAGCATTTCTTAGATTACTTACTACTCCTAACTTGAATTGAACTGAGAACTCAATCCTTGATGCTATTCAAATGTAAAATAAGATTCTTTGCTGGAAGTGGGCAGAAGTAGAAAACTCATGTCTTGGACTATGGTCAAGAGCCTCCTGTGTCCTTCCAATCCCACTTCACAAGGCAATCGTGATAAGTACAGGACAGCAGACAGGCCCGAGGGTAAGCTTGCATGCTGGGCAATGTTCTAGACTCCTCTCCACTTTTTCCTCTATGGTACCACTCATCAGGGGGCCATTTTCAGTTTCAGTTTGGGAAGACTAATGAGAACTTGACTTTCTCCCCCTTTCTTCACCTACCATCCCCTTCTTCTTTTCTTTTCTTGGGGAGGCTGTAGGACTTATGCTACCAGATGTTTTACACATGAAAACACTTATTGTTATTTATTAAAATATCAAATGGATTGTTATAGATTCCTCACTTAACTTTATTTGTTTATTTTTTATATATCTTTTATTTATTTGAAAGAGAAAGGGAGATAGAGAGAGAGGGGGAGAATAGGTACACCAGGTCCTCAGCTTCTGCAAAAGAACTCCAGAAGCATACGCCATCTTGTGCATCTGGCTTACATGAATCCTGGGGAATCAAACATGGGTCTTTTTGTCTTTGAAGGCAAGTGCCTTAACTGCTAAGCCATATCTCCAGCCCCCTAATTTTCTTTAATTTGGTGATGGGTTCTAGATTGACAAAATGTAATTATTCAATATTTATGTGCTCACAAAAAGAATTATGCAACAGATTATTCTAGTACTAGAAAATATGTAGGTGGTAATAATTTCACTAAATGATTATAATACTGTAGTAGAGAAAGAAAGCAAATTTATAACCCTCAACAAAGTGTCATTTTACATGGATATCTGCCAATTAGTTTTAAAAATAAGCTATAGTGATTGAGATGCAGTCTGGATTTAACAGCAGTGATTTTTTTAGCCTTTGACAAAATGAGTTAGCCAGTTATAGTTGAGGCAGGTTATCTGGCTGTCTCAGTGAGTAATTTGCTTAAACTAGGGTGGACCTCACTGGTTCTCCACCCCATGACAATTACTTTCTTCACAACTTGTATGGCCAACTGAAAGTCACAGCCAAGCATTTGTAAGTCCAACTAGGAAGCATACCAGTGATGAGCAATCAGTCTCATTTTCTTTAAAATATCTACTGTTAAAATCTAAGCTGAAATGGAACTTCTCTCATCAACCTTTTTGTTGTTGTTGTGTTTTGTTTTTTTTTTTTTTTTTTTGGTTTTTCGAGGTAGGGTCTTGCTCTAGCCCAGGCTGACCTGGAATTCACTATGGAGTCTCAGGGTGGCCTGGAACTCATGGTGATCCTCCCACCTCTGCCTCTCGAGTGCTGGGATTAAAGGCGTGCGCCACCATGCCCGGCTTCATCAACTTTTAAGCTGTAAGTGTCTATACTGTTCCCCCAATGGCATCCTAATATTGCTTAGAATGTTGGGGTGCTTGGCACAGCTGTGATCTCTAAGGATGTCATCAATGCCTAGCATTCACACCTGGTGCATAGCATGAATAGCAAATGCAGTGCCTCTTACTCAAGGTAGTCTACAGAAATTAATTCAAGGACTTTGGTTGGGAAGGATCTAATTATATAGACGAGTTTAGGCAGAACTGATTTTTTAAAATGATACTGAGTCATTTATTCTATAAAACACAGTCTCTTTCTCTATTCAGTTCATTCTGTTATAATCATGTTTTATAATTTCAGTTGTGTCACTTTTATTCGTTACATTTATCCCCAAGTATTTCAATGTTTATGCTATTTGAAATGGGATTTGTGTTTTGGTTTCCAAGTATTCATTACTTCTGCACAGAAATATGGAAGCTGTTGTATGCTGACCCTACATCTTGTGAATTCTCACTGTGACTTTTGCATGTTGGAATCATGCTATCTGAATAGAGAGAAGTTCACTTTGTCCTCTAATCATCAGATGTGTTTCTTTTTCTCGTTTGATACCACTAGCCAGTACAATGCTTACTACCGTGATGGCTGAGCACATTGCTATGCTGTTCCCAGCTTTACAGACAATTCTTCATCTTTCACCACTAAGTATGATGGTCACTATAGGTTTCCATAGATTCTTTACAACAGGTGGAGAGAATGCATATCTAATCCTAGCTTGCTAAGACTGTTGCAATTTGATGGAGAGGGCCCACACCTTCATTTAGTTTAGGGCCAGTGCAGTCCTTACAAACAGGTGCTGAAAATTGTATGGCCGACACGTGTTCAAAGGTTTTTCCTTCTCAGGTTGGTGGGAACATGGAGTATTTCCACCTCTGGGTGAGAACAGGGTTATTTCATTGATTTTACCCACTTGTCCTCTCTCTGATTTGGAGGTATTTCTTTTCCTGTAGGCTCAGCTCATTACTCAGCCGGAATATAGATGTCTCAGTTTATGTGCCAGCCAAGGGTCAGATGGAGAAGAAAGGAGTACTTTGGTCATTTTAAGGGAAGGGATTCTTTTACAAGTCTTGGAGAATTCTGGGTATTGCCTGCTTTCTTCTCCTTTCTGATCATTTGACACACGAATTCTGCTTGACTCAGGCTCTCTGGTTGCTAATCTCTAGTCTCTCAGGCTGGCAGGAATGCCAGGCCTTGCTTGGGCTCTGTCTACCAGATGTGCTGCCTGGGAAGAGGCCCCTGGAAGCAACAGGGCCAAGCCTAGGGGATACTTTATTTCCCCTTCCTAAGGGATCAAAAAATTATGCTGCTGGTTGTCTAATTTGGGAAATTTTGGTTTAGACATTGTATCCAGTTAGTTATCTCATGAATCCATCATTTATTATTACTCCATTATGGTCAGAATTCAGTTTGGTCCCATTTTAAGGTACAGTTAGAGTAATAAGTATGGCAAGTAGTATGTAACAAATGTCAGCTAAAGTTAATTTCAAAGGAATAAAATGACAAAAGAAAATATAACTTTAAAATATGTCTAATGTAGACACTTGGAATTACAATGCTGAAGGCATAGTATTAAGGTAAGGCATGCAAAAAATAAATAGTAGCTAATTCTCCTAAATGTTCTTCCTATACAGCGTGTTCTGATATAGAAAACAGTGTTTGGCTATCTATCATCTATCTATCTATCTATCTATCTATCTATCTATCTATCTATCACCTATCTATTCACCCACCTACCCATCGATACATCTATTCTATTCATTTTTTTAATATTTTATTTATTTGCTAGAGAGAGAATAGGCATGCCACAGTCTCTAGCCACTACAAACAAACTCCAGACACATGTGCCACCTTGTGCTTCTGGCTGACATAGGTCCTGGGGAATGGAACCTGGGCACACAAGCTACATAGGCAAGCATCTTAACTGCTAAGGCATCTCTCCAGCTCTTTTATGATCTGACCAAATATTCAATTTCGGTGGTTTCTAGGCTGAAACCGACATTTAGCATTGAATGGATTTTGATCTAAAGCTTCAAACCTTAATTCTGTGCTTGTTCTTCAGGGGTCTGCAAGCTGTTATGTATTGTTATTCAAGAGTGTTCTGCATGTCTTTAAAAATGCCGCAGAATGCCTTGCTCACGTTACCGATGACTTCATTCCTTGGAGTCGAGCATGTCTGGACATATCAGAAATAATTGGAGCAAATATTATTCTGAAAGCCCACATGAACTTTTACTTAAAGGGAAACCTGACAGAGAAAATGAGCTAACCTTTTTTCAGGCAGGCAGTTTTGCACCCAGAGCTGTTCTGGGGCATGGCATGTGAGTAGCTGGGGGAAGACACCAGGAGCATGGTATCACTATTTAAAGAGCTCAGTGACGTAGTCCTTGGCTTCTCTGTCCATTCACACATAGGCATACCTATGTGTTCATATGTGTAGATTCTCCCAAAATTCCCAACTGTGCGCATATTATGCAGAAACACTAGAGGTGGTGTTAGAAAGGAGTAAGACAGCACCAGAACAGACCAGTGAAGAGGCATCTCATCGGTCATAGGAACAAAGAAAAGAGAAGTAGTCAGAGAACAAAGTTTGAAAATCAGTGTGTAGAAAGCTGCACTCTCGTGGTCATTTTTTTTTTCTTCTTTCACACTAACATACAAATGGGCGTCTTCATGCATGAGTGAAAATATATTCCTTCACCCATTGCAAGACAGTTAAGATAACAAAACATGCAATCTGCTTTCACTGAATGAATATAGTCCTCATTTTTTCTGTTTATTCCTCTTGCTCTTTTGTTCTTTTCGTGACAGTAAATGCAACCTAGACTAGCCTCAGACGTGCAGCATCTCTTGATCCAATATTATTATTTTCAGGATTCTTCTCTATAGCCTGGGGAGATGGCTCAGTGGGCAAACATGAGAACTGGTGTTTGGATCCCCAAAACCCATGTGAAACGCAAAGTGTGATAGTGCACACCTGTCAGCCCAGCACTAGAAAGGCAGGAACGGAATCCCTGAGGCTCATTGGCTAGCTTGTCTAGCAAAGCCAGAGAGAAACTTTGTCTCATAAGCGACTGAGAAATACTCTTGACATTGATCTCTGGTCTTCACATGACATACATGCAACCACAACTCCTACATGGGCCAACACACATATACATGCATACACACTACATACACATACACTTTCAAAAAATTCTTCTCTATCTAAAAGAGATATCTAGAATGATAAATTTTATCAACATGTTTATCTCTATGCTATTATTCCAAACAATAAAATGCAAGTCCCAATATTTGTATCTGTTTGCATGGTTTTCTATTTTTCCTCCACACCTTTTCAAATATCACTGCCACAGAACAAAGATTTTACATAGAAATCTATTTCTTGGTTCATTCAAGACCGAAGCTACAAGCACATGGGAATCTCATCTCTACCCAGCACTCATCTTGGACTGTAGTGGATCCTCCTTTAGCCAGGAATTCCACTTTGCTTTACACACACCCCAGTTGGCCCCATTTACTTACACTTCTTTTCATAATAATTGCCAATATCTATGTTTACACCTTGTCTCTCCCCTAGCAACCCTAGCATGGAAAGTAGAGTGTCAAGACATGTGTGATGCCTTTGTTCATGCAATCAATCAATGGTCATGCAGACATCTTTATAGCTTTTAGGAAGAAAAGGAACAGACTCACCCCCTTCCATTTCAAGGATATCAGACTGATGGAATGATACAGGTGAGATGATGGCTTGAGTTAGTATAGTGTGGATGGTTATAGTGGCCACTGGAGTCTTCGAGAAATACCTGGGATATAAAAGTAACTGGGCTCGTCAATGGCCAATGGCAGTGAGGCATAAAATCCAGAGACAAGAAGATTAACTTTAAGAAGAGTGGCAGGCAATTCTAATTCAGCACACTGAATGGGTGAGGATTGAAGCCCATTTGAAGGTGACGGAAGCTGGGTGGTACCACCCACAAACCTTATTGGCTTATTCTAACATCTGTGAGGAAGTGGCTTCTAATTAGCCACATTTTCATAACACAAAACCATAGCAGATGCTTTTCACTAAGGCATAAAATAGCGGTCTCTAAATCCAAGCATGACTGTTCATTTATTTTGGAACATTAAAATGTTCTGATTCATTTTTTAAGTTGATGGGCTTCTATTTTCTCTGAAAAGTAAGAGATAAAGTTATCGGCTAGGACTACAATGGACAGTTGTTGAATCTGGGGCTTGAGATTACTAGAGAAAATTAAAACAGTAAAGAATTGGACTGCTGAGATCCAGAAAGCTAGACACAACAGAATTTCTGAGAATGCTGCAGGGCCTGCTTTGCCTGGATGTCACCAGGTGATGGGAGCCCAGCTTATGTTCTTGGTTTTTTTTTGTTTTGTTTTGTTTTCTTTTTTTACTTTGTGGAGAGCATTTTAGCAGCAGATGCAAACAGGTGTGGAAGCAGCATATAATCTGATAAAACTTCAGGGTCTGTTCTTCAGAAGGACTGAGCATCTGAGGATATTCATAAATAATGAGGTCCCAATTAGTGTTACTAATCGAGAATGAAAATGAAGGCAAGAGGGCACAGGATAAGCATCTAGGATCTGAAGTTTTCTTGGAAAACACTGAACATGTTTAAATGAAAGACGCACAGAGATGGGATGAGAAAATATACTGAAAGTTATAGATGGGCACATCTCTAGGCAATGAACAAGGCCATAGCATGGTCCACACATTTGCTTTGGTGTCTGAGTAGACGAGGAGCCCCTGGAAATAGAATGTGAATGGACTCAGAGAGCTAGCTGGACGAACCAAACATGAAGTTAATCACTGAACTTATGGCAGAACTTGGCGATGGAGAAGGAAACATTGAGGCCAGTATTAGTGCCTTGGAATAGGAAAGATTGTAAGTGTTGCTTCGGGAATTAGAGATTAAGGGGTTGGGGAGTTGGCCCAGTGGATCTTGTTTGCAGAGCCTGTCAGCCTGGGTTCATTTTTCCAGCCACCCATGTAAAACTTGACAGGCATTCAGTGGTTACAGATTCTAGAACACACACACACACACACACACACACACACACCTATACATAAATACATAAAAACAAACAAATAAATAAATAGATAAATAAGAGATTGAGGGTTATTCAACTGGGTGATAGGTATCTTAGGAAAAATGTTTGGTAGAAGAATAATGGTCTAAAAATAGTAACAAGAAATAAGGAAAATGAGTATTGATAAAAGATTTTCTTAAGTTCTTTCTATATAACAAATTTACTTCATTGACAATGCACAAAAAGCTTTCATTCTATTCTGTTCTCCACTTGATCAATATGCATGTTCACAGATGCTGACATTACATACAGATCTACATATTTGTGCTAGGGTTTCATAACTGTCTCTTTGCTATAAGCAGAACACCATGTTTCCACTGACGTCACAACACATGTCTGTTATAACTCTGGAAGTTTACGTGTTTGCAGGCTTCTGACCTTGTCTACTCACCATCTCAAGTTCCTTGTGGTTACAAACCACCCACATTGTCATTGGTGCCGGGGAAAAGATTAAATCCAGGATTTTGACAAGCTTTCTTGAACAAGTTAGTGAGGCTTCAAAATTATGGCATACGGTATTTATCAAATCTCCTGAAGTGGCCTGATTAATGTTAAATGGTTCTGTAAAGCAAAGATCTCCCAAAGGAAACATATTATTTTCCAGTTAAATTTAGCAAAATCCAAACCGTACATTTTGGATTTACTTCACGAGTTTTGAATAACCTCAAATCTCAAAGCAAATATTTATTTCAAAGTAAATGAAAGTCACAGATGACAAAACTTCCTCTGATATAAGTAAGGTACACCTATGAAACAGATGCTCTTCAGCAATATTTTGACATCATATCAATGATGTTGGACCAATTTTAATTCTTGTAGGTAAATGCTCTCATTGCCTGAAACAAATTTGTAAAGAAAAGGGAAGCTGTCCTTTCCACTTCCCATAGTTTCAGCTCCCAATTTCTTCACTTCCTGTGGTTGCCAGAATGGACACTGGCAAAGCAAATCGTCCTGTGTGAAGCACATTGCCCTTGCCAAGAATGGTGGTGCACACCTATAATGCCAGCCATTGCAAGGGGGACTCAGGAGGATCATGAGTTTGAGGCCAGCCTGCTACTTAGCAAGACACTGTTGCAAATGAGCAAATCCAAAAACATTTAAAAAACCATGCTAATTACAGGGAAGTAGAAGATACAGCTGGAGATAGTCATGCTAAAAGAATTAAACTAGTCTCGGGAGACAAATGTCACATGCTTTCTCTCAAATGTGAGCCTGGGATTTTATGTAGATGCCTAAAGTCACAATGTATGGATGCCACAACAAAACTATCTAGGGGACAACAGCAGAGGCGAGAGAGGGGCGGTGGTGAGGGTGGGACAGCAATCAGAGCATACATGTGCATATGAATATGGCCTGCGTAACTCAGTTCACTGACATGTAAAGGAAGCTAACATGAACAATGCTATTCTCTTCATTCTGTATTCTCCACCAGCACATTCTCCTTCTCCTGAAGCTTTCCTTCATCACAGATTGCTTGTTTAGGAAGCTCTCCAGAGAGTAAACCCACCTACCTTGTGCATGTAGACTTCTGCTTTCTAAGCCTTTAACCACATTTATAGCTTAATGTTCATCTTATTTATATGAACCATATCTAAGCTTTTACAACAGATCACCACTTATTCTTATTCTTGCTCATTATTCCGCCATGGAATAATCACATTGCTATTTTGTGATGGTTTCATTTATGTGTTTGTTCTACCAGATCAATTTTTCAGTGGGCTGGATTTACATCTTTTGTCCCTATATCTTCCAGTTCTAGCATGTTACCTGACATAATGTAGACATTTGCCCTCTCTTGTTTCATTCTGATCAGTTGTTTAAGTTACTGGAATTTAACAGGTCTAAATATACCACCACAGAGCTGTGAATCTGTAGCTATCCACGATTATTTTAGAGCTCATAGGCTGCCTTAGTTCATTTTCTATTGATATTCTGTAAAGAAAAGAGGTTTATTTTGTTTTGGGATTCGGGATACCGAAGGAAGTCCAAGACCAAGTTTCCGGCATCTCTTTGGTTTCCGCTGCTCCAATCCACGACAGACCCCACCTCCCAGACTTCCTGTGGCTCTGACCCAGGACAGGTCCCACTTCCAAGACCTTCTGCTATTCCAACCCATGACTGGCTCTGCCTCCTACTCTTGTCACCTTAAAGACCTGTGTTTCCAAACAAGAACCTGTGAGAGACACATCACCAGCACGGTCAAAGTGGTACACCCGTGTAATATCCTCAGTTGCCTAGGACTCAAGGGCAGGTCTGACCTATGGTTTCCTAAGCAATTAAGACAGCATTATGAACAATGACTTCAATGTCAATGAATAAGTTTCTTTCAGAATGTAAAATTTTAAATATAAGTATCAGGTTTGTAAATCTGACAGTGCCTAGAACTTTAAAAACACAGAGAAAGACAGTAAAGATATTTCAATGCCAGATTTACGATACTAATGTCAGTTCTGACCACCAAGGGAAAGATGAAACTCCCAAGCTAAAAGAGCGAGCCAAGGATCTAAGCTGGGGTCACAGGTGGGTGGATGCTTTGAGTAACTTCCCTAAGCTTTCTGAGCCAGGAGCCTCTCATTTATCACATTAGATATTGGGATGATATGACCTATAAACTTCTTACAGCTGTCATACTTTAAATTGCTTTAGAAGAGGACAAAGACCTATAGAATGCAATTCAGTTCATTAGAAAGCAGTGTTTCCATTTTCCCTTCAGAGAGAAAAATACATTATTAATCTCAAGGAGAATACAGAGATGTTGCAAAGTGACTCAGAACTGAGCATATGATATACACACTGTGTTTCATAAAATATATTGTTAGCCATATAGTAAACATTTAACTTTATCATTGGGCACAGTGAGTTTAGAGTTGTTAACTTACTTGTTTATTGTTATATCCAGTAAATAGTGAAGAATTATTACAAGACTGAGGAATGATTAACTCCAGTATGAGTAGTCACTTCGTATTTCCAGATATGTGCATCAAAGGAAAAAAAGTAAGGTTCATTCTTGTGACTCTCTAGTAGGATGGAAAAAAAATGACTTCCACTAGATATTATCTCAGTTCACAGAGTTCTGAAGAATCAGTAGGATCAATTAAGTAGTTGAAAATGAATTAAAATGATGACCATATAAGTCACAGAAGAGAGTCGCATGTGATTAGTACTTGAAAAATAATTTTCTAGTTTTCAAAGCAATGAGAATCAAAGAAAAAAAATGAGTTCTGTAGTCAAAGTGTGGAAACCATGACAGTGAACTAGCTGCCCTGACATGGGCGGGACGTGAGGACGGGGAGCCCCGCGAGGGCCTCACACTCTGCATTAGAGGGGCTCACGAGTGGCGTTTCTGCGCCAGTAGTTAAGAGCCATCAAGTGGTCTTAAGAAAGTTAGATATTATTTGTTTTCATTTTAAGCTACTTTGTTGCTCTGTGGAGAACTAGAGCAATTTAAAACTCAAATGAGAAGATCAGATTAAAAAAAAAAAACTATGGAGCACCGCATGTTTGCTTGTGTTGCTTTGCTTTTGTTTATACTGTTGTTTTCAAGTCCTGGGGATCAAATTCAGGACCTACAACATGTTCAGCAAGCACTCTACCACTGAGCCCATTCTAGAAATGGCAATTAAGGATATCTCCTGCAGAGACAGACTAAGGAGACACAGGGGCTTAAATGCCACCATGTTTAAAGACAGGCAGGTAGTGTCTGCGGGCTTTGATTATACTTTATTTTTGTGGAACACAGCATAGTTTCTTCTGATGCTCCTTATATAGATTTTTTACTGTGTATCTTGGAAACTGCACCTCATATAATACAGTGACAGGAAGGAGCCATAATTAGGTAGTTGCATGTTAAGTCAATTTGCCAGTGATAATGGATTTTTACAAGAATGCTTTTGTTGACTGGAGATGTGGCTCAGCAGTAAAGATGCTTGCCTGCAGAGCCTAATGACCTAGGTTCAATTCCCCAGTGCCCATGTAAAGCCAGATGCACAAAATTGGCATGCATCTGGAGTTAGTTTGCAGCTGCTAGAGGCCCTGACATGCCCATCCTTTCTCCCTTCTTGCAAACAAATGAATGAATAAATTAATTAATTAATAAAAAGAATGCTGCTCTTGCTAATATGAAAGTTGAGTCAAAATGAATAATAAGATAATTACTCTTTGTTTCTAGATGATATATTTATTTATTTATTATTTTTGTGGTTAACTCTCTTAGCAATTAACTGAGTTTTATTAATTTTTCAATTAGCATCTTTTAGTCAAAAGATTGATAAATCTTAAAAAACTTAGATATTAAATTCAATGCCATTTAGAAAATTTATAGTTTTAGAATCATTACCAAAAGCTAAGTTTTGTTTAGCTAGCTTGTCATTAATTTCTATTCTTACTCCTGACTCCAGGTAACAATTGAGTTAATTTCTATATCTGTAAATTTGTCTACTTTGGTCATTTCATCTCAATAGAATTACATAATATTATGCATTTATACCTGGCTCATTTCATTAGGATAATGATTTGGGTATTCATATGCATCTCCCTATCCTTCAGTATTTTTATTCCCTCTTTGGTCCTTCTGTTGTGGTGATGGTTTCACTATTGGTTTGTTGTCATTGTTTGAGACACAGTCTTGTTATGTTGCCTATGCTGGCCTTAAAGTCACAATCCTTCCTGACTCTACCTTCTGAATACTGCGGTTAGTGGCAGGTGTCAGCACACCTTTCTCTCCTTGCTACATAATATTCCACTGTATAGATAGCTCTACTATATCTTACGCATCCATCCAGCAGTTCATGAATGTCTGGATTCATCATTAGTACTGGTTACCATGAATACATGCAGGTCTTTCTATAGGCAGCTTTTCACTTATTTTATTTATTTATTTATTTATTTATTTATTTGTTTGTTTATTTATTTATTTATTTGAGAGAGACAGACACAGAGAGAAAGACAGATAGAGGCAGAGAGAGAGAATGGGCGCGCCAGGGCTTCCAGCCTCTGCAAACAAACTCCAGACGCGTGCGCCCCCTTGTGCATCTGGCTAATGTGGGACCTGGGGAACCGAGCCTTGAACCGGGGTCCTTAGGCTTCACAGGCAAGCACTTAACCGCTAAGCCATCTTTCCAGCCCTTCACTTATTTTTTAGAACAACTCAGCAAAATAAAATGCCAGTTTATTATTGGATATTGTTTCACACATAGAAAATAGACCACAAAATAAACAGAAACTTTACAGACAAAAAAAAAAAAGAAACCTTTTATCCTGGCATTTTTAACAATCTCATACAAACCACCCACTTATGGTATAGCTAGGTACATATACAATAAAAGTTACTGGAATGCTGGGAATAAGATTGTTTCTTTTATTGTTGTTTTTGATTTTTTACAAGGTTTTTATTTTCCCCTTTGAGATTATAATGAGCAGGGTCACACCTCAAGGAAAGTCACAAGTAGGACACAGAATGCTCTGATGGCTGGCTTGGTCATCTGTTATTAAAAAGTGGCTGACTTCTAACAATACATACAAAAATATAAAGTGTAAATAAAAAAATACAAATTTCCTTTCTAAAGTACTTATAAGGATCAAAAAGCAGGGCCTTAGAACTTTTTGGGTTTCTCCTCCCTGTTGCAAATTCTCACTGTGGTTTTGGTGGGTGGTGAAGAGTGTGTCGTCTGCGGGCGGCCCTGCCTGTGGCTGGCGGGCGGGCTGCCTCTACTCCAGGGTGACTGCTGAGGCTCTGAGACAGGAAGTGGACGGTGAATAGGTTGTGCTGGCCTTTTCTCAGTGCTGCTCGTCAGCCTCTTTGGCCTTTTGCTTCTTGGTATCAATATCATCATCCTCATCGTCTTCTGCTGCTGCTTGCCCAGAGCTGTCTCGGCCTCATCTTCATCTCCATCCTCTTCCTCACCATCACCTTCTTCCTTCCCCTCCTCTCCCTCCCCACCTCCTTCTTCTTCACCTACCTGATTGTCAGCCTCCAGTTCATTTTTCTCTTTAACATCATCATTGGCAGGGCTTCTCTTCCATTCTCTGCTTCCTCCACAACTTCCTTCTTTCCCTTCGAATTCTCAGAGAGAAATGGTGCAGAGACCTCATTGGTGGGGGAGAGAAGCTCCCCCAAACTGGTTCCCTGCCTGGTTCAAGGAGGCCTGAGACAACTCCTCCAGAGATTCCAGTTTCAAGGTCCTTCGTCCCAAATGTCTTCCCAGAGAGTGTTCAGATTTTCACTTTTCTCATGTAGATTGCCAGATAATGCTATTTCTATGTTGTTGGTAAACATATGAAACATATAAACATAAAAAACATATGTAAGAAATTGTGAAAGAACAATAAAAATGTGTTATAGAAAAAAAAAGTGTTCTTGACTTATTCAGATGCCAAGAAAGAAACAGCTTTTGGAATGCAGTCTGTTATTTCTCAGAAGCCCAAGAATGTACTGGATACCTAACCCATCACTACTCTCCCAGTTATCTAGCTAAGAAAAGTCAAAATGTTTACAAGCATATTTGCACAGTAGTCCTTACACTGCTCAAAAAATCAAATGCAACCAAACTTTCATCAGTGGATGGATAAACAAAATATGGTCTATACCAACAATAGAATATCATTCAACCATAAAAATGAGTGAATATTAACTCGAATGACAACCCATCCCTGTGATGCCAGCATATATGGTCCAGAGGCAGGAGAGTCACAGTTTTCCATAGGGTCAGCTATAGAAACAGTTTATATCAAGCAATAAGCAGGCAAGATAAATGAAAGCATTGTAAAAGTATAAAGATGCCAGTTTCAAGGTATTTTCTTTTTTGATTTTGACATTGAAAAGTTTGACAGGGGTTGGAGAGATGGCTTAGTGGTTAAGGCACTTGCCTGTGAAGCCTAAGGACCCAGGTTCCATTCCCCAGTACCCACATAAGTCCCACACAAGGTGACACATGCATGTGGAATTCGTTTGAAGTGGCTGGAGGTCCCCAGCACCACATTCATTCTCTCTATCTGCCTCTGCCTTTCTTTCTCCCTGCCTCACTTGAAAGAAAGAAAGAAAAAAAGGAAGAAGGAAATAGAGAAAGAAAGAAAAAAGTTTGACAGCATGTTTCCTAAGTGTCATTCCGTTAATGTTACTCTCATTCGGGTTTCAGCAGATTTCTTGGCTCATCACATGGCACATAGAATGTTTTTCAAAATGCATGCAATGTTTTCAGCCATCATGTCGCCCTGTGTTCTTATTTTGGGGCTCTGCAAAATGTGTAGTCTGCTACTGCCCCATAAGTCCCTGACACTGTGTTTATTTTATTTTTTCAATATTTGTGTCCTGATACATAATATTTATTGGTTCATTTTTCAGTTCTTAGATTTTTTTTTTCTAAATCAGATCTGCTGTTAAGTACAGTTACATTATTTTCAACTTTGGAATATTCATTTCTTCTTTTATAGTTTGTTTTGCTTTATTCAGATGATTTCATGACATAAACTATTGCCATCATACTTTCCTTTAATTCTTTAAACATAATTTCCTTCAATTCTTTGACTATAGTTATTACAACTGCTTTTAATGCCTCTCTGATATTTAACATCTGATCTTTCTTGGAATCAAGTTCTCTTTGCTGCTTCCTTTCCCTTGAGTGTTGGTTACACTTTTCTTGCTTTATTTCTGTCATAAATTTTGTTAAAAATCTGGAGATTTGAGATAATCTGTTATACTATTCAAATTTTTCCTTTTTCCTTGTTGGTTCTCATGGTGCAAAATAGTCATGTTTTGCCCATTTTCTTTCCTCTTCTAGGCTTGAGAGGTTTTATGTACAATAGACTATGCAGGGAAGCGAATCCATGGCACATATAACCACTCCAGCAGAAGAGCCCAGTCATGTGGCACCTTCCTGCCCTCCTCGTCCACACCTAGTCCTGTGCATTCCAACCCCTCAAGGCTCTTCAGGGACATAAACAAATTCCTCAATTTTCTTTAACTTGCCACATGTCTGTGCCTCCTTAAAACATAAAAACTTTTGTTTTGCTTTTTACCTTATAAAAACACCATCTTGATCCATGCAGTTATCTGCAACTATTTTTTTTTTAACCAGAAAAGCTCTGAATTGGTTGTCATTTGCTCACTGATATACAATATTTAAGAATGCACATCTCTAGTCATTTTCTGAGCAACAGGATTAAAAGGGTTATTTCTAAGATTTTTGCCACCACAAACAAAGCTGCTAAAATATTCTCTTGGTCTCACATACATATATTTGCAAAAATGCATTTAATGAGTAAACCTAGACTATTGTTTGGTGATTATGTAGGGACCACCCCATCTTTGCATGTGAATTTCAGACACTTTTCTTCTGCTATCTCATAAGTTGCAGAAGAAAATATTAAATGTATTGTTAGTGCCTAAATTGGAGTTGTATTGGTGTTATTACTGCAAAGATTTAGCCCAGTTGATAAATTCAAGAAAGTATGTGAAGGTCTCTGAACAGAACTGAGAGTAATGAAGTGTATAATGAGCCTCGGCACTTAGCTGAAGTTCCTAGAACCTGGCAGAGGTGGTGAATTAGACAAAACAAGTCTTTGCCGAATCCTTTGTGAACAGAAAGTACCAGTTCTATGGAAATTTGCAGCCACACACAAGCCTTTTGAGACTTTTTGTCGTGAATTTCCATCCTAGGAAATATGTTCCTCAGAGATCAGTCTGAGGTGGAGGAGACTGAGAAACGCTTGCGGCTCTGAGGCAGGACGGCGCCCCGAGCACCCGGACCGTCACCCCGCGTTGGAGAACCACCAGCTACTCTTGGGTGACTCGCGCCACCGCCTTCTCACTGACACTCACTGCAGGAAGCAACGGCTCCTGGGTCTGCTGGTCTGACATCCAAGGGAAATAGCTCCTAAAGTTATTTTAAATTCGAAGAGGAGAACACCAAAACTTAAATTTCAAGGCCACTAGGTGTCCATTAGAGTTGAATGGGACATTTGAAACATGCTAAAATTAGAAGATATTAAGCAATTAGAAAATAGACTAAATTATAGAGTACTAGCAATAAGAGAAAGCAGATTATTAGAAGGTCTGAGGGACAGCTGACAGCTTGGTGACATAATGACATAATGCAGCCTCTGAGCCAGCACCATGAAAGCCTCAGGGCAACACTCGTTCGAGGGAGGTGCATGGAACTGAGACCACCCCAGCTCCTGAAGCCGCAACCTTCTACACACTTTGGAATTACGGCTAACTTCAATTTCTTCTTCAATTCTCAACTGTTTGGTTTTCAGAATACCTCTGGCATTCAGTCATTCTATAATTAATACACATATGTATCTGCATATGTTGGGAGACAGAGGTGAAGGAGACAGTGAAGAGAATTTTTTTTTAAGGAGTAGCCCTACGAAATGCTCAGGACTGGTAAATACAAATCTCCTTTGGGCAATTCTGTGGGTGGAAGGATGAAAATGGAAATAAGGACTGATGTGACAAACTGACGTCCAAATTCCACAGGGCACCAATGGGTCGGATAGGATTGTAATGTTACAGTTTTGAGAATTCTTTTTTTTAATGTTATTTTATTTTTTCTCAATTTTTAAAAATATTTTCCATGATTATAAAAAATATTCCATGGTAATAACTTTCCTCCACCTCTCTTCCCCTTTGAAATTCCATTCTCCATCATATCCTCTCTCCATCTCAATAACTCTCTCCTTTATTTTGATGTCTTGATCTTTCCCTCCTCTTATGATGGTCTTATGTAGGTAGTGTCAGGCACTATAAGGTCATGGATATGCAGGCCATTTTGTGTCTGGAGGGAGCATGTTGTAAGGAGTCCTATCCTTCCTTTGGCTCTTACATTCTTTCCACCACCTCTTCCTGAGCCTTGGAAGGTGTGATCGAGTTGTTCTCTAGTCACTTCTTTCCAGCACCATGATACCTTCTGAATCGTTCCAAGGTAACTGCCATCTGAAAAGAGAAGATTCTCTACCCAAAGTGAGAGTAGCATTAATATAAGGGTATGAATATTAAGAGAAGTGCTTACTGGGCAGTTTGATAAGAATAATATATACACTTATCCAGACATCAGCAGATGTTACACACCTACGGCTCATGACTACCCCTGTTTTAAGTTTTCAGTATCAGGGATGCATTCCCTCCCTTGGAGTGCACCTCCAGTCCAATTGGAGGGCAGTTGGTTTCCACCATGACAGATGTGCCACTATTGCACCCATTGGCTCATTTGGCCTGGCTGGCCAATTATAAGGCTTGCAGTGTCCACTGTTGAGTATCTTCACTGGTGGTATCTCTTTCTCCCATTGAACTACATGTAGAATGGCTTCTTCCAGCTTTCTGTCAGCTGGTCTACATGGAGGAGGTTATCAGCTCAATTCCAGCAGGATTTCTCAGTGGCTTTGCAGCCCAAGTATGTGGAGTCTTCAGCAACAGGTTCTTACCATCGATTCTTGATGGGAAACCAAGGGCCTCGGCAATGGCCTATAATGTTTTGGAGGCATCAGGGACCTCCCTGGCCAACAACTCACTGGAAGGTATCCCATCCCTGGCACTGAAAATTTTCTGGCAATGATCTACAGCTCCTGAGTATTCCATTGTCCAAAATCAAAGGATTCCATATGATTTATTTATATCTTCTTAGATTTTGAGTAGTCCTCCCTCCACCTTTCCTTTACTCAGTCTCCTCCCCTGACCTCACTTTGGGCCTTTTCACCCCCTGTTAATCTATTCTTCTACTTACATATATACAATTCCAACCCATAAAGTACCCTCCTCCCTTCCTTTCTCTTCCCTTTGTATCTCTTCTTTAGCTTACTGGACTCTGCTGCTTAGTTTTTTCCTTCTCACACAGAAGCCCAATCATCTGTAGCTAGCATCCACATATGAGAGAGAACATGCAGCGCTTGGCTTTCTGGGCCTGGGTTACCTCACTTAGTATAATCCTTTCCAGATCCATCCATTCTTCTGCAAATTTCATAACTTCATTTTTATTTACCACAGAGTAGAACTCCATTGTATAAATGTGCCATATCTTCATTATCCACTCATCAGTTGAGGGACATCTAGGCTGGTTCCATTTCCCAGATATTATAAATTGAGCAGCAATAAACATGCTTGAGCACATACTTCTAAGGAAATGAGTCCGTAGGATATATGCCTAAGAGTGCTATAGCTGGGTCATATGGTAGATCAATCTTTAGCTGTTTTAGGAACCTCCACATTGATTTCCACAATAGCTGGACCAGACTGCATTCCCACCAACAGTGTAGGATTCCCTTTTTCCACAATCCTGCCAGCATTTATGATCATTTGTTTTCATGATGGTAGCCAATCTGACAGGAGTGAGATGGAATCTCAATGTTGTTCTAATCTGCATTTCCCTGATGACTAGGGATGCAGAACATTCTTTTAGATGCTTATATGCCATCCATATTTCTTCCTTTGAGAACTCTCTATTTAGCTCCATAGCCCATTTTTTTATTAGCTTGTTTGATTTCTTATTATTTAACTTTTTGAGTTCTTTGTATATCCTAGATATTAATCCTCTATCAGATATATAGCTGGTGAAGATTTTTTCCCATTCTTTAGGTTGCCTCTTTGCTTTATTCACAGTGTCCTTTGCAACACAAAATCTTTGTAATTTCATGAGGTCCCAGTGGTTAATCTGTTGTTTTATTGCCTAAGCAATTGGGATTGTATTCAGAAAGTCTTTGCCAAGACCAATATGTTGAAGGGTTTCCCCTACTTTTTCTTCTAGAAGTTTTTGAGTTTCTAGTCTGATGTTAATGTATTTAATCCATTTGGACTTAATTCTTTTGCATGGAGAGAGAAAAGGATCTATTTTCATCCTTCTATAGATAAATATCCAGTTTTCCCAACACCATTTGCTGAAGAGGCTGTCTTTTCTCGAATGAGTATTTTTGGCATTTTTATCAAATATCAGGTGGCTATAGCTACCTGGACTTACATCTGCGTCCTCTCTTCTGTTCCATTGATCTACATGTCTGCTTTTGTGCCAGTACCACGCTGTTTTTGTTACTATGGCTCTGTATTATAGGTTAAAATCAGGTATGGTGATACCACAGGCCTTATTTTTTTGCTCAGTATTATTTTAGATATTTGAGGCTTTTTGTGATTCCAAATGAATTTTTGGATTATTTTGTATATTTCCATGAAGAATGCCTTTGGAAGTTTGATGGCGATGCTTTAAATGTGTAGTTTGCTTTTGGTAAGATTGCCATTTTCACAATATTGATTCTTCCAATCCAGGAACAAGCGATATTTTTCCACTCCCTAGTGTCTTCTGCAATTTCGCTCTTTAGTGTTTTAAAGTTTTCATTGTAGAGATCCTTCACTTCTTGGTTAGGTTTATGCCAAGGTACTTTATTTTCTTTGATGCAATTGTGAATGGGAGATTATCTGATTTCATCTTCTCTGTGTTTGTTGTTAACAAATATGAAGGCTACTGATTTCTGTGTATTTATTTTGTATCCTGCTACATGGATGTAGGTTTTTATCAGCTCTAACAGTTTGCTGGTAGAGTCTTACTGCAAATAATGATAACTTGAACTCTTCCTTTCCTATTTGTATCCCTTTTATGTGTGTCTCTTGCCTTATTGCTATGGCTAAGGCTTCCATTAGTATATTTAATAACAGTGGGGACAGTGGACACCCTTGTCTTCTTTCTGATTTTAGTGGGAAAGCTTCCCGTTTTCCCCCATTTAGTAATATGTTGGTGAGAATTCTTTATTCTTTAGGAAACCTCAGTATTTTCGGTTAACACCTTCAATTCATTGAATGAAGCCTTCAAATATTGTGTTAAGGTCATCTATATTGTTTAAAATTCCATGTAAAAATATTCTCACAGTAATATTTTTTGGTTTATTTTATTTATTTGAGAGTGACAGAGAGAGAGAGAGAAAGAGGCAGATAGAGAGAGAGAGAGAGAGAGAGAGAGAGAGAGAGAGAGAGAGGGAGGGAGAGAGAGAATGGGCGTGCCAGGACCTCCAGCCACTGCAAACGAAATCCAGATGCTTGTGCCCCCTTGTGCATCTGGCTAACGTGGGTCCTGGGGAGTCGAGCCTCAGACCAACGTCCTTAGGCCTCACAGGCAAGCGTTTAACTGCTAAGCCATCTCTCCAGCCCACTCACAGGAATATTTAGAAGGTGTTTGACAGAACACTAGCAACCAGATTTGCTAAGTTGACTCATAAAATTGGCCACCATTCTTCTCCTTCCTTTAGTGACCACCTCAAACCGATTTTCTCATCAGTTAGTGCTTGAAACGCTCTCCTCACCACTCCCCCACCCTGCTGGTCCTCACCCCTCACTCTTCCTGTTCTTCAGTTCACCATTTTGATGGAATTCTCATATTCCTTAACTATTTCTCCCTGGAAGTTCTGCGTTATGTCACCCAGACTCTCACTGCACTACTTACCAGTTAATCTTTCTCTCCGCTTTTTCTAGCACACACCCTTCTCACTGTGTCCCATATGACCAGCTTGTTTTCTGATGTTCAGAATATAGCTGGGTTGTCAGAATTCCTCTTAATTGGCTAACTCTCTCCTCATTACAAAGCCAGTTAGATAATATCTGTGCCAATTTCCAAGATGATTTTTGGTTCTATAGTTATTTGTTCTCCAGTTGTTTAATTAATGTTAATTTTGTCATCTGAATTAAATTGTGAGGTACTGAATTTAGGAATTGTGTGTCACTTTGCCTCGAATAGTATTATCTCGTGTTACAGTGAAGGAAATATTTGTCTACACATGGTTTATGCTGAGAAAAAGCATTACGGATGTTCCTATCATCCCAGCACTCAGAAGCTAGGCAGGAGGATTGTGAATCTGTGGTCAGCCTGGACTCCATAGCAAGACCCTGCATCAGGAATCCAAAACAAACAAATCCAAAAACCCACAGAGAAGCAAAACCCTAAGAGCATTTGCAATACTAGTGTAAATGATGCATAGAAACACCAGGTAGAGTGAAAAGAAAGGTCAGCTTCCTGTGCCTGCACCTCCAGCCTGCTCACAATGAGCAATGCAGTCTGCATTACCCAACAAGCTTCCGAGATTGCTTCTGTTTTATGAGTCTGAACACTGGCATTCAGGAAGTACTACATTTGCAGATGTCTTCCTATCTTAATGTTGTTGCTTTTCAGATGCTTCTCCTTGCTGTCTTCCTTTTATTTTGCCAATGTCTTCTTATTCGTTCTCCAAGCTCCTACTGGGGTCTTCTGTAATCTCCCTTCCATATTACAGTCAGAGCTATGCTTCAAAATTTCCTTATGGTATGTTCTGTAAGCATAAGGTGACTTGTTTTCCCTTGTTAAGAAGGACATTCACACTTCACTATGTGGCTTCTACAGTGACTCAAGATGTAATGTCTGCCTGTGCTTACAGATGGGTCTTCTTCCCAGTGCTTCTATCCTGAATAACTCAGAGCAGCCTCATCTTCTTATGAGAAGTTTGACAGACACTGAGGATCTGATCTTAATGATGCAGTTCCTCCTGTCCCCCTCTTCTGAACCTGACAATATAGTAGGAAGGCTTGAAAACATAGCGCCACCTGACAACAGCAACTGTGGACCAAGAATTCATTATTTTCCAGAACTGGACTAAGAACTTTGTATGCAGTATCACTGTTTTTTATGTACGCATGTGTACACACACACACACACACACACACACACACACACACACACACATATATATATATATATATATGGTGTGTGTGCATGTGTATGAATGTTTATACATACACAGGCACTCATGTGTCAGGAGCATTTGTAGATATGTGCGCGTGTGTGTAGTTGCTAGAGGTCAATGTCAGGTGTCTTCCTCTATTGCTCTCTACCTTACTTTTTTGAGATAGAGTCTCTTGCTAAATCCAGAGCTTACCAATTCAGCCAGGCTCTCTAGTTAGCAAGCCCCAGGTAGCCTCCAAACTCCACTTCTCAAGCACTAGAATTATGGGTGCCTCCTCAGCTTTGATGTGAGTGCTGGGGATCCAATCTCTGGTCCTCATGTTTGTGCAACAAACACTTTATAGCTGAGTCATCTCCCAGCCCTGGATCCCCACAGTCACAGATAGTGGGGTCAGTATCCAGATAATGAACAATGGAGCCCATGTCATCAACTTCATTGCTTATTCTGCTTCTATGTTGAGAGTTTACAGAAACCCAAATCATATCAGGGAACACTTCACTGACTACTCACGGTACACTCTCCTAACTTAACAGAACAGAAAAGTAGACAAGGGTTGGAGAGTTGGTTTAGTCGTTAAGGCACTTGCCTGCAAAGCCTAAGAACACAAGGTTCAATTCCCCAGTACCCACATAAGCTAGATGAACAAGGTGGCATATGCATCTGTACTTCATTTATAATGGCTTGAGGCTGTGGCAAGCCCATTTTCTCTCTACCTGTCTCTTCCTCTCTTTTTCTCTCCCCCTCCCTCTCACTTTCTAAAATAAATAAATAAATAAAATATTAAAACAAAGAAATAAATAAAAACAAAGAAAACTATACAATAAAAGACTAGTGTATTTTTCTACCCCTTCTTCAAGCTACACAGGGATCTGATCATGTGCATCAGGAATAAATGAGGTACCTGTCATGTGGCAGGTACTGATGAAGAACCTGAAAGATCCCTGTCCCTTCCCTGCCAGTGTCTCAGATCATCATACCAGTTCCCAGCATGTGAACGTCTCCGTCAGAGCTCAGCTTAAATCCTGACTCTTTGTTTTTGTTCAGTCATTTGCTCCTGAGAGTCATCTAACCTCCCATTCTTACCCCATCATCTGCACAATGGAAAATGCAACAGCTTGGAAAACATGCTAAGTTTTCATGAAAGGTTTTAAGTAGGAAAATGACATAATCAGATTTGCATTCCAAGGTAGTTAATTACAATAGCAATTGTGTGCAGTTGTCTAAAACAACAATCCTGATGGATTATACTTTAATACGAACAGAGGGCATGGGGAGGAAACATCTCATGGATACATATGCACTAACATCTGACCCACAAAGTTATGGAGGAAATAAGGGTTGATTTTGACATACCTGGCTTAATTATCTTGACTTTGACATATGGCATAGCCCAAAGCCACATACCTCTTCCCAATTATAATTCTCAATGAACTGCAATCACTCTGAGTCTCAATCAAGTGGATAAAGAGTTGTTAAAACACCACAGATAATTTCTTATGGAAAAGTCTATGATTCTGGAAAGAATGTGGTTATTTTCTAGAATAGCACTATTTAAAATTAAAGGATAAAAGTTTATAATCCTGACACACATGTAGGTAAAGGAATTTAAGCAGTTGCAATCATAAGTTTTATATAAAGTCCAATCAGGAGTGAACAAAACATAGAGGCTGTATATTTTATTGAAAATCTTCAGGAAGTTCACAGAAGAAGCCTCTAAGTTCTTTGCAAAAACTAGCCTTAGGAGGCTATGGGGTCTCTGGTGCTCAGGAGTTGAGGCTTGTTTTGATGTTTATTTACTTATCTATGAGAGAGAGAGAGAGAGAGAGAGAGAGAAAGACAGAGAATGGGCACACCAGGGTCTTTAGCCACTGAAAACTAACTCCAGATACATGTGCCACTTTGTGCATCTGGATTTATATGGGTACTGGGGAATTGAACTAAGGTAATTAGGTTTTGGCAGGCAAGTGCCTTAAGTACTGAGCTGGTCCCTTGTTTTGATGCTTAAAGGTACCTCAGCCAGGTTCTATATAGAGGAGTGCCCAAGAGGCAAGAACCAATTAGGGGAAGCTTCAATGCACCTGAAAGAAATGCTTCCTTTCCCGACAAAAGTCCTTGTCATTGTCCACTTGCCAGGATATAAACTCACCTGCGAAACACACCTCTGAGTGTGTCTATAAGGGCATTTTCAGAGAGTTTTTACTGAGGACAGAAGACCTACCACCCCATGGGCTGGGGTGTAGACTGAATAAGAAGGAAAAATCAAGATGAGCACCCACCTTTGGCTGTCAATGTTTCTAACTGTGGATGCATGTGACCAGTCACTGCAAGTCCCTGCCTCCATGACTTCCCACTATGATGGACTAGATCCCACACTGTGAACCAAAATAAATCTTTCCTTCCCTAAATTGCTTTTGTCAGGTTACTTTGTCACAGTAATGATAAAAGTACTACAGCAGAGAGAGATAAAATGTTAAAAAAGAGTTCTGCCACTATAACTGGACAAGACCACTTAAGCTTCTAGACTCTACAAGTAGCTCTGGACATAAAATTTAGCATCTGCTAAACGAAAATAATTATGTAATCATTAAAAGTCTAAAAATGAGGCATTTAAGACTAGAAGTCTTTTTTTAAAATATTTTTTGTCATTTTTATTTCTTTATTTGAGAGTGACAGAGAGAGAGGGAAAGAAAGAGACAGATAGAAAGGGAATGGGTGCGCCAAGGCTTCCAGCCACTGCAAACGAACTCCAGATGCGTGCGCTCCCTTGTGCATCTGGCTAACGTGAGTCCTGGGGAATCGAGCCTCGAACTGGGGTCCTTAGGCTTCACAGGCAAGCGCTTAACCGCTAAGCCATCTCTCCAGCCCTTAAGAATCTTTTTTTTTTTTTTTTTTTTTTTGAGGTAGGGGCGCACTCTAGTCAAGGCTGACCTGGAATTCACTGTGTAGTCTCAGGGTGACTTTGAATTCACGGCGATCCTCCTACCTCTGCCTCCCGAGTGCTGGGATTAAAGGCGTGCGCCACCACGCCCGGCACAAGACTAGGAGTCTTAATATTCTTTGGAGAGTAAATTAATGTGGTATTGTAACTTTATACTGTTTTGGTGTGTATGTGAGTGTAGTATTTGCGGCTTGTGTATATACGGCATAGGTGCATGTACGTGTGTATACATATTCCATGTATGCATGTGGAGCTCAGAGGAGCACATCAAACAACCCCCTCTGTTGGTCTTCTGCTTTATTTCCTTGAAATTTTGTCTCTTACTAAACCCAGAGCAGCCTTTTTCAGTTAGACTGCTTGACCAGAAAGACCGAGCGATTCTCCAGTCTGTTCCCACAGGACTGGGGTTACATGAGGGCAATGTGCCTACCTTCAAATTGCTCCAGGTCTGAGGAATTACAAAGACATAAGAAGGAAAAATTATAATTCAACAGGGCTCAACTCGTAAAAGTTGTGCGTTGGAAAAAAATTTCAAAGTGAGAATATGATAATGTAATTACCATAAAGAAATAATAAAGGATTAGGGTTAGGGTTATGGTAGGCTAACTACTCTGAGTTGGTCATTATCTACTGTAGACATGAGTCAAAATGTCACACTGTACCCCATCAGTAGGGATAGATATTATATGCTAATCAAAAAATAAAACTAAGTTAATTTTTTTAAATAATCCATTGAGAAGATGGTGAATGAAAACTTGCAGATTTCTCACATTTAAAAGCAGGCATTAGGGCTGGAGAGATGGCTTAGTGGTTAAGCGCTTGCCTGTGAAGCCTAAGGACCCCGGTTCGAGGCTCGGTTCCCCAGGTCCCATGTTAGCCAGATGCACAAGGGGGCACATGCGTCTGGAGTTTGTTTGCAGAGGCTGGAAGCCCTGGCGCGCCCATTCTCTCTCTCCCTCTATCTGTCTTTCTCTCTGTGTCTGTCTCTCTCAAATAAATAAAATAAAAAATAAAAAAAAATTTTAAAAATTAAAAAAAAAAGCAGGCATTAAAAAGCTAGAGTGCTGGAGTGTGGTCTGCTATGAGGAAGATGATGGTTCTGTGTGGCTTCACTCTGTGCTTATGTGCTACCGAAGTACACTACAGTAGTAGTATGTGAAGGTTGGACCAGAAGGAAATAAAGAGGTGTCCATGGCAGAGGTTAAGTGGGGGTGAGGGTGGGGGTAGAAAGGGGAAGAAAGGCAAAAGTTTGTCTGCGTCCCTAGCTGAACTCCTGGTTGTGGCCAGCCTTTAGTTCATGCATTGTTTGCTGAAGAAGCAGGTGCTCCCGCATGTAATGAAGTCCCAGTAGTTTCCCCTGGCTGGTTCTTGGTTACTATAGGTCAGTGTCTAAGACCAGTTGGAAACTGCCCATCTGTTAGATCTGGAAAATGCCTTACAGGGGCCACTGGTGGGCTCTGCCTTAGAGAGTGGATAATCTGAAAGGCCACAATTCTCTGATTTAAACTATTTTCATGAATTTAAACTATCTTATGGACCCCTTTGTTAACTGGTAATATTAACATAGAATATACTTCTTCTGAAAAGTTAAGTATTGGGCTGGAGAGATGGCACAGTGCGTGGTTAAAGGAACTCACTTGCAAACCCTGATGGCCTGGGTTTGGTTCCCCAGTAACCACATAAAGCCAGATGTACACAGTGGCACATGCATCTGGAGTTTATTTGTAGTTGCAAGAGGCTGTGGCATACCCATGTGCATTCTCAATCTCTCTCTGTCTCTCAAATAAACAAATAAAATATCCTTTAAGGGCTGGGTGTGGTGACACACACCTTTAACTCTTGCAATTGAAAGGCTGATGTAAGAGGATTCCTTTGAGTTCAAGGCCAGCCTGAGACTACATAGTGAATTTCAGATTAGCCTGGGCTAGAGCGAGACCCTACTTCACCCCCTCAAAATAAATCTTTTAAAACATTAAATGTTGAATTTAGTTAAAACATCCTGATTCATTTAATTTTTGAGAAACTGACAAATTATCAAAACTCATGTAATATTTTGCATATCCTTCATGGATAATAAACTTCATTTCCAGACTTTTAGTTGTTTACAATGCTTTATCGCTGATTCGTTCATTACT
Organism: Jaculus jaculus; assembly: GCF_020740685.1. Taxonomy (NCBI): domain Eukaryota; kingdom Metazoa; phylum Chordata; class Mammalia; order Rodentia; family Dipodidae; genus Jaculus; species Jaculus jaculus. Next base: position 336,823,040 of record NC_059102.1, on the reverse strand, counting down.
GTCCACTGTCCAGAGATGCCGGCTTAACTGAATAATGAAGGGATATGGGGATTACCCCATCAGTATTTTCTCCACAGATATGAGTGACAGAACAATGCATGTTTCTATTTATATAGCAAGATGAGCTCATGTTAGAGCAGAAATGCACAAGTCATACCTAAGAGTTGAAAAGCTGTAATACCTTTACAACTCAGAGTTAATCTGAGCAGTGTATATATAATATGGATGGCATTTCCATCCATATTATAACAGTTGTATCAGAAATTAAATATCCTCAGTGTGGTAGTTTGAGTAGATGGTACCCAGTATAGTCAGTGTTTTATTAGTTTGTAGTTTGCATCTGCAGCCACCTTGCTGAAGGAGGTGTCACTGGGTAGATTTTAGAGTCCAGACCTAAGGTGTGGTGATGGGTTTGAGATTCCAATCTAAAGATATGCAAAGTGTGCCTAGCTGGAGTTCCTAAAGTGTGCTGTGATGTGCGGCTTTTAGCTTTTTGTCTTTGCCTGGTCCTATAAAAGAGGGCCAACTTCTTCTACCATTATTGAACTTCTCCTGGATCTGTAATCTTCAATAAATCCCTTCCTCCATAATTGTGCCTGCTCTGGAAGTTCACCTCAGCAAACATGAAGCTGTCTGCTACAGAAGTTAGTACCAAGATGTGGGGTGAGATGAACCTAACCATGTGGAATTTGGTCTTTTGGAACCTTTGTTTGGAGTAAGCGGCATGGACTTGGTGCTTGCAACTAAAGATGCCTTCTGGAGTGGTAAGACAAGTTTATGGACAATTCTGATGAGAGTTTCAGAATGCTAAGTGCAGACAGTAGTGAACTTTGAGGCTTGGCTTATGAGCTTTGTAAGGAGAAGGAAAAACTGCAGAGGACTTTGTTGGAACTGGGCTACTGGCATAAAGGCTGGTTTGATCATGCTGCCCAGGCCCAGAGAGTTTGATCAAGGTTAAACTTGTAATGGAATGATATGATTGGCTAAAGATATTGGACTGAGAGATTTAAGATTTTAAGTTGGAACACCTTGAGTTAAAATCATAGGCATTGAGACTGGCTTTAGGTTGCTGAAGCTGCTATTGTCAACACATTAGCAATCTTAAGGAAGATGGCCCAATTGCTTTACATTAAAATGATGGAGAGGATGCATGAGGAAAGACTTAGTGCAAACTCTCTAGGAGAGAATTGACTGGAGAAGGAACCTGCTTTTCAAGATCATGATTTATTTCATCCCTGAGTTAAGAATATAGCTATGTCCTACACACCTGGTATTAGTTTAGGAACCATAAAAAATGTGCTGAATGGTCATGAATTGTGCATACAGCTCCAGGAGCCACTGCTGAGATGTGGTATGAGGCAGGTCATGATGCCCTGATAGACTGAAAGAGCCTTTGGAAGGTGGACCATGGTTTGCATAAAAACCAGAAGATGTTTTAGATATACCAGGATTGTGCAAGGGCTACCATGGAGTACACTGTTGGCCTGGGATGGAAGTTTTCCCTGGCTACTCTGCCAAACTGGAGGGATGGAATTGGAAAATCTAGAGACTGTCAGTCTCTCATTATATTGAACTTGAACTGCAGAAATTTGATATTTGATGGTGGTTGAGTTTGCATTATCTTAGTCTCTTCTTGCTATGCCTTATACCAGTTGAAAATGTTTACTCTGTTCTTTTATATGTTGAAGGTATATAACTTGTTGATTTAATAGGACTTACACTAAATGACCATCTTAAATCCCAGAGGAGACTTGGGACTTTGGAGCTATCTTGAGTTGGTCAAGACTATGGGGATCTGTGGACTAAATACAATTTCAAACTTGTGATTGTTTTGAATCTACTGGAGGCCAGGGGAAGAATGTGGTAATTTTAATAGATGGCCCCAATATATTCAGTATTTTATTAGTTTTTAGTTTGCATCTGCAGCCACCTGGCTGGAGGAGGTGTCTCTGGGTGGATCCTTAGGTGTGGTGGTGGGTTTGAAATTCCAATCTAAAGATATGCAAAGTGTGCCTAGATGGAGTTCCTGAAGTGTTCTGTGCTATGTGGCTTTTAGATTTTTCTCTCTTTGCCTGGTCCTTTAACAGGGGGCCAACTTCTTCTACCATTATGGAGCTTCCTCTGGATCTGTAAGCTTCAATAAATCCCTTCCTCCATAACTGTATCTGCTCTGGAAGTTCATCGCAGCCAACTTGAATCTGTCTGCTACAGTCAGAGTCAATGAATCAATGTTGAAACAGAAGAGAATTTAATCTATGATTATTTATCTGTGAATAGTCATCAAGCCTACTATCATGATGAGCATTGCTATTTTAGCTTGCCTTCATTGAACACTGAATATTTTATTTACTTGAGTTCTTTGTTTCTTAACAGAATTGTTGTGGATGAACATATAGTTCTGAAGGTTTTCTCTATCATAAAATGGGGACTATCAACTGATAATAAGTAATTACAAATCAATAAGTTGAAATTATAATAATGGGCAAATAGTAACACTATTAAATTATAAGTACATTGAAAGTCTAGAGTCTGAAGAGGTAGCTTCGTGAAGAGAGTGCTTGGTTAGCATTCATGAAGCCCCAGGTTTCATCCTTTGCACCATATAAAATGGGATGTGGCACTCATGATGTTTTGTCTTTGTTCATGCAACAGTAGTTGCCAAGGAGTCTTATGGTGCTTCCTGTTAAGTTATGGCTCAGTCATACTGTGATGTGTTTCAGGAGCCCTGGACCTGGGAGGCACACCATTGTGTGCAGTGTGGCAGAGAGGGCCTTCCTAGGAGGATGCCTTTGGAATAAAGCCCTGAAGGAGTTGGAGGATAACGCATACAGACATCAAGTTGAGGTGCTCACCTGGCAGAGCCTTCTCTGCAGCAGAGAACTCACAGAGCCGAACTAGCTAAGAGGACAGACAAATGGAGAGGTATGAGAAGAGGGGGCAGCCTAGATTTTGTGGAGCCTTGTGAGCTCATAAAGGACTTCAATTTTAATTCTGGGTGCAGTGGGAAGCCATTTACAGTATTGAGCAGAGGAGAAATATGATTTGACCTGCCATTTAATATGATCTCAGTGGCTTCTATGTTGATAACATATGATAATGAGGGAAAGGGCAGAGAAGAAGCTGAAAGAATGTTTAAAAGGCAGTGCAATAACTCAAGGAGTGAGTGAGATGGCTTGGGTTCTTGAGTTAATAGTGCCAGATTAGAGATGTGGAAAGATGCTGGTGTTTTAAATAATATTTACTGTCTCATTGGGTATGGGGTGAGAAAGGGAAGAATCAACAATGGCTGCAAAGATTTTGTCCTGAGCAAATATAAAGACATAATAGAAGACTGAGATAACATTTTAAGAGGAGGTCAGAGGTTAAGTTTTAGAACATGTCCCTGTTCAGATTATTACTAGTAAACTACATGAAGACTGAGTAGATAGGCAAACCCATGAGACTGGAATTTGTAAGTAATAATAAAGCCTTTCAAATGATGCATTTTCATTTAAGGTTGCAATGAATTTTGTTTACCACTTTTTCATTACTATTTTACAAATAAACTTATTTAGAATCTAATTAGCTCTTGGTCTTTTAGTTTAGTGTACAACCAAGTCTCCATTTGTAGTTGTACTTGCTCTTCGTGATAGAACTCCTGTAGGTACCAGCCACTAGACATGTATCTTGGTGGAAGACACTCAATATTCACTATGCTAATTCAGTTTGCCCAATTGGTCGTCACAAATATTCATCACCTACCCACTCATTGCCTTTCTCAGCCAGAGGACACACTTGCTTGGGCTTCTTACATTTACATCCCCCTGCACACATGGAAACCACTTATGAATAAAGATAAGTTAGGAACAGTTTCATCCCTTAGTTCTGGGCTGTGGAACTAACTCATAAAAACATTTATTGCCTCTTGAAAATGACAGGAGCTCTGTTGCCAGAACTCAAGTTTTATGTTGTTGAATTTCCACTGTGCTTTTGGATGGTTCCTTCTCTTAATAATACCCATTAATAATTCCACCTCAAGTCATCAAGTTCCAGAAATTTTGCCAGTTGCTTTCTTTGTCCTTACTCTTGAATTTTAGTGATAATGTCATAATTGACTGGCAGAGAGTTATTTCCTTAAAACAATCTGTGTGCTGAAATGTCCTCAAATTTGACATCACCATTTATTTCAGGGCATTCATTTCTCCAAAATATACAGATAAAAGAAATAATTTATATCTCATAAATGTGCACCTATTAAACACAAACTTTGGGTGACAGTCGGTGATGGCAGAGTGAAGATCAAAGGGTTGCCTCCCAAGATAAATACCTGTGCTGCAGCCAGATGGAGAGTTCCAAGTGGAGGAAGAGGTGGATTTATTTTAGTCCAAGCAGCTGATCTAGAAGACACTTTTGGTTTTGAAAATTCCTATTTCATTCCTCATCATCTAAAATAAAAGAATTTATAAAGGTACAAATAAATTTATCCCATATTATAGAACATCAGGGAGGACATAGTCTATACTCTTCATAGATATGAAAAGCAAGCTGTATATATTTTCAATTACTTTTGCTTCTTTTAATAGAAACAAGTCTTTTTCTCAATAGTCAGTGAAGTAGATTCCTGTACTGTGTTGGCATTTGAACCTTCTTTTGACTCTAAAGAGATTATTTTTAAAAAAGAAATTAAAAAAATATTTGAGGATAAGTGACTATTTCCCTCCTCTTCCAGATTTTCTAACATTCCAACAGAGTGATCTCAACCTTGTTTATTGTTTAAAGAACTTGTTGACATTTTTCCTTTGTGGAGACAGTCATTTTCTGAACCAAAATAGAATAAAATTGGATATCTACATTGCACATACTTATGTGTGTAAATAACATTTGGAGAACTTTGGACCAGGCTGCTTTCAAATGCTCTGCAAAGGCTCAGGTCATCATGAGAGTCAGTAATGAACCGCTAAGGAACACAGGCCAGCACAGAGGAAGGGAAATGGACAGATGCATAACATGGCTAAGTAGGATCAATTCTCATTTATCTTCTGTGGTGAAACAGAAAAATACATCCCACTGAAACATGGACAAAATTCTCAAATACTAAAATCAGCAGTGCATCTTAAAAACAAAACTGTGCCTCAACTTCATCATAGTCCAAATAAATCAAAGTAAATGTGGGCCGTGGGCACAAAGATGTTGGTGTTTTCTACAGTTCCACAGGTAACTCTGGCGTGCCGCCAAGCACTATCAGAGCAGACCCATAAATGGGAGAGAAAAATGCAAGAGCCTGGAATGGACGAAGAGCAACTCATTCCTCAGATGGACATATAAAATCAGGCCTTCAGTCTTGAGAGGAGGGCGAAATTCCTTCTTGGTTTTACTGGGTCTATTATTTTTCTCCACTAAACAGTGAAGCCGGAGGGTTTCCAGCATGGTAACAAGCAGCCTGGGGCTGCAAGGGAATATCAAATTCTCTATCACTTGAAGATGTCCACCCGAGAACTTCTCTCTCCTTAATAGAAGCATTCTCTCCCCCTTCCAGCGATGTCCCTTTTACCATGTTTATACTGAACTTTCCTGCAAAAGGCAGCCATTGTATCCCTCTGGGATCCACCACCGAACCTCACGGACAATCATGTTTGTTTGATGCCAGGGAGTGCTGATTTCACCTTTGCCCTGAGACAGGTCCATGCACTGGTAAAGCCCTTACTGATGGCTGAGTGTGGGGCAGGCACAGTTCTAGTGTGAGGGACGCAGCCGTGAAGACGGGCAAAAATGACTGCCTCATCGCCCTCACTCAGCTCATGCCTTTAGTGATTGGATTTACACAAAGCTTCTAACTAGTTTTATATATTTTCTCAGTTTCTTGGGAAAAATCCCTCAGGAGTTATTTGAATAGTGCATGTTGCTTTTCTTTCTGGAATATGAAAACTTAGTTTTAGTTTCTTCTGATCAAGAAAGGGTTCCTTTGAGGGTGTGTGGGCGAGAGTCACTCTCAGGCTACCTTTTATCTACACAGAACCAATGTGTTCATGGGCAAGGCTTGGTCCCCTCATTGTAATTTACATAATTTCAAGTACCTGGAGACAGCTTTCCGACCAAACGGATTTTCCTAGAAATGGCGTGACTAAATTACACTGGAGCTTTACAGCATGCAGAAGGCAAGAAAATGTTAAATAACTAAGATACTTTTGTTTTGGTTTTAAATTTATGAAGTTATTGCAGTTAAAAAATGAGCTGGCATCTCTTGAAGAAGCAGCATGTGTTTTAGCTCCAGGAGGGAAAAGCTTTGAAGTCGAAATCTCAGACAGAACGGCTGTGATTGAGGGCTTCTGGATCTCCCATGAGGACAGGACAAGCTGTGCCACTGAGCCTCGTGGGAGTCGTCAGCAGACGCCTGGTTGATGCAGGTGATCCAGGCATCGCTTATTGGAAGGCAGGTGGAACTGAACAGCTCCACCCAGCAGCCACAGCAGTAGCTTGCTACATGGCTGGACAGGAAAGACAGAAGTGTGGGTCTCACTGCCTTCTGGAAGGCTGTTTATGAGCTCAGAAGTCAATGTGACCTGGGACCTGTATCAGAAATAAGGTGTTGTCAATGTGGTTCCTTTGTGGCATGAAGAGGAAGAAGTTGAGATAAGGGTGACATAGGGACTTGCAAAGTGAGAAGCATGAGGAGATAAAAAATAAAAGCAAGAAAAAAATAATTTACAGTGGACCATGACTTAAATGAAACCTCCTGAACTCAGAAGTCTTGTTTCATTTCACTCTGTGTTCTCAGAACAATGCGTGACTCTGCTCAATCAATATTTGCAGAGTTAATGTCACAGGGAGAAGGTGAGACTCCAGCTTTAGCAAAACAGAAGTGTCTGAAGAAGGTGGACTCTCAAGGTGACACAGTATCTGCAGCTGACATTTGACTATACAGTGGAGAGCAAGCCCCTGACACACACAGAAGAAAGACAAGTAGAGAGACAAAAGCAGGCCGGGCAGTAGATGTGGTTACCGTGCAGACATGAGTGAGCAAGTATGAGAAGGCATCCACCATATCACATGTAACTTATGAGGACCCCGCTCTATGTTTTCAGCAGAATCTTGACGTTTTAGCCCAGTATACGTTCAAAGAGCAGACACCCTCAGGAAGGTGAGACAGGATGTATGATGAATTAGGATTGCTTACAGGAGCGTGAGTGACCGGTTATTTATAGAAGCATGGGCTACTTAAACAGTGGCCACATCATTGATAAAATGTCTGTCTCTCTCCCCCAGGAACTGTTAGCTACCTACAGAACTTCAAGGTGGTGGGTGAGGGGTGAGACTCCTGAGCTCAAGGTGGGGGTGGGGGTGGGGGAGGAACTCGGGGAATTTCCCCTCACACTGCTTCTCTTTATGGCATTTTCTAAGCTGGATGTAATTGTACAGTTTAAAAATCTATTTGTAATTTTTTCTAATACAAAACTTTTCCTACTTCTCTGGTTCACAAGGCGTGGGAGAGAGCAGTGTGTGGGGTGATCAGGGGGGGATAGTAGACTGACCTTTTCACATCTGTGGCACTTTTCTGTCTAAATTAACTGAAGGTAGTTGGACATTTAACCTCACCTATGTTTCATATATTTATAAAGAATTATGACACTACTTCTGAAAAATCAGTTAAGGAATATTGTTTTGTCCTTTAATCGTCTTCCTCAGTTTGGTTTATCAACATGCCTAGAGGTAAAATGGTAAAAAATAAAAGGACAGAACCAAGAGCATTGCTTTTAGAATAAGCCAAATACAAAAGCAAACAAAAAAATTAACTCAAATCCCCAACACTGGGTATCCAGTGAGTCCAAGGCTATGGGCTAAGTCTTCAATAAAGGCACAAAGCAAGAAATAAAAATCTTCAGAGCCTTTTTGGCTTTGTTGGAACAATGCATCCAAACTAAAAGAAGCAACTTAAGAATTTTACCAAACAAAATATTTATAAATCAAAAGCCATGCAACACAAACCAAATACTTGTATATGACAAGGCTTCTGTAAACAAGCTCTCTGAAACATGGATTGTTTAGTGAGGAAAACGATTCTCTGGAAGAGATAGTCTGTGGTCAGGGCATAGGTTATAGAGTAAAAGGAGCACTGTTTGCTTGTTCTATTCAAGAGCACAGAGGCAAATGGTGTGTAAAGATGTGGATGATGTAAGTGGATTAGAAGGATGTGTTGGGAATAAGCAAAGATCAGGTCACACAGGCATTGTTAACTGTAATGACATTTCTCCTGGTTAGATTCCTGATGGACATAAACACACTTTGAACTAAGTTCGACTCAGGATAGACATACACACACCTTGAGGTAAACTGCATGCTGCTTATTGCTTCATTATTTGTGAAAGCAAATGCTTTCAAAACTCCCCTCCCATCCCCCTCATTTCTTATGCATAGCACCCATAGGTGACCTATTCCTGACTCTAATGCAGTAGTTGCGAAGGCCTCACTTCACAGCCACCCTCGGTTTAGACCTCCGCTCCTTACTCTGAGCTTGGAGAGAGAGACTGCTGCTTACTGTTCTCATGGCTGCGCAGCCTCACAGCGCCTCACTGCAGCCAGCCTAGCAAGTTAGTCATTACGCTCTCATAGACAGAGGTACTACCAGCTTCCAGAACCTTCATTTTCCTCTCTGTCTGTGATCTCTTAATTCATCAGGAAAATATTCTGAATATTTCTTGAGGACTTTCTATCACCAGAACTAGGCTTTTCCTTTCTCTCTGTACTCCCTGGTTATTTCAATCCCTCCTCTCCCCACCAAAAAATAAATAAATAAATAAATAAATAAATAAATAAATAAATAAATAAATAAATCGCCTGTTATAATTGAATATGTCAATGTGTCTAATCTTGTCTGTTTTCAGTATGGGTGTGCATGAGGCATGATTACAGATGAACACCCCCACCAGGTAAGCGGCTTCCCTTCCCTAGGGTGGATTCCTGCTGTGAGGCTACTCTGCTCCAGTGGTTAGGAAAGGCGCATTCTCTTCTCTGCAGGGCCCTGGTAGCAATTAGATTCTCATTATGGGCCTACTTGTAGGGGAAAAATGCTCAGCAGCAGAAAGACCTGGCGCGAGTTAGAGGGTCGTGAAAGAGGGCTACTGATTCTTGGACATTTGTGTCTATTTCTCACTGTGCCAGGCAAGCCCATTCAAATGCCTGGCATTCATTATCACCCCTGTAAATGAGAGATGTGGAGCACTTAATTCTAAATGACTGCTCCGCTCTGAAATGCAGTGACTCGTTTCTCTCTAGACAGCCCGAGAGCCCCTGGAAAGCAGGCTCTCACAGCACCACTGGTGACCACTCACGATGAGCTGCGGGTGTGGGAAAGAGCAGAGATCCAGAAAGTGGGGCCTAGGTTCCCAAGCAAAGACTAGTGACTTTTTTTCGAGTTTTATTTAACATGCTCTCCATCTCTCCATGGAGGCAAAGTTACAGGAGTTCCAAACAACACAGACAAAAGTAAAAGTAAAACTCTACCACATTCCTTTCTCATAGTTCTGTCAGAATCATACATCTCACAGAGAACTGACTCGGCATTTTGTCAAGGAAACCTGCAGTCTTTAAATGTTATGTTAAACATTTAATATTTAAGTAGAGACACTTGTTTACTCAAGTAGCAGCTGAACTCCATCAGAATGGCTGTTTCAGAAACACACTTCATTTATTTATTTTTAACTTGGTGGTAATTGGACTTAATCTAGTATGAAATATGTGAAATGAGGAAACAAAACCTACCAAAATTGAAATCCAAAACTGAAAAATTGACTGGAAGCCTCTTTGTTTTAAAAATTGGGATTTAAGGGCTGGAGAGATGGCTTAGGAGTTAAGCACTTGTCTGTGAAGCCTAAGGACCCCAATTCAAGGCTCGATTCCCCAGGACCCACGTTAGCCAGATGCACAAGGAGGCAGATGTGTCTGGAGTTCATTTGCAGTGGCTGGAGGCCCTGGCACGCCCATTTTCTCTCTCTCTGTTTGCCTCTTTCTCTGTCTGTAGCTCTCAAATAAATGAATAAAAATAAAAAAGTATTTTTAAGAAGTCCCACAAGTTTAAAAAAATTGGAATTTAAAAACTACTCTAGCAAGTTTCCTTTTAAAGGTATTTCTTTGTTGGTTGAGAAGATAGATCAACAGTAAAACAGACCTGCTTGCAAAGCTTGCTGGCCCTGATTCAAATCCCTAGCTCCCATATAAGCCAGATGTAAAAAGTGGGCCAAGTGTCTGGTGCTAATTTGCAATGGCAAGAGGCCCTGGTGTGCCCATATGCACGCATGTGCAAATAAATAAAAAATTAAATTAAAAAAGATATTTGTAAAGAGCTTTCAGCTAAATGTCATGAAATAACAGAGTGATGATGGCATCTTCACCACATGCCTACAATTCATTTATTTATCCTGTGACATAAACAAATGTCCTTTAGATCTTTTATTACTTTTCTCTTTCTGTGACCAAATACTTGACAAGACGCTTAGCTTAAGGGAGGAAAGGTTTATTTGCATTTACAGGTCCAGGGCACAAAGCCATAGTGGTAGAGAAGGCGGCAGGAATTGGCTGGTGCATCTGCAGTCCAGAAGCAGAGAGAGGTGAATTCTCCTGTTAGGTTCCTTTTCTCCTTTTTATTCAGTTTGGAAGCCCAGCCCATGGAATGATGCTGTTGTAGCCACGTTCACATTGTTTGCAGAAAGTAGCTGACCAAGGGCATCTTGTGTTATTTTTGGCTTACAGACTCCAGGGGAAGCTCCAGTGACAGGAAAAATGATGGCATGAGCAAAGGGTAGATATCACCTCCTGGCTACATTAGGTGAACAATAGCAACAGGAGAATGTGCCAAACACTGGCAAGGGGACACTGGCTATAATACCCATAAGCCCACCCAAATTCATTTCCTCCAGGAGGCGTTAATTCCCAAATTTCCATCAGCTGAGAATCTAGCATTCAGAATGCCTAAATTTATGGGGGACACCTGAATCAAACCACCACATTCCACCCTGGACCCCATAAACTGAAACATCCATGATGTAAAATACAATGTATTCAACCTGACTTTAAAAGTCCCCATAGTTTTAATCAATCCCAATGATGTTAAAAATCCTCATAGTCTAAGATCTCTTAACTGAGCCATAATACAAAAAAAAAAAACCATAATGACACTCAATAAACATTCATACTGCAAAAGATGGTACTGAGCATAGCAAAAAAAATGTTCAATCAATACAAGATTAAATAGGACAAATATCAAACTCTGTAGCTCCAAGCCCAACAACTCTATCAGTGACAGTTATCTGGAGTTCCAATTCCACCCCTCCAGCTAGGCAGTCCCAGAAAACTTCATCCAGTACCAGCAGCTCTCCTTGGCAGCCATCCTATAGTCCTGGCATCCTCTCTGGGTCTCCACTGCAACCCATGGTTCATCCTCGCGGCTCTATCAGGTCTCTAGGCAGGTAATCCAACAAGACTGCCTCACACTGCCCCTGGCCACTTCTAAAACAAAAAAATTGTGTTGAAATTTCAATGACCCTCTCTTTCCTGCACTTGTTATACTCCAAAATACCAGATAGGCTGCCAGTTTGTTAATCCAAGGGGGAATAAAGCAGACTTTCAGGAGCAGAACACTCCTTCAGCATTCTGACCCCTCAAATAGTCTGCATTCTTCCTTTTGTCCTAATGCTGGTCAGCTGGCCCAATCTCAACCTAACAGAGGATGTCAATAACAGGGGAAATATATACACAGCAACAAACAAGATTTTCCTTGTTTTGTTTTTTCAAGCTAGGGTCTTGCTCTCACCCAGGATGACCTGGAATTTGCTATGTAGTCTCAGGGTGACTTCGAACTCATGGCATTCCTCCTACCTTTGCCCCCTAAGTGCTGGGATTAAAGGTGTGCACCACTATGCCCAGTTCATAAACAAGATTTATCATTGTCATATAATGAAATTGCCTTTTAAATAAAACTGTGACAAGAAAAATAACAAAAATCTGTACTATAATTTATTTCTACTTATGCTATTAACTATGGTCTTTTTAAAATTTATAGTTCATTTACTATCTAATGTTCTTTTATTTCTTTGAAAAGGATTTTAGTGTTTATGGGAAAATCTACAAAAGAAAAACTTTTTTTTTGATTGGCACATTTTTTTTTCTATTCAGTAAATACAGGCAGTTTGGTACCATTATTAGGCTCATCTGTGGCCTACCCCCTCCCTATTGGCCCCTCCTTGTTGAGGTATATGGGTTGTGCATTGGGGAATTAGCCCACAGTTATTAGTATTATAAACGTCTCTGCATATCATGAGCCAACATGTGGCTCTGACATTCTGACCCCTCCCAACATAGCTCAGGGAAATTGTGCAGAAGAGGGGGCAGAAAAACTCTTTGTTTTTGTTTGTCTTATAATATCTCAATTTAATTTTCAATTTTAAGCATAATTTTGCTTGATATTGGAACTCTTAGTTATATTGATTTTTCTTCTAGCACCTAAATATGTTGTACTATTGTCTTTTGCTTGTCATTGTTTCTGATGATATACTAGTTGTTAATCTTATTGAACATCACTTTACATGAAAACTCCACTTTTTCTTACCACTTTTAGCGACCCCTTTGTCTTGTCTTTTCACACATTAATTATGATTTGTCTTGGTGAAAATCTTTTTGAGTCCCTTCTACTTGGACTTTGTTGTTGTGATTCTCGAATGTGCAAATTAAATTTCTTTCATCAAGTTAGGGAACATTTTCATCACTATTCATTCAAATATTCCTCCTTCCTTTTTCCTTTGAGACACCTATCATGTACTTGTTGGTGTGCAGCCCTCTGTCCCACAGGCTTTTAGGGTTTGTTCTGGCTCTTAATTTCTCCTGTTTGTTCAGATCAAATCACATCAATTAACCTCCACTCACTCCTTTTGGTTCTTTCTTCTTCCTCTTCCAATGTACTAGAGTTCCTTTTGACAAGATTTCATTTCACATATTTTATATTTCAACACTAGCATTTCTATTTGGTTCTGTTTATAACTTACCTTCTTAATCAGATTGCCTGTTTGCTGAGGGATTGTTACTTCAGTTCTTTAGGTACAGCTTAGTTTCTGTGTTTGCTGGTTCTGCACAAAGTCTAATTCTGTAGCCCAGGTTAGCCTGGAGCTTGCCTTGACCACCTGTCCCACACCTCATCCTCCCGAGACCTGAAATTTCAGAAGTGCACCACCTACGCCCAACTTTCTTTAGTTCTTTACAAATGTTCAAGGTTTTAAAAATGCTTAAAACCAATATCTATCTATCTGTGGAACCCTCAGAGACGGTTTTTATTTAATGCTAATACAAATTTTAAAACATTTGCTTTATTATTTTACTTTTGAGAGAGAGAGAGAGAGAAATAGGCAAAGAAAAAGAGAGAGAGAATGGGCATGCCAGGGCCTTTCAGAAACTGTGACCAAACTTGAGTGCATGTGTGGCATCACATGCTTGTGTCACTGTGCGTCTGGCTATGTGGGACCTGGAGATATGAACATGTGTTCTTAGACTTTGCAGGCAAGCACCTTAACTGCTAAGCCGTCTCTCCAGCCCATAATAATTCTTTCTTGTTTTTGTTTATTTAAGGTATGGTCTCATTCTAACCCAGGTTGACCTGGAATTCACTATGTAGTCTCAGGGTGGCCTTGAAATTGTAACTATCCTTCTACCTCTTCTTCCTGAGTGGGGGCATTAAAGGCATGCACCACCATGCTTTGCCAATTTTTTTTTTGTTAAAAACTGCACATCCTAAACATTATTACAGGATAATACTAGAAATAAATTCCCTTTTCTCAATAATATTTATTATTGCTATTGTTATAATGTTCTTAGGGACTTTTCTCAATATATCTATATTTTCTGTCCTGTGTGGCAGGCTGGCCTGTACTATTTGAAATCCTGTGATACCTTCCCCCCCCCAAGAAAACACCCAATCTAATGCGGAAGAAGTGGCAGAAAGAATGTATGAGCCAAAGGAAGGGTAGGACTCCATACAACATGTTCCTCCAGACACAAAATGGCCTGGATATCCATGGCCTCACAGTGCCTGACACTTACCTGCACAAGACCATCATAAGAGGAGGAAAAGATCATGACATCAAAAGTAAAAGAGAGACTGATTGAGAAGGGGAGGGGGTATGATGAAGAATGGAGTTTCAAAGGGGAAAGTGGAGGGAGGGAGGTTATCACCATAGGGTAGTTTTTATAATCATGGAAATTGTTAATAAAAATTTTGAAGGAAAAAAACACCCCAAGTTGAAAACCAACAAAGAGCAAAACCAGGACTCTGCTGTAACTCTCACTTCCTGCCCATATAGAGCCTCAAAGTGTGTTTACATTTCAGGACCATGACAGGGCTTTAGGTGCCCCATACAGAGAGTTGATGATGCTCTTGTTGTTTAAGCTTTTCATTAGCTTTTTTGCTTCTTTGGCATTTATCTACCATTGTAAACGAGCAGTGATGTTCAATATTGCATGTGTAGCTAAAGCTGTTTCAACTAGGAGAGCTCTCATTCAAATCAAATAAAAATAATATTCACAAGAGGGCTTTTCCAAGAAATGTCCAGACAGGTTTGATAGCGGGAATTAACCTGAAATGGATAGTCGGGAAGCACTGCTTTCATTCTGTCCATACGAGAGGATGCTCGGCTGCTGGTTTGATGAAGATTTCAGGCTGCTTGGATGAGATTATCACTAGCATGTGGGGACAATCATGTTCATAAAGAAAATTAAGATGTAACAAAACTCAGCACTCATGCTTACACTCTAATCTGTGTGTGTGTATTAGAATAAAGGCTCTTGAGGCTCCTTTACTGTCCAGAACTCTAAAAATATTGACTCCAACATTTGAGTGAAGGCTTATAGCTATCATGGAAGAAAAAGTTTGTGAAGCTCTTTAGCATTGTTGCTGATGTCACCCCATGACGTCTTTTATAATTACCATCACTTATTAGTGCCTTCTAGTACTGAAATACAGTCTCAGATGCCAACCTAGATTCTTCCATTCAATATTTACAACAATCCAGTTTTTATCTTCATTTTACAGATGAGGAGACTCTAGCTCACAAACTTCTATTTTTTCAAGGTCATTATAAATGACATATTCTCTGACTATCTCAATAACACAAGGGCTTTGTTGCCTCTTAATGGATGCCCACCCCTCATTTCATAATCATTGATCCCCTCCTTCCCTTGCCAAAAGTCCTTCATGTTTTCTCACCCGGCGCAGCCCCCAGGGTTCTGCAGCTGGAGGCCAGCCTCACCCACAGGCATACCGCACACCGATCACTTACTGTCAACTTTGAAATCAGGCCCTGATCTTTCTCCAAATCTAGAGAAGTGACTCACATTTTTGTTTTGATTCTAGCATTTTCTGTCAATATAGAGACATTTGGTTGATGTGACTGAGGCCTTGTAGATGGGAAGGCATTAATTATTGCCCTAGTATTTCTCAGTGGTGTGTGGGCTAATAGCTCCTACCTGCTCTTTATTGAGGTCATGCTTGGCCCCGTAGTCATCCCATCACACTGAGCTTCTGTAGCTATTTCTTCACTGAGGAAAATCCTGCCTTCATCACACCAAACTTTAATATTTGCTTGATCCTGATAACAATCAAACCAAAAAAGAAAAAAAAAATCCTGGTCTTTTACACACACACACACACACACACACACACAAACACACATACACACACACCTTTAAACCAAGGCAGAACCTGTCAGACATGGATGTATGTATTACCATTGTAATTACATCAGGTTTCAAGCAGGAAAACATGAAAGTGAGGGCAACCATGGAAGGTACCACAATAATTTTAAGGATTACATCTCAACCCTACCTGTGCTTTAGTTTTAAATATCCTGGTGAGTGTTGAAAATATCCATGTCCAGTCCATTCCCCTGAGAAATTATATCAAAATCCATGGGAACAAGAACTAGGCTTTGTGCCTGTTGAAAACTTCCAGAAGATTTTGAAGTGCAGGCAGGAATGAAAACCATTCACATAAAGCACCAGCAGCTCCTCATGTCCTCATGGAAACTGCCAGGGAAACTCGAGCCCTGGAAGATCTCCTTCCCTGGGAGCGCCCTGGCATGTGTGTGCATCACAGCCACAGGCCAGAGGGCCCGCAAGCCTGCAGGTAGAGCAGTAGACAAAACCATGCTCTGAGAACTGTTGCATAGGATATATAGTCATTGATGCACATGAGAACTGGAAAGCAACCTGGCCCAGGACAGGGAAATTGAGAAGAAACATCTTTTCTTTAAGCACTGAAGCATTATTAGAAGAATTGTTAGCACCATGCTAGAGGCAACATGATGAAGTCAGAGAGAAAGTGAGGAGAAAGAGACAGACTCTAGAATCCAAGGAACAAAGGAAGTGCCCCTCTCTGTGAATTTCTGGGGAAAAGTTGAGTCTTGGCATAGAACACCTAAGAGAAGTCAGCACAGGTGATGGATGCGGAAGGGAGATACAGGACTGCGGGGTGACTGTTTGCCCTGCAGCCCCGCTCTAGAACCGCTGGGGCTTGGAGGAGCCCGGGAGGCACTAGGCAAGAGAGGAGAAGCATAACTCAAAGTGCCTCGGCCTGGGTAGCAGGGCCTCTTCAAGAGACTGCATCTCTTCTAACAGTCATCACACACTGCATTAAGAGACAAGAGTTCTAGCCATGTCGGTAATCCTAGCGCTCTAGAGGTGAAGTGTGGAAGTTTAGGAGTTCAAGATCAACCTTGGGTACATAACAAGTTTAAAAGCAGCCTGGATTATATAAGACCCCATCTCAAAAAGTAAAAATAAAAATAACAACAACAGAAGAACTAAGAGTTTTGGATTCTGTTCAACAAGGGGCATTTCCTAAGCACTTCCTGGGGCCCAAGTCTGTCCTTCACTCTCTGATTCTCTTGTTACTAATCAAGGGTCTCTGGGCACTGGAGTTCCATGGTGGAGCTTGAAACTTACTTTGCAGAGTCTTCTTCCAAAAGTCTGTTCCATTTTAGTGTGCTTATGCCATTCTTACTTTTGGTAGGCCCAAATATAATTTCTTTTACAAAAAGGCAATCATAAGAAGTAGCAGAATTTAAAAATTACTCATATTAGCAAAGGTAAAGTCTAGAAGTGTTTTATTGATGCTCCTTATGGGAAAAAATAGTTTTAGTCATCTGTAAAACTTAAAGGTCTGGGAAGGAGTCCGATAGAAAATAATTAGTGTGTGTATTCAATGACTAGTTTAAAGAACACTAATCCAAGTTACTCCAGCATCTGTTTTTGTAAAAGAGAGTGGTTTTGGAGAGGGCACCTCAAATACATTTAATTTCCCAATCATGGGTGATAGAACTGGTCCAGTTAGGATTTTTTCTTGAATAATTTTAATTAGAATTTTATTTTATTCTCTTAGTCAAAGTTAGCACTTGCATTTACTGAAGGAAATTGTAGTCTTAACTGGCTCTGCCAATTGCAAATCGAATTTGTTTTCTCAAGAGTTTTGCCTCTCAGCATTGAGCTAAATGGTAAAGAAATGAAACATTTTCTTTGGAAAACACAGACTTCTCCACTGAAAATTTATGTTGATGAACAGTTGCTCCGTATCCTATATTATGAGCATCAGTTAGAAACATTAAGATAATTTTGTAATTGTTGTAGGCTCTTTTAGCTATATCCCTGGAGTTTCCATATGGGGTAATTATCACAGTGCCTGAAGGACACAATGTTACTAGTGTGGGAACAATTAGCCTTGGATATGTGTATATGAGTTTATGTGTCTATGTGTATGGGTGCATGTTCTTGTTATTACTATTTGCACATACTCTTTTATAAATTGGACTATTTCAGATCTAAAATTGAGGCTCCCAAATACTAGAAGATAGTGGTGTTTTCAAGAATAATACTGTGTCTACCAGCTTTTCTAGCACTGTGACAAAATACCTAAGATAAGCCAAGTTAAGGAAGGAAATACTTATTTTGACTTCTATTTCATCTCATGGTGGTCCAGAGGACATAGAAAAAGGGAAATAGAGAGAGGCAGGGGAGAGGGAGAATAAACTGGGAACAAAAATCTACCCTACAAGAAAATTCAAGAAAGCCAGGGACAAAAATATTCCCTTTAATGTTATGCCCCAGTGATCTTACTACAACTAGGCACCATCTTCTACAATTTCTGCTACCTCCTACTGGCCCTTTAAACGACAAAGCCATAAACAAGGTAATCTACAGATGAGCTCACAGCCCTCATGATGCACTGTCCCCTAGAGTCTCCAACTCTAAGAACTGCCATGTTGGGGACTAAGCCTTCTAGACATGAGTTTTGGAGGGACACTTAAGATCCACAGCAAGTCAAATCCCAATGCCTATTTCATAATTACACTCTACCTTCCTCACTGTCATGTCTATACAAAGAAAGCAGGGCTGGAGAGATGGCTTAGCAGTTAAGGGACTTGCTTGTGTAGCCATGTTCCAGATCTCTCCAGATCCCACCTAAGCCAGATGCACAAAAGGTGAGGCAAGCACAAGGTCCCACATGCCTATAGGTGGTGCAAGCATATGGAGTTCCATTACACTGGCTGAGGTTCTGGCATGCAAGTTCTCTCCATCTCTGTCTCTTTTGCAATCTCTAAAATTTAAATAAGTAAATAAATGAAAGAAAGCAAAGAACAAAACAATGCCTAATAAATTCAATATGCAAAGCAAATGGGCCCCAAGTCCACATGACAGTCATACAAACATTAGAATAGAGTGAGAGGTGAAAACATTTTCCTGTGTCATTTGTTTTAATGACATAGTGCTTATCTCCCATTTTGAAGGCTCTGTTCACTTTGCCCATAGTCTTACATGCTGTGAAGAAACTTTATAAATATATGACATATCATTTTGATTCTTGGAATGATTGCCAATGCCATTAGAGTCCCCTTCTGAAAAATCTTACCAATACCTATAACGTGCAGTGCATTGCTTGCTTTTTTTCTAATATTCTCAGTGTTTCTGGCTTTACATAAATGACTTAGATCCATATTGAATTGATGTGGATCTAATTTTATTCATCTGCAGGTGAATATGAACAGGGCATCTTTTCTCCAGTGTATGTTTTGATACCTTTGTTGAAAATTATGTGACCATAGTTGTGTGGGCTCCTTTCTGGATCTTCTCTCCTCTTCCATCGGCTTTTGTGCCAGTGCCACACTGTCCATGTTACTATGGCTTTGTAGCATAGATTTAGATCAGGGATTGCGGTAACTCCTGCAGCATTCATGCCTTTTAGGTTTGTCTTTGCATTTCCATAGGAACTATTGAAATTTTTCTAGTTCTGAGAAATTTTATTATAACTTTGATGAGAATCACATTGATTCTGTAGATATTTTTGGTAATATAGCCATTTTAGGGGCTTAAGCAGGGAGGTAAAAGAATGCTTGAGCAGTTGACAGGTACACAGGTAGGCATTTGGTGCTTTTTCATTGTCTGTTAACTCACCATAGTTCTCAAAAGCAACCGTCATATTAAGCATACCAGGATTGTTTCATTGTCTCTCTGTTGCAGTCAGGTGCACATTGCTGGTAGGAACCACCCAACCAAGAGCAGGTAGTGAGAAAAAAGGAGGTTTATTTTGGCTTACAGATTCAAGGGGGAAGCTCCATGATGGCAGGGAAAATATGGCATGAGCAGAGGGTGAACATCACCCCTGTCCCACATAAGGTGGACAACAGGAACAGGAGAGTGTGCCAAACACTGGCATGAGGAAACTGGCTATAACACCCAAAAGCCCATCCCCAACAATATGCTTCCTCCAGGAGGAGTTAATTCCCAAATCTCCACCAGCTGGGAGCCTAGCACTCAGATTATTTAAGTTTATGGGGGACACCTGAATCAAATCACCACATTCCACCCCTGGCCCCCATAAACTGATAACCATGCATGATGTAAAATGTAATGCATTCATCCAACTTTAAAATTCCCCATAGTTTTTTATAGTCCAAGATCTTTTAACTGAGCCATAATATGAAAAAAAGCCTCAAAAAACTCATAATGGCACAGAATAAAAATTCACACTGCAAAAGATGGCATTGGGCATAGCAAAGAAATATTCAACCAATACAAGACTGAAAACAACCAGGGCAAACATCAAACTCTGTAGCTTCAAGTCCAAGAACTCTAGTCAATGATAAATCTCCAAGTCTGATAATTCTAACCAGCAACAAGTCTCTGGCATTCCAAATCCGCCCACCAGCTAGGCCACTCACCTGGGACCTACAGCTTTCCTTAGCAGCCATCTTGTGGTCCTGGCATCTCCACTGTGTCTCCACTGCAACCAGCGGTTCATCCTCACAACTCCATCGGGTCTCTGTGCAGGCAATCCTGCTTCACACTGCCTATGGCTATTTCAAAAACACAAAACCACATTGCAAACCCAATGACCCTCTCTTTCCTGAATTTCTTATACTCCTCAATACCAGGTAGGGTGCAAATTTGTTAGTCCAGGTGGGAATAGAGAAGACTTTGAAGAATAGGACACTCCTTGAGCATTCAGGACCCTTCAAAAGAGTACATTCGTTTGTTGTCCCAGTACAGGTCAGCTGGCCCAATCTCAAAGGTTGTAAT
The DNA here is from genome assembly GCF_020740685.1 of Jaculus jaculus. Taxonomy (NCBI): domain Eukaryota; kingdom Metazoa; phylum Chordata; class Mammalia; order Rodentia; family Dipodidae; genus Jaculus; species Jaculus jaculus. The sequence goes on along the minus strand of NC_059102.1, from coordinate 336,802,457 downwards.
CTCTTAATTGCAGCTGAATGGGCAGAAGTTCACCCAAAGATTTTTCCTTCTTTACAGTATCCCTCTGCTCATACCAGTTCATTTCTACACAACGCAACCCTGTACAAATCCACAGGACACCAAGCTTTTCACACAAACTGCTAGCCCAGTCCAAGCAAAGCTCTTTCTCACCCTCATAAGCCCAGCCTCACAGTCCATAGTTCTTACTGCATTCAGCTCTTTCAACTCTGACCAGAATAGTCCATCAAGCTGTATTTACAGCACTGTAAGGCATCTCTTAGGCCAAGGTTCAAATCCTTCCACATTCCATTTGAAAATAATCTCCAAATGGCCAAATCCACACAATCAGATGTCTAGCAGCAATCCCACTTCTCAGTACTACTTTACGGTTGCAGTCAGGTTCGCATTGCTGGTAGAAATCATCCAACCAAGAGCATCTTGTAGGAAAAAAAAGAGGTTTGTTTTTTCTTACAGGCTTGAGGGGGAAGCTCCATGATGGCAGGAAAAACGATGGCATGACCAGAAGGTGAGCATCACCCCCTGGCCCACATAAGGTGTACAATAGGAACAGGATAGTGTGCCAAACACTGGCAAGGGCACACTGACTGTAACACCCATAAGCCCACCCCCAACAACACATTGCCTCCAGCAGGCATTAATTCCCAAATCTCCATCAGCTGGGAACCTAGCATTCAGAACACCTAAGTTTATGGGGGACCCCTGAATCCAACCTCCACACTCTCCTTTCTCATCAATGGCCTCTGAACACAAAGTAGTTCATGGTAATAATAATATCATGACTACTGAGGGAAAGATAACACACTTTATGAGGTGGGGCATAGATAGAGCATTTACAACACTTAAAATGTCAAAATGAGGAAAAGTTTGGTTTGCAAAGTTGGCAGCAAGTTTTTCCTAGCACTTATGAGTCATGTACACAGTTCATTAGTACATCCATATTGTCAACCTGAAGAGCCAAGTACACAGCAGACTTCTAGACAATCACACACAACTTTCACTTGTTAGCATCTTGTAGTATTTGTAATATGCTTACCGTTTTCCTGGCTTCCACTCTCGTTTGGCCCACTGAAATCCATTCCACTGTATCTATAGTGTGTACTTTGCATGACAAGTAAATTTTACTTTATTGATAAGACCTTACTGGCTTGTCTAGCTCAAGCTAGCCTGGACTCATTTCGTAGTCCATGCTCTCCTTGAATTCCCGTCAATCCTTCTGTCTCAGCCTCTGAAGTGCAGAGGTTACATGCAAGACCAGCCAGCTTAAATGTTTTCAGCATAATAAGCTCACTATACTTAGGACAAAATCCCAAATGACCAACAAAGACCCTATTCCACAAAAATGTCACATTGTGAGGCTGTGGAGAGGCATGAACTTGAGGTGCTGTTCAGGGCTACAGTAGTGAAGTGGGCTATTTGACACTGCTTTGTTCTCGCCCCCTGACCTGCCTTACACTTGTGTTTGCACAACTTGGATCTAGCTGCCTGATCTTACCAGCACACCCACCTCAAGTATTTAGGAAATTTTGTTGGAGGGGGACTTGGGAGATGAGGGGCTCTCACTGTGTTTCCCTGGCTGGTCTCAAACTCCTGGGACAATCCCCCTTTCCTATCTCAGTCTTCCTGGAAGTACAGGTGCATAGCACCCTACCAGACTCCCTCAGGTCTTTCATGTTTCTTATTTCCTGAAGCATCTTTCTTCCTAAATATTGTACTTTTAGCTTCTTAGTATCCAACTTAAGTATCATTTGTTGATGGGAACTTTCTTCCCACTCAACAGTGAAAAGGCCTGCGTGCCACTAAGCAGAGACTCACTACTCACTACCCCATTAGCTTTTGGAATTTTCCTTATTGAAATTATATTCTTAAATTATCGTTTGACATTTGGTCTTAATTTTGCCTATTTCAAATCTTACATCACTCCATTCTAATAAAACATAAAATCATTATTTTTTTCTTTTCTTTCTATTTTTTTCTGAGGTAGGGTTTCACTCTAGCTCAGGCTGACCTGGAATTCACTATGTAGTCTCAGGGTGGCCTTAAACTCATGGCAATCTCCCTACCTCTGCCTCCTGAGTGCTGGGATTAAAGGTGTGCGCCACCATGCCCAGCTTTAAAATCCTTATTTTTAATTGTATTCCCTATAATTGTCTCAGTAGTAAATATAATAGCAATGATTATTTGTGGAGGAATGAATGGCTAATAAGGAGAAATAATGTGACTTGAGTGTGAATTAATTGGCCTACATCATAGTTCTAACTTTGTTCTTACATGTAACCTTCCTACTTGTCAATTTGTTTATTAAGTGAGCATGTTGTTTATTGATTAACTTCTTATTAGATTTTGTTACCATAATTTTCAATGGGTATTTGACCACATTTTTTTCCTAACCAAACCTGTAAAGAAAACAATCAGAAACATCCACTCTTTGTGGGTTCAGACTTGTACTATGGTTAAATTACTGAATTAATTGCAGAGTTCTACATTTCAGTACAATTAGGAAAACAAGTCTGTTTTTATTTTAAATTTGAATATTTGTGAAGCTGGTCATAAGTCATCAATTCTATTTTTTTCCATTTTTGGAATTGGTTTATATGCATACTTCATATAGCTTTGGTCCCTGGTCAGGACATCCGTTAGGCTAAAAGTAGACTGTTGATTCGCCCACCCACAGCACCCTAGACAGGAAGTCTCTGATGGCAGAGTAGGGTGTTGACAATAAGATTACTAACACCAATGAATTGAAAAATATAAAAATTTGATTATTCTAGCAATTTAATAATAATTCAGGGTAGCAAAATAACTCCTCAAAATATACCCTATAGCCCTTTTCTTTTTCCTTGAAAACTCTCTGCAAGGAGCCTACCTAAAGATAATCTTGGAATTCACTTTCCAGAAAAGAAATAAAAGGATACACTTTCTACTATAGGCCGGCCTTCTCCTGGAATAAAACACCAGTAACAATCCTCCCTGTGATGATTTGAATTTATGGCAAATTTAAGGGATTATGTGGATTTGTAGATTAGGTTAGACCATGAAGTCTGTGAAGAATTCTCTTGATTAGGTTATTTTTCATGGAAGACCCACCTTAGCTTGGAGTGGCATAGTTTCCTAAACCAGAGTCCAGGGTTCTACCCGAGGGGAGCTGGCTGAGCAGAGGTACTGAGGGCTCTTTGCTTCCTTACTGTGCTGGGTATGGATGTCTTATGCCCCTGCCTCCATTCTTTCCCCACCTTGGCCTGGAACTGAAAGCTGGAACAAGCCCTTCCTTCTTTAAACTGATTTTAGGCTGGCATTCTGTCCCAGCAACTGAGTTGACTAACAACTTCTAAGAGGCAGAGGAGCATCATCTTTCAGTGGCTGTTGCCGTGTGTGCCACTGTGACCATTACCTGACTAATAGGAATAATTTTGTTGCCACCATTGAGAGGAGATAATGCAGGGCCCTGAGACCTAATAGCTGATCTGAGGCCTGAATGTGCTTCATATCCAGAGCAGCTGCTATCCTCTTGTCTCTCTCTGAGACGAATTTGCAAATTACGCTTTTCTATGTAACATATTGAAATTTTCATCTCGAAAGTAACAATTGATCAAAATGATGCCTCAGATCCCCAGAAGAATAGCATATGACCACGAAACTTACATACAAATAGTGTGACTCATACTGAGCTTCTCACAGCCAGCCACTCAGCCCCTGTTTGACTTATGGCACTTGACTGGCTGTTTGCCAGCGTGCAGGAGTGGCCTCTGGCCAGGCAGCTAAGTCTTCTCTTGGAGAGGTGATCCTGATGTGATAGTTTTCAACTGCTCTTAGCAATCAAAGAGATGTATATACCCCCTCTAGCAAAGTGTTTAGAAATGAAATAGTCATATGCATACCTTATTATTCCTCAATGTCATATTTTATACTTATTATGGTTTATAATAACATTTTGAAAAGATCATTTTTTCTCAGGCACTTATTTAGTGACAAAAATGTTCTTCATGAAATGAGAAGAGTGAGAGCAGGCAGGACATGCAACTCCATGGATTGCACAGCTGCAGAGAAGCCTGAGGGCAGCAGAGAAAGGTAGCATCTCAACCACACAGCTGCAGCTCTGCATCCTCTTCCCACATCGCTCTTTTCTTGTGCACACACCCACGCCCCTCCTTCTTTCTCCCTATCTGCATAGCGAAATATTTTCACCTACTTTGTACCATTAGCTAGTATGCAGTCTAGAAGTGAAGTAACTTGCCAAGGAGAAAATGCCAACTTATGGAAACTTCTTGTATTGACTCCAGTATCCCATTTGGCGGTCAAAGAACCCATACAGCAGATGAGGATCCCTTGCTTTATGAAATGTATGTTACAGGAAAATATTGAGAATATTTTGGTTTCTGACATAGATAAGATTTACAATGCAAATGGTTCTTGGAAATTTTTAATTCCAAGAAGGCTTCAATTGCGATATAAGAATAGTATATGTCACCAGGTATGGTGGCACATGCCTTTAATCCTAGTAGGCAGGAGGCAGAGGTAGAAAGATTGCTGTGAGTTCAAGGCCAATCTGAGGCTACATAGTGAACTATAGGTCAGCCTGGGCTGGAGTGAGAGCCTATGTTGAAAAACTAAAAAAAAAAATAAGTAAAAAGAATAATATATAACATAAGCCTAATAAGGTAGTATACATTTGTAATCTCATCAAGTAGAAGGTTGAGTGTTGCAGTCAGCTCCATGTTTCTGGGGCAAACATCCAACCAGGCACAACTTATGGAGGGAAAGAGATTTCTTTTAGGCTTACAGAGTTCAAGGAAAACTCCATCACTGGTAGAAGAAGTTGGATCCCATTCATCAATCCAAACAAAGAGAAATAACTGCAGCAGGCAGACACCAATACCACCAAGCATAAACCCACAAGATGTTAAATTGTTCTCTTTTCACCTTTGGGCTGGAAATCAGATCCACCCCCAAACATACCTTAGGGCTGGTCTCCAAGACACACTCCTGCTGACACTTCTTCCCCAGTACAGCTACACCCACTGGAAACTCAACTTTCAAGCCTGAGTCTATGGGACTATATATTCAAACTACCATACTCCACCCTTGGCCCAATAGACTCATGACCATCTCACAGTGCAAATTTCATTCAGTCCAACTTCAAAAATATCCACAAACTTTACCAACTTTAAGACTGTTCTGAACTCCCCAGTCTCATCTGAGATTTAAGCCTATCTCTTAACTGTGAGTCCTGTAAAATCAAATCAAGTACATGCTTCTAACACATAATGGCACAGAGTAAACATTTCTATTGCAATAAAACATAACAAGGAGAGATTCAACCAATGAAAAATCAGTACCAGTTGGGTAAACATCAAACCTCTGCACACAAAGGTGACAAAGAACAGTCCACCCACTCTGAACAGCGGGGCTTAGAGTGAACGCTACAAGCAGGTGGCAACCCTGACCAGCAGGGCCAGGGAGAACATCACAGACAGTGCACAAGACAGAACACGTTCAGCTTCACCTACGTCTGCTCAAGGGGTGAGGAACTAGTGCTAATGACATATGAACTGCATCCATGGCTAAGAATGAGCTGATTACTTGACATTCCCTTGAGGTTTATGCAAAGTTTGACTCACAACATAATATGCATGCAAACTGTAATAAGCTAAGCAGTTTACTGAGCATACTGGAGAGGCCAGTTGAGCAGGTAAACATAATATCCATGATCAATGGAATGCTTCGCACATATTGGAGATGTCTGCATTACAGTAAGACCTATCTGAATAGAGAATACACAGACTTTGGCCTTGGCTTTTGACAATCCAAATAGATTTTAGACTTATTAAACCTTTATTATTTCTTACTTAACAATTGAGATAAGATATTATGTAGTCTGTAATGACCTTGAACTTATTATGTAGTTAAACATTTTTAACTTGAACTCCTAATCTACTCACCTCCACCTTCCAAAGTGCTAGAATCATGGACATGCACCCCATGCCCCACTGAACCTTCATTTTAATGAGAATTTTATTTCTAATTTAAAAATAATATCTGTTTTAGTAGCAGTTTGAAGTTGACGTTTTTGTCTATATTTAACTTTTTAAATTAATTGCTAATATATTTAATTTATAGATTATAAAATTTAACATTATAAGTAGATAATTTAGTGATTTTTTAGGGGATTGTTTATTTGTGACCACAATAATGATATAAAGCATATCTGTTGGCCACAAACATACTATTATTGTACCTTCATTCTATGTTCTTCATCACAGCCCCAAGCTCCTGACCCACTCAAATTTTCTGCCACAATAGCACTTTACACAGGGACAGTCATAAGTCATGGCAGTTTTGTGGTTGGTTCTACACCAAGATTTATGTTTCCATGCTCCTTCATGCTATTGTACTCATCAATAGCTTATTTATTTTTCTTTCTGAGTAGCATTAAAATACCATATATATATATATATATATATATATATATATATATATATATATATGCCACTGTTCTTTTTGATGACAGTAACCATTTTGGATCAGCTACAGTAAAGAGACTGAAGAGTTGATTCATAGTCTTATTTGCCTCTAAATCATTGCCAGACAGATGAGCTCACTGTTTCAGCAAGGAAGGATCTAGCAAGATTAATTGGGCACAAACAAATCCATCTTGACTTGCCTTGCTCTTATGGCATCTACATGTCTATTTTTTATACTGAATTAATTTGTAAAAGTCTCCTAGTGCTTCCAGTGTGTTTATGGTTTAATTCGAAAGTAGTGAAGAGGCTCTCAAGAAATGTTTTTCTTTGTTCTTCCTCTAGCTCAGGCTGACCTGGAATTAGTCTCAGGCTGTCCTCGAACTCACAGAAGTCCTATATCTCAGCCTCCTGTGAGATAGGATTAAAGGCATGCATCACCACGCCCAACAAGAAATGCTTTTCTTCTTTCTTTCTTCCTTTTTTCTTTCTTTCTTCCTTCCTTCCTTCTTTCCTTCCTTCCTTCATTTCTTTCTCCCTTCGTTTCTTTCTTTCCTTCTTTCAAGTTTCCCAATTTATTTATTGAAACCTTATACATACATTGGCTGTAGAATTCTAAAATCATATTTTCCAAAAATTTATTCCAAATCACAGAATAAGGATTATAGCAAAGGAATACATAAGTCACTCAATTTGCTTCCCATTGTGTTACACAGAAAAGTATTTGTTCTTTTGGTAAAGACTACCTCATCTGCTCCTTCACCTTCATTGTAACCATCGTCATCATCCTCAATAGCTTCGCCAGTGAAGTACAACACTGCTCTTGGGATTATGCGCTCCTGTGAAAAGTGACCACTTTCAATGTCTACAAGGATAGCTTCAGCAGCAGCATCCAGATCGCTGCTGTCAGGAACTTCAGGAGGGGCAAAAACATTAAAGAAAGAGTCGTTGGAAACTATTTTAGTCACAGTGCAAACTGTCCCATGTCCCTTTTGTTTCTGCTTCTTTATAATGATTTTCAAAGTGATGTTATTTCCTTTTTTCCAATCTACCTGACATCCTGTACAACCTATAATTTCTGGTCCATCAAAAGCAAAGGGATCAGCACCATGTGGTTCTGACCTCATCCTGTATGTCTTAGTTAACACTGAAATAGTCACTGGGTTCACGGTGACATGCTAAGATAAAGCTCACTGGCCCTCCAGCATCTGAGAACTTCACGCTGATGTCTTTCAAGTGCTTCAGGATGGGCTTCTAGTGCTCCTGAACCATGCCACAGAGCAAATCCACATTCGTTAAAATAGCCAAAATTCAGGAACTCCTTTAGGGTCTTCTTTTTCTTCATCCTTTTTCTCTCTTCAACCTTGGCCTTTTCTTTCAGCTCCTCTGAAACTTCATCTTCCTCATCTGGTTTCCATGCTCGTTCTTCTTCTGTAGGTTCATAAAGTGCATGAATGATCTCAAGTCACCTCTCAAACAGGGCTGATAGAAGAGCAGCATAGTCCTCTCAAGATCATGAACTTCCTCATATTGGCTTCTCCCTGTGCACATTTCACTTGAAGGTTTTTGAGAGCATTCTCTTGTCTTTTGACTGCCTTGGGCAAGCTTTCAAGGTATCCTGTTGGTGTAGCTACCAGACCACCAAATCTTTCTTGAAGAACTGCAAGAACCTGAGGACACTGCATCATCTGAACAGTTAGTTGACATGCTTTGATTTTTGTTTCTTCACCTATTTCTTCTTTTTCTACTTCTTCTACATTATCCAAATCTTGATCAAGTTCAGACTGCTCTTTGTTGTCAATTTCTACCATCTTGTAAGAACACCAAACACCGGCGGTGAGTGCAGAAGCCAGGCGCCCGAAGGTGCACAGGAGCCGGGGGTGGCGCCACAACCAGATGGTGCTCAAAGAGCAAGAAATGCTTTTCTTCAATGGAATGAAAGTGTTCCTAACTGGAAGTACTCACATGAATTCATTTACTTTTCCCCATGTTTGCCATGCTGTGCCAGTAAATGAGCCGAAGCACCTTACTTACCTGAAGCACGTTGTCTTGTATAGTATAATCCTTTTGCTGCTAATGGCTTAACTCACAGTGAAAGATGTTCCTGAACTTCTTATAGACTAAAGTCCTGGGCTGGAGAAATGGCTTAGTGGTTAAAGTGCTTGCCTGTAAAGCATAAGGAGCCATGTCTGGCTCTCCAGGTCCTTCATAAACCAGGATGCACAAGGTGACACAAGCGTGCAAGGCCCCACATGCGTACAAGATGGTGTGCACATCTGGAGTTGAATTACAGGGGCTGGAAGCCCTGGCATGCCAAGTCGTTCTCTCGCACTCAGTCTGCCAGGCTCGCCTAAAAAAAAAAAAAGACCGGAGTCCTGAGTTCTGTAGCACAAGCATTCAAACAAATACAAAATAAAATTATTATAATTAGGAAAATAGTGGCAAGGTCAAGTGTGTAATTCCATTTAGTGTTCATTTGTTGAATTTTGAAACTTTAAGCTTTACATCTTAGTTGTAGAACACGAGGAGAAATAAAATAATACTTTTTGTTTCTTATACTAAGGTGGTTATAAAATCAATCACCCACATTAAAGCTGTACTTTAAAATGCAATAAAAATTAAAAATATAACAATGTAAATATCAAAATATACCCAAAGAAGGCAGGAAATGGATCACAAAGAAAGGAGAAAGCAGTCAAAGGAAAAACACAAAAGAAACAATAGAATCAACTATCAATGTATATCAAATATTAATGTACCAAACCCTGAAACGGCAGTGATCATAAGAAGTGCTAAAATTAAAATTTTTTCCACTATTCAGCTAGGTACAAGAAATGGACCTCTTTTAAAGACATCCCAAAGGCGGGTAAGCTGTTAGTAAAGAAACATGCTGTTGTAGTCAGCTCCACACTGCTGAGGTGACCCTCCAAACCCGGTACATTTTATTGGAGGAGCAGGAATTATTTCAGGCTTGTAGATCTAGTGGAAGTTCCACAGTGGTGAAAAAGAAGCTGGCTCCCTTTCACAGATCCATGCTGAAAACTACCACCAGCACTCTATGCAATAGCAAAACAAAACCAAAAAAAACAGCAAAACAACAGGCAAAGCTTACTCTGAATACCTTAGGCTGAATTCAGATTTCCATCAGTAACACCTTAACACTGGACCCTGGGATCTGCCCCCAGTGACACCTCTTCAAGCCAGACAGCTGGAAATCCACATCATAAACTTTAATAAAACACCAGAGTTCATTGGGGTGTAACAGGATGCTTGGTGTCCAGGAAAGTCCTTAAACCCCAAACCCTAGGTTCATTTCTAATTTAAGTCAAAGAATCAAATAAAGGCTGATAAGGGTAATTATTAAATTCTTATATTTATTGAGGGAAGTACAGAGCCAAGGGAAGGCACTCACATGGCTAGAGATCCCATGTGGAGGGCCTGGAAAAACTGAGGAAAGAAAAGAGAGAAAGTTCAAGGAGCTCCTGCCATGTGGGGTACTGGAGGGGATAAACAACCCATGTGTAGAGTAAGCACTAGGGGACCCTCCTCACTGGGCTGGGCTGGCTCAGCTCAGGTCTAGCCAAGGGAAAAACTCACCCACAGCTGGAACTCACCACAGTCAGAGAGACTGCCCTCCTCTTGCAAAAGTATTTATGACCTTATGATGGTGGGCTGTCTTCTGGCTCAGGTGAACCAGAAGAACAGCTGGCTGGTTAGGGCTATGGGCTGTGCCAGAACAACAAGTTCTGAGGACTGAACTTGATCAACCACAATGTTTAAATCCTATGAAGGACCTTCCTCCCAGGAGGGTTCCTGGTTGTTTGTAGAAAAACAGGTCAAGAGAATTGGGCAAGAAAAACGAAGTCATATCATCTTTGATTTCTAGCAAGTGAATACTTTCCTGCCTTTTTCTTACTTCCAATGGTCCAGTCACCCTAACTGTACCCCCATCTCAGGGGCACATGCATTCAAACTATCACATACACCATAGAAATATTGAGTATGATACTAGCTATGTGTAGCAGACAGCTTCAGGTTGACTGAGATGAACTTCCAAACCAGGCACAATAATGGAGGAAGGGATGTTTATTGAAGCTTACAGGTCCATGGGAAGTTCCATAATAGCAGAAGAAGCTGACCTGCTTTCTCAGGTTAAAGCAGAGAGAGGCCACAAGACAAAGACAAAATCCACACAGCACACTGCAGGAACGTCAGGTAGGAGTAGGCGCTTTGCATATCTTGAGATTGGAATTTCAAACCCACCATCACACTTTAAGATTTGCCCAGTGACACCTCCTCCAGCCTGGTGGTTGCAGATTAAATCTACAAACTAATAAAACAGCCATGGTGGGAAACCAACTGCTCTTGATTTGGCAAACTGATCTACTCAGTGGAAAGGAACCCATAGCTGGAGCTGGGAAACAAGTCAGAACCATATCCAAGCATGAGCCTGCTCTCCATTATCAAGCTACAAAAGGGCCTATACCTATTAAATTCTCTCTAAAAAAAAATAAGGGTTATCCCATTTATCTGGTGCTAACTTTACTCTCCACTGGAGAATCTGCTTTTCTTTCTCAGATAGATGCAGATCCTTAGGAGAGAACCAGCACACCATACCTCAAAAAGGCCCCAGCTGAAACTAAGAATAGTAGGCAAAACAAACAAAGGTGCTATTTTCTTGGTGAACCTAGTATCAGCACAGGGTGAGAGAGATCAACACAGAGAACAATCAATTCCTAACAAGTAAGATATCCAGAGACACAGAAGCTCCCAACACCTCATCACTGAAGCAGACCTAAAATGAACCCAACATGGCTCAGGGAAATTTTGTGGAAGAGGGGGCAGAAAGAGTGTCAGAGCCACACATTGGGTCATGATATGCAGAGACATTTCCTCCTACCCATAGCTAACTCCACAATGCATGACCCATGTAGCTCAACAAGGAGGGCCAGGGAGCAGGGGGGAGGACAGGGAGGAGGCTAACAATGGTACCAACTTCACTGAGTACAAAACTAATTAATAAAAAATAATAAAATAAAATTCATGTTGCACTAGTTTCCTGAAAGTGTAGAGTTCACTGGATACATGTCCAAAGGCACAAAAGGATGCAAAAGAAATTAATCTCATTTAAGTCCTATTTTCCATGCTCTTATTAATCCCTTTACTTCCCTTCTAGCCTCAACCACTGTTCTCACCTACGTGGGGAAATATATGTGTGCATAAAAAAAAACACTGAATATACTGGGGGCATCTATTCAAATTACCACATCCTGCTCCTGGCCCCCAATAGATTCAAGACTCAGAACCATCACACATTGTAAATTATACTCAGTCCAATTTCAAAGGTCCTCACAGTCTTGACCAACTTAAGATAGTTCCAAAGTTCCAAGTCTCATTTGAGATTTAATATTGTCTCTTAGCTGTTAGTCCTGTAAAATCAAACAACTTAAATACTTTTAACATATAAAGGCCCAGAGTATGAAAGGACCAAACTGATGCCATGACAGGCTTCAGTAACATACCACTCTAACTAGGCCCAAGTTTCCCAGAGAGGCAGGCAAGACTTCCTGGAAAGGGTGGGCTGTTAATCAACAGTGACCCTGACATGCAGCCAGAAGAGATAGCAGCTCAAACATGCCCAGACATGGTCCTTTTATGACTTTCACCCCAACCAATCAAAGATGTACAATTGTAATTGTTGCCTGCCTAGCCAATCATGATGAAGGGTTACCCTATCTGCCTGGAATTTCCCTAGACCTAGCTAGCCAAAACTTTTTAGGACCAATCAAAAAGGTACAAGTACAGTTGCTGTTCAAATTAGCCCAAATTCCTCTAGCTGTGCTTAAAAGGAGCCTGTGAACTCCTCTCAGGGTCACCATTTTGTATGGATGGTTGACCCCCGCATGCTGGCTTATTCTGCAGAATAAACACTCTTTGCTTTCACATACTATTTGAATCCTGGGTCTTTCTTTAGTGAATTTTCAGACCATTAGGAGAAAACACTTTTAACTGGTATAAGGCATAGCAAGGAGAGACTAAAACAATGCAAACTCAAGCACTAACAAGCAAACAGCACACTTCTGCAGTTCAAGTTCAATATAACCAGAGACTGACTATCTCCCAATTTTCCAATTCTGCCCCTCCAGCTGGGCAGAGTAGCCAGAGAACACTTCATCCCAGGCCAACAGTGTGCACCATGGTAGCCGTTGCATTGTCCTGGTATATCCAAAGCATCTTTAGGTTTACATGCAAACCACGATCCATCTTCAAAGGCTCTTCCAGCCTACTCATGAGGGTCATAAGGCCCTGCCTATATGGTACATCGCAGCAGTGGATCCTGATACTGTGTGAATTTCATGACCCACTCTGTGCATTTTTCATACTTCTATAACTAATACCAGGTTGCAGAACACAGCCATATTCTTAATTCAGGGATGAAATAAATCATAACCTTGAAAAGCAGGTTCCTTCTCTAGTCAATTCTTTCCAAAAGAGTTTTCATTTCTAATAGTCTTTCCTCAGGCATTCTCTCCATGGTTTTAATGTAAAGCACTTGGGTCATTTTCCTTAAGATTGCTAATGTGTTTCGCAATAGCAGCTTCAGCAACCTAAAATCAGTCTCTGTGCCTGTAATTTTAACTTGCTTGAGGTCTTCCTACTTAAAATTTTCAGTCCACTACCTTTAGCCAAGCATATCAGTCCATTACAAATTTAACCTTGATCAAACTCTCTGGGTGTGGGCAACAGAACACAGGCAGCCCTATGCCAGTTGCCTACTTCCAACAAAGTCCTCTGTAGTCTTTCATTCTCCCTAGATAGCTCATAAGCCAAGCCTCAAAGTTCAATACTGTCTGCACTTAGCATTCTTAAACTCTCATCACAATAGCCTATAAAACTTGGCTAACCACTCCAGAAGGCATCTTCAGTTGCAAGCACCAAGTCCATGCCCATTCTTTCAAAACAAAAGTTCCAAAAGATCCATATGGTCAGGTTCATCTCAGCCCACTTCTGGAACCAGGTTTCCTGAGATGAACCTCCAATCCAGCCACAGTTATAGAGGAAGGGATATTTATTGAAGCTTACAGATCCAGGGGAAGTTTCATAATGGCAGAAGAAGCTGGCCTGATTTCACAGGTTGAAGCAAAGAGAGAGAAGCCACAAGCCAAAAGCCACACAGCACACTTCAGGAAGTCCAGGTGGAACTAGGCACTTTGCATATCTTTAGATTGGAATTTCAAACCTACCACACCTTAAGATTTTCCCAGTAACACCTCCTCCAGCTATGTGGCTGCAGAAGCAACCTGCAAACTAATAAAACACTGAATATATTGGGGCCCATCTATTCAAACTACTACATTATGTTAATGTAAAACTTTTTGAATATGAAAGGTACTTTTAGTAGTAAAGATGTGAACTTACTAACTTCACTGTCTATTGGAGAATTTGCTTCTCTTTTTCAGAAGGACACAGATCCTGAGGAGAGAATCAGCCCATCACACTTCACCAGGGCCCTCTGAAACCATAGAGTAATTGGGGAAGTGAGCAAAAGTACTGCTTTCTTAGTGAACCTGGTACCAGCACAAAGGTGAGTGAGATAGACACAGAGAACACTCAACAACTACCAAACGAAATATCCAGAGACACAGAGGCTCCCAAGATCTCATCACTAAGTAGACCTGAAACAAACCCAACATGGCTCAGGGAAATTCATGGAAGAGGGGGCATAAAGACTGTTAGAGCCACATGTTGGGTCATTATGCACAGATACATTGCCTCTTACCCATAACTGATGGCTAACCCCACAATGCACGACCCATATTCCCCAACAAGGAGGGTTCCTTTGGAGGGAGGAGGACAGGGAGGAGGCTAATGATGGTACCAACATGGCTGTATACACACTGTGTACATAAGTAATACTTTAAAGAAAGATGTGAGCTTACCAGGAAGACATAATAACTTACATAGCAATTAACTAGTCTACTTCTGAGAATTTACTTAACAGTTATAATGGAATTTATTCACATCATCACATACATGCTTTTCCATACTTGCTCCATTCACAATATCTCCCAAGTGGAAGTAACTTAAATGTATATCAACCAGTGAATGGACAAACAAAATGTGAGCACCCCTCAGCAGGAAACAAGGAAAGGAAGAGAAAGTAGCCATAAACAAAAAGCTCATAGTATATGAGACCATGTGTAGAACCATCTAGAAAACTGATTTTCAGTGACAGAAAGCCAATCAGTGATTACCTGATAATCTTGTGGAACCCCAAGAGATAACGACAAAAGGTCATGAGGACCTGACTGTGTGTAGCATGTAAGCTGCTGCTGGTGGTGAGATCATCGTGCAGGGATGAATGGACACTCAACTGATTGATTGTACACGGCAAATGAGTTTAGTGTCTTGTATGGAAATTTTCCATCCATAGTGTGGAACTTAAAAGTCATAAGGAGACTGGCTGAACAAACACTGAAATCTCCATATTTTTTTTTTCAAAGCAATGTTTAAGAACAACAAAAAAGGTGTTTTGTATATTGGAAACAAACAAGTAGGATGAATGAAAATCAGATGGGAGCCCATAATAATAACCAAGGGACAGAGACAACAGATCAAGGTCTAAATGAACTAAAGGTATGTCAGCCATGTTTCTCAGACTAGTATGTTAGTGTGGTCGATTTCAGTATCACTATGACTTGCGAAATCATGGGGAACAGAGGCTGGTCTCACTTACGTGGGAGCAGACACAGTCATCTGCCCTTAAATGCATCAAGGTACCACCTTTGTCACATGTGGGGAGCAACAGCACCAGGCAGAGCTGGGACTTGCCTGAGCTACGGATGCAGGTGCGAGAACTAGAATTGTTCTAAGTACAGAGCTAGGACCCCAAGCACAGATAGGCACCCTATATCTGGATCAAAGCTGTGTCCTAAGAAGACTACAAAGCCCACTCACAGGACAGCCATCATAACTCTTGACACGCATAATTGAGTCCATAAACCACAACTAGAAGCAGACAGCAAGTCCATGAACAGAAGAAATGCAGCCCAAGAAGCAAAGATTTAAAAAGAACTTCCAATGAAATATTTAGCAAGAAATCTCAAAATATCCTTGGAAGTTAAAGGAACAATAGCATCCTCGAAGGAGAACTAAGACAAGTAATAGCTATATAGTCAGTGATAAAATCATTAGCCACATAGAGCTTTTCCCAAATAACAAGTTCTATTCAAGAAGAAAGTGAATAGTCAATTCTATCCCTTCAGTATATTCAGTTTGTGAGTGTGTGTGTGCATGCATGTGCATGTGTGTGAATGCACAAGTATATGTGTGTGTGCATGTGTGTGTATATGTGTGCGTGTTCATGCACTTGTAAATGATGATGTTGGAATAGATAATTAGAGCAGAGCAAGATATGACTCCAAAGGCAGAGGGAAAAGTAGTGGTGTGCTAAAAATAAAATATAATAATAACTGGGCTGGAGAGATGGCTTAGTGGCTAAGAGCTTGCCTGTGAAGCCTAAGGACCTTGGTTCAAGGCTCAATTCCCCATGATCCACATTAGCCAGATGCACAAGGGGGCGCACAAGTCTGGAGTTCGTTTGCAGGGGCTGTAAGCCCTGGTGTGCCCATTCTCTCTCTCTGCCTCTTTCTCTCTATCTCTCTCTCCCTCCTTCCTTCTCTCTGTCTATCACTCTCAAATAAATAAATAAATATAAATTTAAAAAGACACAAAATTAAAAACTTAAAAACTAGGGCTGGAGAGATAGCTTATCAGTTAAGGTTCTTGCCTGCAAAGCCAAAGGAACCAGGTTTGATTCTCCAGGACCCACATAAGCCAGATGCAGAATATAGCACCTGTTCTCTGTCTGTATCTGCCTTTCTCCCACTCTGTCAAACAAATAAATTAAAATAAAGTTAAAAATATAGTTCCTGTTCATCAATTAGTCCCCAAACTACTTCCTTATAAAATAAAAATAAAATACAAACTAAATTAATAGGGAGTTTGGTATAAAGGAAAACTGAACTTTTCCTGTGTTTTCAGGCTCAGAAGTGAGAAACCACTCCTCTTTAATACCCCCAACTAGGATATTTCACACATTAATCCATCCTTAGTACTACCTACATGAGAGAGCTCCCCCCCCCGCCTCTCTCTCTTTCATATATGTATATGAGATAGAGTATGTGTGTTTCAGGGCCTCTAGCTACTGCAGATGAACTCCAGACACATGTGCCACTTTGTGCATCTGGCTCATGTGGTGACTGGGGAATTGAACCTGGGTTCTTAAGCTTCACAGGAAAGTGCCTTAGCCACTGTTATCTCTTAGCTCCTTATATATATTTTAATCCCCATATGCATTTATATGTATGGGAAATATTCCCCTACATATTTAATTCTGGCTTTCCTTTAAGTGTAGATATTGTATTTAATGCTCAGCCTGAAAGATATAGTTTATATGTCTTAGAAATGTCTCAAATTTGACATGTTTACAATGACATGGTGACTTATGCCTATAATCTTAGTCCTTGAGAGGGAGATTATTAGTTCAAGGCCAGCCCGGGGTAGATAGCAAGATGAAACATGGACACATAACAAAACCCTGAGCAGTTAAGTTCTCCTCACCTCCAATTGCCTCCCCAGCCATGCTCGCCTTCCCCGTCGCAGGAGGACACACTTGCTTCGCACATTTGCACTTCAGATGTAGGTAGACCTCCCTCAGGCTTCCGTTCCCTGGCACTGGCACACGCCGTCACCATGCTAACTCAGCAGTCAGTGAGTACTGCACTCTGTCTGCAAACCACTTTCTTCCACTGCCACCACGGTGAGTGTGACTAGGCCACGCCTGCTCGTAATTCCCTTCACTCTTTTTTTAAAGGATTTTTATTTATTTGACAGAGAGAAGGAGGCAGAAAGAGAGAGAGAGAGAGAGAGAGAGAAAGAGAATGATCATGACAGGGCTTCTAGCCTCTGCAAATAAACTCCAGATGCATGAGTCCCCTTGCGCATCTGGCTTATGAGGGTCCTGGAGAATAGAACCTGGGTCCTATGGCTTTTCAGGTAAGTGTCTTAAATGTTAAACCATTCTGCCAGCCCAATTGCCTTGATTCCTTTTTTTCTCAATTTTTATTAGTATTTTCCATGATGATAAAAAGATATACCATGGTAATACCCCCCCCCCACTTTCCCCTTAGAAATTCCATTCTCCATCATATCCTCTCCCTATCTCAATCAGTCCCTCTTTTATTTTGATGTCATGGTCTTTTCTTCCTCTTATGATGGTCTTGTGTAGGTAGTGTCAGGCACTGTGAGGTCATGGATATGCAGGCCACTTTGTGTCTGGAGGAGCACATTGTAAGGAGTCCTACCCTTCCTTTGGCTCTTGCATTCTTTCTACCACCTCTTCTGCGTTAGACCCTGAGCCTGGGAAGGTATGATTGAGATGTTACTCAGTACTCCAGTCACTTCTTTCCAGCACCACGTTACCTTCTGAGTCGTCCCAAGGTATATTTTTGGATCAAAGGGCTTTAGAATGTTTGATTTTAAAAATACTGTTTGCATTTTATAAAACTCTAAATGAATTTTTGATTGGAATCAGGGCAGAATTTATAACAATTTCTGAAATGCCTCTAAACATACTTCTGCAATTTTTTAGGCAACCACAACAGACTGGCCTCTTTTATGTGAGAGAGAGAGAAAGAGGGAGAGAGAGAGAGAGAGAGAGAGAGAGAGGGAGGGAGGGAGGGAGGGAGGGAGGGAGGGAGAGAGAGAGAGAGAGAGAGAGAGAGAGAGAGAGAGAGAGAGAGAGAGAGAGAGAAAATGAATTGGCATACTACCAGGGCCTCCAGCCACTGTAATTGAACTCCAGACATGTGTGCCACCTTGTGCATAAGAGTGATCTTGTGCTTCTCACTTACATGGGACCTGGGTAGTCAAACATGGGTCCTTGGGCTTCACAGTCATGTGCCTTAACCACTAAGCCATCTCTCTAGCCCACTTCTACTATTTTTATGTACTTATGTGATGCACTTATGTAAAGCAGCATTCTCATCATTGAGGATTATAAAATTGCAATATCAATCAACTCTGAAAAACAGTGAAGATTCTCTGCATCCTGCAGTATCAAATATTTATCCAATTTAATTCTTTATATAAGAACAGATAAAAATACAATTGGCATGCAAATTTACTTTACTATAATAAGTGGTAAAAATATATATATGTAGACCAAAGAATCATCTTAAAATCAATTTCTTTATGATAATTTTACCAGTAAATGTTTGATTTGTATACCTATTTTCTATATCTATGTTGGTAGTTTGATTCAAGTGTCACCCATGAACATATGTATTCTGAATGCTTGATCCCCAGCTGATGACAGTTTGGGAATGGAAGAGGTGTCGTGTATTGAGGGTGGGCTTATAAGGTGTTATAGCCAGTTTCCCCTTGCCAGTGACTGGCACACTCTCTTACTGCTATTGTCCACCTGATGATGGCCAGGAGGTGATGTCCAGCCTCTGTTCATGCCTTGATTTCCCCCCACCACCATGGTACATCCTCTCAAGTCTGTCATTCAGAATAAACCCTTTCCTCCCACAAGCTGCTTTTGGTTGAGTGCTTTTCGCTAGCTATGAGAAGGTGACTGCAACAGCCCAGATACCTGAACTCGTGTAAAACTTTCTTGGGTCAAATGGTATAGTGAGTAGATCAGGTTTAAGAAACTCTCCTTCAGATGTGCTGTAATTGAATAGCACGAAATCATAGAACCAGTGATATTTGTATCAAGTTTTAACCATTTCATGTCATTCATGAATGATCCAAATAAGAAGTCATATATTCTTATTGCAACATAAAGTTATTTACATAAACTTGAGACAAAAAAGTTTTCTCTGACACATTTTTGCACAACTAAAGACTTTCTAGCAGATGAGCAATACTGAGAGGTGGATGGAAATCCAGGGTACTTAAGGCACAATGCCGATGAAGGAGTTATTCATTTTCAGCATAGAAAGGGCCTCACTGGCTCCCTGAAGACATAAAATTATACAAAGTGAAGCCATTAGGTTGAATTCAAGATGTGCAGGCAATATTCTTAAATGGCTTTCTTCTGTGTATGAATAGCAAATTGGGGTTATGTGAGGTAACTTGCACAGTGGCTTTTTCTGCTGTCTTTTTGGGGGATTTGGGATAGAATGGGGTCGTGGGGGTGGGTTTTGCATGACTACTACTGAAAGCTGGAACAAAGCATTTGCAAAGCCCACTTTTTATTTTTCCTGGCAGCTTCCTAGGTAAGAGTGGGTTGCAGTTGACTTCCTCTTTTAATTTAATGCCAAATGCCTCCGTATTGATCAAAATAGCAGGTATCTTGGTTGGTCTGAGTGATAAGAAGTTCAGTTGGGGAGAAAGGAGACAGGAAAAATTAGAATCCCTTCAAGATATTATTTTTTTGTTGGTTGGCAAATGTAGACATCAGTCTCACAATTTGACTACATGCTTCAAATTTGACTTTGTTTCGAGGGTGCCTCTTGAAAATTCTACTTAGACATGTGGGATCTAGTGAGAAATTGTGACCTCTGATTTACTTCTCTAAAGCACATGTTCAAAAACAGTAGATACATGTGTCACATGGAAAAAAGATGCGAGCAATGGTCTAACATCTCTGACTGCTTATGTTGCGACTAAGACTTATTAAAATGAAGATTCTTAAGGCAGACTCAATTGAGACATGCTCAGATGGACTTCTTTTTAGGGGGAGATGTTTATTGTGGTTTAGTATGTCAGGAAAGACAATGGCAGGGTTCCAAAGCCAGACAAGGCAACATGTCCCTACTTACAAGATGTCTGGACATAGGCAACGTGAAAGAAGTCAGGAGGAAATGGGGTAGTATAGGAGATTCAGGTCTGTGGTTATTTAAGGTCCTTACACCATGTTCCCTGAGCCTGCAGGGCAAAGAAGAGATGTCTTATTTAGTAGTTAGCATTCAAGAATTACTTATTCTCAGCACTTTGACGAGTTTCTCCCCATAGTCACCACCATCTGCAAAAAGAGGCACTTTGATCAGAAGTGAGAGCAACACTCAACTATGGGCAGCAATGTAACCATTTAGAGGGAAGTTTGATGTACTCAGCATCTCCATTTAGCCAAATGACAGTAGTAGCATTCCTCCTAAGGCCTGTGCCCAGCTCAGTTAAAGATTGTCAGTATCATGCATGAATGCCATGCCATGGAGCAAGCCTCAAATCCAAACAGAGAGCAGATGATTCTCCTCAAAATCATCATGCCAACATTGTACCAGTGGGCACATCTTGCCTGAATGGTATTTTGTGTGTCTTGCAGGGTCATCTGCTGGGTAAGCCTGCAGTGACTTTCCTCCCCCAGCAGCCGGCATAGTACTTTCTAGCACTATGACAGCTAGTCAGCAGGCAGGAGGCTTCCAGCTCTGCATCAGCGTGATTTCTCAGTGATGAGCATCCTGGCATGTGGTCTCCTTAGCAATAGAATATTACCATCTAGTTATTGTGGACAGCCAAGAGCATTAACAGTAGCCTGCATTGTTTTGGGCCTCTTTGATCAATAATTCCCAGTAAATAACAACCTCTGGCTTCTGGAAGCAGCATTGTCTGTGCTCACAAATTTTTTTTTGCCCAAATTCTTTTTGAAAATTATATTTTTAAGTGGGATAACTAAAAAGTAGGTTTCCATATGGCTTTTTTAAAAGTTTGAGAGTAGCAGACATTGACAGGCATCTGGGCTGATTCCATTTCCTAGACATTGTGAATAGAGCAGCAGTGAATGTGGATGAGCATGAATCTCTATACTAAATGCATATGTCTGGGAGGGGAATATTTGGGTCAAATGACAATTTTATTTTTACCCTTTTCAGAAACCTTTACATTGATTTTTACAATGACTGCACCATTTAACACTCCCACAACAGTGGATGAGGGGTCCTATTTTCCCACACTCTCACCAGCATTTGTTATTTTGCTGATGGCCACAAAAAGTCCTCAAAAGAAGAAATACAAATGCCCAATAAGTATTCAAAATTGCTCAACATCATAAGCTATCAAGGAAATGAAACTTAAAACTACTTTGAGATTCCATTTTACTCCAGTCAGAATGGCTATTATTAAGAAATTAAATGGCTCTCTTTTTTTTATTATTAACTCAAGAGTTTATTGAGAGAACAGAAACTACAAATGAAAGCTTTAACCATGCCCCTGAAATGGAAAATCCCCAGAGGCAAGCTGCTGCCTTTCCTTAATTCAAGTTTGAGTTTTTTTTTTTTTTTTAATTTTCCAGTGTTGTGTCCTGAGGAGCCATGAACAAATATCTATTTGTCCCAGACGGGACTGACAGCAAACCAAAGAAACCAGCCCACCCAAGTTTCTCTTGGTGAACAGGGGACTCAATGGGAAAACTTCCATGAGCATAGGTGAGGGCAGATGCATCTTGGGAAAGTCTGCCTTCAGCATGGGTGATGTCTCACAAAAGCTTCTATTCTGCCTTGGAATTTCCTCCTTCAAACACAATAAACAGTCCATCACTTTTATATTCTGCCCCACTCAGGTGTTCAGGGCACAGAGAGAATGCAGACAGGTCCTTTGCCAGGACATAACATACTCTTCCTACTGCCCAGCCCCTGGTACAGTCCTTGTTCTCCTCTGAAACCTCATGATCTGTGCCTTCATTGTCTGCATTGTCATGAAGCAAAGAGAGAACAGGTAGTTCTCAATTAACTTCAATGCCCACCTCCCATGACACACTTTTTTTCAACAAGGTTTTACATACTAAAGGATCTATAGCTTTGTAAACATCACCACTAAGTGGACCAAGTATTAAAACATGTAAACATTTGGGATCACTGTTTTGGAGGTTCAAGTCCAAATTGGGCTTTGCTGTGTCTTTGTCACCCTGGTGAGGGCAGCACATCAAGGAAGAATAACGTGTCAGAGCAAATATACACAGCACAAGCCCAGGAAAGGCAAGAAGGAGAGGAGAGAGAGACAGAGAGGGAGAAAGAGAGAGAGAGAGAGATTGTGAACTTCTTGGTGGCTGTGCTTCATGACCAAAAGCCTTCTACTAGATCCTACTATTAAAAGATCAACAGCATCTCTGAATATTGTCACTCTGGGAATCTAACCTTTATACACAGACCTAAGTGAGACAGTCATCCCAATAACAGCAAATAGTTACCATGGTTTTAGACATTAGGAAACAATGGAGCTAGCCTGGTTGTGGAGAAAGTGCATTGCATCATTTCACAGAATACTGATAGAGGATATAACCAAGTCATCGTGTCTTCCAGAGAGAAGACTCCAGGAGAACAAGGTCATTAGAGTAGAAAAAGCAGAGCAATGGAATGAAAGCTCTAAATAAAGAAATATCCTTAGAAATACACAGAGCCCCTGATATTAAAGTAGATTCAGTTGAGTAGTGTCCAGCATACACAGGGAAGGAAACTTCTCAAGGATGAAGGAGCCATGAAAGGGACAGAGAGAATAGCATCTGATGCCCAGATGGGGAAGGGAATCACACATGTTCCCGGAAGTGATACACTTCATAATTCAAGGACTGAGCCCTGCTTTGGTAGCACTAAAAATTAGCTGTACAATAAAACGTTCTCTCATCCTGCCCAACCGTGCTGGGAAGCAGGTCCTGAAGACACAAGCTCTTCCCGGGTTATTACATGTTTTGCTCTTCATTCCATTGCAAATTTGGAATACAGATATCCTAACATTTTTTGATCTATTGTGAATAATTCTATGACCTGTGCCACTCATGCCTGCATACATGTCAATAGATTGGTTTTACTTCTCACTGAGTTTTTAATGAGCTATGGCTACTCATCTCTTTAGGTAGAATTTTTTTAAAAAAATTTATTTATTTGAAAGTAGAGAGAAACACACACAGAAAGAGAGGGAGAGAAAGAGAGAGAGGGAGAGAGAGATAGAGAGAGAGAGAGAGAGAGAGAGAGAATGAAAGCACTGAGGCCTCTATCTGATTCAAATGAACGCCAGATGCATGTATCACTTTGTGTATCTGACAATATGTGGGTACTGGGAGACTGAACCTGGGCCATGTTTTGCAAACAAGCTCCTTAAGTACTGAACCAGCTCTCTATCTGTAAATAGAATATTTTTAAAGATTGACTATTCCAAGGTTTTGTGGCAATATAGAGCAACTGGAAGGCCATTAATGTAGAAATACAAAAAATAATCGAATGATTTGCTCTCGTGGAAAGTGGATTGACAGTTTCCTTAAAAGCCATACACTGCCTAGATAACCCTGCTGCTCCGCTTCTACATATTTAGCCAACAGAAATAACAGCATCTGACCACAGACATACTTGTTTATAGATGATCATAATAGCCATAGTTTTGAAGAAAACTGAAAATAATTCAAATGCCTATTAGCAAATGACTAAACAAGTCATGGCATAATCATAGAAGGGAATATTTTCCACCACCAAAAATGAATGATACGTGACACAGTATAGACTCATCACAAAACAGTTATGCTGACAAGAAATCAGACAAATAAAAGTGACATATCTGAGCTCATCTATATAGATTAGGAAGTGAACCTTGATCATAGTAGCAGAAAGCAGATGAATAATGTGATAGTTTATATTGACTGTTGACTTGATAGGACCTAGAATCACCTAGGAAACTAGCCTTGGGACATGCCTATGAGGGATTATCTTGATTTGGTTCAATGAGGTGGGAAGACACACCTTAACTATGGGGGGCAGCATTTCATGGGCTAGGGTCCTGGACTTTGTCAAAAGGAGAGAGCTGGCTGAGCACCTCGTTACTCTGCTTCTTCACTGTCCTGCAGGTAGTCCTTCCTCACCGTGAGGGACCGACCGTGACCTGGAAAAATAACTGAAATGAACCCTCGTTCCCTTAAACCGATGTTTGTCTTGTGTTTTGTCCCAGCAATGAGAAATTAATTGACACATATAGTTTGCATGGGGATGTGATAAGGTAAGATGATAGAGATTACATTCTTTTACAAGTTTATAAGTAGCAGCTATGCTAATTATCTTTCTTTTATTTCATTTTTTGAGGTAGGGTCTCACTCTAGCCCAGGCTGACCTGGATTCACTATGGAGTCTCTCGGTGGCCTCAAACTCATGGCAATCCTCCTACCTCTGCCTCCCAAGGGCTGGGATTAAAGGAATGCTCCACCACACCCAGTTTATGCTAATTTTCTTGATTGAGGAAAAAAATATACATATCTACATATACTATCATAAATTTTATAATTTAATTTGCACAGTTTATTTTGTATGAAGCATAACTTAATATGTCTGCTTAAAATGTAGACATAAAAAAACAAAAATTATTATCTGACGAATTTTTTTGTAAATTTTATTTATTAACAGTTTTGCAGATAATTCCCAATTTTTGTCACTAATGTTCTTTCAATGGGAAGAGAGACTGGGCAAGACTAGATGTTTTATTAATGCCATGACTCTTCTCATGGCAGCCAGGGCTGACTTTGTCTTCAGCCATATTTACCCCGTGACTGCTGGAAATGATGAACTCTTTCAAGCGACTTTCCAGTTCTTACTTGCATACTAATAATTTCAGTTTCTCCTTTCCTCCAATGTGCAGTCACTAGGGCCACAGAAGAAAGCCAAAGGGCCCACACTTGGTGGCATGTGCAAAGCTGTTAGCTTTTCTTCCATGCTCCCCCCTCCTTGCTTCTTATTTTACACTACATAGAATGATTTGAGTAATTGGAAAATCAAGCTGGCACCAGTATTTTTGGATAACTTACCAAAATAATGGTAGGTCTCCCTACATTTGACAATACCTTCTTGATTGGTATATTTTTTATAAGTCCATTTTTCTAAATTGCAAAAAAAAAATAAAATCAGAGTCCACAAAGAATTCAAAAAGGGGGCTGGAGGGTTGGCTTAGTGGTTAAGGCATTTGCCTGCAAAGCCAAAGGACCCAGGTTAGATTCCCTAGGACCCATGTAAGCCAGATGCACAAGGGGGAGCACGTGTCTGGAGTTTGTTTGCAGTGGCTGAAGGCCCTGGCAAGCCCATTATTCCCTCTGTCTCTCCCTCTCTCTCTTTCTCTCTCTCTCTCTCTCTCTCTCTCTCTCTCTCTCTCTCTCTCTCTCTCTGACTTTCTCAAATAAATAAAACTTTAAAACTGAAAAAAAAAATTTTTAAAGAATTTTAAAAAAATCAAACACAAACATAAAATGTTGACCCAATTGCAAAACATTTATCAATCTTTACCCTAACTTAGTTGGCAAGAGCCATGTAATATCAAATGATGTTTAGAGCTAGCATGTATAAATTACATAGAAAACTTGAAGGACTTAGTCCTAGTAAAACAAATTGAATTTCAGCACAGAAAGTAATTGAAAGAAAGCATGTAACACAGCAAAATGTAATTATGTCTTCACCCTCATCATCTTGTCGTTTCCAAGGCACACTGGCTGTAAATGCTACAGCTCTTTAGATGACTCTGGCAATGTCCTGAATATCACTTCCACAGGCACACTGAGGTGCCTGTTAAGTCTCACTATAATAAGGTCATGCAGAGGTGACTGCAGGAAGAAAGCTTATTGCTTTACAGAACAATGAGAGTGGGAATTTACATTCCAGATGTTTTTGCAAAGGTTGAAAATAATCACAAATTTTGTGCTCCCCAAAGTCCCTGCTTTTGTGCTTTTCATATATATATGTATATATATATATATAAAGAGATGTCCATGTGTTCAAGTATAGAACATTAGCAACTACCCCCAAATCCAAAGAGATGTTGGCATTACCACTTGTTTTCTTTGAAAGCACCGTTGGGCCATATTCTCTCTGCTTTGAGAACTATCAAAATGCCTAAAGCTTGATGAGCACATCATGGGTTTCTGGCTCATCATGACAGATGCAATGGTGGACAGCTTAGTAGACACTGAAATGGGTTTGCCGTTGAGGACTTCGGGGTTGTCAGAGGGTCTGAGCTCATGTCACATGTCTTCTCCATTGTGTGCTCTTCCTCCTGGGGCTTGGTACTGAGAATCATCTTCAAGCATGAGTCCCTAAATTACCTGAAATGTAAAGCACCGCTGCTCATAATCATGTCTGTAACTCAGAGAAGGCATTAGAATACTCACTCATTCTCTAATTTTTGCCACTATCCAAATTGTTTAATCCATATATCTCTACTGTTCTTACTCCCTGTTGCTTATCTTGGTAGGGAAGACTTTTCACTTTCTCATTCCTCTTAGTATCTTCAGTTTGATCTTCCGTTTCTCATTATTGGTCACCAGCCTGCTGATTGGCCACAATGGCAGCAATTCACAATCTCAGCTTTTATAACATACCAGAACATTTGGTTTGAATTTAGAAATGCATTCATTAAATTCAGTTCCTGACTTCTCTTAGATTTGAACTAGTGATGTCGTCCCCTGTGCACCTACTTTATTTTGCCATTTTTATGAATATCTTAGGAAAGTCATTCTAACACCTATTGCCACATGAGGACAATCGTATCTATCTTACATGGTTCTTTAGAAGAATAAATGAATCAGTCTCTCTCTCTTTCTCTCTCTCTCTATATATATATGTGTGTGTGTGTGTGTGTATTTACTGTTTGTACATATGTCTAACATATGTCTAAAATACACACATATATAATATACACGCATATATATATTTATGTATATATGTATATATACATACATATACACACATATATACATAATGCATTAAAATTTGCTTTCTTTAGGGCCTATATAAATATTAACTATATATAAAAGATATATAAAGTTATAAAATGGTATATATATGTATATTTGTGTAATATACATATGTGTATGTGTGAGATTTCTTCAATAATTCTGATACCTAGGTTTTCTAGGAGGAGTTGTTTCTGTTTTTCTTTGCTTTTAAGTTTGGGGACTTTCTTGTAACTAATCTTCAAGTTCACTGATTCCTCTGGCCATGTCTAGTTGCTCAATGAGTCCATCAAATGAATTTTTCATTTCAGTTACAGTATTTTCTATTGCTAGCTTTTCCTTTCAATTCTTTCTTACTGTTTCTGACTCTGTAAATACAACAATAATTTGGTCTGTTTTTCCATTTACACCTTGGCATGTCAGTCTTAGTTATCTGACATTCCGTCTTCTATATCCACAAGTTTTATAGCAGCAGAATCTGGGTCTGATGGTTCTTTTCTCTGTTAGATATTGCCTTTCATGTCTTCTAGTAGGTCTTATAGTTACTGAAAGTTTGATATAATATTTCAAATAATAAACATGAAGCTAGTCATTTAATGCAATTCTTTGTGTAAATCTGTTTAGACTTGGGCTGCGAAATTTTTGCTGAAGCTGTGGCTAATCTCATACTTTAGATTCATGGAGTATTCTTCTTTTTATCATCCATGTTGACTTTGTTAAAAAGTTCTTACCTGGCCGGGCGTGGTGGCGCATGCCTTTAATCCCAGCACTCGGGAGGCAGAGGTAGGAGGATTGCCATGAGTTCAAGGCCACCCTGAGACTACAGAGTTAATTCTAGGTCAGCCTGGACCAGAGTGAGACCCTACCTCAAAAAACAAAAAACAAACAAACAAACAAACAAAAAAAAAGTTCTTACCTGGCAGTGGCACCTTGCTGATATTTCAACTATAATCTGTTGTTTTTATAAGGAAATTCCTGTTGATGTAGAAGTATCAGTTTGCAGAAGAGGGGAAATGCTGTGTTCTGTAATCTTTTAAAAAATATTTTTGTTAATATACTTTAGAGAGCTAGAGAGAGAGAGAGAGAGAGAGAGAGAGAAGCATGGATATTACAGAACCTATTGCCACTGCAAATGAACTCCAGCATAAGCTCCTTTGTGTGTCTGTCTTTATGTGGGTACTGGGACATTGATTCCAGGGTGACAGGCTTTTATTCAAGATCATTTAACTGCCAAACCAGCTCTCCATCTCTGTTCTGTAATATTTTGATTAGACCTCAGTAGTTCAGTGAGTTTTTGCGACTGACTCGGACCTTGAGAAGTTTTTTCCAGCTTCTGAATGTTATGGATAGGGCAGGAAGGCTAGAACAAGCTGAGAAGTGGGTCCCTGCCCCTTTTCCAGGTAGGTAACAACCTTTGGTGAAGCTTCGCCTCCTGCATGGTAGGACTCAGTTATGGAGAATATTCTGTTCTTATTAAGAATTGTTACTTTGTTTCTACACTTCCAGATCTTTTCCATATAACCTGATGACATTCTAGAGGTAAAACTCAGGAACAATATGGTTACTCCTCCAAGATGGTGGCCTCAGGAGCTTCTCAGCCTCTCACTAACTTCTCATCATCATACTTCAGCAACTGGCAAAACAATCATGTAAGTGTTTCTAACAACTGAAGCTCCTCCAACTTCTGCTTCAAGTAAGCACACTTCAGCTGTGATTTTCTGAATTGTCCAATCCCCATTTGGGGATGACAATTTTCCTTGTCACTGCAATTATTTGATATGTCCAAACAAAATATATCTTTTAGTTTTCTGAACATTTCTATTCTGTCAGGATATAAGAAATGAATCCCAGGTCCTTTGTGTGTCACAGTTTATAGAACTAGACCACTGACTCCATAAACATTTGAAGGCTCATCTTACCTCCCTGGTTTCAACTTAGTGTTTTGGAAATATCTTAAGAGCTTAAATTCTGGTTCATGTTTTCATATTGAATTCTTAATTCAGTAAATATTTACTTAGGGTCTACTGTATTCCAGCCTTTGTTTTCAGTTCTGAAGATACAGCATGAACCAACATGTGTGTTAATACCATTGTATTTTGGGCCAAATTACTATAAAATCCTGCTTTGACCAGCTCCTTCAGATTCAGACTTCTCTATACTGCTCCAACTATGTCATTTGTTTATTCCTTCCTTCTTGAGATTCCTCTTTCTGTATTCTTCACATCCTCCCTGAGTTATGGGGCCCAATTCACAATTTATATTTCCCAGTAAGACATAACTTTTATGTTTGAAATGAATATTTTGTCCTCTGCATTCTTATCACTTCATGAACATTTCTGTAGGAATAATGAAGAAGAATGGCTCTTTAGGACTTAATAACATGACACTTTGAAATATAAGAGTTTGTGAAAAAAATCTGTATTTCAGAATACCACATAATTTGTAAGTGATTAGGGTGCAAAGACCTGGTAGTCCTATTTCTTGTTCAACTTCTCAGGTGGAGAGCTTTCATTAGCACATAGGACACAATAAAGTACCATTGAATAATTCAATCACATCTATCAGAATCTATAAGGTGTATAACTGGTTCCAGAAGGTTCGCTGCTGCATGTTACTGGGCATGAAATTTGTGTAGGTAATTTCTCAAGCACAATGACCTTTCTGCAAAATAACTCCTTATTCTCCTTTGGTAATGAGCTATATCCTTCTTATATAATCTCAAGTCTTTTGCCACACACAATGTATATTCAACTCTGAAAGTACTAGATAATATATGAAATATGGATTGTATTATGATCAATCATTTTATTTGTAATACAATTTATGAATCTGCACTAAACAAGTTCATTTCTTTCGCATTAAAATAATTGCATGTTTCATAGACATTTCTATGAATATGTCCAATTTTACAATGTTTTCTATATATAACCAATGTGGTTTCTGCACTATCCACCATGGAGACACATGTGTGTCCTGTACCATTAACTTACATTTGCCAAGAAGTGTTCTTGATGAATGTGTGTAATGCTCCTTTTTTTCCAGAGTCAAACATATGGTTTTGGCACCAATTTTCAGAGCAGCCCTCAGCTCAGCACACAAACATAGGAATATACTGGATTTGCTTTGACAGAAGTTGCTCATGAAACCCACATTTCTAAATCCCAAGGCTTTTTCAGAATTCACTTAGGTTGATTCTTAGGTGTGACCTGATATCAAGAACAAGATCCTTTCTTAGTTGCTCTGAGTTTTTGCTAGTTCTACCATTCCATATTCATTACTGATTTACAAGTTTCTGTGTTACCAAGGAAGAACTAATTTACCAATGGTGTCAAGTAAGGACTAACCAGAAATTCTCACATCAACAATCAAGAGAATTATCTGCAGATTATTTAAATTGCAGCAGTAGCAGCTGAGTTTAACAGTTGTTGTTATTAAACTATGTTCAGATGTGAAACTAAAAAAGATGATGAAGGGATTTATGCAAATATGTACTCACCACATAATAGAAGATAGTTCACTTAAATCCCAATGGTATTAAATCCTTGGCTTGTGCTAGATTATATTTGGAAAAGAACTCCTTCTGTATTCTAGGGTTCCTGCCATACCCATTAGTGTCATCTTTTGTTCAAAAAATAGTAATGGAAGTTTAACTCTGGAAATCACTATAGAAAGTGTGAAGGATGGAGCTAAAACAAAAATAAAAGTCCTATAGAAAATGATCCAGGATGGGTAGAAATAACAAAAAAAATGAACAGATAAATATGTAATAGGTAAGTAATGTGAACCAAAATAAATGAAAGCAAGAGGATAACAGACAGGGTGACATCTAAACTTAAGTTTAAATCAAATGAGGGAGTAGCCCAGCTGAGCAATTACCTGGGAGAAATTTGGTCTGGACTGAGAAAGGCAGTATGCACAGTAAACACTCTTGAGATCAAAACTCAACCTCTTCAGGCAAGCCCTGTGGATACAGCCCAGTGAGCAAGGACAAAGGTGGTATGAAACAGGATAATAGATGAAGCTGTGGTAAGGTCTTAGAGATCAAAGCAATGGCTTCAATTGTCCAAAAGTGGAATAATGGTGATGTTGTTAGATGTATTCCTTGAGCTGAGCAGAGTAAAACTTAATTGGCCTTGTAGTAAATGTTTGTTGAATGAAGAAAAAAAATTAAAAAGTCAACAAAACAGTAAATAAAATTGAGCACATAATGAGAACTTCAGCAAAGTGAGTAGGTTCATCATATGTGGTTGTTATCCTGCATTCTCTGCATGGGTTTTGAATGTGTTTGTGTGTGAAGAGTAACACAAAGCTCTCCCGTCAGCTCCAACAAAAGGGCGAGATTTCACTGGCATTGGTCTGGACACATTTCTATAGAAGAGCTCGCCTATTTCCATGTGCTCATCTCGCTGGTAGCTCCCCTCCATGCTCCTGTAGTTCTCTCGGACACATAGGAGTGTTCCTGGAGTCAATGAGTCAGGAAGGGATCTCATTTCCCCTTGTCTTACCAGAGCATATGCCTGTTTCATTCATGTAATCAAGAGGGAAATGTGAGTTTTATTTACACTGTCAGTGACACAGAAGACGCAGATGAAATGCAGTGTGACATTCTTAGCAAACCTCAGTGGGGGATCACAGGCTTAGAGGACAGATGGACATGGGCTGTACTCTGAATCATGGGTCCAGTGCACAGGGAGGCAGCGAGTATGAAGCACACTTGAGGGCATTCCTCTTATACTATCACTGACCTTGTAAGTGACTTTGGAAATCTCCCAACAATTTCTGGACTTTGGCCATATATTAGTTGAAAATAATAGTATTTTCAGCATTGCTGTAACAATGAGCAGGTTTCTGCTATGTAAAGGATTCAGAAAGCACTTAGAGTATACATTTTGGTCACTGTGCATGAAGATCGGCTGTCATTATCACCACATATGCCACATGTCCTTATACAAATTATATATTTAAAACCATATGGTTTAATAAATAAGAAGTGGGGGCTAGTGAGATTGCTCAGTGGATCCAGTACTTGGTGCTAAACCCTGGTACCTATATTCAAACCCTAGACTCCATATAAAAATCCAGAAACCATGGCAAGCTACTGTAATCCCAGCATGATGACAGCAAGATGAAAGTTTGAGATGAGAGAATTTTCCTGAAGCCCAAAAGGTCCTGAGGAGCTCATCAGTCAACAATAACAGCAAGAATGGGAGATACCCTCCCTCAACTTGTGTGGAAGGCAAGGACCAACCCAAAAGTTGTCTACGAACCACCACATGAGTGCCATGGCACATGCCTGCATTTACATATACACACACACACACACACACACACACACACACACACACACTAAATAAATAAGAATTTGGGGGACTGGAGAGATGGCTTAGCAGGTAGGGCACTTGTCTGTGAAGCATAAGGACTGAGGTTCTACTTCCCAGCACCTACGTAAGCCAGATACACCAGGTGCACATGTGCCTAGTTTGTTTGTAGTGGCTAGGGGCCCTGGCAGCCCATTCTCTCTCTCTCATAAATAAATAAATGAATAAATAAAAGAATTTGGGTGAAGTACACTTGAGGTATGAGGATCTTAGGGTGCTGACTGGCTTAGAGTACTGGATTACAAAGGGACACCTTGTCTTAAAGAGATGAACGTAACTGCAAAGGGGAAAACATTTTCCCTCCCAGAAGCGGCCCTTCCCAGGGAAATCAGGTTTCCATATTACTGGGCTCACAGCTTGAGGTGAGTCAGGCATGCAGCCTTCGGCCATGCGCTTACACATTTGGCAGACTTGCCTCCAGATCGACCTTACTCAGGCAAAGAGACGGCATCACATTGAGGGCCAGCAATGCCAAGAGGCAAAAAGAGGAGCTGTGAAATACAGTTCCGTAGGTCCTAACAGACAGACCTTTGTGTTTCTCAGATCAAGTCAGTGTTACATAGCCTCCACTAAATTCATGCCTAGCAAAGAGAAGCACCCACCTTGGCTGGCTTATAGGAACCAAGGTTTACCTAAGAGCAAGTTTTCTTCTACTGAGTTCTACGGAGAGAGAGCAGATACCAGAACAAAAGCTACACTATGACTTCAAGGACAAAAGAAAACAAGATATGGTGAACAACAGACAACACCTGTGTTGGATGATCAACTAAACTGTGCAGAACTACTTGCACAAGGCTGTAAATAGCACTCATGCTGAGATCTTACTGCTACAGGGTTAAAGCATTTTCAACTGGAACAGTCAGAGGCCATAAGGGAGTTTTCAAGCCATGACTATTTTACAAAGCAACTGTGTGTGTGTGTGTGTGTACATGTGTGTGCATTTATGGAGACCACAGGACAACCTTAAGTGTCATCTTTAGGAACAGCATTCACCTTTATTTTTTTAAAAAAATATTTATTTATTTGCAAGCAGAGGGAGATAGAATGTAGACAGAAAGAATGCACATGCCAGGCCTCCAGCCACTGCAAATAAACTCCAGACACATGCACCACTTTGTACATCTGGCTTTATGTAGGTACTGAGTCCTTAGCCTTTGCAGACAAGCGCTTTAGCCTCTAAGCCATCTCTCCAGCCCTTTTTTGTTTCTTGAGGTAGAGTATTACTCTACTCAGGCTGACTTTGCATTCTCTATGTAGTCTCAGGGTGGCCTTGAACTCTCAGCAATCCTTCTACCTCTGCCTCCCAAGTGCTGGGATTAAAGATGTATGCCACCACACCTGGTTCTACTCACCATTTTTTTGAGAAAAAGTCTCTCATTGGCTTGGAGCTCCTCAATTGGGCTAAACTGACTAGCCAGAGAGACCCAAGGATCCTCCAGTCTCTGCTTCCTCGGGGATTACTGGGGCACACCATCAAGTCTGGCATTTTATGTGGGTACTGGGGATTGAATTTAGGTCTCTATGCTTGTGAGAAAAGCACTTTCCAGACTGAACTATCTCCACAGACCATGCACCCTGTCTTTTTTGTCTGTTTTAAAATATTTTATTTATTTACTTATGGGAGAGAGAGAGAAACAGAGAGAGTGTGTGCAAAAAAGAGAGATAATGGATGCATCAGGGCCTCCAGCTACTACAAATGAACTCCAGATGCATACACCACCTTGTGCATCTGGCTTATGTGGGTACTAGGAAATCAAACTAAGTCCTTAGGCTTCATAGGCAAGGACCTTAACTGCTAAGCCATCTCTCTCGCCCCAACCCTATCTTTTTAAGTATCCAAAGGTAACGTGAAATTGCAAAGGACTTCCCACGGGTGTTTCAAGTGCTCTAGGTCAGGGGCTTTCTTATTGCCATTTGAGTTGCATTTACCCTGCAACTAAGTTTCCATGTTGCAGGACACCAGTGGACTATGAAATGGTCAATACTGGAGGAGAATTTGTTCTTAAGTTCATTCTTTCCAAGCTTGTAGTAATACTGTCAGTGCTTTAAGAAGGAAAGGAAAATGCTAGTTTTGCTCTGTGATTATTGAATGCAGCCTTCTATAAATTCATTTTATTATTCTCATGGCTGTATTTGATTTCTATCTGTGTTGGTGTCAAATAAATGGCTGGAGAGACCAGCTGGGGAGGATTTGATACCAAAAGTAATCACTTTCTAAAAAGTAGTTCAATATGAAAAGCCCTGGAAGTTAAAAACTAGAGACTAGAGCAGCAATTTTCTTGCCAAAAGCCTGACTGGAGCCATCAGCATTGACCACACACTGACTACAAGAACACATTCATTGAGCAAATATGCCTTCATTTGAAATTTGCCCTGTAGAATCTTTTATAAAAGCTATCAAGTCAGATGCTGAAGAAAATACCCTTTAAATAAGTACTTATTTACATAGTCTTACCTTTTGTAGATGGGGAAACCCATTCCTTTTCATTCCCTGTGTTCATTCTTCTGCTGTCTTTAAACGCTTGTTCATCATTACCAACCACAGAAACCCTTTCATCTCCTCAGCCTCTCTGCAAGCTTTCCCTTAGTCATTCCCTTCTCGACTCTGCTTGCCTGTTGGAACCTGGATTCAATAGCATTAAATTGTGATGCTACTACTGCCACTTACATGTGTTGATGGAACTACTGGAACGCTGAAGAGATCAGAGGCAAGTATTGTTGTTAGTCAACATATGGCTGTAAGTAGTGCAAGACTACCACCACGTCCAAGTCGTGGAGGCAAATTTTCGGGCTGAAGATATGGGTGGCTCTGCGGGCAAAGTGCTTGCCAAGAAAATGGGAGGACCTGAGTCCAGATCTCCACCATATATGTACAGTGCCAGGAAGGGCAGCACAACCTGCAATTCCAGTGCCTGAGAGTGAGAACAGGGCGTCTTCGGGGCTTACTGGCCAGCTTGTCTAACTGAATCAGTGAGCTCTACATTTGGCAAGAGACCCTATCTCAAACAATAAGGTAGGATGTAATAGAGTGAGAAACTTGATATTAATCTCTTGCTTCTACATGCATGTGCACACATGTACACTTGCACACACACAGATGAACACTTATATATACATGCACACATACTACACACATACATATAAATTCAGAGAGAGAAAGAGAGAAATAAAGGGCATCCACAACATAAGGAAATGCTTAGGCACTAAAGATGAATGTTGTTGTTTTGAAAAGAGAAACAACTGTAGTAGTGGGTACTTGACGTCACTAGGGTGAAGGAACAAAGAGAATAAAGTAGAAAAAGCAGATGAATTGGAGGTAACCAGTAAAACACACACAAAAAAATCAAATGTGTGGCTAGTCCAATTCATTGTCAAAATAAATATTTTTCAAGATCCAGAGAAAGTCTGGTATTTGAGAAAAAAAAAATTATCCTCACAATCCAAGAACCTCCCTTACCTTTATAAATCAGCAAGTCAGGTAAGTAAACAAGTTATGATGACCCCACCCCTGGGGCTTATAAGTAGCTGCATGACACAGATACAAGGGTTGAGCTACACAGGTCCTATGACACCAAAGTTCAGTCCTTATCTGTACCCTGGTTTCTCTGATCTCTATTCTGAGACAGAAGAGTCAGTCTCTTGTCATCGTATCTCTTTGATGACTTTATTCACTTGCCATGAAGACCTAAAGTCCAGTTCTTCATATCAAACCAACTATACCTAGAAACCACCCATATCTTCAGGAGAAGCCTTCTTCCACAGAGCTAAACTTCCTGATAGCATCTGTTTTGCTGGTTGCCACCCTGTCTTGATGTACCTTAGTCTTGAAGACACCTTCTCCCTTGACTTCATGCACCATCCTACTGAGTGCTATGCATTCTTACCTTTCCACCTCTCTCATACCCATTTCCTCCTCCCTCCCACAGTCGTGACCTATTCATAGGTGTTTCTTATGTTATCTGAGCTATCCTTTGAGCTCCTGGTTTCTGTCCCTTCCACCCTGACCCATGAAAGTCATATAGTAATCTAAAGTGTACTTCTGATCACTCCTACCACTGCTCACAAGTGATCACTCTTGGGCTGGTTCATGGCTCACTGTATAGCATAAAAACCTGAGTACAAATTCCTGACACCCATATAAAAGATGGGCATGATGGTGGTCACCTATAATCCCATCACTGAGGACACAGAGACAGGAGGATCCTAGGGCTCACTGGGTAGCTGTTCTAGTCAAATAAATGAGCTTTAGGTTCAACAAGAGACCCTGTCTCAACAAATACAGCAATTGAGGACGACAGGTCACATTGAACTCTGACCTCCAAATGCATGTTCACACACATGCACCAGTGCATATTCATGTGCCTATACACATAGGAACATGTAGACATACACTAACACATACATACAACCAATATCACTTCCTCCCTTACCACTGAAAATATTCTACTCCTGGGTTATTGCATCAGACATTTTATGGTCTGGTAACTACCCCCAGTGACCCTGATGCCAATCAAGCTCACAATCTGTGAACAGAGTGAGAAATCTTTCCTTTTTTTCTCAAAAAAATTTAACAACTTGCATAATTATAAAAGATATCCCATGGTAATGCCCTCCTTCCCCACACTTTTCCCGTTGAAACTCCATTCTCCACTATATCCCTTCCCCCTCTCAATCAACACTCTTATTTTGATGTCAGAATCTTTTCCTCCTATTATGATGGTCTTATGTAGGTAGTGTCAGGCACTGTGAGGTCATGGATATCCAGATCATTTTGTTTCTGGGGGAAGCATGTTGTAAGGAGTCCTACCCTTCCTTTGGTTCTTACACTCTTCATGACACCTCTCCTGCCATAGACCCTGAGCCTTGGAAGATGTGATAGACATATTGCAGTGATGAGCACTCCTGTCACTTCTTTCCAGCACCATGATGCCTTCTGAGTCATCCCAAGGTCACTGCCATCTGAAAAAAGAAGTTTCTCTACCAAAAGTGAGAGTAGCATTAATATAAGGGTATGAACATCAAGAGAAGTCCTTACTGGGCATTTTGATAAGCATAGTATATACATTTATCCAGACTGCAGCAGACATTATACCCCTAGAGCTCAGGACTACTCCTGTTTTTTCAGTATCAGGCATGTATTCCCTCCAATGGAGCAGGCCTCCAGTTCAATTAGAGGGTGGTTGGTTTCCACCATGACAAACATGCCACTATTGCACCCGTTGGCTCATTTGGCCTGGCTGGCCAAATGTAAGGCTTGCCGTATCCACTGTTGAGTATCCTCACTGGTGATTTCTCTTTCTCCAATTGAGTTGCATTCAGAATAGTTTCTTCCAGCTTTCTGTCAGCTGGTCTACATGGAGGAGGCTCCCTAGTGGCTCTCTAAATTTCTAACCGGGTTTCAAATGTCTTGCAAGATCTTGGCTCTCCTTTTAAAATCATTCTCACCTCTTGATCTCACTCCTGACCCATGTACAGCCTTTTTCCAGGGCCCTAACAAGGACATAATAGACAACAGATGCTTCCTTCCTCTTACTAGACAGCACATGTGTGTGGATCCTCGTTTACTTTTCAGCAATTGGTTTGGGCCACTGTGTAAACAAAACCGGATGTTCTGTTTCCATGATCCTAGAAACCATGACAGTTTAAAATGGAGACTCCTGTCAACCCGCTGCTACATCTTGAGGTCCAGATGTTTGATGCTATGTTGACAAAACCAGATGATCACGAAAGAAAAATTTCACTTTTCCCTTTAGAATATGTTCTGGTCTCCAGTAGTCATCAAAGGGGCGAGCATACCCAAATGCCTTTCTGGAGAAAATGACATCCAGGTAGAGCTAAAAACACCAAATCATTAAGGAGGAGTGAGGACTGTGGTCATTAACAAATAAGTCTCCAATGACAATAAAGTCCTCTGCACTGCAGCCAGTTGTTCACAATGGACCCAGCTCTTGGCTGGTGCTCTGACATTAACTGTAGCAATGGCCTCCATATCTAGTGTCTTCTATGCATATATTGACCTGCATTAAATGTGAGTCAACATAAACTGCTCAGACATGACCTGAATGCTTTTTCTGTGCAACTCAATTCATTTATCTGGAATATGCAACATGTTGTGGGGTAATGTTTCTGAAAGTAATGTTTTGAACCTGTATCTCACTGCTAAGGCAGATAGAAGAACAGAGATTGTCCAACAACAAAATTTTTCTCCGAACACAGTAAAAGCTTTGTGAGTATTCAATGACAAAATTAATAGTATTGATTTGACCAAAAGAGGAAAAATGTAATTTATCTATCAAATATATAGGGAAATAAGATGTGGTACAACCTCCTTGAGGAAGAGGTTTAAGAATTATAATTTTAAAATATGGCATAAGGGGTTGTGGAAATGACCCAGTGGGTAATGTTTTTACCACACAAGCATGAGGGCCTATGTTTGTATCTCCATAACCCATGTATAAGCCAGGCTTGGTGGCATGCACCTCTAATTCCAGTGGTCTGAATGACAGAATCCCCTGGGCTTGATGCCTAGCTTGTGTGGCTAAATTGGTGAGCTCTGGGTTTAGTGAGACTCTTTCACAAAGGCAAAGTGAAGGGCAACTGAGGAAGATGCCCATTGCTGACCTTTAACCTCTACATGCACACATATGCACACGTACTCATACACACACACATGAGCCCACATGCACATGAACGCACCACACATATATACACACACACACGCACGCACACACACGCAAATAAAACTGGCTGGAGAAACACTGAGAAGTCATGTGTGAACAAACAAAAGAGAACCTAGGGAGGTAGTTTATAGAATTTGTGTCCAAATCCATTAAAAATGAAGTTTATTTAAAATTCAAGTTGTAGTTTATCAACTGAAACCCTTCACTGTACTGGAGATTACATGTGTGGGACTTAACAAAATGCAGGCACACATTTACTGTTGATGAATTCATCTGTAACCACATGTGCCTTAGATAATATGCATTAAATGTGGTTTCTGTCTTAAGTATATGCTGTCCAGATAATGTGTACAACAGATAAGGTTTACATGAAAACCCCTATCACCAGTTGGTTGAAGTTCATGGAGAAAATATTTTTCCATTAGCAAAAAATAACAGGAATATTTTTAAGGTAGGAGGTAAGTGATACACTTAATATAACAAATTAGCTAATACAAACAAGAGCCTCTGGTATAGATGAGCCACAATGATGATAAAACCTTGTCTGACAGCAGGTCTCATTAGAACAGTGGTCCCTGACTACATTTTGTTCTGGTCTCTAAATGTGTTACTCTGCTAGATTATATGGAAAAATCACATTGATGTGTTGTTTAAATGAATTAATTTATTGGCCTCATGGAAAAATTGGTTTAGTAAATAAAAGAATGTGTGATTATCATATATGTTGCTTCATCTGCCATACACCTTTTGGATTTTCTCTGGCCAGAAACATAGGTCCCAAGTCAAGCAAGGTCTCTTCAGAGAGCCTGTCAGCTCTGCAATGGGCTGATTCGGCAGGGAAGTAGTGGCAGGTCTATCAGACTGATGTTCGGGCTTCATGGAACAGTGACCTTGCTTGTTAAATCACAACGGCCTTAGTCTTGAAGATTTCTGTGAAGTAAAGAACATGTGGCCCTACTTCCATGAGTTAGGGGAGGGTATTTTATTAAAGAACACAGAAGTTGAACGCTTCCTGTGGACATACGTTATTCCTTGGCAACCAGAATGCAGCCCAGATTCCTATTAAGTTCTACAGATATGTGCATCGTGTCCGCTCACGCACATGCACAGGAGTAATTGAAGTTTCAAGTGGAAAACTCTTTACCACATGGGACACTAAGATTATGGTGAGACCAAGTCCACAGGATTCCTACTCAAGCATTTGGTTATGATTAGCCTCAGCCAATATACAATAAAAATGCATTCAAAGAGCGAGAGTGCGTGAGGGAGAAGCACTTAGTCCTTTAAAGTTCTGTTCTATTATTGTATTTCTTCTGCTTTCATATTAAACTTCAATTAACTGGTCTCATTGGCTCATCTGAGTAGTCTTCCATTCAGAATGAACGTTTGTTAACAGACACATTTATAAACAGCTGTGTTTCTCCTTGGGCGTATACATGTGTTATTCAGACCATCTGGCCATTTTGTGACGGCGTTTCTTACTTGAGCTCTCTCACTGACACAATAATTCAGGACCTTTAATCTGCTTATTTCTTCAGAGAGAACTTTTCATTCTCTCATATCTCTTTTTTTAAAATAGGAAAGTGAGTAATGACAAAGGTTATGGGGAGTGAGAAGACCTTCTTAAAAGGTCACTGTAGGGACTGTCTACTGTTTTTTTAATTTTTTTTCTTTTGGGTTAACTGCACACCAATGATAGAGAAAGGTCCATCTGAACACACAGCAATGCTGTGTTAGGATGTCTTCAAGGAAATTGCTTCCAAATATAAATATTTTGTAGCTTTATTTGTTTTTTAATTTTAGAAAGCTTGGCGACTTCTCAAACAGTTAAGAAACAACAGCTTTATTTTTTCCAAGGCTTATCATGCTAGTTTTGCCTTTCTCAAGAACGTTCTAGTAACAGTGGTATAACCATGAAAGAGTGAATGTTTCTGTCTTCAAAGCCCCATACAGGGCTGGAGAGATGGCTTAGTGGTTCAGCGCTTGCCTGTGAAGCCTAATGACCCTGCTTCGAGGCCCGATTCCCCAGGTCCCACGTTAGCCAGATGCACAAGGGGGCGCACGCGTCTGGAGTTCGTTTGCAGAGGCTGGAAGCCCTGGCGCGCCCATTCTCTCTCTTTCTAGGCCTCTTTCTCTCTCTCTGTCTGTTGCTCTCAAATAAATAAATAAAATAAACAAAAAAAATTTTTTTAAAGCCCCATATAACGAACAGTGTGGGAACCCGAAAGTGTGAATCCTCCCTTTAGGAAACAAACAGTAAACAAGTTTTTGTTTTTTGTTTTTTGTTTGTTTTATTTTTTTTTTTGGTTTTTCGAGGTAGGGTGTCACTCTGGCTCAGGCTGACCTGGAATTCACTATGTAGTCTCAGGATGGCCTTGAACTCTCAGCGATCCTCCTACCTCTGCCTCCCGAGTGCTGGGATTAAAGGCGTGCGCCACCACGCCCGGCTAATAAACAAGTTTTAAAAATGCAGGATAGTATAAAGGAGTGGCATCTTTCCTGAAATGTAAGATAAATATATAGGAATGTTGATAATCTGTCGGGATTTACATTTAGTAATGACCATGAACAGTCACTAGCATCCGAAAGGAAAAGGAAGAATTATTTTACATTGTGCGCCTCCCAGCCGGCAGGCAAGCATATGAAGTAGCTTTGCCTGAAAGGAAAACGAATCACAATGATAAAGCCACTCAATTTAAAACTTTACATGAAACACAGGGGGAAAATGACATGCATTAGTTAAGTACTCATCCAAACATAGTCAGTAGGAAATTATAGGTCAAAATGCAACGTGTCCAGCATAGACTTGAAAGACACAAAGAACACAGAGATACCTTAGGTCAGCATAGATTTAGGCAGTATCCCAACCAGTTGAAATATAAAGACCGCATTTAGCTTGAGAATCCAAAAGAAAAGTTAATAAAATTATAAGGTACCTGTATATATAATTATATTTAGCACTTTTACTTAGGCTACATATAATAATGATAGTGATTATATTTCTTATTTTGAGGCAGGGTCTTGCTCTAGCTCAGGCTGACCTGGAATTCACTATGTAGTCTCAGGGTGTCCTCGAACTCACGGCGGTCCTCCTACCTCTGCCTCCCAAGTGCTGGGATTAAAGGCATGCGCCACCACGCCCAGCTTGTGATTATATTTTTAAAGACTATATTTTTTGAGATGCATGCTGAAGTATCAGATATGACATAATGTGATCTCTAGATATTACTTGAATAATCTGAGGTGGGAATTAAGTGGGTTGGAAAGATAATAAAGACTGGTGACAACTTAATATTAATAGCATGTACTTCTCTTTCTATTCTATTGAAGAAACTCTCCATATTAACTATTTTATAAGATGTATAACTAGTCATATAAAAGGAATCCATTCTGTCACATTGTCTTCAATATAAACATTTAAAAAATAATATACTAAAGTCATGCTAAATTATCTAGTGAATACTCTAGAGTAATTTTAGAGACCTCAGAGAAAGAAAAATTTCTTCCTATGAGAAGTAATGTATCACTAGCTGCAATCCAACTATGGGAAAATAATGACAAACTTAAAATGAAAAAAAAATGTGATGATTAAAAATATAAAGCAAAATCCAGTGCCAGATATAAGTTTCCTCCCACTGAGCGAGTCTCATGTCCAATCAGAGAGCAGTTGGTTGCCTGTGGAGGCTGCCTGCCACTATTATAGAAGTGTGTGCCTCTTGTTTGGTGGATTTGTAGACTCCAGGGTCCTGGGCTTATTCATGCTGTTGGTGACCATTATCCTCCAGTGGCTCCCACGAGGCTCTCCAGCATTATGAGGGCAGGCCAGGAAGGAGATAATTTACCTTTTGTTTCCAGCATAGAATTCTGATGTCCTGTGACTTCAGCCTGTGGTGTCCTCAACAGTAAGTATTACCTTTTAGCTCTGTTAGCTAATCAAGTGTTTTGTCAATGGTCTACATTATTTTGGGGATCTCATGGGTCTCCCTGGCCAATAGTTCGTAATGGGAGCAACCCAATTTTGTGACTGGGAATCACCAGCCAGAGTCCATGGTTTTAAGGTTAAGCTCTTTATACCTTGTGTCTAGAATGCCCCTCCTCCACCTTTATTAGTGGTTGTATCTTGTAGAATGCTAGTCAAAATGAGGAGCTATATGGAGCTGATTCATGTGGTCTACCAAATTTGCCAGGAGCCAGGAGAAATTACAGAGGGAGAGGTGACATGAATACTGCTCTTACTGCTAGCCTGACAACCAGCTCCAGGGTGATGGTGACAGACATGATGATCAACTAAAACCTATCTAAGCAGAAATCCAGAGGCTACAAAGAGCTCAGCTCTAAATCAGACTGCCAACAGGTCTTCCATGGCTCAGGGAACATAGTTGTAGAAAGGGTGGACAGATTGTAAGAGCCACAGAGTGGGTAGGAATATGCTGAGGCACAGTCCCCTTACCACCCTACAGGGACTAACTGAGGCCTTCATGACCCTACAGTGAATATCATAACCCTGCTGGGGAGGGCCCACAGTGTCATAAGAGCCAATACCGTTGGATAAAAGAGTATGACGTATTATGTATAAAATAAAATTAAATGAAAGAAACAAAAAACCAAAAATGTGGAATGAATAAACTACATTAGTTGCTGGAGAAGCAGAAAGCTAGAAGCCAGCACATGCATGCCCTCACATGGTGAAATAAACTTAGGAAAGTGCTGCATGATTGGTAGGAAAAGGCAATGACCACAAGAGAACGATGTGATCTGTGCTATGCTGATCACCACAGACTGTCCCTGTGACAGATAAACACGAATAAGCCAGACATGTTCTCAAAACAGCATCACAGATATGCCAGTCCTGATGAGAGTGCATCCAGACATGCACACACCTCAAAGAGAATGCATGGCTGATGCTGTCGCTATGTGAGCCTGTACTGGTTCATGTTATTAACATGACATAAAGGGTCAGAATCAGCAAATCATGCAAATCTCTTGGCATGACTGTGAGGGAGTTTCCAGATTAGGTTAAGTGAGATGAGGAAGAACCCTCCTAACTGTGGGTGGCACCTTCA
Source organism: Jaculus jaculus (assembly GCF_020740685.1). Classification (NCBI taxonomy): domain Eukaryota; kingdom Metazoa; phylum Chordata; class Mammalia; order Rodentia; family Dipodidae; genus Jaculus; species Jaculus jaculus. Next base: position 336,758,159 of record NC_059102.1, on the reverse strand, counting down.
TGGGCTTGGGCCCCAGGTTGAATAGAAAGGAGAGAGCACTGGAACTCTCCATCTATCATCTATCTATACATCCATCTACCTATCCATCTATCTATGTATCTATCTATCTGTTATCAGTAGATATTTATCCATCTATCTATTTATCAATCTATCATCAATCATTATCTATCATGTATTTATCATGTATCTATCATCTATCTATCTATCCATTCATGTATCCATTATCTATGTATCTATCTATCATCTATTCATGTATCTATTATCTATCTATCACCTATCTATTCATCCATATATCTATTAACTATCTATCTATCTATCTATCTATCTATCTATCTATCTATCTATCTATCTATCATCTATCTAGACTGGTAGCATAGTCTCCCTAAAGTCTCACTCAAGATTATTGAACTCTTTAGTATGATTTATATAGTAGTCTAGATTCTCCTAAATCTGAACCTATTACCTCTCTCTCCATCATGAACTTTTCTCTGCACTTTAGTTCCACTGTTCAACCCTCTCCCCTCTTACCTGCAAGCTTATTTTGCATAACTTCTTTTTCCTCACCCTGTAGAGTTTAGGATTACTAGGGGAGCACAGTCTAAAGGCATTTAAAAGGTCTTTAACGTAAGGTGGAGGTTTTGGAGAGATGGGACAGTGGTTAAAGGCACTTACTTGTAAAGCCTGACAGCCCAGGTTTGTTTCCCCAGTACCCACATTCACAAAATGGTGAATGCATCTGGAGTTCATTTGCAGGGGCATATGCCACATATACCACATCTGACCCTTAAAGATAAGAGCTCAACCTCCTTCCTTCTGAAAGCATTTCAAATATTTTACAGTAGCTATAAGTGTGTCTACTCTTCTCTAATTTGGCATTTCCAAACAGTGCACTTTTAGACCTGTTGTCTCCCTAAGCCCCAGGGCTTCCTTATCTTGATCATGGTACTTTTGCAGAAGACTGCTCGACAGGCCTGGGCTGCCCTGCCCTAACGGCTGCCCTGTTAGCGAGCAGCTTTCAGTCAGTGACAGCGACTTCCCATCCCTGTTTCCCAGGTGCCTTTTTCTGGTTTCCAGCACTTCAACTGTTCTTTCTAATCTAATAGATAAATGGGTGTGTCCCACTTAGTCCCCTCCTAATGTTTGAAGTATGTCTCTTCCTTTCCAGAGCAAATTCTGTAGTTTAAGGATGGGGGTATTCCCCGTTCAGAATAGATAGTCCTACCTCCTCAAATATAGGCTCTGGTTACAGGTGCATCTTTTTCCCAAAGGCTCCCACTCTCAGCTCATACAAAAGTGCATCTAAGTGGGCTAAGTAAGGGAACCAGCTAGAGGAAGGAGGGGATGCAGGGAGGACATTAGGGAAGAGAACAAATGAGCAAAATCTGACATAAATGTATGAAGACACCCTGATCAAACTCATTAAATTGTCTGCTAACCTCCATTAACAAAAATGAAAACAAAATAGAACCAAATTATTTTCTTACATAATACATATTAGACTTTGTGTCTAAGAAGAGTGTTTCTTTGCCTTACACAATATGGCAATTGATGCTTAGCCATGTTGCATTTATTGTTGCTAGATTTATCAGGCTATCCTTGAAGGTCATTATATATCATTTTATATTAGTTAGTATATTTTATATATCCTCATCCATTATGTGTGTTTTTTCCTCCCACTTTTTCTTTGCCAATTAAAGGCACTTCATCATAGTTTTCTCTCTAATTGACCAAATGACTCATTCATTTCTCCAGTGACTGTTTATGAAAAATGCAAGCACTGATTGTAGGTGCTAGGATGAACAGGAAACATATTGTCCATCATCTCCATGAAGCGTACATTCCAGGACAGTGCTATTCAACATTAGCATTTATCAGAATAGCCTGGAAGGATTGCTCAAGTTCACACCATTATTATGCTCCCCTCCAGAAGTAACTGAATTAATAGTTTTGGTTGGAGCGGGACTTCTTCGTATTTCTCTTCTTGGTGTCTTTAATGTGTGTGGTGTGGTATATGCATATGTGTGAGTCCATGGGGCGTTTTATACACTTACCTGTGCATGAAACAGGACAGTCTCGCCTCACCTGGCTGGAAGAAAACATAGTGTGTCTCACTCCACCACTTTTCAAACTGTTCTTATTTGAGCTGGAGTTTTTTACTGATCCTGGAGCTTTTATTTATTTGTTTTTTATTTTATTTTTTTTTTTATGAGCTCTGAATCCTCAGGTCTCTGCATCCTGGGATTGGGATTATAGACACTGGTGGCCATGCCCTGCTGTTTGTATGGGTCCTGAGGAGAAAACACGAGCAGTTTCTCATACCTCCTCAGGCCCTCATGATAGATAGTATGGGAAATGTTCTTAACTGCTCAACTATCTCTCCCACACAAAGTTTGCATTTCTAACAAGTTCCTATATGATGTTGGTATTGTGATTCTATCAAAAGGCACATATTTAAATATCAAGGATTCATATGTAAGTGAATAAAATTTCACAGGATAGAGGACATATTCTTGCCTGTAGAATATTCCAAGGTATATTTCATTCTGTATATTGTGTCTACATATAGCTAAGATAGTAGGTTGACTTACTTGTTACAGTAAGTGAAGGGTATATTAATGGAAAATAAAACTCCTGTTGAATGAACTGGTTGACTCAATTGAAATCAAATATTTCATATAATACTTAATGCTGCAAGCCTGGTATTTTTGCTCTTAGAGTTATTTAAAAAGTAATGACTAACACATTGGGTTAAATCATATGCACTCTACTACTCTGCCCAGAAACTAGCAAGTCTCTAGCAAATTAAAAATGTAACTAGCAGCTGGGTGTGGTGGTGCACGCCTTTAATCCCAGCACTCGGGAGGATTGCCATGAGTTCAAGGCCACCCTGAGATGACAGAGTTAATTCCAGGTCAGCCTGGACCAGAGTGAGACCCTACCTTGAAAAACCAAAAAAAAAAAGTAACTAGCAATAATTAATAAATGAGAATCATAAAGTTACATGATCTTCAGAGAAGTGATATGTACATGAGCAGTAGGATCTGGAGTTGAGCAAAATCGTCCCACAGTAAGAGCTGCTTCTCATTGGTGGATAAAATACCTGAAACTACCTGACACAAATCAATCTAAGACAGAGAGGGTTAGGAGAAGGCACGGCAGTAGGAGCTTGCAGCAGCTGCTCACATGCAGTCACTAGCCAGGGAGCAGAGTGATGAGTGCTGCTGCTCAGCCAGCTCTCTCCTCTTTATACAGCTCAGACCTCTCCCCAGTTAAACTAATCAAAATAATCCCTCACAGGTGAATCTAGCCCTGTTAAGTTGACAATCAATATACATGATCACACAAAGGAAGGGTCTAAATACTATGAGAAGTGGAAGCTTATATTGAAACCAGTCTCCGTAACCCAGGTAACTATGAGTCAGCAGATGTTTGGGTACTTACAGTTCATAGCACTTAGTCACTCTCTGTGAGATAGGTACAATGACATATCTGAATGCCTCTGGAAAACTCCCCTGGTCTCATATCCTAAGTATTTCTTGTACACAAGCCAAAGAGTTGTTCAAAGAGTACTGTCAACCATCATGATCTGCCAGACTGGCTTTTAGGAGAAATCAGGGACTGGATTTCCAACAGAGCTGAGTTGCAACATGCTCTCTCCATTGTCCTTGCCCAGCTGGAAGAGGGCACTGAGGGAGGCATGGGTGGTTCTTCACAGGGCTCCTTGAAGTTGGTATGCAGGTGTTCTGCTTCCAGAATGCCAGCATACAACAGACATCTAGCATGGGCTTGCTTGAACCACCACTGTAGAATTAGCCTAATTGTAAATTCCACTCACTACTGAGCTAAAAATCCATGATCTGTTAATCCTCCAGCTCATGAGGTTCAGTCCCCAAATAATCAAATGATTTGGCTTTCTTTGTAGCAATCACTCCACTTTTTGAAGCGAGAATGTCATATTTTTGTTTAAGTCTTTTCTTATTTTGAATTCACTGATAATTCCTTTTATTTCACTTGTAATTCTTAATGTATTATTTTATAGGCTGTATGTGCCTTGCTAGTTTCTCAGTGTCGCCATACTGTACATCATTTAATAATTTAATTTAAAATAAAATCACATCAATATCACATAACTGAAAAAACTGAGAATCTGGAGTGTAAATGTTTTATATTTTAAAACATATATATCCAGAGGAAGACGCACTGACTTCCAGGCACAGTGGCAAAGCAGGCTACTTTAGGCTGCGTCATGAACCCCTGCAAACTCCTACATGGAAGCTTCAACTCCTCACGTGGTGGGTGCTTGGAGATGGGACTTTTGGGAATGTATTAAGTTCAGGGGACATCAGAAGAGAGGGGCCCTCAGCATGTGGTCCCTGCCCTTATGGAGAAACAGACAGAGGCAGTGCTCTTTCTCTGCCTATGTCATTCTCCACACCTCACCTCACACCCTCACCGTCACTGTGAGACAGGCCAGGTACGACGGTAGCTCTGCCCATGTGATTCTGCACACTGCACTTGACACCCTCACCATGAGTATGAGACGGGTGGTCATGAGGACAGCTTAGTCCTGCCCTCTGTCAGTCTCCATACCTCCCCTTCCCCTCACCCCCACTGGGAGACCAGCCAGTCATGAAGGTGGTCCTCAGGAAAACCCAGCCCTACTTCACCTTTCTCTTGGCTCTCTATCCTCCAGAATAGGCGGGGGGGGGGGGAGGGCAGTTATGTTCTTTAAGCCACTCTGCCCATGTATTTTTCAATAGCTGCTTCTTCTAAAAAAAACTGGGAAAATTTTTTAAATGAAACTTTAGAATAAGTTATTTATCTCCACTCATAACACTCATACTTTCTCTGTAAAGATACAGACTCAGATTGGCTTTCTAAAGTACAATTTTACTAAAATTTTGGGAATATGAAGGCATATCTTGTTATGAATTATACACTATTGCAGGTATAGTCTAGTAAAATAAGATGGCTTTAACCGACTTTAGATGCAATTGACAAACTCATAACTGCAAAAAAATCATGGGAAACACATTTCTCCTTCTATATGCAAGATAATCATATAAACTTTGAATAATGTAGAGAATCATAGACAACTCTCTTGAACATTCCATTCTTAAAGAACATAATTTGAAAGACAATAATAGTCCTCTGAACTAGAGCTGTATATTAGCAGACCACAACAGAAAACTGAGCTGAATGTGCGACCTTGCAGGTTTCAGAGTAAAGTGATTGGCTGAGAACCAAACGAATCCATCGTCTGAGTCAGTCAGATGTTCCAATTTCCAGTAAAGCCCCATAAACATCTTCCCCAGCATATTGACAGTCAGCTGCCAAAACAACAGCTCTCTTTCCCCAAGCCATACTTGTGAACAGTCCACAAACAGCTGTCAAGGACCTTGTACATCTGGACAACACAGTTGCAAAGTTAATTTTGGTTGGAAAAACACACATACTCCTGGTTTTAATTTGCGTGGAATTTTGAACAGGGAAAGAATCATATTATAGGCTTTGCCAACGATTCTATGGATGTGTGTAATAATTCCGGGATCTTCCAAATATACAAGACACTGGTAAATAAAATGCTTGAGGAGAACTCTAGAAGAGAACAAAGTCTTTATGTTGTGGACTGTGCAGCTCCATGGACCAGCATGCAGCCTGGAGCATTCACTGTTCCATAACAGATTCTATATTCAAGATCATGGTTGCTAAGTAACTATTTTGGGTTTGTGCATGTTTATGTCCTAAAACTTAAGACACACCAAGAAGTCTGTCCTGCCTTACAGCACCATGGTGATTTTTGCACCCTCAAAAAGACCAAACACCATTATCAAAATAGTGAAGTTCTTCCAGCATCTTCATTTACTAGGAACATTTGCAGTATGCCTATGCATTGAATCCTACTCTTTTATCACCTATTATTGATGTCCATTTAAAGTCATGACTCCAAGCAATACTGTTAGAAAACCAAACATCTCTTCCTATCCAAGTTATTCTATCAGTAAAAATTAAGCATATTCACAACAACAGGACTCACTGACAGACGTCATGACTACGAACAAAGAAGATAGCCCATGGTGCTGCAAAACGGAGGCCATATGAAAGTCCAATTCTTTCTGCCATGTTCTCATTTGTTCCCATGTGTCCCCTGAGTAGCTTATGGTCAGCAGTGAGATGCAGCTGCCTTCTGTCCTCCTGTGGCAGTGGACTCTTGATGGTTTCCATCTGCACTGTGGGCCACCTCTGAAGTCTAGTCTCAGTTAGTATTCCCCCCCAGCCAGGAGTCAGTCATCAGCTGTCAGGATTCTACCCAAGCAGCTCTCACCACCATTCTGACAGAAGTGCCTGCTGTGTAAATATGGTTGGGCTAAAACATTTTGTCCACCTCAGCTCAAGATACTGGTTTTTTAAGTTTGAATAAATCCAATATACAAAATTAAAGGTTAGAAACATAGATGAGAGAAACAGATTTTTTTAAGAGTTGAAAACTTGGCCAAGCAACCACAGTTAACCCAGATAACTCCTAACATCAAGCGTACTAACTTACTGAACCTGATCACATAAAGTTTTACCCACAATTGCTTAGGAATATTAAAAATAATTCACATTTCTACCAACTTGTCACACTCTAAATGTATTAACTCATATTCAGTCAAATGTGCAGCTTATGTTAATTACAACATCACACATTACTTCTGGTTGGGAGTACATAAAAATTAAAACAAGACTAGCCAACAAGACTGGCCATCTATTCCCAATTCAAATAAGTGACTTGAAGTGACTTGAAGGTTCTCAGAGTTGGCTACTGAACCCTGTAACCTCCCCCAGTTCTCTTCTTTAGGCAAATTTAAAGTAAGCACTTGAGATTAGAGAACTTGGGTCAGGGAAGACTTGATCACACGTTCCGTAACTAGAGCCAGTGTCAACTCCTGAATTACAAGTGAGTGCAGGGAACATCCTCGTGCAGGTCTGAGGGCGGCACAAGGAGCCTTTCCATCTGCACTCCATGCTGACTCCTGTCATTTCCCATTTCCCTGAGGGTGACTCACAGGAAACTGGGGTTTCAGAAATAGGTTATAATTTTTATGGCATTTCTCTACCTTTGCTGCAGAAGTTTTAAAGATAAGTGTCATTGTGATTGTGTATTTTCTAATTAAGTTTAAGAAAAGAAATTGATATTTCCCAGTTTTGGTTCTCTGATCATAACAATGTTAGTTCTATATGACAAAAAATGACTGTGGTGACCATATTGACTGCCGTAAAGGAATTCTAGCAAATGAATGTAGGGGCAAGAAATTATGTGATTTTAAAAGAAACCTTCCCATAATGATATATACATCATAGCTTTGAGAAATAGTGGTTGGATAACTATCATATATATCGAGTTATGCATAAGGGAGGAATATTCAGATATGTGAATAAGCCCTTTGAAGGATGTAAAAATGTATGGGTCAGTTGTACCTGTAGAGGATGTGAAGATGAACAGGTGAGCCTTCCAGAGGATGAGAATGTGAATGAGGGAGCAACATAGGGGATGAGAAGATGTACAGGTGAGTCCTCTGGAGAATAAGATGTACAGATGAGCCCTCTGGAGAATAAGCAGATGTACAGGTGAGGCCTCTGGAGAATAAGAAGATGTACAGATGAGGCCTCTGGAGAATAAGCAGATGTACAGGTGACCCTCTGGAGAATAAGCAGATGTACAGGTGAGCCCTCTGGAGAATAAGAAGATGTACAGGTGAGTCCTCTGGAGAATAAGATGTACAGATGAGGCCTCTGGAGAATAAGCAGATGTACAGGTGACCCTCTGGAGAATAAGCAGATGTACAGATGAGTCCTCTGGATGATGAGAAGATGTTCAGGTGAGTCTTCTGGATGATGAGAAGATGTACAGGTGAGCCCTCTGGAGGATGTGATGTACAGGTGAGTCCTCTGGGTGATGTGAAGATGTACAGGTGAGTCATCTGGGAGATGAGAAGATTCACAGGTGATCACTGTCCATCTTCAATACCATGTAGAATCAGTAAAAGTTTGTAGAATGGGCTTGCATCATCATGTTGTCTGAATGTGACATGTTTCCTACAGGTTCACGTGGTTGATCATCTGGTTCTCAGCACAATGATGTTGACTGGCAAAGTTGTGCAGTCTTTAGAAATGAAACTGTGCTGAAGGAAGTAGGTCACCAGGGGCGGGTCTTGGACTTTTCTGGCCCAGTCCCACATCCCTTGTCTCACTGTTATCTTTCTGTTGCTGTAAGTCCAGTGCTGGGAGGCAGAAATAGACAAATCCTGGGAGGCTAGCCAATCTGTCCTAGTTATCTCCACACCAATGAGAGTCCTTGTCTCCCAAAAGACACTCTAGGTTGTCCTTTGACCTCCACTCACATGCGCACATAACACATGCATGTGTGGAAGGGAGGAAGGAAGGGATGGATGAGGGAAGGAAGCAAGAGGAGAAGAGAAAAGATAGGAAGGAAGACATGTATAAGGTTATGGTGCTAATGATTATGAGATAACATCTACTGCCAGGAACTTCTAGGTAATACGAGTATTTATTTGTGTATTTACCTTCTGAGGTGTTATATACAGATGTAAACCTTAACTAAGCCAACCAACTCAAGCTCACAAAGCCCTTTTATTTCTTTCTTTTGGTAATGGTTGGGATTTACTGCAAGTATCTTCTATACTGGCAAGTTTTCTACCACTGAGCTACATCCTCAACACCATAAAACTATTTTACACAATAGGTTTAAGATTAAAACTTTCAGATTCAAAAACCTGTTCTCTTAGTAATTCAATACACAGTAGCTTCAAAGTTGGGACCTACTCACTTCCTGGATTGGTGCCTATGTTAAGGATTTGAGAATGACTGAATTTTTTAGGAGTAGAACAAATAAGAAGGACATTTAAGACAATAAATCAGATGGTTCAGTATAATTAGGGCACATGGAAGGTTTGGAGAAAGACACTGGAGAGGTCATTAGAAACCCAGAAATGAGACATATCATAAGAAATAATGTGCATCATGAGGCACAGACAGTGGCTTCTGCCCTGGCTTAATAGGAGAGTCAGGTGAGGAGTGTTTAAAAAGTACACAAGGGGATTTGTCCATGTAACTAGAGTGGTGGGTTTCAGGCCTCAGCATTGTTAAAGGATCCTCTGGGGCTAGAAGTGCTGTGTTGTTTGAAGGCCATGGGTCTGAAGAGATAGGAGGGGGTTTCCACAGAGTGATGTGGTATTTGGAAGAGGAGAGCCCTGACAGAAACAGAGAGGACTGGTTGGTAATAATTGGTAATAATGAGAATGCAAGTCAAGGTAGGAAGAGGATGGGAGGAAATGAGTGAAATACAAAAGATGATGGATTAGAGTTAGGATGCACACATTGCAGTCTCCATTTGGAGGGGCTGGCTGGGTGAGATGGGGATGTTACAGTGACTCATCAGTTCCTAACGTAGGTAACTATTTGCAAAACAATGTTTTTTATTGAGATAAAGAATACACAAGAATGGATAGGCTTGGGGAAAAGATGGTTAAAAATCTTCCAAAGAGTCCAAAGATGGAGCCACCAGAGAAGCCGCAGAAAAGCCAGGGACAGAGGTGCCACCAAAGCAAGTGTAGAGAGGTTCCAAGTATGTTGAATGCATCTGGAATGGAAACAACATGGTTTTATTATTTGAAATAGTGTGCTAGTGAAATATTCACTACTGTATCAAGTCAACTGAGATCAACACGGACAGAGAAAAGGTCTGCTCTGGCTCACAGGGTTGGAGGTTCCAGTGCTGTTGTCTGGGGCACTCTGGTGGCACATCTTAGTAGGGAAATGCGGTGGAGCAAACCTGTCTACTTCCTGGCCACGAATAACAGAGGGAGTGGCTGCAATCCCACCATTCCCTTCAAAGACACGTCCCCTTCAGGTAGTAACTAAAGACCTCCAAGTTGGTTTGAAATTTTTGTTTTCCCTCTGATTTAAGGGCACCATGTTGGAGACTAGCTTTTAATATATCTGCATGTGGAAGACACTTAAGATCCGAGCTATAGAGAAGAGAATGTCATGTTACTACAGTGCTTCTCTCTTGGTTGACCTTCTGAGTAGATCCCTTAGAAGGGTCTATTTGGATAAAGAAAAGGGAATAAGAGCAGAAGCAGGAAAAGCCAGGTTATTAAGCCATGGTCCCAGCTCCAAACCCTGCCCCACAGTGCAGATACTATGCAGCACAGTCCTTCATCCCAGCACCTCCTGGCTCAGAAGAAACAAGGCACTCACTGGTTAATGAGGGCAGAGACCACAGCAGTAGTGCCCTTCAAAACTGTGAATTGTTTTCTTCACCATAGATAGATAGATGATAAATAGATAATGTAGATATAGATGATATAGATATACAGACATAAATAGAGCCCATGTGTGTGTGCATGCATGTGCATATGTGTGTCTGTTGACCCCAGCAGCTGAAATTCGTTTGTAGTTATTTTTTCTACACTTGTCGAACCATCTTCATTGTCTTTCTATCCATCAACACCAGTATCAACTGTCTGGGTACCCTCTCCAGGGTTGTGGATTCCAAGTGCACAGGTCCCTCAGCAACACTGGCACCAGATGAGCCAGTGTTCCTAGCCCCTCCTCCCCCTGAGTATCTGTAACTTAGAACTTCTAAGATTTCATAATGCCCACCTCCCCTCATAACCACTTCCTGTAGTTGCTACCTTAGATGTCTTGTAGGCCTTTTGCTATGTTTTCCCTCATTTATTAAGAACTTTATAACTAGTTAACAATTCGTTATGATTTTTTTAAAAATTTATTTATTTATTTATTTGAGAGCGACAGACACAGAGAGAAAGACAGATAGAGGGAGAGAGAGAGAATGGGCGCGCCAGGGCTTCCAGCCTCTGCAAACAAACTCCAGACGTGTGCGCCCCCCTGTGCATCTGGCTAACATGGGACCTGGGGAACCGAGCCTCGAACTGGGGTCCTTAGGCTTCACAGGCAAGTGCTTAACCATCTCTCCAGCCCTTCTTTATGATTTTTCTTGGTTCGAATAGCTACTGCTGAATTTATCTCCTGAATAATCCCTTACAAAGGAACTGGCTACAGAGGTTTTCAAGGAACAAATTCCCACATCTATTTGGAGAATTTTTTGGTCATACCCTGGAGAGTGACACAGTGATGGTTCCTTACCAATTATACAAAACATACTAATAACTAATGGCATGTAGTTGCATAATAATTAGCCAATCATCACCTTAACTCTCATCAATTGCAGTAGAGAGTCTACTGAAGTAAGAGTCTTGGGAACTCAACACATTTGCAAGCAGAGAGAGAGAATGCCATGCCAGGTAGCCTCTAGCCACTGCAAACAAACTCCAGATGCATGCACCACCCTGTGCATTTGGCTTTATGTGGGTTCTGGGGAACCAAATCCAGGTTGCTGGGCTTTGCAGGCAAGCACCTTAACCACTGAGCAATTTCTCCAGACCCTCAACAGCTATTTTACTTGACGTTACAGGCAGTAAAGAAACTACACAGACTATCATATAGGATGGATTCTTACAAGCATTTACTTATCAAATTCCCACCACATCCCTAGAAGATGGCCCTATAAGAAGCTAGATGGACTTAAACGATGACTATTCACATCTCCATAGCAGCCCAAGGAGAAGGCTCGGTCACAGCTTGCATGGACTCATACAGTAACTATTCACATCTCCACTGAACTCCTCAGAGATGCCCCGTCAGAAGCTAGATGGACCCACACTATGAATATTCATACACCCTTGCTGGATTTCTGCTGTCGAGTTCATTGGGGAGCAGATGGAATTGAGGAAGTCAAGGGGTAACAGCTTCCCAACCAAAGTAAAAGTCAGGATTCCTGAGCCTGTTGGGCAGATTCTATGTCATCCCACATTGCTACGGGCCAGAGATGTCAGAAGGGTCTGGGCCATCCTTATCTCTGTCCTCCTGGGGAGTTCTTCCACTTTATGAGATTATCATCCACCTCCTGAGAAAGTCCTTCCTAAAGGATTAAGACTTTTAGGAAGCATGTACTTTCCCAGAAAACCTTACTCCAGACATCTGACATCAGAACCTGACTAAAAGTCCCATAAAAGACCTCAATCTGGCCTCTAGGTGGGTTTTTCATTTTCTGGGGACCCCTTCTTACCCCATTCTTGAGCAAATGCTCTGAATTAATCTTTCTCTTAAGCTTCTCTCTTAAAGCTCTTCCTCCTAAAACTAAGCTAATAAGAAAATCTTTCTGTACCTTGTCTTCTGGTCTGTGGATTTAATTTATCAAATTCATAAGACAAGAACCATGAAAGACCACTGAGTATAAACTCTGCATTGTGGTCTACGGGGGCCTTAGCTCTCGAGTTGCTGCCCAGCCAAAAGCTGAGAAAGGCTCCATTGCTCTCAAAGGCATTTGAAATTCCCATATCTACAGAGTGAAAATCATAAACACAAGTTTTAAAAGTCTCAGCTCAAGTTATGGTGAGACCCACACAAAATTTCTACAGCAACCCTCACTGCATCTCCTAGACTCAAAACCTTGTGTGCAGGTTTCAGAATTATAGTATGCATTGAATGCATAACCTCACTAAATATCTCACAAGAAAATTAAGGCACTGGTAATAAGGAGTGAAGCTCAGAAACTGAAAAGGATCTATCAGCTTGGATTCAGATGAAGCTGGCAATCCCAGTGCCAAGCCACTCTGTGCCTTCCCAGAAAATAAGAGCTGAGTGCCTATGTGTGCGAATGCAGGCCTTCTCTTTGCAAGCCTAGTTACTTTGCAAGTGTCTGGCCAAGGCTAGGCTGTTTGCTTTGAGAATAAGTGTTCTGCTCAAGACTGGCCTTGCTGCTACTCTGACTTACAAACAGAATTAAATCAGTTCCAAAGGTCAAACATATACTCCAACTCAGAAAGAATGAGTTCATATTCCTAAAGAGTTTGAAAATTATATTGACAAAAGCCTAAAAATTGTTTGGGAGTCCATTATAAAGGGAAATTAGAACAAATACAAGGGAATATAAAATAGCATGAGGTATAATATATTAATGTCAGTGCAACTTCAAAATATTCTACATTTAATCGGTTAGTCCATAAAACTGGAACTTACTCTAAGCAGGATTTTTGTTGTATCAGCTAAACTTTAGACTCAGCCAAGTCTTATGTTTAATTCTATAAAGATGGAAGGAGTTTGACTCAGAAGTAGTATGAGGTAGAAGGAACCCGAAGGAGATAAGAATGTGGGAGTGGTCTTCTATGCAAACTCTGTGCTCATCTTCCAACTCTGTTACCAAAAGAGTTCAAAAGTAATTCTTCCACTATGCTATTCAGGAGCTTAGTCCTGTGGAAAAGTACTTCAGTCTTTTGAAAGCAAATGAAAAGAGAAACCACCTGACTTGATGGTGTATTTGCCATAAAGGTAAATTGATGGCACAGGTGCTTTGATGTTTATTTTTATTTTTCTGCAGCTTTATTCTTCTTTTTTTCTTTTTAGAGCAGGTATTTCTCTAGCTCAGGCTGACCTGGAATTCACTCTGCAGTCTCAGGGTGGCCTTGAACTCACAGTGATCCTCCCACCTCTGTCCCCCGGGTGCTCGGATTAAATGGGTGCACCACCATGGCTGGATTTTGTCCAGTTTTATTGAGGTATAATTCCCAAATTAAAATTGTGCATATAGTATAAAAGATAAAGTTTTGAAATAGGTATTGCACACTGAAATTATTACTACAATAGATTAATTGATCACCTCACATGGTTGCGTTTACAATGGAAATGCTCTCTTAGAAAATGTTATGAAGATTGCTATTATTTACTCCACTGTAACCATGTTATCAATTGGATGTTATACTAGTTAGCCCTATGTGGCTGTAAACAAATACCTGACATAGCAATGTAAGGAAGGATTTATTTGTCCCATTATTCCGAAGAGTTCCCTCGGTCAGCCCCTAGTACTTGGGCAGAGCATCATTGTGTTGGGAGTATGTGGCAACATGTGGCATCTTTAGCAATAGGTTCTTGCCATCTAGCCCTGGTGGGCAACAAAGAGCTTTGGCAGAGCTTGTATTGCTTGGGGGACCTCACAGACCTCTCTGACCCAACACTCAGTGGGATGCAGTCCAAGTCTGGCTCTGAACATTCCCTGTAAGCAGGGACTGACTGTTCTTTCAGGCTGGCTTCTAACTTGGGATCCTCCTGCATCCACCTGCAAAGTGCTGGGATTATACCATACTGAGTTTATATGTAGCATCTTTATGGAAGCAAGTGAAGGCAAGCCACCATCACCAGCAGCGCACAGTAGTGAGGGCAGTGACCCTCTGGACTCATGCTTTTGTTCTTCATGCTGAATTTCACGCCTGGGTACTAATTTGCTTTTCTTCCCAGGAGGCCTAGCAGCAGGCATTAGCACTCTTTCTTTGGGGCTATGCTACCTTTGCCCTGCTTTTTAAAAACTCACCAAAGAGGCCAATGGCCTTGAAATTTTCATGTACAGCCACGTTATTCTATTATGTTGACATCCTTTTGCTAAACAGAGCCCAAGTTCATGAGATACTTCATCATGAGTGGGGGATAAATGTGGTGAAAGACAATGGATCTGCCCCCTCCAGGTTGCAAGGCCTGTAGAATCTCAAAGGAAAAACAGGATGACCTTCGGTCCATTTCTACATTAGTTACTTTCCACTTGTGACAAAATGCCTGGAAAAAGCAACTTTCTCCTGCATTTTGTTTGTGTGCTTGTTTATAAGTGTTTTTGCATAGATTCAGTATTTTCCTTTCATTATTATTTTGATAAGCTTTGCTGGGTGTTAATTGTACTGTTATCTTAAGGTAACAATATTTTGACAGTAGTATGAGTACATTAAATGACAATCTATTAAAATCTGTTAAAAACTTTTAAAACTACTAAAAATAAATCTATTAAAAATGTGGAACTCTCATTGTGGGAGAAGGACATGACATCTTCATTTTTAATAACCATAAATACATCATCATGGGCATACATACACATTTTGTTGCCTAATATAAGTGTCATTGTGTCTGTAAAAGACTGCATTTGTTGTAAGTAGGCAAAGGAGAATACATTGTCATTTTGCCTCAATTACAGATACATACATGCCCAACCTACTTTGTGAGGATGTGTGTGACATTTCCCCTTTGACACCTGGTTCTATGTTAGGCTCTAGCCATATGATTGTCTAAGCGTAGATTATAAATTTGAAATAAATAGGATAAAGACACATGTTTCTTCTGTATACATTCTATAGCTATTTGTCTGTCATTCTGTGAGAGCCATACCAGGAAGTTTTCTTCACTGAGGTGTGTAGATTCTTCACAGGACAGTGGCTATATCCAGTGTAACTCTACGACATGCTTTGATATCTTAAAGTCCTCTTGTTTCCACACCTTTAGACATCAACATTTTTCCTAGTCCACTCTTGTTTTGCCTGCTGACTGACTCCTGCTCATGCAAAGCCTTAGGAAGTATGCAATGCTTTCCAGAAGGAAAAGTAGGGAAGCCACTCAGAGAAGGAAAACAAGCTGGAGCAGAGGAGCCCAAAACAGCCATACTGGGAACAGTTAGGAGAAGATGTGGAGGTGGGAGACTTCTGCTAAGGAGAGCAAAGAGGAAGCGTGCAGATGGAAAGGTTTTACAGAGCTTTGCTTCAAGGCAGACGTGAAAGTGAAAGTCAAAGTCATTCCTGTGGCATTTCACACAAGGTTGCGGCAAAGACTTCAGCTGCTTTGGTTCATTCTGGATGGTGTTGCAGGGCACCTGGATGCACAGAACACAAGCAGCAGTAAGTGTAGACCTTACAGACTCAGGTGCTTTTGAGAGAGTAAACATCTACAGGCAGAGGAAAGCAGGGACACATCTCGCCCCCTCCAGAGCCAGACCCGGCTCAACATAGCTGTGAAAGAGGGTCTGTCTGTCTGGAAGTCTGGGCATCTGAGCACATGCCAACAATAAGTCTTCCGAGAGCTTCCAAAATGCTAAAGATGGGCAATTATGTGTGAATAAGTTCAAATAAGGAAAACTGCAATGCTAGTATCAGAGTATAATAGTTTATTCTGCATGTCTGTTTAATGTGTAACTTTAAATGCTTTTTAGATTAAGTTATAATCATGCATTCAATCATGGATACAGACATATATAATCAGTTTTCTTTCTCTTTGAAGTGATATTTTAAGAAAACATCAGCGACTGTAACAACACTGTGTTTCTAACACTGCTCATGGTGCCTAAACTGGGGATGTCCCCATAAGGACACCTTCCCATGTTACAGTTGATCAGCTCTTTAGAAGCCACACCTTTGTTGAAGGGTCAGGACACTAATTACTATTTATTCTTTTTTAGTATTTTATTTTTATTTATTTGAGAAAGAAAGAGGCAGAGAGAGAAAGGGCATGCCAGGGCATTTAGCCACTGCAAACAAACTCCAGATCCAGGTGCCACCTTGTACGTCTGGCTTACATGGGTCCTGGATATCGAACCTGGGACCTTTGGCTTTGCTGGCAAGCAACTTAACCACTAAGCCATTTCTCCAGCCCAAATTGCTATTTATTCTTCATTCTGCTCTTCAATAAAGATTTCTCCACAGATGCTGATTGTATCATTTGTAAAGGGCGAAAGGCAAGCCACAAGAAGTGCAGTAACGCATATCTTCACCTGCTCTAAACAGACCACACACTTGGGTTAAAGACATTCTTGGTTCAGGCTACGAGAGTCACCACCACGGGGTTCAGCCAGAACAAACTTAGGGAACGTCACTCTGATGGCTTCAGTTACACCCAGAAACACCATCCCAAGAGCAATGCTCTGAGGCTGCCTGTGGAATATGCGGCCCAAACATGGGACACTTAGCAGTAGCTTCAACTCGATCTTTCCAAATCCACGCTGAGGTTGTTCTCATCGTAAGGTTGGCCTCTAATAAAACCGAAGTGTGAAAAACAGATAGGCTGACTGTAAGGCGAGTTCAACACAGCATGTCTGTTGTGATGGGGCGTTGCTGACCTGGTGACCTTTCTTGTGAAAGAGTTTATTTGTTCATTGGGGTCTCTTGTTACTTCTAACAAAGTCCAGCCACATCCACCACTTTGTGCTTCTGGCTTTATGTGGGTACTGGGAAATCGAACCTGAGCCATCAGGCTTTATCCATTGACAAATCTCTCCAGACCACATCTGTGAGCTTGCATAGACCTTATACAGGATCAACTATAGAAGACTAAAAATTGACATCATATATCCAAGAATGGAACTTAAGCAAGCCCATGTCATGAATGTGTCATCGTCTACGTCTCTTCTGCTAAAGAATGAAATTAAAAGGATGAGGTTTTAGGTTAATTTATAATATATACATATGAAATAAGAACAATTGAGAAAATGAAATTTATATTAACTTATAGGTAGTTATGTTATTAACATATTCCTACCTCAGTCAATCCTCAACCCTTATATTTGATTTGGGCAGGAATGGGAGGAGGATGCATTTTATATAGAACAAAGGTCTGAATTCTCTCTCGTATTTCATAAGTCATTTGTTGTGCCTAATAGTTACAGCTTCCTTATGTGAAAAATGAAAGTAATATGAACTACCTTCTTGGGCCCCTGGGATGATTAAATGTCTATTTGCAAAGCTCCTGGTGGTGCCTATTATGTAAGTGTCCAATAACACGTACAGCTTCCTTCTGTATACAGAGAAGCAGTTAAACACATCCCAGTGTCTCCAGATATTTCCTGGAAATCACACATACATAAAATTGCTCAAACCAGTAAGATTTTCAAGCATGAAACCTAATCAGAAATTTGTTTCTGTGTGGACTTGAATCTTGGTAATTTACATTTCTACAGATGTGTCTGAGACTGTGAGCTTCTTTAACATTCTTAAATGTAAGCTAAATTTGGATTATGAATTAAAAGATTAGGAAAATAGCAATCAACATGTATTTTCTACAAAGCTGTTAACCTACATTACTGTTATTTCTCAGGACATTCTTTACTGGAAACACGAGATTTCAAAATTCAAGTTCACTTTCCAAGCAATCACTACAGAGTTTCAACAGTTAACTGTGAGATGTATATTCTGGGAAAAAATTATTTTAATAAGCAAAACATGAGGAGCCATTCACCTCTATTCAGCTGATGTTAGGTCTCTCATCTGCTTTGCTCTGGCTCATGTTTACTCTCTGCTGGCCTTTGATGACATGGCTCCAACAGGGCCCTCATTCTTTTCTGCTTCTATGCCTCTAATGCTTGTGAGACATTACAGTTCAGATTGCCTTGGAGATAGATGAATAGCTACTGTGAGAAATTAGAGACACAAATATCCTATGTGGCAGCTTGCCAGTATACTGTCTAAAACTCCACCGAAGCAAAGTGACAATTAAGGCATGCTAAACATGTTGACAATCCCCACCCAGCAAAATACCTCCCCGCACAGAACATAGGCCACAGCATCTTTTGTCCCACATGTCGACAGCTGGGGTGCCCCGGACTTTCCTCTCACAGTCTTGAAGAGCAGGATTCTGGTGGGATGAAAAGGGGCAGCAAGTGAAAGCAGAGCCCCCTGCACTGGGTCAGCCCGGCACCTTCTCTTCTGCTGGAGACGCAGCGTGTCCACATGGCTCAGCCACTCAGCCCTTGGTCCTTTTCCATTCCTGTTTCTACTTCTCATCATGGTAGATGGCTGTCTAAGGCTTGTGAGATTAAAAAGGAAGGTACCTTGACCTTGAAGAGCTAACTAACAGCGTCAGAAAATTTTAACTTACAGAGAGTGTTCAGCCCCAGCATTTTGATTATAAGCTGGGAGAACTTACCAGACATCTCACAGTGACAGTTTAAGGACTGTCATCAAGACTAGGGCATGTTCCATTCCAATATGAATAGTTCTAAGGTCAGTTTAAGAATTATTTTCTAGTGTGACAGATTCCAGCAACGATTACCACTAGGGACATTTCCTAACCTAAGGAAGTAGTATTTTCCCAAGAGGTCCTTAAGTCAACATTTAATGAATATCACTCGAATGTCAGTATTTCAGGAACAGTGGGAAGTAAACACCTTGTTGAACTTTCGGGAATGATTTGTTCTTGCCCACCAGGAGATCTGGGAGTTGGTTTACTGTACAGGAAGACACTGAACTTGTTCCAGTTTCATTCCATGTCTTTACAATGTGTTGATGAGTCAAAATACTTTTTAGATCAGAAGCCTCTTGCAACACATTAATGTTCAGAAACATTTATCAACCAAAAATTAATAATGTGTTAACTTGCTAAGCCATCATGAGTGAGATGTATTCACACACACAATAAGAGTTTTGGTTAATATGCAGTGAAGAGTAAACAGTTGGTTTACTTAGATGTTGGATTGATGATATTTTAGTTTGAGGAACCAATTCATTTATATATATATTTTTTTAATTTAATTTATTAGTTTTCATTTCAGTGAATACAGGCAGTTTGGTACCATTATTTAGGCTCATCTGTGATCTACCCCCTCCCATTAGACCCTCCTTGTTAATGAAAATGGGTCGTGCATTGTGGAGTTAGCCCCCAGTTATTAGTATGATAAATGTCTCTGCAAATCATGACCCAACATGTAACTCTGACATTCTTTCCACCCCCTCTTCCGCAAGATTTCCCTGAGCCATGTTGGGTTCATTTTTGGTCTGCTTCAGTGCTGAGGTGTTGGGGGCCTCTGAGGCTTTGGCTCTCTGATTTGGTAGGAGTTGATTTTTCTCTGCGTTGATCTCCTTCCCTTTGTGCTGGTATCCGGTTCACAGGAAAACATCACCCTTGCTTATTTCGCCAGTTGTCCTTAGTTTCAGTTGGGCCCCTTTTGAGGTATGTTGGGGCAGCTCTCTTCTTAGGATCTGCATCTATCTTGTCAAAGGCCTTTTCTGCATCTATCGAAATGATCATGTGATTTTTATGTTTAAGCTTGTTTATGTGGTGTATTACATTGACAGATTTTCGTATGTTGAACCACCCTTGTGTTCCTGGGATAAATCCCACTTGGTCAAGGTGGATAATGCTTTTGATGTGTTGTTGGATTCGGTTTGCGAGAATTTTGTTGAGGATCTTTGCGTCTATGTTCATTAGGGAAATAGGCCAATAGTTTTCTTTTCTTGTGGCATCTCTGCCTGGTTTTGGGATTAGGGTGATACTAGCTTCATAGAAGGAGTTGGGTAGTTTTCCCTGTTCTTCAATTGTGTGGCATAGTTTTAGGAAGATTGGTTTGAGTTCTTCCATGAAGGTTTGATAAAATTCGGCTGGGAATCCATCTGGTCCTGGACTCTTCTTTTTTGGGAGGTTTTTTATTACTTTTTCAATCTCCATGAGCGTGATGGGTTCATTGAGGTGGTTGATCTGCTCTGAGTTTAGTTTTGGTAGATGATATGCATCCAGGAATTTATCCATCTCCTCCACATTTTCCAGTTTTGTGGAGTAGAGGTTTTTGAAATAAGTTCTGATGATTCTGCCAATTTCACTGATGTCTGTTGTGATCTCTCCTTTTCCATTTTGAATTTTGTTAATTTGGAGTCTCTCTTTTTTTTGCTTGATCAAATTGGCCAGAGGTTTGTCAATCTTGTTTATTTTTTCAAAGAACCAGCTCTTTGTTTTGTCAATTGCCTTAATTGTTTCCTTGGTTTCCAATTCATTAATTTCTGCTCTGATTTTAATTATTTATTTCCTTCTGGAGCTCTTTGGGTTGGATTTTTCTTGTTTTTCCAATGCCTTTAGGTGGATGGTTAGGCTATTGATTTGGGATCTTTCTGTCTTTTTTATGAAGGCATTGAGTGCTATGAATTTTCCCCTGAGGACTGCCTTCATTGTGTCCCACAAGTTTTGGTATGATGTGTTCTCATTGTCATTCAATTCCAGGAATTTTGCAATTTCATTTTTTATTTCATCCACTATCCATTTATTGTTTAAGAGTGTGCTATTCAGTTTTCAGTTGCCGTTGGGGCTCTTGTTGGCTTTTTTGTTGTTGATTTCTAGGACTATAGCATTATGATCTGATATCATGCAGGGAATTATGTCGATTTTCCTAAACATGTGGAGGCTATCTTTGTGACTCAGTATATGGTCTATTTTAGAGAATGTTCCATGGGCTGCTGAGAAGAATGTGTAGTCTGTGGATTTGGGATGGAAAGTTCTGTAGATGTCTGTTAGGTCTAAGTGCTCTATGGTTTTGTTGAGCTCTCTTACTTCCCTGTTGAGCTTCTGTTTGGATGATCTGTCTATTACTGATAATGGTGTGTTAAAGTCCCCAGCTATGATGGTGTTGGTGGTTATTTCTGTTTTATTGTCAAGTAGGTTTTGTTTTATGAACTGCGGTGCCCCTATGTTTGGTGCATACAGATTTATGATTGTAATATCCTCTTGATGGAATGTTCCCTTTACAAGTAGGAAGTAGCCTTCCTTGTCTTTTTTGATTGTTTTTGGTTTGAAGTCAACTTTATTTGATATTAATATAGCTACACCTGCTTATTTCTTATTCCCATTTGCTTGGAATATTGTTTTCCACCCTTTCACCCTGAGGAGGTTTCTGTCTTTAGTGGTAAGGTGGGTTTCTTGAAGGCAGCAGATTGAGGGGTCTAATTTTTTGATCCACCTTGTTAGCCCATGTCTCTTGATGGGTGAATTAAGGCCATTAATGTTTAGGGTGATGACTGTGAGATTTGCTTTGATCCCTGTCATGTTGTGGTGGTAGAGGTGTGTTGGCATTTTCATGGAATTTAATTGTTTGGTTTTTTTTTTTTTTCCTATCTACTCTGGGTTTGGTTTCTGTGATCTTCTTCTTGTAGGCATTTGTGTTTGGTTATTTGTTTCTTCTCTGTGGAGAATTTCCTGGAGTACTTTCTGTAGGTTTGGTTTTGTGTTCATATAATTGTAAAGATGAGTTTGTCATGGAAAGTTTTCCTTTCACCATCTATTATAAGGGAGACTTTTGCTGGGTAGAGTAGTTTAGGTTGAAAGCCATAGTTTCTTAGAGTTTGGAGAGTTTCATTCCAGGCCCTTCTAGCTTTCAGGGTTTCCATTGAGAAGTCTGAAATAATTCTGATGGGGTTTCCTTTGAAAGTGGTATGCTGTTTTTCCCTAGCTGCTTTTAGGATTTTTTCCTTGGTGTCAATGTTTAGAGTCTTAATGATAATATGCCTTGGGGAGTTTCTCCTTTGGTCTAGTCGGTTAGGAGTTCTGTTTGCTTCTTGAATCTTGATGGGCCTTTCTTTTAAGAGACGGGGGAAGTTTTCTTCAATTATTGTGTTAAGTAAGTTCTCCATGCCTTTGGTCTGAAATTCTTCTCCTTCTGGTATTCCAATGATTCTGATATTAGGATGTTTAAGTGTATCCCACAATTCTCTCATGTTCTGTTCACAGGAACTTTTGAACTTACTGAAATTTTTGGATTCTCGAACTGTTTCTTCCATCCTGTCTTCCAGATCAGAATTTCTATCTTCCACTTCGCTGACTCTATTCTTGAGAGCCTCTAGTGAGTTTTGGACTTGTTCAATTAAGTTTGCATTTTCTACTACTTTCCTATGTATCACTTCCATCGCTTTGTCCAGCTCCCTTTTTGTCTCATTTTCTGATTTTCTTGCTGATTCTTGGAAATCATCCTTGCATTTCTTTGTTTTCATTTAGTGTGGCCAGCTGATTTTTAAGGTCCTCTTTTTATTCACTCTCCCTCAACTCTCTTACCTCTCTTTGAATTCCTTCCAGTGTCTTATCATATTGCTCTAGCTTAGTGATGGTAGCATCCATACGATTATCTATCCTTTGTAGCTTTCCTGTCAGTTCTAGCAGTAGTTTGGTCAGGGTTGCATTGTTCATTGCTTCCACTTGATGTTCTGATCCTAAACACTCTTCTATGTTTTGGTTGGTTGTGATCCTTGTTGGACTGGGTGATCTGTCTGGATTTTCTTGCATTTTATTTTTCACGTTATTTCTTTTGCGCTGTGGTCTACCCATGTCAGTGTATGGGCAGGTAGGTGGGTGGAGCAGCCTGGGATCTAGCTTAATGCGAATCCAAGGCGGCCTGGGGCAGTTGTAAGCAGCCTGGGTTTTTGCTCAGTCTTGCTAAAGCCGCCTACCTATAGCCTGGCAGGGGCACCAAAGTTGCCTGAATTCTCACCCAGTAATGCACCTAAGCTGCCTGCCTTTGAGCTTGAAAGGAGACTGAGGTAGCAAGCCCTGAAGGTGCCTAGATTCTGGCTGGGTACACTGGGGTCTGTAAACAGTCTGTGCTCTTCCGCCTCAGGGGAGTGGGGGCTGGGTGGCGATGTACAGGTAGGGGATGGCACCTGCGCTGGCGCTAGTGACTCAGTGTGGACTTATGTGGCTCTTGCTGTGGGGTGGGCCCGCTGCACATGCAATTGTAGTGCAGAGGCAGATGATGTGGGTACGGAATCAGGACACAGCAGAAGCTGACCGGCGGCAAGTGATGTGAGCACAGCAGCAGGGGATCTGGCAGCCACCTATTCACGGCAGGGGTGGTCCCCACAGGCCTGCAAACCAAGCACCACGTGGCTGGTCTACTCGCAGGATCAGAGAACAAGGGCGAGGTAGGATGTCTCAGCTTCAGTGCAGCAGGCTGGCAGGCGTGACTGGTGGGTGCCCGATCAGAGCACAGCCATGCGGGATGTGCAGAGGGTGCGTGGGCGGGTGGGCGGAAGGGGGCACGGGGTGCGATGGTGTGTATGGAGCGAGTGGGGCACGCGGCGCGGAGGGGGTCGGGGTGCGCCGGGGCACCGGGCAATCAGGGTGGGGTGTGCGGGAGGTGGCAGGGCTCAGGGGGCGCAGGGTGGGGTGCCCTGGAGGGGCGGGGGATGTGGGGCGCTCTGATCAGTTAGGGGGCAAGGGGCGCGCTGTTGGTGCGGGGGGGGGGTGCGCATGCAGGGGGGGTGTGCAGGGCGCAGCAGGGTGCGGGGCACCTGGGAGGCGCGGGGGGGGGGAGTGCGGGGCGCGGGGGGTCACGGGGTGCGCAAGGGGTGCGGAGAAGCTTGTGGGAGGCGCGGGGGGCTAGGGGCACAGGGCACTTGGGGGGTGCGAGGGGGCCGCAGGGTGCACGTGGGGGGAGGGGGCGCGGGGCACACCGGGGTGCGGGTTGCCAAGGGACGCCACAGGGTGCTCTGGACGCGCGGGGGGGGGCGGGGCTTGCGGGGGTGGGTTGAGGGGGTCGCGTGTCGGGTGCGGGATGTGAAGGGGTGCGGGGTACGCTGAGGCACTCAGGGGCGCAGGACGTGTGGGGGTGGGGCACAGGGGGCACGGGGCACGCCTGGGCACGCAGGGGCGCGCTTGGGACTACGGGGGCGCCTGGGCCGCGTGCGGCGGGGGGACGAGGGGCCTGCGGGGTGGGGGGGCGGGAGGCGCCGGGGCAGGGCGCGGGGGGGGGGGGGGGGGGGGGGCAGGGAGCGATTCAGGGCTCACGGGGCTCAGGGGCGGATGCTCTGGGGCACGTGGGGGTGGGGGCGCAGAGCGCGTGGGGAGGGTGGACGGCTAGGAGCGCGGGGCGCTGAAGCCGCGGGGTGCTCTGGACTCGCGGGGGTGGGGGGGGCGGCGGGGGTGGGGGGGGCGGCGGGGGAGGGGCGGGTCGCGCGGGGGAGGGGGTCAAGGGGGTGGCGGGTCTTGCAGGGGGTGTGGAGCACGCTGAGGTAAGATGGAGCGTGGGACTCTGGGGGACGCTGCAGGACACCTCGGGGCACTCTGGATGCGCCGCGGGGGTGGGGCGCACGGGGGCGGGGGGCTCGAGGAGCGCGGGGGTGGGGCGCGGGGGGTCTCGGGGCACACGGGGGGGCGCGGGGCACACCTGGGCGCCAGGGGCGCGGGACGCTCAGGGGCGCTTGGAGCGCGCCTGCCGCGCGTGGGTAGGGAGCCTTGGGCGCGCTGGGGCGGCGGGGGCGGGGCGCGTGGGGGGGGCTCGAGGCGCGTGGGTCTCAGGGCGCATGGGGGCGCAGGCGTGCGGAGCACTCCTGGGCGCCCGGGGCGTGGGGCGCGCCTGCTGAGTGTGGATAGGGAGCGTGGGGCGCGCCTGCTGAGTGTGGATAGGGAGCGTGGGGCGCGCCTGCTGAGTGTGGATAGGGAGCGTGGGGCGCGCGGGGGGTGGGGCGCGCGGGGGTTGGGGCGGGCGGGGCGGGGGTGTCTCGAGGCGCGCGAGGGTGGGGCGCGGGGGGGGGGGTCTGGGGCTTGCGGGGGGGGGGGGGTCGTGGGGGCGCGGGGCAGGCCTGGTCGCCCGGGGCGGGAAGCTTCGGTTCGCTTGGGCTGTGCCTCTGTGTGTGGATAGGGAGCGTGGGGCGCGCTTGGGGGGAGGGGCGCGCTTGGGCGGGGTGGCGGGGCGTGGGTCGTGGGTTGTGTGCTTCCCTCTTTGACCCTGATCTGTGCCCTCCCTCTTCAAAAAGTTCCTAATTTCCCTTGAATACTTACCTTTTTTTCCCCTTGTTGTTTGTAGTGCAGCTAGGCGGTCGCCATCTTGTCACTCTTCCTTCTCATTTATATTTTTGTAGCAGTCAAAAGATCTAGCTATTCTGACCTCCAATACATGTAGAATCTAGGGAGGATTCCATTTTTTTTTTTTTTTTTTTTTTTTAATAATTGTGGTTAAAGCATGCTTGTATAGGAAAGGTTGGGATGGGTGTGACAGTGACTTTATGGGATCAAAGACATACGCCCTTTCATGTTCCAGATACATGCTCTGGCAACAGCAATCCATGGCAACTCTAATGCCAGCTCTGGTGCCAGGTGATGAGCTGGACCTGGGCAAAGAAGAGAGGACAGTCTCAGAATTTAATGTTGCAGTTTCAAGTCAGGGTTCTTCCTGTAAAATGTCCCTCAGTGGTTCATGCACTTGAATACTTGGTTCCCAGCTGATGGTGAGTCCAGAAAGGCTGTGGAACCTTTAGGAGATGAAGTCTTACAGAAGGAACTATGCCACTCAGAGCAGGTCCAGAGATGTTAGTTCCAGCCCAGCCCCACTTGCTAAAGCTCTTTCAATTTCCTCCTCCTGAAGTGATTTCCCTGCCATGAGGAAACTTCTGGTCAGTTACTTTGTCCAAGCAAGGAGAAAATAACTGATACACTGACCAAGGACAGGATTAAAGAAGTTTGAGAAGGATTGTCAGCATTGGAACTTTAAAAAAAAAAATGTATTTTTATTTATTTATTAGAGACAAAGAGAGAGAGAGAGAGAAGAAGAGAGAGAGAATGGGCATGCCAAGGCCTTTAGCCACTGCACATGAACTCCAGACGCATGTGCTACCATGTGTATTTGATACATGTATTTGGCTTATGTGGGACCTGAAGAATTGAACCTGAGTCCTTAGGCTTCAAAGGCAAGCACCTTAACCGCTAAACCATCTCTCCAGCCCCATTGTTGGAACTCATAAAGGGTATTGTGTACCCTGGAGACAGAGCAGGAGTCTTTGCTCAGGTGAAGGTGGCAGTGGATGGACTCTCGGCGGCACCTCTCTAGGACAGTGTTGCTGCATTCGCCGGGGCTGTGAGTTACAGCAGGGTGCTGTGAACCCCGAGTAAAGTCACTGGAGATGCATCACAGATGCAGTCTGACAGACCCAACTTGGGAATAGGCTTGTTCTACTGCATTTTAGACCTTGGGGAGTCACTGTTGCTTTGATGGCCACTAATGTGCTGGCAAGGACAAAATCCTAGTGCTGAGACAATGGCCTAGACACCAGGCTATTGTTAATGAAGAAACCTAATCTGTACCATTTGATGCCAGTAGGAAACAGGAATTTGAAAAAAAAAGTGTTCAACTCAACTTGCATAAGAGAACCAGATACCCTGGTACAGTCCCACCCAAAGCATCTCAATCTACAAAAATCACAGTCACCTGCCTCTCTTCTACCCCAATCTTTTATACACACACAAAATTATTGTCCATGTGGAAGAAGCTTAAATCTTTTGCATTATGGATATAAAAGAGAACCTTTCTTCAAGGAGCTCTACTTCAACACTTGAAGAAAATATGCATTATATGAATTATACATGAATTCTCAAGAAAAGAAAATATGCTCTCTTTGAATAGACTGGGAGCTATTCTTTCAAGTCCTCAGTAGATTTTTATGGTCTAAGTCCCACTTCCTTTCATCTCTGTGTACATTAATATAAACAACTGATCAATGGCTTATGCATAGGCCATCCACTCAATCTTGGCTCTGTTCTTTGGATGAGGTCTGAATAATTATTAAGAACAGAGAGCTCGTGATAGAGCTTAGCAATAGAGCACTTAGATGGCTTAAATCCTTAACATCACCAAGAAAAGGATAACAGAAAAGAAAGATGAAAGAAATAAAAGAAGAAAGAAAAAGAAGAATGGAAGGAAGGGGGGAGAAAGACAGACGGACAGACATTTACTCAGTCCTGGCTTCCTTCGGAACATTCTAATGGGCACATCTTTAAATTTTAATCACTAACATTTCATCACTGCACACATTTTCAGCCCAGCAATACTTCCATTCAGCTGCTTTAGATCAGACATGTTTTTCCTTCATGTTTCAGAAAAATTTCAGAGAACCTTTCAACTCTGGAACTTGATGTGCAGAGATGAGCTGTTCTAGGTGATAGAAGATTTGTCTCTGATCTTACATGAACATTTATTGGTAAGAGTGACTTAAACCAGGCCTTTGAGGCAGTTCTAATGTCATTTATTAAATATAATTACATAATTGCCTCAAGTTGTACAAATGTAATCAATACACAGGTATTTGAAGGGAAAAAAAAATCAAAGCCTTGAGAAAGTGAGAATTTAAGTGAGCTCAAGCACAAAATGCAATGTAACTTTAAAAACTTGCTTTAGCCCTAAGGCCATTACATTAAGATACTCAAGGACAAAACAATTACTGTAATCCAGGTTAGCCCAGTGAAAAGCCAAAGAATGGTTCACATACCTTGTGATATCCTCCTTCCACTACAAATCACAGCCTGTGTTGCTTTCCCTTCTAAGACAAGATTTCTGCTGCCCGAGGCCACACCACGTTGTGCCCCACCTTAGCCAGCCCCCATTCTCCGGACTTAAATTACCTCCATACATATAGAATCCATCACTCTCCCTTTGTTTTGGGAATCTAGTTGGGTCTTCTTGCTGTATTTTTTAAATGTCACTAGGTTACTATATATGTTTCTCTCTGCTTCACACCATGATTTGAGAAAGTACATGATATTAGCACTATTTGATTTTTCATATAACCTTATTGTAATCTCTGCATGTAAAGTGTGATTGCTAAATGGTGATTTCAAAACATGCCATGAAAAGAAATTACACCCTGAACCTATTCTAAACATTGTATTCTGGTCACCAGGGCTGCACCTGACATACATCTAGTTGGCATTGATAAATATTTCCACTGGTTCAGTTTCATAGTCAAGGATTCCTATATTTAACCGAGTGAGTTGTTGTGACATCATTTGAGGTGCACATTCCAGCACCCTAGGAAGAGGAGAAGTGCTGGGTAATAGTAAAACAGATAGGGAGGTTCTTGCCCACCCATTCATCCTCTCTCTCTCTCCCTTTCTCCTTGCAAGTAAATACAAATATTAAAATAAAAAGATTTCTTTTTAATGGGCTGGAGAGATGGGTCGATGCTTAAGGTGTTTCCCTGGAAACCTAATGACCAAGGTTTGATTCCCCAGTAACTATGTAAAGCCAGATGCACAAAGTAACATGGGGATCTGGAGTTTGTTTGAGTTGCTAGAGGCTCTGGTACACCCATTCATTCTCTCTCTCTGCTTTAAAATAAATAGATAAATAAAATATTTAAAAACATAAACAGTATAGAGGTACAATTAGAATATGTACAAATCCATGTTTTTATATGCTTGAATTATAATTTAATTATATTTTCTCTTGTAATTTTTAAATTTGATTTACTTATTTTTATTTATTTATTAGAGACAGAGAGAGGGAGAGAGAGATGGAGAGTGACAATGGTCATGCTAGGCCTATAGCCACTGTAAATGAACTCCAGACTCATGTGCCACCATGTGCATCTGGCTCATGTGGGACTTGGAGAGTCAAACCTGAGTCCCTAAGCTTTGCAGGCATGTACCTTAACTACTGAGCCATCTCTCCAGTATGTGGGGAGGTGTGTATGGGCATGCATGTGCCATGGTGCATGCGTGAAGGTCAGAAGCCAGCTTCATGGTATCAGTCATCTCTTTCTCCTTTGTCTGAGCTAGGGTCTCTTGCTGCTGCTTGCAACTGGAATTGGCAGACAAGTTGGCCCTCCAGCTTCATGAGCTCCTGACTATGTTTCCCACTGCCATGGCACAGGGGATTATAGACTCAAGCAACATTTTGTATCTGGCTTTACCTGCATTTTGGGGAATCATACTTTGGCTGGCAGGCTTGCAAAGTAAGCACCTTTAACCATGGAGCCATCTCCCTAACCTTGTTTCTCATTTTTGATAAGGAAAAGAAAAGCATAGCAGAGATTCAGCATTGAACGTACCTGAAACTTAGGTAGACTATGGCCCAGCTTGCTGAGCAGATGCATAGCAGCCACATGCCAAGACCAGGAAGGAATGGTAAGTTGAAGTTTGGCATGGTGGCTTCCATTTAAAGCCCACACGTACCTAGTCCAGCCACACAGACTCATTTCTGTACCCAAGGTGAAGAACTGTAAGCAAAAATCCGGTTTCTCAGGATTGAGGTCTTGAAACAAAATTTCCTGGAGATATTCGCATCATTCACCTCCAACAGTGCCATGGTTAAGTGGCAGTGGCCTCTTTCCTAAAAGCAAGATAAACGACAGGAGATAGGAGAGGGCAGTGCCTAGCCAGGGCAGCCCCTCCAGCAAACTTTCATGTAGACGCTTGGTAGAGCCCTCCGGAACCTCTAAGAACACCCGAGGAAAGAGCATGAACTAGAAGGTGAGGACGAGCCCCCAGCCCCCGTGTTCTTAACAAGCAGAGGAGCCCCTTAGTTCTAGTTACGTGCAGCTGCCTCGGGAAGGTCTGGTTACGTAACACAGCTAAGAGACTCTCATCTGGAAGATGCGCCTGCTCCTTCTCAGGATTCTGAGGTTGGAAACCCTGGGGAAATATTTGTGCCTCTTTCAAAACACATTTTGCATCTGATGGGATTTCTAAAAGTCAGCTTCCTTTGGGAAAATAATGGGGACAATATTTGAATGCAAATAAGACTCTGGAAATCACAAATACAGGCTCTGTAAATCTCCACATTCCTAATTTGCCCTCAGAGAGCTCACTCTCATTAACATCTCTTCACACTCACTTTAACTGACCAAAGAACTATGGTTTCTGAACAAATGTAATTGGATATGCTGCACTTATACCAACCTATTTAAGATGATTGCATCTAATTTAGCTTAAGAGATATTAGGAATGTATATTCATTTAATAGGCAATTGCCTGGTATATTTCATTTATTTGCAACATAACCCCAAGGCTATTCCAGAATCTTCCTTACCCTTGGGTCATGTCACATTTAGTTGGTTTTTTTTTTTTTTTGTCTAATAATCTAGTCCCTTGGGATATTAAAGGAAAACAATTCACTTCTCCAAAATTGGCAACAAAATCAAGAATAGGTCTACTTGAAGAAATGATTCTTGATAGCAGATGCAAAACCCTACAAAGAGCCACAGAGATGTCCACTGAGATGACATAAAGAAAGCGAGTCATGGAGGCCTGAGAAAGGGCTCAGCAGGTCGGAGTGCTTGAATTTGATCAGGTCCTGAGTTTGATCCTCAGCACCCATGGAGAAAGCTTGCTGTGGCTATTCGTGCCTTACGCAGGTGGAGACAGAAGAGTTGGGGATCAAGATCAGCCAGTCCTACTGCAGACTGCAGCTTCAGGCTCAGTGAGAGAGTCAGCCCTAAGGAAACTATGCAGGAGTTGATACAGCGGGGCTGCCGACGCTCTCCTCCACCAACGCACATGTGTGCATGGGACGTGTGCAACTGCCTGCGCCTGTACATACGCTGCACATACACTTGTCACACACACACACACACACACACACAGAGATAGAAAGTATGAAATCATGCATACTTTTTCACACTTAAAATCTTTAGAGAATGAGGTGTTATTTCTACAGAAGGGATTTTTTTTTTTTTTTTTTTTTTTTTTTGGTTTTTCAAGGTAGGGTCACGCCCTAGCCCAGGAAGACCTTGAAATTTACTATGTAGTCTCTGACTTGCCTCGAACTCACAGTGGTCCTCCTACATCTGCCTCACAAGTAAGGATTAAAGGCATGCTCCACTACACCTGGCCAGAAGGGAGAGATTTTTTTAAAAAGCCAGTTTTCTTGGGGGAAATAGTTGAGAGAAATAAGACTCCTGACATGATTCATATTAAAGTGATGATTTCTTGCCTGTGGTAAAGTGATTCTCTTTCACTGAAGCCATAATTAATATTCCATGACAACTGTAAGCAGGATGAAGACAAAAGAGCCCAGGCTCAGGATGTCACGGACTGGTCCCTTCATCACAGATTTACTTCGGCTCTTGACAGTGAGACATGAGTCTATGTAGGATTATAACTAAGGGGAGGTGAGAATAAGACTGGCTGAATTTTGTGTGCATATATGAATGAGGACCCAGTGGTCACGTCTGCTGTGCTCAGCACTATTAGTGAGTGATGGTCTGGGCAAATAAAACTAGTTGAAATGTTTGGCAGTCTCTCACACTGCTTACAGAGAAATCTGTTGTTGTAGAATGCATGGGGCAAAGAGGGGGGGATGGGCAGTGTTGAGATACATTGCTCTAATACTGCCACAAAACAAGACACAAGAAACCATATAAACCTCATATTTCTTCACTGTTCCCTCAGACTGCCTGTGGCAGCTCTGGAGGCACACTCAGATCTCCACTCAAGGACACCTGCTACAGTACACACAGCCAATGGGCCACTGGTTAACCAATATACCTTGGATCCACCACACCACTCGCACTTGACTATGTCTGTAGAGTTGTGGGCATAGAGGAACCAGACTAGGCTTGCTAAGGACAGGACTCCTCCCATGCAGCCTCATGTGAGGGCTCCCCTCTAAGGGTCAACCCAGCTAATCCTGCGTTGGGATGAGACCCTGAAGGTAACAAGGACAAACACGTAACTGATACCTGGGCACTAGGCGCCAAGAAGTCCGATTATTCCCTTGGTTTTAGACTGACTAGATTCAGACCCTTGCTTGTCATCCCCAGGGCTTGTCTATGTAGACATCAGTGTCCTTCGGGCATGGCTTTGCATTTTCCATTAACAGAACCTTGGCAAGCATCTCCATGTGCAGCTCAGGGAGTGCCCAGCCCACCAACATAGACTATTAAATCACATAACATTGGCCAAGGGACCCATGTCACAGTGAAGGAGGTGTGTTAGTAGGTCCACTTTCACGACCTTTAGATGCACATCTATAACACATGGCCCCATTCATAAATAACATTGAAAATACAACCAAAGAACTAATTTAGAGGCATTACTTTCCATGGATAAGGTGTTATTCTTCAGAATATAGAGTATGTCCTGTACAACCCTGTGTTTAGTTCTAGGTCCCCAATAGGAAGGATAGGTAACTCAGGGAACCAAGAGATGGGAACTGAGGTTCTATTTTCTATCTTCACAAATGCATAAGAAGCGTTCTGCTTCTTACTGAGGTCTTTCAAGTCACACCTCCAAGTTCCCATGGGGGTGGGGGACATGCCATTGAATGGCACACATCAAGCCTCCTACTGGACTTTGTTTGGTATTAGAGCACTGTTGCAGTCCGGTTCGCATTGCTGGTAGAAATCACCCAACCAAGAGAAGCTTCTGGGAAAAAGAGATTTATTTTGGCTTACAGGCTCAAGGGGAAGCTCCACGATGGCAGGGAAAAACGATGGCATGAGCAGAGGGTGGACATCACCCCCTGGCCAACGTAAGGTGGAACACAGCAACAGGAGGGTGTGCCAAACACTGGCATGGGGAAACTGGCAATAAAGCCCTTAAGCCCGCCCCCAACAATACAGTCCCTCCAGGAGGCATTAATTCCCAAATCTCCATCAGCTGGGAACCTAGCATTCAGAATACCTAAGTTTATGGGGGACACCTGAATCAAACCCCCACAAGCACTTTGAGCTCTTTGGGTGCAGGGTCCATCAGCTAATAACAGGAAGCATTATTTTGTCATTCTAGTCAACAATGGAGCATTGGCTAGCCCTTATGTAATGGAGGCATGAAGACTGTGTATTTCTCAGTGAGTGAAATGCTTGCTATGCAAGCATGGGTACATGAGCTCAGATCATCTGAACCCAGAAAACACCAGATGTGGCAGCACACCTGTAATCCCAGTACTCCTGTGGTGAGATGGAAGGTGAAGACATTAGAATATCTGGTAGGTCATGGCCCAGAGAACCTCACATACACATCCAAAAGACTATACCTCAAACATGCAAGAAGGGAAAACTAATACCCAAGAGTGTCCTCTGTTCTCCACCTGCTTACTATAGCATGTGCATACCTGTTCTTACACATGAATGTACACACACACACACACACACACACACACACACACACATGCATACACAATTGATGTGTAGCGTAGGTGAGGCATGGGTGTCTTTTGATGTTTACCTACCCAACCGTGATTGGGAATGGACACAGAGATGGGGATAATTGTCAAGCATTTGCATTTTGCACCTCCTGGAATAAATGTTTGGATCTCCCTGAAAGGAAGCCTATACGAACAGCAGATTGAGGAGTCAATGAGTGCCAGTTGTAGCCCCAAGATCAGTTCTTGCAATGAGGGCCATAGGTTGCCCTCTTACCCTACTTCTAAGTTCCTTCACAGCGAGGGAGGCCCACAAGAATTATGGGCAAGTTATTGTCCAGGAGTATATGGGGAAGTGGCTACACCCTGCTTCCTTTCATGGGCTTGTGTGGGACGGATTTTCCAAGCTAACATCTAAATGTAAGGGGTTTTTAAACTAGAGCATTTTCTTCCCTGCTTTGGAGCTCCTTCACTGGTATCTTTGTCTGGAAATTCCCCTTCACCCTGCCTTGACATCTGTCATTCTCTCTACTTGATCTGTCCTTCCTTCCTTTATAGTATCTTAGTACAGTGTACCTTAAAGTATTTTAGTAGTTTGAATTTTTGTCCCCCATAGACTCAGGTGTTCTATTTAAGCTTGTAACTTGACTCTCCAACTGCCTGGCTAGAGGAAGTATCACTAGGGGGCAGATCCTGGGGTCCAGACCTAAGGTGTGTTTGGGGCACAATGGATTTCCAGCCCAAAGCCATGAAGATCAGTTTGAATTCTGCCTGCTTCCCTGCTGTTTGCTCCTCATTTGTGTTTGCTGCTTGTGGTGGTTTGATTCAGGTGTCCCCCATAAACTTAGGTGTTCTGAATGCTAGGTTCCCAGCTGATGGATATTTGGGAATTAATGTCTCCTGGAGGGAGTGTATTGTTGGGAGCGGGCTTATGGGCTTTATAGCCACTTTCCCCTTGCCAGTGTTTGGCACACCCTTCTGTTGCTGTGGTCCATCTTATGTTGGCCAGGGGGTGATGTCCACCCTCTGCTCATGCCATCATTTTCCCCTGCCATCGTGAAGCTTCCCCTCAAGCCTGTAAGCCAAAATAAACCTCTTTTTCCTAGAAGCTACTCTTGGTTGGGTGATTTCTACCAGCAATGTGAACCGGACTGCATCACTGCTTTTGGTGTTTTCTGGCTGATGATGAGGAAGGGGGTTTCCTCTGCTTGGGTGTATGGTAGCAGCTTCTTTTGCCATTGATAGAACTTCTCCTGGATTTGTAAGTTTGAAATAAATTCCTTCCACCCTTAAAGTGTGCCTGGTTTGGATATTCATCCCAGCAACGTGAAGCTGTCTACAAGAATATTCTTAAATGCTTCTTCTCTCACTTTTAATCTTCATAAGTCTTGTTATAAATTTGATTGTATCTTCCAACAACATATATTGACGTTCTAATGCCCTGGGTTCTGCAAATATGAAGCTATTTGGAAATTACATCTCTGCAGATGAAAATGAGTTAAGATTCCATAATCAAGATGGATCCTAAATCCAGTCTTCCTGCTAGTCTTATAATAAGAAAGAAATTTAGAAATCACAAAGGAAAGAAGTCCATGTGAAGATAGAGACATTGGAGTTATAACACCACAAATACAAGAATGCCTATGGCTAGGAGTAACTAGACAGAATGAAGGCAGTGTCTTCCACCGTATCCTTAGAGGACATGGCATCTTGACTTCAGACATACAGACTCCAGAACATTGAGAGGTATGTTGTCTGAAACAATTAATCTTTTTTTTTAAAATTATTTATTTATTTATTTGAGAGCAACAGACACAGAGAGAACGACAGATAGAGGAAGAAAGAGAGAATGGGTGCACCAGGGCTTCCAGCCTCTGCAAACGAACTCCAGACGCGTGTGCCCCCTTGTGCATCTGGCTAATGTGGGACCTGGAGAACCGAGCCTTGAACCAGGGTCCTTAGGCTTCACAGGCAAGCGCTTAACCGCTAAGCAATCTCTCCAGCCCTAAAACAATTAATCTTGTGATACTTTGTGGTGGGAGGCCTGATACATTAATTCAAATATTTCCATAAATATATCTTACATAGTTAACCCTGCTTTTATAGCTGAGACTAGGCAAATCTTAATAGTGAGACTTATCCTGTGGTTTGGAGATAAACACATCCTGGCATAGATGTAGGGGCAGAAAAAGAGAATGGAATCAAAGGTTCAAAAAATTATCACCTTCCCCTTAATGTCAAAATCATGACAACATTGCTGATTATATCTCCCACACCAGCTCTTCCACAGAGTCTTCTGTGGAATTCAGGT
The DNA here is from genome assembly GCF_020740685.1 of Jaculus jaculus. Classification (NCBI taxonomy): domain Eukaryota; kingdom Metazoa; phylum Chordata; class Mammalia; order Rodentia; family Dipodidae; genus Jaculus; species Jaculus jaculus. Next base: position 336,722,358 of record NC_059102.1, on the reverse strand, counting down.
GGAGGAGCCGGGGAATCAATGTGAAGGCCCCATGGAGTCTTTTATGGACCTCACGTGAAGGAACCAAAGTCTTCTGTGGACCTCAGGTGAAGGCCTTTCTCCTGCTAATCCAGCAGTGTCTTCATTTCTCTGAGGCATGTGTTGCTCACACTATGTGTTCTTCCCAATGTATACATGAATGAAATTCCATTTATGAGCTTCTAATTTTTAATTCAAAACTGATACTAGAGTCTTTAACATCATTTTTCTCAGTACTTCATGCTTCAGGCTTCCAGCTTACACAAGTTTCATTTTGTTCTTAAATACATGAGCATGAAGGATTCTGAGGTGAGAAGCTATTTAAGCTTGAGGAGCAATTATCTGTTTAAATCTTTGGTGTGATGTGATGTGGTAGATTCATTAGACTGTTCGGTGATGAATTTATAGACTCTTCAAAATAAGTTACAGAGGTTAGATTCAATCCCAGCACTGCAATGTTCTCAGACAAACTGAAGAACTGAAAAGGATATAAATATTCTATTAAAATAATGCACTGGTCTCATCTAATGAAGGTATGACCTGCTTTGCCATGTAGTTTTCATTACGCTATCCATGTTCTTCCACATCATTTCTTAGTTGTTTGCACAAACATGTGAAATGAACAGAATGGAACCCCACAGTGTGTCAGGGGTATTTCTTGGCAAATAGGGACATTTACACTGCTGTCCACCAAGTGAGCAATCTCACCCAAACAAAGTGAACTTAATTGTGCTTGTAGTTCTTTGAGTGGCATGCTCACCTAAGAACAAAAGAATGGTGTCAGCTTAGGTATACACTATAACACATCACTGATGGATAGCTTTGCACCAAGTATGAACATGTGGATAGATATGCTTGTAGTATATAGCAACCCTTTCCAACTATCATGGGTCACCAACACACTGTCATATTAGACACAAAAGTTTTGTGGAACTATGATTTCTATGAAAACATTTTCTGGTGATAAGGTAAAAATAGGAGGCAATCCAGCATACTTCAGTATGGGGCAAGATGGAATGTATTTTATTTATGAAAACTAATAAACTTCATACCTCTAACACCAAGTTCTCTTTTTCTTTTACAGGACATTCATTTTAAGGAACAGATGGAGTGTTGTGAGCTGCTTGAGTGGTGATTTATCCAAAAGTAATTTTATTAGCTAATATCATCAAGCCTGAAATTAACTGTGATTTTCTTAAATGTAGAATAAAGGCTAGTTGGTTTGATTTAGAGTTTCACTATTCCTGCGTTGGTGTGCCATCTACTTCCCTGATCTTTGAATACAGCTTGGCCTAGAGATTCACTTTCCATGAACTGAATTTAAGTGGAAGTGACCCTATGAGACTTCAAATCGAGCTCACAGGAAGCACTGTGCTCCCTGTCTTTCTTGTTCTCAGGTCACTCATTGGTAGGAAGACAGCTGTCCTGCTGCAAGTTGCTCAGGCGCTTGTGGAGAGCCACATGGTGAAGCACGTAAGCCTCTTTCCCACAGCCATGTGGTGCACTATCTTTGAGGCTGTCTCATACCAAGTAAGCCTTCATGTGGCAGAGGTCCTGGCCAGCAGTGCCTGTGCAACCTCATGAAAGACCTCAGTCATATGCACATCGCAGCCAAGTCACTCCCAGAGCCCTGATCCTGCTTAGAATCTTCTTTTTTTTTTTTTTTTTAAATAAAAGTCCTTTACTATTACTTTAAACACACACACACACACACACACGAAGAGAAAGGGAGAAGGAAAGAGAGAATATGGATACACCAGGGTCTCTTGCTGCTCCAAACTCCAGATGCCTGCACCGCTATGTGCATCAAGTTTTACGTGGTTGCCGGGGAATCAAATAGTAGACTTGGTAATCAAGCACCTTTAACTACTGAGCAATCTCCTCATTCCACAATCCTTAGAATCATTGTGAGATAAAACTGTCTGTTTAAGTTCCTTCAGTCTGGGCTCACTCAACAGACTTCACTACAGGACCTCACTTCTAATTTAAACTTACTGAGGCTGTCGTGAGTGTTTAAGATGAAAGGATATGCTATATGCATTATATATTTTTCAACCATGAAACATTTTGTTTTACCTAAGGAACACTGAAGGATAATGTTTCATTAAATAATTTCAGGAGCAACAGCCATGGCATTTTGACACTTTAGTTCCTGTCATATCAACGAGAAGCCATACTTGCTTCCTTTGGAACAATTTCCTAGAAGTAGAGGCATCCTGAAAAGCCCAGCTACCCTTAGCTAAAGAGGACTCGTAGGTCAAAAATGGTCCCACTTTTCTGATCTTTGGTGCTTCCCCCACCCTAGCATGCAGCACGCATGGCCGCACCAAATTGACAGAAAATTGTCAAGATTTGATTAAGTAGATATGTTTCTGCTAAAAAGACACTGCACAACAAAAATTTATCAATACAAGAAAAGATAGCTGACTCTCTGGCAGGAGATGAACCATCCCTTACACATTAGCTAAGGCCCAGGTGAAACCACAGAGGAATTGGTGAGATGAGCAAGAGCACTGCCTCCATGGAGAGCCTGACAACCTGCACCACAGTGATGGAGACAGACAACGCGGATACTCAAAACGTACCACAGCAGAAATCCAGAAGCTGCTAAGAGCTGAACACTAATGGAGAGTTGAAATACATCCACCATGGCTCAGGAAACTTTGTGGAAGAGGACGAGGAAGGATTCTCAGAGCCATAGAGTAAGAGGGAATATCCAGAGGCACTGACTGCTGCTCTCACAACTCATAATCCACAGTCCCACGGTGACTGCCAGAAATCCCACTGAGAAGGGCCCTCAGTGAATGGGGCCAGGGAGGAGGGAAATGATAGTACCAACACATGATGTGTCCTTACAACGTTCCTACTTAATAAAAACAAAAGGACATTGCCAAAATAATGAAATTCAGTATACTTTATTGTGATGTTTGCCGTGTGCATAGTGTGGCTGTAAGAAATGAGCACTGCCTTCCTGTGACTCAGGGCCACCACAGACAGAGCCTTACCCACTAGTAGGAGGTATGTCTTTCCTCCCTTCACTGAAACCTGAAAAGACATTTTGCTGGAGAAAATCTCTGCTTGAATTTAGATAAATTTCAGACCTTTTCAGAATTTAAACTTATCCTAGCATATATATTCAGAGAACACAAAGGGAAGGCTTGGAGAAGAGCTACAGGTCTGTCTGGATAAAAAGGTTTTTAGCAAAGTCTGTTCCTAGGACACTTACCTCTACAATTCTATCAATCAGTACAAGGCACATGGCAGACATTGCAGAGGGGACAGCTCACAGTCTGATCACTTCTCTTGGTTATCATGGCTGTATGTGGAGGGCAGCATACAGATATCAAACCACAGTGGCTCCAGTGAGCTTTCATTCCACAGGATCTCAAGATCTGAACATGTCCAAGCAGCTCTGTACTTAGCACTTGAGTTGAGTCAGCTCAGATACAAGTGCAGGTGGCTCAGCTAGCATTCTCCTTTCTCAGTTTCATTCCCCTGGAGTAAATGAGGCTTGCCTCTGAAACAATGGCCCATGCTGTTCTCTACTGAGTGAGTGAGGATCTCTCAAGCAAGTGTTGAATTAGATATTAACATTTTTCTCTAAAGCATGAAGTTTCTTCTTGGTGGACATAAGTGAACTCCTTATGACAGCATGCACAATTGAGTCTATGGATTTTTTTTTGTTTCTGTCTTTGTTTTCATCAAGTAGAAACTTAGTAGGGCACACCATGTGTTGGCACCATTTCCCTTCTCCATGACCCCATTCCACCCAGAGCCCTTGTCGGTGGGGTTACGGTATCCCCATGGAGTTGTTATGGGTTGTGAGAGCAGCAGTTAGTCATTGTAGGGGGAGGGGAATGTCTCTGGATATTCCTTCCCTCTTTGTGGCTCTTACAATCTTTCCGTCAGCTCTTCCACAATGTTCTCTGCACCTTGGCAGGAGTGTGGTAAGCCCACTCTAGTGCGGAGCTCTCAGCAACTTCTGGATTTCTGCTTCGGGGTATTTTGTGTGTTCTCAGCGTCTATCGCCATCAACACGGTGCAGGCTGTCAGGCTGATCTTGAGAACAGAACTCTTGCTCACCTCACCAATTCTGCTATCCAGGAGAAAGGTTTCTTTTTCTTTTCTTTTCTTTTTTTTTGAGGCAGGGTCTTACTGTAGCACAGGCTGACCTGGAATTCATTACGTAATCCCAGGGTGACCTAGAACTAGGGGTGATCCACATATCCTTGCCCCCTGAGTGCTGGGATTACAGGCATGCGCCACCACGACCAGCCAGGAGAAAGGGTTCTATGATACTAATTCACTTTGGCTTTAGTTTTGTGTATAACTTCTCCTACCCTCAAATTCCCCTTTCCCCAAACCCTTCCATCCCTATGACCAATCCCTTGAGTTGCCTGTGAGGTATGCCTGCAACTCAAGTTGCTCCAGGTTAGGAACCACATTTGAGGGAGAACATGCAACATTTCTCTTTCTGTGCTTGTGTGATTTCACTTAGTATGATTTGTTCCAAGTTTGTTAATTTTCTTACACATTTCATTACTTCACTTTCCATTACTGCTGAGTAAAATTCCATTGCATATGTGTACCACAGCTTCATTGTCCACTTGTCAGATGATGGGCATTGGTGAGCCAATTCCTGGCTATTGTAAAGAGAGCAGCTATAGGCATGGTTGAACAAGTATCTCTGAAGTGAAGAGTGTGGAGTTGAGGACAAATGCCCAGGAGAGGAATAGCCGGGTCAGATGACAGGTCTGTTTTCATCTCTTTCAGGAGTCTCATACTGATTTCCATAGTGGGTGGACAAGCTTGAACTCCTACCAGCAGTAAATAAAGGGTCCTCTTTTCCCACATCCTCCCAACACTTACTGTCATTTTGATGTTTTAGTGATTGCTGTCCCTGCTGGAATATTGTGGAATCTCCTAGATGTTTTAATTTGTGTTTCCCTAATGGCTAAGGATATTGAACATTCCTTTAGGTAAGTACTAACCATTTGTATTTATTCCTTTGAGAATTCTCTATTTAGGTCTCTGCCCCATTTGTTGTTTTTTTTTTTTTTTGTGTGTGTGTGTCTGTGTGTGTTTAGTACTTTTTTTCATTTTTAAAATAAATTTACTACATATATATCCATATGCATACATGTATGTGTGAATCCATAAATAATATATTTCTAAGAGGTGAATATTTGAGTATTTAATCCAAATGCAGCTACATAGAATTTAATATGCTTTTTTCATTGAACACTGTTCTTTGTTTGTTTCCTCTTGGGTTATTTTTGTATGTATTTTTACCAACAACTTCTGTACTTATAGACAACAAACCATGTTATTTTCCTCCCATTCCCCACTTCCTTTTCATAACTCTGCTCTCCATCATATCCCCTCCTTCTCTCCATTAGTCTCTCTTTTAATTTGATGTTATCATCTTTTTCTCCTATTATGAGGGTCTAGTGTAGGTATTGCTACACGCTGCGAAGTCTTGGATATTGAAGCCAAGCTGTTCAGACAGTTGTATGTAAGGAGTGGTACCCTTCCTTTGGCTCTTACATTCTCTCTGCCACCTCTTCCACAATCTCTTCCTGAGCCTTGTAGGGTGTGAGATGTTTCAGTGCTGGAAACTCCTCTGTTCCTTCTTCTCAGCATTATGTTTCTGCCCCATTTTTTATGCTCCTATTTTATTTTATTTATTTATATATTTTTTATTTTTTGTTTTTTCTAGATAGGGCTTTACTCTAGTCTAGCCTGACCTGGAATTCACTCTGTATTCTCAAAGTGGCCTCGAACTCACAGCAATCCTCCTACCTCTGCCTCCCGAGTGCTGGGACTAAAGGCATACACCACCACACCCAGCTTGTATGCTCCTATTTTATGTTGACAACTTCCATAATAACAGACAATAAACCATGATAATTCCCTCCCCTCCCCCACTTTTCCCTTCACAAATCCACTCTCCATCATATACCCTCCCCGTCTCAATTAGTCTCCCTATTATTTTGATGTCCTCACTTTCTCCTCCTATTATGAGAGCTTTCTGTAGGTAGTACTAGGCACTGTGAGGTCATGGATATCAAGGCCAAATTATGACTGAAAGACTGCATTGTAAACAGTCCTACTCTTCCTTTGGCTCTTATATTCTTTCCACCACCTGGTTTGCAATAGAGCTTTTAAAAGTGTAATAGAGATATTTCAGTGCTGAATACTTCTCTGTCACATCTTCTTGGCATTAAAATGCCCTTTGACTCATCCCAATGGTCAACACCATCTGAAAAGAGAAGCATCTTTAACCAAAAATCAGAGTAGCATTAATATATGGGTATGCATGTTAAAAAGAGTGCTTAGAGGCAGTATGGTGAGCATAATATATTCTCTTCTGAGACAGTCTCTAGCCCTAACCAACCAGCTGGTCTTCTGGTTCACCTGGGCCAAAAGATTGCCCACAACCCTAGGTTGTGGTATAGCTGGATCATATAGTAAATCTATTTTTAGCTGTCTCAGGAACCTCCACACTGATTTCCACAATGACTATACCAGACTACATTCCCACCAACACTGTAGAAGTGTTCCTCTGTGTTTGCATCTGCACCATCATTTATTATCATTTGTTTTCTTGATGATAGCCATTCTGACAAGAGTGAGATGGAATCTCAAAGTAGTTTCAATTTGCGTTACCCTGATGGATAAGCATGTAGAACATTTTTAGATGCTTATAAGCCATCTGTACTTCTTCTTTTGCAAACTGTCTATTTTTAATTGGGTTGTTTGATTTCTTATTATTTAGTTTTTTTAGTCCTTTGCATATCCTGGATATTAGTCATCTGTCAGATGGCAAAGATTTACTCCCATTCTGTAGGTCTTTGCTCTTTTCACAGTGTCCTTTACTGTACACAACGTTTGTAATTTCATGAGGTCCCAGCAGTTGATTAGTGGTTTTATTTCCTGAGCAAGTAGGGTTTTATTCAGAAAGTGATTGCTTATGCCAATATGTTGAAAGGTTTCAGCTACTTTTTCCTTTAGCAATTTCAGAGTTTCATGTCTGATATTAAGGTCTTTGATCCATTTGGACTTAATTCTTGTGCATGAGAGATATAAGGATCTATTTTCATTCCTCTACATATAGATATCCAGTTTTTCCACCACCATTTGTTGAAGAGGCTGTCTTTTCGCCAATGAATATTTTTGGCATTTTTGTTGAAAGTCAGATTGTTGTAGCTTCCTGGACTTATATTTGGGTCCTCTATTCTGTTCCATTTATCTATGTGTCTGTTTTTGTGTCTTCAGGTGGATAGTTAAGTTACTAATTTGAGATTTCCTTGTATTTGTTATGAAGGCATTTAGTGCTGTAAACTTTCCTCTTAGAACTTGCCTTCATTGTGTCCCATAAGTTTTGGTATGTAGTGTTTTCATTATCATTCAACTATAGAAAATTTAAAATTTCCATTTTGATTTCTTCCATGATACATTCTTTTTTGAATAGTGTGTTGTTCACTATACAGGAGCTGGTGGACTTTCTCTATTTCTCTTATTAATTTCTTTTTCTTTGTTTTAAATTTTTTCTTTTATTAATTATGCACGTCATTGTATGAGCATAATAAGCCTCCTCTCTCCCCTCTTCTCCTCCCCATTCTACTGAGGGCTCTCCTTGGTGGGGTCACTGGTATTCACGGTGGTGTCATGGATACTTCCACTAGTCTCTGTAGAAAGGACAGTCCCTCAATCAACTTCTTCTTGACATGACTTATGTTTGTCTGTTTTTTAAATTTATTTTTATTACATATAGACATATTTAGTATGCAAAAAACAAATGTTGGTACCATCCTTTCCCTCCTCCCTGCACTTTTACTGAAGAGGCCTTCCTCATTGGGGATGCAGGTCAACCCCTTTGGGGATTGTGGATCATGCATTATGAGGACAGCAGTCAGTTAGGGGAGAGGCGATGTCTCTGTGCAAAATGTCTCAACCTGTGGCTCTAACAATCTTTCCATCCCCTCTTCCGCAAAATTCCCTGAGCAATGCTGGGTGCATTTTTAATCTACTTCAGTGATGGGCTTTTAGGAGCCTCTGGATATCTGTTTTGGTAGGTGTTGAGTGTCCTCAGTGTCTATCTCCTTCACTCTTGTGTTGATAATATCAGGTTCACCAAGAAAGCAGCAATCTGGCTTATTTCCCCAGTTCCTCTGTGGTTTCAGTTGGGGCCAGGCTGAAGTACGCTGGGTCATTTATTTCCTCAGATCCTTCTCCCATCTGCAAAGGAGATGCAGAATCTTCTATTGGGAGTGAAATCATCACTGGTTAAATAAGATAACTATTATTAATTTAGAGAGAATTTAAAGGGTGTGTACCCTCTTATACGCCAAGGTTAGTAGGATCTTGATATGATTCTGACTAGTTTCCCAGTTTCAGATATGGTTTCCTTTCCACTGAGTGGATCTGTTAGCCAAACCAAGAGGAGTTGTTTTCCCACCATGGCTGTTTGCCACTATTCCACTTGTGTGAGCATCACATCAGGTTGTTTGCTTCTGAATTGTTTAGACTTTGAGTTGCTGAGACAGATGTTGGCCATTTTTCCATGGTAGCTCATGTAGTGCCTTCAAGCACTAGAGGGCTAATTCAGTCTGAGTACTGGCTCTCTTCCGGATTCTAGCCAGGTTTCTCCATGGTCCATGCCAACAGTCTGTTCAGCAGTAGGGTGTTACCATTAAGCTCTGGTGGGTAATCAAGTGCTCGACAGAAGTATGTCTTGTTTGTTTTGGGAGGTCTCTCTAATCAACAGCTCATTGTGGATATAAACGACATCCTGGTACAAGGAATTACAGGCTAGTGCCAATGGAAAAGAAAAAAGAAAAAGAGAGGAAAGAAACAGGAGAAATTTAAGGTTAGGTTTCATCTCACCCTGTCCAGCACCCCTTAATTCAGTTGCTCCCCCTAGGGTCCTCTTAAGGGTTCCTCCTTTTAGTATAACTTACAGGATACAGGATTCTATGGTACCAGTTCAGTTTGGGTTCAGTTTTGTGTTCCCTCCCCATCTTCTCACTTCCCCCATGCCTTCCCCTCCTCATTGCCCAAGACTCATGATGCCATTCAGGTAGGTTAGCAACTCTGGTTGATCCATGTCAGGAACCACAGAGGAGTGAGACCATGTGACTGTTGTCATTCTTTACTATGCGAATTTGCTTAGAATGATCTGTTTCAAGTTCAAGCATTTTTCTACAAATTTCATTGTGTCATTTTTTTCTTACTGCTGAATAGAATTCCAACATGTAGATATACCACATCTTGGTTATCCATTCATCCAATTGTAGGCACCTGGGTTGATTCCAGTTCTTAGCTATTATGAATTCTGAAGCTATAAATAATGGGTGAGCAAATACCTGTGAGCTGAGATGTGGAGATTTTAGGGTAAATGCCCAATGAAGGAATAATAGAGTCTGTTTGTAGCTCTATATTCATCCCTTTTAGTAGTTTCCATATTGATTTTCCATATGGATTTCCATAGTGGTTGTACCAGCTTACATTCCCACCAACAGTGAATGAGGGATCCTATATCTCCACATCCTTGTCAACATTTGTTTTCATTTAATATTTTTGTTGTTTGATATCCTTACTGGGGTAAGGTGGAATCTCATAGTTGTTTTAATTTGCATTTCCTTAAAGGTAGGGGTGTTGAATATTTTCTTCAGTGTGTGTTAGCCATTTGTAATTCTTCCTCTAAGAACTTATTCAGTTCTATGTCCTGATTTTCAAGTGGGTTGTTTGAATTTTTATGGTTTAGATTTTATATATATATATTTTTTTAATTTTTTTATTTATCTATTTGAGACAAACACAGAGAGAAAGGCAGAGAGAGAAAGAGAGAATGGGCACGCCGGGGCCTCCAGCCACTGCAAACGAACTCCAGACACGTGCGTCCCCTTGTGCATCTGGCTAACGTGGGTCCTCGGGAACCGAGCCTTGAACTGGGGTCCTTAGGCTTCACAGGCAAGCACTTAACCGCTAAGCCATCTCTTCAGCCCTATTGTTTAGATTTTTGAGTTCTTTGTAGATTCTAGATATTTGGCTCCTGTCAGTGGTATAGCTGGTGAAGATTTGCTCCCATTCAGTGGGTAATCTATTCTGCTCTGCTTATGGTATCTTCATGTGTGGAAAACATTTTTAGCTTCATGAGATCTCTCTGTCTTTGTAATGAAGGCATTTAGGGCTATGAATTTCCCACTTAGGGCTGCCTTCATTTTGTCTCATAAGTTTTGGTAGATTGGGTTTTCATCATCATTCAATTCTAGGAATTTTATAATTTCTTTTTTGATTTCTTTTTTTTAAATTTATTTGTTTGAAAGCACCAGACACAGAGAGAAAGACAGATAGAGGGAGAGAGAGAGAATGGGCGCTCCAGGGCTTCCAGCCTCTGCAAACAAACTCCAGACACGTGCGCCCCCTTGTGCATCTGGCTAACGTGGGACCTGGGGAACCGAGCCTTGAACTGGGGTCCTTAGGCTTCACAGGCAAGCGCTTAACCGCTAAGCCATCTCTCCAGTCCTATTGTTTAGATTTTTGAGTTCTTTGTAGATTCTAGATATTAGGCTCCTGTCAGTGGTATAGCTGGTGAAGATTTGCTCCCATTCAATGGGTAATCTATTGGCTCTGCTTATGGTATCTTCATGTGTGGAAAACATTTTTAGCTTCATGAGATCTCTCTGTCTTTGTAATGAAGGCATTTAGGGCTATGAATTTCCCACATAGGGCTGCCTTCATTTTGTCTCATAAGTTTTGGTAGGTTGGGTTTTCATCATCATTCAATTCTAGGAATTTTATAATTTCTTTTTTGATTTCTTACATAATCTATTCATAGTTTAAAAGTGTGTTGTTTAGGGCTGGAGAGATGGCTTAGTGGTTAAGCGCTTGCCTGTGAAGCCTAAGGACCCCGGTTCGAGGCTCGGTTCCCCAGGTCCCACGTTAGCCAGATGCACAAGGGGGCACACGCGTCTGGAGTTCGTTTGCAGAGGCTGGAAGCCCTGGTGTGCCCATTCTTTCTCTCCCTCTGTCTTTCTCTCTGTGTCTGTCGTTTTCAAATAAATAAAAAATGAACAAAAAATATTTTTAAAAAAGTGTGTTGTTTAGTCTCCATGAGCTGGTGGAGTTCTTTATGTGCCTTTTGTTGTTTATTTCTAGTTTTAAAGCATTGTGATCTGACATGATGCATGAAGTTATGTCAATTTTCCTGACTGTATTAAGGCATGCTTTCTGGCTTAATATATGGTCAGTTTTGGAGAAGGTTCTGTGGGTAGAAGAATGTTTATTCTGTAGAATGGTGGTGGAAAGTTCTGGACTCACCCAGTAGGAGTCTGCTATACCTCTTAAAGTACTTGAGCCCCCTAAATCTTGCCTATTTCACCCCTGGAGTTTTAGCTTGGTTAAAAATCTTCCATCTTGACTGGAAGTAAGTCCATGATCTTTTTTTAAACTATGAGTTATTTTGCACTGCTGGGGACATTTAGCAATGTCTGGAAATATTTTTGATTGCCATAGCTTGGGGGTCATGCTAGTTACTTTCCTTGTTGCTGTAATAAAATACTTGACAAAAATATCTCAAGGAAAGAGGGGTTTATTTTTGCTTACCGCCCAATGTTATAGTCTACCATGGCAGATAAGGCACAGAGGCAGCATCATGAGGAGGCTAATCATATCCATATACAGCAATAGGCAGAGAGAGAAGAATGCTTTCACTCAGCGATCTTTCTCCTTTCTATACAGTCCATAACCCCAGCTCACAGAATGTCACCACCTACATTTCTGCTGGTTCTTCACACCTTAAATAATCTAAGGTAGATAATCCCTCACAGACATGGCAGAAATGTTTTCATATTGATTCTAAATCCTATCAAGCTGATGAAAGTAACCATCATACTAATACTAATATAGAGTAGGCAGACATCCTTTGTGCTACTGAATCCTTTATGATGCTCAGAGCAGCACAAAAGTTGAGAAATTGACTTTTTAAAACAAGTTATACATTTCTAAGTCTTATGTCATATTTAACTGTTAGTCACTCTTCCATGGCCACAATAAACTCATGGTTAATTTTCATTAGCTATCTGTGATTGGTTATTCTGGCTTGCTTCTCTTTGCAGCCACTGTTGAAATGTGTAAGGTAAGTAGAAAACTTTAAGCCTGTCCAGCTTCTGTCAGAGAACTAGCACTTTGATGCATGCCACATGGCCTGTGTCTTTTGGAGGATTTTGTATTTTTTTTTTTTTTTGAGGATTATACTCAAAAAATAAATTTTCCCAAATATAAAGGGACCAAACATTCTCAAAGGAAAATTTATTTTATTTTTACTTATTTATATGTGTTAATATTGGCACATGTGTGCCACACATGTACCATCTTGCTTTATGTGGGTGCTGGGGAATTGAACTCAGGCCAGCAGGCTTTGTAAGCAAGAGCCTTTGACCTCTGAATCATCTCCCTGGTCCTAAAAGTTTATTTTTAATTATAAATCAAAAGTAAGAACGATTAACAAATTTCTACATAAATTTCAAATGTACTGATTATTTGGTCTTCTTAGAGACACTAGAGCTTCCAAAATAGAACCATGGAAATTTAGGGCTTTGCAAAGGCAGATGCTATAAAGATGCAGTGTTGAGGTTTCTGATTCAGAAAGGCTTCTGCAAAGCTAAATTTGTGCTATACTTTGACTATATGTGTAGAACTGGCCTAGGACCTAGTGTTGTGGAAACTACTGTGGTATTTTTCTCTGAGAATCTTTCATGTAGTTCTCAATTACCACTCTGTTTGTATTGGTTGCTAGGATTCTGTCTTAGAGTGGCTCTTCTTTTAGATGACATGGACACCCTTCCTCTTCATGGCCAGTGAGGACTATGTCATTGACAAATGTTATGCTTTGGCTGTCCAAAAGCTAAGGGCCACATAAATGACTGAGACAGCATTTCTCTGTTTTCTAGAATATGGTTTAATTTTCGTCACCATGGACCACCATTTGTTCCAATATGCCACATCTACAGTTGTCTTAAAGATAGAACCTTAGCCTGGGATTCCAGTAGATGTGATATTGGGGGGTATGCATCAAGGAGTAAAGGGGTGATGGCAAGAGATGAGGGAAGAGGAAGGACGTGGGCAAGAATGTGGCCTTAGCTGGAGCCTAAGCTCATTCTCATCCCACAGAATCATCTGGAGCATAAGCTACTGGCACAGAGGTCATGACTCAGGAAGTCAGAGTTCCCTGTGGTTCATTAGCCACCTGTCAGGAGGCTGTGGGTTATCCACACGCAGGTGAGGGCCAAGTAGCTTCTGATCTTTAGAGGGCTCTCTCCAGGAAAGAGGTCAGCCCTGAATTGTCATCCTCCGGAAGTACACTGAGCAGCTAGTAATGGGGACAACAGTCCAGCAAAGGTGGTCTAACTCAGTCTGCCGGCATCATGAAGCTCTTGTTTGTTTGTCTTTTTCAGTGTAATGCACGAGTCCTGGAAATGCACATAGAAGTTAACCTTGCCAAGTGGAGAATGTAGGCAGGGTGGGGGTGGCGAAGCCTGGCACTGCCAGCTCTTCACACATTGCTCGGCAACATTTACCCTTGTGCTTCAGTTTCACTTCTGTCTTTTCCATGACGTGCTATTCCCTAAAAGTGGACATTCACTCAGCCTAGAACGTCTGAAGATTGACACATTAAAGGTTCTCAATAAGCACCAACAAGACCACAGTACTGTTTACTTAGCCCACACTTTGAAGCCATGGATGAGATTCCTATATTTGGCTCATGTGCTTGGAGACCTTGGTGATGTCAGGGTCAACTTGGTCAGTGTGCTTACAGACTTCCCCCATCCGATGGAGAAAAAAACATGGACTTGTTTAATATCTTGACCATATTTACATGCAATATTGTCTCAACTCTGGAACACTTTGTCATTCTTACTTTTTAAAAACATTAATTGTTTATTTCAGAGAGAGAATGGGCATGCCAGGGCCTCTAGCCACTACAAATAAACTCCAGACATGTTTGCCTCCTTGTACATCTAGCTTTACTAGAGAATTGAACCTGTGTCCTTTGGCTTTACCAGCAAGTGCCTTAACTCCTAAGCCACCTCTTCAGACACAGTCTTAATATTTCAGTGTGGTCCAGAAAATGTTTTAAAATGTTTTTTTTAAGAACCCTAATGGGAATATAACTTAAAAGTCTAAGGTGGTTTTTAAACAAAGTAGATGGTACAAAACCATGTACACAGTACTATTTTGTAGTGTAAAAAGGGACAACGCTTACAAAAGCCAGTCATCTACTTAGTGAAAAATAATATTTATTCTAAAATAATTTAAAAATTATACCATGCAAGTGACTAATATTCCCTACTGGAAAGAGTTTAAATGTGCCAAATATTGGATTAATTCCCAGACTGCTTATGAAGTTGTCTAAAGCATGAAAAAAATTGAATTCTATTTGGCAAGGATAATCAATGTGCATTTAACTAATATCAATAAAATGCACCCATTTATTAGTATTAGAAATATGTTTTGAAGTTAATTTCTAAACACATTTTAAAAAATAATTATAATGAAAACCCTCCTGTGACATAGAAATGAAAATAATAAAACCCTGTTGACAGGAGTAAGAACAGGTAATAACAAGTAAATTTTAAGTCTCTCTAGTTGCAGAGTTGGCTTTTGTATACATGTGCAAATTACTTTACTTGTATCAATTACAAGTAAGCCCACAGAGGAGGGAAAATTAGTAATTTTAGAGTACTAAAAACCTAAATTGGTATAAACGTGGGCTGGGTGCTTCAAACTAGTACAATATTAAAATCCTTGGGTGGTCTTACTGTCATCATTGTTTGGTTGTTTATGTTTTTGATGCTGAGAATCAAATTCCAGGTTTCACACTTGTTTGACAAATGTTCTACCACTGAGCTATATCTCTAATTCCTTTTTAAAAATTATTTATTTATTTATTTATTTTGGCTTTTCGAGGTAAGGTCTCACTCTAGCCCAGGCTGACCTGGAATTCACTATGTAGTCTCAGGGTGATCCTCCTACCTCTGCCTCTCAAGTGCTGGGATTAAAGGTTTTTGTTTATTTATTTGAAAGCGATGGACAGAGAGAAAGAGAGGGATAGAGAGAATGGGTATGCCAGGGCCTCAAGCTGCTGCAAACAAACTCCAGACGCGTGCACCCCCTTGGGCATCTGGCTAATGTGGGTCCTAGGGAATTGAGCCTTGAACCGGGGTCCTTAGGCTTCACAGGCAAGCGCTTAACCACCAAGCCATCTCTCCAGCCCTAAATCTCTAATTCTTGTAACTCAGTTTGTTTGTTTGTTTTTATTTTGAGACAAAGAGAAAAGGAGAGAGAGACAGCAAGAGATGGAGGGAGAGAATGGGTGGGCCAGGTCCTCTAGCCATTGTAAAAGAACTCCAGACACGTACATCGGGATTACGTGGGACCTAGAGAATCGAACCTGGGTACTTAGGCTTCACAGGCAAACGTCTTAACCAATAAGCCATCTCTCTAGCCGATATCCCTGTTTTTATCTTTAATTATTTATCATGTATTTATGAGTGTCTACTAAGTATAATATGCTAGATTCTGGGAGAGAAATAGTAAGCAGAAGGAAATGATTTATATTCTAGAAATACAAATAATAAATGGAATAACTGATCTTAAGGAACAAAATTTTAAATGGTGTCAGGGAAGGTTTATCAGAGAAAGTGGTCCTTGAGCTGGGTTCTGAGGGATTCTTAGAAATGTGTGAGGTGAAAGGGTTGAGGAATAAAAGAGAGTGAACATTCCACACAAACAAAATGTCATCTGAAGAAGCTTGTGACATAACAGACTTGTTCAGTGAGCAGGATGCAGGGCAGTGGACGTGAGAGGATATGCACAGGGAGAAGGAATAGAGTGGACTACAAGAAGACCTTATGGGCCGGCTGAGGGTTCAGGCCTTACTCCTAAACTAATAAAAGACAGGTCATTGTTTTAACCTGGAGGGTTATATGGGTATATTTGCACATTAAAATGTCATTAAAGGGCTGGAGAGATGGCTTAGCCCAGGACCCACAAAACCCAGATGCACAAGTTGGCACATGTGTCTGGAGTTCATTTTCCGTGTGTGCCATTCTGTCTTTATTTGCTTCTCTCTCTTCCTCTCTCATAAATAAATAAAATATTTTAATAAAGGTCATTACACCATTGACAACAAATCAGCCAACAATCTAAAGCCAGTTACAGGAAGAGGAAGATGGATAGGCTGAGAGCAGTGTTTGGCACACGTCCATGGCTTCTTTGGGCTACACGTCACTAGAAGCGATGACAGGTAGGTACAAAGCCGAGGATGAAAATGTCACAGGTGGCTGGCTTGGCTGGACACGAGGCACTGGCTGAACCAGAGGTGCTCGAAGAGGGCCACATGCAGGAGAAGGAGAAAGGAGTCTTAGGCATGAGTTCTCATTCAGAAGCAGAACCACCTGGAGGCATGAGCGATGGCACAGTGGGCAATGAACCTGCCGCCCAAGCATGGGCATCTCGTTTGCATCCCCAGGGCGCATGCAGGAGCTGGGTGTGGCGACTCACACCTGTCATCCCAGCACTGCGGTGGCAGAAACAAGATGACCCCTGTAACTTGCAGGGATTGACTGAGGATAGCATCTGATATCCATATACACATGCACACACACTTGCACCCACACACATGAACATACATACACACATGCATGCACTCCACACACAAATACACATGCAAGAAAAAATTAGAGCTATCCAATGAGTAAGCTAAGTGAATACGTAACCCAGAGGGGAAAAAAAATCAAGACTACGAGTGCAGAGTAACAGAATGAAGACCAGACAGTGATTTAAGTGGTACAGACATGCTTATATATACCAGATCAAAGAAAAAGTGTAAATTGAGTTATGCCTGATAAAGTGAAAATATCTTATGAAGTTAATACTGAAGGGAGATAGGAGAACACTATCTAGGTAGCTTCAGTTATGACTGAGGCCCAGACAGAACCAAGAGATGCCACCTCACATGCCACCCCACCCTGACACAAGAACGGATCTCTTGGCAGGAATGAAAGTCATGTCTGATTAAGACTGTTCTACAGCGCCCTCTGTTGCCAACAGCCTAGCATGCTACCTAGACAGATGGCCGAGGTGGGCAGGCCCAGATGGGCTGGCGCTGGGGTCCACCCTATAAATCTTCAAACCAATGGGATCTTGCCCTTTATTATAAAGGGTCTCATCTTCATCCTGCCTTGCCTTTTTCCTCTTTACTGAGCTGTCTCTGGATTCCTTCTCATCTCTGCTTGAATGCATGTCAGTCTAGCCAGGCAGGAACTTTTCTGCTTGCTTCTGCTTTACAATTTGGGGTAACTTCTCATTTTGATACATGCATCTGCCACGTGCACATTTCCTTTACACTCTCGATCTACCAAGTGGGTGCTCTCACTAACTCCAGACCTGCTACCTGTGTGATTTTTTTTAAACTCGGGATATCCATGAGCGTAACTCTCTTCATACTCATTTATCCTCTGAATTTCTTCATCTATAGTTTTGTATTTTCTCACTGCAATTCTTTCTTAAGTCACCACCATTTGCTCTTTTAGCTTTCTTCCATGGGGAAAGCACATGGCTGATGCCGCGGCGTCCCTTTTCGATCTCCTTACACAGGCTCCTACATCCTGTCCTCCATGCGCCCATGGCTCTACTCCAGTCTTTCTTAGAAAGCTTCAAGTTCTCTTAGGGGAGCTTTATAAATTATCCTTCACATGTTTGTGGCTCTATTCCAGTCTTTCCTTAAAAACTTCTATTTCTCTGGACTGCAGGGATGGCTTAGCAGTTAAGGCATTTACCTGCAAAACCAAAGGACCCGGGTTCAATTCCCCAGAACCCATATTAGTCAGATGCTCAAGGGGGCACAAGTGTCTGGAGTTTGTTTGCAGTGGCTGGAGGCCCTGGAGCACCTATTCTCTCTCTCTTTCTCCCTCCCTCTTTCTATGTCAAATAAAAATAAATAAATAAATAGTTAAAAACTTCTATTTCTCTTAAATGAACCTTATGAACTTCTATCTAACTGTGTGTTTTCTACATCCCACGCGTTTATGACTCTGCTCCAGCCTTCCTTCCTACATCCCACGCTCCATTAAAATAACCCCATAATTTGTGATTTCTCCCTGAATAAACCCAATAATTCATAATTTATCATTTTTGAGTCCATATTTATCAATTATTTGTTAAATGTAGAACAAAATTTAAACTTGAGGTTTATAAATTTGGGGAAACCCTCCTGAACCCCCAAATCCTGCATAGATACTAGGGAAAATACATGCTTTTGAATACTAGAAATATTAAAGCCTGGAGTTTAATAAACAGCATTGCATCAAAGCAAAAGACCAGAGTCAAAACTGCTAGTCTTTGGAATCTATCCCCACTTTTCAGGAAAGAGTAGCTGACTGACAGGTGGGGAAGAATCATGAAACAAAAGCTATCAGTATTGGAAGTTGGAGGGAGGTTGGGTGAAGAAAAGAGGTAGAGTTTATGGTTCTGTCTGTTACGATGACAAGGGGCTGGGAGAGGGGTTAGGGGAGGGAAAACCTAAACTAAAATTGTTATGAAAAAGCCATATGGCTATTACCTTCTTTGTTAGCTAATTAAAAATATACATGTTTTTTTAAAAAAGGCAGTTTGGGCAGAAGTACCTTGTAGGGTGGATAATGCTGGGCCAAGAAGCCACAGGTTGTTACAGGGAAAACCCTAGTGCCAGGGAAGAGATACTTCCCAGTGAGTTGTTGGTCCAAAAGACCCTGAGACACCCCCAAATAATACAGGCTATTACCAAGGCTTTGGGCTGCAACCTGGCACTATGTGGCAGGACCCTGTTGCTGAAGACATCACATGCTTCAGTGGCAGGGCAGAGAGGAATCAAGCCAGTGCTGTTTTAGAAGCCTCCTTCCCAATGGCAAGCCGTCATAGCGCTGGAAAGTGCTCCGCAGCCTGGTGGGGGAGAAACATCATGGAGAGTCTTAACCTGCAGCAGACCCTGTGAGCTACACAACCAACCTGCCAGGCAAGACGTCACCACTGGTGCAATGGTGACATGTCTGTTATGGGGCTAACCAACTAGTCTCTGATTGGATTTCAGTCTTGCTCCATGGGAGGGAATTCATAACTGGTACTGAAAACCTACTTAAACACCCATGGCTGAGAATGTAATAGGCCCTGTCAAGGAAGTTGCTACTATTGCTTGGCTAAATGGATATGGTGCCCATCAAATTTCACTCTAAATATTTATGTTTATTCCCATAGATCAGTGTTGCTCTCCTCTTTTGCAGTTGGCAATGACCACGGGGGGACTCTAAACTCATCAAGTGCTGACAATAGTTCTCAGAGCTAAACAAGTGCAGTGGTTTGGACAGAATAGATGCCCCCAAAATATTCAGTTGTTTGCTGTAGTTTACATCTGCTGGCTACCTGGCTGGAGGCAATGTCACTGGGTGGATCTTAAATTGTGGTGGTGGGTTTCAGATTTCAATCTAAAGATATGCAAAGTGTGCCTCGCTGGAGTTCCTGAAGTGTGCTGTGGCTTTTGACCTTTAGACTTGTACTTCTCTCTCTCTCTCTCTCTGTTTGGACCTGTGAAGGCAGGCCAGCTTCTTCTGCCATTATGGAACTTCCCCTGGATCTATAAGCTTCAATAAATCCCTTCCTCCATAACTGTGCCTGGTCTGAAAGTTTATCTCAGCGAACCTAAATCTGTCTGCTACAACGAGACATCTGTGCCATGCCCTTCAAGGCTCACAGAACACTGCCGAACCACAGGGACCAGTGGGTGGGGAGGAGCGCTGTGGAACATGGTCTTCTGGACAAGACATAGCCACTGCTTTCGTGACCACACAGTGCCTGTCGTTACCTGCACAGCACTGGGCTTGTAGACATTCCATTATGGTTGATAGCAGAGTTCAAAAGGTACATCAAAATAGAAGACAGGTTACTTGGAAATAAGGGGTTAAGTAGAAAGGGATGGGAGAGAGGAACAAAAGGAAGTAATGGAGCTATGATCAAAATGTACTGTATATAAAAATTGTCATCAAAAAAGTCTTAGAAAGATAACAGTGTTACTACCAAAATAATCACGTTATGCTATGTTACCTTCCAACTAACACCTGAGTATGTTCAAGGTCAGTAAACTTCATTATAAAAATAACATATCAGTGAACTCATGATAGCACAACAATAATATACTAATTTTAATGGAATTATAAGAGTCAAGTAGAGGCATCTTCATATAGAAATGTATGCATACTTGCTTAAATTGAAATCACAGATAAGTTATAATTTTATCAGAAGAGCAAAAAAATGCAAAGAAAGTCCTGAGTCATGAGTATCTGTCTCCACTCTTCAGCATGTCTAACTTTGGTATTTGAAATTTCATCTGAAATTTCCCTTCATCTTTTTAAGCTTCCAGACTCAAGAACCAAATAGCTATATGGATTTGTCACAGAGCTGGTGGGATTTGGTTTCCCTTCTATAATAATGTGTTCATTGAAATCTGAGTAAGAAACCAAGCTTTGCCCACTGTGCCAGCCTCACATACCTTTTATAGGCTGAGGCATAGGATTCATGGCTTCCTGCCCTGCAAGAGTGAAGCACTACTGCCATACCCTATAGAGCAATCCACAGAAATCTGTAAATGAGCAGAAATAACCTCGAGGGAATCTCTTTATGAAAGAGCATCACCTAGTACATGTCTGAGATAAGAGCTTGGAAGTTCCTGATACTTTGAAATTCTAGGACTTAATGTTCCCTTTCAAGAAAAATTATTCAAGAAAAAACAACTTATTCTGAAAGAAAAATACCTCACTAGAAAATTCAAGACAATTTCAAAATCTTTACCAATGATCTAACTAGAAGAATAAGCCAAATAAAGGTTGAGAAGTAAGTTTTGGTCAGTTTGTATAACATGCAGGCTGTGTTAAATTTTCTCCAACCCCAGGGACAACATTAGGGGCAGTTTTCAAATGCTCATTCAGAATTAAATTATTTAATAATGAACGGGGAGCCAGGAATGATGTCCTACATCTGTCATCCCAGAACTCCCTGCGAAGCTGAGGCAGAAGGATCATAATTTGAAGACCAGCCTGGACTACATAACAAGACCTTGCCTCAAAAACCAAACATTAACGGCAGTGTTTGGCTAAGATGCAAAGCCCTTGGGTACAATCTCCAATATGACCAAAAACCACCTTCTTGAACATTAATGCAGAAAGGAGCCATTTTTGTTCAGCCGGAATCAGATCTAAATTTTCACACAAGCAGGAGACTTTGGAAATGCTGACTTTAGTTATAAACTTTATTTTCTGATACAGTTCACAGTTTATACATGGTGCGTTCCACCACATGAGCCTGCAGGACAGTTACTCAGGAAACGGGTGTAGCTTTCTTCCTAAAAACAGCCTGACTTTCTAAAATTTTGGTTAGAATTCTTTAGGTTTATAAAAGTACTTTCAGCAAGTTAACTGAATATTTACATGTCTAGCTTAATTTTGGAAAATAATCTATTAGTCTGTTTTAAAGGTCCTGGATTTATTTCTTAAGACCTAATCTGAATACCATCTTTTCAAATATGCCTACTACTCTCCCAAAAGATAGAAGAAATCAGTTTTGCAATTATTTTTAAGGAGATAATTTCCTTTCTGCATTTTAAAAATTATATATATATACAATGTACAGCAGATCTAAGTATGAAAATAAAGGAGAGGGTAGCAATTTACTGGGTTCATTTACTGAAACTTTTCTGAGTCTCAGAAACATCCGAGGAATTACAGGATATAAATTTAAACTCAGAAGGATTATCAGCCTTTTATATCTTAAAAAAAATAACTCTCAAGGTTTAACTTGTGCTATAACAGCGTTTTCTATAATGCCAGAGATGAATTCTGCCTGCAGTGTACAAGTATCCGTGTGCAAAATCACAGTGGCCCCAATCTCAGCCTCTGCTCTCACACCTACTAACAACTCCAAAGGGACCTGTGGGTGGCTAGAGCCCTGCTTTCCCTCTCCCTGGGCATCACCCCAGTCCCCAATTTGGCAAAAGTCACTCAAGAAAGGGAAATAAGCCTTTCATACATCAAACAAACAATCCGAAGCTGGCAGTGTAAGGTTTAGTAGCGACTTCTCCTGGCACTTTGCCACTCTTCCTTCATCAGAACAGACCCATGCAAACGGTCTAAACCACCTCCAGCGATTCTGATTTCAACGGTTTTGTTCTGATTATTCATACATATGAGCTTTATTTCCTTTTCTGTCTTTAAAAGGTTCAGTTACTAATAAATGATGAATTCCCAATACTGCCAGGAAAGAGGGATCTGTTGGGGAGCAGCCAGTGTTACCAGCCTGGTAACAATTATGCTATGTATGTACTTATGTAGAATTGTACCGTGGGTACCTGAGTCAAATAAATCCTCAGAGGGCCATCCCTGCGCCTCTCTGCAGTGCCTCCACCTCCAGCTTCTGCGCGGTGCTTCAGGGGCCTTCCCTCCGCTGCTATGCCGACAGCACCTCACTCACGCTACACACTGCTCCCGGCGGGGGGGGGGGGGGGGACAAAGTCGGCAGAGGTGCACCTCGGGGAAGGGGCGGGGAGGGAGAAACCACGTGTCAGCTGGAGAAAGTTCTGTTTCTTCATAAGGTAAGGCACTGTCAGAAAATTTCTTAGGTAAAAGGCTGCATAAGAATTTCTTGGCCATTTACAAATAGAAATGTTGTCATCTATAAATGGTCCGTATCCAGGCTCAGCTAGGTAAACCCTGAAAAGTCAAGGACTGATCCCTCCAAGCTACGCTGTCATCAAAAACAGTCACCATCACTCATTCTGAGGCCTCGTGGCACATCAGGGTAAAAGGTGGGGGCAGGGAAACAGTCTGGGCACAAAAAAAGGCATCAGACATTGCTTAGCCTTCCACTTGTAATAAAGTGGATGTCTCACAGCCTCCTCAGAGAGAGTGCTGGCTTAGGACTCCAACACCCTGGGTGGCAGGTGACCAGGATGGGAGGAGTGTCTATCTGCTTTCCCTTTCCAGCTCATGCACAAGGTTTAAATGCTACCAGCAACAGTCACAGAGAGCCTAGAGAAGTCCTCCCCTATGGCTGTGCCTCAGGCTCTTCCACAGAAGAGCTACTTAATGTTTTCGATCACGGCTATCTCTTCTCCAGCACAGTGTGGCGTCAGACCGTTCAGATAGATGCTTTCCGTCTTCAGTAGGGGAGGCAAGACGTCCCTCTCGCTGGTCAGATGGTTCACTGACAGGGTCCTCCTGCAAGGAGTCAGCTCCTGGCTGTGGTTCCCAGCCAGCTCCGCAGACAGCTTCCGCTTCACAGAGGTGGCACGCTGGAATTTGTCATAGATCTCCACGCTCAGCCGCCTCCGGGTTTCTTTAAACTCGGCCGTGACGTTGGCTGTCCACTCCGCAGCATGTGCTCTAAACTCTCCCACCTGGAGCACAGAGGCGGATAAGAAGAGGAGGAGAGATCAGCATGGGGGGCTGCACCTGTGTGCTTCTGTTCATTTGGGTTAGGCTCCTCCCCAGGAGATGGCGGGGCCTGACAGCTGTGTACTTAGGGAGCTTGCTTGGGGCAAGTCTATTTAGCGCAGACGTGGCTCTAAAAGCTAGTATGAACTCAGATGGCTGAGTAGGTAAAGCTCCTACCTCACAAGTGTGAGGACTGGTGTTCAGATCCTCAGCACCCGTATAAAAATGGGATGGTCATAGTGGGGCCCCTAAAAGCCCAGCATTCAGGAAGCAGAGAAGGGATCACTGGAGGAAAACAGCTGGCCAAAGTAACTGAATCCACAAGCTCTTGACTAAGTGAGACCCTGCCTCAGTAGAGTGATGGAGGAAAACGCCTGGCATCACCCACTGGCCCCACCTACACCTGCACACCCATGCACTCACACACAGGCACACAGGAACCTGAACACATGCACACTCGTGTGCACACATACACATACATGCAAAACAACCAATCTAGTATGCATATAAGCTGTAGAAATCAAGTTATATTTCAGAGGCACTGGCTGTGCTTGCTTTTAGCCCATGAATTCTGTCAGAAACTTCAGACATCATACAAGGGAAATATCTACATGTTTTCAAAAACATTTGCAGTATCTGTGCTGTTTTCAACCATGTAATGTTTCAAGACCTGGTTTGGAGGCAAGGTGGAGAGAAATGGCAGAAGGAAAGCTCTGGAATGTGAACCCAGGTGGCCTGGGTGGGTTCCTATAGCTGTGATGCTGTTCATTCAAAGTGTGAGCATGGGCTTTGGGGCTCAGAAACGGATCCGTCTCAAGTTGGCCATTTAGGAGTTCCTGAGTTCCTAAGTGAGCAATAAAATATTTTTTTCTAGTGGGGAGGGGGGAGAACATGGGCACATCAGGGCCTCTTGCCATTGCAAATGAACTCCAGATGTATATGCCACTTTGTGCGTCTTTCTTTATGTGGACAGTGGGGAATGGAACCTGCGGCCAAGAGGCTTTACAAGTTAGTGCCTTAACTGCTGAAACCATCTTTCTAGCTTTTCTCTAGCAGAGGGGTGGGCAATAAAGTATTTTGTTTCTGTTTTTAGGAAAAGCAAAAAAATTAAAATGAGAACAGGCAAGTCTATTTTGAGGTCCCATTGGACAACGGAGAGGTCTGAGGCAGTTTCCCAGCGAGCTTCTGTGCAATTAGTGAGTTGATTGCCCTGTGTGGCCTGTGGTTTGGGTTGTAGAGCCTGTGTTTCCATGGAAGCCTGGTTGGATTGACGGACTCCATAAATTGCAAGAACTAATGGATTCTATGTCATGTCATTCTCTTTTGAGGGTTAAAGAAAATTTCCAGGTTTCAAGAAGTCACAGAACAAAGAACTTGATCCATGATGTAAGCCCCTTAGAGGGCCTTTGAAAATTATGTATTTGTTGTATCCTACACTAAAAAAGGACCAGGAACTTTACAATTAATGTTCATAACCAGGATTTGATCATGGGTAATAGTCTAGAATAATCTCCCCCAGCATTCTTGAATCCTGTCTGGGAAAAGCCAATGAAGTCATGGCTTATTGTGCTTTTGTCTTGCACTTGTCTGGCAAGAATGTCACAGTAGCTCTGTTTTGTTTTGTTTTTTAATTTATTCTTTCTGTATTTTTAACTTTGACATAAGAAAAATAACTGATGGGTTATAAATTTCTATACATATCTAACTGATAAGGAGGAATAAATATGGACATATACTACAAGCTAATGGATGCATATAGTTATCTAGCTATAGGCGTTAATATATATGTGTGCAAAAAAACAAAAACAAAAACAAAAAAACAGAATGGGTTCTTCACCTGAACTGGGGAATGGGAGTACATGGCACATCAACTCAATTTCATGCATCACACACACCTTTGATGATCTACTTTTCGTTTTAAAATCCTAACAAGAAGTAGTTGCTTATTATATGGGTCTGTCTCTGAGGAAAGGCAAGCTAGAAAGGCAAAAACTTTGTGGCATAGCCATTGGAGTGGCCCGACATATCCTCCTCTTGGAGCAAGTCAGAGGCAACCTGCAGGTAGGGAGGTGCTCTGCTCGCTGCAGGATAGCCTGGGGAGGGCTCCCTCTCGTAAGGCTTCCTGGCCAGTGAGAACAGATGATCAAACATTTACCCTGCTTTACTCTCAGGTCAGGAAGACACAGGCACTACCTATCAGTGGCAATAGAAACCAATTCACACAGATTTGATTCCCTACTAATCCCAAACACACTTAAAAATCATCTTCCATAGTTTATATCTATTTTTCTTTTTCCTACATAGAATTTATGGTCAAACTATGAGTGGTTCAGATTAGCAACCATCTATACACATATCTAAGGCATCTAAAGTCTGGCACAAGAGAAACATATTGAACTATATTCAGTGAGCTCACATCCACAAGGTTTGAAATAATACTTTTAACACAAAAAGTTAAGAGATTTAGTTGTTTGTCAATTTCACCTGGATTTTAAAGACTTAAACTGCAAACAGGTTTAAAAATTGCTGATAAATTTAAAATTTTAATAATATTGTCTCAAATAAAATAGTTATCAATTCCAACCTGTTAATTAGTTACTATTCTAGCTTACTTTATAAGCCATTCATTCTAATCAGTGTAAAAAAAAAAATTTCACTGTATAACCCAGGCTGTCCTTGAACTTGGTTCATCCTGCATCAGATTCCCAATTGCTGGATTGACTACAGACATGTGTCACCAGGCCTGGCTCAATGCAAAACATAAAGTTTATTATATAACAATAATTACTAATGAAAATTAAAAGGGTTCCACCTAATTTTTGTTGGATACAGGCAGGGACCTGGATTAAGGCAAGCCTAAACTGCCAGACCTGACTAAGGGTTGCCGGCTGCAGAGGAGTCACAGCAGCCTGAACTGATGGATACATTTAAGGTACCAGAATGGCAGGGGAGCTCCTCTCCCCCATTTTCAGGGGTTGCAGTGAGCCTGGACCCCCAGACAAAAATCTTGAGCCCTGAGATTAGCAGGAAGTAGGGACACTCCCTCTCCAAGCCCGGGACACCTGGATGTCCTGATAAGACTTAGGCTTCACAGCCCTGTGACCTTTGGCCAGTTGCCAACTCCTTATATGGTATCAGCAAGCAGCCTTCACACAGCCCATCCTCTTGCAACCCATACCTTTTCTTGCCACTATAGATACACTACATATATCACCTGATTCTCTCCCTACGTTCTGGAATGAACATCCCTATATGCCAACTAGGCATCGCCAAGCAACCTTTGAACACACCAGTACCCTTAGGATCCTCTTCCCACTCTCTCTCAACTGTGAGGAAGAGGGGGCAGAAGGAATGTCAGAGCCACACATTGGGTCATGATACACAGACACATTTCCTCCTACCCATAACTAAGGGCTAACTCCACAATGCATGACCCATATACCGCAACAAGGAGGGGCCAGGGGGAGAGGGGAGGACAGGGAGAAGGCTAACAATGGTACCAACTTGACTGTATTCACTGAGTACAAAACTAATTAATAAAAAATAAAGAAAGAAACAAAGAAAAACAAACTCAGTGCCCTGACACGTAACTGAACTGTTAGAAGCTAATTTCTGGGTACTTCTTCCCTCACACTCATGATTGCTCAAGACCCTGCTCTGCAAGTTGCCTGAACGTCTCTGAGGAACTGTGGCCCCCAGGATCCAGGGACTCACGATCTTTACCCTTATGTTACTGATGATTGTGTAAAGAAAAGATATCCACTCATTTCATTTCACAATTCCTTTTATGAACTTTCCCTAGTGGTATGTTTAATGTAATAAAGACAGAAGAACAATGTATATATTTGTTTTAATGTCTGTGAAAAAATGCAAGAATCAGGTATAACATCTATAGACAAATGGTGAACCAAAAAGAATTGCTTGCCTATAGGACATCATCTTGCCAGTTGCTTGGTCATGCCTCAAGTCTGCGCTGATGGACTCATAACTTAATCTTGCAATTGCCTTCATTTCAGTTACCAGCCTCTTCATTAACCCTTAACCTCTATGAGCAGAAAGGCTTCTGTCCCTCCCAGGACTTACTGCCCTTTCCTTTGGTAATGGTCACATCCTCTTGCATACTTATTTAGAAAGTATTTTTATTATAACAGTTGCACTTTGCCTATCAAAATTCAAATGTTATTCTGCTCACTCTCTCTCTGTATACATGTCCTCAGCATCAGGTACCTGATATGCAACATACCTTTTTCTCTTTTTCTTTTTAAAATAATTTCATACATATATGCATGCTATAGATTGATCATTATTGCAGTCAGGTTTGCATTGCTGATAGAAATCACCCAACCAACAGCAGCTTGTGGAAAGAAAAGAGTTTTATTTTGGCTTACAGGCACAAGGGGGGAGCTCCATGATGGCAGGGAAAATGATGGAATGAGCATATCATGGAAGTCACCCCCTGGCCAACATAAGGTGTACCATAACAACAGGAGAGTATACCAAACACTGGCAAGGGGAAATTGGCCATAACAGTCATAAGCCTGCCACCAAACAATACACTGCCTCCTAAAGGCCTTAATTTCCAAATTTCCATCATCTGGGAACCTAGCATTCAGAACACCTAAGTTTATGGGGGACACCTGAATCAAACCTCCACAATCATATAGACTCCTAATTATCTCTTTTATCCCATTTTGAGTCCAATGGAATCCCTTTTCCTTTCCTCCACATACTAATGGATATATCATTGAAAAGATGTCTTAGCAGCCATTGACTGCCAATAGCTCCTCAAGGAGAGTGGGAATTCAAAGACCCTTCCCTAGCCATGACAAAATGTTGGCAGGTCCTATCTCGTGCAGGTGACCAGGGCTCTCTGAGTTTGTGAGTGCAATGCCCATAGCAAGTTTCACCAAGAGAGAGCTCCACAGCATTCCTCCCACCCTCTGGCTCTTACATTCTTTCTGCCTCGCCTTGTCAGCGTTTCCTGGGCCTTAGGAGGTAACGAAATAGATGTCCCATATAGGGATGACCCTCAGATTTCCAATAATATCTATGAAATGAATGAATATCTCACTAAAAAATGAAACTTTGTATTCTCACACCTCCCTGGTAACAGTTAGTAGTTATACAGCCTATGTGTTACCAATGATTTTCTTTCTTTCAATATTTGATAATCTCACTGTGTTCTATAATCATTATTATCATTAATATATTTCAAAGCAATGGTTATATATTAAACAGATAGGGAAAATGGATTTTTAAAATCCAACTTTAGCCCTATCTCCATGTTAGTGCTCATTACTCTTTTGTGATGTCTGTAAGCTCCTAGCATCCATAGGAAGATGGGTAAGTATGATTTCATCATTCCCCTCTTGCTGGAATTTGAGTGGCTCCCTTCCTTCCTTCCTTCCTTCCTTCCTTCCTTCCTTCTTCCTTCTTTCCTCCCTCTTTCTTTCTTCTTTATTTTGGTATGTTTGAGCTGTTAGAAATAACACTCCAGTGAATATTCTTGCCTTTGCTAAGGTTTTTGAGTCATTACTGTTATTGAAAACGCAGACAAATGACATGAATATTTTCCAATTTTGCAGACACTAGAATTTCTGTCTGATTTTACTGGGGAAGCAGACTAGCTGGAGCTCAATCTCCAAGCCTGGAAGCATGACCTACCACATGGTCACCACAACATCTCCATGAGCTGGGGGACATGATAGAATCTACCCCTCAGTACAGTTATTCTACAGATCAAATCGGTTAATATTTGGTGGGGGTCTCATGTGTGTGTCTCAGTATGTGCATGCCACAGCTTGTGTATTGAGGTCAGAAACCAACTTTATGGTCTCCCATTTCCTTCCATCTTATTATTTTTTTTGATATTTTTATTTATTTACTTGAGAGAGAGAGAGAGGGATACAGAAATAGGCAGGTAGAGAGAGAGAGAGAAAGAGAGAGAGAGAGAATGCACCAAAGCCTCCAGCCACTGCAAATGAACTCCAGATCCATGCATCCTCTTGTGCATCTGGCTAACATGACTAATGGGGAGGCGAACCTGGGTCCTTTGGCTTGGCAGGCAAGCACTTTAACCGTTAAGCCATCCCTCCAGGCCCCATCTAAATTTTTTTTTAATTTATTTATTTATTTAAGAGCGACAGACACAGAGAGAAAGACAGATAGAGGGAGAGAGAGAGAATGGGCGTGACAGGGCCTCCAGCCTCTGCAAACGAACTCCAGACGCGTGCGCCCCCTTGTGCATCTGGCTAACGTGGGACCTGGGGAACCGAGCCTCGAACCGGGGTCCTTAGGCTTCACAGGCAAGCGCTTAACCGCTAAGCCATCTCTCCAGCCCCCCATCTAAATTTTTGAGGCAAGTTTTCTCATTATTTACCATGGCTTCATTCCCTAGATTAGCTGGCCCACAAGCTTCCGGGAGACTCTTCTGTCTGTCTCCCATCTCACCACAGCTGTGCTGGCGTTGCAGCTTCTGCTCTGACATCAGGTGTGGGGATGTGGATTCAGCTAATGCTTGTGTTTTCTCCACCAAGCTACCTCCCAGCTCTGAGATAGTATTTCTAAGAGAGTAACTCTGAGCACATGCAGAATTTCACATGGTTCCACCACATACCTGTGTTAATGAGGTGAGCCCTCCTTAATAAGGGTGCTCATTGAGAATTATTTTCAGACTCAGAATTCCTGGCAGCTGTCAGTATTGCTTCTCTGAATAGTCACATGGAAGTTCTGCTTTTCCATGGCCAAAATAGACCTGATGACTGGCACCCTACAAAATGTTTGGCAACTCAATCGCTCTTCACTATTCTTAACACTGAAATGGCTGTGATAAATTGGAAAAGAACACACAGTTCCTTATTGTTTGGCCTTTGTGTGAATTTTCTCAAGAAGTAAATTTCATAAAGTTCCCACACGTCACAGGCTGCTTGTGCACACAGAAAACTCTGCAGAGCCGAGAGCTCAAACAAGTGTGTGGTTTCTGCCAATTAGGAGAAGGTCAAACTCAAGCAAAGTTCAGACTTGCTGGAGGCCATAAGTTTCTTTAACATCTTGACTTTAATTGACTTAATTTGTGGCAGAAACAGGTATCTCTGGACACTGTGGGAAATGTTCTTTTTCAGTAGAATTTCCAGGAGTGGGAAAAACAAAACAAAACAAAACACCAAAGGCTGTAAAAGCTGAGGTGAAAATAGTCAACAATGGAGCAGGGACATAGGGTGATAACCCAGCCTTGTAAGCATTTTCTATTTACACATGGGCCACCATTTAACACTCAGATTCATTAATATAAAATAAGGGTAATCAATTACTTTAGGAGGAAAACTTAAGATGTGTGCATGTGCACATGCACATATGTGTTTTTAAAATCAAAGACCACACAATTTCTAAAATGACTAGACCAGTGTCAATATAGAGTCCATGGGCACGGCCGCTATTTATTACTTCTAAGTATCTTCTAGAGGTAAAGCACATTCAAACTGTATGGAAATTCTCTCACAGCACATTCTGTTATTGGCTAAAGATGTGTGGCCTTCATCTCCTAAAGATGCTGGAAGCTGACTCACCATCCCTGGCCACTTTTCACACCCGGGCAGGATGTCTTCCCTCTGCTGCTCTGTCTTTCCACTGGTCATGATACTGGGCCTGAGGAACAAAACTACTCAATCTCAAAGTTTGAGAATAAGGAGAAAAACGTCCCTTGGAAACCAAGCCCAGGCAAACACAAAAAAAATATATTATTTATTCCAAATTCTTTTTAAAAAAATATAACCCAACTTGGGCTGGAGAGATGGCTTAGCAGTTAAAGTAATTGCCTGTGAAGCCTAAGGACCCAGGTTCAATTTCCCAGAACCCACATGAGCCAGATACACATGGTGGCTCATTCATCTGTAGTTCATTTGCAGTGGCTAAAGACCCCGATGTACCCATTCTCATTCTCTCTCTCTCTCCCTCTACCTCTAATAAATAAATAAATAAATATACCTGACTATGTACAGTTGTCTGCCGCAATGTATCATGAATCATAAAATAACATGTAATATCCTAAAGAATCACCTCATAATAGCAACAAAATAAATTCATGAAAATGCAGTTAAAAAAATTTAGACATAAGTTCCTGAGAATATCATACAAATACGTATGTATAGACATGTAACATTTTTATTTTGTAATAATTAAACTTAATCCTTGTGCATTAAAATATTTGTGTTTAATTGTATTTTAATTTAAAAATGTAATCAGAAACTTAAGTAGCACTTCATCTCTCTATGATTAAGTCATCTACCTCATTTAGTGACAAAACTGAAAACCTAATAGTGGTTCTGGTGGGTCACAACACATGTTCCTCAGCTCACACACTTTACTGAAGAAAGAGAGCTTACCCTGCATTTCAGATACCCCTAGCTTTTGCCCTATTCTCCCAGGCATCTGAAAAGAAGATTAAGGAAGTAAAGGGCCGTGGGGCTATTGAAGAAACTATCCCTCCTGTCTAAATTAGTGGTCTGACCCCTGACCTTAGCTTACCTGAGCTTCACAGCTGCAAACTGCACTGAAGCCAGTCTTGCTTCCTCCATCAGTCTGTTGTCCTCCTCATCAGTCTGCCTGCCCTTCCCCATCAGTCTCTTCCTGTCCTCCTCCATCAGTCTGCCTGTCCTCCATCAGTCTGTCTGTCCTCCCCCATCAGTCTGCCTTTCCTCCTCCATCAGTCTGCCTGTCTTTCCCCATCAGTCTGTCTGTCCTCCTCTATCAGTCTGCCTGCCAATCTGTGTTTGTTCATAGTTTCTAAATCTAAAGTCATGGCTACTGCTCTATAGTTCACTTTTTCTTCATCAACTTTGCAAATTTGTTTTCTTTTCCTCTCATCTTACCATTCTCTGTCCCTCAGGGCTCTGGCCTCTGTATCCCTGGATCGTCACATTCTTCAACCTGTATTAATTTCCATCTACTTCCTGAAGACTCTCAGACCCACCCCAAAACTTTGCAGATTTGACCTATTTCTTCTCAGTTCCTTCACTTTGGTCCATCTACTGTGCTGTCCTGCCCAGATTACCTCAACATTTCCCCCTCCCTTCCAACATTCTCTGCAAAACACCCACCATGCCAGCCACATATACCACCCAGCCAAGTACTTTCCCTGCAGACAACAGTCCAATCCCCACTTCGCCTGTAATAAAATTCCAGCTCATCCAATAAGCTCGTGGGATCCAGGGCCTGGATCTATTGATCTAGCCTAAACTCTAACCACCTCCTCCCTCACGCTGCACTCTCAGGAGTCAACCTTCACATTTCTTTTATTTCCCTAAAAATACCACCCTTGCTATCACCTCCACAACTTGTCATTTTCTCTGTCCAGAATAATGTTTCCCATTCTTTCTGGGACATTCTCTGCTCATGTTTAAATGGACATCCTCATGGGGTTATTTTCTGATCCCCTGAATTACTAGGATTGTCTCCCCAATAGTGGCCTAAGCCTCTCGTTCTTCATGTTACCACAAATATCAGTAGGAAGGACCTGTATCAGAGACAACGAACATACTTTTACAATAATCACTTGCTATATTTCAACATTTCAGACAAATTTTCATAAATCACGTGGTTGATCAGGTGGGTGAGGTGGCTTGAATGTAAAATGTCCCCAACAGGGGCTGGAGAGATGGCTTAGCAGTTAAGCGCTTGCCTGTGAAGCCTAAGGACCCCGGTTCGAGGCTCGGTTCCCCAGGTCCCACGTTAGCCAGATGCACAAGGGGGTGCATGTGTCTGGAGTTCGTTTGCAGAGGCTGGAAGCCCTGGCGCGCCCATTCTCTCTCTCTCCCTCTATCTGTCTTTCTCTCTGTGTCTGTTGCTCTCAAATAAATAAATAAAAAATTAAAAAAAAAATGTCCCCAACAGACACATGAGTTTAAAGACTTAAGCTCTAGTTAGTGACACTGTTTGGGAGGTTTATGGAATTGTTTATATGTAGAGATTTGCTGGAGGAAGTGTCATTGGAGAGGGGCCTTGATGTATTACAGCCCAGCCCTGCTTGCTCCTATTACTTTCTCCCTGCTAATGCAAAGATGTGACACAGTCTTCCTGTTCACTCCTGCAATGCCTTCCTTGGCATGATGAAACATCCCCTCTAAATCAGTCTGGTCAGTCTGGTCAGCTTTGGGTATTTTGTCCCAGCAATAACAAAATAACTTATACAGTGGAGTAAGAAGGGTGAGTGCTCACTCCTCTGGAAGTCTGAAATTTGGAACATTTACAGTAAACTCATTTATGATCCTAGGAGCATATGACACTCCATTGGCTCTGATCGACTCTGTGGTAGATTCCCTGAGGGTAAAGGTCATAGCCAAAGTTCTTACTGAGCCCAACTTTTCATGTACTCTACATGATAATATCTTATACTGTGTTTGAAAAGTAAGAACTCTGGTCTGGAGAAATGGCTTAACACTTAACACTTTTGCCTGCAAAGCCTAAACTAAAGAACCAGGTTTGATTCTCCACTACCCACTTAAGCCAGATGTACATGGTGGCACTGAAAGGCCCAAGAATTCAGAAGCCCAGAAATATTATCACGCTTCAAGGGGAGCTTAAGCGGGCCCCCTGCATACCTCAAACTCCAGGCTTTACTCTCTGTTGGAAGCAAGTAAAGAATCCCTCTTCTCATTATATCAGAGCCCGCTCCTAATATAAAACTAGGTAAAAAGGGCATGAGATAGCCCTCAAGGATGGGAAATGAGTAATGAAGTGAACCATTTATTTGGTTTCTGTAAATAGCCTGCACCATAAGCCTTAATAGCCCACACTGTAAGCCTTAGTAGCTCGCACCATAAGCTGTAGCAGCCTGCCTCAGACCACCAAGGTCATAGGAGGCTGATACCATACTCTGCTACCCCCACCTAAGGAACTGCGCAAATGCTGACCTCCAAGGTCACAGGAGACTGGTACCACACTCTGCTACTCCCATCCAAGGACCTGCGCAAATGCTGACCACCAAGGTCATAAGAGAATGATTGGTCCACGAGGGGCTTGAACAAATTAAACTAATTGGGTCAGAAACTATGGGGTGGCACAAACTGACTGGCTAACACCCTGCGGGCTCCTGATATTAAAAAAATGATTGGTCTAATGCACAGGCTTTGTTAGAAACCCTATAAAAACTGTCCTGTTCCTGCATTCGGGGCTCTGCAGTCCTCTACCCCTGTGAGGTGTACTACTGTGGGCCCCAGCGTGCTTGGAATAAAATCCTCTTGCAGTTTGCATCAAGACCACTTCTCATGAGTGATTTGGGGTGTCACCATATCCGGGCAGAGCATGGGGACCCCCTACTGGGTTTTTTTTCCTTCAGCATGTGTATCTGGAGTCTGTTTGCAGTGGCTAGAGATCTTGGAGTGCCCTTTCTTTCTTTCTTTCTTTCTTTCTTTCTTTCTTTCTTTCTTTCTTTCTTTCTCTCTCTCTCTCTCCCTCCCTCTCTCTCTCTCTCTCTCTCGCTTAAATAAATAAATAAATAGAAAAGTAAGAGCTCAGAGTGGGGCTGCTTAGCTCAGTTGGATAAAAAGTAGGAACTCAATGAAATACATCTGCTTCCCACCCTGGTCATTAATTTTAGGGGGTTATGCATTCTGTTTATTTATTCTTCTTATAAAAATAGCAAATGTGGCAAAGTGAATAACTAGTGAGAAACTCTGACTATTGTCTGACAATACCACCTTCCCATGAAAACACCCTCAGGAACTATCTCAAGAAGCTGACCTTTGATATATTACTTCTGTACCATGTGTGTTGGTATAGCCCAGAGTGAGGAGAGTGAGAGAGAGATTTACAAGCCAAATTAATACAACAAGAATATTAACCTGCTCTAATAAAATTCAGTAATTTATAGAAACTTACTCTGGCCAAGAATTTCTAGCAAAGGAAAAAGTAAGTATGTCACAAGGTTTTGAGAAGTTTATCAGTTCTAGGAACTATATACTACTAGTATGACTATATTAAGTGATAAGGGAAATAAAATTATATTTCATGTAGCTAATCACAACTATCAGCAACAAATAATGGATATAAATAAGGACAGTAAATATGTATAAAATGAACATTATGGATTTTAACAATTATGCATATATTATATGGTAGGCTCTGCAATCAATGTTTTCTTTTATAAAGTAAACAAATTTGCTGGTGGTATTTTATCTTTGCCATCTCTCCCCTTATTGCTGTTATTATCTGGGAAAATTTAAAATACAGCACCACAGCATTAAATACATCTTGCCAGGCAGAGTTTCCAAAGGATATTTCTTTGTGCAACACAATCTAAGCATAGGGGTGTAACTAGAATCAGACTGGAATCCTTGCTTGCCAAATATCAAAGTAAAAAATATTGCTTCAGAGCTTTTTTCATTTTAATGTTATAAAGAAAATAAATGATGACTCCAACTACAGGAGTCTACATTTTTAAGTTATAACTCAACCTTATTTACAAAAGAACAATTTATTACACTTTATATCAAAGTACTATGAAGGTAACTCCTTATTCTGACTTTTACATTTGTTTACAGATCCACTTTGGAAAGTATCCTTATTCTACTCCAGGCTGGTCTTCACTGGGGTAGTAGAAAGTCTGACAAAACTTCGACATATTTTTAGTCCTTCTATATTGAAAGCTACTTTAAAATATTTTTTTTCTTAACTTTAAGTGAGCTTGTTCTTTCTTAAGTACATTTCTCAACAGAGTGGTTTTTTTTCTAAACAACTATAAAATGCCAGCTGCATATGTTTTCCAAGAACACAAAGTAAATTCTTGAGTTGAAGATATCTCCTTATAATATTCTTTTTACTTTTGATATGTTGGGGTTGCTGTTTTGTTCACAAATGTATACCTGTGGTAAGCATATTAATTCATTGAACCCAGAGGTCACTGTTTCCACTAGTTAAGCTAGCTAGCTTGCTCTTGGAATCTTCCTGCTTCTGGATCCTAAGCATTGGAATTACAACCACACAATACCACATCCACCATTTATGTGGATTCTGGAGACCTGAGCTCAGATCCTCACATTTTGTGGCAGGTATTTACTAAACCATCTCCCCTGCCCCTCTTGTGTGATTTTTACCCATGTTTCTCTGATAAGAAGAGTACTCTCACCAGGACATCCCTCTTCTCTCCTCTTTCTTCTTCAGTGCTAGGCAAGGCCTTACTTATACTAAACAACAACCATCCCATAAAACCCAGGCCTTGCCATACTGTTGACATGAGAATAGTTTCTAAGGAAAACTTAACAGACAAAAAAATATTCTTCACATAGCAGAAGTCATAACACCTCCTCCACCCACACCAGTGCAGACTGCCTGAAATCCGTCTGTTGGCTATAAGCCTTGGTTATTGTACAAAAGTTTGAAGGTCAGTCTCTTTCCAATTTTGAACATGTGGTTATGTGAGTCCTGTTTCCCATAACATTCAGCAGATAATCATCAAGAAACTAAAGATGACTTCCTTTTAAATCTGATGCCTAATTTATCTAGATTAATTTGAGAAATCCCTCAAACTAATAATAATTCTAAAGAAAATTTCCTGCTAATATGTCTTATGTAGGTAATAACAGCTGAGTAATTCAAAGCTTACTTCATATTACATTTTTAGTAGTTGCCTAGACTATTTCCATTTGACCTCCACAGCCATCCAAAGCTTTGACTACCCTCCACCCTGATCCCTAGCAAGTCTTTAGCTTGGCCCTTCTAGGACTTTCCATTGACTTGGAAAGCCCAGTATTCTATGCTTGATGTTGTCATCCAGTATATTTCCTCACCTGTCTGCTGGCTTTGAAGTTCTGCAATGCACTACTGAAATTTAGATTAAGTCAAGAAGAGTGAAAATCCAGACTGGCTAATAATCTAAATGTCCTATCTCCAAAAGACGAGCACCTCATGACAGCATGTGACGTACAGTCAGTCAGTCACTGTGTGATGGAGTTTTGGGGGTGTTTGGAAACAGGGCAGGAGCAACTCCTCCAGAGATTTTGGTCACAAAACAATTTTTACTTTCTTTCCCTCAAAGCCCCTTCCAGAAGCCAATCACCCTTCTTACTTTCACTTCATATACAAGAACATGACTTTTCTTTTTTACCCCTTTATTCCCTTTTTCTTTTCTTCTTTAATAGTCCTAGAATCCCTAGAATCATACCCAGGTCACTTCCTTCCTACACAGCCTACACTGCCTTACCTGGATTTCATCCTAATGGGATTCATTTTCTTCAACAATCCTCCACCACAAGTAGCAACACACCACACAGGATAATAAGCCCCTCCAACCCTGTTTGACAATCACTAGACAAAGAATTTCTCTGTGAAACTTTAAGATTTGTTTAGTTACCAGCATCCAATTAAATATAGGGTAATCTGCGTCACCTCTGCCTTTTCCTTAAGAACAACAAAAGACTGTTTACTGCAGAGATGATCCCTGACCTCGGTGTGGACAGAGCAACACAGATGGTGAGACGTTTACCTGCGGGAGGTCTTCAAGGAAACCTGAAGGAAGAGCGACTGAACATTCAGGATGCGATAACGACCTCTGTGTAACCTTCACTAACGAGGCTTGCCTCTTCCTCTGGTAGGGCTTTCCTTCTGTTCCTTAGACAGTGAGGTCTTAACCCACTTTGCTCAGCGACACGTGGACAGTAATGTATCGAGGAAAGTTAAGTATTAAAAGCAGTTGGCTGAGCTGAAAACATTCTTCTGGTTAAATGTGTAAAAATAACCCCAATCCTACTTTGCATTCCATTTTAAGAGAATTCCGAGACTGAATTCCTAACAATTAGCATTTATACATCTTCTGAGGTAGAATTGGCACTTCCTTCTATTTTTAAACTGCACTGTTAAAAAGAATAATTTAACTTATTCTCTTTACCAATCAGGTTAAAGAAATAAAAACCCAAAAGGATTACTTAACTGGCAAATTATCTTGACAGAATAGTATGTGATGTTTTTCTATGGTTTTCAAAAAGTATATGCAATATTCATAAAGTCTCCTTAACCTGAACTACTGTTTTAGTTAGCATTTCCCAAGCTTTTTAATGCAATACTCATTAGCCTAACAAGTAAACATTAAGAACAATAGTGTGGATTTTTAAAAATTAGTGAATACCCACTGCTCTGGAATTGGGGTTAAAAGAGTCTATTTTCGAGAATCCATCCAACTTATATCACATCATATTGTAAAGGCTAGGATTTTGAACTTTACCAAATAATTAAAGTGGGCAGGAAAGATGGCTCAGCAATTAAAGGTACTTGCTTGCAAAGTCAGCCAGCCCAGGTTCAATGCTTCAGAACCCATGTAAAGGCAAATGCAAGAACTGGCATGTGAATCTGGAGTTCATGTGCAATAGGAGACCCTGGTAAGTTCATTATTTCTCTTTATTTCTCCCCAATAAGAAATAAATAAGAAACAACAAAAGTGAGATCAGGGCTGGAGAGATTGTTCAGTGGTCAGGCACTAAACTATAAAGCCTAAAGACTTTGGTTGAGTTCTTGGTTCAGATACCAAGTACCCATGTAAGCCAGACCCACAGAGTGGTGCATGCATCAGGAGGTCATTTGCAGTGGCTGGAGACCCTGGGGCACCCGTACGCACATACTCTTTCTCCTTCTCTCTGTGTATCTCTCTAGTTGAAAATAAATGAAATATTTTTATAGTAATGTGTATTCTTTGAATAAAGTTCTACACAGTTTCATGATTGGCTTGTTGCCACTACGTATTTGTTCAACATCAGTCATTGCAAAAAATCTATAAACACAACTGTATCATGGTGGGGTGAATGAAAATCATTTCTTCATTTTTTAAGAACTATCACAAACAATTACCTAGGCTGGAGAGATGGCTTAGCTGTTAAGACGTTTGCCTGCAAAGCCAATGGACCTCGGTTCAATTGCCCAGGACACATGTACACCAGATGCACAAGGTGGCACATGTATATGGAGTTCATTTGCAGTAGCTGGAGGCCCTGGTGTGTCCATTCTCTGCCCATTCTCTCTCTCTCCCTCCCTCTTTCTCTCTCAAATAAATAAAGGTAAATAAATAAATAAAAAACAATTACCCAATGAGGGAGTGGCCAGAAACTTACAGGCACCTATCTCAAAATAGATTCACTATGCTCTGCCTGGAGGTCTTGGTTCCAGAGGGGAGAATGCTTTCTCTAAGAGGCACAGAAAACATTCCATTGAACTGGCAGCTAAGACTTCCCCCACTGGCCACTTTGGGCTCCTGATGCCCTTGAGTGAACTGGCGAAGAAACCACCCCACACCCTGAAGTCTTGCCCTCTCCATTCTTGCCTGAGGGAGGGCTCCTTCTTAGTCTGAGGAACCATCAGTGGCCCTCCCTGCAGGAGGTGCTGATGCTCCTCAGTGCCCACATCTTTGCCTCTAGACCTATAACAAGGTGGAAGGCTAGGCAGGGCCCTGAAGGTGAGCTAGAAAGTGTGATTCAGGAGGAGGTGAGGTATACCCCTAAATAACTTCAGGAGCTCTCTAACTTGTAAAAGCAGAAGCATGGGGAATATTTGTGGGAATGGATTTTAAGGATGTGGGATGATGGTGGAAGGAATATAAGATTAGATCAGGCTGAATTTATTAAAATGGGTACATTGAGCGGAGATTTTAGATTTAACCCTGCAGCTCCTGCAGTTGAAAGAGGTTCCAAGAGTTTATTTGATTGGTTGGCATAAGTTTGGATCCAATGATGGCCTACGTGCGTGAGCTTGAGTTGCCTGATATCCCTTGCCTTAATGTTGGTGAAGGGACTCAGAGCACTTCGCTATGTCATGAAGTCAAAGCATTTGACTACATTTCAAAACTCATTTTGGAAATGCAGATTTAATAATTGCCCCCAAACCAAATGGCATTTCATGTTCACTTAAAATATATATGACCGGCCAGGCGTGGTGGCGCACGCCTTTAATCCCAGCACTCAGGAGGCAGAGGTAGGAGGATCGCCATGAGTTCAAGGCCACCCTGACACTACATAGTGAATTCCAGGTCAGCCTGAGCTAGAGTGAGACCCTACCTTGAAAATCAAACAAACAAACAAACAAAAAATATATATATCTCCAGACCACTAATGTTTTTTTGCATGTGTCATTTCCTCTTCTGCTTCCTTTCATATACATATCATCCCTAGTCAAGAGAAATGGGCAGACATCAGTGCACTGGGATTGTGGAAGTACCTGGGCTTCACTGCATGGAGGGAGTGCTCACCCCAGGGTCGTCCAGTGTGGGGTGTCACAGTCAGAGAGGAGAGACAAAAGCAACTCATGCAGGGTGCCCCTGAAACAGTGTTAAAGACCTTGTAGGGTGGGAAGGGTATCCCTGCAGGGAGTGATACCACAGGCAATTCAAGATGATCTGCATACAAACACCAGTTCAGTAGTAAGCTGAGTAAAAGCATCAGATATCCACTCTAGACAAGAAAGTTACAAAAATTTAAAAGGCATAAAACTAGGAGCAATTCTGTTGTATTAGGTTGGAATATGATTTTCAAGATAGAGAGTTAGGAAACAAACATGAAACTATGTGTACACATGACTGTAAAATGTATACCTTGCCATTGTCTACAAAGAGTACCAGGGAGTAGAGACATTTCCATCAATACCAAGTCTTTATCTCGAATGCCACTATCCCCTTACAGCAAGAGAAACTACTGCGCTTGAAGAACGGCGAGATTCCAGGGCTGGTCAGAGAAGCACTGCATGTACTATGGAGTACCTTGTTGTAACTGTGTGTCAATAATTGCTCAGAGAATTGTGTGGAATTTTAGGAAGACATAAAGGACAGTGAGAAAAGGTTCCTACTGGCCAAGCCTCAGACAACTTAAGGATCAACATAAAGAGATGGCTTAGTGGTTAAGGCGCTTGTCTGTGAAGCCTAAGGGCTCAGGTTCAATTCCCCAAGACCCACATGAGCCAGATGCACGAGGTGGCACAGGCTTCTGTAGTGGCTGGAGGCCCTGATGTGTCCATTCTTTCTCTCTCTGTGTGTGTGTATGTATATATATCTGCCTTTTTTTTTCTCTCTCTCACAAATAAATAAATACATATATCTTTAAAAAGAGGAAAAGGAGTTAGTCAACCCACATATCCATGTATAAGAGCAGAAATCTGAGTCTGCTACTCTCACAACATATGAGCCAAAGACTATGAGCAGGCAGGGGGATCAGTTTCATAAAACCAAATAGAATTCTAAATGGAATTTTGTCACATACTAGTAAGATAGGATGTGAGCATGAAGTTTCACATGCCAGCACACTGACAATCTCGGCATACTGATTACCGCCTATGCATTCTTCTTTCTCAAACTTCAATGGTGAAAGAGAGGTCATCCCGACAAAGGCACAGGCAGGCCAAGTATCTGCAGGGCTCACAGTCACAGCACAGAATGGTGGTGGTGAAACAAAAGATCATTTATTCAAGTGGAAGAAGGCACCTTTGAATTTGCCTCCTAAACAAAGCTGTGATGACAATTTCTTCCCAAGGGTGTTATGTGGACAGTCTTTTATAAAATAGAAACTCACCTAATTTTCCTCCTTAAGAGGTAGGAGCAATGACAATTTCTGTCCAATTTTTCGGTGTATGTTTGGAAGGATTTATTTTAATAAATAAATCTGTGTGTTTAAAAATGTTGTCATTGTTACATGTGTCCCAATAACGAGGATTCAACTTAGCAAGTCATCCTTAGTAAGCATGAGAGAAGGACTTTAAACTATTTAAAGTAGTTCAAACTAAAATTTCAGTAGATACTGAGCATGGTCTGAGCTTAAAAGCAACAGTTCAATACCAGTAGAGGTGGATTTTTTTTCTTTTCTTTTGCTCAACAAAACTATTTGCACATGTTGCGAATGGCACTGGAAAGTAAGGACAGCTTTGTTTGGGAGGCAAATTCAAAGATGCCTTCTTCCCTTTGAACAAATGATCTTTGGTTTTACCACCATCATCCTGTGCTATGACTGACGCTTGGCATACGTGTACCTTTCTCAGGGTGACCTCTGTTTTTGCTTCTTCATTACTCTATTTGACATGAAGCATCAATTCTATGTCCTGCCAGCATCCTATACATTTTC
The DNA here is from genome assembly GCF_020740685.1 of Jaculus jaculus. NCBI lineage: Eukaryota > Metazoa > Chordata > Mammalia > Rodentia > Dipodidae > Jaculus > Jaculus jaculus. The sequence goes on along the minus strand of NC_059102.1, from coordinate 336,679,739 downwards.
CCTATACTCGAATGCAATTGGCATACTTAACCCTATTGTATTAATTGCATTATACACTGGCTAATTCTCTAGGCTGCCCTGCTCCTTGTTACTTTGCAGGCTGATATTGGGTGTCATTTACCTTTCCATTACCCAGACCAATCCCAAAGTCTAAAGTACAGTGGCTACGTGATAGAACAGTAAAGAGCGGACTACCATTATATAGATGAAATTAACTGTTTTGCCTTTAATTCACCATTCACAACTCACAATTCACCATGAATGTACACTGTCCTATAAATAAAACATCTTGTGATAAGCTTCACTGCTAACTTGACTGGACTTAGGAGTCAAAGCTTTGGGCATATATATGATGGTATTTGCAGAGAGGTTTATGTGAAGAGGGATTATCTACCCTGAATGTGGGGAGAATCATTTCATGGGCTGGGATCACAGACTGCATAAAATGTGTTGGAAACAGCCTTCCCCACCATAGACAGAAGCGAACCGTATTCCATGCCTTCCCCATCAGGATATCCATCAAACCATGAGCCCAGATAAACCTTCTTCCTTTAAGCTTCCTGTCAGATATTTTGCCACAGCAAAGAGAAAAGTAATTTAACACATATATCATTGCCTTAAAAACCAAAAGATCCACTATAGGGAATTATTTTAAAATTTAAAGCCATAAGATAAAGTTTGTAGTCACTAAACATGAGCATATTGGAAATTCTATTCTAAGAAATGCCAGATATGCATTCCTTTTCTCTATGGAAGTCACAGGAAAAATTATTTCTGCTTTCCTGGCTAAACTAGTCTCTGATCAAGGACTTTACCAGAATAGTGTCAATGCAAATTACAGACGAGCAGCTGGAGAGTCTGAGGGTGGAAAGCAGGACAAGAAGTGAATAGTAAGGAAGCAAGAACAGAGCGAGTCACCATCCCGCTGCTGTTCCCAGAAGTTCGTATGTTCCTCTAAGAATACATGCTCTGCTAGGTCAAAAATATTTTGCCACGCTCAAACTTTGCATAGTGGAATGCTGAAGAAAATACTCATATGATCTAGTCAGATCCAGAAATAAAAAGGCATTTTCCAAACTTCCTTTTCAAAGAAGAAATTGCTTCCAGAAATTTCTCTTAAAAATAAACTCTCCAGGTACAACTGTATAAAGGTGTGGCAGGCAATCACAGGAATCTTCCATAATAACTGATGACCATGGAAGTCTGCTCAGACACTGGATGACATGCAGAGGTAGAATCAGCGCTGGGGAGACTGAAGAACAGTGTTCCCCAGGAATCGCCCCGGATTATGTGATGAAGGCCCTCACCTATACTTCACACTCTGCGCTGTCCTAAGTGCTTCCCCTTTCTCACTCCTTTGAAATAAGATTAAGGACAAAAGAATATCTAGGGGGAAAACACAACTTGTAGCATTTTATTTGAAAAATCAATGTGATGTGTATGGTGAATCCAAGTGTGTGCAGATGCATACACCTCTCTCTGCCCATGCATGTGGAAGACAGTGGAAAATGCCAGGTGCCCACTCTATCACTCTTCTGCCCTAGTTCCCTGAGCCAGAGTCTCTCAAAAATGGTAGCTCCCATTTCTTGGTCAGATTGGCTGATCCAGGCATCCGAGTCTCCACCTATCTCACAGTGGGCTGCCAAGAGTGTATGTCCGGCTTTCATTACATGTGCTTGGGGATCAACTCAGGCCCTCCAGCTTATGCAGCAAGCACTCTTGCCCACTCAGCCATCTCCCCAGCCCCAGACTCTGCTTCTCACAGAAGAAGCAGTGTTATGTAAGGCAGGTCACTGCTGGGATGCTGTTCTCAGACTGTGGCTGGGCAGCCATGGCCACCATATGGCCATCAGGCCCTCCAACCTGGAGGTTTCTCTGCTAGGAGGTATGTTCCAAGTGTGAAATACACTGAAATTTGAAACCTCATCATAAAATGCCATTATTTTTTCATTGACCTTTCACGTCAAAATGATAACATTTCAGATGAATCAATAAAATGATATTAAAATGAGTTTCACTTTGTTTTTAAACTTTTTGATGATGCTACAATTTCAAACAGAAATAGAGCACATGGCATAGATTAGAAATAGATATAGAATGTATATATGGAGAATGTAGATTAGAAATAGATATAGAATATTTATACTCCTATACACAGCAGTATATAGTGTATATAGTACACTGTACAAAATAACTGTGTTAAAATATGCCATATATTAATATATAGCATTTTACATATATTCAGTAAGTATTCTACAGAATAGTATTAATACATGCATTACTGTTATTGTATATGATGTACGATATAGAATGCACTATATGTGTTTGCATATTGTATAACTACCTCATGAATTATCTTCATGAAGTGTCAGTCTCCAATACTGCCTTTCATCATCACCTTTAAATTGTGTGACAGCAAGTTATCTTTTGTCTTTTATGAATGTGTAAAACTAATCAGAAATAATCAAGAACACAGAAGAAAAGTAAGAGGATATACATGTTCAGAAAATAATGCATGCCCAGAAGTGCCCCCCCCCCCACAGCCTACTTTAACAAAGAAGAGCCACAGAGAGGGTCTAGTGGGGTGAAGAGCTCAGGCATACTGAGCCAAGCTCACAGCTGCCTTCCCAGACCAAATATAGCACTACGAAATTGGCCTTCCAGAAATATCGCGCAGGACGCACTCTGTCTAACAAGCATGCAGCCTGTCTCCATCACCTTGGCTAAGCTGCAATGAGGCTGCCTGAGAAAGGAAGCACAAGGCTCAGAACATCATAAGAGGTGATGGGTGTGTGGCAGATGTGACAGAAGGCAGGGCTAGCTTCCCACCCTGGAGGGGAGAGATACACATACCCTGAGCCTGATGGGTACTTGACCCTTCCCCAAGCCACACCCACTACCGGCTTGCAAGTTCCAAACTGAGGGGCAGCACATTTGAACACAACCATAGAATATAGGACATTATGTAGTCATATGGGGTACCAGGACAAGGAATTAACTGTATGTATATGGGGCAATCTGGGCCCTGCATGGGTGTGGCTGAAGCAAGCCCCTTGCTCCACCTTCCTGATTAAATGGCCCCTGGGTCTCCACCTCTCCGACCCCCTACTATAGAGGGTGTGTGTACACAGTCCGTAGGCCAGCGCTCCCAGCTCCCACCCCACTTCCCAGTTCCCTGGTCCTAGTACCTCTGCAGCTGGCTTGGGGTGATCTGGTCCCTGCCTGTGTACTTCTGAGGCACACCTTTTGGTCTACCTTCCGGACTGACCAGCTGCTGGGTCCCCAATTCCCTGTTTCCCTGAGCCAGAGGGTGCATGGGCCACTGTGGGAGCTGAACCCTCACCCCTGGCTCTCCAGCTTCCTGGCTCCTGGTTCCCCAACCTCAGATTGCCTGTGCTGAAGGGTGCATGGAAGCAGACTGAGTAGACAAGAGCCCCCAGGTCTCGATCTCCCGCAGGTACCTTTGATGTACTTGCTGTCTCCACAATTTGCGCATCTGTGGTTCTATCCCAATCCTATTCCAATCTGGTTCACATTTAAAACAGAACACCCACTGAAGATCCTACAAGGCAAATACTTGCTTCCTCCTCAATAAAATAAGACTTTTACCCCAAGATGGGTAGACCACAAAGCAAATAAAAAACAACAAAAGTCTGAGAGTTCTCCACCAAGGATGCCCAGCCCCACAATGGAAGCCTGCAATGAAATTACACAGAAAACAACAGAAATTGAAACCCACAAGGAAAACACAACAAGCTATGTGACCCTGATCCAGAGAATTGCTGAAGTGAAAGCAAAAGACCAAAAACCCAACAATCGCATAAATGAAATGGCAGCAACGATCATCTCTGGAGTGAGATGCTGATTGGACACCATTCCGCAGGGCTGTGGCATCCCAGACATTCTTTTGCAGGACCAAGAAGTCTTTCTGTGCCCTCCTGGAGTACCTATTGTCTGACAGTTTGCACTATTGCTATCTTTTCCTTGAAATTTTTGGAATTATTATAAGTTTATGACTGTTTATTTTTGCATTCATTTTCCCCTTCTCAGTAATAATAGGGGAATCCAATTCAGATGTGTTTATACAGTTAAACAGGAAAATAATGTTTCTATAGAAATTTCTGAGGCTTTAATGTTTAAAGAGGTAAACAGATTATGGATTCTGAAACTGCAAGTTTGAATATACAAAGTTTCTTAGCACCACAAATGTATATTTCATCTAGTGCTGTGTCTCATGCCTTACCAATTGTTCCGAAAACATTACTTATGATTATAGGAATTAATGGGCACATTTCCTGAACGTACAGGTGACTTACTAGAAAAGGATCCTGAAATACTAGGGAGCAAAAGCAAACATCGTTCAAATAATCAGGTTGGGCCCACACAAGGAAGTAAAACAAAATACGTTACTTTCAGAATTAACAATAGAGTTTAGGGGGCTGCTAAAGGAAAGATATCAATGCAAAACACTGGTTGGTCAATCAAAAAACTGGACCCTTCCATCCACTGTCTTCAAGAACTACACCTCACTACTGAAGATAGACACTTCCTCAGAATGAAAGGATGGAAAATGATATTCCAAGCAACTGGAAGTAAGAAACAAACAGATGATGCTATACAAATATATGATAAAATACATTTCAAATCAAAAGTAATCAAAAGGTATAAAGATGGCCACTTCTTATCAAGGGAATGATAAAACCTGAGGACACCACAATCATAAATGTATACGCACCAAACGTGGGTGCACAACAGTTTATAAAACAAAACCTACTTGACAACAAAAGAGAACCACCAATACTATCATAGTTGGAGACTTCATTAGACACATCATCTAAGCATAAAATTAACAAGGAAATAACAGGTCTCAACAATACCAATAATCGACTGGACTTAATGGACATCTACAGAACTTTCCATCCCAACTCTACAGAATACACATTATTCTCAGCAGCCTATAGAATCTTCTTGGAAATGGATCATACATTAGGCCATAAACTCAAGAAAATTGACATAATTTCCTGCATCATGTCAGATCACAATGCTTTACAGCTCGAAATTAACAACAAAAGACATATCAGGGATTCTACCAGCTTCTGGTCACTAAAAAACTCACTTTTAAACAATGAATGGGTTATAAAAGAAATCAATGAAGAAATTGTAAAAGTTATATAATTGAATGAAAATGAAAACACAGCTTACCCAAACTTATAGGACACAATAAAGGCAGTCCTAATGTGAAATTCATAGCAGTAAATGCCTGCATAAGAAAGATGGAGAGATCCCAAATTAATAACCTAACCATCCACCTAAAGGCATTAGAAAGAAAAGAAGAATCCAACCCTAAGAGCTCCAGATGGAAAGAAATAATCAAGATCAGATCAGAAATAAATGAACTGGTAATTAAGAAAACAATTATGAAAATCAATGAAACAAAGAGCTGCTTCTTTGAAAAAAATAAAAGATTGATAAACCCTTGGCCAATTTGATCAAATTGAACAGAAAAGTCTCAAATTAACAAAATCAGAAATGAAAAGGGAGAGGCCACACAGACATCAATGAAATTGGAAGAGTTATCACAATCTACTTCTAAAACCTCTACTCCAAAAAAATGGATAAATATAGAATAAATTAATGAATTTCTAGACACATAACCACCTACCAAAACGAAACTCAGAGTTGATTAACCTCCTAAACAAACCTACCTCATTCATCTAGATTGAAAAGGTAATCAAAAACCTCCCAAAAAAGAAAATCCAGGACTGCATGGCTTCTCAGCCAAATTCTATCAAACCTTCATGGAAGAACTGAAACCATTTTTTCTCAAACTGTTTCACACAATCTGAGAACAAGGAATACTTCTCAACTCCTTTTATGAAGCTATCATCACCCTAATACTAAAACCAGACAGAGATGCAAAAAGAAAAGGAAATTATAGGCCTATGTCCCTGATGAACTTAGAAGCAAAGATCCTGAGCAAAGTCCTCACAAACTGAATTCAACATCACAGCAGAAGCTTTGTCCACCTTGATCAAGCAAGGCTTATCCCAGGTATGCAGGGACGGCTCAACATACAGAAATAGTCAGTGTGAAACACCACAAAAATAAACTTAATCACAAGAACCATATGATCACTTCAATAGATGCAGAAAAGGCCTTTGACAAAATACAACATCACTTCATGATGAAAATTCTGGAGAGAATAAAAATGAACAATTTATATCTTAACACAATAAAAAGCTTTATATAAAGTACCTCAAGCCAAAATAATACTTAATGGGGAAACACTCAAGGAGTTCCATTGAGATCAGGAATAAGACATAGGCACCCCCTCTCAACGCTGCTCTTCAACATAGTACTAGAAGACCTAGCCCAAGCAATAAGACAAGAGAAAGAAATATAAGGGATACAAATCGGAAAAGAAAAAGTCAAATTACCCCAATTTGCAGACAACATGATCCTATACATAAGTGAACTGAAAGTCTCCATCTCAAAACTTCTAAAGGTGATCAATTCTTTCAGCAAAGTGGCAGGATACAAAATCAACACATAAAAATCAGTAGCCTTTTTATATGCAAAGAAAAATATGCATAGAAAGTAGCAAGGCTGTTCCATTTTCAATACCCCCAAAATTCAATACCTTGGGATAACACTAACCAGTGATATGAAAGACCTATATGATGAAAACATAGGAACACTCAAGAACGAAACTGAGGAGGACTTGAGCAGATGAAAGTCCTCCCATGCTACTGGATGGGTAGAATTAATATTATGAAAATGGACATGCTACCAAAAGCAAAATTTATATTTAATGCAATATAAAAACTATTCCAGCATCATTCTTCACATAGATAAAAAAAAAATCATCTTAAAATTCATATGGAATGGCAGCAGGCCTTGGATATCCAAATACATCCTCAGGAAAAGCAACACCTCTGGAGGTATCAACATACCTGACCTAAAGCTGTATTACAAAGCCATAGTAACAAAACAAAAACAAACAAACAAACAAAAAAAAGCATGGCACCGGTATAAAAACAGAAATATATACCAATGGAACTGAATTGAAGACCCAGATCTTAGGTCAAGTAGCTATAGCTACTTGATCTTTGACTAAGGTGGAGAAAAAAACTTTAGCAAAAGGTGCTGGGCAAATTGAATAATTACATATAGAAAAAATGAAACTAAACCCATTCATCTCACTGTATACAAAATCAACTCCAAATGGATTAAAGACCTCAACATATGACTTGAAACTTTTCAACTCTTAGAAAAAAATGGAAGGAACTTTCCAGGATACAGGAGTGGGGAAGGGCTTTCTGAACAATACCCCAGTAGCCCAGGAAATTAAACAATCTCTCAACCAAGGGGATCTTATTAAAGTAAAAAAAAAAATGCAGACAAACATATCATAAGCAGATCCAGTAGATTACCCACAGAATTGTAGAAAATTTCTACCAACTATACCACTGACAAAGGCCTATATATATAGAATCTCCAAAGAACTCTAAAAATTAAACAATAAACAAGAGGGCCTACATCTATTAAATTCCCTCTAAAATAATAATGGTTATTCCATTTATCCAGTGCTGATTTCACTTTCTTTGTTGAAGAATCTGCTTCTCTTTTTCAGATGGATGCAGAACCTGAGGACAGAATCAGCCCATCACACCTCACCAGGGCCCCAGCTGAAAGCATAGAGTAATTGGGGACATGAGTAAGCGTGCTGCTTTCTTGGTGAACCTGGCATCAGCACAAGGGCAAAGGAGATAGATACAGAGAACACTCAACTCCTACCAAGCCAGATATCCAGAGACACAGAGGCTCCCAAGACCACATCACTGAAGTAGACCTAAAATGAACTCAACATAGCTCAGGGAAATTCATGGAAGACGGGGTGGAAAGATTGTTAGAGCCACAATCGGGGACATTATGCACAGACATATTGCCTCTACCCATAACTGATGGCTATCCCACAATACATAACCCACAATCCCCAACAAAGAGGGTCCTTTCAGAGGAAGGAGGACAGGGAGGAGGATAACAATGGTACCAACATGGCTGTTTACATACTCAGTATGTACATAACTAATAAAGAAAAAAATCAAACCCACTCAAAAATGGGTTCATTGTCTATAATTATGGAAATTGTCATTAAGAAAAAGTGAAAAGAGATTATTGCTTAATTAAAGTGGCATTTCTCAAAATAAGGAAAAATTTAAAATGAAATAGAGAATTAAATAGGCAGTTCTCAGAGGAAGAAATACAAATGGCTAACACACACTTAAGAAAAAGTTCAACATCCCTAGCCATCAGTAAAATACAAATTAAAACTACTAGGAGATTACATCTTACTCCAGTTAGGGTGGCAATCATTAAAAATAAAAATCAAATGACAAGAAATGTTGGTGAGGATGTGGGTTAAGAGGAACCCTCATTCAGTGTTGATGAGAATGAAACTTGTACAACCAGTATGGAAATCATTATGGGACTTCTTGAAAAAGATGAATATAGAGATACCAACAGACCTTGTTATTCCTTTACTGGTCATTTACTCTAAACACTTCGTGCTTCACTACAAAGATATTTCTTCAGCAATGTTTATAGATGCTCAATTCATAATAGCTAAGAACTGGAATCTACCGAAGTGCCCATCATTGATGAGATGGATACAAAGTTGTAGCACATATACACAATGGAATTCTACTCAGCGGTAAGAAAAAAATGATACAATGAAATTTGTAGCAACATGGATGGACTTAGAACAGAACATACTCAGTGAACACACACAATCACAGAAAGACAAATGCTGCACGTTTTCACTCATCTGTGGTTCCTAACCTGGGTCAACTTGAGTTGCTGGCATACTAGACAGGCAACTTGAGGCCCAGACAATAAGGATGTAAGGGTTTGGGGGAAGGAGGAGGTAAAACTGGGAGGAAGTAAACACAAAACTAAATCCAAAATGTACTGGTACCATAGAAACCTTTCTCCTTGAAGGTAGACTAAAAGCCTCAACAGGAGTATATGGGGAGTGCCCAAAAATAAGGACCCTGGAGAATAATGGGATGAAGCCTAACATTAAAAAGTTTTGGCTCTGGCCTGTAACTTGCAGTACCAGAAACAGGTGCTACCCCCATTGAGCTGTTGACTGCAGAGACCCACGATCCAAAGTAAGACTGACTTCTTTGTTTTGTTTGCTTTTGTGTTTTCAAGGCAGGGTCTCACTCTAGCCCAGGCTGACCTGGAATTCACTATGGAGTCTCAGGGTGGCCTCCAACTCACAGAAATCCTCCTATCTCTGCCTCCTGAGTGCTGGGATTAAAGGTGTGCACCACCACGCCCAACCCAAAATAAGATTGACTTCTGTCACAGCACTTGATTGCCTGCCTGAGGTAAAAAGTAGACCCCATTAGTGAACACACCATATGCTGCTGATACAGAACATGGAGAGACCTGCTGGAATCTGGAAGAGAAACAGTCCAGACAGCTAGCCCACCAGGTGCTGGAAAGCGCTACATGAGCTACTGGGGGAAAGTGACCAACAACGGTGTGAGCAAGCAGGGGTCTTAGCTGCTCAGAAGTAACCAGCCGGACAGGAAGTACACGCCAGTGCAGTGGTGGCCCACAGCCTTGGTGGTAACCAGTGGCTTTATAATTGGCTAGGAGATTTGCTCGGTGGAGAGGAATGCATATCTGAAACTGGCAACCAGGTCAGAATGCTATGGGGACAGAGATTATGCTCTCCAGTGTGAAGCTCCCACTAGTCTTTGGCAAGAAGAGGGGCTACGTCCACTACACTCTCCCTAAATTAGTAACACTTATCCATTTTACCCTATGCTGACTTCCCCCTCCACTGGAGAATCTGTTTTTCCCAGGTAGTGAGACCTGAGGAAATAAACCACCCCTCTCATCTCAGTCAAGCCTCAGCTGAAACCCCAGAGGAAGTGGGAAGATGAGCAAGAATGTTGCTTTCATGGTTCCTGACAATCAGCACCAGGGTGAAGGAGACAGACGCTGAGGATACTTAGCACATATCAAAGCATAAATCTAGAAGCTTCTAAGAGCTCATCACTGAAGTAACTTAAAACACCCTCATCATGGCTCAAGGAATTTAGTGGAAGGAGGGGCAGAAAGATTGTTAGAGCCACAAGTCAGGGCACTGCCTTCCTCCAATAACTGACTGCTGTTCCCACAATGCATAACCCACAACCCCATGGGGAATACCTGCGACTCCACTGAGGAGGCCCCCTGTGGAATAGGGGCAGGGAGGAGAGAAAAGATGGTACCAACATATGATGTGTCCATACAAAGTATGTTCTTAATAAATATATACATACATACATATCTCTGTATGTATGCATGATATTTCCACTGTGAGTGCTAAGCCAAAAGGCTTGGGTACTGTGTATCCTTCCAAAGAACATGTCTCTGTTATCTCAAAGATAACATGATGAGAGCTCAAAGAGCAACCCAACCTGTCCACAGCAGCCACCAACATGCCTTGAAAATAGATGTGCCAAGATGGAGCCCTTCACACCCACTACCATCTTCTTCAACATGACAAATCCTATATCATACATAAGTGTCACTGTAATGCTTTGGAAAACATAATTTTACCTATTTTTGCGCCCACAAAACAGAGAGCTGTGTGATGAAAGGTCTATGTTATACTTTTCTGTGCTTATTTAATGAAAACTGGATTATTATTTAGAGAACAACATGAGCAAGGGATATTCGGAAAGGTGAGAGAAAGCTGAGAGGATAAATCACAAATCCAATTATCTCTCTGGGACCTTGTTGTTCCTATCTATTGCTACTTATTTGGCATTGATGAAAATAAGCCCAGCTTTGTTCTATTCTCTCTCACCTGAAATCACTGCTTGGAGTGAGTTGAATTGATGGACATTTTGCCTGTGTTTGATTTTAGCATCTCTAGGCATATAATATCACTAACCTCCTTCAGATGTGAAAGACGGTTGTCTTGAAATTTGCCTAATGGGAGTGAAAAGTTACAGGGAGAAAGAAATTTGAAATAACAGATTAATGTTCATAGAGTCTAAAAATCTCTTCAAACTACCATTTTCTCTAGTGGAGGACAATTGTGAGCTGAGAGCTGTAACACATCAAACATGATAATGTTACATGTGGATGACAAACAGGGACAAATGAAACACATCTGCAGCACTAAAGAGTTTATAGGCAGCAGTATAGAAAGATGCATCTAGGGCTGAGGGATGGCTAAGTAATTAAGGTGTTTGCCTGCAAAGCCAAAGGAACCAAGTTCGATTCACCAGGACCCACGTTAGCCAGATGCACAAGGAAGCTCATGTGTCTGGAGTTTGTTTGCAGTGGCTGGAGGCCCTAGTGTGTCTATTCTCTCTCGCTTGCTCTCACTTGCTCTCACTCTCTCGCTCTCCCTCTCCCTCTTTCTCTGTCAAATTAATTAATTAAATATTTAGAAAGATATGTCTAAAGGTGTTTGCAATAAGCCATGTCTAGCAAAGGATGAATGTAGGCTCACATATGGACAAGAGGAAATATAATTAAAACTGCAGTTACCAAATTAAATTTTTAGAGGTTTTTAAAAATATTTTTTTGTAATTTTTTTATGAGAGAGAGAGAGAGAACCCATGGCACATGCATGTGAGAGAGAATGGGCATGTTGGGGCCTCCAGCTACTGCAATAAACTCCAAACGCGTGTGCTGTCTTGTGCACCTGTGTGAACTTGTGCGCTTGTATCACCTTGTGCGTCTGGCTTGTGTTGGATCTGGAGAGTCAAATATAGGTACTCAGGCTTCCCAGGCAAGTGCCTTAAGCTCTAAGCCAGCTCTCCAGCCCAATTCTAGAGTTTCGATGCTGTGCAAGTTCTTTCAAAAACAACACCTTTGAATGAGTGACTTTCAACTTATAGAACCTACACTTATCCCGAAGCCTAGGGTTTAGTGGTAAGGTAAAATATTTAGACGCAACTTCAAATTTATATTCCTAATAGCTGAGGAGCTAGGAAGAACGCAAAAGATATTGGGCTGTGATTATCCCACATGGCACTTTCCTTTCCTACATGGGAATTCCCTCGAGTACCTCAAGCCTTCCAAAATGGTAGTTGTTCTGTCTAATGTTCACTATGCTGTGGGGGAAATCATGAAGAATCACTCATGAGGGGTGTGGTGGACAAGAGAGAGAGAGAGAGAGAGAGGGAGGGAGGTAGAGAGAGAGAGCGCGCGCGCGCTTTAGCTCAAGAGAAGCAGCTCTGACCAGCCAGGTGAGCAGAAAGGGGAACCTGGAATAAGCTGCAGGCAGAGATGATTATAATCGTGAGAGGGCTGTGTAAGAATGGCATGTCACCCTGTCTTCTAGTTGAGGTGATACAATCAGGTCACGGGTGCATATAACCCAAACAGACCTTCTGAAAAGTTCTACTCAACTGGCAAATAAAAAATGGCACAGACTTCTTGCTAAATGTTATTGTTATTATTTTTTTTTTTTTTGCTAATAGCTTACAATCTATCCCGCCCTTACCCTGAACTTGCTATACAGCCTAGAACGACCTTCAACTCCTGACCTTCTTGCATCTGCCTCTCTCAAGTGCTGAATTGGATGGCATGCATAACCATTCCCAGCATGAAATTTTTAATATTTGTAAATATAGTTCTCAAGATGAATCATATAAAACCATGATGTTTTATATTAAAAACACTTTGTGTTGGCAACAAAATGCAGTTCAACCTAATACACTTCAAAACTATTATATGAAGTTATCATATTCTTTTATAACTGATTACATTGTTATTTTGCAATGTTTTGGTAAGACATTGGCACAAGAATTCTTAAAGAAAGTTTACATGCTAAACAGATTTTGTGCCCTTGGAGTCCATACAGACTGGGCAGACACAGCCAGTCATAGATGTAGGACAACTAAGAAGGGCTGTCCCTTACCAATGAGAATACCCAATCTCCATTCCCTTTAAGGCCCACCTGTGGTTTCTGTAAGAAGCAAGACCGTCTGTTTCATTGCAATCTTATCTGGACGTTTCTATTTTAGTAAACCAGCACTGAGTTCTGAAGGCAGTGAATGCAGACACTGCGCCCTAGCCTTGTCAGACAGCTGAGCCCCAGTGCAAATACCAACGTGAACATGGCGCATGCCATCTAAATAGTTCAAGCAATGATCATGGTCTTAATTCTTTCCTTGTGGAGGGGCTTCTGTTCATTGTAGTTACTCAGGGACCTGAGCTGGCAGGTACTGAGTCTCTCAGTGATGACTGTATCAAAGACAAGTGAAACCAGAGAGCCCGAGGAAAAATTAAACCTTCCCATTGGCCTGCATCATTCTACCCACTCAGACTGGCTTGATTCCTGTGACTTGCCAACCACAAGGGGAAGAGAAGATGAGGACCTAACATCTACCTAAAAGGGAAGACAAATGAAAATACTTCACTAACAATACTGGTGCCCAAGATTCCTACTGGAAAAGGAACAGGAATCCTGAAACTTGAGATGTCTGTGTGAGCACATACTCATGTGTATACATATGCACACACACAGACACACACACATAAAAACACACTCACACAACCAAATGCACAAGCAGGCATGCACACATACATCACTGATGGGAAGCTATACTTTCATTTCAAATTAAATTTGAAATAGGAAAAGATAAATTCCCTTACTACAATTAGGATGCCAATCACTGCACACTAAACAGATCACCATATGTTTGTACAAATTATGATCAAATAATTACAATTTTAATCCACAGTCCCTCCTACTTATAGCACCAATCAACCACAAACAAATATTCATCTAGAAATAATTAGCCAGGATGAGGAACAAATGCCCAGTTCATTTATTGGCAGTGCACCTTGGAAAACGTTCATGTCCATGTTCTGAGCAAACATGGGCTAATTTTTAAAATGTGAAATGTGGTTAATTTTGTCTCTGAATATAGGCAAACACAATATTTTGGGGTTATATGAAGAAAGTCCATAAGCAATTTTGAAAGTTAATGGAGGCTACTTTCTGAATACAAAGTCTCAGCATAAATGGCACTTATTAAACAATCAAAACAGACAAATAGTATTATATTTTGATGCACTAAATTCTTTAATGTGATCTCTAACTAATGAAAATGAAATTACTCATAAAATGTTGAAGAAAGGCTATTAACTCACTTTCCTAATTTGTACAAATGAACTTAAAAATACCTCTGGAGGCTGGGGAGATAGTTCTGTGGTAAAGTGCCTTGTAGGCATGAGGACCTGAGTTCAATCCTTAGAACCACAGAAAATTTCTGAGTACAAAATTGAAGAGCCTATTACTACCTGCCTGTTTTATTTTATTCTTAAAATTGCTCTGACCACTCTGTATTATTGTCTATAGTCTAATTTCAAGTGGTCACTTAAAGTATTTTAGTTTTTCCATAAGAGAAAAATAACAGAAATAAAAGAGGGGGAGGGGGAAACATCCAGGCATGGTGGCACACACCTTTAATCGCAACACTTGGGAAGCAAAAGCAGAAGGATCAGTATGAATTTGAGGCCAGCCTGAGACCACATAGCAAATTCCAGGTCAGCCTGGGCTAGGGTGATATCCTACCTTGAAAAACAAAAACAAACAACAACAACAACAAAAAAAAACAAACAAATTTTCCTTCCCATATAATACACTAGAAATAAAACTAATAGGTACAAAGTCAGAAATACAGTCCATAGATGAAAGGAAGTAGGGAGTAGGCAAGGATGAATGAGAAGGAAAAAGAAAAACAACACAAAATGTAAAAGTCTATTTTAAGAACTGAGCACTGATCAAACACTAATTGTCTTCTCATTTCTAAATCCATTTCCATCTCTAAAAGATCAGTCAAAGCAAATACTATGAATTTCAGGAAGAAAACGACCACCTACAGACACCTTCCAAGCAGGAGATGGCCCCAAATACCTCAGACACAGGACTTTCCCACATCCAACACAGCATTCATTCGGCCCTGAATGCTCAATAAATGTTTCTGGATGAAGGAGTCAATGACTAGGAATGAATTAGCATTACCCAATTCTGCTTCCTGACTGGCTCCAGCCTCCTTCCTGCTGCCACGGTGCTTCTGTCACCCACGACTCACCTCCCACTCCTACACCATCCCTGTCTACCACGCACGTGCATCCCAGAACACCTAGGAACAAGGAGCTCACTGCTACTTCCCACGGGGCTCAGGTTTCCAGTAGTGGGGTTTCAAGGGTTCCCATTTCATAAAAGCATTGTCACTATTGCCTTTGGAACTGAGTCTGGTATGCCCAAGGATTAGTCTTAGAATATAGGGTGCTATATACACAAGTGACATTCCCAGGACAGAACCTTGGGAGACTCTGAATGACTGACTATTCATCTTGGTTACGTCAGCCTCTCCTGTGATCTGTTTTCTTCAGCACAGTCTTCAGGCAATGTGACCCATCACTTTGACCATTCCCTGAAAACTCACTCCCTCTCTCCACGAGAACCCATCACCACCTGGTTCATTGAACAGCATGATTTGCTAAGCAGCCCTCAGAGGAAGGTTCTGCTCCAGGCTCCACCTCTAGCTCTCTGGTTGGCTCACTCTACAAATATTTGTAAGGACAGTCATCTCGACTCACAACTCCTAGCATCACATATAACACCATGACCCTCAAACCACCTTCCCAGCTTCCACTTTCCCGATGTGCAGGCATGCAGATCCAATTTTCTAGGACTTGAGGTAATCACCTAGATATCCATCAGTCTGCCAATCAAAACATGTCAAAGTAAAGTTATCTCATTTGTCCCAACTACTCAACCTCTCTCATTTTTTTCTATTCTCCCCAGTGTTGGGTAAACTCACCCAAGTTATAGCCATAGATACCATTCTCTCCTTTCTACCCACAAACTAAGAGGTTACCCAGCTCAGTTCCTTCTAGCCTCATTCTCTGGTCTCCATTCCACTGTCACCACAGGCCTCTACTCAGTGGCACCTGGAACAATCTCCACGAAATTCAGTCTCTCAGCTTCCTCTTCTAACCTACCTTGCTAACTGTTGCCAAAAGTACTCATTTCACATTTTACAATCCTTCAATGGCTACCTGAGGTCTTCAGGATGAAGCCCAAACTGCTATAAAATGGAATGTTAAAACTGTTCAAGTTAAAATCATTGATGCAAGAAATGCTGATAATAAGCTCTAGTGAAAAATTCCCAGGACTCAGCCTACACCTGTTCCTTCAGTGCCTACTTTTAGCCACAATAACGAGCCCTTGAGTTACTTCATTGAAAGGTTCACTGTCACACCTCAAGAAATGCAAAGGAGGACGATGATGCCACTGGTGAGCAGCAGAAAAAACTTAGTCCCTTTCGTCCACATACTTGGGTCACTCCTGATACTGGAGCCACTTCAGAAATGACTTACCAAGATGGTGTTTTATTAGTGATTTAATGACAACTCATTAAAGTAAGTGCCTCTAGTTTACATAAACATCACAGAGATTAAATAAATGGTATTTTCAAAGCGATGTTGCTTGGCTCTGCATTCCCAATGGCTGGCTGTACTGCCACAAGTCTTAACCACACTGCTATGCTATGGTAGGGTCAGCACTGGTATTTACCTAACACTGATATCAATTGTACTAAGAAGGCATAGAAATCACAGCATTCATGTACAAGATATAAATAGTAAGTGACTAAGTAATTTACATGTGTAAGGATGCTGTGGTGGTTTGACTATAAAATGGTACCCATAAGCTCATGCACTTGAAGACTTAATACCTGGCTGGTGGTACTGTTCAGGAAGGATAAGGAACTTTTAGGAGGTGGGCCACTATGGACCCTACCCTCTGGAACTATGAAAGGAGTTAAACCCCTTTACCCCCATAAGATGCTTCTGGTCAGATATTTTGTCCCAGCAACAAAACAGCAACCAATACAGAAAACTCGCACCAAGTGGGGCTGTTGGTACAATAAACCTGACCACATGGTTCTTTGTCTTTTGGAGCTGTTGGTACAATAAACCTGACCACATGGTTCTTTGTCTTTTGGAGCTGGTTTGCAGGAAGAATGTGGAAGAGTTTGGAACTCTGGACTAGAGAAGCCTTTCAACACTGTAAGCAGAACTTAATGAGCCATTCTGTTGGAAGTTTCGAGAAGGAAGACCAGAAGGCCCAGAAAATGAGGACAATGGAGGGGGAGGGCTCAAGAAGTTTCAAAGGGAAGCAGGATTCTGTTGAGAATTGGGCTAGAGGCTGTTCCTGTGTGACATTCTGGCAATGAAGCTGGCTGTATTATGCTTGGATCTTGAGAACTTGAGTGACTCTAAATTTAAAAAGAATGGACTAGTGTGTTTGTCAGGAAATTCCAAGGCAGAATATCATTGATTCTTTGCTATGGCTTCTCTTACCTATTCAAGACAGGAAAATATACAGCAGGAAGATAGGGTAAATGTGAAGTTTAGCATGGAAAGAAAACACGTTTCAAGTGTTGGGCACAGGTTACAGCCACTTTAGTTGTAACTATGAAGGAAATTAATGCCATTAAAAGCATATCTACTGTCCTGCATTTGAAGAATAGGACTGAAGAATGCCCTGAGGGCACTACCCAACACATTGAAGGCTCTGGCTAAAAGAATGTGAATTATTTTGCAAGGAAAGGGACTGAAGGAAAAATGCTGAATGATGTCCCTGCTCCCCAAAGTCAGCATACAGAGGCTGCTGTGGCTGTGTGCCACAGGTGCCAAGGTTTACCCCCTAGTTGGCAGCAGAACTTGGCAACATGGGTCCATGTGGTTTTAGAGGCATGAACAATGCACGATGAAGGGGTCATGGTGTATTTCATTATGCTTTTAGTGAGCTGATGTGATGCAGTCAACATCCCTGCACGGAGGCCCCAAGAGGCCACTGTGTTGAACCATAAAGACAACCCCTGAAGGAAGACCCCACATTTTGGAGGCTAATGGGACCCTGGGACATCAGTCATGGAAAGCTGCCTGCTAAGATGGATTGGGCTCAGGAGAGAGGCTGCAGGCAGCAGAAGTTGAGGGGTGGAGCTACCTAAGACCTTTCCTCCAAAGATTTCATCAGTAATTCTAGATACAGAGAATGGAGCTACAGGATTTGGTGTTTGCCCTGCTGAGTTTTGGTCCTGCTTTGGTCCAGTGATTCCTTGCCATACCCCTATTCCTCCCTTTTGGAATGCAAATGTTTATTCTGTGCCACTAATTTTAGAAATATGTAACATGTGTTTTCATTTTACTGGGCTCACAATTAACAGACTACTTTGAATCTCAGATGAGACTTTGGACTTCAGAACAGTGTTGGAACTGGTAAACACTATGGTGACTACAAAACTGGGACTGAATGCATTTTGCACAATGAAGTGATGATGGGCTCATGCAGCCTCTGAGTATGGGATAGAATCACTGGTTTTAATGTAAAATGTTTCCCACAGGCTTGTAAGCTCAAAGAGTTAATTCTCAGCTGATAGTGCTCTTTGGGAAGGTTGTGGAACCCTAAGAAGGCTGAGCATGGATGGAAGCGGGTCACTGAGGGCAGCCTCGAAGTTTTCTAGCACAGCCTCACTTGCTGCTCTCTCTGCTTCCTGGCTGCCAGTGTGACATGATGCAGCCTTCCCTTTCCCACCTGCCACGCCTTTATTGCCATGATGGACTCTACTTTCCGGAACTATAGGCCAAATGAAACATGCTTCCTTCCATAAGATGCTTCTGGTTAGATATTTTCCCTAACAATGAGAAGGTAGCTGACACTGGTACACTCTTCTCTGCTTGTTTCCTAAGCAAGCACAGATCTTACCTCCTAGGTGTCATGGAAGCAGCTTATTAGATAGAGTGCCCTTGCCTCAGGTGGCATTCACATTGCCTTATGCTGAAAGTCTAAACAATCTTTATTTCCTACGTGGAAGCATCGTTTCCTCAGTCAATTGGATATTTAGTCATAGTAATGTTTAATGTTAAGTTATGTGCCTACTTTCCATTAGAACTTAAAACTTAATTAAATAAGCAAACATTTTTCACACATGCATATATCTCCAAAGATCAATTATTGAGCTCATTCTTGCCTTCATTGAGAAGTGTGGATCTATAATAATCACAGGCAACATTTCTGAAAGAATATACCATTGTTCCAACCAATCCTTTCATTGCCAAATATCCTAGGAGATTAGATTCACCAGCATCTTCATTTCAGCATATTGAGGGAAACCGATTTCCCTTATTTCCAAACAACATGTCATGAAAATTATTCTCCATTGAAAATAGCATATGCTTTAATATTGAAAAATGAAACAAGACCACATATGTCTTAATATGTCTATATTTAACAATGTGGTTTAATCATATTTCAAAGTAATAGTATAAGCCCGGGATTTATTATTGGATAAAATCTTATATCTTTACTCATGGGATGTAGGATGGTTTAGTATTATCACTTGCAAATCTGACTCCATATTTGATTCTATATTTATTTTCTATATTAATATTTTTCTTGAAGAAGAATCTCAGTTACTAAAAGTGTTGGGCACTTTTGTTCATGAGTCATAAAAATTAAACTTTGTTTAATTAACTTTGTTGGGACTAGGAAAATGGCTTAGCAGCTAAGGCATTTGCCTGCAAAGTCTAAAGATCCCAGTTTGATTCCCCAGGATCCACATAGGTCAAATGCACAAGGGGGTGCATGCATCTGGAGTTTGTTTGCAGTAGCTGGAGGACCTGGCATGCCTATTCTGTCTTTCTCTCTGCCTCTTCCTCTGTCTCTCTCACATAAATAAATAAATAAATAAATCAAATATTAAAAATACTTTGTTGGGATGGGGGTTTAATTCACATGTGTGTTTTGGATATGTCTCCAGCATGAAAAGGAATGGAAAAGAAGAGGGAGGAGAGAAGGGAGAAGAGCAGTTGTAGCATTACTTACTCTGATCTTCCTTGAAGATTTTAAAAGTTGGAATACATAGAATAGCTGGAGTGTAGACAGTAAGGAACACATATTGATCAGTCCCCTGGCATTGGATCATATACTTAAAGATGACAACTAAAATATATTTCATTGATTTTAGTTTAATCATATCCTTTAGTAAATTATTTCAAAATTAAAATTATCTAATAATCTTTTCCCCATTGCAATAGGCACTTAAGTAATATTTCATTTATAAAAGCCTGGTTTCTGATATTGTTCAGATAAATCATACATTGCCCTCCTTTCTTTTTTCCACATTTTCTGAAATTTATGACTCTATTCTGCATTTTCTTAAACTACATTATAAATCAGAAAATACACATTTTGCTTAAATTGGCAATTCTTTTCCAACTGGCTCAGCTATGCAGAGCAACTGCAGCTCCAGAGGGCTCAGATGAACTTCTGGTCACAGCCTGACTCATGTGAGATCTCTACAGATGCAACTTTCCAGAAAGTCCATGTTTCTCAAAATGGTAAATAGAAACCAGAAGGTAAGGGGAAAAATAAGACGTTTTCTCCTTCTCCGTGTTTAATTAGCCTGAAACACGTATAGTTCCAGCTCTGAGCCCAGGAGATCCACAGGAAGGCACACAAGCTTGTTTTCTACACAAAGATACAAATTTACTTTTAAAAAGCAGTTTTGTGGCCTGCACTCTGTCCTCCCTGAATTTCTACATTGAGGACCTAACTCTCAAGGCCACTGGATTTGGAGAGAGGACTTTTAAGAAGACAACTACGGGAATCGTAAGGGTGGATTCATAATTCAATAAAACTGCTTTTCTTTTTTCCATCTGGCTACTACTGTTGCAAAAAAAAAAAATCCAAGAAGAAACAATTTATGAAAGGAAAGGGTTGATTCTGGTTTACATTTAAAAAAAAATTTTTTGTTTATTTTTTTATTTATTTGAGAGCAACAGACAGAAAGAGGCAGATAGAGAGAGAGAGAGAGAGAATGGGCACGCCAGGGCCTCCAGCCACTGCAAACGAACTCCAGATGCGTGCACCCTCTTGTGCATCTGGCTAACGTGGGTCTTGGGGAATCAAGCCTCGAACTGGGGTCCCTAGGCTTCACAGGCAAGCGCTTAACTGCTACACCATCTCTGCAGCCCTGGCTTACATTTTTAAGGGGAGGTTTACTCAATACAGGGAAAGCGTGGACAGGGCAGACATCCCTTCCCATGGCAGGCAGGGAGTAGGGAGTGAGCTGCGAATGTCCGGGGGCTGTGATAGTCAACTTCAAGACCCACCGCCAGTGCAACTCCTCCTCCAGCAGGCTTTTCCTTCCAGACACTCCACCAGCGGGGGCTGAGCACGAGGCTGAGTCACAGGTAAGGACACGAGGACATAGGTGATATGCTACATTCAAGCTACCGCACTCTCCTCCTGGCCCATTAAATTCTACCATAACATCGGAAAGTCTTTAAAAGTAAACATGAAGTTATATCTTTCTCTCTTCCTCTCTCTCTCTCTCTCTCTCTCTCTCTTTTTCCCCCACTATCTCTCTCCACCTCTCTTTCTCACACAAGCACATACATTGAGCCTAACACTGAGAAAAAGCCATTCAAATACCATTTAAAAAGGGAATTTAACTCAATTTATATTAGCACATTAAGCATAATGAATTGATGATTTGCTCATGATAAAAATATTCTGGTATTATGGTATAATTAATATGTAGAGTAACACATGCAGACCAAGTGTGTGAATGGAAATACAGTACTCACAAAATCTAGTGTGGAAAACTGATGCCCTTGCTAGTTACCACAATAACCTTGAGTATCAATTAAAAAAAAAGTATGACTTGATAGGTTTGAGAATAAAAACTACATTTGTAGGGAAATTAATTCTATCACTTTTTATCATATTTCATTTCTTTTGGAAATACGATTGAAGAACCTATTCTTCTAGCAACCAAAGACTTGACACTGGCCCGTGACCATCAGATAATATCATAGAGACAGTAATTAAAGGAAGATAATGAGCACACAGGGCAGATATTACAGCTATGTTATTCCTTTAAAGAAATAGAAAAGTGGACAAGATTAGGAGAAAATATACAGTACTCATTAAAATACACAACTACTTCATGCTACTGTAAGTTTGATACAAATATTTTCTATTGTATTTTTCTTTCCAGAATAAATTTCACTTGGTGCCCTTGAGCTTAAAAAAAATGGCACAAAAAGGAAAAAGTTACATAATGAAAAACATACGTTAACTTGTATCTTTTTCATAAACATTGTAACCAAAAGTGAATATAAAGAGTTGAGCTGGAAGACAGGGAAGGATGGTCAAAAAGATATTTAAAACCTGTAAACAGAAGGAAGAAAAATATAGGGGGAGGAATGAGGGAAGAAAGGCAAGGGTTCATAGAAGTGATGGAAATCAACAAAAACAAATTGTATTTGAAAACACTGTAAAAACCTGAGTTTTTAGAGTGCGTGACTGAGTTTTAGTAATTGTTGTGATTGACTGAATTATAGCTGATATGACAGAGATTTCCCATTATCTCATACAGCAGATTTATGCCTAATGCAACTGTTAAAAATGTTAAGTAACTTTAGAATATTTGAACTGTAAATTATGAAAACCTAGTTTGAAAACCCCGTCCTGCATTCCCCACTGCGGGCGCTCTTGTGTACCCCTAGTTCTCACCTCCTCCTTCGTCTTTTTAGAGATCACCCGCAGCCAGTCTCCAATCATGCTCAGAACAGCGGCGAAGTAAGCAAGTCCTACGAGGATCCAAAACCACACCACGGGCTTGTAGAAGTCCAGGTACTCGATGTCTGATCCACCTGCCAGAGGCAAGCAATGCAGGACAGAAGTTCAGAGTCCCAAAAGTAAACGATCTAGATATTTTCTAAAATTATCCACTGAATTTTGGTTAGCATGACCTAGAAATACAATAATCTCTTCCATTCAATTGTTTCCTCTCCACAGTGAAGTTCTCATTTTCATTTACGTAATTCTTATCTGTTTTTCAAGAGCAAGTTAAAAATGTAATAATGGGACTTTTCCAGGTCATGGTGTTTTCCTGTTTCATGACTCTAATTTTCCTATGACAATCTGTTTTAGCTTTATACTTATTTATTCCATGAATACCAAATGTCTCTTTCCATCGCTACTGTAAAAGATAGAAGTTAGAGATTATAATTTTATTTTAACTTTGTATTTTGTATTTTTATATTTAACTTTGTATATTTACCTTATGGTCAGCCAATGCATGCTACCCAATTGAGTTAATATCAAAACTGACCAGAATGATTGTAGCTGTCAAGTCATCAATGTGATGGATTGCTACCTAGAGACAAAGCCATGATGGGTCTAAAGAAAACTGATGGCAATGTGTAGGTGATATTGCTCAATCTCTTCTGACTTCCCACAGGAATCTCCACATATCTCACAAATTTAACCCCTAGGTCTCAAGAAAAATAAGCTGGCAGTCTGATTCTTGAAATACTTCTCCATCTATGTTATATAAATCACTACACCTGTGAGAATCTTTTGCACACATTTCAGTGCAAACAAATTGTGATGTTTATCAGGTACTCTACACTGAAATTATTACTATTTTTACAAATAAGAAAATTAGTCCTTCTCTGAGAAAATTCATGCAATAACCCAAGAAAGCCTCATGTAGACAATTAACCAGGGACTATATTGAGTAACAGCAAAGAGAATAAAATAATGAAAAAAAAATGTGAGAGAACAGAGAAGAAAGGACTTTTACTTCAGAAAGGAGGGCAGTGAGAAGGAAGAAAGTGATGTTTAAGTCTGAGTCTCAGGTTGTGTAGTAATTCATGTGAAAATGCATGTTCTACACAAATCATCCAGGTAGTAGACTAGGAACCATGAGCATGAAGGCCAGGGAGCAAGTGGGCCGAGCCAGGAATCTAGAGAGCGAGGTTGCATCACATCAAAGAATACATTCTAACTGAACGGGATCATATTGGTAGGGAAAGAGGTCCTGCACTCACTGGTACATGGGATTCTGATCAGAAGGATCTCAGAAGTGGAGAAGGAATGGGGTGGTGAGAAGTCCTAAGGGTAGCTTTCATTCCGAAGCAGCTGGGACATGATTGTGCCGAGTTAGGGAAGGTATAGGAAAGAGGGGAGGCATAGATGCTGTATCAGCAGGGGCACTGACGCAGCAGCAGCAGGAAGTACTGATGCCCACTGTCCCTCACCTGGGCGATGACATAGTGACTAAATGGGGTGGAGGCATGAGATAGAGTCCAAAATGAAGAGAAGTTATTCAGACTGGGAACTGAAAGGCCAGACAGGGGATAAGGGATAGACAAGGTGCAGCACAGCTGGACTCACACAACACAGGGCAAGTGGGAGAAAACCATCTTGTCATGATGGCACACTCATGCCTAGATACAGGACTCAGGATTACTTCCATCACAAAACTTCAACCCATACACTGAGAAGAAGAGCTAATAAATATCATGGATACATTAAAATATCAAATATTTAGCACGTACTCCTTTTGATTAATTAGACCTGGGATAGTCCACAATGACATTTTCAAGATTCAAAGACTTTTTTTTTTTAGATGGAAGAGGGCTTTTTTATCAGGTAAATAATGTGAATAGAAGTAAGTTTAGCTTTCTTTTGAGCAATGTAATAACTCTAAGAATACAGTTTATACAAAGAGAAAAATTTTACCTCCTAAATGTTGAGATTTTTTTTTTCCAAGGTAGGGTCTCACTCTAGCCCAGGCTGACCTAGAATTCACTCTGTATTCCCAGGATGGCCTTGAATTCATGGCAATCCTCCTATCTCTGCCTCCAGAATGCTGGAATTAAAGGCATGTGCTTGCCACCATGCCCGGCAAGATTTTTTTTAAACTTACATATGATTTTATTTTAAAAAATCACTGGAGAGATGGCTGAGCAGTTAAAGGGCCCAGGTTCAATTCCCCAGGACCCACATAGGCCAGATGCACAAGGTGGTGCATGTGTCTGGAGTTCATTTGCAATGGTTGCAGGTCCTGGAGCACTCCCTCCCTCCCTCCCTCCCTCCCTCCCTCTCTCTCTCTGTCTCTCTCTCTCTCCCTCCCTCTCTCTCTCCCCCCCACTTTCCCTCTCTCTCAAGTAAATCAATAAATAAAAATGAAATATTTTAAAATATAAAAATTCAATTACTGGAGGGAACAGGGGTGTGAAGATCGTCCTGATGGTTAAGACTTGGCTCCCAGGGTGCAGCTCAACACAGCCGCAGAACTGACTGCACTTAGACATATAAAATCCTATATTATGAAAGCCTTGCCAGCAAATTCCACTTTTCAAATGTTTCTATTTCAGTGAAACCAAAAGGACCTTTTTTCTGAGCACTTTCTCTTTCAAAACTGAGAAAAACAAACTTCCTCCCAAAAGTTGTGACTCACTGACACCCAGGTTCACCAAGATGCTGATTGTAGAAAAGTTCATCAAGCGCAAGATGGTTTGTGTGTCTTTTTCTTTCTTTTTTTTTTTTAAAAATTTATTTATTTGAGAGCGACAGACACAGAGAGAGAGACAGATAGAGGGACAGAGAGAATGGGCACGCCAGGGCTTCCAGCCTCTGCAAACGAACTCCAGACGCGTGCGCCCCCTTGTGCATCTGGCTAACGTGGGACCTGGGGAACCGAGCCTCGAACCAGGGTTCTTAGCTTCACAGGCAAGCGCTTAACCGCTAAGCCATCTCTCCAGCCCTGTGTGTCTTTTTCTTATAAACAGGATGCTACAGTTGGAAGAGAGTGACTTATCTTAATCACTCAGAGGCTTGTATTTGGGTAAAGTGTTCAACCTACAAGTTTTAATGGGTTCTAAGCCCTGCAGAAAGTTTTCCCTTTTTATTTGCCAGTCTTAAAATGAAGTACTGGCAGCCAAACAATCTAGGAGACATTAGTATGCAATGAGCATTTCTAACCAACTCACACCCTGTCCACTTGCTCACACCTAAAACTTACAAGTTCATTTACACGCTAATCAATTCACTTTAACCAAGAATCTTTTCCAAACTGGCATGTAGCTTTTATCTTAAAATTAGATGATTTTTTTAATTCTTCACTCTTAGAAGTACTAATTTTCTATGTTTAGGAAGTTTGTATAGATGCTCTTTCTCACTAGAAAAGTAAGGTAGAGCTGGAGAGATGACTCAGCAGTTAAGGTGTTTGCCTGCAAAGCCTAAGAACCTATGTAAACTAGATACACAAGGTGGTGCATGTGTCTGCAATTCGTTTGCAGTGGCCAGAGGCCTGACACACCCATTCTCTCTCCCTCTCCCCCCACCTCTGCCTCTTTTTATTTCTCTCTCTTTCTTGCTCTCTCTCAAATAAATAAATGAAATTTTTTTTGTGATTCTTGTACTCCAGAGGCTGAAGCAAGGGAATTGAGAGTTCAGTGTCAGCCTAGAGTGCGTGGTAAGACTCTGTCAATAAATGAATAAACAGGTGCACAAAGTAATTTCTCCATCCTAGATTGAGTTCCTATGTCATCCTCACTAGTGTCTTAACCACTCCATTTTTATGAACATTTTCATACATGTACATAAAATATTTTGATTATATTCCTGTCCCATTGCCTTCTTTTGTTCCCCTACTCACACCCCTCCACTGAACCCCTTCTTTCCAACTAATCTCTCTGTTATTTCAATGCCAGTTTTGGCCCTCCTTTTTCATGAAAGTCAAAATGTGCTGGGCTCAATATTGCTCAGGTCTGGGGCAGGTAACAACAGTTGCTGCAGGGTCACGAAGGCCAGGCCATGGCCACTTCATACCCAGAAGCTAGCAGGGGCTGTTGGCAGAAGTGGAAAGTGGTGCAGCTGTTATAGAAATCAGCGTGGGCATTTCTCAAAAAGTTAAAAAATAGATCTACCATGTGACTCAGCGATGCCACTCCTAGACATATGTCCCACGGAGCACACCTCACTGCTCATTTACATTTATTGCTGCTGTAGTCACAGTAGCTAGGAAATGGAATCCGCCTAAGTGTCTATTTCTTTTTCCATTTCTCTTTTTTCTGAGCTGCAGACCACAGGAAGGATGCTACGACCTCCCTCCCTTGCTGGGTTCCCCATTAGCCCCACTAGCTAGCAGACACAGTTACCCCGCTGCTTTTTCTCTGATTCCATAAAAACATGTACACAGAACTTCTTTCCACTTTAAGAGCTTTCTGGCTTATTATTAGAGGACATACAGACAGTAATAAAAATAGCAAAGAGGGTAGAAGTAGTTGTTGGGAATCTTACAAACTTTTCCAAACACTTAAAGAAACTTGATCTTTCTGAGTCTCTTCCAGACTCGGGCAGCTGCTTTCCATTGGGGCCGTCTCTCTGTGGATCCCTTCTCCTGGTGTCTGTAAAAGGAACTCATCAGTCGCCTAACCTAGTCTAGCAGACCAGAGTACTACAAATACAAATGCAGCTCAGGGAAATTCACGTTGTTCACGCAGCACTGCTGAGAACCAATGCTCTTCATAACGTGACTTTGCTAGACACAGTCCCTGCACCCGCTAGTGAGACAGCGCCCTCCTACTGGGTCCCTAAAAGTCGTTGACTAAGAGTCCAATGGCCAGGGTGGGAGGGGCCGACAGGCACCTTCTGGTCCTGGAAGTCCCATACTATCTAGTCAAGATGCTCTTTTCAATCGATTTATAGAATACACACAACCCAGTTGGGAGAGAGGAGAAAGAACTAAGCCTTATTAATTACCTACGTAGAACTATTCCATCTAAAAGCCTGAGGTAGTTCCTCCCAGTCCTGACACATTTTGGGAGACATGCATCCAAACCCTAGCAATGTAGGACATTTTTTGCACTTGGCCTATATTTTAGTTTAGATATCAAACATTAGTTTCAATTTTTGCTTTAACTTTAGTTTCTTTCTAACATCTATCTGGATCTAATACGTTGGGGACAGTATGTTTTTATTTTCTTATATAGTTTTTGTGATAGTAAATTGCTTGAAGAACTAAAGTACTCTTTCAATGATATTATAATTTTCTGTTCTTTCCTACAAGGAGAAAGATGACTTCAGTCCAACAGTAACCCATCTACCTAAACAAACTTCTCATATGCTATTGAGTCAGAAAAATGTAAGGACAAAACATGGTCATTAAACATTCCTAACATTTGAACCTATATTTTGGGGTTTTAAATATCAGCATTTAGAATCAGAAATCAGCCATCTCCTTCCAGGCACTTGGCATCAAATGAGGCAAGCTGCCATTAGGAGACCGGGACTCTCCTGATCATGAAGAGGGGAGAACACATTGTGTCGAGTCCTCTGCAAAGGCGACCGTGTGCAGGGGCAGGGCATGCACCACCACATCCCTTGGATTCCCATTAAACACAGGCAGCAGCTCGGAGCCCCCCTGAAGGTAGGGCTGCCTGCTGCCGGCTCCAGAAGCAAAATCTTCGCTCTTGAAGGGGCCCCTGTGCGGTTCCCCAGTGCTTCCTTCACAGTGCTCCGTATGCCCCCATCCCCACCACTGAAGGAACCTTCTAGGCTTCTCCAGAACCCCTTGGGCCAGTTCCATCAATCAGTCATGCAAGTCTCTTGTGGCTGGCTAAAGCGGGATGAGCATTCACCACTCTCCTCTCCACACAGGTACAGTATAAAGCAGAAAGACGGCTTCCTGGAGTTCACACATTTTGTCCCATTGGCATAGGGACCAAATACCACGGTAGTCAGGGCTGAGCTCAGGATCTCCCACGCAGTGTAAGCTCACTGCCCACCTGAGAGTGAGTGAATGAGCGAACAGACACTATGGTGTGTCTTTCCAGCACACACTTGAACTCTCTTCTTCTGATCAGAGCAGGTTCCTGAGCTCTTCCTGGGATGGTGGTGGTCACCCTGGGTCAGTAGCTTCCTCCCTGTCAGGTGCTTGCTTTGATGTCTGTTCAATTCCCAGCAACATGTTTCTCGGCAATCGGCTCAATGGTAGCAGTTTTACTGACCGGCCTCTGACACAGTTGCAAAACTCCTGGCACTGTTTCTTAGAAAACTACTACAGCCATTACTCTGAACAACAAGAGTCTTGCCTGGCTGGTCAACAACGCTTGTGCGTTCTCGTGACAGAATTTCCCTCGATCTTTAAGCAAGCTTTCCCAGAGGGTGTCACATGTTCAGTTACACAGGAAAGAAACGTCTGGTTTCTAAAAACTGCATTTCCAATAGAACGTAATTCCAGGAAAATTTAATTATTAGTAAGAGAGACATACAAATGTCTTTCCCAAGTCAAAAAAAAAAAATTGTAACAAAAGATTGCAGAATTTGAAACAAAAATTTGAAAACAATGTAGTAAAGGTACATGTGTCAGAGGGAGAAGAATTCCACCTGGGGCGTCCCGAATTATGTTTCCTATAACGGGGAACCAAACACAAAGCACACGTAGATACCTGACTTAGCCAGCAAGCACTCAGCAGCTATATTTGTGGTGCACAAGTTCCATCATTTAGCCAAATACACTGTTTCAGTGCTCAAAACCCCAAGAAGATGTGCTCAGATGCCGAAACATGCTTTGGTCAGATAAATATGTGTCTCTAGAGCACCGGCCATGAGGAGTCCCGGTGATGCCTGAATTTTCAGCTAAACCTCTTGGGTGTTTTTAGAAAAATGTGGACTGTGTGGCCACTGCTCTGCTAAACCCTCGAGTGACTGGGTCTTTCCTCATCCCTGGCCGCATCCACTGAGCCAAGCTAAGCTGATTAGAGAGGCGTCTCCCAGGACTTCACGTGGAAGCTGCTGAACACACGCGGAAACCCGTGCCTCGGCCGGCGTGCCCCACGCCTAGCAGCTCCCCAAGAAGCCACCGTCGCTGAAAAGGAGTTTTAGGGCTGGAGAGGTGGCTCAGTGGTTAACACGCCTGCCTGTGAAGCCTAACGACCCACGTTCTACTCCAGATCCCACATAAGGCAGGCACACGAGGTGACGTAAGCTCACAAGGTCACACATGCGCACAAGGCGGCACACACGTCTGGAGCTCAATGACCCTGGCTGGAGGCCCTGGCGCTCCAATTCTCTTCTGTCTCTCTTTCTCTCTCTCACTCTTCTTCTCTCGCATGAAAAGAGAGAGAGGGGGGCCGGACTATTGGGCTTACCTCAAAACAAAAACAATTAAAAAATACAACAAAAAAGTAATTTTACATTGGGATGAAAGAGTTTGGCTTTTTTTCACTACTAGAGAATTGCTATTTATTATTGTTATGTATGTGTGGGAGTGGGGGTAGGTGGTCAGAGGAGAGCCTCAGGACCCCCACCCACCTTTCTTGAGGCAGGGTCCCTCCCTGGCCTGGGGCTCACAGGGCCTTGCCTGGCTCTGCTTTCCCAGTTCTGGGATTATACCCATGCGCCGGCACGCAGGTCACTTGTTAAAATTTCATTTGTGTGTATGCGTAAATGTGTGTGTGTGTGGCATGCATATGTGCACATGGGTGGTGGTCAGAGAGAGGACCACCTCAGGGTGATTCTTCTCCCTTTCCACCCTCTTGAGATGAGGTCTTTGGGCCTCTGCTGCTTGTGAGCTTCTGGTGGGAGTGCCATGCCACCTCCAGCTTTAAACATGGGTGCTAATGAGTCAAACTCATTTAAACTGGGTTATATTAGTTTGGCTTTTCTTCACTATGAGAGAATCACTGACTAAGTTTTCTAGTCAGCAAGCAAGCACCTTTAACCACTGGGTCATCTCTACAGCCCCCAAACCTAACTTTTTACATGGATTTTGGCGATCAAACTCAGGTTATCATGCTTGCCAGGCAAGCCCTTTATTGACTGAGCTATCTCCCCAGCCCAGCCAACTAATTTTTGGTCATTTTCTTTTTCAGTCATGGACCAAGGAAACAAGTTGTGAAAGTAAGGCTGAATAAGTAAAAGACACTTTTTGTACATTGCTATATGATTAATATGACTGTTTAGATTTTAAGGAAGAAAGACTGATTTAACTCTCAGTGTATAAGGCAGACACGAGCAAACATCATGTGTCCAGTGAAATGAAAAGCAACAGACAAGAGTTAAGAATCAGAAGAAAAGACATCAACATGAATTCTTAAATACAATTTTTCCATTTATTTTAACTTCCTTACAAATGTCACTCTAAATTATGGACGCTTCCAATAAGAAACACAGCATCTATATCTCACCTAATTCATTTCCTTTCTCAACTCTTCTCACTTGGAGGAAGTTTCTCTGCACTACTACCCTGAGTAGTGGGGGCCAAATTATTTTTGTGTTATGTGAAACCCTGTGGCCTCCAGGTCCTTTTCAACCTTCTCAGCCCCAGGACACTAAGCAATGGTGAGGACACCAGCAGGAAGATCAGACACCAATCACCATGGTTACTAAAAGCCACTACAGAGTGTGCCCCTTATATGCACAGAAACAGAAATATAAAAGTGAAATGTGCTGGCATATCTTTTCCTGCAGAGAAAGGATGAAAAACTGGATTACTATATATAGTCACATGCTGTGTCAGTTACTTTCTCATAGCTGGGAAAATACCTAACCGGAAGAAGCATCTTAGGAAAGAAAAGGGTATATTTTCGGCTTAAAGTCCCAAGGAAAAGCCTATCATGGCAAAGAAAGCGTGGAGGAAGCCAGAGCCGTCCGCAGGGAGGAGCAGGGCAGCAACGGGTGCATCTCCTTTTTAATACAGTCCAAAAACTCAGCCCATGAGATGTCCACAGTCTGGGTGGGTAATTCCACCTCAACTAATCTAATCTAAAATTGTATTCCTCACAGACGTGACCAGAGATTGGTGCTCATGGTGATCCTAAATGCTGTCAAGTTGACAAGAGATTAGAAACACGCACACCTAGAAGTCTGTCTCTCTGTACACAGTGCGGGGAGGTGGGGGTTGTGTTATACAGAGTCTTATTCTACTGTACAGACTAGCCTGGAGCTTACTTGAAGGCAGACTGGTCTAGAGCTCATGGCAATCTTTCTGCCTCAGCCTCCCAAATCTTAGAATTATTGGTGTGCGCCACCACACCCAGGTTAAATGCTGTAGATGCAATTTGGCCAGCTATGGGAAAACACCACGCACAGGAAGCTCAAGTCTTGTTCATTCATGAATCAGAAGCTCAGGGTTCTTTAAAGTGGTCTATCTCAAGCATGACCACCTGGACAATTAAAATGCAAGGAATGGGCCTTAAAAGTACTCGGAAAGTCTGGTGTGGTGGCACATGCCAGCAGTCCTTCAAATAAGGAGGTTGATGCAGGCAGGGGTCAAGGTCAAGGCCAGCCTGGGCTACATAGCAAGACCCTGTCTCATAAAGCTGAAAGTACATGGAAATTATAAGAACTGTATTTTCTGCCTGGGGAAGTCTACCTGCACAGGCGCTCTGCTCGTTCCCTGGGGATGGACTGGGCTCCAGGGGCCTGGCCCCCGCACCCCAGCGTCACCTGCTTGAGGCACTCCAACGTGAGTAGTAAGAAAAGACCGCACCCTGCCTCCTGAGCGCTTGGAATCACTTTCTAGCCCCGCCCATTCTCTTTAATAAATAGATGCTTGCTTCTGTTTCGCTTTTGGAGAGAATCTCACACTGTAGCCCAGCCCGTCCTGGAACTCACTGTGTGGTCTAAATTGGTCTGGGACTACAGTAATCTCTGAGCCTCAACCTCCAAAGTACTAGGGTTACTGACATGAGTTTAAAAAACAGAGTTTAAGCTATCTTCAGAGGGAGTGAGGATGGCAACATGACTGAATCTGAATCCTCCTCAGAACAGGTGCTCCAGCTCCAGCAGGGGTCCCGGCTCCTGGGTGTGCACTGCGGCAGTAAAGCCAGGTTTTGACATTGATGTCCTAACAGAAAAATGACCACCTTAGGCTAGAGTAACGTCTCTTGATGTTTTGCATGAAAAGAAAAATAAATCAGTGAGAACACCATCTACCAGGACATCTAGTAGTAAGAAGGGAAGATTCCAC
Organism: Jaculus jaculus; assembly: GCF_020740685.1. Taxonomy (NCBI): domain Eukaryota; kingdom Metazoa; phylum Chordata; class Mammalia; order Rodentia; family Dipodidae; genus Jaculus; species Jaculus jaculus. The sequence goes on along the minus strand of NC_059102.1, from coordinate 336,646,860 downwards.
AAAGTAAATAGCTAATGTTGACAGTTAGGAAACTCACCCTAGTTCAACGGCTAATTTTATAACCATCAAGTCCCCAGAAGCCAAGGCTAATTTGGTGTACTCTACTGAATTATATGAGGCAATTCTTTTCCAAGATCCTTTAAAAACAAACTCAGAATTTGTGTTTTTCCAAATATTCTTATAAAGGGTACAAGTTTCCTACCCAAACCTTACCACATCTGCCCCCTTGGCCACATTCTCATTCCAAAACTTCTTGCTGGACATGAGGCCCTGGCGTGTCAAAGAGGCAGGCCCAGGGACAGGGTTCTGCAGTTTCACAAAGAGCAACACAAATTCGGAGCACGATGAGTCAGCAAAACATCAGGCTGCCCTCTCCCCGCCCCATTCTACTCAGCGTGCTCATTCTAATTTAATCTTGTTCAAGTTAGTGCCAATAATTAGCAGGACACATTTCTACCATTTTAAATTAATTTCCCTATGAAATAAAAATACAGTGAGGGACTGGAGAGATGGCTTAGCGGTTAAGAGACTTGCCTGCAAAGCCAAAGGACCCAGCTTCAATTCCCCAGGACCCATGTAAACCAGATGTACAAGAGGGTGTGTGCATCTGGAATTTGTTTGTAATGGCTGGAGGCCCTGGTGCACCAATTCTCTCTCTCTCCCTCTCTCTCTCCCTGCCTATTTCTGTATCTCTCTCTCTCTCTTTCACAAATAAATAAATTTTAAGTACAATGTTAAGTAATGCATTTAATGAAGGGTACAATACCACAATATTTTAGTAACTATGAAGTTGTATCATAAATTATTTATGGCACAGAAGTCACCTTCTTCTTCCTTCACACTTGCCACAACTCAGGACTGAGGTCCCCGCTGGAACACACATGATCTTGCCAGTTTCACAGCACTGACCTCTTAAGGTGAGTTTAAAAAAAAAAAAAAAAAAAAAAAAAAACACCTTTTTTTTCATGTTCTCCAAGTCTATAAAGTAATATTTGGGGTTTCCAACCTAAGTCAGTTTATCTAGTGGTCACAAATACAATGTTGTTTTAGGATTCCACCCACAGTTTTCTTTATTTATAATTTTGTATTTTTAAAGACTTCTGGGCCATGAAGGCCACATACCAGATTGACATAGTCTGTCGGTTTTTTAAAATAACCCATGCCATATGAGGCTGTCGGCCTATAAATGTAAGACTCATCACACAATGCCTATCCATCCCTCCCTTTTTGTTAGACCTTGTGACTTATGTCTACAAAATTGTAAGACCACCCATGATTAATATGCATAAGTCTCTTTTGTGGTTATCACTGGGCCTCACTTTCTATTTGTTAGCACTTTCTACTTCTGTTTGTGTCAATGCTACATCTTCAAAGGGAAGTATGAAAAATGGGTATTTTAGGACAGTAGTCTGTGTTCTTATATGGACTTGCAAATGTCTGAATTCTTCCCTTCATTTTTATTAGCTACAAACTAAAAGATATCCACTAGAGAGGTGTGGCCTCCCTTCCCAACTTCTCAACCTGCTACATAGCTGTGTATATGACATTTCTGAAAATGACCTTGGTTTTCAAGAATATTCCACATTCCTCACCAAGGAGGCTCTGACAAATTCAACCTTCATTAACCATCAACAGAAAGAGATTAACTCCCAACCCTTGTCAAGATGTTATAAACCTGCACAACAGACTGCTTCTCTGGAGATATTTAAGTAAGATATTTAGGCCCAGTATGAACAGAAGCTTGAAACTAAACTAGGCTGACAAGCTAACTTATTCTGAAATGTTTAACTACAGTGTGTTGCCCTGTCGTTATGGTGACCTAAGATGCATACCATGTTTCTATTACTTCAGACAGAATTAAAAAACAATAGTGGAGAACTGATCAAAATGATCCTTTATGGGCCACCCATGCACTATTTTTCCACCAATATTATAGTTTATTGAAGATGGAGTCGGAACAATACCATTGAGTAATCTAATGGTAAAAGTGAGGCTTGAGTCGATAAGGAAGGGAGAGATACAGGCAAGCAAGGATCAGTTAAGAGTAACAGAAGGACGGAGCACACCCAGGCCTGGGGCGGATACGGCTCAGCGGACAAGGCGCCCTCTGTGCAGGCCTGAGGACAGAGGTCAAAACCCCAGCAGCCTGGGTGTGTGGCCACCTGCCTGGAACCCCAGCACAAGGGAGGAAGGAACAGGGAGTGCCCATGGGCGAACGGGCTAGCCAGGCCCCTGGAATGGAAGCAGTGAGCTCTGGGCTCCGGTGAGAGACTTGCCTCAATAAACTAAAGAGGAACACAGTCAAAGAAGACCTCCAGCATGAACCCCTGGGCCACACCCACACCCACACATGCACACACGCCCACTTACATAGGGAAACATACATATGCCATATGTGCGCTCAGAAAAGAAAGAAATTAAATAACAAACCAAAAATATTAGTTAGACAAATTCAGACACTGTATTATGTACTTTAGCTAAGGTCAAAAATATTATGCTAAGAACCACAAATTAAATGAGTGTTATAGACAAGAGACGGTTTTAAACAGGCAAGAATATCCAAGTTTGTAACTGTTTCTAAAACTAAGGTGAAATAAAGAAAGAAATAAAAATATTAGTTCAACTTGAGTACTTTGGCCACTGGGGGAAAAATTAAAAGGTAGATATTTGGTTTCTGAAATTAGAGTGGTAATGTAAAATTCTTTATTATCTTTATTCTTTTTCACTGCTTCTTCTGTTTCCCTCCAGCATTACGGAAGCAGAACCTGTCCATGCTACTGTGAGGGCTGGATGATGTCCTCCAAAAGGATGTGTTGAACCCCAACTGCCACAGAATGTGACCCTACCTGGAAACACAGTCCTTATAAGTGTCACTAGGTAAAATGAGTGGAGTGGGCTCCTAAGTACATACGACTGTGTCCTTGGAGAAACAGGGGGATTTGGTCTTGGATATACAAATGCAAGGAGAATGTGTGTGCTCACCAGGCAAAGAAGATGTCCACCAGCCAGGCAGAGGAGAACACGTGTACCATATAGCAGAGTAGAACACTAGTACCAGCTAGTTAGAGAAGAACATGTACAAAATCTAGGCAGAGGGGAGCATATGGACCAGCTAGGTAGAGGAGAACGCTTGTACCAGCCAGGCAGAGGGAGACGTGTGTACAAGCTAGGTAGAGGAGAACGCTTGTACCAGCCAGGCAGAGGAGAGCATGTGTACCATCCATGCAGAGGAGAACATGTGCTCCAGCCAAGCAGAGGAGAACATGTGTACCAGCCAGACAGAGGACAGCATGTGTACCAGCCAGGTAGAGGAGAGCAAGTGTAGCATCCAAGCAGAGAAGAACATGTGTACCAGCCAGGCAGAGGAGAGCATGTGTACCAGCCAGGCAGAGGAGAGCATGTGTACCAGCCAGGCAGAGGATAATATGTGTACCATCCAGGCAGAGGAGAACATGTGTACCATGCAAGCAGAGGCAGGAATAATGCTGCTGAGAGCTAAAGGTTGTAGGACCTGACACCCTTTCCTAGCAAGGTGCAAATAAAATTTCTATCCAGTGTCCCAAGGGCCTGTGGTCCCACTGACACCTCAATTTTCAGAATCTGAGAAAAAAGCTTCCCAGCCTGTGGTACTTCAGTTTGGCAACCCCAGGAAGATCACGCGGTCATTAGTCCCATTATAAACCCGAGTGAAGTGTCTTTAACTACAAGTGCACAGATAGGAGAGCAGCTTGCTCTTAAGTCAGCAGGCTTACCTGCCACGTAGTCACCAAACCCAATGGTTGTCAGGGTGATGACCACAAAGTAGATGGCATCCAGGGCGCTCCAGCCTTCTATGTGCTTGAAAATGACCGCAGGAAGAGCCACGAAGAGGACGCAGCCGAACAGGATGAAGATGATGGTGGAGATGATGCGGGTCTTGGTCTGACTGACATTCCACTTCTAGGGGTGAGAGGGAGGGAGACGGGTTATCTGTGTGCTCATAAAGCTAAGCTACCGTGCTCTCTGCAAGGAGCATGTCGTCTTGCTTCCTTTCTCCAGATCCGACCAGCTTCCCTTATGAAAGTCTGCTTTACTATAAACCGCTGCAGCCAATGTTCATAAAGAATGCTACTTTTCACTATATAACCTCGTAACAGGGAAAATGGTTGTCAAATTTATATTACCTTTGCTCTTACAGTATGATTGCAGATGTGTGCCACCATTTATTTACCTGAAACACTTCTGAAATGTTTCAATGCTGTAAGCTGACTGAGGGCCAAATGCAATCTAGAAATATACAACAGCAGACCAAAGTGAAATAACAATTACTATTTACAGCTGAGAACTGGGAAACACTGACGATAAAGTTAGATCAATGGACCAAGACACAGCACCAACAAAGGTTGCAGCGTGATCTCCACAGGAGTCAGGTGACCAGTCCCTTCTGTGTTCTCAGAGTACACAGGACTCTGCAGGATCCACAGTGAGTGGCGTCTTCAGCCACCCCAAATCACAGCTGCCATGGGGGCGCCTACCTGTTGGCTGTGCTTTTTTTTATTTGAAGTTAGATTTATTGGAAGTCAATTCAAACACACTATGGCTATCAGCCCAAGAGTTTTGGACCTTGTTTTGTATATACAAAGCAGATTTAACAGGCTTGAGCAGAGCTCAAATAGAAAATCTGGCTTAGCAGTTAAGGTGTTTGCCTACAAAGCCAAAGGACCCAGGTTCAATTCCCCAGTACCCACGTAAGCCAGATGCACAAGGTGGCACATGTTTCTGGATTTCATTTGCAGCAGCTGAAGGCCCTGGTGTGCCCATTCTCTTTCTTTTTAAAAATATGTGTGTGTATGTGTGTGTTCTGATTGCTAGGAAAAAAATGTGTGTGTGTGTGTGTGTGTATGTCTGTGTGTGTGTGTATATATATATATATATATATATGTGTGTGTGTGTGTGTGTGTGTGTGTGTGTGTGTGTGTGTGTGTGTGTTTGACGACTTCTATACTTTGTTTGATGACTTCTATGCTTATAGATAATAAACCATGGTATTTCCTTCCCCTCTCCCACTTTCCCCTTCATAACTCTGCTCTTCATCATATCTCCTCTATCCATTAGTTTCTCTTTTAATTTTATGTCATCATTTTTTTCTCCTACTATGAGGGTCTTGTTTCTATCTGCTGCTGTCTCTCTCAAATAAATAAAACAAATAAATAAATTTTAAAAAAAGAAAATCTGTAGGGTTTTCAACATTGTCCTCCAGTAAGAAGCCACTGTAATGGAATGTGTGGAGTGGGGAGTGTCTACGTCTCTTGCCACCTCGAGTGTGGGTGACAGTTTGATAGTTTTCTTCTCTCTGATGGTGATGATGATGATGATGTGTGTGCATGTGTGAACAATATACATGCTTTCCTCTTCTGCCTTTTAAAGTATATAGGTATTAACAAATGATAAATTCCAAACACTGCCAGGCAAAAATAAGCTGTTAAGAAACAGCCAATGTTATCAGTCTGGTCATAATTATGCTTCTTATTTTGTGTTTTGTTTTGACTTTGGCATGAGCATGTATGTGTTTATATGTATGTTGACGTGTGTGTGCACATATATGTGTGTGTGCACATATGTGTGTGTGCATGTGGAGGCCAGGGAGTGACTTTGGGTGTCTTTCTCAAATGATATTCACTTTTTTAGTGGTTACTTAAGGTGTTCTGAATGCTAGTGTCCCAGCTGATGGAGATTTGAGAATTAATGGCTCCTGGAGGCAGTGAATTGTTGGAGGCAGGCTTATGGGTGTTATAGCCAGTTTCCCCTTGCCAGTGTTTGGCACACTCTCCTGTTGCTGTTGTTCACCTGATGTTGGCTAGGAGGTGATATCGACACTATGCTCATGCCATCATTTTCCCTGGCCATTATAGAACTTCCCCTAGAGTCTGTAAGCTGAATAAGCCTTTTTCCCCACAAGCAGCTCTTGGTCAGGTGGTTTCTTCCAGCAATGCGAACCTGACTGCAACAGTAAAGTTGGTACTGAGAGTGATATCATTACTGTGTAACACCTGACTGTGTGTCTTTGACCTTTGGAGATGATTTTCAAGAGGAATGTGGATGAATTTGAAGTCTTGGCTTCAGAGACACCTTGCAGTGCTGTAAGTACAGCTTGATGGACTCTTCTGGTCAGAGTCAAAAGAACTGAATGCAGTAAGAACTATGGACTATGAGGTTTGGCTTATGAGAGTAAGAAAGAGCTTTGCATAGACTGGGCTAGAAGCAGTTTGTGTGAGGCTTGGTGTTATGTCTGTCCTGAGAATTTGTTCATGATTGCATTACATAGAAATGGACTGGTATGAGCAAAGGGATATGGAACATAAAAAATGAAATCTTTGAATAAAACTGCTGCCTGTCCAGCTAAAATTGTATGAGAAACTACAACCATTAAGATTGGGCCAGCTGACCTACATTGGGGCAACAGGAAGAATGAAGACTCTTTTGAAGGAGCCTGAATGTCAAAGTCTGCTTTAGTCCCCCCTGGAATAACAAATTGGCACCCCAACTGGTATTATGGGGTACAAGAAATGCAGGAAAGAGAGGGTCATTGAGTTTGCAACATGGTCTTGTGTTTTGGAAATGGCCATGGGCAGTGTGAAGCAGGTTTGCTGGATGCCTGCATGGAGACCCCATGGAGCCATAAAGATGAACTGTGGATTGCAGTGGAGACCCAGTGGAGATGCCCAGACCACGAGATGGCAGTTAAGGAAAGCTGCTGGCCCCAGTGATGTTTTCCAGGACTGTCAGCAGCCTAGCTGGAGGGGTGGAATTGGAACACCAAAGACTTGTTGCAGATTAGAATTATTGGACTTGGACATTTGTCACTGACTAGAGTTGCTGGACTTGGAGCTACAGAGTTTGATGTTTGCCCTGGCTAAACTGTGTATTGGTTAAATATTTCTTTGCTATGCCCAATGCCATTTTGTGCAGTGTGAATGTTTATTCTGTGCCATTATGGTTTTGGGGGGGATTGTTTAGTATTATGGCTCAGTTAAAAGACCTTGGATTATGGGGATGTTTTAACATCACTGGGATTGATAAAAACTATGAGGACTTTTAATGTTGGACTGAATGCACTGTATTTTACATCATGGATGGTTATCAGTTTATGGGGGCCAGGAGAAGAATGTGGTGGCTTGATTCAGATGTCCCCCATAAACTTAGGGGGTTCTGAATGCTGGATTCTCAGCTGATGGAGATTTGGGAATTAACACCTCCTGGAAGCAGTGCATTGTTGGGAGCAGGCTTATGGGTATTATAGCCTGTTTCCCCTTGCCAGTGTTTGGTGTGCTCTCCTGTGGCTGTTGTCCACCTGATGTTGGCCAGGGGGTGATGCCCACCTTCTGCTCAAACCATCATTTCCCCCTGCCATCATGGAGCTTCCCCTCAGGTCTGTAAGCCCAAATAAATCTGTTTTCCCACAAGCTGCTCTTGGTCAGGTGATTTCTGCCAGCAGTGCGGAGCTGACTACAATAGGGTCACATGAAACTTCACACACGTCCTGCCTCAGCCTCCCAAGTGCCAAACCTGGCTTAGCCACATGTTTTTATTCACCACTTGCCTCTGTCCTATGCACTGTAAGATCACAGACTAGAGCCCATGCCACATGAAAGTCGCAGAGTAACGCAGAGCGAGAGCTTCTAAAGTCGCAGTACAGACCACTGGAGGCTCCCTCATCCACACCTGAATCTCATGCATGACTGGGACATCGCTCATGTACTAACTGCCGTGCCATAGTCACAGGAATGTTATCACCAAAAAGGGTGTGAGATTTATTTAAATGTCTGACATGAATGCATGATCAACTGTCCATAGCATCAAGTAGGCAACAAAAATTCTGTTGCATGTTTGAGCAATTCAGCATTGCCAAGTTTATACCATGAGCCTACCTTCTTGATAAATATAGTACAAACTACTTTGAAATGTGTTTAATTAAAGTGTCAAACCAACAAAGAGAATAAAAGTCATTATGGCTATTTCTTATTCCACTATAATAGTAAAAATATCTGAAAGCTATCATTTTCTTAAGTATAAAAAATCATTAATGCTAAAATTTAAACAGAAACTAAGTAATGAAATCCACCTGTGTTATTTCCTCATTGGAGTTAACTATACATAGCTTGTTGAAATTTGTGTGAAAACATAAAACATTACTATATAATACGATGCATTTGTAGTGCTGGTGTTGTAATATTTCTAATTAGAAAAACCCTAATCTAATATTCCAAGGTTGCTTTTGGCCCACAATCAACTGTGTACCTCTATCCCATGGTTCAGTACTTTTACTCTCCCATAATTTTTTTTTTTAAATGACCATGGCATTCTTTTTATTTATTTTTATTTTTTTATTTATTTAATTGAGAGTGACAGACACAGAGAGAAAGACAGATAGAGGGAGAGAGAGAGAATGGGTGCGCCAGGGCTTCCAGCCTCTGCAAACGAACTCCAGACGCATGCGTCCCCTTGTGCATCTGGCTAACGTGGGACCTGGGGAACCGAGCCTCGAACCGGGGTCCTTAGGCTTCACAGGCAAGCGCTTAACCGCTAAGCCATCTCTCCAGCCCACTCTCCCATAATTTTTATTTTTTAGGAATACAAGCTTATAATCATAGATAGATCGCTTTTCAATTAAGTCTTCCATTGAAGCATCTTTTTTTTTGGTTTTGCTCTTGGACGACACTGTCGTGGACGCCACCTCAGGCCCACTGCACTCCGCTCCACGGGCAAGCTCTGCACTACTGCTCACGAAGTGGGTGCGACAGCCACACTTTTTGAGTTCGCAATTTTTTTATTACAATCTTCCCCAAGATAACAATGTCAACAGCAATTAAGAACGATATCAATGACTGGGTTTGGGGGTACAAGCCTTTAATCCCAGTACTTAGAGACTGGTTTAGGAGGATCACAATGAGGTCAAAGCCAGCCTGAGAGTACACAGTGAATTCCAGATTAGCCTGTCAGCATGGACTACGGTGAGACCTTACCTCAATATATATATATATATATATATATATATATATTGCCAGGTGTGGTGGTGCACGCCTTTAATCCCAGCACTTGGGAGGCAGAGGTATGAGGATCACCATGAGTTCAAGGCCACCCTGCAACTACAGAGTGAATTCCAGGTTAGCGTGGGCTAGAGTGAGACCCTACCTCAAAAAACAAATTATATATATATATATGTGTGTGTGTGTGTGTGTGTGTGTGTGTGTGTGTGTGTGTGTGTTCTTGTCAACCACTTTCTTCCAGTGTAAGGATAGAGAATTCTGCTACCAACCTCATACAGTGATCATCTGGTACCATTATTCACGTTATGTAAAGAGGAAAATGGATGCTCGTAGGGAAGATTACTACTGTTAAAGAATAGAGTAAGAAGGCAGTAAATATATCTGTAACTGAAACCCAAGAATGTTGGAATTCTTTTTCTCTGCACAGTAAATCTGAGGTTTTCTCAGGTATGTATACAAACAATTAAAACAAAGATAACTATACAAACAATTGAAATACAGTTAGTCATGTGTTAATAATGCATATAAAATTGTTATGGAAACCACAATAACTAAATTTCTAATATGCCAAAGTTGGTATATACTTTGAAAATTAAACAATCAATAGTTGTAGGTAGATGTCTGTGCTACTCACAATAAAGGTATCTTCCACTTTGGCAATTCCTTTTCCAAAGATGGTTCCTAGTTGATCTCCAACTCCAGCCAGCAGAAAACCAAAGAGGGGAATCCCCAGTAAGGCATAGATGATGCAGAAGATTTTCCCACCTTCTGTGCGAGGTGAGATGTTTCCAAACCCTGAAAGACAAAAGGGAATAATTTCAGGTGTTTATAAATGACTGATACTTTAAAATATCTCACTCCAAGATTAATCCAGACATCTTTAAGTATCATAAGATATGGATTACTAAATACAACTAGGAAAGGCTCATTTTATATAGTAACTCTTCATGGGTTGTATTATAAAACTCTGAAAGTAAATATTCCCTTAGAATACAACATGTAACTAATGCTTTTATTACACTTTGATAAGGTGATGGAGAGTAAGGTGCTAACACCTGGACAAACATCAGTATTTCACCAAATTTCCTTGCATCTCTCAGGCACTGACAGTCCCACTGACTGTAAAACTAGCACCTGGGTTACCCCGAGAAGAGCGTGGGGTGTCCAGATATGCCCACATTACTTAAGGGCTAAAAATATATAGCAATGTTTAATTCTTTTTAATTCAAATACCCTCCAAACACAAGAACTAAAAACAAACTTAAAGTTCAAAAGACTTTGAGGCTTCCCACTTTACTGTAGGCAATCTACCTGCTATGAATGAAGCAGGTTGATGTCACCTGTTGCAGAGTCAGAGACAGGTTGTCCATACACACTTGAGGTTAAGGACACACAGTCCCAGACGGACTCAGAGCAACTCTTGGACAGACAATCCATTCTTTTCACTATCTTCCAGGTAATTAATCTAGAATGTCTTGTTCCAAATGTCTCTTACTCAACAATGTGAATAGATACTTGATGGCTGACTTTTTGTGGCTAATTTCTAGCTTTTTTATTATTAAACTTAAAGATCATGATCTGTGTGATTTTTGCCTTTTGAAATCTATTGAAATTTTTTTTATGGGATAACAAATTTTTATATTTGTCTCATTATTTATTTTTCTGTTATTATTGTTGTTTCCTTCACTGAGTCCAAAGTTAAGTCCTCAGGTATCCACACTAGGCATTTAATGTGGGGATCTGAACTTAGGACTTCATGCTTGAATGGCAATCACTTTCACCCACTGAGCCAATTCTCCAGCCTTTCAATGTTATTTAAAAGGGATTATAGGGCGGGAGAGGTGGCTCAGTGGTTAAAAGTGCTTACTTGTAAAGTCTTGTGGCCTAGCTTTGATTTCCCAATACCCATGTAAAGCCAAATGTACAAAGTGGCACATGTGCCTGGAGCTTGTAACAGCATGAATCCCTGGCACACTCATTCATATATTCTCTCATTCTCCCTCTCATAAATAACCACAAATGTCTACAAAAACCTTTAAAGATAAAAAATAAAATAAAAGGGATTATAGACATTGTACTTGTTGGATACAAAAAAGGTACATCTCTGTGGGGATAAGATGGCATTGTATTTGGTTTCTATCTCCCCTAGCACTTATCCATCTTCCTCCTAAGTTACAGCTCTCCTTGTGTAGCCTGAATGACAAGGACAAAGTTATCCTCTGTTTCCCATCCATTGCTAATAAACTCAACCACTGAGGGATTTTTCTAAAACATCTCTAATGTTCAACAATTTTGACTCATTGCCATGAGCCATTTCATGTCATGAAATTGATTATACTCATTTCTTCATTGTTCAGTTCTTTGAGATAAGCCCTTTACTTCCTTATAAGTTGTTAAAAATCCCTAGTCATATACTCAAACATGCAAACCGATGTCATGCTAGATTGGTTAGTATTCATATCTGAGATGCCTTCTATGGCCTCAGAATTATGGAGGATCCACAGCTTGTGGAAGATCCTGGCTCAAGTTGCTCAGGTAGTTTCGGTGGTCATGGAGAGTGGTCAGGCATGTAGTGGGCTTTCCATGTACGTATTCCCACCAGGGGACTCTCAGGAGCACACTCCAGTTCTTCCTGACAGCCACCAGTCACAGCCGCATTACTTTCTTGGGCCCAGTGTTCTGAGAGAGCTTGTACACAACTCTCTTTGGAACCCTTTATTCAGAGGCAATGACTAGATATAGCTACTGCAAATGTTTTGATTATCAGTTTCACAGAACACTAACTAATTCACAGGCCGACTGCCCAGAGATCTGCTTCTGCTTCTAACTGTAGCCACTTTATGAGGTTTCCTGAGAAGAGAAAATTCAATTTGGACTCTTGTATTTTGCTTCCATGGGAAATGAGGACCCTTAGCCTCAAAAGGATTTCACTATCATCTAAATAGATATTCTTTATACCCTTCCCAAATCCATGCTCACTGGAGTTCCCGCAAAACACCTTGCCTGATTGTCAAACTGCCAAGATCAAGAATCAAGTAAGAGGCATGCCTCTTGGGCGAGCCTGAGGCCTTCCAGGACAGGCTACCTGAGGGAGGAAGCCCCTCCCCTGGAGTGGACAGGCCTATACATTGTGGCCTGACAGCAACCTATATATAAGACCCCAAGAAAAAGCAGTGTTTTTGTCTGTCTGCATTGTGTCTTGCTGGTGAGTGCATCTACTTGTGGCTAACATTAGAACCCAGCTTCTTCAACCTTCCAATGTGGCCTGAATACCAGTGATCTCCAGGGATCCTCCAGGCTTTCAGCACCAGAGGGGAGGCTGAGGCATCCAGTAGCTACCAGATTCTTAACCTTTCCAGCCTGCTGACATTGGTCATTATTGGATGCCTGATGCAAATGTAATGATCTCTTTTGTAATATACACACATACTACATTGCTTCTGTTCCTCTGGAGAACCCTAATGTTTGCTTTCAGGCAAACAATAAAGTATCTTTGTAAAAATATTTTTTATGCTTTTGGCTATCTCCATGTAACGATTTGGTGATATAAGTAAATGCATGCTGGGCTGGAGAGATGGCTTAGCAGTTAAGGCACTTGCCTACAAAGCCCAAGGAATCTTGATCAGTTTCCCAGTGCCTATGTAAAGCCAGATGCACAAGGTGGCACATGTGTCTGGAGTTCATTTTCAGTGGCTAGAGGTCCTGGCATGCCCATTAGCTATCTGCCTCTCTCTCTCTCTCTCTTTCTCTCTAGATAAATGAATAAACATTCTTTTAAATAAAATAAATGCATATTTACATCACACTAGGAATGTAATCTGTGATATAATTATCTCTTAATGTTTTTTTTTTTTTTTTTTTTTTTTTGATTTTTCAAGGTAGGGTTTCACTCTAGCTCAGGCTCTCCTGGAATTTACTATGTAGTCTCAGGGTGGCCTCGAACTCACGGTGATCCTCCTACCTCTGCCTCCCAAGTGCTGGGATTAAAGGCGTGAGCCACCACGCCCGGCTTATCTCTTAAGTTTTTAAATACTGGCTGGAGAGATAGTTCAGTGGTTAAATGTGCTTTCTTACAGAGTCTGATTGCCTGGGTTCAATTTCTCAGTACCATTGTGCAGCCAGATGCACAAAGTGGCACATGTTTCTGATATTCATTTGTATTCACAAGAGGCCCTGGAGTGCCCATTCATCATTCTCTCTTCTCCCTCTCTTTTTCTGCTTGCAAGTAAATAAGTAAATAAATATTTTTAAAGATCTTAAATATTGATTATCTCATTTAAAAACACAAGTTTATAGTAAGATAAGCAAAGCATGATCCTTCAAAATCTGAAATGAACCTGTTAAGAGATATGTCCATCGGGGTCAAAATTGAGTTTAACAATACAGAACTATCATTCCTTATCCCATCACATATTAGTTATGTGACCTTGAGCAAAACACCCTCCTTTGTTCAAAGGACAATCTGTTCTTATAGTGACATGCCTCCACCAGCAAGGCTCTATCTCCCAAAGCCTCTGTCAGCTGGAGATTTAGTCTGAGGCTTAGTTACAAACACAGGAGCCATGGGAGACACTGCACATTGAAACTACCACAGATGCTTATAGCTCCCTATAAGGAGAAGTGTCGAAAAGGAAAGTGTCAAACTCAGATTCTGGAATGGATAATAGTGATTTTGAGAACAGTTCTTGCAGATAGAACAACTGAAACGTGATTGGGTTTAGAGACCAAAGGCAGGGTCAAGGACAATAAGTGTAATGGCTTAGGTAAATATCTGTCCATCAAGGATCCAGGGGATGATGTGATCATCAGGATAGGCCTACAGGGAGTTGGTGGACTCTTCAGGAAGGGTGGCCTAACAGATCATCATCTGCCACCCACACCAGATGTCCAAAGTAGCATGTCCATCCAATGTTGGACTGGAACTTCCAAAACTGTGAGCCTTAAGAAACCTTTTCTCTTTATAAATTAATTTTCTCAGATATTTTGTGACACTAGGGTAATAAAGCTCTGGAACACATTGACTTTGAATGCCAGCAGTATAGCTGGAGGAGAGTCCACTGCACAGTACATGCATGAGGTTGACCCCAGGAGCAGATGGTGCAGAGACCCAAGTTGGGTGGCCTGGGTTATGGAGTAGATGAAATATCCCAAGAAAAATTGCAGGCTTCAAAGAACAGAGGGCCAAGACAAAAGCCAACATTTGAAATGTATAGCAAGACCCAGAGCCTATCACAGAGCTTGGTTGACAGGGTGATACTACATATGCTTTCTGGAAGCTGACAGGAAAAGCCAGTCTCACGAGTAGAGGGTGACAAATATAATCACATCATTTCAGAGGGTTGTGGACATATTGCTCAGTGGATAAGGTGCTTCCAGGGTAAGCACAAGGCCCTGAGGGGGCCTGAGACTGCTGGGTTTGATTCTTCAGAACCCATGTAAATAGCTGGGCATGGCCACTTATGCCTACAACTCCAGTCTGTGGGAAGCAGCCACATGCTGTAACCCCAGCCATTCTTGTAGGAAGTAGAGCTTGGAGAATCCCTGGGATGATTCACAAACAAAGCAAGCTCTGGAGTTGGTGAAGAGACTGCACATCAAGGAAGCAAGCAGATGAGCAAGGGAGGGGCACTATCATTCTCCTTTGGCCTCCATGCACCCTGGAGACTCTGCATCTGCACGTGCACCATTTTGATATGGATGATGTGGTTGGGGGAGTCACCAAATAGAAGAGGAACTAATTAGATAGAAGAGGGAGTTCAGTGGAAGGGCTTGGAAAGAGGAAACAAAGGAAGTTATCAGGAAGGGATTCTTATCAAATTACCCTCAATACAAAGAATTCACTTGCTTGCAGAGCCTGGGTTTAGTTCCCAACACCCATGTAAAACCAGATACACAGAGTAGCGCATGCATCTGGAGTTCATTTGTAGTGGCAAGAGGTCATGGCATACCCACATTTTGCCTTTCTCAAATATAATAAAAACATTTTTAAAAAAAAATTAGTAAAACCGCTAAGGAATATTAAATATGTTCTTCAGTTTAACTGTGCCTGACCTTGCCTCACCAGCAGAGTCAGGTCCTGCACTGTTTGCAGGGAGAGCCCAGCCTTCTCAAACACATTACACCCAGAGCCACATGCTGTTCTTTTATTATAATAATGGTGGTATTGAGCATGAGCAGCTGCTTAAGCACATCCATCAAGATGCC
Source organism: Jaculus jaculus (assembly GCF_020740685.1). NCBI lineage: Eukaryota > Metazoa > Chordata > Mammalia > Rodentia > Dipodidae > Jaculus > Jaculus jaculus. The sequence continues at coordinate 336,631,630 of NC_059102.1, read as the reverse complement.
ACTATTAGTTTCTTTTATAGTCAATAAGTGATGTATGGTGAAATGCTCGTAGGATACACAGGCTTCTGCCCCCACACTGCTCCCCACTAGCAGTATATCAGGAATGAGCAAACACGCACACAGGGCTGGAAAAGAGACCATGATGGAGATGAAACAAAAGCATTACACATTCCAGACAATCACTCGAAACACCACAGAACATGCTACACATAACAGAAGGGGATTCTTTATAATATATGTGTGCGTGTGTGTGTGCTTTTCCAGTTTTGTACAACGAAGAGGCCCAGCACCACTCCTTTTCTGATTCAGGGAGGCTCCTCCTATAAGGGAGAATTAAGACTTCAGGGCAGAAACAAGAAGAGTTCTCTACCCAAGGTCCCTTTGGTGGGATGGAGCTGCAGAAACTGTTTCTCAATTTGCAAAGAACCAGAGGGCCTGGTCTGCTCTGCTTCACTCTAAGAATAGTGGGGGAGGGGGGAGCCTGGAATGCATCTGGAATACTGAGGTCTGCCATGGTGGTTACAACACGAGGAGGTCTCTTAGGATTGCAGGGTCTGAGTCCAGATCCAGGCACTGAATTCATGTCTCCCATTCAATCTTGCTTACTAAGGCCATGGAATGTACTAGAGCAGAGAAATGGAGTAAAAGATCCATTTGGAGCAAGAGCAACAAAAGGCCAGAAAGCTTGCAACAAAAGAATTTGAAGAGGAATAAGAGCACCTCACAGAGTAGAAAGCCGAAGCCGGTTTAAAGTGACCTCTGGACACTGCACCCGTTTGTACACTACCTAAAAACGGGGTCCAGCTACTTCTTGCCCACGTACGATTCTAGCACCAATAAGCTGAGCACCCAGATTGTGACGGTCTCGTGAGTCTATAGCATGCAATACTTTGAAATGGTTCCCTGGACATTCCACAAAATCTCAGGAAGGGCCATCTCTGTCTAGGCTGGGGCAGGGCAGGGCAGGGTAGGGCAGGGCAGGCGCCTGGCTCTCCTAGAACATCCCCTGCTCTTGCTTTGCATAAGAACACAATGTCTTTAAAGTTCTATTCATAAGAATTAACCAGGGCTGGAGAGATGGCTTAGTGGTTAAGGCATTGCCTGTGAAGCCTGCGGACCTAAGTTTGATTCCCCAGGACCCATGTAAGCCAGATGCACAAAGTGGCACATGTGTCTGGAGTTCATTTTTAGCAGCTGAAGGCCCTGGCACACCCATTCTCTCTCTCTCTTTTTTTCTCTCTGTCTCTCATATAATAGATAAAAATAAAATTTTAAAAGAGAATTAACCAATATCTGGGAATATGAGGCAACAAAAACAAAGAATGCAGCTATTACCTTTTAGCTTTTGATTTGCTGGGTGAGGGGGTCACTGTCAGTAGGTTTACTATGTGGGATGAACACAGAGCTATTCAGACCTACCATCTACCCCCACACATGTATAAACTGCCCATGTGGCAGCTCTGTGTCATCCCCTGCCAGCAACTCAGACCCAATCTGGAGGTTCTCATGGAAGATCGTCAAAAATAATCCAGCAAGGGGTCTGAAGAGACGGCTAAGCAGTTAAGGCACTTGCCTGGGAAGCCTAAGGACCCATGTTCAACTCTAGATCCCATGTAAGCCAGATGCACAAAGATGAGGCAAGTGCAAGGTCACACATGCTCTCTAAATGGCACAAGCACCTGGAGTTCAATTTCAGCGGCTACGGCCATGGTGGGCCAATTCTTCCTCTCTCTCTCTCACTTTCTCTCTTTCTCTCAAGAAATAAAAACAAAAATAAAACACATCTCAAAGCTGGGAGTGGTGGCACATGCCTTAAAGAAAAAGAGCCAGCAAGGGGCTGGGCAGATAGCTCAGTGGATAAAGTACTTGCCACACAATCATGAGGACTTGAGCTCAGATGCCCCAACACCCATGTAAAAGCCAGGCATGCATAACAGCCAGGCATAGTGGCAGTCCCTGTAATCCCCCAGCATGGGGGAGAGAGAAACAGGAGATCCCAGGGCTTGCTGGCTAATTAGTCTAGCTGAATTTGTGATCCTTGACTTTAGTGGGAGACTGTCCCAAAAAGTAAGGTGAAGACGAATTCAGGAAGGCGCCCAACATCCGCCTCTGGCCTCCACATGCACATGCATATTTATGCAAGTGCACCCATACCCACATGCACCCACACACATGCATATACACATGTGCATGCAAAGCACACACACATCAAAAGAAAAGAAAGAGAAACTGTAAGGATTTCTTCATGAAGTCTGCTTACATAATCAATGAAATGGCTCACACATCCTAAGGGAAAAAGGCAACCTACCTTCCCTAATAGAAAATGAGATGATTCAGTCCCATGTGGCACCTCTGTACTTCCGTTTCATTGTGTCTGTGACAACGTCAACAGAAGGCAGACCCATAGGAACAAGACTGAGGCATCTTGATACAACCCTTCTCTCAATGTTTCACCTTCCAGACCCTTCTCTAGCTATCATGATACTGAGTTCAACGGCTGAGTCTGTGCCTACAAGGAGGGACCTCTCACAGGTGACCACAGCCCAGTGTGCAAACACAAAAAGTGACCTAATGGCTTCCTCACACATGAGCATGCCTAGAGCTCCCCAAACAGTTCCCTGGGTGACAGAATCAAGTGATTGTTCCTGGGAGGTTACCTGGGGTCTTCTTCCTTCTCATCCCTGCACGATATAAAAACAATCCTCCCACACACAGATTTTTCCACAAGTTCTAGCCAGTGACTAAAATCCAGTTAAATGACAAATCTATAAAGTACTCTTAGTAGATTTAAGAGCTTCAGATGAAAGCCATCATTGGCTATAGGCAGCTTAAACTGAAAATACCTGATTTGTGATTGCCTCCACTTCTGGCCCTCCCCCTTATCGCTCAGCAGTACAGCTGCTGCCGCTGGGTAAACTAGTACTGTCAGAAGAAGACAAAAGAACAACAAAACAAGAGTAATTAGCTTTAAATCCTAAAGTACGGCATCCCGGGAAGAGTGTGTCCTTGCGGAAAGGTTTTCAGTGTGGCATGAGACTTGATAAGAGTGTGAATGGTGACAGTTTACCCAGCTCCCAGAGAGCACAGGAGACGGGGCAGATGGCGGGTGACTGGGTGACCAGGTGGGGTCTGGGATGCGGTGAGGACAGCACCCGGGAATGCGGGGAGCGAGGCTCTGCGGGACACCGGAACTGCCTATGACAAGAACAGTTACATTTTTAAGAAATTGCTAAGTCAGCTGATTTTACATTGACACCTGAAAACTGTCCGTAGTGGGAATATTTTCACCACAGAAACCGGCAAGCACTGGAATGTATGTGCTTTTACCGTCGCTCAGTGAACTAGTTACTTTACATGACACTGTGACCAAATGCATGACAAGAAGCAACGTAAAGAAGGGGTTCATTGCGGCTGGAAGTTTCGGGGTGAAAAGCCCATCTTGGCAGGGAAGACATGGTGGCAGGAGCAAGTGGTGGCTGACACATCACACCCAAAGTCAGGATTAGCAAGTAGACAGAAATGGAGCAGGACTGTAAAGCCTCGAGAGCCATCCATGTATCCTGTCCCCCAGCAAGGCCCCACCTCACAAAGGTTCCACAGTCTTCCCAAACAGCGCTACCAGCTAGGAACCAAGTGTCCACATCAGCCTGGAGGGGGCATGTCACACTCACACCACAGCATACAAGTCAGCCCAAAATACAATAGGGACTGGGGATCCTCGGAGGCAGAGATCTGACCCGAAGCCAATCTAGAACCTGTAGGTCACCTTCAACACTTCTGTGACTACACCATGCAGAACAGCAGCCACGTGTTCTCCACACTACCTTCAGGGGAGGTTTTCAGGGACAGATTCTGTAAGTTCACCATACCTGGATCACCACCCACCAGGCCATATATGCTGCAGTTAACTGAACAGTTCCAAAGGCATAGGCCATTTTCTGTTCAGAACTTATTTTTAATAAAAGGGAAGACGACTCCAAGCACTGTGTCCACCTGTAATTACGGAATAACTGGCAACAACTGCCCATCTTTCTTTTAGCATCTATCTTCCCTACTTAAACATGAGAACCTCAAGTATTATTGGAGACAGAGAGATGGGAGAGAAGTGGGAAGCATCAGAACCTCCTTGAGTAGGAATGGGTTAACTAGTGTATGACTGACAACAAATAGGTATTTCTTCCATGATTGTCACAAGGCAAACACCTCAAATAGTTGGAGAAGGGGTAAGGAGCCCAGAATCAAAAAAGAAAAAGAAAGGGAGAAGGATGGAAGGGAAACCTATATGAAGAGATGCAATATTTCTCTGAAGATTCCTAGGAAAATAAATCTTTCCTTGAATAATTAACAGACATGTTAACTTTCTAATAAAATTCCATAGTTTTAGGAACATTTTAGAATACCACTCTAAAATAATTTTGAAGAGAAGACTAAAGGAAGATAAGGATTACTGCCCTGGTAATGCTCTTTTGATTTAACAATCTACCACAGCTACCACCACCTTGGATCCCTATTTTAGATTATAGAAAGTACCTTGGAAATTTCAAATGTTTATCATGATAAATCAGTAAACACTGAATATATTATTAGTTAATTAAAGAAAGCCTCTGAGTTAGTGTAATTGTGCAAAAAGCTCACCTCCATGGGGAAAAAAATGTGGTTTTGGATCACTATAGCCTCTCCACCTCAGTGAGTGACATCTGAAATGAGGTAATATAGGAAAAGCGTTCACTTGTTGACCACACTGAGTTCTGAGTCGACCACTTTACTTGACTAATAAGCAGGCCACGAAAGTCTCAAGTCTCTAATATAAAGCTTCTAATATAAAAGGACTTTATATTTATTGGCAACAGCAGTGTTTAAAGCTGTAATAAATTGAGATTGTATTGTAACTAAACAATTCTGACCCAAAATTTAGGATATAGGCCTATACTACAATCATAGCAGAACAAAATAAGGCAAGAACAAAAAAGTAGAGTAGGCCATGATACACCTGATTTCAAGCATTCAGGAGGATGAAGAGGTGGAGTTTAGCTTGAACTACAAGGGGAGACTGACTAAAAGGCTAGCAAGCAAACAAACAAACCAAATCAAAGACAAGAATACACATTTTCAGTGATCACTTTCATATGATAACCAAACAGGCTATGCATATGAAAGATGAAATCAAGCATTCCTTATGATGGTTCATTTTATCAATTTGTCGGGATTTAAAACCACCATAGAAAGAAATCTCTGGACATATCTATGAGAGATGATCTGTATTAGGTTAACTGAGGCAGGAAGACCCACCAAACTGTGGACAATGCCATTCCATGGGCAAGGCATCCTGAGCTGCAAAAAGAGGAGAAAGCTGGCCTGGTGGCAACCTGCGTTGCTCTCTGCTTCTCGAGTGACAAATGTGACCAGCTGCCTCGTTTTCCTGCTGTCATGCCTCACCTACCATGATGGACTGTCACTTGGAGCTGTGATCCAAAATAAAACCTTCCCCCTTAGGCTGTCTTCTGCTCAGCTCTTCCTTTGTTTAAGTAAACTTTATATCAGTGCCTCAAAGATGGGCTTGGGGGTCACTAAGTCCCTTTCACCCATTCCTTTTCACACTTAATAAATCTCCTCTCTGCTTTTCCCCATTACCCATCTTCAACTGGCATACTGGGATGGAAGGGTGAGCCTAGGCCATTGGGAAGCCAGGAGCTACAGCTTTTGCCCCAAAACTCCTAAATCAATGTTATATGGTGAGCACACAGAGAAGAACAAAACACTATGCCAAAAGTTTGCACATTATTAAAACCTAGATGAAGTATGCCATCCACCAGATTTTCTTGAATCATTAAGGAAGGCAGATAAACCAACAAAGACTTGCTGCCCAAAGCCAAGAATGACAGCTATGCGTAGGAACTCTGCCGTCAGCCACACTCAAACAGCTGGGAGAGCAAGAGTCCATGTTTACTTTAATCTGCAAACTGCAAGAGCTAACTTGTTGGCAGTGCGAAAAATGTGTTTTGCATTTCTCTGCTGTCAGTCATAGTGTGTGGGTCCTGCATTTTCTGGTAGGGCCATGTTGCAATCAGGCTCACATTGCTGGCAGAAATCACCCAACCAAGAGCAGCTTGTGCCGGGGGGGGGGGGGGGGAATAGTTTATTTTGGTTTACAGACTTGATGGGAAGCTCCATGATGGCAGGGAAAACAACGGCATGAGCAGAGGGTGGACATCACCCCCTTACCAACATCACGTGGACAAAAGCAACAGGAGAGTGTGCCAAACACTGGCATGGGAAAACTGGCTATAACACCCACAAGCCCTTTAACAATACACTGCCTCCAGGAGGCGTTAATTCCCAGATCTCCATCAGCTGGGGATCTAGCATTCAGGCCACCTAATTTTATAGGGGATACCTGAATCACACCGCCACAGGCCATCTATTTTTTCTATTCTGTTTACATAATCATTTACCCCTACATTAAGAGTAGGTAAACATGCATCTACTCACTGGCCACAGCTGTTTCAGTGTACAGGACTTACATGCTGCAGCAGTTAGCTTGTCCTTGCTGGGACAAAAGTAACGTACCAGAAACAACTTAGGGAAGGAAAGAACATATATATCAGGCTTATAGTTTCCAGGAAAATCTTCATCTTGGTGGAGGAAGAAGCTCGCTCAATTCACAACACATCACAGCAAACAACAGCCAGAGCAAGCTGGCTCAATGCACAGTAGAGCTGAACTCAAAATCCACTCAGGGTCGTCCAGCAGGACTCTACCTCCTAAAGGCTCCACCAGATGGGTACAAGAAGGAAGCTTAAACATAAACACTTGAGGCTGGTGGGGGGCTTTGGCATTCAGACCACCATACCCACTGATGGGACAGGACCAACATAACATTGGAATAGTTGTCTTATGGGACCACAGTCTCAATGCACTGCACCAGGAAATTCTGCACAAAACCAAGATTATAAGGGGAGGTTCAGACAAGAGTGGAATGACAGCCTTCTTACTCAAGGCTCTAACCAATTTTTATGAAAAAATCAAGTGCTAGAAAATGTAAAACACCCCACTCTTCCAGCAGGAATCCACTCCGTAGATACATGCTTTCACAGCACAGTCTGAACTGAGAGAGACAAGAGTACAAGATTAAGAGTTATTTATGTTATTTTTGCATGTACATATGCACATATGTCTGGAACATGGGCGGTGAGCACCTGGGTTCAGGGGCTCATACCTGTGGAGGCCAGAGGTTGGCATCTTTGAGATAGTATTTCTTCCTGAACCTAGAGGTCATTTATTCATCTACACCAGCTAGCCAATGAGCCCCGGGAACCCTAGTTCTGTTTCTCCAGTGCTGACATTGCAGGTGCATATCACTGTGCCTGGCATTGCACGTGGTGCTGAATATCTGAACTCAGGAAACACTTCAACTACTGAGCCATCTCCCCAATCTCAGGTAGATATTTCTAAGTAAGCCTGTTGGCTAAAGTGTCTGGACTCTGTGTTCCCACAGAAAAACCTTCTGTACTCCCAGAGTGTAGACGTGATACAAAGCAAAGGCCATCCACAACAACAACAAAGATCTCTAATGACAAATGTGATGGTTTCTCAGTACCTTATGGGTAAAATTACAAAAATGTTACACAAAACACAAACTAAGACTGGAAAGAATAGACATATACAAATATCCATTTCTACTAAAGTTATATGTAATTATAATGTATCTGCAACAAAGAATTTGAAAGGGTTTGCAGTAGAACTTGGCCAACCTATACAGAAATCACTTTTCGAGCTAAAAGAACAATGATAGCTAAGAAACATTTGGAAAACTTAACAAATGAGGCAGAAGGATTTGTCTCAAATGGGATAAAGCTGAACTCTAGATATTAAAATTGTATATGATTTATATAACATAGTACTAGGCAGGAAATTAAGACATAGAGACAGATATTAGTCAAAGTAATAGCGATCCCAGGAGCAGACCTGAGCACATCTGGAAACAGCAACAGCTAACCCATGTGGGAAGAAGATAACTAGTCAATGCACCTGGGAGAATTGAGGACCGAGGACTCAGCACTGTGGACTGAGGACCCAGTACTGAGAACTGAGGTGGTGTGCTGAGATTCTGACTATCTTCAACTTTTTCCATCACTTTTTATTTAATGAAAATAACAAAATCAGCACGAAGCAGTGTTAAGATTGGGTAAAGGTGGATGTACCCCATCTCCCACAAATTTAGAATATTTCACAATATAACTTCTACATTTCTAGAATATATCATGATAGTTACAAGGAAAAAAGGCATTGCATTAACAGGTCAAAAAGACATGGGATAATATTCTGTAACATTTCCTAAACTTCTTTAGAAACTAGAAATATAAAATCACTGTCATCATGACAAGGCATATCCATTTCATCCATTCATTATCATGCCTAATATTAAAAGAAAGGAGAAGAGTTCCCTTAAAACTTGGGATTAAGGAAATGATATCTAGCAATTATTTATCATTCTGAATATTCTAGCAGATGCAGTGGCAGCCAGAAATAAAAGGAAAAACTACTATAAAAGAGAAGATAAATATATCAGTTGTGGGTGGAATTAGATATCTTGTAAATGCAAAAGACTATTCAAAAAATTTAAATCAAGAAAACTCAGTAAAATAGCTGAATGCATGATAATATGAAGAAACAAACACATTAGAATATTTTCACATTCGCCTAGACATGCTAAATGAAATAGAAAAATACTTATTTACAACATTAAGATAAATATAGAAGAAGCCTCAAGACATATGCACGAGCTTCGGAGAATAGCTTGGGCTCCTGTAGAGTAGCAAGCGATGGAGCAGGGGGAGAGCAGAAAGGGAAGAGCGGGACATTGCCGACTTTTCCATGCATCATTAGACAAACCAAAGGACAAATACACTTGTTTCCCTGTATACTGACAAACTTCTGGTGGGTATATTTCCTTGAGAAGCAACCATTACCCCTTTGTATGGCATTCGAAAGTCTCCTCGTTAGTGAGCACTAGTGATAACGGTAACTTACTTTGTCTTGCCGAGCCCTTTAGTGACCTTTTACCCATGGCTTGGACTGCAAAACACTTTTTTGTCACTAAGGACTATTGAAACACTACAGGAAATAGGCAGTTTCCTTGGCTAGACAGAGAAGAAGGGCCCTTGATAGATGGCTACAGTCTCACTCAAGACGGCCAGGGGGCTTGTCACCACTTCTTTTTTTCTGGCCTGAGTGAGCTTTTCCTACTCTCGGGCTGGCGTGGTGAGTTTCCGAGCCCAGCACAGTATTAGCTGCACCCTGGACCAACCAGCACCCTCTCCCTCATTCAAGCTAACCAGTGATGGGCCCTGGGTGAGCTGGCTTCCCTCATTTCATAAAGGTCCACCTCCCATTCAGGCTGGGACTTTCCAGCTCTGGAATCCCCTCCTCCCAGAGGAGTCCATTCTCTGGGCTTCTTTGCCCCTTACCATGAAGTGAGCTTTACTCTTCCAAACCCTTTGCTGCCCTTGAATGTTTTAATCGGCAGAGAAAATGAAGCCAACGTCCACAGATGGTGTCACCCTTCTCATAAAGGCTGTCTATTTCCAGCAGCTACGTCCCCACCAGCACCTCGGACTCTGCAGTCCACTGAGCAACGCCCTCTGCTTTCCCCTCAGGCTCAACCATGTTCTGTTAAACACAAACCAGTCAGCAGAGGCCACAGGGCCTTGCCCGCAGTGAAGCAGAGCCCCTTGGCACCACAGCCTTCAGCTCTCTCCCTCTCCACAGCCCCTTGCCATTCCCTAGCACTGCAAACCAGCCCGAACCCATCTCAGAAGAGAGAACTCTTCCTAAAGCACAGCTTCAGTCTCATTATTCCGCAGTTGCAAAACTCCAAAGTATTCCACAATTTTGAAGTACAAGTCACCACTATTTCTGTCCCAACACCTAGGTAATTACACCCTGATTAATTGCTCTCCCTTCCTGTAATACCAGAGCCATCACTCCTCACTGAGAAAAATAAACTGAGCTAGCCTGATTCCTTGACCTTTTATGCCATTTTCTCCTTCCAGTTAGCACAGCATGGGCCTTCCATTGCCAAGCTGAAATCTCACCTGTTCTTTAAAACTGCCTTCCTTTCCCGAAACCCAGCCTATACATTAAGTATTAATTATTTTCCTCATTGCTATGTGCAAATACATGACAAGAATCCATTTGAAGAGAGGTTTGTTTTGGCCCATGGTTTGAAGGGACACAGACCATAATGGCTGGGATGCATGACCCTGGGAGGGATCAAGGTGACTGTCTACATCACCTCTGTGGTCAGGAAGCAGAAAGAGATCAAATTCCAGCCAGTGTCAGTCTATAATTCCTGAGCTCCACACTCCCCAGGGACCTACTTTCTCCATCTAAGCTTCACCTCTTAAAGGTTCCACAAGCTCTAAAACAGTAACTCCAGCTGGTGGCCAAATGTTCAAACACACGAACAAATTGGGTCATGTTCAGTCTATAACTATAGTATGGCCTAATTCCCTTCAATGTGCTGGCATCGCCCCATTGGATTATTTTTATTTAAAAAGTTTTCATTTACTTATTTAAATGTGATAGAGAAAATGGGCATGCCAGAGCCTCAAGACATTGCAAATAAACTCAAGACACATGAGTCACCGTGTGCAGCTGGCTTATGTGGGTTCTGAGGAGGCTATCCTGGGTCCTTAGGCTTTGCAGGCAATTACCTTAACCACTAGGCAATCTCTCTAGCCCCCCCAGATTCTTGTCATTTGGCTGCATGTCCATGTTTTTCCTCTAGCTGATCCTTTCTTGGAGCCACAGCTAGCTACAGTCACTGTCTTTGCATGTGAGGACATGCTCAATGACATTCAAGCAAACATGAGGAACAGGTTTTTATCAATGCTATTTATTTCTGTTACAGCAAAAGGCTCGAAATGAATCAGGTAATTCTACTGCCCCAATCATTTCTACTGTTTTTATCTTACTCAGGGTCAACAACAAAAAGCTAAGTTTTGATAAATACAAATTATGGCAACCACTGCTAAAAGTGAATGAAATATTGTTTAAGGGGTTGGGGTGATGATTCAGCAGTTCAAGGCACTTGCTTGCCAAACCTGATGGCATGGGTTTGATTACCCATTACCCCATATAAAGACAGGTGCACAAAGTGTCATATGTGTCTGGACTTCATTTGCAGTAGCAAAAGGTCCTGGTACCCCTATGCCTCTCTCTCTCTTTCAAACAAATAAGTTAATTAATTAACATAAGATATTATCTGAGCTGAGTGTGGTGCACACACCTTTAATCCCAGCACTCAGGAGGCAGAGGTAGGACAATTATGGTGAGTTCAAGGCCACCCTGAACTTAAGTGAATTAGCCTGGACTAGAGTAAGACCCTACCTTGAAAAAATAAAAACAAAATAAATACTTGAATACTCAGCAATATAAATCATTTTAGATACAGAAAATTAAGATTGACACTTTAGAGCGAGATTGCAGAGATGGAAATGATGAGAAGAACAGGCAAATTCTGATATAGCTTGATTACCAATCTAGAGAGAGCAAGAGAGACAAAGTCAGGTGCGCAGTGCAGCCCAGGCTGACCTGAGGCTTTGGACTCAAGATCATCCAGCCTCTGCCTCCTAAATGCTGGGAAGGCAAATATATGTCATCATAGCCAGCTACCTCATCTATTATTATTATTATTATTATTATTATTATTATTATTTATGTTTGTGTGTGTGTGACGTGTGTGTACGGCCACAGAGGCTGTTTGAGGTTTTTCTTTTTATGTAATCACAGGGTAAAGATCCATACCTTGATGTGCTATGCTTCCAACATCTGGGTTTTAAATTGGTCCAGACGGGAAAGAATGTACAGTCACATCCAAAATAGTGCATTATGGCTGGGGAGATGACTCAGCAAGTAACAGCGCTCTCTGTGCACAATTCAGACCTGAGCTGGTCATGGAGGAGGGCTGCGGCTCCCCGGTCAGCCAGGCTAACCCAGAAAGAGGGAGTTCCAAATTCAATGAGAGGCTCCAAGTTCAGTGAGAGACTCTGTCTTAGGGAAATGAGTCAGACGAGTGAGCGGGAAGGAGAGCCAGTTAATACTTCCTCCGTATGCACGCTCATGGCTAGCAGATATCCTTACACACACCATGCATATACCACACAGAGAACCACATACACATGCGCGTGTGCACACACACACACACACACACACACCAAAATTAAAGAAACTTGACGAGTTAGTGTGTCAGTGTGACAAAGGCTGTTGTGATTTTACTGTCACCAAACTTCCTGTAGGCCCGGTGCCTACAGTTTAAACAGTATTTCACAAGATGGCTCTCTTGCTACTTTTAGGTGCAACTTACATAACAATTCAACCATGATTTCAAGCTTCATATCTACAGAAAGCCTGGAACTTCTTTTTATTTTTTAGTAAGCCTTTCTTCCAAAAATTTTATTTTATTTTGCAAAAGATACGTTTACACAGCCTACAACTGTAGTTATAAGTGCTGAGGAGGTCATGGAGACGGCCAGTGGATAAAACACTTATCACACAAGAATAAGAAACTATTGGATCCTCAACACCCAAATGACCAACATGGTGCCCCACCTACATTCCTAGTGCTCAGAGCTGGAGGCAGGACTCCAGCGCAGGCTAGCCAGCAAGACCAGCTGAAGCAGCAAGTTCTAGGTCCAACTGAGAGAACCCACCTAAGAAATATAGTGGGGAGTACCTGAGGAAGACACGTGACATCCACTTCTGGCCTCCTCATTCATGTGCACTCATGTGTGCTCACACACATATGGACATGCCCATATACCACATACATACATGCACATGCCAATAAGAAGAAGAAAATATAAAGTTTAAAGGAACTCGCTTGCAAAGGAAGTCTGCTACAGATTAACACTTACCTGTCTGCACACTGTTTGCTAACGTCCCTAACTGATCTCCTGGATATGCGACGCTGCCCATAGCTCCCGAGTCCCCAGTCCCCACATGCCTTCCACAGCAAGAGCATCCAGCTGCTTGACATTGGACTCTCTGTTTAACAACCCGTACTTTGGATCAAACAGGAACTCTAACTACTGGCCAGTCACTCTGTCTGAATCACAAGCCAATAAATGGATATCTGTTCCAAGTGAAATAAAATTGCACTATCAATGGTCTTAAATGCATGTGCTATTTAAAAGCCCAGTGACTTGACTTTCATCTTATCCAAGGAGGGGAGATGATCCAACAACATCATGGAAATGGGTAAGTATCTGTTAGCAAGAACTTTGAATAGCTTGAGCTTCCTATATCAGGAATTTGAACCTCCATAGAATGGATTTCCTCAAAGTCCCACTTAAAAACATCATAAAAAGATTTTTCCTACAGGAACTTTAGAATAATTTGACATATTCTGACTTAAGCATTGAACAATAAGCCATAAAGCCAATTAAAGTTTTTTGCCTATAAACATTAAAATGATACGATTGCAACTTGCCCTGAAAATCATTAGATAGTAATAAATGCAAACCTTTAATTATTCTCATTTCAGAAACTTGGAGAGATGACTCAGTCAGTAAAGGTGCTTGCTGTGCCGCATGAGGACTTGGATTTGAATCCCCAGCACGGAGCTAAAAGAGCCCAGCGCCCAGCACTGGGGTTGGCAGTGGGAGGATGACTGGAGTTAGCTGGCCAGCTAGTCTAGTCTAATTGATAAGCTACAAGCTTGGTGGAAACCACTCTGAAAAAAATAAGGTGGAGAAGAACCAAGAACAATGTAATACACCTGATGTCAGTCTCTGGCCTCCACACGCACACACACACGTACTTGCATGTGTACCCACATGTGCCTGCACATGCATGCCCACACACATATGAATACATACACGCACACACACACAAAAGAAACTTCGAACATGATGAATGTAAATAATCTATGCTACTTTGATGGACACCAATGCTCCTCCATTGCAAACACACTTGAGATCATTTATAGAAGGTAACATATCACAATGCAGGCTCTAGAACCCAAGTCTCTGCAACTGTCAGTAGTAAAGTTACCAAAAATGAAACACACTCCCACCCCAGGTCCCTTGAGGAGTACAGAGCGCCATGCATGCAGGGCTCAACACAGACCACAACACAGTATCTGTAACATGGCACCTGCCAACTACAGTCTTATGGGCAATTGGGCACCTTTGGGGCATAGGACCTACCTTACAGACATCATCTGCCAGGACAGGCCTTCAGGGTTACAGCCTGGCCCTGCTCCTGGTGCCAGATCTCCTTTGGCGTCACCAACAAGCAACACTGGAAGTTCCCATGTCAGGAGCACAGCAGACCCAGCAACCATGAGGGATGGAAACCGTGAGCGAAAACAAATTCTCTCCTCCCTTCAATTGCTCCTCTCAGGGATCTGGTCACAGCGTCAGAAGTAACTAACGTATACGCGTAACTAAGCAGATCTTGACCTAGAGCAATGGCAGTTCAGTCATTCAGACACGGTGCACATAACTGAAGTAATCAAGGGCACAACCCACTAAGATCGGCTTAAGCACAATAGCCACTAGCGTTTTTAGCATCTATCTCTGGTATGAGCTTGGACTCACCATCTACTTTGATTTTAATAAATTAAATTTTTGCAAAAAGCCTATTGGTTTCTCATATGCTATGCCCTATATTCACTTACATACACATTAAGCACTCTAGTTACTAGATACAGAGTAATGCCATTAAGTTTCAATAGGATTATTTTCTCATACATGGCAAATGCAAATATATTTATGTCAATGAATATTTTCAAGTAAAAGAGTGTTGAGAGACATATCAGAGATATAATCTGGTGCCTTGCATACATATTTCTATCAATTACTTGTAGAAAATAATTTTTCAAAAGATAGCAGTTTTGTAGAAACTATTTTCCAAATGCAAAACAGAATAGCCCTTTTACTTAGAAAGGTGGCAGTTCAGAAGCAAGTCTCTAATCTGTTTGGAAGAAGATACACATAAACACTGTCACTTCATTCAAAGCATATGCCTCTTCATTTCTCCTCACTACACATGATGCAGTATGGATCTGCCTTACCTGGCTACTAGAGGCAGAGGGAAGGGGTTACAAGTAGCAGCATTACAGCCAAGCCCCGAGGGCTTAAAATGATGCCATTTGTGATGGTCAATCTCTAGTTGTTAACTTTACAGGATTTAGAATCACCATGGAAACAAATCTCTGGTCATGTCTATGAGGGATTTTCTAGATTAGGTTACTTGAGGTGGAAGGACTCACCCTAATTGTGGGTGGCACCCCCCCCCCATGGGCTGGGTCCCTGGACTGTGTAAAAAGGAAGGTAACTGAACCTTCATCTCTCTCTGCATCTTCACTGTGGACTGATCATGGCCATCTGCCTCAAGCTCCTATTGGCATGCCTTCCCATCAGGATGGTCTGTGACCTGAAATTATACATTAAGGGAACTCTTGCTCCCTTACACTGATTTTTGTGAGGTGTTCTGTCCCAGCAAAAGGAAGGTAACAGACACAATCACATACTCATTGCATGGTTCAGGCAAGCTATTTAATCTCTCAATGCCTCAATTTGATTAATTATCAAACTGTGACAATAATAGCATAAATACCTCATAGAGTTGTTGTAAGGATGAAATATTTTAATAAAGTAGACCACCCTAGGGGCTGGAGAGATGGCTTAGCGGTTAAGCACTTGCCTGTGAAGCCTAAGGACCCCAGTTCGAGGCTCGGTTCCCAGGTCCCACGTTAGCCTGATGCACAAGGGGGCACACGCATCTGGAGTTCGTTTGCAGAGGCTGGAAGCCCTGGTGCGCCCATTCTCTCTCTCTCCCTCTATCTGTCTTTCTCTCTGTGTCTGTTGCTCTCAAATTAAAAAAAAAAAAAAGTAGACCACCCTAAACAAAGGGTATACATTTCATGATCCTCTTCCCAGTTTATGCCTTAATCCAAGTCTTATCTAATCTATTTCCTATAAATATATACATATCTATGATAAAGAAATTAACAATAATATCTAACAGCAAAAATAGAATTAGAACAATGTGTTGCCATAAAAGTTATTTAAAACTTGCACATTGATTGTGTGAGATATCCCATTTAATTGTTTCACACCATGGTTGGTTACAGAAGCTGCTGGAAGACAGGCCTTAGACAGGTAAGAAGGGACTACTGGTTACGTAACACGCATGAAACAGTCCCCGGCATGCATTACGCACCGCGTAGTATGAACTGCATATATTATTACAAGGGACCATACAAAAGGCAAATTTCTTATTCTGATGCTATGATTTTCTTGACCTTCCAATGGCTCTTGGATTCTATAGCCTTTAGTATTATACATACTGTATTTGTACTTCTATTGAGCAAAGATCAATCAAAAAGTACAAATAATCCATCCAATAACTGTTGGTGGCTATTGGCAATTACATCATAAACTACATTATTGGTTTTACCCTGCCTAAGTCAGAGTTTTTATGTGTGAGGGATTTCTTTGCTTCAGTTCCCCACAGAGAGTAGAATGGGTGCTTAAGCCTTGGGACTGGGAGAGGATGACA
Source organism: Jaculus jaculus (assembly GCF_020740685.1). Taxonomy (NCBI): domain Eukaryota; kingdom Metazoa; phylum Chordata; class Mammalia; order Rodentia; family Dipodidae; genus Jaculus; species Jaculus jaculus. The sequence goes on along the minus strand of NC_059102.1, from coordinate 336,615,061 downwards.
GGAGACATGTCCACCCCACGTGCTCTAATGGGGAACACTGGCTCTGGAAGAATGAGCAGAAGGGACTGAACACCAGCGAGAATCTACACTGAGGAAGGCACTGTGGTATGCTACACGCCTTGGGTTTAGCTTCCCAGTTAATTAAAATAACACCAAAGCTCAGAAAAACTTAAAAGTGGCACAGCCAGGGTTTAAAAGCAGCTCTGTCTCACATCAAAGTCTTGTCTCTGGAAACAGAAGTTAACTCCATCCTCACATGAGAGAGAGAGAGAGAGAGAGAGAGGGAGGGAGGGAGGGAGGGAGGGAGGGAGGGAGGGAGGGAGGGAGGGAGGGAGGGAGGGAGAGAGGCTCTAACTTACTTTAAATGTGTTAGAAATTGATATATTTTAACTTAAAGAAAAGATTCCAGGAAGGTGGGAAGTGAACGAGTATGAGAACCACACTGTCACACCTCCCCTGTCTCATAACTTGTTCCTTACATATGTCTCATTTAACCTTGAAACAGAGGGGAAGCTCAAAAAAGAGAATGACAAAAAGCTTGCTCTTGTCCTAAGTGCAGACTCCTGATGAATTCCTCCTCGGTCCATAATCTGGTCAAAATGATGAGAACGCCTCAGGTTAAGTGCCTTACTCTGAACTTAGCCCTCTCAAAACCTCAACCTGAAACTAGGGGCCTTAGTGAGCAGACAAGATAATCTCTGAAGTCAGCTCACAACAATACCAAGAAAAATGCGATTTCCCTCATTCATCACCATTCAGAGTCTATCAGGAGACAACCTGGGAGGATTTTCCACTCCGAAGTGGGCAGTGCGCCAGCATGCATGATTCAGGAATGCATTTCTCCTGTGCTATGTCACCAGGGACCCTGTCCACTCTATAGACTGACGGGGGTGGGGGGAGACTTCTGAGGACTCAACTCAACTTCATGTCCACAGTTTAGAAAAGCAAATCCAAAGGGAAAATGGCTAATGTAGAAAACTGGAAAAGAAACATCAAGGTTTGTAATGGAGAGATGGCTCAGTGGTCAAAGCTGCTTGCTGGCAAAGCCTGTTGGCCTGGATGCAATTTCTCAGTAAGAATCTCTGGCTCAAATAAGAATGAGCAGAAGCAAACAACTGCCTTTAACACTGGGCCAATTTCCTAAGTGATGTGTGTGTGTGTGTGTGTGTGTGTGTTAAAAAGGAGAAAGTATGGACAGAAGCACCTTGTGGATATGGATATGTCACACCCAGAAGCCATATATTATCATTAGAAAAAATTCAGTACCAATGTGGGAAACTTGCCAGTGAGTTGTTGGCCAGGGTGGTCCCTGATGTTCCCAAGATACTGCAGGCTATTGCTAAGGCTGCCCATCAGAATTAGATGGTAACACCCTATTTCTGAAGACTCCACATGCCTGAGCTGCAGGTCACTGAGAAATCATGCTAAAGCTGATTGTGACTAGCTGTCACAGTGCTGGAAAGACTTATGCAGCTGCTGTGGGAGAAAAATCATCAATGGTGTTAACCAGCAGTGGACCCTGCAAGATTTATGGCTGGCCAGCCAGACCAAATGTACCAACTAGTGCAACGCTGGCAAGTCTGTTATGGGAGAAACCAGCTGCTCTCTGACTGGACTTGAGGCCTTCCTGCCTGGTACTGAACCCTAATGAGAAGCCTGTGGCTGGGGGGAGGGGAGCCAGCAGCCCTGAGAGAGCCGCTTCCATGCTGTCTGGCTAAATGAAAGTGCTACACTCATCACACTGCTTCTAAGTACTTTGGTTTAGGCCCATATATGAATGCTATCATCACTTCTGATTAGAGAAGCTTCTCTTTTCAGATGGTGGTGACCACTGGGGTGAACTCAAAACTCACCAAAGTGCTGAGAAGAAGTGACAATGGGGTATTCAGCACTAGATGAGACATCTCCATCACACCTTCCAAGGCTCAGAGACCACTGTGGAAGAAATGGCAGGAAGAATGTCAGAGCCAAAGGAAGGATGGGAAGTGCTTGCAATTCTGTCTTCCACACACAAAATGGCTGTGGACCCATGACTTCACAGTGGCTGATTCTACCTACACAAGATTTGCATTCTATAAAGGGGAGAAATAAAAGCTGATGATGCCGAAATGGAAGAGCAACTAGTTAGAAAGAAGAAGGGGTTCAGTAAAGGGGGGGGATCTTGAAAGAAGAAAAAGGGAGGGCTGTGTGAGGGGATTATGATCACAGCACATTGCTTCCATCTATGGAAGTTGGCAATCAAGAAGATAAAAAACAAGAACTGACAGAGGAATGATGGAGCTGGACCCAAACTCCTGTCCTGGCCACTGCGGGCAAGTGCACCCCACCCCAGGTACACACATGGGGTGCACATGGCCACATGCATGTGCACAAACCACAAACATACATGGAAAAAATTAATAAATACATAAATAAAATAAGAAAGCAGGGTTGGAAAGGATGGCTCAGCTGTTAGGGCACTTGCCTAAAAAGCCTAACAACCCAAGTTCAATTCCACATATATACATAAAGCCAGATGCAAAAATTAGTGCATACATCTGAAGTCTGTTTGCAGAGGCTAGAGGAGGTCCTGGTGCACCCATTCTCTCAGTCTCTGTTCTCACTCTCTGTGCTTGAAAATAAATTTTATATAGACATATATATGTGTGTCTATACACACACACACACACACACACACACACACGAATGAATGAAAGCATTAAGTGATTGTTTTCTCTTTATTGTTTTGAAAGAAGAACAGCATCCAATGATGGATATGCCAACAAGCCCAAGTTTCTAACATCCACAGACTAAGAAGGCTTTCATTTTATACCTATCTATGTCCGTGACTATGCTGTGGTAGTAACAATGACAAGACAGCATAGGAAAGTGCCCCCAGGTTCCCTGTCTGTGTTTTAGACTCGAGCGCACAGAATTCTGTTTGTGGCGTACCCCACTAACCCCACTCAGTGCTGCCAACAAAGGTTATTTCCTTTCTGTGCTGACAAAAGCAAAACATCTGTGCTGGTTGCCTGGATGTATATGTGCTTCCCAGCGTTTGCACGGATTTTCAAAAGCAGTTAGCACTCCACATTTTTTAACTTTCAGCAAACATTTATAAACATCAGCCAGAAGACACTGTGACAAGTCAGTTTACAAATTACAATTTATAATCACAAATATATGTTGTTTTAAAATATATTTTAGTTATTTATCTATTTGAGAGAGAAAGGAAGAGAGGTAGATAGACAGGGAGAGAATGGGCATGCCAGCACCTCTCATCACTGCAAATATACATGTGCCATCTGTGCATCTATCTTATGTGGGTACTCAGGAATTGAACCTGGATCCTTAGGCCTCACAGGCAAGCACCCTAACTGCTAAGCCATCTCTCCAACCCTCATGTTGTTTTTTGATACCATCATTGACAGTGTTTCTGTCATAAGAAGGTCCCTTTTATTATAATAAATCTATAATTTCTACCCCCTGAATAACTCTAAAAGAATACACTGACTTCTTTTTCTGGAACTTAGACTTAGTTTTATTTTTTTCCCAAATCTGATTTTTTTTCAACTAAAAATTTTGTGGATTGAGATTAGCAGCCTTCTAGTTTTCTTAAATTATTTTTGTTTATTTTTATTTATTTATTTGAAAGTGACAGACAGAGAAAGAGGCAGAGAGAGAGGGAGAATGGGTACACCAGGGCCTTCAACCACTGCAAACGAACTCCAGATGCGTGCACCCCCTTGTGCACCTGGCTAATGTGGGTCCTAAGGAATCCAGCCTTGAACCAGGGTCCTTAGGCTTTACAGGCAAGCGCTTAACTGCTAAGCCATCTCTCCAGCCCATACTTTTCTTTTTTAAAAAAATGAAATACTATTTCCCATCATGCTTATAGAAAAAAAAATCTCAGAAACTCCAGGAGTCTGTGAACACTAAACATATCCAACCCTTCATTCCTCAGAGCTGCTCAGTGAAATAGGACTTCCTTGCGAGGAGGTACTTGCCCACATGGCTTCTTCCTGAGCCATTGTCCCAGAAATGCTGCAGTTAGCTAACATCTTCCCTAGCACACAGCTGCTATTTTGAGTATGCTACCTTCTCTCAGGTTTTGAGGTGCCACAAAAATTACATTTTTAATAAGACTTAACTATAGATAGAAGTTATTCAGCCAATGAGTCTAACCCCGCTCATGGCTCGTGGTTAGTTGCATCAACTTGACCAGATGGGAAGCAGCTAGGGAGTGTGTGATGCACACCCCGTGTGGACACTTCCCTGCATGTGGATGGCGCCGACCCCTAGACTGGGGGAACAGGAATAAAAAGAACAAGGAGAAAGCTGCTAGTGTAGGCATTCTCACTCACTCTCCCTCTTTCCTCTCTGCTCTCCCCTTCCTTCTCAGGAACCCAGCACCTGAGACCATCACCCTATGGTACTGCAGACTCAACAGAGACGCCCCTGCTTTGCAGCAGCCCGACCACCTCATGTTCCCACAAGTGCATGTGCGAAACACATGGATTTGTGACTCGTGTTCCGGTACCATCACAGCTTCACAAACCTTCGCCTGCACTGGAGCATGCTATTCAGGGCAGCCTGAATCTGTGCTCCAGGTCATGGTCACCTGTGTTTGTCTTAAGAGTCAAATGTTGTTTCTTCACTTTGAGGAGAGGGATGTGTTTTGCACTGGCCTAAGGACACGTAGTCTGCAATGTGAGCAGCACGGTACTGGGTGGTAGTATGGTGTTAATGAGATCATGCCAACACTCCTTTTGAGGCATCAAATAAAATTACACCCTAGACTCAGGTACCACTGAAATTATCCCCAATACATCCACTCTGAACAGTACCTATTTAAGTGATTATGCCTTATTTCATCCCCTCATGATATTGAAATTTATAATAAGAAATATTTTCCAAGTTATATCTTCATCTATGGTTCCTAGCACCAAGGCCCCCAAACCCTTCTAATTTCTTAAGCAATAGCTTGCCCAGAGAATCTTTCATTTTAAGATTTGCAGTTTGATCTGGTTCCTGACATAGAGTCCCAGTTGCCTGTTACTTCCTGGGTGACAGAAGCGTGTTTGATTCTAGTAAGAAGGCTCTAGAGGGGCTCCTGAACGGAGGCTGGTCACACAGTGTCCGACCCATGATGGGAAGCTAGGCACCTGCAGCCCTGTCCCTGTCTTCTGGGCAGAGAAGAGAAGTTGGAGACTGAGCTAATCATGCACACCCATGAAGCCGCCGTGAAATTCCATGGACTAACAGGGCTCTGGAAGCTTCTGGTTGCTTCCATGTCCATATGGCAGTGCCTGGAGAGTGGAATACAGGCCACAGAAGCATCACACTCCTTTCCATAAAGCTTGTACATGTATATCTGACTGCATGAGCTGCCTTCTGTGACATTCTCTGTGATAAACGGGTAAGTGGGAACTGCTTCCCTGAGTCCTGGGAGTACCAGTGCTCTTGGAGACCTCAAGTTCAGGGCCAGTAGGTGAGAAGTAGAGGAGGCTGGACTGAAGTGGGGGCGGTCTTGTACAACGGAGTCCTTGACTTGTGAAATGTGACTTTAACTCCAGGTAGGCAGCACCAGAACTCCTGGTGGGAATTGTAGGGAACACCCTGCTGGGTGTCTCCAGCAGACACCCACTGGAAACTGCTTAGCGTGAGGGGGAGACAGCTCTTGTGTGCTGTGGAGAGGTTTTGCTGGGCTGTGAGGGCAGAAGGGAGAAAGTCGGCATTGTTTCTTTACCCTCCTCACTCCTCTTCATCCTTGCTGTTTGTCTTTGATAATCATGCTTTTTCTTAGAATTCTCAGGAAGGTATGCTATAGCAACTAAGCCTGCCTATATGTTCATTTTCAAAAGGACACTGTAGAGAACGAGTGATTTAAGATTAGTGATTGATATGTATTCTTTCATGACCTGTGACTTCGGCTGTTTGCAGTATCACTCTCCCTCCAACACTGTGTTAGGGCCAGGGCCTGGGTGGTTCCTTTCCACTCAGAATCTCTGCATTGTAATTTTCATGCACTTTAATCACAATGGTTACACATGACCCTCATTTGGCATAGGTACCTCTTTGGTAACTATCATACAATACTTCACGTACCACACAACAATTTTGCCAGAGTAAGACTTCACATGTCTAAAAAAAAGCCAAAATAATAAAAAGAAAGCATTAATTACTGACTTAAAATAGTCAAGCCAAGACAGAGCTTCCATATAAAAGAAAACCCTTAAGAAAAATATTTTGTTCATAATCAAGTCTTCTAGTATTAAGCATACCCCAAGAAATATCTGCTCATCAAATGGTCTGTAGGATGTTCTAGGACACACAGCTCTGTGGTTCAGAGGCAGAGAAGGGAAAGGACAAGAAGAAATGGATCCAGTGTTCATCTAGGGCATGACAATTCTCTGTTTCCAATTTATTGGGTAATTTCAAAATCACAACAATTTACAGCATCGTCTTTGCAGAATGTTAGAAATATGCTGTTAAGACTTTGCAAAAGTGTGCAGAAGTAAAGGAAAGTCTGTTTAGTTTCAAGAATGCCAGCAATTCTTGATTCAAACACAACTTACACCATAGCCATCAATGACTATGATAACCTGTTCTCCTCTTGCTAGAACTTCTGTTAGATCTATACTAAACAATTTTATATTTGCCTGTAACCAAAAGCAAAAAGAGCTAGCTCCTTACAAGACTGCTCCCTAACATTCCCAAACCCCTTTGTAACCAATAAGCTGACAAGCACTAGGTGTTCCAATGTGAGCCTCCTCTTGCCTGATGTCACATATCTGCAATGAGAAGAGAGAGTGTCTAATCAACTCCATTACTACTTAGGTCTACCATATTATTTATGCAACAATTCAGCATTATGGTCCAGCCACAGTAAATCTGTCCTCTTCAAACAACTACCATTTGTATGCATTGTATGTATGCAACAAATACATTTCTATTTAGAAAATGCATCAGCCTGCAGATTCTGAGTGGCAGGAACATATATAAACATAGTGGAATGAGTTTTGTTTTCACTAATCTAGGTGTACCAGTGTTGAAGTTAGCATTGTGTGGCTAGCAGAAAATACCCAACCTAGAGTAGCTTGTGGGAGGAAAAGGTTTGTTTCAGCTTACAGAATCAAGGGGAAACTTCATAGTGAAAGAGAAAATGATGGCATGAGCAGAGGCTGGACATCACCTCCCAGCCAGCATCAGGTAGACAACAGCTGCAGGGGAATGTGCCAAACACCAGCAAGGGGAAGCTGGTTATAGCACTCATAACCTACCCCCAATGAAACATTACCTCCAGGAGGCTTCAATTCTCAAATTGCCACCAGCTGGGTACCTAGCATTCACAACACACAAGTTCATGGGGGACACCTGAATCAAACCACCACATTCCGTCCCTAGCCCCCATAAACTGATAACCATCCGTGATGTAAAATGCAATGCATTCAGTTCAACTTTAAAAGTCCCCATAGTTTTTATCAGTTCCAATGCTGTTCAAATACCTCCATAGTTCAAGGTCTTTTAACTGAGCTGTAATATGAGAGGAAGGAAGGAAGGAAGGAAGGAAGGAAGGAAGGAAGGAAGGAAGGAAGGAAGGAAGGAAGGAAGGAAGGAAGGAAGGGAGGGAGGAAGGACACAGAATAAACATTCACACCACATACCAAAGAAAGATAGAACCAATGCAAGATTTAAAAGAAAGAGAGAAAACATTAAATTCTGTAACTCCAAACCCGACAACTCAGTCTCTAAACCCAATTATTCTAACCAGTGACGAGTCTCTGGAGTTCCAATCCAGCCCCTCCAGCTAGGCTACTCACAGTCCCAGAAAACTTCATCCTGGGCCAGCAATTCTCCTTGGCAGCCATTCCTCATGGCTCCATCAGGCCTCCACGCAGGTAATCCAACAAGCTTGCCTCACACTGCCCGTGGCTATATCCAAAATACAAAACCATGTTACAAATTCAACGACCCTCTCCTTCCTGCATTCGTTATACTCCATAGTACCAGGTGGGATACCAATCTGTTAATCCAGCAGGGAATAAAGCATACTTTAAAGAATAGGACCCTCCTTCAGAATTCAGACCCTTCAGAAGAGTTGACATTATTCCTCTTGTCCCAGTGCAGATTAGCTGGCCCAATCTCAATAGTTGTGATCTCTCAAACAATTGCATCTGAACAGGCAGCAGCTTCAGCCCAAAGATTTCATTTCATTCTTGCCATGTCCTTCTGCACACACTAGTCCATTTCTATGCAAAGCAACCATGCATATGTTATTGGGGCAGAGGCATAATAGCAAGATTCTCACACAAACTGCCTTTAGCCAAATCTGGACATAGCTCTTTCTTCCTCTCATAAGCCAAACCTCATAGTACTGTTGTACATAGCTTCATGTTTCTGGCAGAAACCATCCTACCAAGGGCAGCTTGTGGGAAGAAAGGGTTTATTTCAGCTTATAGACTCGAGGGGAAGCTCCATAACGGCAGGGAAAGCATTACATGAGCAGAGGCTAGGCATCACCTCCCAGGTGGGAGATCAGGTGGACAAAAGCAGCAGGAGAGATACCTGAATCAAATCACCACAATGGGCAAAGTAATAAAATCAGACACCAAAAAACCATTTAGCTTTAACTTCTGTATTTTAATTGAACAAAACTAGAACAAAATATTTTTTTAAATAGTCATCTTTTAAGCCATAGGTTTTTACTAGTTCTTCAGTACCAGGCATGTAGATTCAATGGAGGGAGGACTTGGGAGGGAAAAACTGGGGTGGTTGGAGGAAACTTCCATGGTTTATTATCTATACTTATGGTATTTGTCAATAAAAAATTTAAAAAGTTTGAGCCAAGTATGGTGGCGCATGTCTTTAATCCCAGCACTCGGGAGGCAGAGGTAAGAAGCTCACCATAAGTGGATTCCAGGTCAGCCTGAGCTGAAGTGAGAACCACCCCCCCAAAAAAGTTCAAAAAACAAAATAAAAATACCCATTTTGTTTAACAAACTGATATAAGGGAAATGCAATGTGTCAAGAGTTTGAAGTCAGTTTGTTATATTATTTGTCTCTTAGATTACCTGAGAGAAACTTAATTTGCATTTAAAGTGGGATTTCAGGGCATAATGATAGGCTCAAGAAGAACACTTGCTGTATAAGCATTTGGTCATTAGCTACTCTGGGAGGTGTGGGGTCTCGTGAGGCCCTGAGGGAGCCCAAGTTTGATCCCTAGTACCTATGTAAAAATCCAAGCATGATTTACGGTTGAATAAATCTCCATCATATATATGTACCACAACTTCATAATCCATTTGTCAGTTGATAGGCATGTAGGCTTATTCCATTTCCTACGTATTGTGAATACGGAAAAAAAAAAAAACAGTTGGGCAAGTATCTCTAATGAAAATGCAGAGCTTTGGGGGCATATGTGTAGGAATGGTCTAACTGGGCTATATAAGGTAGTTCTATTTTTAGCTTTTTGAGAATTCTCCACACTGATTTCCATAGCATCTGTGTCAGCCTGCATTCCCATGAGCCTGTCAATACTTCACTGTGGAGGAGGAAGGAAACATGAGACCCCAACCTCAAAAACAGCTGTCTAGTGATAGCAATGGTTGTCGGGAGAGGGGACACTCCCCCGCTTGTCCAGTGACTCTGGTGTCCCCTGTTCTCTTGTCAGAGAGATCATGGGCACACCAGAAATTGAACCCCAAGCAGGGCACAACCTGTGAGAGAAGAGCCAAAGCAGAGGCTGCCAGGGAGCCTCGTGGTCAGCATGCCCCGGATGCGTGCAGACAGACGGCCCAACGCTGCGAGTCACGGAGAAGCTCCCAGGTCCCGAGAGTCCTCCTAGAGCCACGGATTAATCCTGGCTACCTCCTTGCTCTTAAATGCTCAGAGATCAGCGTATACCCAAAAGTATTATAATGTAACCAAGACTTTGGCCTACAGGCATCAGTGCTTGACTTTGAATACAGACATCCAGTTTTCTTGGTCCTGTGTTTTAGACTTACCATATTGGGCTCTTATGTCGACGTATGCCTCCTTCCTACAGGACCTAAATCTTTTACTGACTTGATGATAATTTCAATGCTTTTCTGAAGTGTTTATCTTTTATGAACGTTATCCCAAGGTTTGGGGCACTGAGGGAGAAATCAGTCAAGCTAAAACAGCCAAACTCATACAGTTTCATCCTAAAGATGTACACTCCCATCAAGAGGCTTATGTGAGCCAAAGGAAGGGTAGGACTGCTTACAATGCAATCTTCCAGACACAAAAAGCTTGGATATCCACGACCTCACAATACCTGGCACTCCTTATACAAGACTCTCATAATAGGAAGAAAAGACAATTACACCAAAATAAAAGAGAGATTAATTGAGAGGGAGGTGATATGATGGAAAGTAGATTTGTGAAGGGGAAATCAGGGGAGGGGAAGGAATTATTATTTATTATATATAATTATGGAAGTTGTCAATAAAAAAGTTTAAGAAAAATAAAATAAAATAAATACCCTGGGTTAGATCCCCAGTATGATATACACCCAAGATAGTCAACTTTTTAAGTCAGACATGGCTATACATAGCTGTAACCCCAGTCCTTTGGGAGGGGTGGGGCGGAAACAGGAGAGTCACTGAAGACAGCAGCTGTGGGTTCAGAGAGAGACTCCACCTCAAGGAAACCACGTGGAAGAACAGTAGAGGAGCACACTAGTGTTCTCCTTTGGCCTCTGCACATGTATGTGTGGTGCACATGCCTCTGTACATACGTGAACATGCATTATATATACACACACTAGACGCACCACTGCACTGGACTATATACACAAATAAGACAGGTTTCCAAAATTCAGGTTTCTAAGACACGCGTGAAATGCCACAGAACACTAACGCATTAGACTTGAAAGTTAGCACTCAACACCCAAGGCCACGGGGACATCGCCCCTGGGAAAAGGCCTTCTGTCAAATTCTGCACCACGGCTTCAAGTCCCTCCCCTCCGAGTAAAGGTAATGACTCCTGTGGGCACAACATTGAACAGAAACACTCAAAGCTAGCTTTTTTCCGCTCTGTTATTTCTACCACACAGGAGAAAGGGTAATGGGCTTTTTGCTGGAAACAAGCTCCAGGTGCTTAGCTCTAAATGTACTTTCTGCATTTCCAAAATGCATTGATTTTTAGTTAGAATTATTTATTAACATTACTCCAAATCTTTAGTTTTTCTCATTTTTTATCTATTAACGATCATGCCAAACAGACAAAATGAAAGTTTGCAATAACTCTGTGACCACTATCATGACAACTCCAAGTCTGTGTAAACGCTTAGACAGACACCCAGAAAGGGGACCAAGGTGTGAAAGTAACAGAAGAAAAGCCTCAAAGCTTTATAACAGAATTAAACCTCAACCTCAAAGAATGAGTGTGACCCCAAGGAATGCTTGCAGACCTTAAAGTCACTGCAGAGAGGATGGTGTCCTCACTATCTTCATTGTGACATCCAAAAGTCATGACAACTGAGACATAAAAGCAATACTGACCCTGGCATCCAACTTTATTTCCAACTGGGGAAAAGTTTAGTATCCTAGCTGCAGATGTATTAAATTACATTAATTATAAGCAAATATTAATATAAACTTTTCATTGCATATTAATATGGAATTCTATCAGTTTTGTTTGTTTATGAGACAAGAACTCTCTATGTAGCCCAGGATAGACACAAACTTTTGATCCTCCTGCCTCAGCCTCCCAAGTGATAGAATTACAGGCATGTGCCACCATGTCTTGCCCATTACATCATTTCTGCAAACTGTATTTCCAAAAGTCTAATTGATTTCATATTACCTTTGAATTTTAAAATACTAACCTCCCCAGAACTTAAATTTTAAACTCCAACCCCTATAAGGCAGTATTCTGAGAGATAAGCTTGTCTCTACCTGTAAATGTTTTAAAATTCATTTGTTTGCCCACCATTCATGTTCCTTGATGCCACCTTCCTAGTTAAGTAACATCATCTCTAATACATGTGACAGTAATGGCATCCCTATTGGTGTCTCCACCCAGCTCTCTGACTCTGACACAAGCTGATTTCCAGCAAATCAACGTTGTTGGTCCAGAAATGCAGGTTGAGGGCTCAAGCCCACAGAACTGGTCTCACATTAGACCCAGCAGGAAATAACATGCCCGGCCTGCCCACACAACTGCTCTGCCAAGTACGGATTCTCGAGATGGATGGATCCACAGAGGAAAGCTCTGCCCTTGCTGACTGGTTTGTAATAAGGAAAACAAGTTGAGGACAGCTCGCAGAGAAGATGTCCAGGCTGGGCACAGAAGTACGAGTAGGGGAAAGGGACTTTCGAATTCCCATGACCCCCGCATACCACCTCTCCCCACCTCACTGTATTATCTAAGCCAGGAGCTCTCTGAGCCCTGCTTAAAGTACTTCATGAAGAATCCATTACATAGGAATGCTTGATTAAATATCTGAACACTAGTGACTGAACTCAATATTGGACACTCTTCCCTCCCTGGAAACCTAGGGACTCAAATTTATACCTCCAGGCACATGATTGCTTTCTGTTATGTTGGGCATCCATCTTCCCGCCTTCATGTGTGGATAACTTAGTCCCCAGTGAGCCAGTGACGAGACCATGAGAACTCTGTTTCCCTGGACTGTCATCATGATGGAGATAAGCCCCTGACAAATGGGTGAGGTCAGCATTCTCACACGTACACTGTTTCTGCTTCCCTTCCTCTTCCTCCTCCATCCCTCTCTCTCCTGTTGCTGTTGTTTCTGAAATGGCATAACCAATCATGAAAGCCACCACCAGACACATTCTTTGACCTTAGACTTCTCTCCAAGCCTCTAGAGCTAAGAGTCACATTGCTCATCAATTATCTGTTATAAATTATACTGTTATAACACCAAAAACCACATGAACTTCTCCTGCCTGGCAGCCCCCTGTTAAAGTTATCTAGAAACCCATAGACAGTCATCTCATTGTTACAAATAGTATGATTGAAACACTTCAAGATGGATACCAAAGACACTCTTAGCATTCAAGAATCCTAAGGGTTTTAGGAATTCTGTGCCCAGACTGGGACACAGCTCAAATATATTTTACTATTACCCATCTTACTCTACTCTGGACTGCTTTAGTAGAGTATCACTAATTGGGTGATTTTACAAAATTTTATTTGGCTCAAAGAACTGGAAGCTCAGAAGCCCAGAAATGTGGCAAGAACACCTTCTGGACATACATCAAGGCCCTGCTCCGTAGTCATCCGATGACAGAAAGCGAAGGCTAGAAAGCCTGCAAGGTTGATCATTTCTTCCAGGTCCTGCTGCACTGGCATTAACATGAACTTTGAGGAACACATAGAACTCATAAAAAAGGGACCACATTTCTCATTGGTCACCTTGCTTCTTGCATTTTCCCTGCAAATGGAGCTGGCATCATGCCCCTGCTCACGGGGTGAGATCTTTCAGTGGCTCCACACTGCATTCAGACTGTTACGGGGACGCTCCCAGTTCCCGTGCTCCAGCGCCTGCTGCCTTGGGCACGCACATACGCATGCTGCCGCCCTTTCCCCAGGCCTCCGGGCCTGCGACACAGCCTCGCTGCCTTCCCGGAGCACGCGGGAGCCCATCCCACTCAGGACCTGCGCCACTGCTGTGCCCTCTGGTTGAACTCATCTCTCCACGTTCTTTAGCTAGCTGATTTCTTTTCATCTTTGAGGCTTCAGGTGAGATGTCGCCCCCTCAGAAAGAGCTTCAACAGCCTCTTTAGAACACCTCCCACACTCTGCTCCGGCTCCTCTCCATCGCTGCACATCAGCTGGTCCCGAAGCGCTTGCAGCAGCCATTCACAGCCTTGTTTGCTAAAGCTCGAGCTGGCCATGGACCCCCTCCCAATGCACACTGCAGTAAGGGGCATGACGAGCCCAGGTAAATCAAAGAGTAAGCGAATAAAAGAAATGAGGAAGGGCAACAAATGGCACTAAAATAGAGCTTCCTGGAATAACACAACATAAAAATCCTTGCCTGGTTTTTTCACTCAGTTTTCTTAATAGGCTCAACTGGCATTCCCAATGAGTTTCAAGAATGTTGCCTAAATATTCATTTCATTTTCAACATTTTGACTCCTCTCTCATCAGTCTATTAGTCACCAAAACTGGTGCTTCCTGCATCTAATTCTTTCAACATTTTGCCGTCCTCACTTCCTTTAATACCAAACCTTGTCACTCAAAGTAACTCTTGTGACTCCTCCTGGGGGTCACAACCACAGCCGCCTAGTTGCTCTCTGGCTGACCAACAGCCAGATACGCCTTCTAGTGTCACGGTAACCTTTCACTTTCAAAATGGGAAAACCATCCACATTCTGTCTTATTCTAGCAGGTGCAAAATCTTCAGAAATCATTCAACTGCATTTTTCCCACCTAATGCAGTTAAGCCTCCAACCACACCCTTAAGTGGTGCCTTCCCTCTGGCCCACTCAAATGTTTACCTTTCTATCACTTAAGCAGGTCGAGATCATTACTGTCTTTGGAGTTTTACTTAGTTCTTCCAAAGACTATTGGTTTTTTTTGTTTTTCCGTGTTTATTTTTGTTTTTGTTGTTGTTCCCCATCCACATAAATGAGACAGTCTTCAAAGCGCAGTTCAGATCCAGTGTCACCTCGGCCACGCCTCATCTCAAAGTCTACTCAGCGTGGCCCACCTATTCTCTTCTCCTCTCCTAGTTCTCAATACACTTACATCACACTTCCATATTTGACCATATGAGAACTGTTGTTTTTGCTCTATAGTTGCTTATATACATAAATTTCTATTTAACGAAACTGCAGGCAGGGCCCATGTCCTCACTTCCTTACACTCCCTGCAGGGGCAAGAGTAGCAATGACCCAGCCAGAGCCACCTACTCCCACAGTGACATACAGGATCCTAAGGATGAGCCCCTCCCACTGCTGGCAGCCATCCAGACAGCCGCAGTACCTGACCAGCCCCTGCGGCCTCCTATGCCTCCTCTGGCCTGTGGCCTCCCCAAGCCAGTGCTCTTGTTCCACAAGTCACTGATTCTCTTTGCAGGCTCAGGACATCTACTAATGAAAAGTAAGTGCCCTTTGCCCCTTCCGCCCCCACCCGTGGGCCCTAGTACCTGTGGGAAGCAGCACTCCTGTAAGCTCCCATCAGTGCTCTGGGCTTACAGCACCCAGCACGCTGCACTGAAAATGCCTGTCTGCTCACCAGTCTCCCTGACTGGTCACTATGCCACCCAGGGTCAAGGAATTTGGCTTTTGTCTTCATGGGAGCATAGCAATAGGATTGGAGTGTCTCTTGAACAAATAAATTAGCAAGCAAGCACACCGGTAATGAAGTCGAGCGAATGATCTCCAAATGTAGCATCATGGCTCTCGATTTAGTAGTAAATAATGTCCACTATGCCACAGCTCAGACCACTTTAAATGACAGCTTTGTAATTCCCCAAACCATCCTTAAGCACCTACTATGATTCAGGCATTGGATGATATAGAAAAATGAAATATAAAAATCCCTAGCCTCATAGAGCTTACATCTTAATTACAGAGACAGGCAAGGAACCCTGAAAGGCCTTAGTTCTGAGTTGCAGACCTCAGAGGAGTTCTAAATAGGACTCTTCTATGGTGCTGATGTGAGATGAAGCTGATTCAGTTTGAAAGGTGGACGGGAAAGTATGGATGGACTTCAAAGCAGAGCCTGATGGATTGGAAGGAAGGTATGAAAAAAACTAACAATGGCCAGGGATAGATTTCAGTGTTTGCACCCATGGAGTAAAATTTCTGGAAGATTTGGAAGGATGAGAGAAGTTCTATGAAGCAATTATCTGATTGTAATATAAATATTCATATGCTATATCATATAGCTCAACCTCCCTTGAACATCTTGCTGATTAATAACATTGAATCATGGATGTTCCTTAGATAAAATGAAGTAGAAAATCTTTGGGTAACAACACCCTTCATAGTGCAACAAAGTACTGCCTATATCTAGCACTCTATAAAAAAACAAAAAGTCATTGCATGTAGTTTCCCAAAACTTTCACAAGTTGGGCTTTCAAAATGACCAAAGCAATGGACAGCGGGTTACAAGTCCCTAGTTGCTAATACTGAAAGCTCACACAACAATTAGCATCAGCAACAACAATAATGCTTTGATTTATTATACAAATAAAATATACAAAGCAAATAAGGCTTTGATTTATTATACAGATTCCAAATTTGGATGTCACATGGACACTTAGGAGAGAGGCCGATGCTTCACCTTGTCCTAGCTCTTCCTCTGGCACAAGGTTTGGAAGAATAAAATGCCATCCAGGGAAGGTCCCCACGTGAGTGAGTCAGGATGACTTAAGACCCCGAAGACTACCTGGGAGATGGGGCAACAGGAGACTAGGCCATAAGGCAGCTTCCTCCCTGGGGAGCAGAAATTATGAGTTATTGTGCTTAATGGCTATAATTTTGGGTAAAGCTAGTAATAATAGTTTATTTTTTTCATGTGACGAAGTATGTGTCTGTGAAATAGTGAATTTTGGAACTCAAAAAAATGAGACAGTTTATAAACATATGGTGCAGTATCTGTGGGTATAATGAACATTTCTCCTGCAAAACAATTGAGTGGAGGTCATGATGAGTTATAACCTGGACTTGGGAGTTTTCCTGGGGCAGAAACAAACCACTCTCACTCAGTCTGTGAGTACTTCTTTCCCCTTGCAGACCTTAGTAGTTTATACAATACATAGTGATTGCCATGATAGAAAAGGCCAACATGTCTAAGCCTCAGAGTGAACCTATTATTATGGTTAGAAATCAAGGTTGCCATTCTTCCAGAGTTTCACACACAGAACTTTGGAACCAGCAATGGAAATGTAAGTATAAACATCAATCCTTGGCCTCCTAACAAAGGCAAAAATCAACACAAGAACATATTTATTTTGCCAGCCAGCGCTCCAGCACAAACAGACTGGCCTGAATTCACATGGTAGGACATTATGGCCTCCTGTGCAAGGGAGAACGTTAAACAAGAATTCATCCGCAGAATTCCCATGTCATCTAAGGACTGTGGCATAACATGCCACATGTATTGTTATTTATTGATGACAATGAAGAATAAAAATGAGACCTTAGCCCAACCAGTAACCAGAGACCACTCTCATAAGAGGAAATCTCACTGCAAGCTTACATGGAAGGGAAGAGCTCCCCTCTGCATGTATACTTTCTCCACCTGTGACAAGTCCACTTCCTTCCCTTTCTTAAAACTTCTGCTTGAGATGTACCACCTGCGTGACAGGAAGTGCTATCCTTGCAGGTCTCACACAATGCCAAACATGACTTTCACGGTAGAGTTTGCCCCGAGATAGGTCATGAGTATCAAAGGGCGGGCTGGGGGACATCTTCATGGCTATAGGGACATCTGCATGGACCCATTCTGCCTAGGAGGTACTGAACACACTCATGGCAAGCTCACACATGACAGATGGCTGCATTACGACACCCTGCCCCACTTCACAGCAGACAATGGGATCAGGCAATACATCAAGGGCCTTTCCTGCTTCTTGTAACCCTCATTCTGCATGGTTACCATTTTATGTGACTGTTTACCACCAAAATTTAACACACTAGACACAAACCCAGACGTAATCATAGTCCATGAGCACAACATGTGAAATGTACTTAAAGATTTGTAAACCGGAAGAGGTGTTATCCAATAAAAACATTGTGAAAAAAAAAAAAACACTACAGTTGCAATCAGGTATTAGTCTACACTCCCACACAAGAAAATCATCATTTCAAGTTGATTTTGACACTACCATTCAACAAATGACCCCACTATATTACTCTAAAACTACACACACATATACACGCGTGCATGTGGCACACACACTGTGCATGTGTGTGTGTGTGTGTGTGTGTGTGTGTGTGTAAAGCAAGTGCACTCTGAAGCAATAGCTAACTCACTATCATTCTTCTATTCCAAATTTTAGGCCTCCTTTTCAAAATCAGCTTATTATAAGTGAGTTTCTTCCTTAAGCAGACCATCTTGACCAACTATATCAAGTGAACTCAAACAAATGAATTTAGGTCACGAAATATACCAAAATAAAAATCGAGGTTGTCTCCTACCTATGGTGGTGATAACCGTGCCAGCAAAGAAGAAGGAGCTTCCCAAGTCCCAGTGACTGATTTGATTGGAGGTGTTTCCCAGGGGTAGAATCCCTGCATTTATTGCTGCCACTATTTGCTGCAAGTTTAAAAAGAAATTTATCAGCACATATCAATCATATGTAGGTATCAAACATCTCAACTCCCACCTAAGGATGATGAATTACACAAAGAGACTCAATTCTAAAGTTTTGATTTTCTACTTAAAAATATGAGATAGATTAGAAATTTACAATGAAAATTTTGATACCACTTAATAAGAAATTTCTATTTAGTATCCAAGAGAATGGAATGACATGAAGTAACTACTGTATATTCATATAATCCCTATTTGAATATTCAGTAGCCTATTTGAATTAAGTAAGCGTAGCAAGCCTCTCCAATAAGCATACCACATTGGTTATAGATTTAAATATTAGGTTACATAATACAGTTTAAACAAACAATACATAGCAGTGTCATTGAAGTATATCCACAGTGTTCATTATTTCAAATGTTAAATATATACATCCAAGTCTGGATTTTCTATAGGAAAAGACAGCATATATCAGAAATATTTAACAAAATATATTAAGGTATAAAAGAAAGACCACAGCAATTCATTG
This sequence comes from Jaculus jaculus, assembly GCF_020740685.1. Lineage (NCBI taxonomy): Eukaryota > Metazoa > Chordata > Mammalia > Rodentia > Dipodidae > Jaculus > Jaculus jaculus. The sequence goes on along the minus strand of NC_059102.1, from coordinate 336,596,292 downwards.
CCAGACAGAAGCTAGTCCCCTTAGACTTAGAACTGCTACAGATTCTAGTAAATTCTGTAACAAGGAAGAACACCAGAAATTGTCATCTGCAGCGTTCTCGCAGGATCTGCATGCTCTCCATGTAGGGAGGATAGCTGAAAGATGATGTTGCAATCCCCTTTTCAGCTATCAGATGAAAGGAAGATGTGAAACCACAAAGACATGAGACTGCAATAAAAGATGAGCAGTCAGGGACAAGCACACAGAAGTCAACAGGTTTCAGGTGGAAATGTACTGTAGAAATCTATACCTCTTCATTTTCAGACTTTTAAAAGCTGAGAAAGAATGTCATAAGGTGGGCGTGGTGGCGCACACCTTCAATTCCAGCACTTGGGAGGCCGAGGCAGGAGGGTCACTGAGAGTTCTAGGCCACCCTGAGACTACATAATTAATTCCAAGTCAGCCTGGACCAGAGTGAGACCCTACCTTGAAAAAAAAAAAAAGAATGTTATTTTCTAGGTAAGGAAACTAAACAACAAGGGAAGAGTGACTTGTTAAAGTTAACATAATTTATTGTCAAATGGAGAGCATGTACATTTTGAAAATGAAGACCTGCTCAGGGAATGACAGGCAGATAGGAAGGACCAGACAACCAGGAGCCGAAATGGAATTTCCAATCCCATTTCTAAGATGACGCTTAGAATACCTCTCTAACTTGTTTTAATCTATAACTTGAAACTTCAATAGTTGTGTGCAAAGTCAACTTTATTGTTTTTTATTTACCTTATCACTGATGTGTGTCTTACAAAAAATTAGGAAAATAAGGAACGACATTAAAAAGATAATTCAACTTATATATAATTACAGAATCCAGAGATAACCTATTAATGCATTAAGGTATTACTCCCAGCAATATACATACATATGGGTCTACCCATATACACATATATACACCCATAGTATCATACACACACACACACACACACACACACACACACACACACACACACATACATATAGGTTTATAAATTAAGCATTTTATTCTCCATTTTAGTTATTTACACTTAATTATAACAATGTGGTAATGACAAAGAAACTGTATGAATTAAAATTGATTATTATTAGTAACATATTTGGTAGCATAAGTCAAACAAGCAGTTGTTGGTTCATATACTTCAACACTAGCGAACTCGAAGACTGTATAGTTTAAAAAAAATCAGAACATCATAAATCTGAAGACTATGTTGTTACTGCTGTTTGCAAGAGGGTGTCATGCAGCCCAGACTGGTCTCAGCATGCAGCTAAGGTTGGACCCTGAGAGCCTAATCCTCCTGCCTCGACCTCTGACGTGCTGGGGCTACAGTGAAAACATTTCCACTAATAACCTGGCCCACAGTAGGCTACTCAGGAGGGAATATTTTACAGAGAATAAACACAGGTTACCACACTGATTCCCAAGCTCACAGCACTGTAGGCATAGACAACAAGAATTCTAGGCTTGCAACTCCCACATAAAAATAACACTTTCAGTTAAAAAAAAAAAACAGGGAAGAGATTTATACATTACAATCACAGACAAGTTATATATTTATTTTTCTAGACATTTCTTCAATTTATTTAAAGAATAATTTTAAGTTTGTAGTGCTAGCCAATAAAGATACAATAGCAAAGTAAAAATGTAGGTACTATGGTTATGCAGAAGAAAAAGTAAGACTTCAGATTTTATCCAGTTAAATAATATTTGTTAATTTATTGACCAGAGCAAGCTAATTCCTCCAACAATTCATGTGATATATGCTTCATGATCAGCACCATCATTTTACTTTATTCTTTTCTTATCAATATTAAGGTCAATCAGACCCTTGTATGAATTATGTAAATTCAGAAGAAGCAAATGCTGAGGTATAATCAGAAAGAGGAGTGTCTGGCAATCACAGAGCTGTGATCATTGAAGCAGAGGCTTGAGATCAAACTGAAAACATAACAAATCACTATGAGGATGAGTCTTCCATGAAACCTCTTCTCTAGATCCTGGAAATTTTATCAATATTCTTGCACGAAGCCTGTTGGTCAACATTGCCAGGAAACAACTGGGTGCCCTTGAACACACTGACATAGATCTTTGAGTCTCTGTGATTTCATCCTCAATTCAGGTCATCTAGGCACTCAACAAATACCTTCCTTAGGACTCATGCTGTTGAGTGAAAGTGACATGACTGTTTATGGATAAGAAAATTCACATTTCCACTAAGAACAACGTTGATGGAAAATCAACTCCTATTGTCAATTTGTGAATAGGCTAAACTGTGTAGGGTAAGATGAAGAGAACACCTCACTGTATGTCTCTAATCCTAATATGTGAGCACAAGTGGGATTAATGAAGTATTGTCTTCCAAACTTAAACCTCCAAATATTAAGTGATAATCTTCACTGGATTCACACTTCATTTTTTCTCTTCAGTTTACACAAATGTCTAGAATGTGCAAGAAGTAAAATAAAGTTGGGGGATGGAGGGATGGCTTACCAGTTAAAGTGCTTGCCTACAAAACCAAAGAACCCATGTTCGATTCCTCAGGACCCACAAAAAGCCAGATGCACAGGGTGGAGCATGTGTCTGGAGTTAGTTTGCAGCAGCTGAAGGCCCTGGTGTGGTGATTGTCTCTCTATCTGCCCCCCTCTCTCTCTCTTAAATTAGTAAAATATTTTTTAAAAGAGTTTGTATTAATTCCTTTCTCATTGCTAGGAAAAATACAGGAGCAAGTTAAGGAAGAAAAGGATTTAATTTGGCTAATATCCCCAGGGTGCTATATAGAGCCCATTCATGGTAGAGACGGCAGGGGCTGGAAGCATATTGTAGCACGCTAAGGAAACAGACAGCAAACAGAAAATAGGGATTAGCTATAAAACCTCCCGCCACCCCAGTGACCCTCTTCCTCCAGCATGCCTCCACCTCCTGAAGGTTCTACAGCCTTCTCACACAGCGCCACCAGCTGGGGGCGAAGTGCTCAACACATGAGCTGAGAGGGGCACGTTACGTTCAAACCACAACAGGTTCTGGTTAAGGAGTCACAGCCAAAGTTAATGAACAGAACTCTACAAGGCTTATATGCCACAGATGCTGAACATAATTACTCATAAATGTAATGACAGAAGATCTTAGTTTCCATGACAACAGCTTTAGAACCAAAGTGCATAGAGTTCTAGTGTGAATGCGTCCATTCCTGAGTTGTAAAAGGGTGATATCACCATGTCATCAAACATCGTTAAGACACTCGTCTTGACAATTCCATGAGGTCAACACAGACTTGAAATCCAGAGAAAGAACCAACAGTCCAGAAACTTGCTAGAATAACTATTCTTTACTAAAAGATACTAAACATTGAGCCACTTGCCAACAGCCCAAAGAATGTATTTTATTTAGGCTTGTTTTAATTTGGATCTGAAAATGCGATTGACATGAGAGGCTCTGATATCTCTTTTCACCCTTATACTCAGATGTGTGTGTGTCCCTCAAACAATTTTTTTTTTTTTTTGAGGTAGGGTCTCACTCTGGCTCAAGCTGACCTGGAATTCACTATGTAGTCTCAGGGTGGCCTTGAACTCACGGTGATCCTCCTATCTCTGCCTTCCGGGTGCTAGGATTAAAGGTGTGGGCCACCACGCCCAGCTTCAAACAATTCTTTTTTTTTTTAATTTTATTTATTTATTTGAGAGCGATAGACACAGAGAGAAAGACAGATAGAGGGAGAGAGAGAGAATGGGCGCGCCAGGGCTTCCAGCCTCTGCAAACGAACTCCAGACGCGTGCGCCCCCTTGTGCATCTGGCTAACGTGGGACCTGGGGAACCGAGCCTCGAACCAGGGTCATTAGGCTTCACAGGCAAGCACTTAACCGCTAAGCCATCTCTCCAGCCCTTCAAACAATTCTTAATGCTCTGGAAGCTTTCTGAGAATTCCTCCAGCAAATATCATAATCAATATTTCATTAAAATATACTATTATGCCTAAAATACTAAAGGTAAGGTCACATTAATAATTTGAACACTTCAGGTCATTTTTTAACAATTCCAAACCCTAGATACCTTATTAAATTATACCAATGGCACATGGATAACAGAAACTGTTCTTAAGTAGATATTTAGGAGTACTCTGATTTGTTCTTTTACTATAAATCCATCATTTCCAATAAATTATTACACTGCTCCAATCCAGTTATAATTATCCTTGAATCTACAAAATTGTACTGTTCCTTCAAGAGTAAAATGCCTTCTCTTGGCAAATTTCTATAAGGTATAATTACACATCTGTATTTGTAGCTATTTCCTTGTGAGGAATCAGTCCCACCTTGAGAGGAGGCTAGTCTTTAGAAAAGAAATCAAATCACATGTTTATAGTACTGTAACTGGCCACTTCAACCCTGTAAGCAAGGATGTTTTGAAAAACAAAGAATTTCAAAACAAGAAATGCACAATAATAAATGATGTATTCAGTGTCAAAGGACCATTTAGAAGATGACGGTTGGTCTCATTACAATTTGTCAAGGCAGTACAAAAATAATCACCACTTATCCCAAACACACAATCAGGTGTGATACAGTTGTCAGAGGACACAGAATTGATCTGCATCTCAGTGTTAACATCTGGCTAACAGTATGATAATCTGATTGCAGGTGATGTAAACCTTTTTCAAGTCTGGGCTACAGCACCCCAAGACCCAGCCCCAGTGGCAGACCTCTGCTGGCCCTACCTCATAGTTGCTCCATGGGCTAGGATTTCAATCATGAACACATGAGGCTATGTTATTAATGATATCCTGCATTCAAACCATCATAGCTGGTCTGGAATGTTATTTACAAATATCAGTGACATTGTGGTTTCCATCAGCACAGCTAATAATTCTAGGTTGAAAAGATATAAAAATTGTCAGTATGTGAACATTTCTGACACACAAAATTACAAGTTAATATCAACACACACACAAGAGTGACATTTGTGTTTCAATGAGCAATGTGAAATAACCACTAAATTTCACAGTGCTATGATATTCATCTCTATAGAATTAAAGCTAATTTCCATAAGCAGAAAATTACCATCATCAAGTCAATGTGTCATGATCTTGCTTGAACAGTATGTACTTATTAAAGTTAAACATCATTTTGTGAGAATATTGTTTTCTAAATATATGTTAATTCAAATTGTGTTGATGTTTATACATATATCTGAGCAACCCAGATACCCTGGATATCTAACACAATCAAACTGTTTGTAGAAATAAAATTGCACATTCATGACTTGACATCAACCGTTCCATTCTAATTAACATACATTCTAGCCTTTAATGGCAGAAATGAACCCCTAGTTCACTGCATAAAAGTGTGCTTTTCAAGTCGGGTATGGTGGCCATACCTTTAATCCCAGCACTCAGGAAGCAAAGGTAGGAGGATTACCATGAGTTCAAGGCCACCCTGAGGCTACATAGAGAATTCCAGGTTGGTCTGGGCTACAGCGAGACCCTGCCTCGAAAAATAAAAATAAAATAAAGGTATGCATTTCAGAAATTGCACAGCTAGGTGCACATGGCACTGACCTGGCCAAACCAGCCACTCACCTCAGGGAAAAGAGAAGCACCTACATAAATTTAAAAACAAATAAGAAATGAGTCCCATACTTTTGTTAAAATATTTTCTTTAGTTATTTCTCTGCTAGAGAGAGAGAATGGACACACCAGGGCCTGTAGCCACTGTAACCAAATTCCAGACACATGTGCCACCTTGTGCATCTGGCTTATGTGGGATCTGGAGAATCCAACCTGAGTCCTTAGGCTTCACAGGCAAGCACCTTAACCACTAAGACATCTCTCCAGCTTGCAAAAATGTTTTTAATTTATTGTTTTTGTTAGAAACAATCTGAGCCAAAGATATTTTGTGCTTTCTTATAAAGGCTTTCAAATTCCTTGAGCATACTATCAAGCAAGACATGACCTAGGTGTGACCACACATTAATTGTACACTTCTTATAAAGATCTATCCTTTTATGAAAAGTGAAATCTAATTTTTGTAAGTTACAAGGAGTCCTGTCTGTTTGGGGATGAAGGCTCTGCACACCAGGCCTTATAAATGGCATCTAAACTCTTCCCACCTTCTCACTTGTCTTCTATTCTGGGATTATGCAGCTGCATGTCAAAGCTATTTTTACCCAAGCTAATAGAGTATACAGCTTCTTTTTGCTCTCTTGAAAGTGTAAACTTATGTCCTATAAGTAGAAACAAAACATTAAAAGTCAGCAGGGACAACAGAATTTGGTGTGGCTGGCATCAAAAGGCCACAAGAAATAGGCACACTGCTGGTATTTGAACTGACTTTCCTGGACATATGCAACTTAATAGCAGAAATAAACAAATCTAAGTGGGCATAAGAAAATACAATGCTAAAAGGAAAAATACCACTCGTAGTCTCTACACCAAATAGGGGTATTTAAACCTTTCTTTAAGTATGACACACAGTACAAGGAATAAGCATGTTCTTAGACATTCTGAAGTCTTCAGAGCCACCAATTTTTGGTGCATGTGTGTATGTGTGTGTTCATAGATGTGTGCTAAGGTGTGTGTGTGTGTGTGTATTCATACGTGTGTGACTGCACACATACAGGTATATATTTGTGCACAAGTGCACATGCGCATACGTGTGCATGCATACATCTGGCAGAGGACAAGCTCCCGTGTCAGTCATCAGGTGCCATCCACCTTTTTTGGAGACAGAGTTTCTCACTGGCCTATAATTCACCAATTATGCTAGACTGGCCGCCTGGGAAACAACCTATCTCTGGCTCCCCAGTGCTGGAGTTTAAAGTGCATGCCAGAACACTCCCATTTTACACGTGGGCTCTGGGGAGACTTCATCCCCTGAGCCGTCGCCCCAGCAGAGCCACCACCTCAATGAGCACAGTAACTGGCTCAGCACCAGCCTGCGCTACACTTCCCATGTGTCGCTCTAACACCACGACAGTCCTTCAGTGGTTCCCCACGCCAGTGACGATCTGCAGAGTTGAACTTGACCACTAAAATTCTTGTCGTCTTGGGGCATGAATAATGGATTACAGCATAGATAGAAAGGTTAAGATACAGCCAAGACTGTGAGTGTTTGGGAGCCTGGAGGATCCAGAAAAAAATGCATGTGGAGCAGGTACATTGCACCCCACCTTGCCCCCGTGTGCATGTCCCTCAGTTTGTCCAAATACCACATGGTTGCATAAGATAATACAATTTTATAGAAAATATGATCTTTGTCTTTCTGAAAAACTCTCACCTATCTCATCATGAGTGTGTGGTGGGAGTTAATAAGGAAACAAAAACTACAGAGCAAGAAGAAGATAGAGGAAGAGGGTGGGAACATGAAAGAACAAGTAGAAGGAAAACAGACAGAATCATAAATTGCACAGAGGAAAAAAAAAACAGTTCAGAAGAATAACAGCACACTGTCATCAGTGGACTAAGCTAGGAGCTTCTTTAAAAGAGGCTCTCTTTAACTAGGATTTGGGCAGAACGGAAAATGAAATCAGGAGGCAGCACCTAAGATAGCGTTTTTATACTATTTTACCTAACATCTGGTACAGTAACCAATATATATCCACATATTATGTTTCTACAGCCTCAGTTTCTAAACTGGTAAGAAATGGTAAGAAATGATGGGGAGTGGTGGTGCATGCCTGCAATGCCAGCGCTTGGGAGGTCGAGACTAAGGGAAGGAGTTCGAGGCCATCCTGAGCTACCCAATGAGTTTAAAACCTCCAGGGCTCCATGATAAAGAATAAGGAAAAGGAGGGGGAGGAGGAAGAGAAGGAAGAAGAGGAGAAGGAAGACAGGGGAAGGAAAAGAAAAGGAGGAGGTCTGAGAAGAGAAGAAGAGGAAGAAAAGGGGAAAAGAAGGAAGAGGAAGAGGAGGGGAGGAAGAGGAAGAAATAGCAGTTGCTAAATTGTGACAAAGGGGGTTTTGCTCCATCAGTTACTAAAATCCACAGTATTCTCAAATCTGGAAAAATATCTTATTTCTTTCCAACGGAAATTCACTGGTCTGTACTCATTTGATTTTCCAATACACTTAAGACTGTATCTACTGCAGACTTAAGTTTAAATAACAAACAAGTGTCCTTTTTAATATAAAAAATAATCATAGGGGAAACCTTCAAATTTCTACAAAAGAACAATCTTTTCTCATTATAAGTTTAAAAAACTGGATGTTGCCTATTCTTGAATATGTAACTAAAAACTACATACTTTCAAATTCCACATATATATAGACAGATGCAAATAGCAAAGGGACCTATTAACATAAAATTGTTTTTGAATCGACAAGCTTCCCAAAATCCTAATTAATCATCAATAAAAACAATATTGCACCACAAAACCATTCCCATAATATTCTAATCAACCCATCTTGTTTTAGGGCACTTTAACTAAGTTGACTCATTGCCATTACTAAGCATACAAGAAATTTCTGTGTTTTCAAATTTCAAGTCAAACAATTCCCTAAAGAGGACGTCTGCTAACAACTTCCTTACATTATGCAGAAGAGGAAAAAAAGTCTTACAAAACTGTTCACAGGGCTGGAGAGATGGCTGAGTGGTTGGGACACTAGCCTGAGAAGCCTAAGGACCAATGTTTGACTCTACAGATCCCACATAAGCCAGACACACAAAGGTGAGACAAGCACATGGTTTCACATACCCACTAGGTGGTGAAAGTATCTGGAGTTCATTTGCAATGGCTGAGGGCCCTGGCACACCCATTCTCCCCCCCCCCCCCCCCACACACACATTCTCTTTCTCTCTCTTCTTCTCTCTTTCTCTCTCTCAAATATTAATAAAAAATTCTGGGTGGAGTGAAAGTGGAGGATGAAAATTCTCAAGAGAATGTGTGGTCTCTTGAGCACCCAGAGGTGAAACCTGCCTCTCCTCTGGAGTTGTCCTTGACAAAGTTACTATCACTTCCCCAGCCTAACTTCTTCCACAAGATTGCCCCGATCCTTGTGGGCCTCTCATTGTCCTAGCATTCTGACTTATAATGAGAAGCCTCACCTGAAGGAGTGAGGCCTGAAGTGCTGAACTGCTCTCGAGAGTACCTAGATGACCTTTTCATAGCCTTCCTTAGTCTAAGCATCTTTGAACACACAGCAGGAAACTACAAGAACTGACTCTGCCCCCAGGAGATCAAGGACCACTGTGATGCTCAGATCTGGCCCAAAATATTTAAACTGTCTGCTCAGCCACTTTAAAAGATCTGGCCCTGATGAACACACAACCCATATTTATTGATTGATTGATTGATTGATTTTTGCGGCAAGCCCAAGAGTCTTTTTTTTTTTAATTTTTTTTTCTGTTTTACTTATTTACTTGAGAGGGACAGACAGAGAGAGAATGAGGCCAATAGAGAGAGAGAGAGAGAGAGGGCGCACCAGGGCCTCCAGCCACTGCAAATGAACTCCAGATGCATGCTCCCCATTGTGCATCTGGCTAACATGGGTACTGGGGAATCGAGCCTTGAACTGGGGACCCTAGGCTTCACAGGCAAGCATTTAACCACTACGCCATCTCTCCAGCCCCCCAAGAGTCTTTTTATTTATTTTTTTTGAGAGAAAGAATTGGTGTTCCAGGGCCTCCAGTCACTGCAATCAAACTCCAGACATGTGCATCATCTTGTCCCCATGTGCAATCTTGCACGCTTGCATCACCTTGTGTGTCTGGCTAACGTGGGACCTGGAGAGTCAAACATAGGTCCTTAGGGGCTTTGCAGGCAAGCACTTTAACCCTAAGCCATGTATCCAGGCCCCATATTTATTTTTGTCAGACGCTTAAAATGATTTGAATGCTGAGTGAATAGCTTAGTGGGTAAAGTGCTTACCTCACAAAAATGGTGATCTGAGTTCCATCTCCAGCACCATGCACATGCCAGGAATGGAGGAAGGTGCCTGTGACCCCAGCACTGGGGAAGCAGAGATAGGAGGATGAATCCCTGGTGATCTAGCTAAATGGTCTAGCCTAATTGGTGAGCTCCAAGCCAATGAGAAACCCTTTCTCAAAGTATAGGACTGGAGAGATGGCTTAGCAGTGGCACTTATCTGCAAAGCCAAAGGACCCAGAATTGATTCCCCAGGACCCACCTAAGCTACGGGCACAAAGTGGCACATGTGTCGGAGTTCATTTGTAGTGGCCAGAGTCCCTGGCACACCCATTCTCTCTCCCAACCTCCTCCTATCTCTGCCTCTTTCTTTCTCAAATAAATAAAAATAAAAATATTAAAATAAGAGATGGACAGTGTTCCTGAAGTTAAAACTCAAGGTTGTCTCTGCCCTCCTCACAAATGAGAGCATGCACACACATGCACATACACCACAGACACACAGGCATCATTTAAAATTGTCTTTTGCATTTATTAGTAATCAGATTACTCATATGTTGTTCTATAATTATAAGAAAAATGACCTGAGTTGCACATGGCTTTATCAACCAAAGCATCAAGTGGGGTGGTATCCGCAAGACTGTGGAAAAGGAAGCCTCAGGCTCTCTCTTCCCCTCACAGAGAAATGGACTCAACAACACACATCAACTCCCTTGCTGAAAACAGGAGCAAGCTAGGAGCCTCTATTCTGCACTTCAGTCACACAAGAAACCAGACGAAGCAAAGACAGCAGGACGATTTGGCATATTCGTCTCCCAAGGCTCACCAAACACACACTCCCAGCTCAGCATTGCCTTAACAGAAAGACTGTTCCATGGGGACAGAGTGAGAAGACTCAAGTATATGTTGAGTTTTCAGGAAGCTGACAGGACTAGATTCTCTCTCACCCAGCTCTGACTCAGCAGGGAGTCCAAAGGCTTGATGACCCCCTGAGAACAAAAGACTGCTGGGCCTAACATGTAGTGATGCCAGAGAAATTGTAGTCCTACAGACAGACACTAGAGGGAACAAGAGACTACCAGCTGGGGTGTGGGCATGAGGGAAGTCTCCAGTTGGTAACTTATGCCAGTACAGAAAAAAGTATCCACTAAAAAGGTGTGAATAATCACCAGAATCACTAGGTAGGCTTATATGAGAGAATCTTTCCAAGCCATTAAAAATTGAGGTAACTGATGTTTCAAATTTGTAGGGTCATCATAAAGTTACAAAGTATATAAAGAAATTGGGAAACATGGTTCAATTAAACACACACATGCATACACACCCTACATACCCACATATACCCCCCCCATACACACACTAAATGGCCAGAAACTGATGCTAAAGCAACTGATAGATATTAATTACCTGAGAAAGATTCAAATGAAGAGGCTGGAGAGGGTACTCTGGATAAAGTACTTGCTGGGCAGCTGTGATAACCTGAGGTCCGATCCTCAGAACCCACATAAATGGCAAGCAAGTATGGCTGCCTTCTGTAATCTCAGTACTCAGTGGACACTGGGGATCCCAGGGCAAACTGTTGTTTGCTAAACTAGCCAAATCCATGAGTTATCTGTTCAAGTGACTTGGTAAATTAGATGGAGAGAAACTGAGGAAAGATGCTCAGTGTAGGAAGAAAGGAGAAAACACCAAGAGGATGAATTATGCAACATAAGGCCACTGGGAAAAACTGACAAGATTATACTCAAGAGTGGAAAAAAGGCCTAGAGAGACAGCTTGCCTGGGAGGCCTAAAACTGCATGTTCAAATCTCCAGGTCCCTACAGCCAGACACATAATGGCATGAGTATGTAATGCTGCACATGTGCACAAGGTCTGACGTTCATTCACAGCGGCTGAAAGGCCTGGCATGACCATCCTCTCCCTCTCCTTCCTGTCTCTGTTTCTCTTTCTCAAAAATAATTTTTTTAACAAAAGAGTGGGGAAAAAAGCTTTTCCACTAAAATTAGGAACAGGACAAGGAGGCGTACTATTAACCACTTGTGGTGGTTTCAGTGTGAACATGTGTCCCCATAGCCAGAGGTAGTTTTGATTAAGTTGGATCTTAAGTCTCCAGAAGCCTGGTGGAGGGTGAGTCACTTGGGGGTGGATGTTTAATTCCAGCCATAAGGTGTATAAAGAGGAATTGTGAGCTCTGGCTGATAAGCTTGCTGATGCTGGCAGCTGTTTCACTCTGCTGAGGATGCTGGAGTGAGGCAGCTTCTTCCACCACTGAGGGAGCTTCCTCTGGACTCTGTAAGCCTGAAATAAACCATTTCCTCCCATAAGGTGTTTTTGTTCAGATGTTTGTCCAGCAATACAAAGCTAACTACATTACTGCTTATATTCAGAGAGTAATGAAGTCTCTACCTACAGAAATCATGGAAGAAGGAAGTAAAATATCTAAATCAGAAATAAAATGGCAAAGCTACTTCTACAGTGGTGGTTTGATCCAGGTGTACCCCATAAACTTAGGAGTTCTGAATGCTAGGTTCCTAGCTGATGGAGATTTGAGAATCACCACCTCCTGGAGGAAGTATATTGTTGGGAACAGGCTTATGGATGTTACAGCCAGCTCCCTCCTGCCAGTGTTTGACACAATCTCCTATTCCTCTTATCCACATGATGTTGTCCAGGAGGTGATGTCCACTATCTGCTCATGCTGTCATTTTCCCATCATGGAGCTTCTACTCAAGTCTATAAGCCTAAAAGACCCTTTTTCCAACAAGCTGCTCTGGGTTGGGTGATTTCTACCAGCAATGTAAACCTGACTGCAACAGTACAGTTGTTACTGAGGTGTGATGTCATTTGCTACTAGACACCTGACTATGGAGCTTTAGCCTTTTGGAGCTGATTTCAAAAGGAATGTGAAAGGATTTAAAACCCTGGCCTAAGAGATGCCTTACAGTGCTGTAAGTACAGCTTGATGGACTATTCTAGTCAGAGTTGGAAGACCTAAATGCAATAACTATGGACTGTGAGGTTTGGCTCATGATGGTGAGAAAGAGTTTTGCCTGGACTGGGAAAGAAGCAGTTTGTGTGAGAAGCTTGCTGTTATGACTGTGTCCTAAGAACTTGTACAGGGCTGCTTTGCATAGAAATGGACTTGTGTGAGCAGAGGGATTTGGCACAGAAATTAAATCTTTGGCCTGATATTTCTGCCCATTCAGCTGCAATTATATGAGAGATTACAACTTTTTAGTTTGGACCAGTTGACCTGCACTGGAGCACCAGGAAGAATGTAGACTTTTTTGAAGGGGTCTGAAAGCTAAAGGAGTGCCCTGTTATTCAAAGTCTGCTCTATTCCTCCCTGGATTAACAAATTGGCACCCAACCTAGTATTATGGAGTGTAACAAAAGCAGAAAAGAGAGGGTCATTTAATTTGCAACACGGTCTTGTGTTTTGAAAATGGCCATGGGCATTGTGAAGCATGTTTGCTGCATGCCTGCATGGAGACCCCATAGGGCCATGAGGATGAACCATGGGTAGTAGTGAAGACCCTCTAGAGATGCTGTGACCACAAGCTGGCTGCTAAGGAGAGCTGCTGGAAGCAGTATGTAGTTGGGGGCAGACTTACATGTATTGTTGTAGTCAGATTCATGTTGCTGGCAGAAATCAATTGACCAACAGCAGCTTGTAGGAAAAAAAGGTTTATTTTGGCTTACAGGCTCGAGGGGGAAGCTCCATGATGGCAAGGGAAAATGACAGCATAAGCAGAGGGTGGACATCACCCCCTCAGCACCATCAAGTGGACAACAGCAATAGGAGAGTGTACCAAACACTAGCAAGGGAGAGCTGGCTATAGCACCCATAATCCCACCCCCAACAATACACTGCTTCAAAGAGGTATTAATTCCCAAATCTTCATCAATTGGGAACCTAGCATTCAGAACACCTAAGTTTATTGGGGACACTTGAATCATGCTGCCTCTGGCCCCCATAAACTGATAACCATACATGATGTAAAAGGCAATGCATTCATCCAACTCATAGGCCAGTAAGGTAGAAAGGAGATATAAAGGCAATAGAAAGGGTGGGAGAGGGGACCTAATAGGTTGGGATTGTGTATATGTAAGTAGAAGATCAGATTAATGGGAGTGAAAAGGCCTAAGTGAGGTCAGAGGAAGCATTTGAGTAAGGAAAGGTGGAGAGAGGGCTAATCAAAATCTAAGAGGATATAAATAAGTCATATGGAAACCTACTTTTTTAGACAATGGAACACACAGGAGCCAAGAATGGGATACTTTCCAGTGAGTTGTTGGCAAAGTAAGTCCTTAACACCCCCCAAACATTACAGGCTACTGCCAAGGCCCTTGGTTTCCCACCAGGAATAGATGATAACACCCTATTGCTGATGACTCCATATACTTGGGCTCCAAGGTCACTGAGAAACCCTGCTAGAGCTGAGCTGAAAACCTCCTCCATGAAGACCAGCTGACAGAAAGCTGGAAAAAGCCATGCTGCATGCTGCTCAATGGGAGACAGAGAAATCACCAGTGAAAATACCCAGCAGCTGACACTGCAAGCCTTATATTTGGCCAGCTGGGCCAAATGAGCCAATGGGTGCAATAGTGGCTCGTCTATTGTAGGGGAAACCAACCATTCTCTTATTTGACTAGAGGCCTGCTCCATGAGAGGGAATATAACTCTGAGACTGAAAACCTACACCAGGGGTAGTCATGAGTCCTAGGAGTGTAACGTTTGCTGCTGTCTGGCTAAATGTATATACTATGCTCACCAAACTGCCCAGTAGACACTTATCTTAATGTCTATACCCATATATTAATGTTACTCTCACTTTTGATTAGAGAAGCTTCTCTTTTCAGATGGCAGTGACCTTAGGATGACTCAGAAAGCACCATGGTGCTGAGAAGAAGTGACAGAGGAGTGTTCAGGACTTAAATATGTCTATAACACCTTCCATGCTCAGGGTCCACTTCAGAAGAGGTGGCAGAAAGAATGTAAGAGCCAAAGGAAGGGTAGGACTCCTTACAACGTGCTCCTCAAGACACAAATGGCCTGGATATCCATGACCTCACAGTGCCTGACACTACCTACACAGGACCATCAAAATAGGAGGAAAAGATCATGACATCAAAATAAAAGAGAGACTGATTGAGAGGGGGAGGGGATATGATGGAGATTGGAATTTCAAAGGGGAAAGTGGGGGGAGGGACGGAATTACCATGGGATATTGTTTACAATATGGAAACTGTCAATAAGAAAAAAAATATTTAAAAATAAAATAAAATACAAATATATTATCAAACCCCTAAAAAAAGTCTTCATAGTTTTTAATCAAGTCCAGTGATTTTCATACATCCACATAGTTCAAGGTCTTTTAACTGAGGCATAATATCAAAAAATAACCTCAAAAATCCCACAATGACATAGAAAACAATCACACTGCAAAATATGGCACTGGGTACAGCAAAGAAATATTCAGTCAATACACAATTTAAAACAACCAAAGCAAACATCAAACTCTGCTCAGTGACAAATCACCAAGTCTGATAATTCTAACCAGCAACAAATCTCTGGAGTTCCAATTCCGCCCCTCCAGCTAGGCTACTCACAGTCCTGGGAAACTTCTTCTGGGCTGGCAGCTTTCCTCAGCAGCCATCTCGTGGTCCCGGCATCTCCACTGGGTCTCCACTGCAAGCCACAGTTTATCCTCACAGCACCATCAGGTCTCCATACAGGCAATGCTGCTTCACATTGCCCATGGCTATTTCCAAAACATGAGACCATGTTGCAAACTCAATGACCCTCTCTTTCCTGTATTTCTTAGACTCCACAATACCAGGTAGGGTGCCAATTTGTTAATCCAGGGGGAATAAAGTGGACTTTGAAGAACAGGACACTCTTTGAGCACTCAGGCCCCTTCAAAAGAATCTACATTCTTCCTATTGCCCACTGCGGGTCAACTGGCCCAATCTCAGTTTGTAATCTCTCAATTGCAGCTGAATGGGCATCAGTTCACCCAAAGATTTCAATTTTTTTGTGCTATATCCCTCTGCTCACATCAGACTCTTTGTATGCAAAGCAACCCTGCACAACTTCTCAGGCATAACAGCAAGCCTTTCACACAAACTGCTTCTAGCCCAGTCCAGACAAAACTCCTTTTCACTCTCATGAGCCAAACCTCACAGTCCTTAGTTCTTACTGCATTCAGGTCTTTCAACTCTGACCACAATAGTCCATCAAGCTGTACTTACAGCGCTGTAAGGTGTCTCTTAGGCCAAGGTTTCAAGTCTTTCCACATTCCTCTTGAAAATCAGCTCCAAAAAGCCAAAGCCACACATTTAGGTATATTTAGCAATGCCATTCTCAGTACCAATATTACTGTTGGAGTCAGCTTCATATTGCTGGTAGAAATCACCCAACCAAGAGCAGCTTGTGGGTAAAAGCAGTTTATTCTGGCCAACACACTCGAGGGGGAAGCTCCACAATGGCAGGGGAAATGACATGAGCAGAGAGTGGACATCACCTCCTCACCAACATCAGGTGGACAACAGCAATAGGAGAGTGTGCCAAACACTAACAAGGGGGAGCTGGCTACAACACCCATAAGGCTGCCCCCAACAATACACTACCTCCAAGAAGCATTAATTTCCAAATCTCCATCAGCTGGGGACCTAGTACTCAGAACACCTAAGTTTAGGGGGGAACACCTGAATCAAACCATCATTAGTATTATAGCCACTTTTCCCTTGCCAGTGTTTGGCACACTCTCATGTTGCTATTGTCCACCTTATGTTGGCCTGGGGTAATGTCCACCCTCTGCTCATGCCATTGTTTTCCTCTGCCATAATGGAGCTTTCCCTTGAATCTATAAGCCAAAATAAACATTTTTTTTCCCAAAAGTTGCTCTTGGCCAAGTAATTTCTACCAGCAATGTGAACCTGACTGCAACATCTACTCTTGATCTCTCATTTACAGAAAACCCTAAAGGCTCTTAAAATTACTGTTAATACCAATATATGAATCACTAGAGCTAAAGGATATAAAGCAAATGTGCAAAATTATTCTTTTCTGCTGTTCTGATAAAGAGCACCCAAAATGATATTAAGGAAACCATCCTATTGATATAAGTATTGAATTAAATGCTTAGGAAGAAACTCAAACCCAGAAGTGAATGTATAAAATGAAATATATAACATTGCTGGCAGAAAGTAAATATGACACAAACAAATGAAAATATAGCTCATGTTCATAATGTAGGAGCCTTAAAATTATTAAAATGTCTATATCATCTATAGATTCAATGCAATCTTCATAAATATCCCAATGTTTTTTTCTTCTACAGAAACAAAAAAGTCTGAAAATCCATATGGAGCCACAAAGAACCAAAAAGTAACCAAAGCATTTTTGGAAACTGGGACAGGTAAAAGCTTCATGCTTCCTGACTTCACAACCTGTTGCAAAGTTCTAGTAATCAAAGCAGTGGAGATGCACACACAATAGATGCTCCTCAGAATATGTACCAGGGAAATTCAGATTGTAACAATGAGCAGCCACTGCACACCTGAATCCAAACCCCAGAAATACCAAATGTTGGTGAGTGTGAGGAAACAGGCATCTAGTTCATACCTGAGTGCATGCAAGATGGTACCATCACTTTGAAAACTAGCTGGAAATTCCTTATAAAATAAGCTTAATTTTACCATAAAACCCAATGATCATACTCCTTGATATTTGCTCTACTGAGAGGAAATCATGTTCACATACTAATGGAAACACAGACAGTTTGCAGCTTTACTCATAATTTCCAAGATGTGAGGGCACAGTGTCCTTCAGTAAGTAAATGGATATACAGACTGTGGTACATTCACATAATGGAATAACAACGAAAAGAAATGAGCTGTCCAGCCATGGAAAGACATGAAGGAAACCAAAGTGCCTATTACTAGAGGAAAGAAGACAGTGCAAAGGCCTCTTGCATCATGTATGATGCCAACTGTATGACACTTTGGAAAAGGCCAAAATGTGGACATGTAAAGAGATCAGCAGCTGCCAGGAATTAAGGGTGCTGAGAAGTGACAAGTCAGAGGATTTTAAGGCAGTGAAACTTTTCTGTGTGACAGTGTCATGGGGGATATGTGGCACTGAACCCTATCTGAACCCATTGCTGTTCACCAGAATCATCTGATATAAGCAATGGACTTTCAATAATAAAGATGCATTGATGGACTCCATTATGGTAAACATGTTCTTTGAAGGAGGCTATGTCCATGTAAGGCAAGGGTTCTGAAGGAAATCTTTTCCCTTCTGCTTAGTCTGAGATGAGCATCAAAATGACCAAAATTTCAAATCTAAGGTCTATTAAATAGTCCAAAAAGTAAATACCTTATGGAACAAAACAATAAATATTTGTAGAACAATCACACTATGTGTACTGATGTAAAGATAGGCATATGAACTGATAGAAGCAAAATCAAGAGCCCCCAAATAATCCCATACGCATCTGTCAGAAGAACATGCAATCACTTCAATAGACGGGTATCGACAAGCAAAAGAATGAAGTTATGCCCTTCTCTTGCATGCTGTTATATTTAAGACATAAAATTTTAAAAGAAAACTTAAAATAAAAACATACAGTCTTGACAGAATTTTCTTGGACATAACTCCGAAAGCCCAGGCAGAAAGCAAACACAAGAGGACAACATCAAACTCTGACAAAGCTTCTAAAGCCACAAAAGAATCATCACAAAATTAAAACAAAATGGATAAAAATACTGGCAAATTACATGTTTGCTAAGTCTTGTACATCCACCGTATAGGAGAAACCCATACAACTCAACAGCAAAATAAATAAATAAAGCTTTATTCGTATGAACAAAAGTGGTCTCCGTAGAAGACATGGATGGACAAAGGAATATGAACACGTGTCCAGCCTCACTAGTCGTCAGGAAAGCGTGAGTCACCATCACGAGGAGACGCTTGCGGGAGAGCTCCCGCAGCTGTCCTTGGCAAGTACCAGCGCTGGCAAGGGGACTGGAAATCGGAAGCTGGGTGCACCGTGGGTGGGAAAGTCAATGGAGCAGCTGCTGCAGAAGAGGATGGCTGTCTCAATCAATTTCAGATAGCAATACCATGTGACAATGACATCCTGCTCCTCTAGGCTGGCTCAGAAGAACTAAGAGGCTCTTAAAGAAGAATGCACTGTCTTGCGTTCACTGCAGCATGATTCACAACTCTCAAAGCAAGTGTAAATAACATCACCGTCCACTAGTGGATGGGAGAAGAAGATGGAGTGCACGCATAGCATAGAATTCTCCTGAGTCATCAAAAGTAGGAAGCCAGGTCACGTGCACCCTGCTGCTACGGTTTATACAAGATGCCCAAAATGATCGAATTCACAAAAGTACAATGGCAGTTTTGAAGATGTGGGGGAAGGAAGACATGGAGAAGTTTCTGTTCCATAGGTCTACGAGCAGGTACATGCAATGTGAAAAACAATGCTTAGAGATCTACCATATAGCAGTGTGCACATAATAATATTATACCACAGTCTTAAGAATACTTAACAGGATTGAACTCTTATGGTGTTTTCAATCACATTTTTCTAAAATTTATTGTGTCTAAATAAGACCACTATTTTATGAAAAAATTTAGTACCTTTACCTACTGACCTACCACAGAGCCATTAGAAAGATTGTATAAATGTAGACTTTTTTTTTTTTCCTTCCTAGTAACAGTGACTCAAGTAAACCCAGGATCTTGACCATGCTTGGCAAGTGTTGTACCCACAGATTATGTCCCCAGCCTCTGATTTTTTTTCTCTTTAGACTGGGGTTCATTATATAGCTCAGGGTGTCTGGACATCACTATACAGCACAGACTGACCGGGAACTCAAGATCCTCCAGCCTCAGTCTTGAGAGCTGAGAGGACCAGTGTACACCATCTATGCCAACAACACTTTAGTTCATGAGATTTTCATTTATTTTCCAGACAAACCTTTCTAGGTTGCCTCACTTCTCTTTACTAATGCATGGTGAATTTTTCTCTAAAATGATAAGGTTTGGGGCTGGAGAAATGGCCTAGTGGTTAAGGCACTTGCCTGCAAACCCAGGTTCAATTCCCCAGGATCCATATAAGTCAGATGCACAAGGTGGTGCATGTATCTGGAGTTCATTTGCAGTGGCTAGAGGCCCTGGCATGCCCTTTCTCTCCCTCTTTCTCTCTCTCCCTCTCTCTCCCTCCCTCTCTCTCTCTATCTCTGTCTCTCTCTCTCTCTCTCCTTCTCCTTCCCTCTTTCTCTCACTCTCAAATAAATGAATAAATAAAATATTTAAAAAATAAAATGATAAGATTTGACTTATAAATATCTCCTTTAATTTATGAAGTCTTTAAAAAAATAACTGTTTGTAGCTTCATTTAGTGATTTGGAAATAAGACACTTCTTTAAAATACTACACATCTTTACTTCTCTTGGGATTTGGGATTCCCCAGGATACTAAGACTCTGCCTTTCATTCATTCATCCATCAGCAACACAGAGAATGTAGCAAGCAACATGACAAGAAAAATCATAAATCATAGCATGTCCCATTTGTGTGTAGTTTGGGATAGACTACTTCTCAGAAGGAGGAATGACAGGTACCAATTACTTGATTCAAAGAAAAAGATATGTGAAATAGCCATCTGAGCTCCTAGAATGATGATGCTATTTGTGACAGAAAAAAAAAAAAAAGAGGAGAAATGGAGAGAGCGAGCTTAGGAAACTGAAAGTGATGGATCTGTTTTTCCCCTGTCACTCACTAGTTACATGCTCAAGGGGAAACCATCCCAGTGTTTGTTTCCTCAATTATAAAGGGACGGGGTTTGAATAGGTCATATTTACTGTACATACCAAATTTCAAACATACTTCTTCCAATGCCATATCCAATTAACTCAAAATATTTACAATAAAATCTTGCTTAAAAAGCTCTTTTTCTTCTTATCAATCTGCCTTTCAGATGTAAATGCTATCTTTGCCTGTGTTTTACATTTTCTTCTCAGTTCAATGGCACACATTTCATCCTGGCTTATGCCTAAGATTAACTGACTGTCTTCTTCCAGAACAAGGATTCTCATTAGGTTCCTTCATGAAAACTTGTCTGAAGTGACTCAGTGTTATATCAGGGGATAAGTGAATGAGACAGACACACACACACACACACACACACACACACCAACAGCTGTGGATGCCTAAGATTAACTGACTGTCTTCTTCCAGAACAAGGATTCTCATTAGGTTCCTTCATGAAAACTTGTCTGAAGTGACTCAGTGTTATATCAGGGGATAAGTGAATGAGACAGACACACACAAATGCACGCACACACAAATGCACACACACACATATGCACACCAACATCTGTGGATCAGGAAATAATATGGCATCGGAGTCCTGAGTAACAGAGAAGAGAGCAGCACTTCTTGTCCTGTCAAAAACTGCCAACTAGCACAGTAACACAGAACAGCTGCCTAGGAAAAATATGCCTTGGGATTAATATCATTATTGTAAAATAACATCATTTACAATTTTAATTAAACCAAATTATTTAAAATTAACCTTATGAAATAGATATTTTCCTACTCACATCAAGAACCAAATGTCATTTTCTGAAAAATTAAATTTAGAAATGAGAACTGGTGTGAAACCTTGGAACCTGATCAACAGAGAAAATAAATGTATATTTGTTAAGGCTAAAATAATGTGCCATCTTTTGGTGGTTTGTAAGCTTTAGCATATCCAGAAGTATTAATTCTGTAGAGATATTTGAATAAAAATGACCTTAGAAGGTGAAATATGCATCTTTTATCCCAAAACAGATGTCAGAATTTATTTTGAGAAAATAAAAATGTGGGAAAGACTCTGCCACCCAGAGTCATGAAAAGAAAGAAAAAAGATTATGTAATTATCCACTGCTCATAAAAACTTATTTGTTCTTCAGAAATCTTGGAAATGAACTCAACATCTACAACCAGCTCCTGAGCCCTTCGCCAGCTGTCTCCTTTGTTTTTGAATCTTCCCCAGAAAGACACATCACCTCTAATACCTCTTCCAGAAAGTTCTTTCCTCTCCGATTAGCCCCAAACCTGTCTATCCCCTCTCAGCAGCTCCCCCAACTTAAAAATTCTTCACACAATAAACTTTCATTAAAATTTCTCCAATTAGTCTTTCTAGTTTTATTCCATTATTCCCAATGGCCCACATTCTGTTTGTCTGAAGCCATCACAGTGTAAAGTGTCTGTATCTTTCTGAAGATTTCTCTGTATCTACCTCCCACTGTCCTGAAACATGGGCCATTTACCAAAGTCTGTAAGGCTGTGGTCTAACTCCCTCACCTCTCTGCTGGCCTACTCTGGTCAGACAGTGGCCCAAAGCATATAAGCTTTGTACGGGTCCTGAAGCAAGGCAAGAATGTGCCAAGGTGCTATGGCTTCCTTCTCTTCCTGGAATGCTCCCCCAGAGAATTGTTACATGACTCTCTCTCTCTCTTTCCTCTCTCTCTCTCTTTCCTCTCTCTCTCCAAGTTGCAAGTCCAAAGTCACAGGGAGAAAAGTTTTCAGAACTTGGCCCATGTAAAGGAAGCTCACCTCCCACTCCCATTCCAACCCACTGGGCCATTCACAACCATAGCAGTTCTTGAAATGAGTGTGATCCGGTACTTATGTTAAATTTTAGTAGCTCCCCAGTAGCAAAGCAGCTGCGTGGGAACCACAGTTTCATTCTGTTAGACTCCACTCTTACAATAAGGCCTTTCAGAACACAGAAATGCATCGTGAACGAGTGAATGAGTATTCCTGTTCTTTCTGGCTTTCAGCAAGTAGATGTTGCCACCAGATATCCCACCTCACGTCTGTAGAGCAGCTGACGTGCTATCTGAACATGGTAGACAAATGCAGAAGATATTTCTGAGAGCTCAGAAAGAGAACTGAAAATGGTCAGTGTCTGTCCAAATGCCCCAAAAACTTAGTTTCTCAAAATTATACTAATCAATCCCTCCTTTTTTTACATGAATGATGCTATTTTGAGCAATGACTCAATGTAACTTTGATTTACAAAATTTTACTTGGCAATAACTAGAAATACTTATCTATGTTCAGTTATACATGTGTGAGGAGAAAGAGCGGCCACGTGCCTCACCTTCTGAGTAGCAGACTAGAACAGGTGCTCTGGGAAACCATCACCAAACTCTAGGATGACAGGAAGCTCAAATTATACCCAGAAATCTTGACGTTTTTATGTGAACAATTATGCAATTAACATTGTGGGTTTTATTTCAGCTGAAAGAACCAGAAGCACTCACAAGCTTCAGTCAGGGCAGCCTGACCCCAGCCATGACCTTCAATATCAGGGCAGCCTGACCCCAGCCATGACCTTCAAAGTCAGGACAGCCTGACCTCTGCCATGTTTCTGGGCTTCTTTGACCAAGAAGTGCCCGAGTCCTGGACACATGAAATGCTGCAGCAAGACAAAAATAAATAAATAATGCTAAGCCGGATGTGGTGACGCATACCTTTAATCCCAGCACTTGTGAAGCAGATGTAGGAGGATCGCCTCTAGTTCGAGGCCACCCTGAGACTACATAGTGAATTCCAGCTCAGCCTGGACTAGAGTGAGACCCTACCTCAGGGGGAGGGGGGAACCTTGTATTTGAGACTGGAGAGATGGCTTCGCTGTTAAGGCACTTGCCTGCAAAGGACCCAGATTCAATTTCCCCAGAACCCACGTAAGCTAGATGCACAAGGTAGCACATGTGTCTGGAGATCATTTCCAGTGGCTAGAGGCCCTGGCATGCCCATTCCTTCTCTGTCTGTCTCCTCTCTCTCTTTCTTTCTCTCTCTCTCTCTCCCTGCTTGCAAATAAATAAAATGCTGCCCACTGATAAACATAATTTTCAAGCTCTTTTTGTAGCTATTCTAAGTAAAATAAGGCATTGTTTTTACTTCCTATGGTATAAAAATATAGGCAGAGTAGAACCATGTGATGACCCTACTTCTCCTATCTTGTCCCTCTGGACTTGTGGGACTAGGAAATCTGTTTGGGTAACATGACCATAATGCCACCAAACAGCCTTGGTGTGGGGACTCTTGGGTCAACAAGACAGAAGCTCTGGATGGCCTGTCCAGTAGGTGTGAGGACACAGGATGACTGCTCTGTGGGCTGTCAGCCAAATGTCTCAGAAGACACACACACATTGATGCATATCTACTTGCAGATCTCAGAGCCCACTTCCTGGATCCATTAGGAACATCCTGGAGTACAAGCCATGTCAGATTCAAGGAAGAACAAGCTTGCTGACAGTGGAATATTTACAGCACCTAAACGATAGCAAATGGGAAGAAGAATTTCTCATCCATCCAAGGGAGCATGGCCTGTCTCAGCAGTTATGAGTTCTTGATGAATCCCCTTCCTCCACAAGGATCTTAACAAAATATAAGAACAGATATAGCACTATAGAACAGGAACTTTACAAGAGCTAAGAAACTGGGTTGGGACCTTAAAAAAAAGGACACTTTAAGAATTTAAGAAACTCTTCCCCAAAATGTGCTTTAAGTCGTTCCACATGGCCCTGTGATGGTGTAGGCTGAGTTTCCCCTGTTCCTCCACTGTGACGTGCAGTTACTCACTTGCTGAAGGTTTCCTCATGGAGAAGAAACCAGGGAGCACATCATACATCACACTTGTACAAACCTCTGGTAGATTCGGATGCCCTGGGTACTTATAAAAAAATTCACCTAGATTTTCATAAATGTTAGCATTTTCATTTTCATTCAATACAGGCATGGTAAGTAGACCTTCTTGCTTACATACAACAATAAATCCTACAGCAATGTATGAAGCTTCCTCAGAAAATCCTAAAGAAACCCGGGTGAAATCAATAAAAAGAAAAAATCACATTTTTGATCACAGACACAAGTCCAGCTGACCTCAGGGAAATAAATAGAAAAGACATGTCCAGGGGCCAAAGAGATGATATGAGAGGGTAAACTGGGGCAGGGAAAAATCAATTTGCAAAATGCAAATGGTCACTAAAAGATCACCCGCTGAACACCGATTCCTTGGGGCTAGGGAGATGGCTCCACTGGGGAAGTCCTCATCTTGCCAATATGAGGAGCCGAGGTCAATTGCCAGAATCTATGTAAAGATGCCAGGCATGGTGGAGTGTGCCTGTGACCCCAGCACTGGGGAGACGGGGTCCAGAGGAACCTGTCTGGCCTACTTAGTGAGCTGCAGCTCAGTAGGAGATTTTTACTCAAAATAAATAAATAAATAACAATTTCAAAAAGAGAGGGTGGATAATATTCCTGAGGAACAACACCCAAGGTTGTCCTACGGCTTCCAACGTGCACACGCAGACACAGACCCATGCGTGTGTGTACACACGCAACCACCCTCATGCCCACACACACACAAGTTGCTTCCTTGTAGTAATAAGCATGCTTGACAGGATCTTAAGGGTTTAATCCAAGGCTGGGTTGTAGCTCAGTGGCAGAGTACGATGTATAACAGGTATGTGGACCTGGGTTCAATCCCAGCATCAGCCAAAAAAAAAAAAAAAAAAAAAAAATCAGATGTAACGAATAAGCATGTTTGAATACCAGTCTCTCAAGTTTTCAGTTACTATTAGCAAGCTAACCATCCCAGTCATGAAATACTTCTGTGTCTCCAGGGCTGTGGGATGCCCGATGCTCAAGGAAACTTTAAAATTTCACAAGCCCAGGAGGAAGCAACACACAAGAGCTGAGGCTCATCCTGGCCACGTGAAAATGAGCAAATCTGGGAGAAAATTAGCCTACCCAAGTCAAATAGTCAGTTTGGTCATCTAAAAGAAAGGTTTAGACTCCATGACCATCTGTGGAGCAGTCAACAGCACCACACAGAAAACCAAGGCAAAACCAGAGATAACAGAAATTTTTTTAAAGAAGGAAACAGCAGAGGCTAGAGGGATGGCTCAGTGGTTACGGCATTTGCCTACAAAGCCAAAGGTCCCAGGTTCAACTCCCCAGGACCCACATAAACCAGATGCACAAGGGGGCGCACACATCTGGAGCTCGTTTGCAGTGGTTGGAGGCCCTGACTTGCCCATTCTCTCCTCCCCTCCCTGCCTATTTTTGTATCTCTCTCAAACAAATAAATATTTTTTTTTTTTTAAAAGAAGGAAACAGCCACTCCTGCTCAATGATAGGTCCTCCTTTGGAACCCTCTCCACTGCACTTGGTGTCTCTGAACCAAGTTTTAATTGAACAGAATGTAATCCTAACAAGAAAAAGTAAAATAATCAAGGAACACCACACCTGGCCTGGAAGTGGCTAAAACACAGAAGTTCTAGAAAAAAAATGAAGATCCAAGACACAAAGTACTGTGGGCTATAAAAAAGTTTAAAGAACAAATTTTAGATATAGTGGGAGAAAAAATATTAAAAAGAAATGTCCCTAACTTTAAGTGTGAATTATATGACTGTAAAACTCGCTAGAAAAACTGCATCAACTTAGATGTCATCTTGTAAAAGATCAAAGAAAATGGAAAACTTGGTTGAGTGGACAATGAGTTATTTATCTCAGGAGAAAGAACAGGCTGAAATGAAGCTCAGTTCTAAGTGATTAGGTAAACTAAGTTCACAAGTCTTGGGCTCATGTCACAATTTTCATAGCATCACCATGTCTGGAGTGCAGCATTCCCTTGTAAAGCCAAGGCGCTGTCCTTTGTCTCTTGGTACCAGTGTTAAGGGCAAAAATGCCAAGTTCGATGGACTATTGTTCTTGACTCAGAAACGTTCTTCCCATGTTCATAAAATGACAGACAGATTCATAACTGAAAGAGAAGCTACCTTACTTCAAGGGAATCAAATCAATGCTAAAATAGGAGTGGGCAGGGTCTTTTTTTGGGGTGTGTGTGTGTGTGTGTGTGTGTGTGTGTGTCACTGCAACACATATGAGAGCCAATCAACTTGTATAGAAAAAAAGTTTTATTTAGGACAGAAGTTCCATGACAGGTGATCTCCACTGCATTACAGCCTGTGGTAGGGTAGCATGTTATGGCAGAACAGAGAAGTAAAACTGCTCACCTCATTTCCAAGAACAAAGGAGAAAGAGAAAGAGCCTAAGGTCCCAGTGTTTCTTTCAAAGGGACATCACTAATGATTGGCCCCACCCATAGAAAGTTCCAGCACTTTTCAATGGCGCCACCTAGGGACCACACCTTTAACACATGAGCCACAGCTCCTGGTCATGCCTACGGATAGAGCGTGTGAAAAACAAGCTATCATTTTGTCACTCATTCGCCAGAAACTCCCTTTTGCACTGCAGTGGGTTCAACTGCTCTCCACATTGCTTACTATAATAGGCCATTTGGATCACGGGACCATGACGTAATTTAACTGTATTTCACTGGTCATCAAATTCTGAACTTCAATGAATCACACATGAGTGGGCTGGAGCAATGGCTCAGAGACTGAAAGCACTTCCTGTGCAAGCAGGAAGGCCTGAGGACACCCGAGAGATTGCCTGGGTTCTCCAGAATCCACACACACAGCTGGGCATTATCAGCTGTGTCTGTAACCCCAGGGGAGCAGAGACCTGAAAAGTGCCAGAGCTCATGTAAAATAGTAATAGCTCTGGGGCTGGAGAGATGGTTTAGCAGTTAAGGCTTTCACCTGCGAAGCCAAAGAACACAGGTTTGATTCCCCAGGACCCACGTAAGCCAGATACATAAGGTGGCACATGCGTCTGGAATTCATTTGAGGGGGCTGAAGGCCCTAGCATGCCCATACTTGCTGTCTCTCTCTATAATAAATAAACAAATAAATAAAATCTTTAAAAATGGTAAGCTCTGGAATGAGTAGGCAACTCCAGTTCAAAGAAGAGCCGGTGGAGCAGCCATGGAGAGGAACACCAGGTTCTCCACTCTGGCCTCTACAGGGGAGCACACGGGGGCGGCACGGGCATGGACTTATGCATGCACACACCACACCACATGCACACACATTTAGCATAAATAGCCTTCTCGATCCCAATCACATTCACAAAGGAACCGATACCATCTACAGAACTTTGTTTAAGTCCACGAGCCTCCATGGATTAGACAGCCCGGTCAGATTGAAATGAGTGCAGTCTTGGTCTTACACCTGTCCAGAATGAAACCCCAGAACTCAGCAAGGCAGTGGTGATTTCAGATACTGTCAAATAAATGAAACACGCTTTTCTTGATAAACATTCACCCCAAAGGAAGAGAAATAGACAATGGCAGAATGGCTGTTTAAACATTACTTTAAACAGAAAGAAGAGAGGACAGAGGAAGTGGAAAAAGAGGAGGGGAAGGAAGGCAATGAGGTGAGTAGTTTTGCTTCTCTGTCATTTCCTGCCAAGACGAGCTGGCTCATCACAGTCCCTAAAGCAATGGGCCTATCAGTCATGGCTGGAATCCCCAAAACTGTGACCCAAATAAACTTTTCTCTTTAATCTTCAAAGATTAAAAGTGTTGAGGCAAGGCTCATAGACCAGGAGAGCTCTGATAGACCCCACCAGCACAGGAAATCAGGAGTATGGATGGAACACTGGACATCTGATGAGGAAGCTGTGTAATTGAGTAAATCCTAAGGTCCATATTCTAGTTTGACTTTACGCCAATGTATTTCACAAAAATGTACATTGTAGTTTATGGCCAGTTTGCAATCGGGTTGCCTATCAAAGTATGTAAATTCAAAGTAACCCCATTGTGAGGCCTTCTTAGAGCTACTGTGTGAGGTTTCTGGCTCAGCACCCTTCCCTGGCCCCTGGGGTCTCTTAGGAGCTGGAACCCTCTGCTTCAGGTCTGCTCTGGTAAAATGCTCACAGCAGTATATCTAAAATCAAAGCCTAAAGGCTGGCAGGGATAGTTTCATGGTAAAATCTCTTGTTTATCATGTGCAAAGGTTCAAGACCCAGCACGTAATATAAGTAAAAGCGAGACTTAGAATATTCCAGCATCATCCCATATGTAGTGGGAAGTGGAAAACAGCAAAATGGCATGCAGCCGTGATCTCCTGTGTACAAAATTATGTGTGGAAATATGCAACACACACACGCACACACACCCTTACCTTCCTTGGTATGCCTGCTTGGTTTTTGTGTCTAAAGAGAGGACATGATCAGTTCAGGAGCAGCTTTCGGATGGCGTGTTTCTTTGTTGGTTATGCCTCTTTTGAGTTTTCAACAAGAGTCTCTGATTACTTTATGAGCATTAGAAAGCAAAAGTGTAAAGTCCTATAACTGAGGCCGGGCAACGAGCTCGCAGCTGCGACTGCCTCGGCTGCTGTCCAGCACCCGGTCACGGTCATGCTTCAGCTTGCCTAGAACTGAGCCGCACCAGCTTTACAGAATGCCACAGGTGCCCTTTCGTGGCCTTGCGACGGCACTGGGCGTCCCACGAGTGTACATCTCCCACAGGGCCGCAGAGCTGCTGGAACCTTTGCTAATTCTCTCTGCCAGGGCAGCAGGAAGCATGCAGATGCCTTCCACGGGCTGTCCTGGCTTTACAGTCCTCCAGACATGTGAAATGAAGGGAGTGTGTCCCGAACACACAGCTCCTAAGCCTGATTTGGTTGTAGAGTTAGGAAGGAGGAGCCCGGGGTAAGAAAACACAGCAAAATAAGATCACAGGGAAGAAAGCACGCAAGTCTCTCCTGAACGGCAGACCTACAGCATTCACCCTTGCTGTGCCGCGTTCCACATCTGAGGCTTTAAAAGACACAGTGGCTTGAGTTAAACACGCGGTGCCTCAGTTTACTCATCTGAAACATGAGGACAATGCTGGGAAAGCTCTCCATGTCCTGACCAAGCCACAGCAAACATTCACAAAGGCACTGCTAAGATATAGTCTTGGGCTGAGTGTTTACTGAGCAGTGCTGTGGCTCAGTCTCGAGTTTTCCTCCAGAGTCCATGTGTTCAAGACCCAGTCCTCAGAGTTAAGGCAAGAGAAGGGCCTGTAAGAGCCAGTGTCCAGTGGGGGAATCCACTGGAGACACTGACCTTAAAACAGACTGAGGAAGTGTGATGGTTTCCTCTTTATTGCTCCCAAGGAAACCTGACCCTCTCTGGCTTTAGCTGGCTTTCTATTCTACCAGTGATCATCCATCTCTCTCTCTCTCTCTTCCCTCAGCTGTCTTTTTCTCTCTCATAAACATATGACTGCTCCCTGCTATGATCTGGTATAGCATAGAGGCCTCACCAGAAATGAGAGGAACATTCCCTGAACCTACAACCTCTGCTCTGTTCTTCCTTTTTTTTTTTTTTTTTTTTTAGGTATAGCCTCATTCTTACCTCTGCCTCCCAGGTGCTGGGATTAAAGTCATGTGCCACCATGCCCGTCTTCTTCCATTTTTTAATTAAGCAAAACTTTGTATAGACACATCATGTGTTAGTACCATCATTTCCCTCCCCCGCTCCGCCATTCCACTGAGGTCCCCCCTCAGTGGGATTGCTGGTATTGTCCATGCTGCTCTCAGAACTCATAACCTCTGTTCTTCTTAAGTGGCCTGATGGAACAATTTCATTTAAGCAATGGGAAGTTCACAGATGAGAGCCAACTAGACACTAGACAGCCCACATTCCTGCATCACTGTGTGACAGGAAATCACTAGAGTTGGTCCATGGACAATATGATCCCAGGACCATTTTGCCTCTCTCTGAGCCATGTGACATTTTGCTTAGGCTTCCTGGCTTTACACACATGAAGTACAATATGAATGTCTGAGGATGTGGGAAAATTAGCAAAGCAACATTTCTTAAAGTGGGAAGTGACGTATGTGTATGTGATAGAGACATCGTGTGCACTTGTAGGAGCT
Organism: Jaculus jaculus; assembly: GCF_020740685.1. Classification (NCBI taxonomy): domain Eukaryota; kingdom Metazoa; phylum Chordata; class Mammalia; order Rodentia; family Dipodidae; genus Jaculus; species Jaculus jaculus. Next base: position 336,565,567 of record NC_059102.1, on the reverse strand, counting down.
CGTGAGCCTTTACCCCAGTCGTCACTGAGAGCCACACAGACGGACTCTCATACTAACGCATCTACTTGACTGAGCACTCCACACAAGACTTATTTTTAGCTACAACTTTATAAATAGACAAAAATGGTTTTAACATATGTTACAATGTATATGCAAAATAGTTCCCCTCATCCTCAAATAACTATTTCATCTATCAAATAGCTTCCTAACCACTTTTCCAAATAACATTCCTTTCTAGCTACATCTGTTTCAGTGATAGTTTACTGGTACATGACACTCATGTAACACATTTCTAGTTCTTACCATTTTTGTGCAACTAACCATCATATATTCTTTATAGGTAAAATCATTTCCTGAACAAACTACTTTCATGTTTTATCATCAAAACCTAAGACTTGTTGGGAACCAATATATGAAAATATCTCAACTATTTCCTGGTGCACGAAGAAAAGTGTGTATGTCTCAGTCATACCCTCACGCAGCATGAACACATGGACAGGGAGTTATTGCAAAAATGGGTCATTCCACTAAAAACATGCCCCATAGGCGAGTCCCGGGGAACCCTAGAACTTCTGTGCCCCCATTTGTTAGCCCTACTCCTCCTCTTTGAAGCATGTCAGCATGTGGCTCCTAAGGAGTCCGTCAAACCAAGTGAAAGTTCTAGGTGCCCAGGAAGGTTTACCCAGGAGAGTCCCTGAAATGGCATTTCCCAAAGTTAACCAGAGGACAGAAAGTATTCTAAGGATATTAAAAAAAAACACTTTGCAAGGTATGTTTTATGTCCTGAAATATATCCTTTCATCCAAAATTGCAGTATCAGAAATTGGTTGCAACCTTCATTGAGCTGTTGATTGGAGAGACCAACACAGTCCCCAAAATGGGACAGGCTTCTGTAACAGCACTTAACTACCCACCTGAGGGAGAAGGTAAGACCCTGTTGCTGAATACACCAGATGCTGCTGACACAGAGCATAGAAAGATCTGGTTGACTCCTGAAGGTAACCAGTTTCTAGATGGTTAGCCCATATCGTGCTGAAAAACATGACATGAGCTGCGGGGTAAAAATGTCCAACCACATCATTGTGAGCAAGTAGGGGCCACAGCTATCCACAGGCAACCAGCCTGGCACAACTTGCAATAGTGGCATGTAGCCTGGGCAGGTAACCAATGGCTCTCTGATTGGCTAAGAGGTCCACTCAGTGGAAAGGAAGCCATACCTGGTACTTAGAATGAAGTCCGAATCCTATAGAGACCAGGATTATGTACTCCAGTGAGAGACTCTCACTAGTATTTGACCAAAACTGAGGCTACACCCATCAAAATTTCTCTAAATTAACAATGCTTATCCCCTTTCACATATTCTGATCTCACTCTCCATTGGAGAAACTGTTTTTCTTTTTCAGAAAGCGGCTAGAACCAAGGACAACCAAAATCTATCAACAAGACAAGAATGGACAGCTGACTCCCTGGCAGGAGATGAACCGCCCCTCACACAGCAGTGAGGACCCAGGGGAAACCACAGAGGAACTGGTGGGAAGAGCAAGAGTGCTGCTTCCATGGAGAACCTGACAACCTGTGCTGGCGTGATGGAGACAGACACTGAGGCAGAAACCCAAAAACTGCTGAGAGCTCAACACTAAAGTAGACTTAAAGCACACCCAGCAAAGCTCAGAGAACTCTGCAGAAGAGGAGGCAGAAAGAATATAAGAGCCGCAGGGCGGGAGGGGCTATCCAGAGGCACCGCCCCCACCCATAATAACTGCCTGCTGTTCTCACAACTCATAACCCACGACCACATGGTGACCACTAGCAATGCCACTAATGAGGGCCCTCCGTGGACTGGGGCTAGGGAGGAGGGAAATGATGGTACCAATACATAGTCTCCATACAAAGTTTCTACTGAATAAAAAAAAAAAATTAGGGCTGGAGAAATGGTTCAGTGATTGAGGTGCTTGCCTGCCAAGCCAAAGGACTCAGGTTCAATTCCCCAGGACCCACATAAGCCTGAGGCACAAGGTGGTGCATGCGTCTGTCTAGAGTCTGCAGCGGCTGAAGGCCCTGGCCTGCTTATTTTCTCTCTCTCTCTCTCTCTCTCTCTCTCTCTCTATCTGCCTTTCTCTCTCTCTCTCTCAAATAAATAAAATATTTTTTAAAACTTTAAACAAAAGGAACAAAACTGTTGGTATGAAATGTAAGTGATTTGAGATATTTTCTGACCAATGTGTTATTGTGTCCATATATAAAATTATGAAATATGAATATGCACCTTCTAAGACATTTTGCTTCAATTTCTTGGCTTTATAAACATGAATTACAGCATGCATGTCTGAGGTTTTAAAAAAGAAAGTAACACTTGTGGAGATCTTGGGACATAGAGTGGTACAATTCCCTAAAGCGAAAGGTCTCTTTGATATCTTAGGTCATAAATCAGCTGTTCACTTGCACCTTGGATTCTGTTCCTTAGTAACATGTAGATCGTAAAGTGTCCTGGGTTTCAGTAAACCTCTGTTCATCTCCACTTGCACTTCTCCTCACGGAGATTTCACCTGGCATCCCAGCTGTGATCTTTCTACATAACCATGAGTTCCACAAAGGCACTTTCAGGCCGGCACCTTCTCCACGCTTCTCACTCACTGGCAGTTTCTCCACTGGCATATCCCAATAACCATCTCTAAGTCACTATGGTCATGCTGGCCTGGGATCAGCCTGGGCTGCTTTGCCAGAGTACCACCCCGGCTCTGCTCTGGGGCAAAAGGACTTGTTCATCAAGCACGGTGCTTTGTAAAGATGGCTAGAGAAACTTCAGAGAGCTTGGAATGACCTTAGCCACATTACTCATGGATACTGGTGTAGAGGCTTGTTCCCGGCCTTGATGAGACTACCACAAAGCTCTCTCTCAGGACTGGCATCGTAAGAAAGTGTGTGACCAGCACTGTCGAAGAGCCCTGGCTAACAAAAGCGTCCAGGAGTAAGTATATCAGTGTTTTCTGGTCCAAGACAGAAGTGTGTCTTGATATGGCCTTGAGGAGGGAGGACAAGTTGGCTGGTGCCCAACCTCTCCAGGTGCATTACTGCCATGAAGCACTTGCCTAGCTAAGCTGTATGGTATCATTTTCCTGCCATCAGCTATGGGTCTACAAACACTGTTCAGTATCTCGTGAATCTTCAATGACTGACACCATCAGTGCTATTTCCAGAACTAAACTTCTGACCCCATCAGCCGTCCCCACAGTTTCTACTCCCTTCCCTGTCTCAATAAAATGGAGGTCCCCATCTTATTATGCAGTCCCCATTTGTGCAATGTGCTCTAAGAAAAGTAGCCAGGGTGATCCTACTGAAACATGCCCAGAGATAGGTATGTATTTGCACCAAAAAGGCAAATTCCTTATTTAAAATGTTTTTTATTTGTTACTGACAAGTGGGGGGGGGGTATTAATGGGCCCTCTAGGACTTGCTGCTCCTGCAAACAAACTCCAGATGCATGCACCACTTTGTGGGTCTGGCTTTACATGGGTACTTGGAATCAAACCTGGGCTGTCAGGCTTTGCAAGCAAACTCTTTAACCATTGGGCAATCTCTCCAACCCCAAACTCCTCATTTTGAACTTACGAGTTCAGATACAGTACAGCCCATCACGTGCCGGATGCACCATCTTTTCCAGTTTCCTCCAAGCACTACTCTGTTTGCCAGGAACTTCCATCTCAGCCAGGGATCTGCATGCATTCAGCCCTCTGCCTAAGTGTTACTTCCCACGGGCCACTCAGTGTGATCTCTGATCTCCTTTTCTCTCCCCACAGCACTTTGGTGCTCCTTAAAATCAATTCTTCCTCTTCCAATGTGACCACTCCCAACTCCACTCTGCAAGAATTTACATGGCAACCATGTTTAAAGTGGCCCTGCTTGACTGCATTGGAGGGGGCATTTATATAGAGGGTTAGTTCCATTGTTTTACTTGGCTCATTATCCCCACAGAGAAGCCAACATATTGGAGATCTTCACAAAAGGCTATCAGCCAGGTGTGGTGGTGCACACCTTTAATCCCAGCACTTGGGAGGCAGAGGTAGGAGGATCCTTGTGAGTTCAAGGCTAGCCTGAGACTACATAGTGAATCCTGGGTCAGCCTGGGCTAGAGCAAGACTCTACCTCAAGAAAACCAAATAAATAAAAAGCCACCAGAAGAACCAAAAGTTAAGAAAGGAGAAATGCAAAGAGAACTTAATCCTATCAGCAGAAAGACTCCAAAGATCTAGACCTGGGCCACCAGATGCCCTTGAATAAACCTGATAGATTATTTATGCCAACAGACAGACTATCTTCCCTCCCTAGTTTAGGTGGAATGGGGCTCAAACTAGAAAACAAAAGAAAAATAAACATTGCATAAGATATATTTGTTACCAATGCATAGGTCATATATTTTTCCCTATCTGTTAAATCCCACAATTGATTCAGCAAACATGGAAAGAGCTGGATTGAAGATGATGTGTGTCTAATGCAGCCTCGCCTCTGCTGGTCGCCATGTTCAAACAGAACACAGGCATAATGTGTTGTCCAGACGAACATTAGCCTCTAGATAATGTTCTCTTCATGTTAGAAACAAAGGTGTCTTACATACATCACTATGTACAAAGGGTGATAATTTAATATTTATCACACATTAATGCAATTAACAGAGGGCTTCACAGAAAACATATACGAAGTATCTTTAAAGGCAGTGAATACTGAATCTAAGCGCCCAAATAACTGAGCCTGTCCATGTTGGTTTTGGTTAACAACTCCACTGAACAGTCTTGGAGAATTAACCTTCCCCTGCCTCAGTTTCCACAGAAGCTAACTGTGAATAGAAGGCATCTATCTGCCGCATGCAATAATGAATGAAGAGAGATCACACATGGGAAGGGTTAGAACAATGCCACACATACAGTAAGTGCTCATTATGCTTTGTCTATTGTTGATAATATTTAGGGGACTGAAGCAAATACATTCCCATGTATGTTTCTGTACTGACATCACCTTAGTTCAAATGTCACAAGAGTTGAAAATCGCACTGCTCCATAAACCTCAGCTCAGCAAAGAGACTTGTGTCTGACCTGGGACCAGAACTCTCATCCTTTAATGCCGTTGGTGAAGGTCACCTGCACTTTCTATGCCTTGGTTTCCCAGTCCTTAGCAGTGTGACACTACCGCCCAGTAGACCTACACATGAGGCTTCTGGGAGTGAAGAAATGGGGAAATAAGTGCAGGGAAGGCACTTGGAAACTTACCACCATCATATGAATGAAATGCTGTTTTCATAAACAATTATTGGCTCATCTGCCCCTCTCGCTGTTACACCCTGATCTTTATCCTTGAATCCAGGACATTAGTTTCTTATATCAAAAGAAATGATATTTAAGGAGAAGAAAACTAATTCACTAAAACCACCTGTTTACAAAAGTAAGCGGCACAGCAGTAAACAACAGGCAACGTCTATGGTGAAAATCACTGAACACGTACAAAAAGATTTTTAGACGAGAAATCATCAGCCATAATTACTAGTCAGCTTCAAATGGGGACTGGGTACATGGCTCAGCCGTTAAAGTACTTGCCACACATTTATGAGTGTGCATGGAACCAGATGCTATGGCTGGTATTTGTAATCCCAGCAATGCCTAGGGGTGAGGAGAGACAGAGAAAGGAGTCTCCACCAGAACCCTGAGGGCTGGCCATCCAGGGGAAAATAGTCAAAGACAACATAGAACCTGCCTCAAAGGAAACAGCAGTTGAAAACTGACACCCAGAAGTTGACATCTGAACCCCCACAGACACCCATTACACACCCACTCCCATGTACACACATACACAAACATCATATGCACACATTACCTACCCACCTACATAACACATATCAACACCAACAAACGATAATAAGATTAAATAAAAAGCTAAAATGGACTCCATAGGCAGAAAAGAAATGAAAAAATATCAGGTCATATTTTGAGCTGTTTAGGCCCATTTCAAACACAATGTAGCAAAAAGTGAGTATCAGTAGCCATCACTCAATTACCGTACCTGCCATGACCTTCAAGTCATTTCCAGAGTTCTGAGCAGGCTAGAACAGTGAGTTCATTTTCACATTCACACAGAGGAGCTTCCTCCAGCACTATCCTGAAATTTCACTGTTTCCCCACACACACACCCCAAATCAATCCTTTCCTCCAGCTGCTCAGGATGTGGTTGCCTCCGTGAATGCTACAACCCAGCAAAAGAATTAAGTGAGGGAAAAAATTCCAGTAGCAAACAAACCCAGCCCTTCTTAAGCGCCCTGGGACTGCAGGCGGATTAGCTCCCTGCTTTTAAACAGCCCTTCTGGGCTGAAAGCACTTCCTCATTCCAGAGACGTGGCTTGTACACTGCCTGTTTAAGAAGACACCTGTGGGAAAGAACATCAACACATCCAGCAGGCTCTGAGCGACAGTCTGACCCCGGCCCATCCTTTCTCCAGCCAGACAGAGCTCTGCCTCCAAACCCCAGCAGAAGCGGACCAAGGCTCCTGGGGCACAAAGAAACCGGTGCGATGAAAATTCTCTTACATAAGGCCAAGGAAGGGGTAGCTGAGACAGTAAGATCAGTTGACAGTTTGACTGTTCGACATGCAACACATCATTATTATGTAAAAGGAGTAGGAAACTTAATATATAAGCATATGAAGAGGATTTTCAAAATTTAAGTTCAGGTATCGAAAAAAGGTAAAATTATACTGATCAAAAATTTAAATTAAGCCAGGTGTGCTTTAGTTCCAGCACAAGGAGGGGGGCAGAGGAAGGAGGATCTCTGTGAGTTGGAGGCCACCCTGAGATTCCATAGTGAATTCCAGGTCAGCCTGGGCTACAGTGAGACCCTACCTAGAAAAAAAAATTAAATCAAATGTGTGAGGTACAGAAATGCCTGAGGGTGGGAATGGAATAGGAGCTAGATTAGGGATCAGCAATGCCAGCTCCGATAACCGTCAATACGCGCGAATGAGGACTTGCGTACGTACGCCAGGAACAGAGCTGTGGCTGGCAGAGGTGTCTGCACAGGAAGAAACTAGAGTCAAGGGCCTAGAATAAAAAACAGGATTAAATCCAATAATAATCATGCCATGAATCTACTATCCCAGCTCATTCAAATGATATAAAACCGAACATGAAATGAGAAGGAGCACATCCAGATGATGACTCACAGGGAATTTTCAGTCCAATCTGAATTAAACTAAGCAAGAAAAGTTGGCTGTCTAGGAAAATAAATGTGTGCACAGTTAAAACGTTCTTCACAACCAGTCAGACCTCTTCTTATAAGAAAAGGCCTAAGGTTTTATTCTCACCTCATACTCTTGGTTTGGTCAATGAATTATTTTATACAAAAGAAAATGCAGACATGTCTATGGAGGTTAACTGGAACTTACAAATCATATTGGAATTAATATTTAAAACAAAAATGTTTGAAAACAGGGTCAGCGTTCTATGTCAGAGTAAATGAAGGCTTAGTTTTTATTCAAAACTACTTTTGTGCCAGGCGTGGTGGCGCACGCCTTTAATCCCAGCACTTGGGAGGCAGAGGTAGGAGGATCACCATGAGTTCAAGGCCACCCTGAGACTACATAGTGAGTTCCAGGTCAGCCTGGACCAGAGTGAAACCCTATCTCAACAACAACAACAACAAAACCCTGCTTTTGTGTAGTAATAACTGCTTTTAGTTGAAGTGCAGAGAAGCAGTAACTAGCTAGTTCGTGCAGCTATACCTTCAGGAGATTATAGAACTGACCAGCTTAATAAACACGAGGGCAACCCAGCTCCATAAGGTCACACCACCTTCCTAGCATGGACACCACCCCAACAGCAAAGTCCTGTTTTCCCTCTCATGCCAGCATAACTTCCCAGTGGACTCAGATGGCCTCTCCACTATGAGGGCCTCCACAAGAGGAAGCCCCTGCCAGTTCTAATAAGAAAAAGAAAAGAAAAGAAAACAGGAAGGGATATAGATGAGCAGAAGCAGAGAGAATGAGAAGGAGAAAAAAGAAGAGGAGACAAGATGGCAGAGGTGAGGAAAGATGGAATCCAGCAGAACAGAGGAGAAGAAACTGGGGATGGGGGTTCAGCTGAGAGGGACACCCAGGACCCTGCCTGCCGTGCGGTCTCCCCTGTCCTAACCTTGTCTTTCCTTTGGGAGAAGGAGCAGTAGCGATGCACTGGAGACGTTACCTGGATGAGCTGGTCCAGCTCGGAGGAGTTGATACAGGCATGCTGGGATAGGAAACTTTGCTTCTGGATCACAATGGTGGTCCTGTGAGAGATCTCCTGGGGTTGCTCCAGTGCCTTGAACACGGTGGCTCCGATGATCAGGTAGAGGACGACCACCAGAAAGATTGTGGAGACCGTCTTCCATTTCATAACATTAATGGCCGTGTCACTCTCTACCCGGGAAGCAAGCACGGTGGGTTTCGTGGAGAACGAGAGCCTCGGTTTGGAGTTCTGAGCAGCAGATTTAGGATCCAGCAAGTCAGGGGCTGCCACTGGCCATAACAGAGAACACAGGTTAGACTGAGGGAAACAGGCTAGCTGCTTTAAAGGGTCAGCAAAGGCTAGCTGTGTTGCTGTGTTCAGGGCTCTCTCCTACTAGGAGAGGAACCAGCCCAGGAGGCTTTTCTAGAGAACGTGCAGGACCATATATATAGATTAAACAAAAAGGGGGTGGGCCTTTGCGCTCTGCTGCTATTGGAGGTCCAAGTGGAAGGGAAAAAAATTGGAATTCAAACCAAGAAACAAAATGAAAGAATGCCTAAGGGATTCCTAATTAATTTCTAGGCATGTGTGTGTTAACAGAGATGTGCTGAACTCCTAAGAGTTGATGGTACTGAGTAAGATACGTGTTCATGGAAAGGGCTCATGGTCTCCTCCTGTTCACTGGAGTCTATGTGTTGCAGTCGAGCAATCAAATGAACTTCCTCTATTTCTTGGCTTTAAAATTCATTATAGTAAAGGAATTATATTATAATTGCATAAGAAGATCTGTGACCCAGTGTTGCTCAAAAGAAATTATTCACAATTTTATGTTTTAAAGCATGGTGTAGATAAACTACTCTGTCTAATGGCTTTCATCTATTTTCCAAAGTGGGACCATGAGGAAAAATTGCTATTCAATCTCTAATAGTTTTAAAAACAAGTTCTGGATAACCCTTGGGTCACAATCCTAGGTTCAGTCAAGAAAAGACAATTTCTTCCATGTCAACAGCAAACATCAAGAAAAAAAGAAGAAAATTAGCACCTTGGCTCATGCCTTAGACCCTCCACTCTCTGAACAAAGCTAATTGCTCCATTAGAGTGTATTTTATGTTCACTTCTAAACTCTCTGCTACTCTGAGGTGACTCTGGGTCCATTTATTATTTATCTCAGTTCTTCAAAATTATCATTAATGGATTTCTTTTTAGAACATGAAACACCAACCAGACTTCCACTTGCGGAGGGAAAGACAAACCATGTATGGCAGCACATTCATTCGGCTGGAAGCACTGACCCAAAGGGGGTTAATAGACTTGATGAAAGAGCTGACATAAACACCAACTCCTATCATCAAATTGAAGTCTGCCATTGCTGTAGATAGAAGCCAAATTGGTGTCATGTATATAGTGTAGGTTTCATAAATTGATAACTTAACCTAAAACATACTTTTAGGTGAGCATTAAGAAATCTCCATGGCATTACGTGCAAATATCCTACAGCCACCTAAAATTACTTGAGGAGGAGACGCTCATAAAAAGCGTTCATTTTCCCTGCCCTCTTGCCTAACACTGTGGGTTAGATGCAGGCTACCATAGCTTGAATTCACAAAATACGTCTCCAGGTGCCCATGAAAAGCAGGCTTTCCAAACAAAGCTATTGGAAGCGCTAGAAGAAAGTAGCGTTGTGAAATGATGGCAGATGGGGAGGGGGCAGGGGCGCCCCCAGGGCAGCAAGCTTAGAGCAGGCTGACTTTGAAGAGCTGAAACCCGAGCAGTCTTGAGGACCTGGTCCCCAGTGGAGAGCCCACAGCCACCCGCACTGAGCTCAGCCCACTCCCCACAGCGAGCACACACTTCCCTGCTGCTCTAGCTACCTGCTCTACCTCCCCAACTGCTCAGCGACAGAGTGGAAAATAAAATGCTGCAACGTTTAGCCATCTTTTGAATTAAAAAGCAGAGCATCACGGAGAGTCCCACGCCGTGTCCCTGAGGAGAGCTCCCTGTGTGTGCTTCTCTATTTCAGAGTGCCCCTGCTCTCTTCCCTGCAGAATGGAAGCCAGCACCAATGCTGTCTACCGTGAGGCGACCGAATGCTAACCTGAGATCCCTCTAAGGCATTGCCATCCTGTGCTTTGGGGCGAAGAGGATAGACCTGAAGATGATGTGTGCATTGTGCAGACACATTTCCTGAAGGAGTTTAATTCCTCCAAGCAGCTGCCTTATTTTTAATTAGTAGGATATATATATATATACATACATACATACATACACACACACACACATATACACATACACATATGTATGTATGTATGTGTGTATGTATGTGTGTGTGTATATATATATATATATATATATATATATATATATATGATGCATATATATCATATTTGGCAGACAGAATGGACAGAATCTGGTGAGATACACACACACACACACACACACACACACACACACCAAGAAAAAAATAAAAACCAGTCATTTCTTTTGATCTAACATGGGAACCTCTGGGTTCCCAGCTCCCCCTTTGATAATAGGTCAGGGCGCCAAGCTGACCATGCCACACACTACCAGCACCATCCTTACCCCTCCCCCTCAACACCCCTGATAGGTCCTGGATCCCGCCACAAGTACCCACCAGACGCTGTAGAAATAAGCTTGCTTTTTTTTTTCAGCACCACTGCGCGTCCCACCATGCAATGGGCAACAAGTGTGACCAGGGTCACCAGGCCACCTACCCGTGGGCCACTCTCCAGGGCTGACCCTTTCCCTCCCTCGGAAACTCTCCGGAGGTGTTCCAAACCCACACCCGGGAGGCGGGGGGAGAGGGGGCAAAGCCCCGGGCGCCGGCGGAGAGCGGGCAGGGGGCCGCGGCTGGCCGCGAGCGCGCGGACCTGGGACGGGGCTGCCTCGGAGGCCGGATCGCGGCCGCCCGGCGGGGGGGGGGGGGCGAGGGCGGGTGGGAGCGCCGTGCGCCGCCCGGTCCCGGCTCTCACCTCCCGCTCCGCCGCCGTCTCTCCCGCGAGGCGCCGGGAAGCATGAGGCATGCAGCATTGAAAATGCGTTTATTTTTAGGGAAGGAAAAAATTAAAAAAAAAAAAAAAGAGGATGGACTTGACGCTTATTATTTTTTTTCTTTCCACAAACAGGCCATTGTACTCACTCCTTATTCCGAGGCGGGCTGCGCGCTGCTGGCGGCACGGGCGGGCATTTTCCCCGGCTTTGTTTTACAAGGTGGGGAGCGCGGGGCTGGAGGCGGGAGGGCCGGGGGGGGGGGGGGAGCGTGAGAAGAGACGGGATCGCGGGAAGGAGGGGACGCCGCCGCCGCCGGGCCGGGCCGAGGGCGAGGCCAGAGCGAGGCCGAGTCGTGCTCGGACGCCGCCGCCCCCGCGCAGCCCGCGCCGCGCGCGCCTGCAGCCGCCCGGGCCGGGTCCCCCGCGAGGACGGCGGGCGGGCGGGCGGGCGGCGGGGACCCCGGAGCGGGCGGGAGCCGGGCGCCCCGCGGCGGCGGGGGTGTGGCCCCGAGGGTGCCCGCGGCCCGGCCTCCGCTGTGGGCTCCGCTCGCCGGGCTCCGCGGCCCTCGGGCGGGTCTCCCTCCCCACGCGCGGGGTCCCCGCCCCGCCCCGTCCGCGCTCCTCCTCCTCCTCCTCCCCGGTGCCCGCGGGGTCCTCGACAGAGGGGCACGGCCCCGAGGTTCACCTGCCGGCCGGGCCACCCGGCTGCCCCGTCCACCTCCTTCTCCTCCGCGCTCGCTCCTGCTGCCCGGCGAACATCTTCCTCCAGGCTCCCTCCATCCCACCTCTTTTGAAGATCCCACCTCTTTTGAAGTCCGGGTGTGGGGACCCAGCTTGGGATCACTTGTCGACGGAGGACACCCCACCACCCGCCAACCACCAAGACCAGGGTTCAATCAAAGCAAGACCCCGCTGGGGCCCTGGGACCCCTGGGTTTGGGGTAGCAAGAGGAAGCTGGCCTCTGATAGCCACTCCGCGGGGGAAGACTCCACGCGTGTCACCAGCAGCCTCCATGCGCCCCGGGGGTGACGGGACTCGGACCTGCAGTTCTGAACCAGGAGGGGCTTGGGAGCGGGCGTGGGAAGCGAGGAGGGCTAGGGATGCAGGGGAATGGAGGAAAGTGACCGGGTCCTCTGGGACAAAACACTTGCTGAACACTGCCCAGGGGAGACCTTGGCCTCAGGCTGAACTCGCAGCTTGCTCTCCGCCCCCAACCCACCATGGGAAACCAAGTTGGGCAGATACCTACCCGCCCCCAGACTCCATGAGGGCAGCGCTGTGAGCATCTGAGCTGTCAGCTGGTTAGGGTTCGGAAGGGAGAAAGGTATAGATCCTGCCCTTGAAGTCGGGGGAATCCTGTCACCACACACGTGATGTGGAGGACGTCAGTGGGGTTTGTAAACTTTCCTTTCTGAACCACTTTTGTGGCAGGAATTCCCTGCTGACCACAGCCTTTCCACCCCGCACTTGCCCTAAGTCCCAAGGGCAGCTTCGCTGGTATTTTCCCCTTTGCGAGTGGACACTGGAAAATGAACCTTGTAACCCTTTGGCAATACTGTCCCCCCATCAATGATTTCTTTTTTTTTAATGTCAAGTTTTATTTTAGATTCGAGAAGAGTCAATGCCTCTTTCCTCTACTAAAAAATACTCTTTAATATTCATTTGTTCAAATATAAGCAAGTTTTTGTTGACTTCTGCCATTAAAAGAAACACAAGTCATTCCTACAATATAAAGCTCATCTCATTCCCAGATTTACAACTCTTCCAAATTGTCTAGGTTACACTCCAACCATACACAGTCCCTACACTTTCCATTACTAAAAGTATTGAATCAACACAGTTTCTAGCCAGATTTGCATGCATACATGCACATGTATAGATGTGCATGCATGTGCGCGCGCGCGCGCGCACACACACACACACACACACACACACACACACACACACTCGATAAAGGATTCATTTTAGAGAATTAGCTCACATAATATGGGGACTGGCAGGTCCCTTGGGACTCAGTACAGCAGCTTAGGTAGGTAGACACTCAGTCAAGAGTTGATGCATTAGATGTCAGGCACAATTGCATTGTTTCCAGAACTCCTCAGTATTTGCTCCTGAGGGACTGGATGAGAGCCACCTTCATGATCTAGTCTGGAGTGATCTCCCTGAGCTAGCAGCATGGGTAGGGTATCTTCACAGTCGCCTGCGAAATTTCTGTGGGACAAAATCACTGCGCTGTGCCCTGACCAACCAGACGCAGAAGGTTCCATGCTGTCAGAAGTTTCCAGAGTCTTGGTTGAATGGCAGGACACTCGTTCACAGGTCAGCTTTGTATGTGTCACATCCAGCTGTCTTCAGACTACGTCGGACAAGAGCTCAGGGTGGGTTTAAACCCTGAGTGAGTGTCTGTTCAATATCTAGTGAGAAGTGCTGAATACATGTTGGGCGAGTATCAGAATGAAGGCCGACTGCTAAACAGACGGTTTTGTCACGCACTTGGTCTCCCTCCAAGCATTGGGAACAAGTACAGCCAGCTTACAAGGCAGCCTCCATTTTCAAAGTCATTTTCTACCTGAGACTGGCTTCTTTCCCCAGATGAAATGATACCAAACTTCCCTTCCTCCTTCTCCCTCCCTTTCTTTACTTGTCCTGTTTCGTTTAATCCTTGGTGACCCTTGCCCCTGTCTGGAGGTTCGTGCACGTGCCCGCTGTTGAATAAGAGACAGTACAGTGAGGCCTTGACGCACAGTCTGGAGGTGCCCATACATAAACAAGAGGCTCACCCCCAATCCCAAATGCCACATTGCCATTTTCCCTGTCAACTCATGGGTAGGAGCTGTCCTCCATTAGGTGTCCTACGTGGGTATGGTGCTTGGGTGGGGTGAGGGTACATGTGTCTGACAGGATAAAATAAGAAAAGACAAAAGGAAAAGCTATTCCAAAACAGACCAACAGGACTTCCTTCAACAAGCTGAGAGCGAAGCCTCACAAGTGATTTAAAAGAACCAAGAATGCCCTCAGCCCAGCCCAGTGACTCTAGTCCTGTTTCCATGCCAGCCACATAGCTCCCTCCTGCAAGAGCCTTCTTAAACCAGACACTCACAAACAGTGTTTGAACTGAGTGGGTGACGAGGGAGCAGAACCCTTGTGTAGCACTGAGACCAGAGAGAGACACAGAGAGACAGAGGAGGAACCGGGGTGGCTTATCCTGTGTAATTCTATGCCCACCTCACTCAACACTCACAGATCTCATCAGAAGTGTGACGTGAAGGGAGGGATATTCTGTCTCTTCCACACTGCAGGAGTGCTCAGCATCCCTTAATTTTATTTTAATAGATTGTGTAATCTGAAATATAAAATGAAAAGGCTCCCAAGATTCCTCATTCTGGCACTTTGAGAATGGTTGTTTTTTCTTTCTTTCTTTCTTTCTTTCTTTCTTTCTTTCTTTCTTTCTTTCTTCTTTCTTTCTTTCTTTCTTTCTTTCTTTCTTTCTTTCTTTCTTTTTTTCTATTCCCAGTAGAATCATGAACTCAACCAAACTTCACTTTCATGTTTATTTTGCTTCCTTGACCTTGACCTACTGAAAAATGCCATAGGGGGACTGGAGAGATGGGTTAACAGTTAAGGCGCTACCTGCAAAGCCTAAGAACACACCTCTCTCTCTCTCTTTCTCTCTCTTTCTCTCTCTCTCTCTCTCTCTCTCTCTGTCTCTCTGTCTTTCTTTCTCTCACTCTCTTTCTCCATCTCTCCTTCTCAAATAAATGAATAAAGTAAAAAAAAAAAACGAATTGCCATAGAAAAGAAATGAGTATACTTCTGTCTTTTCCCACTATTCTTGACAATGTCAAAGGAATTCTGTGCCCATGTCATATCTGTTTAAACATTTCTGTATGTGCATGTGTGCAGGTGTGCATTTGTATGTGTGCACATGCATGTGTGTGCATGTGTAAGCCAGAGGCCAAGGTCAGATGTCTCCCTGTACAACCCAGCATCTCATTGAACACTTTCAGCTAGTCTAACTAGCACCTTGCCCAGGAGATTCTCTGTCTCTGTCTGCTGAGGGCTGGGATGACATGGTAGAGCATGCCACCATGCCCAGCATCCACGTGGGTTATGAGAATCTAAACTCACATCTTCACCTCACACGTCCACAGCAAATACTTTACCCATTAAGCAACCTCCACAGCCATTTCCTTGCTATATCTACAAATCTCAGTAAATACTAAATATAATATTTTCTTCCTCATATCCTTCACATCCTGCTTCTACCACTTCCAAACTGTGTGAAGTAAAGGAAGTAGCTTTATGTTTTTGACCATCAGTTTCCTAATCTAAAAACTAGAGATAATGCCCTGGCCTGACAAGAGAGTATTAGGAGAATCAGAGTGAGGCACCAGCTTCATGTTATGGGAACAAGGCAACTAACCTAAGAAGGGGAAAGGCTGACATGAGACTGAAGCAGAAGCAGCACACCATGGAGGAAGAGCATGGCAGAGTAAGACACTTATACCCCGGGCAGAGAATTAAAGGAGATAACCTGGACAGTGAGGTGCTCACAGTCCCCTTTGGGGCCAGGCCTCCAGTGATCCAAGGACCATCCACTGGGTCCCATCACTTAAAGGTTCATAGCATTTCCCAATTCTGCCACATCGAGGACCTTGCCTCCAGGAAATATTCTGTATTCAAATACTACAGCATACATATATTTAATATTATAATTTCCCAAAGAACTTCAGTCTCCCCTATGCTTAGCCTAACCCCATAAGTCAAGGAACTCCTAACCAAGCCAGATCACCAACAAATCCCAACTGGACAATGCATGTTGCCATTTGTTTAGTCTTCTAGGTAACATCATTGCACAGATATGAGGGAACATAAGCCATACTCATCAAATGTTTACTGAGTACCTACTAAATGCCAAACAGGATGTCTATAGTAGAGCAAAGAGTATACATTCAGAACCATTTGGTCTAGACGGGGTCAGTGCTAGAAAAGTATCATTGTAAGGTTCTATCACTGTCAATGTTGAACACTTGATCCGCAGCTAGTAGTGCCATTTGAGAAGGGTGGATAGCAGAGAGCAGGATTTGAGGTTTCATACCCTGACTTCACTTTCTGTTCTCACTCTGCTTTCTGACTGTAATGTGACCAGCTCTGCTTCATGCACCCACTACCGCACCTTCCCCACAGGAAAACTTTCCTTTAAAAGTGTAAGCCAAAAATAAACCCTTTCCTTACTTAAGTTGCTAGGCACTATTTTATGTGGGAATCTCAGAGGAAACTTCTCCATTAAAATGACATTAAAGCTGGACCTTGAGCATTAGGAAGAAACATAATGTAAGGGAAGAGCCTTCCCAGCAGGAAACCAGGTCCATAGATTTTTGGAAGAGCATTTGGACACATCTAGGGAGCTCATAGAGGTGGACTGTCAGAGATGACAGCTACACAGCAAGAACACACACTACCATGGCCTCTAAAGGTCAAATCCCCCCAAGCATAACATGTCAATCAGAACTGAGCTGCGCAAATTAATTTAAAAACACAGCTCCTCAAAGACAATAATGAATGATTCATTCATTGTGAAGAACTCACATGATCAAAAACATGCTGTGTCCATCAGAAGGGAAGGTGGAAAGCACTGGAAGAATAGGAAGGGAGCAGAGATGGATGCCCTCAGCATCTACGCCAGCTGTGAGCAGCAGAGTGTCTCAGCTTGAGCAGGCACCACAATCAGCTGGAGGACTTGGTAGAACCCAGATTACTGAATCTGCACCCAGACCTTCAGACACATTGTGTATAGGGCAGGGCCTGAGAATTGGCACCAATAACAAGTCTCCACAGAAGGTCAACATGACTAATCCAAGGACACTTTGAGAACCGTTCAATAACAAGCAGGATTCAAACCCCATCTTCCTGCTGTGGTAACTCAAAGCACACTGTGAGAAATTGAGCTCAATGACAACAAAGTTGGCAAATTATGGTGGACACTGACATACCATCAATCCTCAACTTCATGAGCTGAGGGGATTGCTTAACATGTAAGAGCACTCACTATGCAAGCATAGAAACCTGAGTTTGATCCCCAGCACCCACATACAAAGACAGGAGTGGGCTGGAGAGATGGTTTAGTCGTTAAGGCACTTGCCTGCAAAGTGAAAGAACCTAGGTTCAATTTCCCAGGACCCACATAAGCCAGATGCACAAGGTGGCACATGCATCTGGAGTTCATTTGCAGTAGCTGAGGCCCTAGAATGCCCATTGTCGCTCTGTGCCTCCCCCCCCTCTCTCTTTCTCTTTCTCTGTCTCTCTCATAAATAAATAAAAATAATAAACTTTAAAAATATCCAGGTGTAGTCACACATGCTTATAAACCTGGTGCTGAGAGACAGGGAAATTGCTGGGACTCACTGGTCAGCAAGTCTAATGTAAAAACAGTCCCATGTTCAGTGAGAGTCTGTCCCAAGGAACTAAGGTAAAAAATTATAGAGAAGTACACCAACATCCTCCTTTGGCCTTTGCACATGTGTGCACAAGACATACACATCTGCACACATGTATATACTACACATACCACACAAAAACAAAGGTATGAAGTTCAAAGTTTTTTTTCAATTTGCAACACAATATACATATTTAGACCATTATTATTCAACAAGTAGATTTATTCAGTTATTGAAATAGCCAACTAAAATTAATTAAATGCCTACTATAACAAGATATGTCTCTCCCCAGCATTTGAAGGCAGATAGTAGTAAAGTCAAACTTCAACATGCTAAAGAAAGAACTAATGCAGACAAACAATGTCCTTATCTATTCAGTAAAATATCACTGAGCTATTGACAGGGTTTCATATTAAAATACTTCACCCTGAAAAACTAAAATTCATCAAAGTTTGCTGGCCGACACCATCAAAATAAAAGCATATCCTAAAATTGGCAACACAGTAATGTGATGGCTTTATATGTTTGCCTACTTTAAGACAGATACATACAGAATATAAAGATAGGTTTTGCACAAACAAGAATCATTTTTATAATGATGGTCCAATATGGTCCCTTTATAATAATGTTCCATCACTATCTCATTTTAATTTTGAAAATACATGTAAGCCAAAAACTTTCATTTACTTCATACAAAAACCAATGGTTTAATTAACGTAAACGCTGTGTTTCATTATTGAAAATAAGCTAATGTTCATATATGATTTTGTCTCACAGAGAATGTGACATTTAATAAGGTCATTGTAAAGAGGAAAGCCTTATAAAGTGATACTCTGTTAACATAAATACATTGAGATGTGTCTAGAAATCAAAAATGCTGATATGGCAGCACCTAGACAGTCTACTTTTCTCTTGCACCGTTTGGTACCTGTGATTGAATGAGCACACTGGGGACTTGCCCAGGGCTGCTTGCTGGGTTTATGGAAGGATTAAGATTAAAATTCCACGTATCACCCTAGGCCATGTTTGTTCTAGGAAAAAAATAAATAAAAAGATCAAACTACAGAAATGACTTTCTTTCTTTTTTAGTTTTAAAGCTTTATTTAATTTATTTATTTAGTAGACACAGAGAGGGAGAGAGAGATTGTGTGTATGAGAATGCACATGCCAGGGCCTCAACAAACTCCAAACGCATGCACTACCATGTGCATCTGGCTTACGTGGGACCTGGAGAATCGAACCTGGGTCCTTAGGCTTCTCAGGCATGCACCTAAACCTCTAAGCCATCTCTCCAGCCCCAGAAACTGCTTTCTATTGAATTTCAGGATCTGTTAAAACACTTATGAATCTGTCCCATTTTCTACTAGCTGACCAAGGCAAGGCTTCCGCCCCACCTTCTTGGTCATCTTCTCGGAGCCTTTCACCAGTGGTCTTGTCCTCACTGGCTTCTACACCACAGCCACACGAAACTTTGAAAATGTAACATCTGAGACCCTCACCATGCTCTTATTTCCTGTCACACTCAGAAGGCAGACCACAGTGGAAGGAGCATCCCAGGGTCCTGAGTATCCTTGTTCTACCAATGAGAGGAAGAAGAAGAAATGTAACTTAGGCAACATCTCCCAAGGGCTGACTATGAACCAGACCCTCCAGACCCTTTTACTTACCACTTCATTTAATCCTCATTAGGACTATATGAGGCAGACACTGTTATGTACACAGAAGTTAAATAATTTTTTCCCCAAAATAACATCTATGAGACATTAACATCTCTGACCTATAGGACCCACTTTACCAGGCTTACCAGTTTTCTCTATGTATTTCAGCCACCAACTAAATTCCAAGTTTTTGCTTTAGAGCCTTTCTAGCTTTAGAGCCTTCACACACACACACACACACACACACACACACACACACACACACCAGTCCACCCAGGACTGTTCCTATCTCCTTCATTACTAAGACATGCTGTCCAATGCATCCATCAGACCTCAGCTAAACCTGCTTCAGTCCAGCCCACCGACTGGTCATGAGCTCGTACGGCCCTCCCCAATCTCCTACAAGCACCGCCTCTTTGTTATCATGAAACAGTTATCCAAACCCTCCTCTGTTCCTGGTGGACCAAATCCTTGGGTGGCTACAAACAATAGAAATGTGTGGTCTGTGTTCTGGCAACCTGAGGTCAGAAACCAAGGTGTCCCAGGGCCATGGATCCACCACAGCCCTGAGGGGTGAGTCTTGTGATGCTTCCAGCTTTGAGGCAAACTCTGGCAGCTGTGTGGTGTTTCTTGGCTTGGGGCTGCATCCTGTCTGCGCCCTGGCAGCCTTCTCCTGGTGTAGATAGACAGCATGTTCTTTCTGATGGGTCTACCTCTATGCACAAAATTTCCCCATGTGTGTGTGTGCGCGTGTGTGTGTGTGCGTATCCATGTTTGTTTGAATATGGGAACACATGTGTATTCAGGTCTGTGTACACATGTGTGCACGTGGAAGCTAGAGACAGTTTTCATTAACCCAGAGCTCATCAACAAGGCTAGCCTGGCTGGCTAGTGAACCCCAATAATCAACCTGTCCCACTTCCTAGTGTTGTTACAGGTGTATATGACCGTGCCCAACATTTTAACATGAGTTTTGGGGATTGAACTCAGGTCTTAACACTGGGAAGATGAGCGTTTTACCAATCTGCACTATTTACGTAGCCACCAAGTTTTCACTTTTGAAAGGAGCCTAGTCATATTAATCACACCCACAATAATGACCTCACTTAGTTACCTCTGCAAAGACATTATTTCCCAGTAAGTTTACATTCTCAGGTAATAAAATTAGGACTTCAACTTTTTAAAAAAAAATATTGTGGTGAAATATGATTAAATCTATAACATTGCCTATAACATTTAAACTCAAAAGAAAAGGAGCCACCATGTGATCTTATTTCTCAGCATGGGGTCTTATGCATAGTAAATACAAAAATCAATGCTTGCTAAATGAGTAAACACACACACACACACACACACACACACACAAGCTATGTGATAGAGAAACTCTGTAGTTAATCAGGGCTCCAAATCTCAATGCCCGCAGTACCACATAGGTACATGCGTATACAAAACGGTGCCAGGAACTGGAGAAAATCTTCCAGTCAGCTTTTGCAGCTTTTTGTCATGAGAACCTGTGTGGGAGGCTTTATAATCTTTCAGGAGAAGCCAGATATTCAAATTTTTTTAGAAGAAAATCTTCTAATTTTCAAATGGGAGAAGTAAATTAGTTTTCAAAATGAACAAGGTTCCTGACCCAAAAGAAAATAAGAAACACATCTGCAGGCTAAAGATGGTCCCTAAACCACCTGGCGGCAGCCTCTGTGCAAAGATGACCTCGGATGCCCCGTGGCCCGTCCCCAGGGAAATGCAGCAGCTCTGTACTGAGGTACAGCGTCCCGAAACTTCCCGCCTTGACCCCATCACTCAGGGCTAGTGCTAAGGTCTCCCTCTGGCACAAAACACAAAACAATCATCAAAACATGTGATATTTTGAAAAATCCTCATCAATGGCGAAGATTCACAGTAAGCAAAGATCGGATCCAAGCCCTCACCTACTCCGCGGCCCCTCCCGCCCCCACCTGGCTGCTGGCCTCCCTTGCCAGCTTCACCAGGCTTCTGCGGCTATTCACCGTGAGCGAGCCTTCCCTGGCTCAAACGAACACCTGAGGAAAATCACCTTACACATACAAAGGGCTCATTTTGTCTCACGGTTTGGATGTTGAAGTCCATGACTCCATGATGGACTGGGCCCTGTGGGAGTCTGTCATGGGGGGAACAGAACCATTCCCTTCACTATCAGGAAGCACGAGGTGGGGGGAGAGGAGTGGAGAGTCTAGAGTCCCATTATTCCTTTCATGGGCATACCTCCAATGACCTAAGATCACTAATAAAGCCCCACCCTTTAAAGGTTCCCTCATCTCCCAAATAGTATCATTCTAGGGACCAAACCTTCACTCCCTGGGCCCTTGGAGGATGGTCCACTGTCTGTGAGATCTACCTTTTTTTAAAAAAATCTTTTTTTTTTATTTTATTTATTAGCGAGATAAAGAAGCACATAGAGAGAGAATGGGCATGCCAGGGCCTTCAGCTGCTTCAAACGAACTCCAGATGCAGGCACTTCCTGTGCATCCAGCTTACATGGGTCCTTGGGAATCGAACCTTTGGCTTGGGAGGCAAGTGCCTTAAATTAACCTCTAAGCCCTTTCTCCAGCTCGAGATCAGAGTTTTTATACTACATCAGTTTTCACTTCCTGGACCTTCAATACGATGCCACAAATGACGTGCTCAACCAACCTTCTCTACCCAAACACGCCCCTCTGTCACTGTTGTGAGCGGAGTCACAGCTTCTGCACGCTCCCCCTCTCATCTCCTTTCTCTGAAACAATGGATAGTCTCTTCTCCTAAAAGCTGGTGGTGCTCCATTCTGATAACATTGCCTTAACTTAAATGTTTTCTCCCAAGTTCCTGCTGGGTCACTACTCACGTCCACCACACTGCTAGGTGCTCCCGAGGGGGCTGTGCCAGTAGCCTTCAGCAGCTGCTCCTGGAGTCAGAGGCGCGGATGCTCTTACGCAGATGCCGCAGTCAGCTTGCAATCTCTCCGGAGGGTCTGAGGCTCGCCGAGGCAGCAGGCACTCTGACCTTTCCTAAGCAGCCACTCAGGACGCAGGCTTTCTCAGCTGTCACCGTGCTGCCCACTTCCACCGGTAATGGGTGTGAGCTGGTAATAGCTGAGGGCACAACTGTTGATTCAGGGTTGTCACAAGCCTCTCTCAGACCATGTGAGAAACACACGACATGTCAACATCACACTCAATCAAACACCCGTTAGGAAAATGATTGGAACTAGCACAGAAACATCACTGCAATCAAATCCTAGAAACCATGGTTCGGAATAAAATGTGATGAAAAGAGCTTAGCTTGACCCTATGACAGCTACTGCTTCATACACTTGGGGATGAAAAATATCAAATTTGAGATTTAAAAACAGGTACATTATCAATTCGGTTACTCCAGTCAGTTGTCTGATAGCATATTCTGAGTATATTACTCTGTGAAATTATCTCTGATCTTCACATCTAATGAATCTGGTCACCATGTCTCAGTTTCTGAAATGCACTCATCAAAACGTTTACCCTTGTGTGGACCCTGCCTTCCTCTGCTAGACTCAAAGCTAACAGGAGGGCTGAGGACAAGAATCTCTTTCGAATTCTTTTTAGTGATCTCAGTACATATTATGGGCATTTGAGTATTTACTGAGTGGATGTCAAAAAACACCACCATGTCCAACATACGCAAAATCAGCTCTTACCCCAACCTCAGAAGGAACCCATTGTGTCATGGAATAAAGACCAAGGAAACAGCTTTATTACCTGGCTAAGACTCGGGTGGAGTAACCTTTCAAAGCCCGAGCCCGGATTCCAGGGTTTTCCACTTTTTACCATGAAAACAACACACTGTCATGTTGCTCCTATTTGGCAATCCATGATTGGTGACTCCTGTCTCTAGGCATGGCAGGGCTCCCAGGGGAGGCAGGGGCATGCCGGCTGGAGGACGCTGACCAGCCTGTGCACAGGGCTCATTGCTTCTCTTTTCTCCAGCTCCCCTTCTTCAGCTCACACCGGCCCCGAGGCTGTGCCCATTCTTCAGGCATGGAGCCGCCTTCTCTGTTCTGTGAGGGGCCTTACCCCAGCACCACACCCCTTTTACCACAATTGTACCCATGGTATTCATCATCAGAAAGCATTTTAACTCCCTGCAAAGCACTTAGGAGACGTGGAAATCAAGGCGTCTCTTCCCACTTCTTCATTACCCCAAGCCAGGTTCTTGTGAAAATCAGCACAGCTTACTGGGTAAAGATTGTGAGCTTTCCAGATTTAAATCCAGGCCCCACCAGTTGTTTGCTGTGCCTTAGCTACCCCATCTGTGGAATGGGTATAAAAAATCTATCAGTTTGTTAATGAGACATTAGAGTTAATATTTAAACAAGTCTCAGAGTACCTGAAGTGCAGGAAGAGCTCAGCAAACGTGAGCCACCACCATGACCGCTGGCAGCTCGGGCTAGGACGGAGAATGGAGATGGGTGGGAAATAAGCTTTCACTTCTCATTGTTACTGATAGTCCATGGTGGTGGAGGTGGCTCGGTGGAGAAAGTGCTTGCCAGAGAAAGTAGGAGGACTTCTGGAAAATCTGGCTCTCCAGAACCCAGGGAAATACAAAGCAAGCTTGGTCGCCTGCCTACAACCCCAACACTTAGAGGCAAAGACAGGGCAAGCTGGTAGCTAGATAAGCCAAACCAGAGAGCTCTCTGCTCAGAGAAACTTTGACCTTTAAGTAAAGTGAAGAAGCACAGAGGAAGACACTCAATGTCATTTTAGACCTCCACACGCATGCACACACACACACACACACACACACACAACACAACACAACACAATACAACACAACACAAAGAGGCCAATTTACTTTAGGGCTTGTTCCTGGAAGCATATTAGGAAACAAATAAGCAGTTGTGATAACGGATATAATCAGATAGTCCAGGTTTCCAAAGAGGAAGTGAAAACTAGCCCCTGAGTTCTAGAAAGGTCTATAACTCTGGGAGCCGCTTCCCTGGGCAGGAAGCCTTTGCAGCACTCCCTGGCATAGAGGAATCATTGGCAGGATACAGAGGGTGGGTAGATGCACACTAACTCACCCAGAAAAGGAGACTGTGGGCTGCAGGGGCTCCCCCATACACAGGGTTCTGTGCCCAGCATTCTGGGAGTGGTCATCACCCTCGCCATGCAGCCACTTGAATGCCCCTTGGCTGCGGCCCCAGCATTTTAACTTGTCGCTCTCTGAAACTGTCCCTTACCTTGTGTCCACCTTACTTTCGAGCTCCTTTCAATTATAATTATGATTATAATTGCTTTCAATCTTCTAGATTTGCTAGATATCCTTTTACTTTTTATCAACATTGGTTTTTTGGAAATAGATCAAACTCTTCCACAAACATTATCTGGTTAAAGTAAAACTTTTATAAACCTCAAGCTGTTGGTTGCTAAGAGGCCCGACACATGCAAGCAGCATATAAACATAATGAAACCCCAGAGGCGGCTGGGTGGCTAGGAGGCAGCAGGTGTGAGGTGTGCTCACCACTGAGGCTCGTGCTTTGTGCTGCTCTTGCTGTCTTTGTAGATCTGCCACAGATCGCTCTTATCACCTCACTATCACATTATGCTCATTTTAATTAGAACGGAGTGGTCAAATATTTACTGTTCTATTTTTAACAATTGGTGAAAATCTGTTAGCCACTAAGCGTAGCTATTAATAGGATAGACTCTTTTTTTCCTGTTTTTGTATTTACCACAACAGTGGAATGCTAAATGCTGTGGAGATTTTTCTTTGGATGAAAGTTGGGTGGAGAATAAAAAACAACTTGTTTGGTGCTTTCCATTGATATTTCCTCAGGAAGGAGAGCCAACAGCGCATTGCTCAGATTCCACACTGACTGGAGACTCTTGGTAACTGAGGGCAGAGCTTCTTCCCTGCAGCAGTGGGTGTCTCCGGCCATCTTGGTTGTGCCACGTGCACTCTCAGGCTCCAGCTGTATGATTCTGGCAACACAGACCTCAACTCCAGGCATCTGTCCTGGTGTCTCTGACCCTGACACATGGCGGGAATTCAATAAAATGTTCACCATTGATATTGTTTACATAGGACTATACTACACACTCCAGATTGGGCAATAAGTCCATTATTTTAAAATGTTGATTACTGCATGTGAAAGAACAGATGTTCACGAAAAACCCAAAATGAAATACAAAGGTGAATTTGAAAGGAGCCATGTAATGAACATCTATTGAGCTACATAATCATTATTCGAATAAATTATTTTGAAGGTCTATCTTCAAGATTATTTTGTTTACAACTAATGGAAGTATTAATCATGAAGTCATTTTTTAATCAACAAATATAACTTTTTTGCCGTGAATCTGATCCACATTCCTCAAAATTTTCTTGGAAAAAGTCAACAGAGCTTCAATCATTCTATTTAGGAAATGTTGTATCTAAAATGAGTGTGATAATCTTGTGGTAGATTCTCAACAAAGTCTTCCTGAAATTAACTCAACTATTTTAACAGTCCTAGAAACTTACTTATTAATGGAACAAATGGAAGAAGAAAATGTGGTATAAAGATGCAATCAAATATTATTCAGCCACAAAAAGAATGGAGTTCCATCACTTGCAGCAATATGGATAACCTGGAAAAATGTAAGTTGGTTTTACAAATTTTTAATTGTTAAGTTAGTTCGTTTCAGAAGTATGTAACTGAACTGAAAGGAACACAAATCTTGATTATAAAAAATGCTAGCATTTGTCAGATTTGCTTCAGATAGATGTTTGTCCTTTTTTTGTTGAAAAAGAGCAAATTCATCCCAGCTCACCTGTTCCCGCCTTCCCTGTCTCTCACCTGGAGTTGGCATCTAGCCTCCTGTGAGTGTAAATGAGTCTTTCTGGAAGTACAAACACATAATGTGTTTTAAAATCTGTAAAACAATGTGTCATAATATAGGAATCCTTTCAACTTTCTCCATCTATGTGGTGACGATTAGACAGTCACGATGAAACGTGCAGAGATTTCTCGGTGTGACACTGCAGTAAGAGTTAGGAACATGGCTTACCAGTACCTGACAGAAAGGCCTTGTCCTGCCCACAGGACCTGACAGCTGCGTTCACGGCACAGCGATTGCTGATCCTCCCACTGAGGGGACTGAGGGTGCTGAAGAGAGTACAAAAGAGGGATAACCCAACAGCAAGATGGCCAATTTGCCATGTGTTCATATGTTAAAGTTCCAAATAAAATTATTCAAACAAACAGATAAGTAAAAACAGAATGCAGACCTGAGTTCAGATCCCCAGAAACCATGTCACTGGTGGTCAGGCATGGTAGCCAGCATGTAATCCAGCGCTAGGAAGGTGGAAAGAAGGGTCCACAGAGCAGGCTCACTGGCTACGGTAGTGAAAGTGGTGAGTTCAAGTGAGAGACCCTGTCTCCATAATTAAGGTGGAGCATGGTCAAGAAAGGCATTGGACCACAATCACTGGCCTCAACATAGATGTCCCACAAATTCACATCATACATACACACACACATGAACTAAGAAATATACATACATACACACACACACACATGTACAACAAAAAATTGGAATAAAAATATGTATCTTCTAAAATTTACTAATTATCCTAAAGTTGTTAAAATAAAAAATGTTCTATGTATATAAGGCAAAAAGAGGGGGAAAGAGACTCTGTCATCTCCTCCCAGGGTGTCAGGTCACATTGGTCAGCTCACTGACCACCGTACTGAAGCAACGTCCATGGGCAGATTCAGGGGCATCAGACAAAGCTTGCACTATGCACAGTGGCCCTCAGAGCCACACCCAAACAGTCTACAAGCCACAGGAAAAGGGTGTGGGCATCATTGATTTGAAATTTCAAGGAGCTATCCTTCCTTCCTTTCTTCCCAAGTTGTCCTCCAAAGGCATAAAACTTGTGCTTAGCAGAGCAACCAGTGCAAAGACTGCCAGTGAAGGATGCCCAGATTTTGCTACCAGAAAAAAAAAAGTATACTATTTGTAAAAACAAATTAGTGAGTTGGAAAGAGAAACTTGTTACTTAATTTTATGAGCAAGTTCCTAAAATCATTTGTCTAGACAAATTCCCTTTTACCATTTGGCTTCTGGGAGACTTATTCTCATTTACTGTGAAATTAAAACATTAAGAAGTCATAATTTACCTTTAGTAAGTAACCAGATGGCCACTATGAAGGAAAAACCTTTAGTTTTATGATCTTAAATAGTCCAATAAATATTTTTATATTACTTAATTTATAAATGTAATGTTTATGTCCATTTCTTGATTTTCTTTACTTCCTGTAAATTTCACTAAGGCTGAAGACAAATCAAAAGTTATCTGGGGAAATTTAAAGAGAATATGAGTCCCCTGTAATATCTGGTTTCCATCTGTATGGATTTAAAGATATTTACTTTGAAAAGAAACAAAACAAATGGAAAACATTTAAATTTGTAAGAGGATTTATATAGAGGATTGTACAAATTAGGATTGCCCATAAAAATATACTTACATTTTCAAAATTTCAAAATTCTCTTTACTGAAAAGGTTTTAAAAAATGCTTGCTGTATTTAGATAAATTTGTATGGATTTTTTTTAAAAAAGACTTAATAATCTAATTTCTCAATTTAAAACCACTTTAAATAAATGGTGTATTGGAAAAATTTTTGAAACAACTTTAAGCAGGAAGGTTCTGTTGTGATCCATGTGTTTCATGGGTTCAATCCATGGCCACTTGGCTCCATGTTTATGAGCCCGTTTTGAAGCAGAGCATCATGGCAACAGGAGAGTGAGAGAAACAGGGTTCTTGCCAACCGGCCAGGGTGAGATACTGCCCAAGGACATCATATGATGAATCCATCAAGAGATGACTCCATTGCCTAGGTCAGAGTACTGTGATCTAATTGTCTCTCTAAACACCCTCCTTACAGGATAGAGTCAGGGATAAGTTTCTCTATTCCCTGGGATATTTTGTTTTAATTTATTTATTTGACAGAGAGAGAGAGAAAGAGAGAGAGAGAGAATTGGCACACCAGGGCCTCTAGCCACTGAAAACAAACTCCAGATGCATGTGCCATCTTGTACATCTGGCTTATGTGGGTTCTGGGAAGTTGAACTCCGGTCCTTAGGCTTCGTAGGTAAGTGTCTTAACCCACTAAGTCACCTCTCCGGACCTCCTAGGCATTTGTTAATGCATCAAATTAGAGATCAAAATTAACCATCACACCATTTGACAAAAGACAGTTAACATGTACAATGCTGCAATACTGCAACAGCCTTAGAAACAAGAAATAAAGAGGGGTGGGAGTGTGCTAAGAAGAGAAAATTGTGCTTCTTGGAAGTTATGAAGGAATTTAAGTGCAAATAACATCATCATGAGAGAAAGACTTGACCCTGGTACTTGTCTATTAGACAGAGTTGCCCTGCATGAAGAGTGGTCTTGATGGCGAACAGAGAGCGAGCCTGACCTCAGCGCCCTGGAGACGGGCCTCTTGAGGAGGGCTGCCCCTTCATCCCCGACCAGCGTGCAGAGGCGCCAGCGGCCACGGGTTCTGTAACCCACCTCTCTCTGGAGCAGTCCTGTGCTGTCAGGGTGAGCGCCCTCGGAAATCCCGAGCAAGTCCAAGCCTGCTGTAATAACCCGGGAAGGCAAAGTGTTCTACACATGCACACACACACACATTTTGCAACCTTGTCTCCAAGGTAATGCATCCGACCACCTGGGTCCAAAACTTGGACGTTTCTATATTTTCTGAACTCTTTGAATAGTTGCTTTTTTGTTGTTCTCCTGTGAAACACACACACACACACACACACACACACACACACACACACACACACACCGCATAGAGTTATTCATAGCACAAAAGTTTTTATAAATACAAAGTGACAGAATTCCATCCCAAAACTTCAAACAGAATCAGCGATCTGTAAAGAGGAACTTTGATCTATGATTTTATTAGCACAGTAGCCCAACCAAATTTCTTTTAGTAGTGATAAGATAAACTTTAGTCCAAGTCTAGGTGCCAGGAATACATACCAGGCTGATGATATACACCCATTCTACTCATCCAGCGAGGGCTTTTTGCCCCTTCCAGCTGTCTGCCGTGGAGGCTGACCCTATGTGTCTGCCAGGGTGAGTACCATGCACACGTCAGTCTCCAGTGCTATGAGAACTGCAGGATTCATCAGGCTTCAGAGCTCACTGCATGCCGTGTTTATATTTCAAGGGGTTTAAATTGATACCAAGTGGTACACTAAAAAAAAAAATAATGTTGTAGCTATTCAAACTAAGACTGACTGTCTTTGTTTGCTGCATAACATTCATCTCTTCAAATTAAAGCCCAACTCTTATCTGTGCCTTTGGTTTCAGGCATATATTTTTATTTCCTGAGAGTAATTTCTGGCCTTTTGAATTGGTTTAGGCAATTAACTCAGTCAGAGCCCTGTGTAGGATTCAGTGAAAGCCATCCCTGGCTGGAGCAGAAAGGGAACATGCTACCAGTATAATTATGTCCTGGGAGGGTGGTAGTGGTTGGAGTGTACAATTCTTTAAACTATTGTTATAAATTATTAATAATTTAATAATTTTGCACATTAAAGTGAGTTTTTAATTAAAATTTCTCCAACTCCAAGATGTCTTTCTTTTAAAAATAAAACCAGTAAGATCCACAGACAATTTTCCTTGATCCACCTCCCCCTTGACTGGTCTCCTAATTTATCCTCTCTGGAGGAAAAGCTGAGCCACAGGGTCTCAGGCTTCCCCTCAGTCGTTAAAACTTATTCCAAGGACAACTGTTTTTATTAGAGAAAAATAATACTGCTGGAATCCTTTTAAAGAAATTTACTTCCTTCTCAAATTCACATGTTTGGCCACAGTAACTGTTAAAGTATTTTTATATGAAGGCTCCAAGAGTTACTGCTTGTGAATTGATTAACATCTAATCCCTAAGACTATTTGCATATTAGATAGATTGTAATAGCTTTAGAATTTTTTTTAATTTGAATGAAAAATATTTGAGCCATAAAATTATGATACCAGTAAAGCAATTCAAACACTTTTTCTTTGTTTATGCTTTAAATGTAGAAACAGGTGACAAGCTTATTTCTGAATTAAAGGCAAATAAAATACAAGCCAAAAGCAAAACCTTCCTCTTGTATATATTGGAATAAAATTTAGAGAAATGGGCAACATAAGTACTAGAAAGCTTCATAGTAAGAACTAATTTTAAAAGATACCACATCTCATTCTTTTTCCATGGAAGCTGAAAGAAAAAATGACTTAAAAATATTTTTGAAAATATGCAAATGCTACATTGTCTGGAGTTGATAGTAGGTAACAATGACAAATCTATTAATATTAAACTTTATTTTTGTAAAAGAAAAAGAGTTTTATTTATGTTATGCTAGTTTTTACTGTGAGGGCATATTTTGAATTTTATCAATCCTGTTACACTTGTCCTTGGGACATCTTTGCTGTATCAAGGTTTGTAGTGGAAAAGTTTACTATAACAAAATCAAAACCAAAAAGTAATGTTTTTACAAGAGGAGCTTATTGGAATGTGTACTGGGAGTCATACTTAATGTTTTGATTTGGCTTTAATTTTTAATTTTAGTTTTTATGTAATTTGAAGTATTAAAGTGATTCATATATGAAAGCAAAATTGTTAAGTCAGTAGATAATAGAATAATAAAACTTAAAAATGGGTTGGAGGTGTAGCAAGTCTGTATAGTGCTTGCCCAGTGTGTACAAACCGCTAGCTCTGGTCCACAACGCCTCGTAGACCGAGCATGGCAGCATCTGCCTGTCTAAGCGTCCATCCTCCATCGCCATATAAGCACATGTGGCCGTTATTTGACTGACTGGGAATAGATACAACATTCTGTGGATGAGCAGAAGTATTGCCAACACAATAAAGTTCTACGTTTATGTCTATTATCAGTTACAGTCAAAAAGTCATAGTGCATATGTATTTTATATATTATATATTATATACATATATTGTATATTATATATTATATTATATATGTATTTTGTATGTTATATATATATTTTGTATATTATTTGTATTTTGTATATTTTATATGTATATGTATTTTGTATATTTTGTATATTATATATATATGTATATATATATGTATTTTGTATATTATATGTACTTTGTATAATATATACAAGGATATATATATACACATATATATACACATACACACACACACACACATAAATCCTTGTAGTTGTACAATTACATATTCTTTTTTTAATTTTTTATTTATTTGAGAGAGAGACAAAGAGAAAAAGGCAGGCAGTGAGTTATGAGTGTGCTAGGGCCTCCTGCCACTGCAAGTGAACTCCAAACACACGTACCAGGTTGTGCATCTGGCTTTACATGAGTTCTGGGGTATCAAATTCAGGTCACCAGGCTTTGCAATCAAAAACCTTTAACTGCTGAGCCATGTCTTCTTTCCCCAATTACATATTCTTTGATGTTTATCGGACTCAGCAAAATATGCTTCTAAATGTATTCTTTCATATATTTATATCTACACATGTATTAATGACCTTTAATCATCAAATTATGTGATAACATTATTGATGTAATATTCTCTAAGATAGGTAATTTGCATTCAATGAACACTGAAGATGTCATGAAGGAGTATCAGCTCAACACTGTAAAAGAGGTTACAAAGGTAAATTGCATGATACTCTGCTGTGAAATGTACATATCCGATGGCTTAGGAAGGATTGTTCCCCAGGCTCCCGGCAGCCCACCTAGAGGGACAGAATTGGATCCACAGAGAAATTGTCAAGGGTCCTACATGCTACACAATAAGTTGCAAGATTTGTTATTTGCTTATGATATGTACATAAATGTAGATTCAAAATTTTGCTTAAAATAGTTGATTTTCCTTAAAGCTCCCATCTGCTACATGGTATGGATTTTTTTTTTTTTTTTTTTTTTTTTGGTTTTTCGAGGTAGGGTCTCACTCTAGCCCAGGCTGTCCTAGAATTCACTATGGAGTCTCAGGGTGACCTCGAACTCATGGCAACCCTCCTACCTCTGCCTCCTGAGTGCTGGGATTAAAGGCGTGCGTGGATTTTTTTTTTTTTAAGAAAATAGGGTCTAGTTAGTTTAAAAGTCCATTTGAATAACAACAAATTTATTCCAGGTGTTCCTATTGTTTGGCAATGTTTGCACCCCTTTCTGCTGGGTGTTTTCAAAGTCTCTGCCTGTGAGTGAATCTTCACAGCCTCTCTTGCCATTAGCAGGAAGGCAGAGCCTGAGGCTATGGGCTCCTCTGATGGGCATTAACGATGACCCTCAACTAGGAGCAGCCTGGAATATTCTCCTAGCACACACTCTTGACCTTTCTGGCCACTTTGCTTGGAGTCTTTTCTATCTGTTGAGCTATCGACTAATCCTCCCTCCTTATTCTGCCCCCTCTCATCTCCAGTGGGCTACCTCTGCGGACTCTTGGAGTGTCTGTCCAGTCTGTAGGACTGCAGGGCCTTACTCTGCAGCTGTGTTCCAGGGGTGCAGAAGCAGGCTTCCACTGCAGCGTGGACACCAGACGCACTGTGCTCTTGGGATCCCTCAAGTCTACCCTCCCTGCGGCCTTGACACCGTCCTGCATGAGATGACTCACAGTATAAGAGCAAGTGCCAGAGAGAGTGCCACCGTGACCCAGGTGGAAGTAACACACACAGCTGGCACTGGGCACAGGGTATAGCCTTTCTGCCTCTTTTTGTTCCTCTTGTCTTTCTCCCTGTTGTTTCAGCCCATAAGACTCACCTTGTACTTCTCCTGTCTCTCACAGATTAGCCATAAAGAAAAATTCTGTGACATAGCTTGGTCAGGAAGAACATTTTAAACTAGAGTTCTAGACATTTTTAGTATGTGTGTATGTAGCATGCATGTGGGTACACATCTTTGCATGTGTGTGGACACATGTGCATGCAGGTGCACATGCATGTGCACAAGTGTATGTGTATGTGGGCATACGCAGGTCAGAGAACAACCTTGGAAATATCCTCAGGAACACCCTCTACCTCTCTTTGAGGCAGTCTCTCATTGGCCAGGAGCTCACCAACTAGGTTAGGCTAGCTAGCCAGCAAGTTCCAGGAGTCTTCCTAACTCCACCTCCCCATTACTGGGATTGCAGGCAAGCACCACCATGCCCAAGATCTTACGTAGCTTCTGGGGTGCAAACTCAATCCTCACACTTGCAAGGTAAGAACCAACTGAGCCATCTCCCCAGCCCAAGCTATAAACATTGTGACAACCCTTTCTCTCTCACCAATCTTTTTGCCTTTTGGCAGTGGGTGGGTTTGAGGTAGGGTCTTACTCTAACCCACACTGTCCTGGAATTCACTATGTAGTCCTAGGCTGACCTCAAATTCACAGTGAGCCTCCTACCTCTGCCAACTGAGTGCTACATTAAAGGTCTTTGTCACCATGACAGGCTATTTGTCTTTTTGTTTTGTTTTCGGTGAGTTTTAATCTTCCTAAAGAAGTTAGAACAGGGCTGGAGAGATGGCTTAGCAGTTAAGCGCTTGCCTGTGAAGCCTAAGGACCCCGGTTTGAGGCTCGGTTCCCCAGGTCCCACGTTAGCCAGATGCACAAGGGGGCGCACGCGTCTGGAGTTCGTTTGCAGAGGCTGGAGGCCCTGGCGCGCCCATTCTCTCTCTCTCCCTCTATCTGTCGTTCTCTCTGTGTCTATCGCTCTCAAATAAATAAATAAAAAATAAAAAAAAAGAAGAAGTTAGAACATTTCTCAAGGGAAGCTAGGAAGTTAGAGAGGCTATTTTGGGGGTGGGGGGGAAGGATATCAAGCCAGGAAGAACATAGGCCACAATTCTCACCATCTCTTCACTCATACCAAGAATATACATACTTCACACAATTCCAGAGAAATCTTTCTAGGCTGTGGTTCTTTTTATATTAATGTATTTGTTTATTTTTATTAAATCTTATTTTTAAAAAGTTTATGCTGTTATCTCCTTTCTCCCCAATCCCACTCTGAGGGCCGTCCTCATGGGGTTTTTGGTTGGAGAATCTGTTTTATCTTACAGATGGCAAAGAATACTGGGGAGATCCAGGATCCATCACAACCACGAGAAAAGACAGCCGGCTGCCTCCCACAAGCTAGGTCACCTCTCCTAAACCTGCGGGTGCCAGGAGACGCTGAGGAGGACATGGCAGCATGAGGACTGCTCTCACTGCTAGCCGGAACCCAGCTCCAGGGAGATGGTGACAGACACTGTGGTCACGCAAATCACATCAGAACAGAGATCCAG
This sequence comes from Jaculus jaculus, assembly GCF_020740685.1. Lineage (NCBI taxonomy): Eukaryota > Metazoa > Chordata > Mammalia > Rodentia > Dipodidae > Jaculus > Jaculus jaculus. The sequence continues at coordinate 336,530,932 of NC_059102.1, read as the reverse complement.
AGACCACAGAGAATTCAACACGAATTCAGATTTCTAACATGCCCACCAAGGCTCAAGGAACATTACGGGAGAAGGGGCAGAAATATTATAAGTTCCTCATGGTGGGTGGGATTAGACTGAGTACTGTGCCCTCCCACATAGAAACTGACTCTGGGACCCACAACAAATACCAATAACCTCTTTTTGCCTTTTAAAAGCCACTGTTTTGTTTTATGATCCTGTTTTAAAAGTCATAATATAAGTGATGTTTTTTGCTTTCCTTTACAATCTTATACCAACTTCATCTCAAGACATGCACCTTAGGAGAATCATTGCAAAGAAAGTAGCATATTAAATTAATATTAATTAAGTAATTTAAAAAATCATCAAAAGTTTCCTAAATTCTAGACTTTCTAAATTTAATGTGATTTTTATCACTATTGACTTAGCAAAATCTGGTCATGACTAACCACATTGGTGGAATCTTAGAAAGACTTTCATAATCATTGGCTGAATTATTTATTTCAAACATCAATTGCTAACAAGGAGTCTTATTCAGAAATTGAATTGTTGATTAAGCAGCACTCATTTTGAGTTCCTATTACGTACTGGACAAAGTTCTTGGCATTAGGGAAAGCTTTTGTGAATGAAATAGGCAAAGCCTTTATCTTCTGCAGCCAAAATTTTCAGGTCAGAGAGACATAAACACGTAGATAAAAATACACATCAGAAAAACAGGAGTGAGCAACATCCAGGTAGAGAAACAAGGCTGTTCTGTGATCCAAACCATGGGCGACTTCTGTACAAAGCGGTGAGATCTCGAGTCCCTCGGAGGGTGACTTTTCAATTAAAGCCACTCAAGACAAGACAAGAGGTAAGAAAGGGCCTAGCATATGAAGACAAGAAAGAAAAGAAACATCCTTTCAAGAAGCCCTTAAAGTGAAAAGTAACAAACATTGGCAAATCAAGAAGAAAGGCCAGCATCTTCACTGTGGCTCCGGGGTGAATGGCAAGAGAAAGAGGAACAGTTCTGCCAAGGCCGGTGGGGCAGCTATGGGGGCATTGTGCGCATGCCCTGCACGTGAAAAGCCCTGGGGACGTTTAGTGGAGAGGAGGAGACCAGTGACTTCATCTGTGAAGAAAGATGGAAAAAGGCAAAAATTGAGGCTCTTTGTAGGAATCCGTGCAGCGGTGATAGAGCAGTGAATTCAGTGAAAGTTTGGGAAGTAAGATGAATAGAACTTTCTGATGGCTATGACAAAAAAGGAATCAGAAATAGCTTATTGGTTTAGGTATTCTTCAAGAAGCAATATTGAAAAGGATAGCATGAATCCATTTCCCATCTCATGACTAATGACTCTGCCTTCAGCAAGGCTTCAGCTCCTGCTGAGAAGTGAAAGCCACCTTCTCTCTGCTAGACAGGAAGCAGGAGAGGCAATGGCTCTGTGCTTAAGGGAAAGGTTCACCAGGGGGCATGGCCAGGGGAAGAGAAACCATCGGCTTACCAGTAAGCATGGCCAGGGCAAGAGAAACCACTGGCTCACCAGAGGACATGGCCAAGGATAAAGCATCAGCTCACCTGGGGCATGGCTAGGGGAGAGAAAGCATCATGGAAGACGGCCAAGGGCAGAGCCATGGGGGCGTTGTGTCTGGCATTTATAACAAAAGTTCTTTTCACCTTTACCTTGCCTCTTATGCTTCACATCCTTCTATTCCACTCCCCACACCCCAAGCATCTTCTCTCTTCATTTATCTTATTTCTGATTGTATCTTCATCATCGTCAAAACATTTTCAGCATCACCACCTTCCTCCTGGCACATGAACGAGCTTCTCCTAAGAGCATGGCAACTGAAAGCAGGATCAAGCCGAGCATCTCTGCCTGCACGCTGTGTCTGTCTCTTCGTGCTGGGACAGACCTCCGTATGTGCATGTTAATCACTAGGGGAGTCACTTTAAGAACACAGCGGCTGGGCTGGAGAGATGGCTTAGCGGTTAAGCGCTTGCCTGTGAAGCCTAAGGACCCTGGTTCGAGGCTCGGTTCCCCAGGTCCCACGTTAGCCAGATGCAAAAGGGGGCGCACGCGTCTGGAGTTCGTTTGCAGAGGCTGGAAGCCCTGGCACGCCCATTCTCTCTCTCCCATTCTCTCTCTCTCTCTCCCCCTTTATCTGTCTTTCTCTCTGTGTCTGTCGCTCTCAAATAAATAAATAAAATTAAAAAAAAAAAGAACACAGCGGCCACTAGCCTATCTCAACCTCCTTCCAGGATGAGGGCACAGGGAGTCATTGTCCTAAATCTGCAGTCATTTTGGATTCCAGGAACTGCAAGTTATGGCACTCAGGATAGAGCTTCCACAAGATGAGCACAATGATCTGTGAAAGAGGCAGTTCACCGTGGAGCAGGCATTTTGTAAGGGACCAGACTGACACCTTGACAGTGACAGCAATGAACAGAAGGAAAATTGACGGGACCTCGGGAGCTGAGGCAGTGGTGGGTGGAGCCACACCTTGACTAGAACCTCTTAATTATTTGACCCCGATTCTCTCTCTATCTAAATCTAAAGGCTCAGATCAGCATCCTGAGGACAACCCTGGGGTCATTGGTCCCCGTTCTTCTCCCCATGTTTATTGAATCTCCTCTCTGCCCTTCACCTTTACTGGTCTCTTTAACTGGTGCACTGGGATGAGTGCCAAGCCTTTGGGGCGGCCACAGCCAGGGCTTTTGCCTTAAAACTCCAGTTGCACTAATCTTATTTATTGGCACTCATCTGTAGTCTGAATAACTTCTTACAACCTTCCTGGGAGGAAGCTATGATTAACTTTCTTGCCCAAGTTTCCAGGTCCGGAAGGATCAGAGCCAAGATGTGGAAGCAGGTTTATCTGATTCTGAAGCCCACGTCTTCATCCTGCCCGTCACCGCTCTGTCACCTGCTGCCCGTGCTCACCCTCACTGCCTTCTCGCTCCTCATGCTCCCCCTGTTTCCTTATCTCGCCCTCGCTTGACTCTCTTCCTCTGTTTGCACTGGCTCTTCTGCCTATTCAGAGGACCGTGGCCTGGCCCCTGTCTCCTATTTTGCTTTGACCAATGAAATCCGATATTACTACAAATAGGGAGGAGAATAGGTTGCTGTGGTTGTCAGTGTCCAGAATCCCAGCTCCTGACGTACAGGGACCAGGACAGGGGCCATGGTTTTTTCCATTATGCTGTGGGCGTGCACCCTGCTCTTGCTGCTCTGACCTCAAACCCTGTCCCTCTGCATTTGTGAGCTTTTGTCACATGCCCAAGGATTATATGCACTTGAAAGATCACCTTGCATCTCTCCACTTTGCTTCCCAGACATAATTCAAATAAAAGCAATACTAAGCCAAAATGCAAAAAAAAAAAAAAAAGTTTTAAAATAAGATTATCCTATAATACCTCCATGCTTAAGCATGCATTGTGTAGGCCTTTTATCACCAGGGAGGAAATATCTACGGTAACAACTAAGGAAGAAAGGATTTGTTTTCAACCAAGGTTTCAGATATCTCATATCTGAGATATGAAAGAAAGAGGAAGAAGAAGGAGGAAGTGAAGGAACGGATGGGAAGGATGGAGGGAGGGAGATAGAGAACTAGAGAGAATTCCTATTCCACCAAGCTTTTGTCTTTCCCTTTTATGCCATTCTGACCTCTAGCCTATTGGACAGTGCTGCTCACAGTCTGGGCAGGTCTTCCCACTTATTGAGTCCTTTCTCAAATGCCTTCACAGACACACTCATACTCTTTACTGATCTCCAGGCACTTCTCAATCCAATCAAGTCAACAATGCAGATTAGCTGTCATGGGCATGTTTCGACTCCATTCAGAAAGCAGTATTCACACCTCTGGTTTGCAGTTGCTCTAAGTGCAGGCTTAATCTAATGACGGGGTTATGCAGCTGTGTGATGAATATAATTGGAAATGGCTAGGGGCAGGGTGAGGAAATTAGCAGTGGTGTGCAAACTTAAAAGCAGTAATAGGATTAAGTAATAAACGTACATGGCCCCTGCTGGACCACATGAAGGTCTTACAAGAAATGTTTTAGACAATTAGTAATGTTATTCTTATTCAACTGAGGCAGTTAAGTTCCTGGGAAAGCAACAAATTTTCAGGAATTTGGACATAATTCTGCCATCTCCCCAGCCTCAGTGAACTTCCACCCCCTGCCTTGAAAGCATAATATGGATACTGGATTTGCAAATTTTATATGTTAAGACATTTAGAAAACTATGATATTATTATCTTAACCCATTTTTCTTTTGGGAAACAAGTTTTGGGATGGTCGCTACATTAGAACCTCATCATTATTCAGCATTTCTGGTAACACTAGTGTGTCAGTTAGTTTAATGATCACTGTGACCAAATAAGTGACAAGGAGCAGCTTAAAACAAGAAATGTTTCTGTTGGCTCACAGTTTGAGGTCGCAATCCTTCATAGCCACAAAGGCATAGTGGCAGGAGCTGGAGGCAACCGGCCGCGTTGTGTCCACAGCGAGTAACCCGAGGGCAGTGAATGCCGCTGCCCAGTCACCTCTCTCCCTGTGTACAGCTGCCCCACTCCTCGGTCCATGCAAAACGGCACCGCCCACAGTTACGATGTGTCTTCTCACCTCAATTAACCTACCCTGGGCAATCCCTCAGGGGCATGTCCAGAGGCTAGTTTCCTAGGTGATATTGACAATCAATATAAACCATCACAGCTATGAATACCTGTAGATGTCCATAGAAAGATGACAGAGGACCCCTAGTCTTCCATGTTTAAGTACATTTACAAGTCCCTCCTTCGAGTAGTATAAACACATTTTTAAAAAATTAAACACAGAGTAATTTATCCCTACAGCTATCTTGCTTGTATTTTTGTTTTTTAGGCCTCTGTCCTTTGAGGTGATCTTAAGTTTGAAGTCTGTGTTTGAGGACATGCAACACACAAGTCATTGTACGTACAAAAGCAAGATTTCTAGTGATTTGCTCAGACACTAGACAGTGAGCTTCAAGAACTTAACTATGTGTGATCACCGGACTTTTAGTTGACAGCAGTTGGTCATAGACATTTCTTATGCAGACTTGATCAGCTATATCACTTCATACCATCATCCCAGCATGCATTCCTTCTAAGTACAGAAACCCAATCTGGAGGCAAAGAATTTTTTTTTTAAAGATTTTTATTTATTTATTTGATTATTTGAGAGTGACAGAGAGAGAAAGAGGCAGATAGAGAGTGAGAGAGAGAATGGGCGCGCCAGGGCTTCCAGCCACTGCAAACGAACTCCAGACGCGTGCGCCCCCTTGTGCATCTGGCTAACGTGGGACCTGGGGAACCGAGCCTCGAACCGGGGTCCTTAGGCTTCACAGGCAAGCACTTAACCGCTATGCCATCTCTCCAGCCCGAGGCAAAGAATTTAAACTGAAATGAATGGAGGCTGAGAAGAAGACATGTAAGGAAAGCATTGAATGGTGTTTCTCTGTTTTCATGCTGTAGAGGATGCTGGGCGCCAATTTTTCCTCCACATAATAGATGGAGAAAGCTTCAACCTGGAGACAGAATATGTCTCATTCTTCTGGACCCTATAAAAGCTTCCAAAAATTACTACCCAAGTAGTGTTTTGAAAAGGCCTTACTATGTCTTGTTTAAAACCTAGCACAGTTCATTCCCATAGCTTCTTTCCTACCTAGAAGGAGCTGAAACGTGTGCTGCTTATCTGAAATCGAAGCACTGAGGATACAGTGCAACTAATCCTGTGAGGAACAGGGGAAAACAGACACCCTAAGAGTCAGGCTCCATTATAGACAACAACTCGGAAATCTCCAACTATCATGAAATTTTAACTTCATATTCAAAATTCAAATATGTAATCTCACACTTGAACTGTGTGCTATACATTCAAATTCATAGACCTGAGTTCAAGGACAATATGATGGCCACTCTCAACTTTCCACTAGGTTGGACCTAGAATAACCTAGGAAGTAAATCTCTGGGCATGTTTGTGACAGAATTTCTATATCATCTTAATTGAGGTGGAAAGATATAGTCTACTTGTGAGCAGTCCCATTCCATGGGCTAGGGTCCTGAACCTAACCGGGACTATTTCCCTATCTCTGTAGATATCTGTGGCTTGCAGTATCACTTCCTACTTATGGGAAGACACTCAGGCTTTCCTGACACTCCACTTGCCCTTGTCCCGCTGCAGGCTGACACTCAGGCTGTTCCCGCTTCTCCCCACCTCTGCTCAGGACACTGGTGGGTCTATGAAGCAGCCGCAGGGAGAATCAACCACTTCAAGTGTGTGCTTGGTGTCTTTGGGAACCACACTGAGCAGAAAATAGCACCTTTGACACTTGAGTGATAAGTGATGTGTTCCTGGTGCAGGGAGAGCATGGGAACAAAGTGGCCTTGGAGACTTCTCAGCAGTGTTCACCCTGGCCCAAGGTCCTCAGTAGGCAAAGACAACAGTGGAAAACATCTGTGTGTAATCCTCTCTGACTTGGAGTAGAATGACGCCAAACTCCCTTTGACAGTTTCTACCAAAGCCCGTGACAGTGACAACTCCAAACTGAGAGAAATATCAAAGCCATGCCTTTCTTTAGTCATGGAGTTAATACTTCTAAAATGAACCAAACTCAAAAATTATAGTCACAGCTCAAAAATTATACTCTTGTCCCTTATAATATCTATGCTGTCACATGTTTAAAGTGGAAGCCCATTGTGATAACTAAGAATAGACAGCCTTCAAAGTTTCCACAGCAAAATCAGGTCACAGCAGCAGAGGCTCATACTTATGTCAAATGGATCTATAAGAGTAGTGGTTTCAGAGCTGGAGAGGACTGGGCGGGATGGACAGATACTGCAAAATATGGTTAGCAATAAGAGAGCACAGGTGGGTGGGAAGAATGCATTCTTTTCTTCTTGGTTTTCTGAGAGTGGGTATCATGTCGTCCATGCTGACATCAAGTGCGATGTAGTTGAGGCTGGCTGCCTCGGACTCCAGATCCTCCTCCACCCCTGAGTGCCAATACAACGGGTGTGTGCCACCACACCTGGCTCCAGGAAGAAGGATGCCCATGGGATAACTAGGGAAGACAACATTCATTGTGCATTTCACAATAGCTAAAGAGAGAATTCTGAATGTTCCTAACACAAAGGTACGTCAATGGAGCGATGGATACATCAGTTGGTCTGGTTTGAGTATTACCTGCTGTCTGCACGTCACAAAACATCCACTGTGCCCCATAAATGTTTACAATTCTTATGTCAATTAAAAAATATCTAACACTTTACTTCCACCATTATAAACTCGAAACACAGTGAATAGGAGAGACGCCAAACATTCACACTTCCATTCAGTTTTCTCAAGTTTTCTGGCTACAGTTGTGATTTAAGTTCAAGTGGAGAAACATCACTTTCCACAGAATTCAAAAAGGTTAGAAATTGTTTAATATTCTATGTACTTAACATCTTCCTCAGTCTTTTAGTTTGCATCTCCACTTTGCTGTTTCTCCATTCATTTGTCCGCTTGCTGACTGGTGACTCGTTCTGCACTGTTCCCAATGTCTGCACTAAGGATGTGTCCATGCTCGGGCCTCAAGCATTTGTCAACTGAAGGGTGACTGGTTTCTAATATGGCTCTAACTGCTACCTAGAACGTCTTGCTGAATTCTGCCTTTAAAATTTTTTATGCAAAGTGCTTAGTCAGTACTCAATGAGATGTTCTTATATAAGTTACCCCAAATCCAGTATTACTAAGAAAGTTGGTGTTAATGTATCTGTCCATTTTCTGAAGAAAAAATATCTTTTCAATAACAAGGTTAAGTTATATGTCACTTTTCTGCAAGTTGAACCCAGGGCACATTTTAATGTCGTGAAATGCCTCCTTTGAAGTGTAGCGAGAGGAACAGTCTTCTGTCTAAGAAGTTCTGGAGCCCAGCTTGGCTTCATCGTCTTAGGTAGCGTTTAGAAAATTTCATCACCCCAGAAGAACACATAAGGCAAGTATCCATTTTAAATATCTTTTTTGTTTATTTTTATTTATTATCTATTTGAGAATGACAGGCAGAGAGAAAGAGGCAGATAAAGAGAGAGAATGGACATGCCAGGGCTGCCAGCCACTGCAAATGAACTCCAGATGCCCCCTTGTGCATCTCTGGCTAACGTGGGTCCTGAGGAATCGAGCCTCAAATTGGGGTCCTTAGGCTTCATTGGCAAGCACTTAACTGCTAAGTCATCTCTCTAGTCCAGCAACCCATTTTTATGGATAGAGTTGCTTTTAATAAGATGCATAATCAAAAGTGACCCACATACTGCATAAGCATTAACATTCCCAATATTTCCTTGGGTCAAAAGCTGGTGACAAGTCAGCAAAACAAGACTGGCCTCACTGAAGTCAAAAACATGGGCTTTTCTCCTCCTATTTGTTATATTTTGCCAATATCATACTTAATATTATGTATTTTGACCATATCCAACCCCCATTTCGCTCTCTGACTCCTTCCCATTCTCACTCAACTCCTTCTTCACAATGTATCCTCTTGGTTCATATTTATGAATGACTCCCCTATTGTAACACGTTCTTGCTATGTCAGATTTGCCATAATCACTTGAACTACTTAGATGTGCATTTCTGTCCCACAGAAAGCTGTAGAATTCTACATGGCATATTCTAGAGCTGTTTTAACAACATAATAAATAATAACAATATAATGGACTTCCTGTGTCAGGTCCTTCAGCAGATGATGAGTACAAGTTAGCTGTAGCAATACCATCATCAGGAACACCTCCATACTGCACACACCAGAAGCAGTTGTAAGCAGGGCAAAACTAGGGGGCAATAGAATGGAAATTTTTATTTCTAGGTGAGAGTTTTGCAATACCTACTTCACACACATACATATACTTTGGATAACTATCCAAAGACATTGTTTTATTTTTTTAAAAAGTGCTCCAGGCCAGATTATACACAGATTGAAGATGAGGGTTTGGAGATAATAATCCAAGGATAGAACTTGCAGATGCAAAACACTGTATATTTAGGGATATTTTAGTATTTTTTAGAAAAAAAAATCCAAGACTTAAATGTCCTTTCAAAAGTCCTTCTCTCATTATTCTTCACAAACCATCTTTGATGAAAAGCAAGATCAAAGTTCTATTTAAATTATAGATTATGACAGAAAATTGTCATATTCAGAGAAGAGATTAGATCCTTTTGACATTCCGTACAAGAGTATTTAGTGATACAAGACCAAGAGAAGCAGCTCCTCCAGTGTAGCAGTGGATCTCATCTGAGACCCGGGTTGTCCATGACGGGACGCTGTGACAAGCTGTGGCCCACCATGACTTCTGCTCCCTCAAGTCCTTGGTGCGATCCAAAATCACCAAGGGCGAGAAGGATGTGAATCTTCTCCTGGCACACATAAAAACTTCTCACATACTCATGGACAAATAGCCAAGTATAAATCCCAACATTTTCAGTAAAGTAACATTAAATTATGATTAGCTATGATTTTCTTTTTGTTTGCTTGCTTGCTTGCTTGCATGATTTTACAAGGCAGCGTCTCACTCTAGCCCAGGCTGACTTAGAACTCACTCTGTAATCTCAGGCTGGCCTTGAACTCCTGCCTCTGCCTCCCTAGTGGTACACAGAGACATAAGATATTTCCAACTCTCATTTTAGGAAAACTCAAAGTTGTCCTTTCCTACCAACTTGGATCTGAATTATAAGAGAAAACTTAACACTGGACTTTTGTTTTTTTAGATTTTACTTTTATTTATTTATTTATTAGAGGCAGAGAGAGGAAGGGGGAGAGAGAGAAAGTGAGAATGGGCACACCAGGACCTCTAGCCATTGCAAACGAACTCCAGATGCATGTGCCACCATGTGCATCTGGCTAATGTGGGACCTGGAGAATCAAACTGGGGTCCTTAGGCTTCACAGGCATGTGTCTTAACCGCTAAGCCATCTCTCCAGCCCAACATTGCAGTTTTATCTCAATTTATCAGTCATCTCTCCTAACTGGTCAACTTCTACATTGCACAGTCTGTAAGCAGGGCACTCTGTTAAACACTTTATCTGTAACATTACAGTTTAATTCTCTTTACTTATAACTTTGGGAGTTAGCTTTATTTTCCTCAGGTAACAGACAAAAAAGCTGAAATTCACTCAAAATAAACTGCCCAGAAGTAGCAAAGTCACTTAGGCTATGAGCATATGATGCAAGGGACAGATGAGACGAGGCATAACCGAGTTGATACTTTATTCCCCAAACACGGCATGCTCATGCCGGGCATCTGATGGAATGCCTCACTCTAGCTAGAAATGAGAAGGTCATGCCAGAGAACAGCAGTGAGACATGAGAAAGCAAAAGGGAGTCAAGATGAGCCACTGTGCTTCCAATCCATGGCCCAGAGGTCCTGTTCAGACTCATTTGACTTGACTGCCTCTGACTCTGGGAGTCCAAAAGAGCCATCCACCCAGAGCAAGGCCCTTTGCTCCTGGAGAGCACCGACACCATGCAGGTAAGCAGTGTCAGACACAACACCCTAACCAATCCCCTCGTGGCCTTTCAGGGCTGTACTGTGACTTGGTGTCATACTGATGGAAATGGAAGGTTGTTGGCTAAGTTCTAATTGAAAACCAGAACACTGATTCGCACAGGACATTCTAACTAGAAGCACCTACACTGTGCCTAAAACCTGAAAGCACTTCCTGCCAGCTCACAGAGATCACCCTTCCTTCCAGAGACAATTTTCCTACTTCCTGACTGATACTCCAGTCACATTCAACCTCAGGAGCAGACTGGGGCGTTATGGCTTACCTATCCTTCCAAACACCACAGTTACTTAGAAGCAAGGCTTGTCTTTTATATGAATAAGGTATTTATTTATAGTCAAAAGGGCCTAGGCTAAAATTCAGTTTTGCTATTAAATTGCAGGGCTGACCCTGGTATGTTATATAAACTTTCCAACCATCTTTTTGTTATCTGCAAATGGTAATAAAATAACACTTTACTTATAGGGTATTTTAAGAATTATAGGTAATCATGAGTATTCTGTAGCACTAATTCTGTACCATACAACAAATCTCTAAGGGAGATGGATTAGTACTTCCTGAGTAGATAAGATCACAAGTCAGAATAGGTTAAGTCATTGTCTACTATTCCCTCACAGTAAATGGGGTGTTCAGATTCAACCGACGATTTCATTACTCAAAAGCCATTGACCTCCATAGTCCTGTAGTTTCAGGTGCTTAACATGAGGTTTGATCTACAATAAAAACTCAACGCAAGGTAGTATCTATGATAACAGGCTTACTAAAAATGCAGAGCATGACACTTGGTACTGTCATATGCAGTGGCATGGCTCCATTCCTGATTGATTACAATCTACTAGACACAATCTTCCTTACTAGGAGTCAGTAAAAAATGATAGAAAATGCCTTCATTTATTTATTCATTCATTCCTTGTCCCAAACACCAAACTTCAGAATGCCCAAAGTAGAAGAGTCCTCTGGAGAGTAAATAAAAATAATTAAAAGGCAAAGATCCAAGAACTGATGAATCTAAAGTTTAACAGAAAAAAAAAACTGCAGAAGGAGAGTTTAAAGAGATGTACAGGTTCCATTAGATACAACTATACTTATTTCATGCAGTAATTTAAAAAAATCTGATGTTCTAAGTGGTTCCTACTGTCTCCTCTCCAGCTTAAATGTGATTGCCTTTATATTTAAGTTGATTTCTATCAACTTAGAAAGTCATTTAACTTCAAACCATGTTTCTTCAACATGTAACACTGAATTATTTGAGTGGTTGATTTCTATTTCTAAACATAAAAACTATGGGTGTAGCCTACTAAGACTGAAGAAAAAGTAATGTCCCAAGTGAAGATGTGGGAATTCACAACACAACTCAGTGGCATCCATAATAGTGGCGGACTGAGCTGCCCTGTATCCTTCAAAAGAATTTTTATGCTTTAAGTGAGCTTGATTGAAAGATATTCTTGGCCCACTTAACTGGAAAGGCTGTGGTCTGTTTGTTAGAAAGCTTGTGAAAACAGAGGTATACTCAGGTGAGAGTCAACAGAAGACCATCAGCACAAAATGACGCTCTGGCAGGCTTTAATGTAGAAGCAAAATGTAGAGGCAGCTCTGGACTTGAACCTGCATTCTTGTCATCGCCAAACACAGTGGCTGGTGAATGGCTTATATCCTGTTTGCTGTAAGGTACAAACAACCTGGATCTTTTCAACATTTCTGTCCAACCTAATTTCTACCCTACCTGAAAGCCTAATTCTCTCTTCTTTTTTTGGTAGGATAAATGTTTCCATGGCAACTACAAAAGAAGTGAGGATTCTCTGCTGCAGGTGAAAATAATCATAAAATATTGATAAACCCTCTTCAGATACCATTTTCATGTAAATGACCTGATGGAAGGGGGAAGGAAGAGAAGCAAAATGCCATTCAGAAAGCAGAAGTGATGGGAAAAAAATGTTTTTTCAGTGATGTTGAAAGAAGTGGCACAATGAGAGAGAATTTCAACTAGGCATACCTTTAGACTAGGAATTGCTCACAAACACCATTTCCTTAAAGTTACTGAGGATAAAAGGCATAGGATCACTTTCTTTAAGTGTTCAATCAATTAATTCAGTTTTTATCCTCATCTGCAAATTATTAGAGACAAAATGAGATTCATGTAGATAAAACTAAGGTGATTCCACAACTTATTTTCAATATTATGAATGTTATGTTAGTTTTTCAGACAATGTCTGTAAGTGTAAATTTAAAAGCTAAAGCTTGAGTCCTACAATGGAAGGATTTCTCCCTTAGAACATCATGTTTAAGGGCTGGAGAGATGCCTTAGCCATTAAGGGGTTTGTCTGCAAAGCCTCAGGACCCTGGTTTTGATTCCACAGTACCCACATAAGCCAGATACCCAAGGTGGCTCATGCACCCGGAGTTTGTTTGTAGTGGCTAAAGGTTCTGTCATGCCCATTCTCCCTCTCTCTCTCCCTCTCCCTCTCCCTCTTCTCTCTCTCTCTCTCTCTCTCTCTCTCTGCCTTTCTTTCTCAATTAAATTAATAAATACTAAAAGAGAACATGGTATTTGCATTCACACTTAATTCATACTACAACCATCCATATCTGGAGGGTCCCACAACTACTTGAGCCAGCAAGCAAGGTGTGCCCAGGGGACAAGTGCTAAAGACTGAACCTTCAACATGTGAGCCAGTTAAGCCCAGAGGAAAACAAGGACAGCCCAGAGGCAAAGGAATGAAGGAGAAAGATGCTAGGGAAGCTAGCCTTCAGAGATCCTCAAATGCCAGGATGAGGTCAATGTGCATGTAACGTCCCTGGGAAGATGAAGGGTCTCTGGTCTGCAAAATGTCAAAAATCTAATTCCTATGAATACATGGAATGAATTATCTCCCCTCTAGCATGATTAGGAGAATGCAAGCAGATGGGGAGGCTGGAAGCTTCTTCCCCCATCTCAGAAGAGGAAAATCAATCTACGTCTCTGAGTACACACAGCTACCTTCTACCTCCTGGAGTTCCTCTCAAACAACAACTAAAAGAAAAGAAAAGGAGATGACGCAAATGCCCACAAGTAGTAGTGACGGTGGCCACAGCAGATTCTCCGAATGTTAAGAAGACATTAAGAGCTTACTTTTTAAATTTATGAAATTGATTAGGTTTCCGAGTACTATAAATGATCAAAAATAACAGGGAAATTTATACTATTTTATAATAAAACCAGATTACTATATTCATCATGTTAATATTTTAATATTGACTATCAAATAATTGAATTCTTAACTTATAAACTTCCCACATGCAAAATTTTTATAAGGTAAAAATAACTTAATTAACAAATTTTACCAAACATTTAAATAAGAGATAATATAATCTTAGAAAGTAATGAAAAGGAAATATTTTAAAAACTTTTATTTTCAAATTTTATTTTTATTTATTTATTTGAGAGAGAAATGGGCAGGTAGGGAAAATGGGTGCACCAGGGCCTCTAGCCTCTGCAAATGAACACCAGATGCATGTGCCCTCTTGTGTGCCAGATGGTTTACATAGGTCCCAGGGCATCCAACCTAGGTCTTTTGGCTTTGCAGGCAAGCACCTTAACCACTAAGCAATCTCTCTATCCCAGGAAGCTCTTTTAAACATGCATTAAGAGTTCATCCAGGCTTTAATCTAAAAATCTGGAAATGGTATTACAAATCTAGGAAGAGAAAGAGAAGTAAGAGAGAGAAGGATAGGCGGGAGGGGAAAGAAGGAAGAAAGGGAGGGAGGAAGGGAGGAAAGCAGAAAGGAAAATGATTGGTTTGTTGACAATCCCTCATAGGAGGCAAAGGTTATTAAGGACTCTTGCTCATCTGGGATCCCAACCATACTTCCTGTACCCACCTAGGTCAGCTGTATGTAGTTTCACCCCAGGGAATGTGGTCTTGGTAGATGCAGTATTCTGAACCTGGAAGGGGAAGTGGACTCAATCTATGTAGTAATAGGGAAGTCTTCATCAATGCTGGGTGGGACTTGTCAGTGATGCAACTTTGTGAGCACCCATCACCCATGCTCCATGCACAATAAACTCATTGGTTCCAAGAAAGAAAAGGAAGGAAGTGAGGGAGAGAAGGAAGGAAAGAAGGAAAGAACAAAGGGAGGAAAGAAAGAAGAAAGGGAGGGAAAGAAGAAGAAAAGAAGGAGCAAATAAATATTCTGCATGAACTTTGACATATAAATCCTTAAAAACAATAAGTAAAATGTATAGCTATGCAAAATAAAATATGCATAAACTATATAAATATATAAAATATTTTAAAAATTCAAAGGAATATGAAATTGCCTTAACATTCTAAAATCAATCAGCCTGATGCACCACATTAAAATAAAAATGGTTAAAATTCAGACCATGTGATTATTACCATAAGAGACAGAAAAATACTTTATCAAAATTAAATTGTATACTTATTCATTGAGGCTTGGATAGATGAGAAGTGGGGAGTAATTAGGGAATAGTAGACAGGCAAGTGGGGGAGGGAAGGTCGAGGAAGGGGGGAAGGGTACAAAGTGTAAGGATGGATGAATAAGTACCATGGAAGCCTACTTCATTAGCTCACTTGAATGCATATTTATAAAAAGAGATACAGAGAGATTGGGTGGAAATAACTGGGAATGGATAAAGCTTTACCTTGAAGCCATAAGTTGTTGCCTTTAAATTCCAGTTCTGGAGATGGATCACACTCCTCCCTTCCCTCAGCAGGGAAGCCCATGAAGCCCCCTCAACAACGTGAGCCGTTGTCAAAGCACTTGGTGACCTACCAGAGCTATGTGGTAGAACCGCACTGCTGACGGCAGCACAGGCTGCATGAAGGACACTGAGAAGTCACGCGGAACTGACAAGGAAAGCAGTTCCCCGATGGACAGCTAGCACAGAGCTGCACAGTGCCGGATGAGCTTCTGGAGGAGAAAAGTCATCTACAGTCTGAACAAGCAGCGGATCCTACAAGCTACACAATCAGTCAGCCAGACAAGTGTACGCAAGGATGCAATAGTGCACGTAAGCTATGGGGTAACCCACCCAGGCTTAGGAAGCATGGCAGAGATAGTGGCAGAAGGAATATTAGAGTTCTTCGCACTGCTAGCCAGAGGACATTCTCTATGAGATGGTGACAGACACTGAGGAGACTCAAAACTCATCAAAGCAGAAAACAAGGGGCTGTTGAGAGCTCAACATTAAGGAGACTTCTATTATGGCCTCCAAGGCTCAACAAACATTGAGGAAGAGGGGATGGAAAGAATATAAGGGCCATGGGGTGTGTAGGTGTACTTTTGGCACTGTCCTCGAGACAGTCGTGACCTCACAGAGGTTGTTTATACCCCCATATGACCAGCGCAGTTCTAAGCTCATCAACATTTTGACATGGAAGATGGAGGAAGGCAAAAGGAACCTTGTAAGAAGAGGGTCCTCGAGGTATGGGGTCAACAAGAGAGAGGGACAGAAGAGGATAATGAGACAAGAACATGACTAAATTACTGCATGTTCAAATATTAAACTTCTCAATAAAAAATTGAAACTTCTATGCTCATTCAAAGTGGAAATGCTTCAGTAAATTTATGGACTCAATAAAGGTTGGCTACCAAAAACTAAAATAATAAACAGCAAAGCCCTGTGGCTAGCAGTATTTGTAACAATGAAATAGTAACCATTGATGAGTGTGCCCTTTCCCCCTTGCAAAGACTTAATGCATTCTAGCTAGGTAAACTCGCTTTCACCTAGCTATATCCCCAGCCCTGTTTGCCTTTCTAAGATCAGAAGACCTGTTTATACCAATTTATTATTAAACCAGAGTCCTAGCAAAGTCAGTAAGACAAGAAAAAGGAGAACAAAAGGAATTGAGAATGAGAAAGTGCAAACCAAGTCTCTATTCAGATCATATTCCAGAAGCAAAGCAAATATTAGAGAAAATGAGTATGTTGACCAAGGCTAGAGGATACATAGTCAATACATCAATACTCAAAGCCAGTTTTGTTCTTATACATTATCAACAGGCAATTATAAAATTAAATTAAGAGGGCAATACTATGTATAATAGCATCAAATTCTACAAAATGTTAAAGGGTAAATTTAATAAAATAAGTAATAAAATTTTAATACATTGAATACTTAATACATTGTTGATATTTTAAAAAGGACTTAAGGGAAAAACTGTCATGTGTTCAAGGATCATAAGATTCAATCCTTTTGGATTAAAGTTCTCCACAAATTGATCTATATATCTAAGTCAATGCATTTTAAAATCTAAACAAGCATTATGAAGAATTATAAAATAGCTACGGCAATGTTGAAAAAGAGGAATACCATTGGAAAAGAAAAGCAAGTATTTAATGATTTCTAAAAGACTATTGTTATTAAGACAATGTGATATTGATGTAAAGATGGAAAATAGATCAATAGGACAAAATTAAAAGTCCAAATGTGGATTTCCACATATGTAGACAACTGCTTTTCAACAAAGGCCCAAAACTATTTCAATAGGAAGAAGGAATGTCTTTCCAACAAATGGTGCTGGAACAACAAACTATCCATATGGAAAACAAATGAACCATGATTCTTATCTCACCACTCACAAAAAATCAGCTTGGGTTGAAAACAGACTCAAAACTAAAATGTAATATTTTCCAGAAAACATAACATAGGAAAATGTCATCACAAACTTGAAACAAAGATTTTTACACAATAGACATTAACAATAAAGTTAATAAATTGGGGCTTGGTGATGGCTCAGTGATTGATAGCACTTGTCATGCAACCACAAGGGTCTAATTGTCCCTGAGTTATTCCATAGCACCCTAGTAAAAAGCTGGGTATAGCCCTGTGTGCATGTCACCCTAGCCCTCTGGGGAGTGGAGAACATAGACTCACTAGGGCTCACTGGTCAATAAGTCTAGTTGAAAGCAGAAGCCTCAGGAATAATGTGGGTGAGTGATAGAGGAGGGCACCCAACGTCCTCCTCTGGCCTTTGCATAAGCACATGGGGTTCGGATGTCCACTCACACATGTGCGCACACCACACACTCACCACATATACATACATACAAGATCACACATACTACACCCTCAAATACTGCAAAATTTAATAATTGGAATTCAGACAAATTAAAACCTTCTGTTTTTAAAGGTCATTTCTCAGATAACAAAGAGACAATCAGCGAATAGGGAAAGAAAATTCACTCTCCATGTATCTCACAAAAGATATGTCCAGAATATATAACGAATTACTGAAACCAATAAAAAATAAAAACTACACCAATGCTGACGAGGGGGTGGAGGGAGAGGAACTCTTATCCACAGCTTCTCGGAATGCAAACTGCACTCAGATTAGAAAGTAGTCTGACTGTTTTTAAAAAGTAAAGGTAAGGGCTGGAGGGATGACTTAGCAGTTAAGCACTTTCCTGTGAAGCCTAAGGACCCCAGTTTGAAGCTTGATTCCCTAGGACCCATGTAAGCCAGATGCACAAGTTGGCACATGCATCTGGAGTTCATTTACAGCAGCTGGAGGTCCTGGCATGCCCATTCTCTCCCTCTCTCTTCCTCTCTCTCTCTCTCTCTTTCTCTCTCTCTCTCACTCTCTCTCTCTCTCTCTCTCTCTCTCTCTCTTTCTCTCCTCCTCCCTCTTTCTCTCTGTCTGTCTGTCACTCCCAAATAAATAAATAAAAATAAACAACAAAAAATTTAAAGTAAGCAAAAATTGACCATAGAAAGCAGTGCTATCACTTCTAAGTATCCACATGACTGAAATAAAAACTCAAGTTCGGGCTGGAGAGATGGCTTAGCAGTTAAGTGCTTGCCTGTGAAGCCTAAGGACCCCGGTTCAAGACTCAATTCCCCAGGACCCACGTTAAGATGCACAAGGGGGCGCACATGTCTGAAGTTCATTTGCAGTGGCTGGAGGCCCTGGCACACCCATTCCCCTCCCCACCTTCTATCTCTATCTGCCTTTCTTTCTCTGTCCGTCACTTTCAAATAAATAATTATTTTAGACAGAGAGAGAAAAAAAACATATATAGAGAGAGAATGGGCACACCAGGGTCTATAGCCACTGCAAACAAACTCAGGTTATATGTGCTACCATGTACATCTGGCTTTACATGGGTATTTGGAATCAAACCTGGGTCCTTTGACTGTGCCAGCAAGTACCTTAACCATTAAGCCATCTCTCCAGGCCAAAACTCAAGTTCTTAACAAAAATTTCTGGTCTCTAGTAGATTTTTTTAATCATCTCCCCAAACAGGAAGCCATTCAACAGGAGAATGAATGAACAACCCATGAGATGCCTGTGCAACAGCTGGTGCCACTCAGCTGACTGATGCTGCATTATGGGTGAATCTTAAAAGCTTCTTGCTAGATGATAGAGCCAGACCAAAAGAATACACAGGTATAACTTCAGTCCCATGGCATTCATTAGAAGGTAGTTTTATACAAAGGGAAGACAGGTAAGAGGTTTCAAGGACTGAGAATTTTAATCATGTTTATTTTATTTTAACTTAGGAAATGTGGTGAAAACAATGAGATCAATAAATTAAATTGTTGGTGTGAACAATAGAAATGAAAAGATGAAACCATTATTGGCACAAACTAAAGAGCTTAAAAAGAAGAAAACTATTCATACTGATAAAATATTTGATAGAATGACCAGATGTAAATTAAGCCCAGTAAGCCAATAGATTTTTATTTCTCTGGAAACATATACTTCAAAAGTAAAGAGGAAAAAAATCTCTTTTAAAATAACAATGTAAATTAAAATAACAAAAGCTTTAATTCATGAAGTCTATAAATATGAATTTTATTGAAGTGAATACAGATTGGATAAATTAATATAAAAATTAATTTACCTGATGTAAGAATATATACAGAAGGTAGTTTGAATGGATGTCCCCCAGTATAGTCAGGATTTTATTAAAGCTTGTTATTTAGATCTCCAGCTACCTGTCTGGAAGAGGTGCTACAGAGCTGATCCTAGGGTCCAGCCCTAAGGTACAGGGGTGGATTTGGAATTCCAGTCCAAAGATATGCAAAGTGCCTGAGGCTTTGCCTGGTATTCCTAAGTGTGCTTGCTTATGGTGGTGTGTTTGTGGTGGCTTTTCTCTCTCTCTCTGCTTGGTCCTGTAAGAGGGGGCCAACTTCTTCCACCAGTATGGAATTCCCCCGATCTGTAAGCTTCTGATAAATCCCTTCTTCCTCCCATAAACTGCCTGTGGTATGGAGGCTCATCCCGGTGATGGGACGCTGACAGCTACAGTGTCTATATTCATTAGTAACTGCACACACACACACACACACACACACACACACACACACACACAGAGACAGTACCATTCCCAATAAAATGTGAGTCTCTTGTTTAATGTCATATATGATAATAGTATTAGCAATATATTGTAATGATAATAGTATGTCATAGTAGTATAAATTGTTTTAGATTTCATGAAACCTTAAATTTTACTATGGAATAAGAATAGCCAAGAATAAACTAAAACAAAAATAAGAGGAAAATTTTATCCTAATCAGACATCAGAATATTCTACAAGGTTACTGAAATAAAAATAATATGAAGATGGCATAGGTGTAAAAAAGTAGATCACTGGGCTGGAGAGATGGCTTAGCAGTTAAGCGCTTGTCTGTGAAGCCTAAGGACCCCAGGGAGGCTCGGTTCCCCAGGTCCCACGTTAGCCAGATGCACAAGGGGGCGCACGCGTCTGGAGTTCGTTTGCAGAGGCTGGAAGCCCTGGCGCGCCCATTCTCTCCCTCTCCCTCTATCTGTCTTTCTCTCTGTGTCTGTCGCTCTCAAATAAATAAATAAAAAATGAACAAAAAAATATTTAAAAAAAAATTTTAAAAAAAAGTAGATCATGCTGAGAGGATCCAGGAGGTAATGTACACATGAGAGGTCAATGAGCAGAGTGTAATCCAATTTTGAAGAGAAAAAACGATATCCATTTAACAAAATTTCCCCTGCACTGGGTGTCCATCCTGAAGCAGTCAACATAATAATCCTGTCTCATGTCAGATGCCAAACATCCAGATGGATCAAGTTGTTAAATATAAAGATAATATTGTTATTTTACTAGGATTGCTGGGAAGGCCTAGATAAATGCTCATAAATAACCATTGTGTGGCAGAAGGTGGTACAAACAAAGATATTAAACAAATGGTAGATTCAGAAAACATGTTCATGATATAGATGACAGATAAGGGTTTAAAAGCTATAATTGTGTGGAGAAAGCTTTACAAGTTAATAAGTGACAGACAGAAACCTAACAGAAAGATGAGCAATATATATGAAATTTACTGATGGGCCAATCACATGGTCAGCAAACACATGTAAATATTATCTATGTATTTACTAACAGGAAAATAGTAGCCGAAGTAAAATGTCATTAAATCTAATAGCTGGCAAAAATATATAGGCTAATACTAATACTGTGAGTGAGAATATCTGGAAAATATTTTAAGCATTGTTGTTAGAAATGTGTATTGGTGAAGCTTTTTCAGAGAGCAGTCTGGGGACATTCATTAAGATGAAAAAATACATAAGCCTTCGGAACCTTTTCAATCTCCTTCCTGGACATATACCACAGAAAAACACCCTGCAGTAGCAAAAATGTGTGACTCCAGATGTTTATTACTGCACTGAGTACTGACTGGCAAAGATGCGCACGCAGAGGATAAATTTTGTGAATCTGCAGAACCTCAGTCTTTTTCAGCCATACCTGCTGACCTGGAAAGACTAACAAAAGTCATTACTGAATGTGAAAAACAAGATGCAGAAGAAAATTATGCACAATATGATATCACTTTTATAGTGGGGAAATGACCAACACTTGGCTTTCTTGTTGCTAGAGCAAAACACCTCAATTTGAGGAAAGAAAAGGGTTTGTTTTCAGCTTACAGGTTCTAGGGGAAGTTTCAGGGTGAAGGCCTGATAGACTTCCGGGTCACATTTCAGCCCCAGTCCAGAAGCAGAGGACCAACACTGAATGCGGCCCAGCTACATAAGGTCAAGGCTCACACCCAGTGACCCACCTCTCCCGCACTTCACTTCCTGAAGGTTCCACAGCCTTCCAGAACAGAACTACCAGCCAGGGGACAGAGTGTTCAGATGCATGAGCCATGAGGGCTGTTTTACGTTCAAACCACGAGCACATACCCGCATGTGTTTAGAGAACAGCATGGATATATATTGTACATGGATGTGTAAGATGCGAGTCGGTGACCATTTGAGACAGTACAGAAGAGCACGTGTACATTAGCCAAGAGGTTTACACACAGCAACATGCGCTGCAGGGTAAAGTGGTTGGAATAAGAGAGGCAAATACAGATGAAAGAAGAGGGGGAGTAAGGAACAAAGAAAGAAACAAAAAAGAAAGCACGGAACACACAACAAATCATTCCAGTAATCTCACATAAAAGCATAAAAGTCTGAGCCAGGTGTGGTGGCTCATGCCTTTAAGCACTTGGGAGGCGGAGGTAGGAGGACTGATGTGAGTTCAAGGCCACCTTGAGACTACAGAGTGAATTCCAGGTCAGCCTGGGCTAGAATAAGACCCTACCTCAAGAAAAAAAAAAAAAAAAAGTATGAAAGTCTGTGTGCATGCACATCTTCTGGTTTGAACGGATAACAACCTTGATTGCAATGCACTGTTCCCAGCACTTTACCTGCACTCATTTATTTAACCTTTCCCACCACCCCATCAACTATTATTATCTGCACTTAGCAAAGGAGAAAAGTAAGAGGTTAAGTAACCTTTTAAAAGTTACACAATTACTTAGCTCTGCTCTAGGTCTTGAATTTGAACTCAGGAGGGGTCACCCTGCAACATTAACCCATAATCAATAGACACATTAACTTTTAGGCAGTCTGTATTTAGGATAGAGCATTAGCTAAGTAAGTTGGAATATAATGCATACAGTATGTTTTGTTATCAGGGAAAAAATATAAACTCCCATATATATGTCTGCATGTATAGCATACTTAAAATATATACAACTATATCATACTTCAATATGAACTGCCTGATTTTTTTAGCTTAGGAAGGTGGGGATAAATACAGAAACAATGAAGGGTTTTTATGTTTTGTTTTGTTTTTATATGAAAAAAAGGTTTCCTGTATCTTGGGATGGCCTTAAACTTGTTACATAACCACAGATGACCTTAAGTTCCTGATCTTGTCTCCATGCCCCAAGTGCTGGGATTACAGGTGTGCCCCACCACACCTGGTTTATGGGGTATCAAGCAAGCTCTCCACCAACTGAGCCACATCTCTAGTCCCTGATTTGTTTAGTTTTCATGTATTCCTGAAACACATTTGAGAAGCAGCTTATCTTACATAGTGTATCCCCCCCTCCAAAATAATCAATCAATTGTTGAAGTTTTTCTTGGTTAGGCCTCTTTGAACTTAAAGCAGCATTTATTCAACAGGAATTGCAGGTAGGCACAGAACCCTTTATGAAGAGGCACATGAGAAAGGTTTTGAGGAGTCAGGGGAATAAGGGGGAAAGGCTCAGAGCAATACAGCGCAGGGTCTCCTGAAGCATATGGCTCAGGTCAGCTCCTCTGCATGGAAACGGACTTCTAAACAGGAAGAGTGTGGGGGCTTACCGTCCTGCATGCCACAAAGAACAGACCCTCTGTTACTGTGGACAGGGCTGCTGCCACCGTGGGGCTCTTCTCACAGACACTCTGAGGAGAGGTCCTGACCCCTGACATCGCCCCTTCCTTGGCTCCAACTTCACAATCCTTATCTAGGCTAGGACCCATCCAGAAACTTCCAGAGCCCAGGTGGCTCTTTTTTCTCATAGGTGCCTGGTGGCTCCATTGAAGCGGCGGGTGTGAGGGCAGCACTACTCCTTATAGAGCACGTGTCCCATTTGGGTTCCTGCACTTGTGGTAGATTGATGCCATCTTCTTGCTGACAGAAAATAAAGACCCCAGCCACATAGGGGCCACGTCTCTATTCATCTCCCCATTTCTTGGTAGCTGTTAAGTCGTTCACCCTCCCACCTTCTGTCAGTTAAGCTAGGGAAATATCCAGGCCCTTACCTCCTAGTACAGGAAGGCCATAGGCAGCCATGGGTATTAGATGGCAGAAAACACAAACCAAACAGAGTGTGATGTAAAACTCGGGGTGGTTGTATCTAAGACATCCACCACATCAAAATCAACATAGTGTCAAGACATGCCTCCACTTCTTTCTTTTCTTTTTTTTTAACTTTGTAAAATAAAGTGCTTTGCTAATAAAGACTTTTTTAAAAGCAGTAATGATGCTGGGTCATTTCCATTGTTGGTTAAACTAGACACCAACCCATATTTAAGAAGGTATTCCTTAATGAGATACTCACTGCTTGGTGAACCTGAGTTGTAACCGTCTCAAGATGACAAATCTGTCTGTGGCATGGCCAGGCTTGCTAACTAGGGCATTCACTCAGATATTGGCCATGATTGCTTTGTGGTCATTTAATGTAAATGTTCCCATCCCTTTTCATTATCTAACTGCTTCAATGGGGATCCATTCAAACTAAAAAATGATGCTGAACTTGACATATGTTTAGCCAGGGGACAGATTTTAAAAGATGGTTCACAAAAGGGTCAGTGGGCTGGCACTCGGTGACACTCAGCTGGGTCACACAGCAGAGTCCCGCCTGTCAGGAGGGCGGGCAGGAAGCGTCTACAGGACAGGGCTGCCTGGTGCCCAAAGAGCTCATGTCTTTCTAAGAATAAACTTGTATTTCTATCTGACCGTATGGGGGAGAGCCACTAAGCATTAGAGGAAGTTGCTAAACTGCAAGAAGAGATTTTTCCTGAAGGGATTTCCACACTTCCCACAGTGATGATGGATCCACTCAGATGGAGAGCTGCCACTGTCTGGCCACACCTTCCAGCTCCAGAGCTGCAGGCTATGGAGATGCAAGCATTCACATCCAGGCCGTCCTGGCTTGGATATTGCACAACCCAGTGATTTCTCTTTTCATTCCTAGCAATTCTTTTTAACTCACATGACCCACCCCAATTAATAATGCTCCTTACAGGCTCAGGAACCCCAGGGAGGAAAGACTAAGAAATAAGTAAGTAATTGACTTGAAAGTTGGTCCTTATACAAACATCAGGTTGAAAAGAACACTGTTTGAAAGCTGTAGTTATCTTCCTTTCTTTCCCAGTACAAACAAAGCTAAGGATAATCTTGATTAGAAGAGGAGAAAAACAAGAAGAGAGATATTAGATCCTTGTGAAGAGTGCCAAAGTACTAATACCTTAATTTAATTTTCCAAAACTGGAAAGTGTGCACTGAATGTATGTACTCATTTTTATGTTTTATTTAGATCTTCTTGGGGCGTGTGGATTTTTTAGTTATGCTAAAATTCTCAATACACAACACTGACAAAAAAGAATAATTACTTTATAATCTTTACCTAGAAAAGGCTTACAATTCAATAGTGAAAACATATCAGTGCCAGGCGTGGTGGCACACGCCTTTAATCCCAGCAATCGGGAGGCAGAGGTAGGAGGATCACTGTGAGTTCAAGGCCACCCTGAGACTACAGAATTAATTCCAGATCAGCCTGGACCAGAGTGAGACCCTACCTCAAAAAAAAAAAAAATAAAAATAAATAAAAAAAAACCATATCAATGGTTTCTTAGTTATGTAGGGCTGTAAATGATATGGAGAAGTACTTATAAAGATATCAAAGTTATTTTAGAGTGATTTGACTCTTCCATGATTATGCTGAGATTTTTCTCCTGTATTAAAAAATACAGTAAAAATATAGAGATATGCTGTTTTTAGAAGATATAAATTATATATTTACTTAAATGAATAACTCATGTATATTAGTATAAAATATATTATGTTTTCAAATTATTTTGGCATTGTGCAAGCTTTTATGGTAAAAATATAACTGACATTAAAATATTCAGTATCAGGAAAAAACTCCAAAGAATTGATAAGTGTATATTAGAAAATCTATGGTTAGACCCTAGAATTATATATTTTTTACTATTTGTAAGTTAACTGTACTACATGACTACAATGACTCATTTATTAAATTAATCATTTTAGACTCTAACAAAAGTTTATTCGATTTCACTTTACAATGCATTAGTTGCTGTGAGATCCACAATCATATGAAATTTATACTGGTATTAATTATTCAAAATACTCAAGGTGTTTCTACATTAAAAAGATGTAAATCTTCTTCTATTTCTTTTATTTCTGGAAATATCCCCAGAATAACAGTAGCAAAAAATAAAAATAAAGACAAAATTCAACATAGAATATACATATTTTCAAGTTATTTAATTTTTTTCTATATGCTTTATTGGAACTACAAGTATGACATAACCATATTAAATATGGCATATAAATAGCACTTTTATTACATGTTGTCAAGCATCTTGTTTTATAAGTTATAATTTTTAAAAGTAGGCATGTTTGTTTGAGATATCTTAGTTTTAATAAAAAAATGCAGGGCGTATGAGAGTTAACAAAATGATATTTATACATGGAAATGAATTGGGTTCTGAATAGCAACAGGCAAAAGTATTTTTTATAATATTTCAAAATAGTCACTCTTATAACTTTCACCAATGATATATTTACATTGTCAAATCCCTCCTACTGAGCTAGCAAAACTGAAAAATTCATCAGACATAGAGATGTTTGGGGCAAAATATGCAAGCTAAGGAGATTACATTCTGCAAGATGAACATGGCTAGTATGCTACTTTTAAATTTCTCACAGAGAAATCTTTAATTTGTTTTGAACAATAACACTTTCTTGGGATTAAGAGAAGTGAACTTCTCAATACTAAGTTATATTGGGTAATTTTTAAAATAGGACTGTTTTAACACTTTTATTGAGATATAATCCACCTATGATACAATTCACTTGTTTAAGGTGGGAAATTCAGAAGTGTTAGCATACTAACAGAGTTGTAGAATCATCAGCATAATCTGTTATGAACATTTTCATCACATCTGCGATGGTCAGCTATCTACCACTGAACAAACACCTGAAATAGACAACTGAAAATGGCAACAGTGAGGTTATTTATTTATTTATTTATTTGGAGGCAATCCCAATAGACTGTCTTTTTTTTTTCTTTTTTTTTTTTTAGTTTTCTATTCAACATATACAGGCAGTTTGGTACCATAATTAGGCTCATCCGTGGCCTACCACCTCCCCATTGGCCACTCCTTGTTGATGTATATAGGTCGTGCATTGTGGAGTCAGCCCACAGTTATTGGTACAATAAATGTCTCTGCATATCAAGCCCCAACATGCAGCTCTGACATTCTTTCTGCAAAATTTCCCTGAGCCATGTTGGGTTCATTTTTGGTCTGCTTCAGTGATGAGGTGTTGGGGGCCTCTGGGGCTCTGGCTCTCTGATTTGGTAGAAAATTAAATTAAAGTATTAGTTCTTTGGTAGAAAGGTGCCTGCACCTTCCCCCAGCCCTAGGCCAAGTCAGGCATGGGGAGGATGGCACAGGAACTATGGCTTCAACTTGCTTCAGCCCATCTTAGTGACAGAATGCAATCCCCCCAAAAATCCTAAGTCCCTCGCCACAACATAGTAATTGAATATCAATGGCCTGCTACAGTATCCAACCAAAATAAGTGTGTGACACTGTCAGAAAATCCTCTGTTGAGCCGGTGTTGCATAGGGGAACAGCCACACGCTGTCTCATGAGGGAGACTCAGAAATTGCCTTGAAGAGATGACACACCCAGTAAGGAAGACAAGAATAACAGGGCTCAGTGACTAAACTGTCACACAAATGTCATCTAAGCAGATGCTCTGAATGCCCGAGACCATGGAGGCTAGGCTGACCTGGGATGTGTGAAGACAAAATGATTTGTAAACCACCTAAAACACTGGAAGATGAACCCCAAGATGGCTGCATCAGTCAGGGATCTTCTAACCAGCGTCCAATAGAATAGAATTGGAAAGATGATAGATAAATCAACAGATAGATGATAGATAGATAGATAGATAGATAGATAGATAGATAGATAGATAGATAGATAGACAGACATAGAAAGAAGACTAGATAGATTAGATAGATAGTTGATAGATAGATAGATAGTTAGATATATAGATAGATAACAGATGATATAGAGATAGAAGACTAGACGATTGATAGATAGATAATAGATAGATGTGGAAGAGACAGAGAGGGGAGCTTATGTGTCTCGAGAACTTTCTCGTGGGAGAGTATTAAGGTTTAAGGAGTCCCATGGTATGACATATGATCATTGGAGTGCCAAGGAAGCCAATGCTGACCTTCAGTCTGCATCTGGAGACTAGAGAACCTGAGGGTCACCGGTATAATTCTGTCTGAAGCTCATAGCCTGAGAACTGGAGGGCAGATGGTTGTAAGCCTCTGAGCCGGAGGCCCCAGTGTTTAAAAGACTGAAGAAGATGTTTGTCTCGTTGCCAGAGACAAAGTAGCCTCAGCTTTCCTCTGCCTTCTGCTTCATCCTGACTAAACCTCAGCACATAGGATGTGCCCATACCCATGGGTACCAGTGGGCATTCCCTACCAGCCCCTTGATTCAAACAGCACTCTCTTTCCAAGACACCTTCATAGACATATCCAGAAGCAACACTTTTGAACTGAGTGTCATACAACCCAATTAAAGTGATCCCTAACATTAACAAGTACAGTGACCAAGATTAAATTTTTACCAGGTGGAATAGGAAAGTTGAAAGAAAACTTAAATCTACTTTCCAGGAAATCAAGCCATTTTTCTGAAACAGTTGAATTTGTAAGAGAATCATAAGTATTTTTCATGACTACCTCAAGTAAATTTTTTTCACTGTTGAATCACAGATGAAAATTGCTATAAAATTTAAAAGAAACGGTTCTTCATATCTGGATAGCAACCATCATGCCTCACTGAAAGCACATGTTCTGTGGTTATTTCAAAATATAAAATCACTGAAAATTATTGAAGTGATTATATTTTCCAGACAATATATAAAATTATTTTATTACACTAGAAGATTTGAATTAAGTAGACCTGAATACTCATAAAATGAAATTCAGGGGTACTGTCTTACATGGATACTTGAATTGGACATTGTACACTGCCAGTGATGTATCTAAGAACAATTAGTGGGAACTTTAGCATAAAGCACAAAACAAACTTTCTAGAAGTGACACATCCAAATTAATATTATTCTTCAAAGCTCACACTGAGGAACCACTGAGTTTCAAAAACACTGATGTTGAAATATTGTTAGCATCTATCTTTTGAATCTGGTTTCTAAGATGGTATATGAGGCCCCTGAGAGGAATAAGTGTTATCACTAGGTCTTGTCCAATTTACAGACTATTCAAGAAAAAGCAGGCTAAATGTCCTTGTAGTTAGAGTTTATCTTCATAATTATTTTCATAATTCTCCCAAGTTTGATACATTTACTCAACAGATTTGGTCAGAAACATTATTACCAGAGTTCACAGAACAAAGCCATCTTTACAGAACTGTCCCACTGAAAATATCCAAAACATCACACTTTTGAACAGTGTCTAGCAAGTTACCAAAGGGTGACAAAATGTAGAAAATGCATTCTCATTGGAACATGGTTGGAAGGGTAATCAAAAGGGTGAAGGAGATAGACACAGAGGACACTCAACTCCTACCAAACCAGAGATCCAAAGACACAGGGGCTCCCAAGATCTCATCACTGAAACCGACCTAAAACAAACCCAACATGGTTCAGGGAATTTTGAGGAAGAAGGGGAGAAAAGGATGTCAGAGCCACACATTGAGTCATGAAACAGAGACACTGCCTCCTACCCATCACTGATGGCTAACCCCACAATGCACAACCCATATTCCCCAACAAGGAGGGTCCCTGCAGAGGGGGAGGACATGGAGGAGGCTAATGATGGTACCAATATGACTATATACACTGTGTACATAGCTAATAAAAAATTAAGTTTACCACAAACCTGCCAAAAAAAAAAATCCCTGCAAATTTTGAGCGATCAGGCTATAAAACCTAATGGTAAACTAAATTAGCCTAGATTTTTTTTTTTCCCTAAACATAGTACAGTCAAAAAACCCTGTGGGCTGGAGGGATGGCTTAGCAGTTAAGGTATCTGCCTACAAAGCCAAAGGACCCAGATTCTATTCCCTAGGACCCATGTTAGCCAGATGCACAAGGGAGCGCACATGTCTGGAGTTCGTTTGCAGTAGCTAGAGGCCCTGGCGTGCCCTTTCTCTCTCTCTCTCTTTCTCTCAAATAAGTAAATAAATAAAAATTTTAAAAACCCTGTGGTATTCTTTTTTTTTAATTTTTAATTTATTTATCTGAGAGCGACAGACACAGAGAGAAAGACAGACAGAGGGAGAGAGAGAGAATGGGCGCACCAGGGCCTCCAGCCTCTGCAAACGAACTCCAGACGCGTGCGCCCCCTTGTGCATCTGGCTAACGTGGGACCTGGGGAACTGAGCCTTGAACCGGGGTCCTTAGGCTTCACAGGCAAGCGCTTAACCGCTAAGCCATCTCTCCAGCCCCTTGTGGTATTCTTAATAAATACAAAACAACAGTGGTTGGAAGATGGCTCCGTTGGTAAACTGCTTGCCTTGAAAGCGGGAGGCCCTGAGCACATCTTCAGCATGTACGTAAAAAATCTGCTCACAGGATCACACTGTGAGGCAGAAACTGGAGGTTCCTTGTGGATTGCTGGCTAGCTGGTCTAGCTAAGTTGTTGAACTCTAGGCTCAGTGAAAGAGCCAGTCTAAAAAAGTACCAGGTGGAGAGCAGCTGTAGTGGTTTGATTCTGGTGTCCCCCCATAAACTTAGGAGTTCTCAATGCTAGGTCCCCACCTGATGACAACTTGGGAATTAAGCACTCCTGGAGGCAGTGCATTGTTAGGGGTGGGCTTATGGGTGTTAGAGCCAGCTTCCTCTTGTCAGTGTTGGGCGCACTCTCCTGTTGCTGTTGTCCATCTAATGTTGGCCAGGAGGTGACGTCCACCCTGTGCTCATGCCGTCATTTTCCCTTGCCATCATGGAGCTTCCTCGTAGCTACTCCTGGTCAGGTGTTTTCTGCCAGCAATACGAACCTGACCGCAACAGCAACTGAGGAAGACACTCGACGTCTGCCTCTGGTCTCTACCTGCATGCAAACATGTACATGCGCGCCTACATGCAAACAAGCATCTACCTGTGCCTTTCCACCACACACACATGTGCACACACACACAATAAAGTGTGCAAAGGCGGAGACGTGACACAGCCGGTGCTCTGTGGAGAGCCGTCTCGCGTGATGAGCGGACAGCGTGAAAAGACAGCCACACGCGCCATGCTGCTCTACAGCAAGCCTCTTCCCTCACGCTTCCAGAAGAATCAGGGTGGGTGGCAGTATGCCTGAATGTCAACTCTCCTTAGCCTCCAATTCCCACCACATTGAAGGTGAATTGCCTAAAACATGTGCTCCCAACAAGGACAGGAAATTTGATTTCGCTATGCTATTTTAAATATTTAACAAACTTTAGTACGTGGGCACCAACCAATCAGAACAGAGTTGACCAAAGGGCACCTACCCCAAACTGCCGTGGCTCTGCTGGCCGTTTCAGCTGTGAGCTCCACTCATGGGTGTCTTCAAAAGAAAAATCATGTCTGCCTCACATCAAAGTGTTTATTCCCTTGTCATATGCACTCAATAAGAAAGAGTATCTATTAAACTTATGTCTTAAAGAATCATATGCTTCAGAAAGAGTAACAAGTATAAATATGAATAAATTTTGTCCAAAAGACTAAAAGGAAAACGAGATCACTGCATTGCAGAGGGTCTCCTAAACCAGGCACAGTGGCCTGCGCGTACGTCCAACCCCTGAAGTTGAGGAAGGAAGACTGGAGACTGCGTGCGGGTCCAGGGGTATCTTGGGCAATATAGTGAGAACCTGTCTTAAAAAAAAATGATAAAAGGAGGGAGGCCTCCTGCTTTTTTATAAATAGAAAATTATATGGAATTTAGGTTCCATTAGAAGGAACTATGCCACATCCAGTAATGCTTACTAGCAGAACAAAAGTAGCAGGCTCATGGCTTCATATAGTCAGCAGGAGTTACAGTATCGCTCTAGAGAGCCAGCCGTCTTTGCTAGGTGGCTTTTTTCTACCTTGAGAGAGAGAGAGAGACAGATGCATACACTAGGTGTTTCAGAGCCCAGGTAGCTTCAAACCAGCACTCCTTCCACTCTCCTCTCTCTCTCTCCTCTTTCTGTCTCTTGTTCCTCTCTCTTCCCTCTCTTCCTCATCTTTCTGTCTTAGCTTTTGGAACAAGTAGTAGCCACAGGGAATTGTTTTTTTTTGTAATACAAGTCCAAGCATGTCCTTTCCTTGTACAAAACCTTTCATAAAGATACCCTTGTGCCTGAAATTGAAAAACTGATTCCTTGGCATAACTACATGATCTGAAATCATCAGCACTACATAATTCCCCAACCTCACGATGGCAGCTCTCCTTTCCACTGTCCTCAGGCCACACAGAAATGAGCTCTGCCATCTCCTGGTTGAGAGCATTCATTCTGTGTGAGGGTTTTGGGCTCCTCCCCTTTTATCCTACAATTTCAGTTCAACTATCATTTATTTAATTAATTTTATTTATTTATTTTTATTTGAGATAGAGAGAGAGAATAGGCACACCAAGGCCTCTAGCCACTGCAAATGAATTCCAGACACATGTGCCACCTTGGGCATCTGGCTTTTGTGGGGCCTGGAGAATCGAACCTGGGTCTTTACGCTTCATAGGCAAGCACTTTAACCGCTAAGCCATCTCTCCAGCCCTCAACTATCATTTTTTAAATATTTTTTTATTTTTATTTATTCGACAGAGAAAGAGGGAGAGAGAGAAAGAATGGGCACACCAAGGCCTCCAGCCACTGCAAACAAATTCCAGATGTGTGTGCCCCCTTGTTCATCTGACTAACATGGGTCCTGGGGAATAAAACCTGGGTCCTTTGGCTTTGCAGACAAACACCTTAACTGCTAAGCCATCCCTCCAGCCTCAACTATCATTTTTAAAGAAACATCCCTGAATCTTTAGTTATTTTTTCTTTATAATTATGAACTCATGGGTGTAAATATTTGATGGGTTTCACTCCATTTTTTATAATAGTAGCCTTTAAAATCAGTTCCATATTCATTAGCCAGTGATTTGCTCTGTTATTAAACTCCAAAGCTTCTTAACTATCTGAAACAGATTAAGTATTAATTTGCTTTAAGCACTTGGGACTAAAGTGTTTAAATATTGGATTTTGGGGGGAATTTTTTCAGATTTTGGAATATTTACATTTACAAAATGAGATATCTTGGGGAAGGGTCCAAATCTACATATAAAATTCACTTATATTTTATACATAGCTCATAACATAGTCTGAAGGTATTTTTATTGATCTCGTTTAGTGTGTTTGTTGTAACTGAGACCTAGCACATGAGGTCACATGTTGTGTTTTCTCTTAGTGGTATCATATTGGCTCAAAGTGTTGTAGAAAATGGAACAATTTGGCTTCGGTTTTTAAAATTATAATTAAATTAAATGCTCAGCCTTTATGCGATACTCTAGCTCATCTTGGGAGTATCTTGACCTACATTTGGGCCCATTTAGTTCTCAAATATATCTTGGCTTGTTTTAGTGGAAAAATGACCAAAACCTTAAGTTCAGGACTACACATTTTCAGTGCTATAGGGTGGCTGACAATGATCTAGACCTTTTCAGGGGCTGTATCTTTTTTTTTTTTTTTTTTTTTTTTTTTTTTTTGGTTTTTTTGAGGTAGAGTCTTACTCTAGTTCAGGATGACCTGGAACTCATGATGTAGTCTCAGGGTGGCATTGAACTCATGGTGATCTACCTACCTCTGCTTCCCAAGTGCTAGGATTAAAGGCATGCACCAACACGCCCAGCTCTCTGGGGCTGTATCTTGGAAATAGCTATACATTTGTATCTATAACATACATGTTACAAGTATACTTTATTCAACATTCTGAATCTTCAAAATAGGTCTATCGCAGTTACTTTCTTTTTTTTTTAAATTTTTTTGTTTATTTATTTATTTATTTGAGAGTGACAGAGAGGAGGAGGAGAGAGAGACTGAGAGAGAGAGAGAAAGAAAGAATGGGCGTGCCAGGGCTTCCAGCCTCTGCAAACGAACTCCAGACATGTGCGCCCCCTTGTGCATCTGGCTAACGTGGGTCCTGGGGAATCGAGCCTTGAACTGGGGTCCTTAGGCTTCACAGGCAAGCGCTTAACCGCTAAGCCATCTCTCCAGCCCCGTAGTTACTTTCTTGATGTTAGGACAAACAACTGCCCAGAAGCAGCTTAGGGGAGGAAATAGGTTATTTCAGGTTTACAGAATCCAGAAGAAACGCCATCAATGGTGGAAGAAGCTGGCTCACTTTTGTAGATGGATATCACAGAACCACCACCAAGCGGCCAGCCGTCATGAAAGCTGGAGCTCAGACTGGCTCTTTACACACCTTAGGGCTGCACTTGAGATTCACTCCCTAGTGACACACCCTCCTGCAGGGCTGTGCAGCTCAATCACAAATGCCTCAGGCTAGGAAGGACATGCATTTACATTCACACAGCCTCATTCCGTCATTGACTCCCACAACCTTTATCAACTTTAACAGGCTAGGAAGGACATGCATTTACATTCACACAGCCTCATTCCGTCATTGACTCCCACAACCTTTATCAACTTTAACTTTATCAAAAGCCCCGCGTCTCATCTGAGACTGTCTTTTCACTGTGAGCTCTGCATAAATCAAATCGCAGGTTGCATACTTCCAAGACATAATGGCACAGAATAAACATTCTCATTGCAAAAAGGCATAACAAGGAGAGACTGGACCAATGCAAAATCAATTATCAGCAGGCAAACATGAAACATCTTTAGTTCAGGTACGCCATCTGTAACCAGTGATTACCGTCCCTGGGTTTTAATTCTGCCCCTTCAGCTGGCATAAGCAGCCCAGGGAAAATTCCACCTTGCACCAGCAGCAATCCATGGCAGCTGTTCCACGGTCCTGGTTTATCTAAAACATCTTGGCAGAGTCCCTAGTGCAGCCCAACTACTTATACGAGTATCAGAAAGCGAGAGAGCGAGGATGAGCCAGGGCCCACTGTCCCCTCCTAAGGCCCTATGGTTTGACTGTACAATGTCCCCCATAGACACGATCATATCATGTTACTCTAACCAAACCCCTGAAAAGGAAAAAAAGAAATTCCAAGGAAGGAAAGTTTTATTCTAGCTTACATTTTTAAGGGTACACATTCTACCCTGGCAATCTAGGAAGGACTGACTGGCAGCAAGAGCAAGCGGCTGGCTGGTCACACCACCCTCAGTCAGCAAACAGAGAGCAGGAAGGAGGTGGAGCAATGTGACCTCAAGGACCACCCACAACAACCCACTTTTTCTAGCAAGGCTCTGCTTTCTAAAGCTCTGCAATTTTCCCAGCCAGTGAAGCAAGCTGGGAATTACCTGTGCATTATTTCATTTTCAAGCCACAGCAGGTATCTCCAAGGTGTAATGCAATGAATACTCCGAATTTCTACATAATGACGCATACACCATGGCCCACTAAACCATCTCTAGATCTGTGAGCTTCAAAATCCCTTTCTCCATAACTGTGCCTGCTCTGGAAGTTCATCTCAGTATACCTGAAGCTGTCCACTGGAAGCATAATGGTTAGATCTGGGGCTGTGTATACCTATAATATCTATAGACATTCAAAGTTAGGTTTCATAAAAGTTGCACCAGTTTTAGCTGCACCAATTAACTTATGAGCATGTCTCCCTACACCTTTGACAAAATAGATAGCAGAATGTTTTCTAGAGCTGTAGAGATGGCTTTGTGGTTAAGGTACTTGCCTTCAAGGCCTAAGGACCTAGGTTTGATTCCCCAGGATCCAGATAAGCCAGATGGACAAGGTGGTACATGTGTCTAGGGTATGGTTACAATGGGTGGATGCCCTGGTGTGCCCATTCTCTCCCTCTCTATTCCTCTTTCTGTAAGTAAAAATAAAATATTTAAAAAATATCATTTGATTTCCCAAATATTTACATGTAAATTAGCTAACTAAAATTTGGAAGTAATCATTTTCCCCCTCAGGCTGATCCTATGATCTTCAATTTATCTTTGATGTTTTATAGACTTACTACAAAATTTTAAAGGTGTGTATTTCTTTTTATTGGCCTGTTTAATGTGTTCTGCATCTGTTGTGACATAGCAGTTATTATTTCTGGAAATTTCCCAGTCGTTACTTATTTAAATAATATCTTCCACTGACTAAACAAACTGAAGGTCCAACTGAACCTTCAATACAAGTTTCATTATGAAAAGTGCCCCACAGTTTCCTTTTAATTTTATTTTTTCATTTCACAATTCATCTATTAGATACTATTCATATATTATAATAAAAGGAAAAATTATATATACTTATAATATCATGTATGATACATATGCATTGTGGAGTGATAAAAATAAAGATTATTAGCTAGCATCTCATATACTTACTTTCTTGTAATGAGGACATCTAGATCTACTTTCTAGGTGATTTGATGGTAGTGACAGTCACCATGATCTGCATCAGATCTCAGAAACTCACTCTTCCTAACTGAAACTTTCTGTTATTTCACCAGCTTCTCCATGAGTCTGACAATCCCAGCCCCTATTTTCTGCTTTTCTTTGATGTTTGTAGATTGTGCATATAAGTGGAATCATGTGGTGTTTGCATTTCTGTGCCCTGTTTATTTCTTTTCTTTTTCTTTTTTCTTTTTCTCTTTTTAAATGGGTGCACCAGGGCCTCTAGCCTCTGCAAACAAACTCCAGATGCTTGAGCATCATGACTTATGTGGGTACTAGAGAATCAAACCTGGGTCCTTGGGTTTCACAGACAAGTGGCTTGAGCACTTGGCCATCTCTCCAGCCCCAAGACTAATTTTTCTTTTCCAGTTTTTTGAGGTAGGTTTCACTCTATCCAAGGCTGACCTGGGATTTTCTATGTAGTCTCAGAGTGGCCTTGAACTCACAACAATTCTCCTACCTCTGTGTCCAGAGTTCTGGGATTAAAGGTGTGAACCTCCATGCCTGTTTATTTCTTAATGTCCTCCAAGTCTACTCACACTGCCACAAATGCCAGTATTTCCCTCTTCCTGAAGCTGAAGAGTATCTATCATATCTATGCATGTACATACATTTACATATGGTAGAAATATATATATGTATGTATATATTCATATACATGTGTATTTTACATTTTCTTTACCCTTTCGTTTATGGGTTAACTGTATCTGAGCTATTGCAATAATGCTGAAAAAATTTTTGGAATGTAGATATGTTTTCCACATGCTTATATTAAACCTTCTGGGTATATCACTAGGGGTGGGATTGCTCAATCATATGGTATAGCTAGTTTTAAATTTTGAAGAATTTCTGCTCTATAGTCATAAACTCTGTATTAGTTTAAAGTCTCACCAGCACTGTGTCATTTCTTTTGCCACATTATAACTAATGCTTATTTCTCATTTCATTAATAGCCATTCTCATAGGTCTAAACTCTTATCTCATGGATTTGATTTGCATGTCCCTAATGGTGACTCATGTTGAGCATTTTTCCACATATGTGTGGTCCATCACCTTTTTGGCAAATGTCTATTGCAATGACTAATTATTGTTAACTTGACTAGATTTTGAGTCACCATGTAGACACACCTCTGCTTGTGTCTATGAGAGTGTTTCCAGAGAGATTTAACTAGAGAGGAAAGAGCCACTCTGAATGTGGGAAGAACCATCTCATCGACTGGGGTCCTGGATAAAAAGGAACAAGAGAGCTGAGCACCAGCACTCACATTCATGTCTTTATGTCCTGAGTGTGGACGTGATTGACCAGCTGTCCCCTGCTCCTCCTGCCGTGATTCCAATTGAACCCTTCTTTCCTTAAGTTCATTTTGTTAGGCATTCTGTCATAGAAACAATAAAAGTAATGAATATATCCCCTCAGGCCTTTGCCCATTTTAATTGGATTGTTTATTTCTTGCTACTAGGATGAATTCCTTATGCAGTTAGGTGGACACTAATCCCTTCTTGGAACCCTGGCCAGCTCCCATTCTGTCCATCACTCTACTGGCTGTTTCCTTCACTGATCAGGAGTTTTTGTTTTACATGGTGCTGCTTTGACTAGGTTAGCTTTTGTTTCCTATGCTGTTTCTGTTTCCTGTTCAGAAATAATTGCACAGGCCAATGTCATGGAGTTTTTACTCTATGCTTTCCTTGATGGATTGTAGTTTCAAGTTTTATGTTGACATCTTTAATCCATTCTGAATTGATATTTTACATGGTGTGAAGGTTTAATTTCTTTAACATGTAGATGTCCATTTTCTTAAGACCCAACAGTGAAAGGCAGGCCCTGGTCCCACTGTGTCGTGCCTCAAATGACCATGAATAGGCAGGTTTCTTTCTGGGCTATCTGGTTCCATTAGTTTGTTTCCTTTTTTCTTTGTTTTTTGAGGTAGGGTCTCACTCTAGCCCAGACTGACCTGGAATTCACTCTTTGTTTGCTGGGTGGCCTTGAACTCACAGCAATCCTCCTACCTCTGCATCCTGAGTGCTGGGGATTAAAGGTGTGCACCACCATGCCCTACTGTTTCTTTCTTTCTTTTGAGACAGAATTCACATATTCCAGGATGCCCTTAAACTCATCCTGTAGCTGAGAATAACCTTGGGCTTCTCTGATTCTCCTGCCTTTCTCCCAAGGGCTTGGATTATAAGCATCCACCACCATGCCCAGCTCCATGTGGTTTTGATTATTATAGTTTTGTAGTATATTTTGACTCCACCTTTGTATCATATTTTTATTGTGTTTTCCACATCTTGCCACTCTTTTGTATTTTTCACATCATACTCTCAATAATTTTAAAAATATATTTTAGTTATTTTAGGAAGAGATAGAGAGAAAGAGGAAGGGAGGGAGGGAGGGAAGAAGGGAAGGAGGGAGAGAGAGAATGAGTATGCCAGGGCCTCTAGCCACTGCAAACAAACGCTGGATGCATGCACCACTTTGTTTATCTGGCTTTACATGGATATTGGGCAAGTGAACCCAAGTCATTAGGTATTGCAGGCAAGTGCCTTAGGCACTGAGAAATCTCTCCAGCTGCAGTAATTTTAGAGTTATATTTTAACCTGTTAATGCTCTTTTACTTTTCTCATTTTTATTTATTTTTATTTTATTTTTATTTTTATTTATTTATTTTTTTGAAGAAGGGTCTTACTCTGGCCCAGGTTGACCTGGAATTCACTATGTAGTCTCAGGGTAGCCTCGAACTCATGGTGATCCCCCTACCTCTGCCTCCTGAGTGCTGGGATTAAAGGCGTGCACCACCATGCCTGGCACATTTTTTTATTTGCCTATATATTTGCAAGCAGAGAGAGAGAGAAAAAGTGATATGCAATGAGACAGAGACAGCGTAAGCAAGAGAGAGAATGGGCATGCCAGGGCATCTACCCACTACAAACCAACTTTAAACACATGTGCCATTTTATGCATCTGGCTTTGTGTGGGTACTGAGGAATCAAACCCGGGTTGTGAGGTTTTGTAGGTGGATACCTCAGCTGGTAAGCCATCCCTCTAGCCCCACTTTTCTTTTTTTTTTTTTTTTTTTAAATATTTTATTTATTTATTTGAGAGCGACAGAGACAGAGAGAAAGACAGATAGAGGGAGAGAGAGAGAATGGGCGCACCAGGGCTTCCAGCCTCTGCAAACGAACTCCAGACGCGTGCACGCCCTTGTGCATCTGGCTAACGTGGGACCTGGGGAACCGAGCCTTGAACCGGGGTCCTTAGGCTTCACAGGCGAGCGCTTAACCGCTAAGCCATCTCTCCAGCCCTAGCCCCACTTTTCAATCTATGAGCTGAACTTTGTGCTTCAGTGGTTATATTTTTCACTGGTAGATGGTCAACTCATAGTTGCAGTAATGTTTCCACAAGTTTTAGTCTGGTTTTAGCTGGCATGCAGAATAATTTTGGTTTGCTTTTGCATCTCATGTGCTGTGTTTCCTTGAGTTAGGTTTGAGTCGCACTTTTGTATTTGGATCATATTTGGATCCTGGAGCTGAGAAGACTGCTGTGTGCCAACTGACAAGAGCTGCTGACCTGGAGGCACGCTGGCTTCCGTGAGCGGCGCCACCTAGAGGTGACACTCCCAGCTAAGAGGCAGGCAGGCCAGGACTCAGCACTGTATGTGCGTTTGTCTCCAAGCTCACTTACATTTCCTTAGTGTTCTAGTTTCAGCTTATAGCACGTTTATTTCTACGTTATTTACCACTGGATCTTATCTAGCTATGCTAATCCATCAGTACCTTAAATATCTTTGTGGCAACTGATTCAGATCCACCTCCCCCCTCAAAACTAGGTCTCTGAGAGAGAAAGAGGCAGTGGTGGTTAAATGAAAAAAGAAAGGGAGAGAAAGAAGAAACCTGGAAGTTCCAAGGTCAAATGACCAGCAGCACAGGCCTTTGCAAAGGTTCAAACGGAGGAGAGAAACTTTCCACACGCTCACCAGCAGCTCCTTCAGAAGTGAGTTATCCACCCGAGGTCATGAGTGAATGTGACATTGTCTGCCAAATATTCCAGAGCTGTATAGTCTATTTGTAACTATGAATTTATAGCATCCCCAAAACATTAAGCTAAAATCTAGTGTGAAAATGGTTTAGGGGGTTGGGAGGATAACTCAGGGAGGAAGGTGCTTGCTACACAAGCATGAGGAGCTGAGTTCAGGTTCACAGCACCTATGGGAAATCAGACACAGCTGTGCACTTCTGTAATCCCAGCTTCCCACAGTAAGGCAGAAACAGAAGAATTGCCAGAAGCTAACAAGCCAGTTAGCCTGTCAAACAGCAAAGAGAGACCGTCTCAAAAGAGGTGTGAAGGGGGCTGGAGAGATGGCTTAGCAGTTAAGTGTTTGCCTGTGAAGCCTAAGGATCCCAGTTTGAGGCTCGGTTCCCCAGGTCCCACGTTAGCCAGATGCACAAGGGGCGCAAGCATCTGGAGTTCGTTTGCAGTGGCTGGAGGCCCTGGCGTGCCCATTCTCTCTCTTCTCTCCCTATCTGCCTCTTTCTCTCTCTGTCACTATCAAATAAGTAAATAAAAATAAACAAAAAAATTTTTAAAAAACTTTTTTAAAAAAGAGGTGAAGGCAACACCAAGATTGTGCTGTGACCTCCACATATGTGCTGTGACACTCAGGCACCACACCCACACACAAATGTGCACATACATGCACACAGACATATACACACAGAGAGGGAGGTTTTATAAAGAAAGAAAAAAATGGTTTAGAACCATGGACTTCTATGGGATATGAACTGAGGCAATCAAAAGCTGGCCCTAGTGACAATCACAACATAGGGCACAGGAGGAACTGAAGCAGGAAATTGTTCATGGCAAGGAGAATAATTTGAGGATATAATGTAAGACAATCAAATACAGTCCAAATATTCCAAGGACTCTGCCCCTCCCTTGAGAGTTTATGCCTGAGATGCTGTATGAAGGGAGAGAAATGGAAAGGAAGTTTGAATTAGCAAACTTTGAATAGACCAAATGGAAGCAAATGGTTGGCCTGAGCCATCCAACTGAGAAGTTCATGCCAAGCAATCCACGTGCAGGGCTACTTCCTTAATCACTGACTTCTTACATTGTGCTCCGTTGAAGGGCATTAAATCTACCTTAGCAGTCTAGGTCGCTCTTCTTCCAGAATGTAGGCCACCTTCCTGGAGGTCCTCTCTGGTACCACAATGCCATAAAGGCAACATAAATCTGTACCATCCATAGGTCAGGGAGACAAGTATGAGTCCCTCTGTGGGGCTTATATGCAGCACACTTCAGGATGGAAAGGAAATGCCAGATGACCACACACTTGTCAATTGATGGAGAAACTAACTGATGCCTTTTGTGCATAAATAAACCATTTGTGGCAGAGAGGCTAAAATGAGCAGTGCTCCTGGCCAGACATAGCCTCTGAACTCACATACCTGGGTTAGCATTACCAACCAATCTGTTTGCTGAGACAACCCGTTGAATGCGATCAGATATGCGTCTTATTCAGATTTTTTTTTTATTAGACATTCTCTAGAGCAGCACCTCTTGATGGAATGGTATTTTCCACAGCTGATGATTAATTTCTATGATTTAAATAAAACAAGCTATTTCTATCAGTGCAGTATAAGGGCCTTGGAAGGAAAACTTCTCTAAGTTTTGGAGGCAGCATTATCCTGACACCGAGCAACAGAGGGAAAGAAAGTGCAAGGAAGGAAAGTTACAGACAAGTACTTCTTGGGATCCTATGTGTAAAATCCTCAATAAAATTAATACAACCACAAACAAAGAAGAAAGAGGCCTCACAGATAATATGGAATTAGTGCTGGAAATGCAGGGCTTATGAAAGATCAAAAATTTAATCAAACAATATAATTTTCCCTATTAACATGTTAGAGGGAGAAAACACATGACCTTACAAATGGATGTAGGAAAAGCATTTGAAACATTGAAGTCTATCCATAATAAAAGTCCCAGCAAACCGGGGCCAGAACAGAGTTCCCTTAACCTAGTAGAGTACGTATATAAGAATCTGAAACTGTCACCATATTTAGTAAGGAGACTGTTATATTTTTTCCACAGGGATCAGTAAGAAGGCAGGGCTCTCCACTCTCCTCTCCTGCTCAGTGGAGTACAGAGCTCCAGCCAGTGCCGGAGGACAAGCACGTGAGCGCTCGGAGCAGAGGCAAAGCTGCCGTGCCCAAGGGTCCTGGTCTGCATCAAAACTACCCCGAGGGACTTATCAAAAGAAGCCCCTGAAAGTGAGGAGCGAGCAAAGCTGTGAGGCATGTGTCTATGCACAAGAAGCAACGCAGCATACCTGCATGCTAGCCATGAACACTGGACACAGATAATGTAAGGAGCCATTTACGATGGCTCTAAAATATTATATACACCCCAGGTTGAACCTAACAAACATACAGGCTGGAACCCCAAAACATGGGAGTGAGGAGTGAAAGGGGAGCTACCTAAGTGAGTCAGAGATCTAGAATTTTGAACTTACCAACTGTCCCCAAGTTGATGGGTGGAATCAAAACATATCCCAGAGCTGGGCGTGGTGGCGCATGCCTTTTATCCCAGCACTCGGGAGGCAGAGGTAGGAGGATCGCCATGAGTTCAAGGCCACCCTGAGACTACAGAGTTAATTCCAGGTCAGCCTGGACCAGAGTGAGACCCTACCTAAAAAAAAAAAAAAAAAAAAAAAAAAAAAAAACATATCCCAATCAACAGCTCAGCAGGAATTTTGTAAATAAATGTTAGGCTAATTCTAAATTTTATGTGGAAAGCAAATGACCTGAAAAACAATGTTGAAAAAGAAGAACAATTGAGAGAACTCACACTATCTGACTCCATGAATTACCCTGGAGCTATCTAGAGTATGGCAGTATGGTGTGAGTGAAGTCACACTTGCAAAATAATAGAACAAACTAGCCTAGAAGTAGACCAATAGAAACATGGTAGACAGACTTTCAGTACAAATGCAGGGCAATTTAATGGATATAATCTCTCCCTCTCTCTCTCTCTCCCTCTCTCTCTCTCTATGTGGTGTGTGTGTGTAAAATTTTAACCCATATCTCATATCTTATACAAAAATTATCTTGAAGTAGTTCAAGGGCCTAAATGTAAAATATAAAATTACACATATTATTTTTTAAAAAAAAGAAAACAAGAGAATTTCCATGATTTGGGGTTAGGAAAACTATTCTTACATAAGATATGATGAACCTGATCTACAAGAAAAAAACCAATCAACCATGCTTCACCAGAGCTGAATTTTTCTCTATAAAAGGTAGCAAAGAGAATCAGACCACCTACAGACAACGCCTGTGCATCACAAATCCAGAATTCCTATATCTTTAATTTAAAAAGAATTCTCAGAACCACCAATTAGAAAATCCATTTTTAAACAAACCAATAAAGATTTGAGCAGATATTTCAGTAAAAATGTACATGTCATATAAGCCCATGAAAAGATGTTTAACATCTTAAAATGAGAAGCCATCTCGCACATCATAATAGCCCAGAAATAAAAGCAAAAACAAGCAAACCTTTCACAACAGCAGGCTTTAGCAAGAGTCTAACTAGGGCTCCCATACACTGTTGGTGGGGATACAAAATGGCAAAGCCATTCTG
The DNA here is from genome assembly GCF_020740685.1 of Jaculus jaculus. NCBI lineage: Eukaryota > Metazoa > Chordata > Mammalia > Rodentia > Dipodidae > Jaculus > Jaculus jaculus. The sequence goes on along the minus strand of NC_059102.1, from coordinate 336,487,149 downwards.
GAACAAACAGGAAATTTCTTACAAAGTTGAATACACATTTGCCATTTGATCTACAATCCTACTTGCTACATATTCATCCTAGAGGGGAAAAAATATTTTTTTAAAAAATATATATTTTATTTATTTATTTATTTATTTGAGAGAGAGAAAGAGGGAGGGAGAGAGAGAGATAATGGGCACAACAGGGCTTCCAGCCACTGCAAATGAACTCCTGATGCATGTGCCCCCTTGTGCATCTGGCTTATGTGGGTCCTGGAGAACCTAACTGGGATCCATTGGCTTTACATGAAAATGCCTTAACCGATAAGCCATCTCTCCAGCCCAGAAAAAAATCTTTTATTCACCCAAATATCGGTGCTTAGTGCACATTCTATTTACAAGAGTTACCAAAAATGGAAAGCACCCTGAATGCTCTTCCATGGTGAATGAATCAACAAACTTTAAGGTAATAAAATACTTCTTGGTGATAAAAAGAAGTGAATTATCGACACACACATGAACCACAAATGTCTCATCCAAGTGAAAGAAACCAGACACAAAGGATTGTTGGCCATGTGGTTTCATGAATATGACATTCTGGAAAAAGCAAGAACAAAGAAAAAAAACAGATAAGTAGGCCCGGGGGACAGATGTAGGAGATTGATCACAGGATAGAATATTTTTGGGTGAAGAATCTGTTCTATATCTAGATTGTGGTTGGGGTTACAACTCTAAATATCAAAGCATATAGTGACCTGAATTTATGAAAATGACATAAGGAAATACATCATTTTGTAAGTGAACTTAAAATGACTAATAAAAGTATTCCAACAAATATATACATATATATATATACATATATATACGTATACATACATATATATTTATATGTATGTATACGTATATATATGTATATATGTATGTATGTATATCACACCCCAAAGAACAGGGAACTTATATCTTTTTGCAATAAGTAGGCTTTACAAGCATACAGGAAAAGAAATAACGATGTATCGTTTAGTCTTTCACTATTTAGACCTCGAAAAAGTTGCTGGATGGCTTTCTACATTAGTACTCAATTCACCTTGGCCTCGAGGATTTCAAAAGCACAAAAATAGCATAATGGGAGCTGCAAACACTTAGATCCTGTGCTGTCTCGTGACCCTCAACCACAGTTCCATCAGCTCTGCTACACTTGCCTAAGCTCGGAGTTGGCTTGTCTCACGAGAGGGAGAAATGGCAAGGACAGCACACTCAGAGATGAGCACAGAGAAAGACTTCTCCAAGGTCCATTCCATGAAGTGCAGAGTGCCCCCACCCCCTCTAGCCCAGGACTTCTTTTAAGAAAAAGAGTGCCGCCCACTGAAAGCACTGCACAGGATATATTAAGTTCAGCCTGTAAATGGAAAGAGAATTAGGAACTGAAATACAAGGATATAGATGGTGCAAAGCAACTAGCAGGAAACTGTCAAGCTATCCATTTCTCAATCCCTTCATAAGAGCTGTTGGGGTCCCTAATGTTGTACGGTTTTCTGTTTTACTCTTGCATCTGTAAACTGTGCTGCCCACAGTCCAGAACCTTCAGCCACTCTGAGGAAGGCATCTGATTTAGTAGTATGAAATCCTCAGGGCTATACATGATCTTTGAAGTCTGTGGTCCATAAGAGGTGGTTTATCAGCCAGTGCGGAGCTATGGCACGGAGCCTTCACTGATGCCACTCTGGTTCCATATTTGAATCCTTACTTCGCACTTCTCATCTTCATATCATGGCAGCAGCCAGGGAAGATGGCACAGTAGAGCCTTTGACTATCTTGAAACAAGAAACTTACATGAAGAGATATGAACACCTTTAAGTCTCCTCCGCCGTACATCTCCTCTCCTCGGGAGACTGGACACAGAGAGCTCCAGACATGCAGGCATTGGTGTGCAGCTGACAGGCTGAAGCCTGATACGCTGTTTCTTCTTGATGCCTGACTGGCTGGGCCTCTGTGGATGGTACAACGCTGCTTAAGTGTCAACTAGTGCTCAAGTTTAAGACCCTATTAATGTGTGAGCAGAGTGGATGAATCATGTGTTCCTGGATGGAAATCAGAGATAATGATGAAGGCATTAAACAAATTATACACAAATTATGCAAGGCTTCATTTCTTTATCCTCAGCCATCTGATGAGACAATTATTTCCAATTTCAGGGATTGTTATTCCCACTATGCAGGAGACTGAGTGAATATAATTTCTGTTTCCACTACAGAGGTGAGAAAAAAATGAACTCATAAATGTGGAAATGTTTAGAAAAAAATGATACTACATAGATGCAAGATAATATTTTTGGCATGTGTGCAGTGCACTGAGTGTATGTTGCAGCATGCATGTGTGTGTAAACAGGTGCCTGTGCCCATGTGCATGCATGTGGAAGCCAGAGCTGAACATGGGTGTCCTTCTCTGTCATTCTCACACTTTGTGATTCTCACTGAATCCAGAGCGGGAGTTTTCAGTCAGACTGGCTGAGCTGAAAGCCTCAGCCATTCTCCTGGGTTTCCATTCCCTGTAGGTCTGAGAGTCAGGCATGCCTGGCCATGCACAGCTGTTTACATGGGTGCAGGGGACTGAACTCAAATCATTTCAGGTCCTCATGCTTGCATGGAAAGTGCTCGTAACCAGGGAGCCATCTCGCCAACCCTAAGATAATATTTTTAATAGACACTGCTGATACTCTCAAATGCCAGCAGAAGATCCCATGGATAGGTAATTTTCTACTGTGATGGAGAGTGTGAGCAGTAGCGTAGGAACGGTGGTTCCGCCCTGGTGCATTGCATGTGTGATGGAACAAACAGATACAGCAAGTTAAATCATCAAGATACACCATCCACAGAAAGCTTTGGTTTTTGCAGGCACACCACAGAAAGATGTCATAGAAAACATTTTGATGATGAAGACTTGCAGTTCTTAAAATTCAGCCACTTCTGCTGCGAATGCCTTTGCTAGGTACAGGGGTCTTTCTGAAATGATTAGTCACAAGTAATAAAAACACAAAATGCAAAGAGAAATGAACTCACATTGGCTAACTGAGCATCTGTACTGCCCTAATAATCAAGACCCATAGAATAGTTAATCAAGTGTATTTAGACTCCTTGGTACATCTGAGCCCCTCACATCACACCTCTTACATCACATTCCTTAATCACACCCCTTCCATCACACCCCAGCACCACATACATCACACTCCTCAGACCATATATCTACTCCGTACATCACACTCCTTACTTCATGCCCTCACAGCAAAATTAAACACATGAAAACCTCTTCAGTACTTTGAATGATGTATCTTAATTTTTATACTCATTGTTTTATGGTTTGGTTTCAACTTTCTAATACAGAGACCTTCTTGGTAGCCCAAGCTATCTTGGAACTTGCTATGTAACACAGGCTGGTCTTAAACTAAAGGCCATCCTCCTGCCTCAGCCTTTCAATTTCTGGAACTACAAACTTGAATCAGCACGCCTATCTTACTCTTTCTTTCATTATATTTTTAACTTTGTTTTATAATTCTATTGCCTTATCATTCCAGTGTGAATAGATTAGGTATTGCTATCCATCTTTAAATAATATTTAGTATAGGTCGCCATTTTGTATGAATGGTTGACCCCCACATGCTGGCTGATTCTTCAGAATAAATGCTCTTTGTTTTTACATAAAAAACAAAAATAATAATAATAATAATATTTAGTATAATAAAATTTTTGGATTAAATATATGGAATTATTAGAACTTCAATTAAGAGGTCCCTAAAGGCTATGTCTTTAAACATCCTATCACATACTTACTATATGCTAGACAACTATTATAATGATCTCATTTAATATTTATAGTTATAAGAAGAAAGCTTATTAACCCATCCCACATGTGGGGAGCAGGAGATAGCATTTCAACAATTCTCTTGATGTCTTGCTGCAATTGATGAGTACTGGGTCCGAATTCTTCCTCAAACCACCTGCTTTTTCCTTCTTCTTGTCTATGACCTGCTGTATGTGGCAGGGAGCCCTAGTACAACAAATTTTTGGATAGCTCTGGATAAAAATATTTGGATTCCAAATCACTAATTACAAAAAATTAAAATGAACTATAAATAAGCCAAGATATCTTTTGTTATCAGCAACCACATCTTGATCCTATACTTGTTCTTGAGTATATACCTATTTTTCCAGATCATCCTGAATATTGGTGGGTGTCTTTTTTGTTTTTTTTGAGACAGGGTCTCACTACGTAGCCCAGACTGGTCCTGAATCCATGGTCATGGTCCTCCTGCCTCAGTCTCCCATATAGTAATCCCACAGTTATCCTTCTGCGTCTGCTGTTCTCTTGACCCCCATGTAGCCACCTAACATCTTCCTTTCTCTTAAATAAAATACTGCTAGAACTTCTCAAATGTTACATCATTTTTGAATGAGGTCCCAGAATGCTGTCTAACTCTTCCAGATGATTTTAGCCTAAAAAAGTTTCATGCAGATGATATCCACCACTCTTCTAATTCTTAAAAAAAAAATTCCAAGCAATTCCTACAGGCTGTTATTCTTGTGAAAATCTCTGCCTGGAAAAAGTAGCTGCAGAAGACTTGACTAAACTGTGAAAAGGAAAGTTTATGCCATTTTTACATATGATTTTTATACGATATAATTTAAGCTTACCCAAAAACTACATGTAATTATCCCAAAGCATTGTACCTTGGTGATAATTGCTGCTTGGTTACAGCTTCTGTTAGTTCCTACACAAAGGATCCCACCACCACTTCTCAATAGGCGCAGTGAAGTCACACACACAGGATTCTTGTTTCCTACTTGTGGTAGGAGAAAGGCAAGGTCAGTCTACAAGGTCTGTACCAAGTACCAAGTATTCCAGATGATAGGTTGGCACAGTAGAATGGTGCTATGTGGCAATTGAAAGAAGGAGACAGCGTCACTGATAAGTTTTCTGAGGCTGTCCCACTCTGCCACACTTGTCACTGTGGAAATATTCTACTGGACTCCAGGGGTCTTTTCATTCGCTCATTTCTTGGTGTATGTTCATGCTCCTAACACCTGAAAGATGATCTCTCCAGTGGCGGACATGGCCAGCCTCTCAGCCTCTCTGTCCATCCTCAGCAAAGAGGGCTCCTAAAGGGCTAACTCCACATTCTAGTGCTCAAGAGGACACCATAGTAATCAGAAACAAGCTGGTACTGGATGGCTGTTTTATATACTGAATTGCTCCCCAGAGTATATTATGCCCTTCCAAGTAAACAATAAGCCAAATAAACTCATAATTCCAAAAGCAAGAGTAGAGATTAATTAACAATTTGACTTTTGAAGAAATTCCTTGTTGAAAAAAGCAATGCAACATAATTCCAAGAGCACATCATCCTTAGGTGCATGCACGGCAGTCACACCTATGGATAAACGTGAAAAGCAAAGTCCTAATGTAAAATGATGATTGTGCAGCCATCTTTGTCCTATTACTCATCAGCTGAATCCATTCAGCACTCAGAAATACCAGTTAATTAATTAATTAATGCTGCACACTAAAATAGACCTTGCTATCTTTAATATTTGCAGGATAGTGCTTTTGATAAGCTCAACTGACATTTCTAAGGCCACAACAATATTTGTATGTGGTATGAAGTCTTATACAGATACATAATTTTCAAACAAATTAATTGTTTGAAACTATGGAAATAAACTGTGCAAATGCAAAAGGAACCCCAGGTTTAATCCCAAAATTTTCATTTAAGTTATCAAAGTTCCTCTCCCTGCACATTGCCAGCAAGATTCACTAAGGAAATAGTTAAGTGTCTCTCTAACTTATAAACACACATGTGCATCTGTGCATGAGCATCTTGATTAGAGGATGAACCTCATGAAACCAAAGCAAACAGTTAACTTAGCAGCATCCAAAAGCAATGGAGTTCATAGATACATAGGTTGGTCAGTTTTGCACTGCCAGAAGTAACATATCACACAATAACCAACAGCCTGATATAGCACGCCTGTCATGCAAAGCATTCCCAAGCTAATGTGCAATTTATTCCACTGTTGCAAAGTCACGGAGAACACTCCAGAAACTAACCTTCCACAGGAACATGCAGTCAGTTTAATTATGGACTTGTCTATAATGAAAACTCTACCTCAAATACCTGTTTGAAAATCTACTCAGCATGCTCTAGAAGTTTTGAAAACAAATGAAGACATTACTGCAAAGGGACTTACAGTAGAAGTTCCTCTTGGCTCGTGGGTTCATCATTTGGTGGTGTTTTCATCGGGAGTCATCATGCTTTTGATCTTGAACACTGTTCTTCCTCCAAGGTTTCGTGTTTACAATTTCCCAAACAGAGTCACTTGTACCAACAAGCCATCGTCCCATACTGTTTTCCTTTCTGAAAATGTTATCCTGTAGATCGATTTCCTGTCCAAAAACGCTCAAAATGAACAAACGCTGCTCTTTAGTGAGATGGGCTAATCAAACCCTTTTCTTACGGTTTGATCCAGGAAGGAAATTCCTGATTAAAATGAGAAATCATATCCAAGTTGATCCAGAGAACTTGAGAGACAGGCGCTTCTTCCTTGTGAGTGAGGATCTCAAGGCTGCTGGCATCACTCATTCTTGCTTGCTTGTGGCTGGCATACTACTTGAGCCCAAACCATCCATGTGCTGTGTGCTGTTTAAAGACCCTCCCAATTGCCACAGTAACACAATCCCCACTATATTTTCAAATCAGGCTTAGTGTGCTTTGAAGTACATAATGCTTTCCATTCCTAAAAGGACAAAGAGATCTACATTGTCAAAGTTTATTTTTAAGCTCATGTGCTTGCTAAGTGCAGTGGCAAGCAGACTTTCTGTGCCTGGCGTACCAATGCTGGAACCTATTAATACAAACAGAGGAGTCGTTGGCTAGGTTCCATAAAGGCTTTAATTTCTCTTAGTCATTGTATCTAGATTTCACTGATTATGATTATTTTTAATAAGGAATGTAAATGAGTTTCTAAATGAGTTTCTTTGTATCGTATCAGTAGAGAAGTGATATAAGAAAAGCAAAATGTAAGTGGGAGGTTTCAAGTAGCATTTGTTGAGCTAAGAAAACAACTAAAGATAGATGCTCCTGGAAGGAGCTTGAGTGATATTTGGAGACCATAAAATGATGGCAAACTTTAAATAAAGTAGTGGAAGATAAAGAATGAAAGAGAGAGAGAGAAGAGAGGACAGAAAGAAAGGGACATCAAAAGAGAGAGAAAGAGAGAGTGTGTGTGAGAGAGGTGGATGACTATTGGCAGTCATTCCTAACATACTTTCTTATTGTTGGGAAAGCAAATTGCTCTGGTTTGTATAACCCCCTACCAGTCTGCTCAGCCCACCAAAATTAGCCCGCATGTCGTCTAATACCAGACTAAGACTTGTGGAAACACATTATTGCTCTATTAAAGCCGTAACAAAATACAGCTGAGTAGTGAGCATGAGACAGTAGGTGACCCTGGGGTCAAGCAGTCTGTGTTGTGAAGTTTCCAGCCCAAATCCTAAACATCTGGTCCCGATATGGTAATAAATGTGATAATATACATTAAATACCAGCATTAAGTAACTTAATCCTTCCATCTGACTGCAACAATGAACGCTTTTGAATCTTTCTTGCAAGAAAAATGTGCTATTTTTATTCACACTTTAAGTGTCTTTTGTGCACCCGTGTGTGCAAACATGCACACCTACAGTTGCAATACATAAATGATCAGCTGAGCTTTCCAAAAGTAAGAGTGGATTTTCACTAAGCTTCCTCTGCTCTCCATCCTGAACACCTTCTGCTGAAGTGCTTTGAATTATAGGAACTTGGCTAAAGTCGGGGGGAATAGAAGAGGGAATGTGACAAATAATCATGTTGATTGGAGCAGACAGAGCATGAACCCCTGACCTTTGCCTCAGTGCGGGCTCATGATATAATCTGATGAAGTCCCCAGCCACTGGCAAGCTAAGACTAAACAAAATCAGATTATCCTCATCTGTTAGAGCATCATGGGAAAGGTTTCTGCATTTCCATTTCAAATGCTACCATAATATATCAGCCATCAAATAATTCAATGCTGGACTAAGAAGCTCAGATCTCTATAAATTAGCACCTAAGAAAAAGACTGTTGATGGGAAGCACTCACCCCATGGCCACTTGCTGAAATTTTATAATTGCACATGAAGTGTGTGAAAACTTCTGGAACACGAGTCATTCTGACAGTAACAAGTAATTTATTCACACGGGATTGAGAGGTACGGACGAGCCTGGTATTGATGGAGGGCACCGTATGGTACAGAAAGGAAACCACTTTCTATATCTTTATTGTATTTGCAAGCAGAGAGAGTGAGAGAACAGGAATGAATGTGCTAGGGCTCTTTGCCATGCAAATGAACTTCAGATGCAAGTTCTGTTTTGTTCATCTAACCTTTCATGGACAATGGGGAATTGAACCGGGGCCGTCAAGCTTTACAAGCAAGTACTTCAAATGATGCACCATCTCTCCAGCTCCCCAAAAGGGAAATATTTGCATATTGTGTCATGTGGTCCATTTCCACTCATCAAGTATCTTCAATATCATAGGCAATACACTAAGAACATAACTGTGTAGGCTATGCAATAATGTAAATATATGAGAAAGATAAGGAAGTAGTTCAGTGTGTTTGGCAAGATGAAGATGAGTGTTTGGGCTCAGTTTAGTCAACAAGAGGAACTCCTAAGAGGTAAGAAGTGGAAGAATATTTCAGACAATAGGATAGACATGCAATGTTAGAAGAGTAAACTCCAGAGTAGTTTCCATCAGTCCACCAGTTACTAGTGATGTAGGTGAGATGAATATGAACAGGGATTTTTATATGGTTGAGCAAGGGCTGAAGGTTAGATCAAATTATCCAGTGGAATATTAGAATCCAATCAGTTCATTTAAAGAAAATAACATTTTGTTAATTTACAAGTAGGCAGCGAGAGAAAGAGATAATGAGTGTCCTAAGGCCTCTAGTCACTGCAAACAAACTCCAGAGACATGTACCACTTTGTGCATCTGAGTAGCTGTAGTTATAGCTCAGCAGTTAAAGGCACTTGCCTGCAAAGCCTGATAGCCCAAATCCAAGTCCTCAGTACACACATAAAGCCAGATGCACAAAAATGGCACATGCAAGCTGGGCGTGGTGGTGCACGCCTTTAATCCCAGCACTTGGGAGGCAGAGGTAAGAGGATCGCCATGACTTCAAGGCACCCTGAGACTGCATAGTGAATTCCAGGTCAGCCTGGGCTAGAGCGAGACCCTACCTCGAAAAACAAAAATAAAAAAGGCACATGCACCTGGAGTTCATCTGCAGTGGTAAGAGGCTTTCTTTCACTCTCTCATCTTCTTACAAATAAATAAGTAAATAAATAAAACATCTTTTAAAAGAAGAGTAAATGCCAGTTATTCTGAAAATGAAGGGCACTAAACTTGGGAAGGCGACTCAGTCAGTAAAGGTTTTGCCTCACAAGCATGAGAACCTGAGTTTGATCCCTAATAAGTGCATGTAAAATGTCTGTGCGGTCATATGTACCTGATCTCCAGGCTGGGGTGGTAGAGAGAGTAAGATCCTCGGGGCTCACTGCACTCTAGCCAAATTGGTGAGTTCCAGGCCAATGAGAGACACTATCACCAAACAAAAATGGATAGTATTCCTGAGGATGGTATCTGGGGTTGTCTTTTGCCTTTCACCTGTAGGCACACACACAGGCATATGCACACACACACACACATGAACATCCATTAAAAAATACATTGATTGGAGCTGGACAGATGGCTCAGCAGTTAAAGGCGCTTGCCTGCAATGCCTAACAACCCAGGTTTTATTTCTCAGTACCCACATAAAGCCAGATGCACAAAGTGGTGCATGTCTCTGGAGTTTGTTTGCAGTGACTAGAGGCCTTAGGACACTCATTATCTCTTTCTCTCGCTGCCTACTTGTAAATTAACAAAATGTTATTTTCTTTAAATGAACTGATTGGATTCTAATATTCCACTGGATAATTTGATCTAACCTTCAGCCCTTGCTCAACCATATAAAACTCCCTTTTCATATTCATCTTTCCTACATCACTAGTACCTAGAGGACTGATGAGCGGTGAACTGACCACTGCTCTGTCCCTCAGCAAGGGGCAGCTGAGAATATCCTGCCCCAGTGATATTCTGTTCTCTCTCCCAGCAAGAAGTCTTGTTCAAAGACTTGTTTGAACACTAAGAATATTCACAATTTATTCACTCCCTTGTTTCCTCCTGGTGTTCAGTGTCTCATGAGTCAGGTGAATGGCATTTGAAAAAGCTGGCACAGAATAAAAACCCCAAGTGCTCTTTCCTGGTTGGAGCCAGATCCAGACCTTTTCAAAGGCGTGAAAACATGCAGCCACCCTGGTCTGGATTTCTTTTCCTGGGCCACTCTCCTTCCCAGGGCCTGGCCAGCACCACACACAAGTCTTGCAACATGAGCCATCTCCACAGAATTTTGGTTTCTGCCAAAAACAAGAGGGACTGGAAATTTCGTGAGACTGGTTATTCTTAGATTTCTACCCCAGATTCCTAGCTTGTGTGGCTCTGATAAGCATCTGTGATGCATTGCAAGACACTCAGAGATCCACTCATGACCTTCTTTCCACTCCCGGTTCTGCACAGAGAACTCAAGACAGCAAATGCAATGATTAGTTGGAAATATTTTCTGCATGCCAGTCCAAGATCACCTTACCTGGGTAGAAATGGTTTTAGAATGTCATGGAAAACACAAACATTGGACCTGAATGCCCCTCAAAACATGTTCAGTTTTTAGATGAGATATATTTACTTATCCCAAAACCAAAACAACATACCCCAAAGTAACCTTCAATTATTTCCTTTATTTTCTTTCTTTTGCTCCTGAATGACTTCAAAATATTCAAAACTATTCAAAATATTTTAAAGACTTTTTCCCCTGCACGTCCTAGTCCACACAGACCTTTGGGACGCAGAGGAAGTAGGCAGCCCAGCCTGGCTCCCTGGGCCACACAGACCCCTGGAGCCCCCACCACAGTGAGCACAGCGGTTCCTCCTGTGCGGGCAGGCAGGGGAAGGCAGGCCTCCGCACCAGTGAGCAAGGGGGATTCCAGACCACCCTACCTGGGCAAGGAAGGCCTTGGCACCCAGCCCACCCACCTGTCCCACGCAGGAGAAACACAGTCATCTCCCTCTGTTAAATACAAACGGTAATATAACAGTATCATCTACAGCTAAGCACAATCAGAGTGACTGGTAAAAAATGTGAGCACTGTATTCGTTAGTAGAGTGGCCATAGAGGGGAGGTCCCAAAAATAAAAGCCAGAACAAACTACGAAACAGGACTGAAAAAGGGAAGTGAAATTTGGAGTAAATATGAAAAACATAGCAAAGAAAAATAAAGAATATTAGAGATCAACAGATCTCAACCTATTATCATCCTCACACCATAACCACCAAGCAGGGAAAATATCAGAAAAAGAATTGAGAATACTAACTCTAAAAACGATCAATGACCACATAGAAGGCAGGCAGACAACTACGGAGTCCATTCAAAATGCCCCTAAATGACTGACTGCTGCACTCCAAACTCTCTCTGTCTCTAATAAATAAATAATAATAATAATAAATAAATAAATAAAGTGTAAGCATTAAGAGAATAGTGAAAAGGCCTTGTTAATAGGTTGGTATTGTATATATGTAGGTAGAAGAATAGATTAATGGGGGTGAAAAGGCCCAAAGTGAGGTCAGGGGAACAGACTGAGTAAAGGGAAGGTGGAGGGAGGGCTAATCAAAATCTAAGAGGATGCAAATAAATCATATGGAATCGGTCATGGAACACTCAGGAGCCATAGATCGTTGTTAGAAAATTTTCAGTGCCAGGGATGGGATACCTCCAGTGAGTTGTTGGCCAGGGAGGTCCCTGATGCCCCCAAAACATTATAGGCCATTGCTGAGGCCCTTGGTTTCCCACCAGGAATAGATGGTAAGACCCTGTTGCTGAAGACTCCACATACTTGGGCTGCAAGGCCACTGAGAAATCCTGCTGGAACTGAGCTGATAACCTCTTCCATGTAGACCAGCTGACAGAAAGCTGGAAGAAGCCATTCTACATGACATGTACTTCAATTGGAGAAAGAGATACCACCAGTGAAGATACTCAACAGTGGACACTGCAAGACTTATAATTGGCCGGCCAGGCCAAATGAGCCAACGGGTGCAATAGTGTCATGTCTGTCAAGGTGGAAACCAACTGCCCTCCAATTGGACTGGAGGCCTGCTCCATGGGGGGGGAATATATCCCTGATACTTAAAACTTAAAACAGGGGTAGTCATGAGCCCTGGGTGTGTAACATCTGCTGATGTCTGGAAAAATGTATATACTATGCTTATCAAACTGCCCAGTAAGCACTTCTCTTAATATTCATACACTTATATTAATGCTACTCTCACTTTGGGTAGAGAATCCTCTCTTTTCAGATGGCAGTGACCTTGGGACGACTCAGAAGGTAACATAGTGCTAGAAAGAAGTGCCTGGATTACTGAGTAACATCTTGATCACACCTTCCCAGGCTCAGGGTCTAATGCAGAAGAGGTGGTAGAAAGAAGGTAAGAGCCAAAGGAAGGGTAGGACTCCTTACAACATCCTCCTCCAGACACAAAATGGCCTGGATATCCATGACCTCATAGTGCCTGACACTACCTACACAAGACCATCATAAGAGGAGGAAAAGATCATGACATCAAAATAAAAGAGAGACTGATTGAGATGGGGAGAGGATATGATGGAGAATGGAATTTCAAAGGGAAAAGTGTGGGGGGAGGGTATTACCATGGGATACTTATAATAATCATAGAAAATGTTAATAAAAATTGAGAAAAAGGGCTGGAGAGATGGCTTAGTGGTTAAGCGCCTGCCTGTGAAGCCTAAGGACCCCGGTTCGAAGCTCAGTTCCCCAGGTCCCACGTTAGCCAGATGCACAAGGGGGCGCATGCGTCTGGAGTTCGTTTGCAGAGGCTGGAAGCCCTGGCGCGCCCATTCTCTCTCTCTCCCTCTATCTGTCTTTCTCTCTGTGTCTGTCGCTCTGAAATAAAGAAATAAAAAATTTAAAAAAAATTGAGAAAAAAATATGCTAGGACCTCCAAAGGGAAAGAAAATATAAAAAAATAATAATAATAATACTGGAAAAGAAGGTCCAAAATATGAAGGACACATTCAACAAGGAAATTTAAATGTGAAAGGGAATCACACAGGCATTCTAGAAATGAAAGAGAGAATTGCTCAATGCACACAACAGAGAGCATCACCAATGGCAAGACCATGCAGAAGATTTAACTTCAGAGATGGAGGACAGCCCAGGCAGTAATTAACACAGAGACATATAAAGGAAAAAGTGAAGGAACATGAACACTAGTTCTAAGATGTCTGAGATACATTAAGAGTACAAACATTAGAATTCACAGGGCAGTAGAAGGAGCTGAGACAACATGTAGAGAAATTCAAGGGGTATTCAATGAAATCATAGCAGAAAAGTTCCCAAACTCAGAGAGAAGTCAATAGAGGAAGCTTCAACGCCCCAAATATACACAACCAGAGGAGAACACCCCCACAGCACAAAAAAAAAAAAACCTCAAAAAGTCAATCATACATAAACCGGGCATGGTGGCATATGCCTTTAATCCCAGTACTCGAGAGGCAGAGGTAGGAGAATCACCATTAATTCGAGGCCATCCTGAGACTACATAGTGAATTCCAGGTCAGCCTGAGCTAGAGTGAGACCCTACCTCGAAAAAAAAAAAAAAGTCAAACATGCATGACCAGAGGAGAACCTCTCCATAGGACAAGAATAGACAAAAACATAATAAAGTAGAGAAATGATACTAAAAGTTTAGGTAAAATTTCCCAACTTACATAGTTAGCCAACAACATCAGAATAACTTCGGGTCTTTTCTAAGTAACCCTAAAAGATAGAAAAGCAGGGAATGATATATTTCAGGACCTTAAAGTAAGCAACTTCCAACCAAGTGTGCTAGACTCAGCAAAATCATCTTTTAAAATTAAGAAATAAATAAAAAATTTTGCAAACACACACACATGGGTTAAGGCAATTCACAGCAACAAATCCAGCACTGCAGAGAAATCTTAAAGGATTACCATATCGAAAGGAAAAGATTAACAATCTCACCCTTCTGAGCATGTGCAAGTGTGCCCACCAAGAAAGGAACAGAGGAACGAAAGAACACTGGAAATGAAAGGCTCATATGTACCACAGCAGCACACTTCCAAAACCAACAACCCAGCCAGTCAAACCTTCACCCAGCAAGATCATGGGAAAGCCCTTCTTTCTCCATCATATCTGTAAATGTAAATGGCCTCAGTGCACCAGTACAAAAGACTGACCAGGCCAGTGAAAGCAGAAGACAAGTAGGCATGGCTATTCCTATATCTGTCTGATAAAGTAGACTTCAAGCCGAAGCCAATCAGAAGAAACCAAGAGATGCACTATATATTAACAACGGAAACAATTCATCAAGAGGATATAACAATTATAAACATTCATACCTCAAAATATTGGGGCTCCCAACTTCATAAAACAAATATTAAAAGTTACATAGGTCCAAACCCAGTAATAGTAGGAGACTTCAATATGACATTCATATATTTGCATCTTCCAAATTAAAAATCAACAAAGATACTTCAGAGCTAAATTATGCCACAAACTAGCTGGATTAAATAAGTACCTACCAAATATTCCACCCAAGTGATAAGTAATGCACATTCTTCTCAGCAGCACACAGAGGCTTCTCCAAAGGTGGAAACATCATAGGCCACAAAACAACCCTTGACAAATGCAAAACTATGAGATAATCCCTTTTATTGTATCAGATTACAGTAGCATACAACTAGAAATCAACAGCAAGAGAAACTTCAGCAACTATACAAATATTTGGAGACTGAAAAATCCATTTTTGAATCAATAGTTAGCCATTGAAGAAATTAGTAAATAAATTGAAACTTTTCTAGACATGAATGGAAATGACAAAACAACCTACTAGGGCCTCAGGAATACAGTCATGGTGGGCCTAAGAGGAAGCTTTATAGCCACAAGTACACATATTAATTCTAATAGCGCAACTTAAGGTACTACAAAAACAAGATGCAAGTCCCAAACCCAGTAGATGAACAAACTAAGATTGGGGTGAAATTACTTAAATAGAGATTAAAAGTACAATATGCAACATCAACCAATTAAAGGGTTAACTGTTTGAAAAAGTTAACAAGATTGACAACCCCTTACCCACACTAACCAGAAGAAAGAAGAATCGCTCGGGGCAACGTGGTTTCTGTGTGTGTGCTACCATTTGCCCGGGCTACCTGACTGACCAGCCCCTGGGTGACCCAATCCATGTTCTCCTGAGCTACAGAGTGAACAGGCCGCTGTGGGAGCCGGCCTCTTACCCCTGGCTCCCAGCGTCTGGCTCTTGGTTCCCCAACCCCTGGCTCCCCTGTGCTGAAGAGCACATGCAAATGGCAATCTTCAATAAATGGATGGATCCCTAGACACACACCCTGCACCAAAACTAAACTCGGAGCACATTAATCCCCTAAACAAACATCACATTCATCAAGATTGAAAAGGTAATCAAAAACCTTCCCAAAAAGAAAAGTTCAGGAACAGATGGCTTCTCAGCTGAATTCTATCAAACCTTCAATTTCTGGTGTTTTCTCTATAATTTCACTGGGGGTTTCCATTGTGGGACTAGGCTTCCTTGGGGGAAATATCTCAGTTTTCTGATTTTCATTGCTTTTTTGCATATTGCTCTACCCATCTCAGGGTAAAAGTCTTATTTTGTTGAGGGGGAAGCAAGTAGTTGTCCTTGTAGGATCTTCAGTGAGGGCTGTTTAAATGTGAACTGGGTTGGAAGAGAATGGAGTTATAAGCACGCACGCACTGACTGCGGAGATTACAAGCACATCAAGCTAGATACCATCGCTGGATGAATGGATAACGATGCTGTGATACACATACACAATGGAATTCCACTCAGCAGTGAGAAGAAATGATATAATGAAGTTTGTAGGGAAACGGATGGATTTAGAACAACTCATGCTCAGCAAAGACATACAAACACAGAAAGACAAACACCATGTGCTCTCACTCATCAGTGATTCCTAGCCTGGATCAGTTTGAGTTGCTGGCAAACCAGCTTGGCCCAGACAATGGGGATGGAAGGATTTGGAGAGGAGGGTAGGCGGAAGTAAACACAAAACTAAACCCCAAATGTACTGATATCACAGAAACCTTTCCTCTTGAAGGTAGACTAAAAGATATAACCTTCAACAGGAGTATAGGGGGAGCACCTGAAAAGAAGGGTCCCGGAGAGGGAAGAATGAAGCCTAACCTTAAAAAATGTTTGGCTCTGACCTGTAACTCACAATACCAGAAATAGGTGCTACCCACACTGAGCTGTTCATCAGAGAGACCTATGAGGTCCTCAGAACAAGATGGGCTTCTGTCAAAGCACTTCCTTACTTGCCTCAGGTAAAAGTTAAGACCCTATTGCTGAGGAGACCATATGCTGCCAACACAGAACATGGAGAAACCCAGCTGGAACCAAGAAGAGAGCCAGTCCCCAGATGGTTAGCCCATCTAGTGCTGGAAAGCGCTACATGAGCTACTGGGGGAAAGTGACCAACAGTGGTGTGAGCAAGCAGGGGGGCTCAGAAGCAGCCAGCCTGACAGGAAGTACACGCCAGTGCAGTGGTGGCCCACAGCCTTGGTGGGGAACTGGCGGCCTTCTGATTGGCTGAGATTAGCTCAGTGGAAAGGAATCCATATCTGGAACTGGGAATCATGTCACAAATCCTGTGCGGACAAAGATTATGCTCTCTAATGTCAAGCTAGTCTTTGGCTAAAATAGGGGCTAAATCCATCAAACTCTCCCTAAATTAATAACACTTATCCTATTTAACCCATGATGACTTCACTCTGCATTGTAGAATGTGTTTGTCTTTTTCAGAATGCAGTGAGACATGAGGAGATAAACTACCCCTCACATCTCAGCCAAGGCACAGGCAAAACCAGAGAGGAAGTGGGGAGACAAGCAAGAGCGCTGCTTCCATGTTGACCCTGACAATCAAGAGGGTGAAGGATACATGCTGAGGATACTCAACACATACCAAAGCAGAAAGCCAGAGGCTACCGCGAGTTCATCACTGAAGCAGACTTGAAACACACCCACTAAGGCTCAGGGAATTTTTCAGAAGAGGGGGACAGAAAGATTGAGAGAGCCACAGGTTGGGGTGTCATGCCCACAGACATTGCCTCCCTTCAGTAACTGTCTTCTGCTCCTACCACACATCATGCACAAACCCATGGGGAATGCCAGAAACTCCACTGAGGAGGCGCTCAGCAGAATGGGGGCAGGGAGGAGGGCAAAGGTGGTGCCAACACAGGACATATCCCTACAAAGTATGCATAGATTAGTAGTATGTTCTGTTTTTTTTTTAAAAAGTCTCTCCACAAAGATAAGCTCAGGTCCGGAGGGATACACTGTTGAATTCCAAGAAACTTTTATGGATGATCCAATACCAACACCTCCCAAACTGTTGTACAGAATATAAAGGGAAAGATTATGACCAAACTCATTCTATGAAGCCAGTATTATCCTGATATCAAAACCAATAAAGACACACACACAGAAAATTTTACAGACCAATTCCCCTCATGAATATAGATGCAAATATTCTCAAAAAATATTTACAAACAGAATGCAACAATGAATTTAAAGCTCTATCCATCATGACCAAGTAGGTTTCATGTAGAGATACAAGCTTGGTTCAACCCATCAATAAACATAATGGCTATATTTCCAAAAGTGATCTACAAATCCCATGTAATAATTTACCAAATAAACAAACTGAAGGGAAGAAATTATATGATCATCACTATCAATGCAGAGAAAGCATTTGGCTATGTTTACTGATGAACATTCTGAAAAAATAGGAATAGACAGAACAACAGAACATATCTCAAAATGATAAAGGCTGCATATGACAAACCCACAACTAACATTATTCTGAACCTGGAACATTAGAAAAGTTCCACTGCTCTGTTACTCAGTATAGTTCCCAAAGACTTAGCTAGTGCAATAGAGGCCATAATAGGGATAAAAATCAGAAAGGAAAAAAATAAAAATAAAAATAAAAGTATCCCTATAAGTACATGACATGCTTTTATATTTCAGTGACCTTATAGATTCTACCAGAAAATTCTTAGACTTAATACACTTTCAGCCAAGTTAAAGGATATAAAATCAATACAGAAAAATCAGTAGCATTCAGATATTCCAACAACGAACTTGCTGAGGAAGAAATTAGCAAAAACATCTTATTAATCATAGATCCCAAAAAATAAACTGCTTAGGAATAAGCCTTATAAAGAATGTAAAAGCTTCTAAATAAAAACATTAAGAAACCTGAAATAGAAAAGAAAGAATATCCCAGACAATGAAGGGATCTTCCATTTTCCTTGATTGGTAAAATCAATATTATGAAAATGGCTATATTAGCAAAAGAAATATATAGATTCAATATAATTCCAATCGTAATTTTCAACAAAGGCCTCAAAAACATATAGCCTATTCAACAGATGTTGCTAGAAAGATTGGATATCCACCTCAAAAAGAATGAAGTTAGATCTGCACCTCCCACCCTGTACAAAGATCAAATCAGAATGTACCAAAGGACTAGAGAGGTGCCTTAGTGGTTAAGGTGCTTGCTTACCAAGCCTAAGGACTCATGTTCTACTCTCCAGATCCCATGTAAGTCAGATGCACAAAGTGACACAAGCATGCAAGTTTGCACATGCACACTAGGTGGCACACATGTCTGGAAACTGATAACAGTGGCTGAAGGCCTTGGCATGCTAATTTCTCTCTCTCTTTCTCTCTCTACCCCTCCATCCCCCCATCACTTAGAAAAAAAGGCCAGTCTATTGGGCTTGCCTCAAAAAAATGAATCAAAGAATTGTATGTACAAAGCCAAAGAACAGAAAACAGTAGATAAAAATGAAGGCAATTCACCAGAACTTACAGGTGTAGGCAAGAACTTTTTAGGATGATTCTAGTAGTAGAGGAAATAATCTGACAAATCAGCAAAAAGGACAACATGAAACTAAAAGGTTTCTTTGCTGCAGAGAAAACTGCCAGCAGAGCAAATGGGAACCCTACAGAGTAGGAGATTGTTGCCAGCTGTTCCTCAGACAAAACTGCCAAAGCCACTGCCCACACGTGTGAGCGCACACAGATGTGCATGTACGTCAGGTAATAAATGGGCTGATGGATTGATCAGGCAATTATCAAGAGAAGAAATACAAATGACAAACAGATTATTTTTAATGTTGTGGCTGAAGAAATGGCTCAGTCGTTGGAGGTACTTGCTTGCATAGCCTGACAACCTGGATTCAGTTCCCCAGTACCCATAAAACATCAGATTCATAAGGTGGCGCTGCATCTGTAACCTGTTTGTAGACACTAGAGGCCCTGGCATGCCCAAACTCTTCCTCTCTCTCCCTCTCTCTCCTTCTCTCTCTCTCTCTCTCTCTCTCTCTCTCTCTCTCTCTCTCTCTCTCTCTCTCTCTGTCAATAGTCTGTTTAACAGTCTAACAATGGTTCATCAGGGAAGTGCAAAGTAAGAACACTTTGACATTTCATGTCAAAATGAAGTCAGAATGGCTATCATCAAGAAAACTAATGACAGCAAATGCTGTAGGAAGAGAAGCCTTATTCGCTGTTGGTAGGAATAGAAACCAGTACAGCCACTATGTAAATCAATGTGGAAGATAGTTTTAAAACCTGAAAACTGGACTACCACAGGACCCAGCTCTACCACTTCTGGGCATATTGACCCCAGGGACTCTGGTCTTACCACAGAGATACTTGCACATCCACAGTCACCACTGCTCTGGTCACAATAGCTAGGAAATGGAACTGACCTAACGTGAGGCCCCCGAGCCCAGAAGAAAAAATCCTCATGTTCTTTCTCATATGTGGATCCGAACTGCTAAGGTTTGTATGTAGATGATGGGATGTGAGACTGGGCACGGGCTGCAAGTACAGAAAGGAGACCATGAGAGGAGAAAAGAAGAAAACAGGTAACGTACAGCATGAAAGCAGAGAGGAGGATAAATTTGGGAGGGAGCACACAAGGCAGAAAGGGATAAAATTTGTTTGAAAACACCAGAGTGCAATCTACTTATTTGTATGTTAGCAAAATTTTAAAGAAGATGTTTGGCATAGTGTTTAGTTTGTAACTACTCAAGCTTTTTCAAGGGGTTCATTTCTCACAAGAAAAGTATAACATGAATACAACTAAAAATATCATGAATAGGGGCCCTGAATCAGTTCACACTTTTAGGTGGTACCCTACTCTAAAACTCGGTAGCCTAAAGCAACAGGTATTCATAGTTGTTCACTATATGGGTCAGCATGGCAGCCCTGGCTCATCAGAGCTCACTGTAGCATGTTGGGTAGGTGACTGATGATCTGAGATGGATTCATTAATGTGTCATTAGTAGATGACAGGCTATCCAAGATAGCTTCAACTGGGACAATTAAGGTGTTCTTTTGTCTCTCCCTTGTACATGTCTTTCCTAGAGGCAAGCTCAGGTGTGTTCACAACTGAGCTTGATGATTATTTCCAGGTAGCCCTTGGTGACAGAGGAATTGGGGCTGAAGAAGTACATATTAAAGCCTCTGTTAGAGCCAACTTTGTAAAGTCACCTTGGCCTGAATAGACACAAAGTCCAGCTGAGAGCTAATTAAGTACTAAAGGAAGAAGGAGGTATCCATGCAACTTACCACAAGCACAGTTAGAATGTTTAGTTGCTTAGGTGGGCCTCAGGTGCCTGAGACAAGAATTAGCTTTCAGGGCTGGAGAGATGGCTTTGCAGTTAAGCGCTTGCCTGTGAAGCCTAAGGACCCCGGTTCAAGGCTCGGTTCCCCAGGTCCCACGTTAGCCAGATGCACAAAGGGGTGCATGCATCTGGAGTTTGTTTGCAGAGGCTGGAAGGCCTGGCGCGCCCATTCTCTCTCTCTCTCCCTCTATCTGTCTTTATCTCTGTGTCTGTCGCTCTCAAATAAATAAATAAATAAAATGAACAAAAAAAATATTTAAAAAAAGAATTAGCTTTCAGTCATAAGGCAGAAGAATAAAGACAATTGCCAAATGAGTGGGTAGGAAAGGTTTTGGAATAGCACAGGCAAAACACCAAATGCAGTACCTCTGTCAGAGGCTGAGGTAAAGGTATGGCCAGAGCCTGAATTGTGGAACACATACTGAGAGACAAATAAATGCACCAAGCTGGGAGGCACCAAAACTCTAGCGATTATACCCGGATGCTAAATGCTGAAAGGCTGAGCAATATGTCTCTGGAACAATTTAAATAAGGATGATGATGTGGGTGGGCAAGCACCACAAAATCAATGCTCTGGGAGACACTAGGGATTGAAAGTGATTAGCATGGAGATAAGAATGGTGGGAACAAGGTCACAGGAGAGAATCATGTGAAGCAGGCTGCTGCTCCCCTCCAGCCAGGGGCTCACTTCAGGGATTAAACACTTTATGTGGCCAAGTCTGAACGTTTTTTTAAAGAAGGCTGAAATTTTATGTAATATTCATGATTTTAAAAACACTTTGAAAACCATCTGCAGGAAGGAAAAACTCACCCACAGGCAGCGAGCTAGTCCATCTCAGTGCAGGTCACCAGGGTGACCTTCATCTGGCCTAAATAAACACTCTAATTTTCTTCAACAATTATTGAAAACCTCCGACAAATAGACAACATACCGTGATTATAATCCCCTACCCGTACCTTCCCTTTGCATCCCAAATCTTCCCTCCACTGAATCCCTTCCTTCCAATGAGTCTCTATTCTATTTTGATGCCATCATTTTTTCCACTTATTATGCAATTCTAATTTAGGTAGTATCAGCCACGAAGAGGTCATGAATACCAATAGACACTTTGTGCCAGAAAGACAGTATTGTAAGCACTCTCCCCTTCCTTCAAGTCTTACATTATTGCCACCACATCTTCTGCAATGGGCCCTGAGCCTTGAATGGTGTGATAGAAATGTCTCACTTATCCTGAACATTCTATTATCACTTCTTCTCAGCACTTTGGAGAATCTTGAGACTCTCTAGATACTTGAGTTTAGGACCTGTCATCGTCAGCTTCATGTTGCTGGGAAGAATCTCCAGACCAAGGAAGGTTATGGGAGGAAAGGAATTTATCTGAAGCTTGTCCAAGGGAACTTCCACAGTGGCAGAAGTAGCTGGCCTGCTTTTACAGATCCATGCAAAGATTTAAAAAAAAAAAAAAAAAAACAGAAGCACATACAAGCACAATCTAGAAACCCCAGGCAAAGCTCAAGCAATCATTAGCTGGAAATTCCAGATCTATCCTCAAACACCTAAGGTCTGGACTTAGAATCCACCCACAGTGACACCAAGTTACAATAAGACTACTGAATAAAACTACTGAATCTATTGGGGGACTTATATTCAAGCAAACACATTTCACCCTTGGTCACCAATAAATTCATAATCATCTCACATTGTAAACTGAGTTCAGTCCAAGTTCAAAGGACCCCACAGTCTTTACCAACTTAAGGTAGTTTTAAAGTTCCAAGTCAAATCTTAGATTTTAGAATGTCTCTTAGCTGTGAGTCCTTTAAAATCAAAACAAGTTATATAGCATCAACAAAAACAGGCACAGAGAAAGCACTTTCAACTGCTATAAGGCATATCAAGGAGAGACTTGAACAATGCAAACCCAACAACCATCAAGCAAACATCAAGCATATGTGACTCAAGTCCAATATTATAACCAGTGACTGACAATCTCCAGATTTTCCAATTCTGCCCCTCCAGCTAGGCTGAATAACTAGGGTAAAACTTCCATCCCAGGCCAACAGTGTTCCATGGTAGCCCTTGCATAGTCCTTGTATATCAAAATATCTTTGGGTCTCCATGCAAATTATGGTCCATCTTCCAATGGCTTTGCTACCTCCTTATCAGGGCCATCACACCTGCCTCATGCCATGTCTCAGCAGTGGCTCCTGGAACCGTGTGCACTTCATGACCCACTCCAGGCATTTTTCATGCTTCCCAAAGCAATATCTGGTGTTCAGGACATAGCCATATTATTAATTCAAGGACAAGATAAATCAGTGACTTTGAAGAACAAGTTCCTTCCTTACAAAAGAGATCATGTTTTGATAATTCAGTGTTTCCTGGGTGGAATCACCTTGGGCATTCTTTTTTTTTTTAAATTTTTATTTATTTATTTGAGAGTGACAGACACAGAGAGAAAGACAGATAGAGAGAGAGAGAGAGAGAGAGAATGGGCACGCCAGGGCTTCCGGCCTCTGCAAACGAACTCCAGACGCGTGTGCCCCCTTGTGCATCTGGCTAACGTGGGACCTGGGGAACCGAGCCTCGAACCGGGGTCCTTAGGTTTCACAGGCAAGCACTTAACCGCTAAGCCATCTCTCCAGCCCACCTTGGGCATTCTTTGTATTGCTTCAGTGTTGGGCCATCTTCATTCTAAATGCTAACGTACTTGACAAAAGCAGCATCAGCAACCAGTCTCAGTGCCAGAAACCTTAAACTTGCTTGAATTTTACAAACTTTAAATCTATTTTATTTCAGTTATTTGAGAGAGAGAAAAAGGGTGACAGAGACAGAGAGATACAGAGAATGGACAAACCAGGGCCTCAGCCACTATAAACTCTAGATGCATATGCCACCTTGTGCATCTGGCTTACAAGAGTTGTGAAGATTCAAACTTGTGTCCTTTGGCTACAGGCAAATGCCTTAACCACTAAACAATCTCCCTGGCCCAACTTTAAACTATAAATTTCTTAGTTCCATATTTTTAGCCAAGCACATCAGCCCATTACAAATTTAACCTTGATCAAACTCTCTGGGCATGGGCAGCAGAATGCAGCCAGCCCTTATGCCAGTATCCCAGTTCCAACAAAGTTTTCTGCAGTCTTTCCTTCCCCTTAGAAAGTTCATAAGGCAAACCTCCAAACACAATTCTGTCTGCACTTAGCATTTTCAAATTCTCATAAGAATAGCCCTAATACTTGCATTACCACTCCAGAAGGCATCTTCAGTTGCAAGCACCAAGTTTCCCATTCCTCCAGCATACAAGTACCAAAAGACCAAAATCCACATAGTCAGATTCATCTCAACAACTCTACCCAACTTCTCAGTACCAATTCTGTCACAGATTGTTTCACATTGCTGGGATAAACCTCCAGACCAGACACAGGCATGGGATGAAGGGAATTCATTTGAAGCTCACAGGTACAGAAGAAGTTCCATGATGACAGATGAAGAAGGCCTGTTTTCATAGGTCCACACATAGAGAAAAAAGAAACAAAAAACACTACCAGCACAAGCAAGAAAACTTCAGAAGTCACGGCAGAGCTCGTGCACTCTGCATACCTTTAAGTGGAAATTCCAGATCCCCCCCCCAAACACCCACAGTGATACCAAGTTACAAGCGTGAATAAAACTCCTGAATCTACTGGGGGACATCCATTCAAACTGCAACAGGGCCTTTATTAATGAAATAAAATATCTGAAATTAGATTATATCCAGTTAGCACCAAAATTATTGAATTATTCAAAAATACCAGACAAATAAATAAAGTGTTCCTAGAAAAATTTTTACGTGAGTGCCTGTGCATATGCGTGTGTGTATGTGCAGTCATATACGGATGCATGTTTGTGCGTTTAGATGCACATGTGTGCACATGCATACATGTGTGTGCATGCATACACACATGTGGAGGCCAGAAGACAGCCTCAAGAATAATTTCTTACATGTTTTTTCGAGACAGCGTTTCTCTTTGGTTAGGAGTTTTCCAACCCAGGCTACACTGGTAGGCCAGTGAACCCCAGAGTTCTTCCTGGTGCCACCTCCTCAGCAAAGGGAGAGTCTCCACCATAACTAGCTTTATGACCGGATTCTGGGAGTCAAGCTCATGTCCTCATGCTTTTAAGGTGAGCATTTTAACAACTGAGCCATCTCCACAGGCCCCTGCTAAAAATATTTTATCAGCCAGGGAACCTTTAGGGGGTGGGTGGGTGGGTGGTGGTTTCAGACAGGATATAACTTCTTCTACCATTATGGAACTTACCCTGGATCTGTAAGCCCCAAATAAAGTTCCTTCCTCCAAAAACTATGCCTGGTTTTTGAAATTCGTCCCAGCAGCATGAGGACATCTGCTACATAATTGGTACTGAGGAGTTGGGTAGAGTTACTGGGATGAATTTGACCATGTGAATTTTGGTCTCTCAAAACTTTTGTGCTTGAGGAATAGGAAACTTGATGCTGCAACTGAAGATGCCTTCCAGAGTGGTAAGCAAAGTATTAGGGCTATTCTTATGAGAGTTTGAAAATGCTAAGTGCAGACAGAATTGTATTGGGAGGTATGGCTGGTGCACTTTCAAAGGGGAAGGAAAGACTGCAGTAAACCTTTTTGGGAACTGTGCTACTAGAATAAAGGCTGGCAATGTTCTGATAATCATGCCCAGAGAGTTTGATCAGGGCAAAATTTGTAATGGACTGATTTGTTTGACTAAAGATACGGGACTGAGAGATTTAAGACTTTAAAATCGGGAAAACTCAAGCAAGTTTAAGATTACTGGCACAGAGTCTGCTTGTTGAAGCGGCTACTGTCAAACATATTAGCAGTCTTGAGGAAGATGGCCCAACTTCTTTACCTTAAAACAACGGAAAGAATGCCTGAGATGATCCCACCCCAGGAAGACTGAATTGTAAGAATGCAAACTCTTTTGAGAGGAGATATCGGTAAGGAAGAGCCTGATCTTCAAAGTCACTGATTTATTTTGCCCCTGAATTAATAATATGGCTGTGTCCTGCACACTGGGTACTGCTTTGGGAAGCATGAAAAATGCATGGAGTGAGTCATGAAGTGCACTTGGTTCCAGGAACCACTGCTGAGATTCAGCATATAAGCAGGAAATGATGACCCTGATGGAGAAGATGGTGAAGTCATTGGAAGATGGACCATGATTTGCATGGAGACCCAAAGATGTTTTGGATATACCAAACTGTGCAAGGGCTACCAGGGAACACTGTTGGCCTGGGATGGAAGTTTTGCCTGGTTATTCAGCCCAGCTGGAGGGGAAGAATTGGAAAATCTGGAGACTGTCAGTCACTGGTTATGATATTGGACTTGAGTCACTTATGTTTGATGTTTGCTTGACGGTTGTTGGGTTTGCATTGTTCCAGTCTGTCCTTGATATGCCTTATAGCAGTTGAAAGTGCTTTCTCTGTGCCTGTTTTTGTTGACACTATATAACTTGTTTTGATTTTAAAGGTCTCACAGCTAAGAGATAATCTTAAGTCTCAGGTTAGACTTGGAACTTTAGAACTATCTTAAGTTGATACTGTGGGGACCTTTGAATTTGGACTGAACTCAGATTACAATGTGAGATGGTTATGAATCTATTGGTGGCCAGGGGTGGAATGTAGTAGTGTGAATATATTGCCCCCTATAGCTTCATGAGTTTTATTAATGGTTCTTGGATTTCCATTTACTTGGCTGGTGTAGGTACCACTGGGGGGTAGATATGAACTTCAGCCTCAGCTAAGCAAAGTGCCTGAGCCCTGTCAGTGTGGAGCTTTGAGCTTGTTTGCTCGTGGTGCCCGAGCTGGCTCTCTCAGCTTGTACCTGGGAATGTGGGCTAGCTTCTTTTGCCATTGTGGAACTTCCCTTGGATCTGTAAGCTTCAAGTAAATTTTCTCCCTCCCATAGCTGTGTCTGGTTTTTAAGTTCATCCCGACAGCATGAGTCTATCTGTCACACTGTGTGACATGTGTATGTTATAGGTGTGTTTGAACAAGTGTGTACACATGAATATGGAGGCCAGAGGTCAACCTCAATGACTTCTCACCTTACATTTTTAGATAGGCACACACTCTAAACCTAGAGCTCACCAATTTGGCTAGGCCAGCTAGCCAGTTCTCATGTAAACTCTGCCTTCCCAGTGCTGAGATTATAGGTTCATGCAGCTATACCCTGCCTTCACAGGGGCACTATGGATACAAACTCAAGGCCTCAGGCTTACACAGCAAACACTGTATCCATTTGGTCATTTCCCAAGCCCCTTACTTTCAATTCTTAAAAAGAGAAAGAACAAGGCTGGAGAGACAGCTTTAAACTTAGGAGCACTTCCTGTGCAAGCATGAGTTCCTGAGGAGGCCTGAGAGACCACTCAAGTTTGATCCCCAGAACCCACATCAACCACTGGGCATGGCCATGAACATCTGTAACTCCAGTCCTGTGGGGAACTGTGGTTGTTTGAATCAATCGTCCCCCATAAACACATGAGTTTTGAATACTTAGGCCGCAGCTGGTGGTATTTGGGGTGGTGGAACCCTCTGGAGGAGCTGTGTTGTTGAGGGGAGGTTGTTAGGGCGTGCTGGAGCCAGCTCCCCCTTGCCAGAGTTCTGCTCGCTCTCTTGCTGCTGTTTTCAACCTGGGGTGGTAGAAGTGGTGTCTAGCCTTTGCTCACACCAGGCTTTCATCATGAAGCTTCATGGTAAGCCAAAATACATCCTTTCCTCCCATCATCTGCTTTTGATCAGGTGCTTTATCCAACAACAAGAGAGAAAGAACAGGAGTGAAAATCAGAGACTCACTAGAGCTCATGGGAAAACACAGCAAGCTCTAGGGTTAGTGGGAAACTATGACTCAAATAAGAGTGGATGGGAGAGTCGTCCGGGAGGACACTCAGCATTCCCTTGCAGCCACCTCAGGTGAGTGCACAGGGTGCATCACCGGCAGAGATATGAGCATATGCCACACAGACCACACACAAACCATACCACATCACACACACACACACACACACACACACACACACACACGGGAAATTTTTTCAGAGATGAAATATTAATTTGTTGGCTGATAATAGTTCAATTTTTTTTCTCT
This sequence comes from Jaculus jaculus, assembly GCF_020740685.1. Lineage (NCBI taxonomy): Eukaryota > Metazoa > Chordata > Mammalia > Rodentia > Dipodidae > Jaculus > Jaculus jaculus. The sequence continues at coordinate 336,459,089 of NC_059102.1, read as the reverse complement.
AAATCTGTATCACATATTTAAACTTAAGGACATATTTATGGATCATTTTCAGAAATCAGACCATTTGTACATAGCTATTTTCTGACTGCATGTAAAGAATAATTTAACATCTGCTCATGGTCTGTGTGGGACTCAACATACTTCAAAACAATAAGGAGTGGCCTGTGACCTGCGGCCTTGAGATAAAGCATGTATGTGATCTAATATCTAGCTCCAGCCCCAATCTTTCAGCACTTACCAATCAGAGGGAATCGTGGGGAAAAAACACTAAGGCATTATATTAGTTACCATTCTCATTGCTCTGACAAAATGCCTGACAAGAAATATGAAGAAAAAACCATTGTTTTGGTTTATAGTTTTGTGTGACACAGTCCATCATGGGGGGACAGGCATGGTGGTGGAAGCATGAGGCAGCTGGTCACATTTCGTCGGTAGTCAAGACACAGAGAGATATGAATTCTGGTCCTCAGCCCAGTTGTTCATTTTTATGCCGTGTGGGACCCCAGCCCAGGCAGCAGTGTTGTCCATATTTATGATGGGTTTTCCCACAATCTAGAAACTCCCTCTTAGGTGACTCTAGGTCCTCTCAAGTTGACAATACTCACCATAACAGGCATACTTATACTTTTATGATAGTTTCCTTGTAGCCCAGGCTAGCTTCTAACTCACAGTCCTCCTGCTTTAGCTTCCTGAACACTGAGATTACAAACACGCTCCACCAGGTAAAATTTAAAACAATCTTGTTGCCTAGGTGTTGTCTGTGTAATCTGCCCCCTTTGCTCTCCAGGTTTGAGAGCTGTAAGAGTAACAGAGAAGAAGGCTGAGGTGACCTCATTTCTGCTGTGAAGAATGAAGGAATTGGGGCTGTGGCTATATGGGCCAATAACCATCCCCAGTGTCCACAAACTATCTTTCCAAGTTCAGGCAGTAGAGACAAGCATGCTCTTGTTTTGTAGGTCCACTAAGAAAATCCCAAGATGGCATGGAGGCCTGGGCTAGAGGAGAGAAGCAGTGTGCCCATGGCCAAGCCAGGAAGGGCATGCTGTAGACATCCCATAAAGGCCATACAGGATGGAAGGGCTCGATTCAGGTCCGTGTTGACAATATGTCTGTATGTGCGTCTGCGTGTATGCGTGTACCTGTGACACTGTGCAGCTCACAAGTTATTTTCTCATTTCAAGCATCAGTTACTCCATGTGTACAGCAAATCTGAAAGAGTGCTTACCTGAAAGTTATTGCAGATGAGGTATAGTAATAACTTTATGAGTTTCAAAGTTCTCCACAAATCAAGAGACTCAGAGACAGGAAGCTGTCTCCATACAGTGTCTGTTACCCTAACCCTAACCCTAAATACACACAGATTTCACCTTAGCCATCTCTGGCTTCCGCCAAATGCAGATCCTGGGAACAGGAGGGCTGAGGTGTAGGTGGTTGGTTTGAGGAATAACTGCAAGGAGCAGGACACAGAGAATAGGGAAGGTTAAGGAAGAGGGCAAAGCTATGTTCAAGGTCATTTCTATGAGTATCCAGAGCTTGGTCTCGAGGGGATCTTATAAAAGTATTTTAACATTTAGAACTGGTCTGTGCACAGATAAGTGGGGGTTGCATTTACCTCTGTATTTCCACATTCCATAAAGGATGGTCCCAATGGCACCAAGCCCCAGTTTCCAGGTAGAAGCTTTGGATAAGAGGAGACTTCTGCCAGCCACGGTGGAGAGACGTGTGCATGTTAAGAAACGTCATCACCACAAGGGGCACTGAAAGAAAGGGTGTGGCAGTTTTCACAATGTCAGCACCATGTCAGTGGCAAAACAGCAGGGTCATTTGCCTTCTGAACACTTTCTCACTTAATTTAGCATTACCTAAATGTAGTCGAGCTCCAGGATTTGCTAGACCCACTTGGCCCGTGGAAATTTTGTTGAATTTGACCTTCATCCCAATGACGTAGCCTTGTGAGAATTCAAAGGTCCCCACTGACTTGCTTTCGAAAAACTTCATAGCTGTTGGACTTAAAGGACCACAAGAGAGGAGCGTTTTTACACTGCTTATCACCTCACCCACTCCCCAACACCTTACCATTTTCTACATCCTAAGCCTTTCACGGACATATACGCCCCATTTTCTCAGAAGAGTTCCATCCATACATAAGCCTTTTGGAAAATTGGGTTGCTACCTATAAAAAGTTCTTATATAACATGCTACAAAAATCATTTCTCCCTGTCTTCAATAAGAGCATAAAGAGCTTTTTTTCTGAGCCTCAATAAAACTATTTTTGAGTGAAAGAAGTGTGTTCACAAACATTTTTTTCTAAAGCATCACTTGCATAAAATATAGTACCCATGTGAACTAACTCAATTCCTTCTTTTAAATGTCTGTATGCCTTAAAGCATTTATTCCCTTTGAAGTTACTACATTTTTAATATTTCTTTTATTTTAATGATTTTTTGATTGATGTATTTATCTTCCCACTAGACTATAAACTCCAAGACCATAGCATGCTAATGTAAAATTTCCATACCTGACTTTAGCCTGACATAAAAGTACATGTTCAGTACACATTTATTTTGTCATCAAATGAATGAGCAAATTATATTTTAAAACTAATTAATTTCAACTTACACATATGGTAGAAAAAAATATAGAAGAAGAAACAAAAACGTCAAGGTCCTGAAAAGTGACATGTCTTGCCCAAGGTCACAAAGCTGCAAGTGTGAGCATTAGACTGTAAGTCGTGGTGATTTTGCCTATCAGAACCACTGTTATTTATTAACTCAGGGCTTTATCCCATAGGCAGATACTTAACTATAGAAATACCAGAGAACTTTGGCCCAGCATTCCCTGACTCCTATATTCCTGTTGAGATACTAACTAGTTTATGCCTTATATTGAAATAGGGCTCTTTGGCCTATGTTCCTCTCTTGACATCAAAGCATTAAAACTTATTTCCACAGGAAATTTGGTGACTTCAGGGAGGGGCTGTTCTATGTGAACACAGAATTCAACAAGAGCTGAGCTCCCACTTCTCAGGAACACACACAAGACCGGAGTGACAGATGAACGCTCCCCAGGTGTGACCGAGGCATGGAGGAGCTCGGTGTCGTGGTGACACCCCGCGCACGCTCCCGCTCCGAACCTTCTGTCCCCAGCCCGCGCAGCTACTCTGGGAGGCGCGGGATGCTTGGGGGTGGCCCTCACTGGAGGAAGCGGGCACGTCCTTCGGCGTATCTTTTTCAGGGTCACTTCGTGTCTTTGTCTCCTCTTCCTGCCGCAGCAACAGAAGCCGGCACGCAGTCCCCGCCTCGAGACGCTCTTCCCGGGCACCTGAGCCTGAGTGACCGCGGACTGAGTGCTGGACACGAGCCAAGCTTTCCCACTTGGAGACACTGTCCTCAGGTGCGTACTGGCAGCAACATGAAAGCATGACTAAGAAGGGAGAGGAAGGAAAATCTGATTTTCAGAGCATATTTTCAAGGAGGTTAGATTGAAATCCAAACTTCCGCTTAGAGCGAGGACGGCAAAGGTCCCTTGTCGTGTGAGTTAAGCTGCCGTGCGCACCCATGAGGAGCCCTGGAAGGCGCACTGTGGCTCCAGGGTCCACAACGAGGGTGCTTCTGCGGGAAGTGTTTGCAGAAGGGTGGGGGAAAGAGTTTTCTCTGCCTGAGAATCTGGTACTTAAACCTACATCATCACCCAAGTATTTTTCAATCTGCTTTAAAACATGGATTCCAATTAGGAAGGTCCTCTCTCACTTGCTCACCCTTCGCCAGCTTTCAAAAGATGTCAACAGGCAGCAGTCATGAAGTGCAGCAGAGTTTCTCTGTTCCTCGCGGGGCGGGGGACCGTGCTCCCGCAACAGCTCCGCAGGCCGACGAGGCTCTCTGAGAACTCACCTGCGCACGGTCACACTCGCAGTGCTAAGTCTTCAGTGCAAACTCCAGCAGGGAGCCTGAAGCACAAGCCCCACGTGAGCGCGGGCAAGGCAAGTGCCATGTGCCAGGAAAGCACTGGCGCGTGGTTTCACTGGGAGGGCTGCGGGGCGCCGCCTGGGGACACAGCACCTGGCAAGCTGCCTGCACTTCCAGAGGGGGCGACAAAGAAGCCTAAGATGATGTAAAAACTTCACCAAAGCAGCCTCTCCCTGCCATATAGAATACAGGATAATTTCTCTCCGCTATTCTCCTTTCTTGTACACTTTATCTTAGTCTTAAGCCAATGGTACTATTAAAAATGAAAGCTCAGCCGAGTATCGTGGTGCACGCCTTTAATCCCAGCACTAGGGAGGCAGAGGTAGAAGGATCGCTATGAGTTCGAGGCCACCCTGAAACTCTAGTGAATTCCAGGTCAGCCTGGGCTAGAGCGAGACCCTACCTTGAAAAGCCAAAAAAAAAAAAAAAGAAAAAAAAAGAAAAGAAAAGAAAAGAAAGAAAAAGAAAAAAGAAAAAGAAAAGAAAATCAAAGCCCTAAAATTGCTTTGTAACTCCTTCCACATGTTTATCATGCTTCACAAAATAATTCCACATTCGTCTCTGCAGCCTGGGGTTTAGATCACGACATCTGTTTTTGTCTCTATGTGTTCATGATTTATTCTGGTGTCTGTGAACTTTCTCTATGATAGTAAAAGCACTTCCTGCTCACACAAGGTACCAACAAGCCCAGCTCTGCCACTGGCTGGAGCGTGGACTCACGCAAGCCGTCTGTCCCTCTCAGCCTCTGTTTCTCTTCTGGACGGGGGTGGGGGGGTGACTGTAGCTGTGCATAAGGTGACGGGTTTTAAATAAATAAGCAAATATCTGAAGCACATTGGCCAGTTCCTGGACTGTAGCAAGTGTTGTTTTCTCATTCCCTGTCCTCCCTTGCTGGCCCACGGTCACCCAGTCATACACCTGACGCTTCCTGGGGGTCTGGGCCACACAATCAGTACTGAATGGAGCCACGCTGCCAGCTGAGGAGAAGAGGGATGCATGACAGGGTCTATCTTCACCTAAACATGTGGAGCGTCGGGCTGGAGAAAGGACTTAGCAGTTAAGGTGGTGGCTTGCCTGCAAAGCCAAAGGACCCAGGTTCAATTCTCCAGTACCCATGAAAAGCCAGATGCACAAGGTGGTGCATGCATCTAGAGTTCGTTTGCAGTGGCTGGAGGCCCTGTCACACCCAATCTCTCTCTCTCTCCCTCTCTCTCTCTCTCTCTCTCTCTCTCTCTCTCTTCCTCTTCCTCTCTGTCAAGGAAATAAATAAATAACATATGTTTTGAATGCGGTGTATTGTTCTTCACAGACATTTGACTTTTCAAATACATCATTAAAATACATTATCTTGACTGCACGTCCTCTGGGCTTCCTAACCCTCTACCCCCACTTATCCCAACTAAGCGTTGTACCTAAAGCAAGGGCTTTGCTTCTTCTGACCCCGGAAAACTGTGAGCAAAACGGACCCAAGTCCACCCCTTACAGTGTTAACAGCAACGGAGGAGGAAAAAGCCTGCTATAAAATCATGTAAATTCTGCTCTGTGAAAAATAGTAACAATTTTGGTTGTGGAAATGGTTTAATGGATGAATCGCTTAGCCTACGAGCATGCGTAACTGAGTTTGGACCCCTAGACCCACATGACAGCCAGATGCCGTGGCAGGGGTTTGATCCTAGCACACCTATGGCCAGAGGGCAGTGGGGAAAAGAGAGTCGCCAGAAGCTTCCAGGCCCCTGGCCTGGCCAACACAGTGGTGAGCAGTGAGGGAAAGCACACCTCTGAACACGGGGAGTAACGCACCGGCATGCTGGAAGCTGTCCTCAGATCTCCACATGTGCCCTGGGGCACCCTACCCATGAACGCGTGCACACGACACCTATGTACATCATGCATTCGTACCAGAAAAGAATTCATCAACACATGAGATGAAAATGTGTGAGTTTTATATTGCCCCTTAGTCTTGAGGATGATTGTAAATATTTTTTGACAGGAAGAGCTCAAGCTTTGGGAACTGGGGAGATGGTTCAGTGAGTTAAATGCTTGCCATACAAGCATGAGGACCCAGATTCAGAGCCCCAGCCCCAGATAAAAGCTGGGCATAGTGCCGTGTGCCAGTAATCACAGTACTGGGTGGGGAGGCAGACACCAAATGATTCTTGTAGCTTCATAGCTAGTTAATCTAGCCAAATTGGTGAGCCCCAGGGCTAGTGACAGACACTCTAAAACATAAGATAGAGAAGAAGACACCCAACATCAGTCTCCTCCTGTCACACTCAGTCACATACATGCACGCATACGTGTCCACAAAATATACACACATATACACGTATACACATACACACACCCATGTACACAGGAGCACACATACCTCAAACACATACTGAGGCAAACCAAAGGGCTCAAACTTGTCATTTTTATCCATAACAAATGTGTATGGGGGCTGAAGAGAAGCCTCAGCCGTTAAAGGTGCCTGCTTGCAGAGTCTGACAGCCTTGGCTCAATTCCTCAGCACCTACATAAAGCCAGATGCACAAAGTGGTACATGCATCTGGAGTTCCTTTTTCAGTGGCAGTAGGCCCTAGTGAGCCCATTCATTCCCCAACCCTCTCCCTCCCTCTCTCTCTCTCTCTCTCTCTCTCTCTCTCTCCCCCCCCACAAATAAACAAATGAAAATACTTTAACAAACCACGTATGACGTAAGTACTGCTGTGCGGCTAGAGCCACCGCGGTTGCTGGAGGAGAGCGAGGGGACAAGCAGCTATGCGCTCGTGCATTTCTAGTCCGTGTGGAAGGGAGAAAATGAACCACAGAGACCGAATGGTCCACATGTGGCCTAATGCTGGGTTATAAGGTGATAATAAGTAAAGGTTAAGAATGGCAATGCTGGATACATCATCACTGGGCTGGTGGACTTTGAGGAGTAACCACGGGGAGTACCATGGGGAGAAGCGTGGGAATTCCTAGAGGAAGACAGCCCAGGCCACACAAGCAGCAGTGCATGCCAGGGGCTGAGGCAGAACCTGGAGAGCCCAGCACCACACTGGTCTGGACATAAGCCTGTCCCCAAGTTAAAGAGATGGGTGACCTGCCCTACAGGCTTTTGAGAGGTCCATGTGTTACTGGCATTTTATGTTGGAGATAAATAGATAGAAGGTCTTTGCCCAATGACCAACTGGCTGTTGGGGTCCAGGCAGAGGATGGCTGGCCTTCAGTCAATACCAAAGGGTAGCCTTGGCCAAGACACATCAGTTGCCAGAAGGTCCTGTCTGGTCCCTCATGATGGCACAAACTGGAAATAAAGGAGGAAAAAGAGAAACCTGGCCAGCCCTCAAAAACATGGAGGCAAGGCCATATGGGCCAATATCTCCCAGTCCCTCTGAGAGTGCACTTACCTATCGTGTCCCATTTCATAGGGTCCCTGTTCAGGCACCAGCTGTGGGTTCCTGTGCCCTCTCTCCAGGGCTGGCCAAGGTCCCTCCAAAGGAGCCCAGGCAACCGTGGTGGTGTGCATGTGAGAATCACTCTTGGGAGACAGTTTTGGCAAAAAGCTCTCCGTTTACTGACAGGGAGATGGGTTTATAAGCAGTTGAGGGTGGAAAGAGGGTCCTAAGGGGATTGGATGTACAAGGTTGCTTGCCGATACCTAATTAGCATATGGGGACATTCATTCCAGCACATAGGCAATGGCAGGGGGAGGGGCTGTGCAAAGGTGCTGGCTGATACCATATAAGGAGTTTTCTAGGCAACTGGCCAAAGTCCACAGGGTTATTATGGGCAAAGCCTAAGTCTTAGCTGAATGTCCAGGTATCCCATGCTTGGAGAGGGAGTGGCCTTACTTTCTGCCAATCTTGGGGTCTGAGATTTTTTCCCAGGGTCCAGGCTCACTGTGACCTCCAAGAATGGGGGGAGGATCCTGGCTCACTGCAACCCCAGGGATTAGGGGGAGGAGCTCCCCTGCTGGCCTGGTCCCTGAGATATGACCAACATATGACCAGCGATTCAGGCTGCTGTGACCTCTCCACAGCCTGGGGCCTTCCTGTCAGACAGCTTAGGTTTGTTTTAACTCAGGGCCCTACCTATGTCCGACACACAGGAATTTAGATTAAAAAAAATTCAATTACCTGATGATCAGAAAAGCCTTATAAAATCAATGTGAGGGCCTCCTTCCACTCTCTGAGGCAGAGGGGAAATCACTAAGTGTGCTATAGAGGAGGGATGAGAGCTGTGCTGCTGAGAATCACCCCTGAACAGAGAAGACACAGGGCCAGTCATGGCACTACCACAACCCTCAGGCCAGGTGGGATGACAAGTTGCATTCATGTAAGAAACGTGGAAGGGAGGGCTAGACCAATGAGATCTGCTCTCGGCTTGTTTGTGGCGTGAGAAAACGCCACCAAACATAATTCAAGCTTTGGGGGCTAAGCAGTGAAGAATGAGGGTTTTTTAACTGAAAGATGAATGACCAAGGATGAGAAGAAATGTGAAGGAGCATCTGGGAATGTCCATTCCAAGACATCTAGTAATCAGCAACTGCAAATGATGGGTAGGCACTGGGGTCCACATTTTGAACCTAGAATTTGGTGTGCTGCTTGGGTTGAAAATCACAAGCAAATAGGTATTATATAAGGCCATGGTATTAGACTAAATCATGCAGGAGTAAGCACTGAAAGATTGGACATATTTGTGATTTAAATATACAAGGAAGTACTAATGAAGGAGAAAGATTTGGTGGAGAATCCAGAGAGGTCAAGGAAACACTTTCGGAGAAGAGTTTGCGATGAATTTTTAGCTGCTGAGGACCAGTGAAGTGAGGAGAGGAGTGGACAGGATCCGTCATGCTTAAAAAGAAAGTGTCTCTGGGAAGAGCTGCTTACTGGAGTGGTATTAAAAGAAAACTGTGGGGTTTTTTGAGGGTTGAAAAGGAAAGCAAGATGGAATTCTTAGAGAAATATTCCAATTGATCTATGAAACAAAGGTGAGAAATGGAACAGTGACTAGAAGAGAAAGTGAGATCTAGGAAGGGCTTTTAAACACTTTTGTTTTCCATGTTAATATGGGGAAATCATTGCCTTGTTTGTACAGAGACAAAGGACAGTGAGCAGTGTGAAGTAAGATGCAACACATGAGATAATGCTGCTATGGTCATGGTGATGGTGATAACGATGGCCGTGATAATACAGTGATGGTGATGGTGTGGTGGTGATGATGGTGATGACAATGGCCGTGATACTACAGTGATGGTGATGGTGTGGTGGTGATGGTGGTGATGACGATGGCAGTGATAATACAGTGATGGTGATGGTGTGGTGGTGATGATGGTGATGACGATGGCCGTGATAATACAGTGATGGTGATGGTGTGGTGGTGATGATGGTGATGACGATGGCCGTGATAATACAGTGATGATGATGGTGTGGTGGTGATGGTGGTGATGACGATGGCAGTGATAATACAGTGATGGTGATGGTGTGGTGGTGATGATGGTGATGACGATGGCCGTGATAATACAGTGATGGTGATGGTGTGGTGGTGATGGTGGTGATGACGATGGCCGTGATAATACAGTGATGGTGATGGTGTGGTGATGGTGGTGATGACGATGGCAGTGATAATACAGGGATGGTGATGGTGTGGTGAAGGTGGTGATGACGATGGCTGTGATAATACAGTGATGGTGATGGTGTGGTGGTGATGACGATGGCCATGATAATACAGTGATGGTGATGGTGTGGTGGTAATAGTGGTGATGACGATGGCCGTGAAAATACAGTGATAGTGATGGTGTTGTGGTGATGGTGGTGATGACGATGGCCATGATAATACAGTGATGGTGATGGTGTGGTGGTGATGGTGGTGATGATGATGGCCGTGATAATACAGTGATGATGATGGTGTGGTGGTGATGGTGGTGATGATGATGGCAGTGATAATACAGTGATGATGGTGATGGTGTGCTGATGATGTTGGTGATGATGGCAGTGATAATACAGTGATGGGGATGTTGTGGTGGTGATGGTGGTGATGACGATGGCAGTGATAATACAGTGATGATGATGGTGTGGTGGTGATGGTGGTGATGACAATGGCAGTGATAATACAGTGATGGTGATGGTGTGGTGATGGTGGTGATGACAATGGCTGTGATAATACAGGGATGGTGATGGTGTGGTGGTGATGGTGGTGATGACGATGGCAGTGATAATACAGTGATGATGGTGATGGTGTGGTGATGATGGTGGTGATGATGGCAGTGATAATACAGTGATAGTGATGGTGTGGTGGTGATGGTGGTGATGACGATGGCACTGATAATACAGGGATGGTGATGGTGTGGTGGTGATGGTGGTGATGATGATGGCAGTGATAATACAGGGATGGTGATGGTGTGGTGGTGATGGTGGTGATGACGATGGCTGTGATAATACAGTGATGGTGATGGTGTGGTGGTGTTGGTGGTGATGACGATGGCAGTGATAATACAGTGATGATGGTGATGGTGTGGTAGTGATGGTGGTGATGACGATGGCAGTGATAATACAGTGATGGTGATGGCGTGGTTGTGATGGTGGTGATGACGATGGCAGTGATAATACAGTGATGGTGATGGCGTGGTGGTGATGGTGGTGATGACGATGGCAGTGATAATACAGTGATGGTGATGGTGGTGTGTTGATGGTGGTGATGACGATGGCAGTGATAATACAGTGATGGTGATGGTGTGGTGGTGATGGTGGTGATGACCATGGAAGTGATAATACAGTGATGATGGTGTGGTGGTGATGGTGGTAATGATGGCAGTGATAATAAAGTGATGGGGATGGTGTGGTGGTGATGGTGGTGATGACGATGGCAGTGATAATACAGTGATGGTGATGGTGTGGTGGTGATGGTGGAGAAGACGATGGCAGTGATAATACAGTGATGGTGATTGTGTGGTGGTGATGGTGGTAATGACCATGGCAGTGATAATACAGTGATGATGGTGTGGTGGTGATGGTGGTGATGATGGCAGTGATAATAAAGTGATGGGGATGGTGTGGTGGTGATGGTGGTGATGACGATGGCAGTGACAATACAGTGATGGTGATGGTGTGGTGGTGATGGTGGTGATGAAGATGGCCATGATAATACAGTGATGGTGATGGTGTGGTGGTGATGGTGGTGATGATGATGGCCGTGATAATACAGGGATGATGATGGTGTGGTGGTGATGGTAGTGATGATGATGGCAGTGATAATACAGTGATGGTGATGGTGTGGTGGTGATGGTGGTGATGATGATGGCCGTGATAATACATGGTGATGATGGTGTGGTGATGATGGTGGTGGTGATGATGGCAGTGATAATACAGTGATGATGGTGGTGTGGTGGTGATGGTGGTGATGACGATGGCAGTGATAATACAGTGATGATGGTGATGGTGTGGTGGTGATGACGATGGTTGTGATAATACAGGGATGATGATGGTGTGGTGGTGATGGTGGTGATGAAGATGGCCATGATAATACAGTGATGGTGATGGTGTGGTGGTGATGGTGGTGATGATGATGGCCGTGATAATACAGTGATGGTGATGGTGTGGTGGTGATGGTGGTGATGACAATAGCCGTGATAATACAGTGATGGTGATGGTGTGGTGGTGATGGTGGTGATGACAATCGCCGTGATAATACAGTGATGGTGATGGTGTGGTGGTGATGGTGATGATGGCAGTGATAATACAGGGATGGTGATGGTGTGGTGGTGATGACAATGGCCATGATAATACAGTGATGATGGTGGTGTGGTGGTGATCGTGGTGATGACGATGGCCGTGATAATACAGTGATGGTGATGGTGTGGTGGTGATGATGATGATGGCAGTGATAATACAGGGATGGTGATGGTGTGGTGGTGATGGTCGTGATGACGATGGCCGTGATAATACAGTGATGATGGTGGTGTGGTGGTGATGGTGGTGATGACGATGGCCGTGATAATACAATGATGGTCATGGTGTGGTGGTGTTGGTGGTGATGACGATGGCCGTGATAATACATTGATGATGGTGGTGTGGTGGTGATGGTGGTGATGACGATGGCCGTGATAATACAGTGATGGTGATGGTGTGGTGGTGATGGTGGTGATGACGATGGCCGTGATAATACAGTGATGGTGATGGTGTGGTGGTGATGGTGGTGATTACGATGGCCGTGATAATACAGTGATTGTGATGGTGTGGTGGTGATGACAATGGCCATGATAATACAGGGATGATGGTGGTGTGGTGGTGATGGTGGTGATGACAATGGCCGTGATAATACAGTGATGGTGATGGTGTGGTGGTCATGGTGATGATGGCAGTGATAATACAGTGATGGTGATGATGTGGTGGTGATGGTGGTGATGATGATGGCAGTGATAACACATTGATGGTGATGGTGTGGTGGTGATGGTGGTGGTAACGATCGCAGTTATAATACAGTGATGGTGATGATGTGGTGGTGATTGTGGTGATGATGATGGTTGTGATAATACTGTGATGATGATGGTGTGGTGGTGATGGTGGTGATAACGATGGCAGTGATAATACAGTGATGGTTATGGTGTGGTGATGATGGTGATGACGATGACAGTGATAATACAGTGATGGTGATGGTGTGGTGGTGATGGTGGTGATGACGATGGCAGTGATAATACAGTGATGATGGTGGTGTGATGGTGATGGTGGTGATAACGATGGCAGTGATAATACAGTGATGGTGATGGTGTGGTGGTGATGGTGGTGATGACGATGGCAGTGATAATACAGTGATGATGGTGGTGTGGTGGTGATGGTGGTAATGATGGCAGTGATAATACAGTGATGGTGATGGTGTGGTGGTGATGGTGGTGATGATGATGGCAGTGATAATACAGTGATGGTGATGGTGTGGTGATGATGGTGATGACGATGGCAGTGATAATACAGTGATGGTGATGGTGTGGTGGTGATTGTGGTGATGACGATGGCCGTGATAATACAGTGATGGTGATGGTGTGGTGGTGATGGTGATGACGATGGCCGTGATCATACAGTGATGATTGTGGTGTGGTGGTGATGGTGCTGATGACAATGGCCGTGATAATACAGTGATGGTGATGATGTGGTGGTGATGGTGGTGGTAACAATGGCTGTGATAATACAGTGACGGTGATGGTGTGGTGGTGATGGTGGTGATGACGATGCCCATGATAATACAGTGATGGTGATGGTGTGGTGGTGATGATGGTGATGATGATGGCAGTGATAATACAGTGATGATGGTGGTGTGGTGGTGATGGTGGTGATGACGATGGCAGTGATAATACAGTGATGATGGTGATGGTGTGGTGGTGATGACGATGGCTGTGATAATACAGGGATGATGATGGTGTGGTGGTGATGGTGGTGATGAAGATGGCCATGATAATACAGTCATGGTGATGGTGTGGTGGTGATGGTGGTGATGACAATGGCCGTGATAATACAGTGATGGTGATGGTGTGGTGGTGATGGTGGTGATGACAATGGCCGTGATAATACAGTGATGGTGATGGTGTGGTGGTGATGGTGGTGATGACAATCTCCATGATAATACAGTGATGGTGATGGTGTGGTGGTGATGGTGGTGATGATGATGGCCGTGATAATACAGTGATGGTGATGGTGTGGTGGTGATGGTGGTGATGACGATGGCTGTGATAATACAGTGATGGTGATGGTGTGGTGGTAATGGTGGTGATGACGATGGCAGTGATAATACAGTGATGGTGATGGTGTGGTGGTGATGGTGGTGATAACGATGGCAGTGATAATACAGTCATGGTGATGGTGTGGTGGTGATGGTGGTGATGACGATGGCCATGATAATACAGTGATGATGGTAGTGTGGTGGTGATGGTGGTGATGACGATGGCCGTGATAATACAGTGATGGTGATGGTGTGGTGGTGATGGTGGTGATGACAATGGCCGTGATAATACAGTGATGGTGATTGTGTGGTGATGATGGTGGTGATGACGATGGCCTTGATTATACAGTGATGGTGATGGTGTGGTGGTGATGGTGGTGATGACAATGGCCATGATAATACAGTGATGATGGTGGTGTGGTGGTGATGTTGGTGATGACGATGGCCGTGATAATACAGTGATGGTGATGGTGTGGTGGTGATGACAATGGCCATGATAATACAGTGATGATGGTGGTGTGGTGGTGATGGTGGTGATGACGATGGCCGTGATAATACAGTGATGGTGATGGTGTGGTGGTGATGGTGGTGATGACGATGGCCGTGATAATACAGTGATGATGGTGGTGTGGTGGTGTGGTGGTGATGGTGGTGATGACGATGGCCGTGATAATACAGTGATGGTGATGGTGTGGTGGTGATGGTGGTGATGACGATGGCCGTGATAATACAGTGATGATGGTGGTGTGGTGGTGATGGTGGTGATGACGATGGCCGTGATAATACAGTGATGGTCTTGGTGTGGTGGTGATGGTGGTGATGACGATGGCCGTGATAATACAGTGATGGTGATGGTGTGGTGGTGATGGTGGTGATGACGTTGGCCATGATAATACAATGATGGTGATGGTGTGGTGGTGATGGTGGTAATGATGGCAGTGATAATACAGGGATGGTGATGGTATGGTGGTGATGGTGGTGATGACGATGGCCGTGATATTACAGTGATGGTGATGGTGTGGTGGTGATGGTGGTGATGACGATGGCCGTGATAATACAGTGATGGTGATGGTGTTGTGGTGATGGTGGTGATGACGATGGCTGTGATAATACAGTGATGATGATGGTGTGGTGGTGATGATGGTGATGACGATGGCAGTGATAATACAGTGATGATGGTGGTGTGGTGGTGATGGTGGTAATGATGGCAGTGATAATACAGTGATGGTGATGGTGTGGTGGTGATGGTGGTGATGACGATGGCCGTGATAATACAGTGATGGTGATGGTGTGGTGGTGATGGTGGTGATGACGATGGCCGTGATAATACAGGGATGGTGATGGTGTGGTGGTGATGGTGGTGATGACGATGGCCGTGATAATACAGTGATGGTGATGGTGTAGTGGTGATGGTGGTGATGACGATGGCTGTGATAATACAGTGATGGTGATGGTGTGGTGGTGATGGTGGTGATGACGATGGCTGTGATAATACAGTGATGGTGATGGTGTGGTGGTGATGGTGGTGATGACGATGGCAGTGATAATACAATGATGGTGATGGTGTGGTGGTGATGGTGGTAATGATGGCAGTGATAATACAGGGATGGTGATGGTATGGTGGTGATGGTGGTGATGACGATGGCCGTGATAATACAGTGATGGTGATGGTGTGGTGGTGATGGTGGTGATGACGATGGCCGTGATAATACAGTGATGGTGATTGTGTTGTGGTGATGGTGGTGATGACGATGGCTGTGATAATACAGTGATGATGATGGTGTGGTGGTGATGATGGTGATGACGATGGCAGTGATAATACAGTGATGATGGTGGTGTGGTGGTGATGGTGGTAATGATGGCAGTGATAATACAGTGATGGTGATGGTGTGGTGGTGATGGTGGTGATGACGATGGCCGTGATAATACAGTGATGGTGATGGTGTGGTGGTGATGGTGGTGATGACGATGGCCGTGATAATACAGGGATGGTGATGGTGTGGTGGTGATGGTGGTGATGACGATGGCCGTGATAATACAGTGATGGTGATGGTGTGGTGGTGAATGTGGTGATGACGATGGCCGTGATAATACAGTGATGGTGATGGTGTGGTGGTGATGGTGGTGATGACGATGGCTGTGATAATACAGTGATGGTGATGGTGTGGTGGTGATGGTGGTGATTACAATGGCAGTGATAATACAGTGATGGTGATGGTGTGGTGGTGATGGTGGTGATGACGATGGCCGTGATAATACAGTCATGGTGATGGTGTGGTGGTTATGGTGGTGATGACGATGGCAGTGATAATACAGTGATGGTGATGGTGTGGTCGTGATGGTGGTGATGACGATATCCGTGATAATACAGTGATGGTGATGGTGTGGTGGTGATGGTGGTGGTGTGGTGGTGATGGTGGTGATGACGATGGCCGTGATAATACATTGATGGTGGTGGTGTGGTGGTGATGGTGGTGATGATGATGGTCGTGATAATACAGTGATGGTGATGGTGTGGTGGTGATGGTGGTGATGACGATGGCAGTGATAATACAGTGATGATGGTGATGTGGTGGTGATGGTGGTGATGTCGATGGCCGTGATAATACAGTGATGATGGTGATGTGGTGGTGATGGTGGTGATAACAATTGCAGTAATAATACAGTGATGATGATGGTGTGGTGGTGTCAGCGATGATAATGGTGTCAGTGATATCATGGTGATGATGGTGATAGTTATGAGGATGGTGGTGTGGCATGGGTTTTAGGAGGAAGGAAATGCACAAGAATTAGTGAGGTATTAGGAGAATACAACCTAAACCCAACCCACAGTGGCTTTGCCAGGAACACCCCACAGTTTTCCCTCTAGAACATCAGGGTAGAGGCTGGGCCCACATTTTGAGGTGGTTATAGAGGGATTCTTCTGAGGAGACCCACTGCTCTGGAGACTCACTTTCCATCAGTACTCTCCATGGGAAAGATTCTGCAAGTAGTGGCATTTAAAACCTTGCAGTCACTTAAGCTCTGGCCCATGTAAAATTAATTCTAGTTTTCATTGATTTTTGAAACAATGGTTAAAGTTCATCTCTAAATGCAATTCTACTTACTTTTCATGTTTCCTTGCACTATCTGTAAGAATATTCATTTTAAATAATGAAAGAATAATTGCATGCTATTTCATATTGAGTGAAGAAGTATATGCCTTCTTAATTATATTTCTAGTATTATTCAGCTGTGTATTATCTTGCTTCATTAATTTCCCTTCTTTCAAAAAATATTTATTTATTTGCAAGGAGAAAGAGTAAGAGAGAGAGAAAGAGAGAAAGGATGGGTGCACCATAGCCTCCAATCACTGCAAACAAACTCCAGTTGCATGCAACACTTTGTACATCAGACTTTACATGGGCACTGGGAAATCAAACCCCAATAATTAGGCTTTATAGGCAAGTGTGTAAACTGCTAAGTCATCTCTCCATTCCCATTCCTTCCTCTTAAACACAATTTACTTGAAGTCTGTTTGTTTATTTTAACAGGTATTTAATAAGCCCCTACAAGAATGAAGCACTATTCTAGACCTTGAGATATAGCCACAGCCAGAAGTTTCTGCCTTTGGAAAGTTACATTCTCGTTTAATAAGAAAACGATTAACCCAGGCATGGTATGGGTCCCTGGATCCTGGGGCTGCAGTTTCCTGAAAGCATCCGGGCAACGATGCAGAGCAGGGTCTTGAGCAACCACGCATGCAAAAGGATGTTACACACCCAGGAGACAACTTCAGAGAGTAGTTCCACTTATTCAGTAGGGAAATGGGTTTATAAGCAGTTGAGAGCCGGAAGAGGGTCCTAAGGGGACTGGTGGGCTCAAAGGTTGCTAGCTGAAGCCTAGGGATGTTCATTCCAGCATGTGTGGAGAGGGTCAGGTGCAGCATGTAGGGAGAGTCGGGTGATCTACATAGTGGTGGGAAGAGGGTCACAGGGGGATGGGCTGTGTGAAGGCTGCTGGATGGTAAGGAGTTTCCTAGGCAACTGGCCACAGGTCACAGGACTATGAGCAAAGCCTCAGTTCAGGTGTGCCGGGCTTGGAGAGGGAGTGGCCTCTTGTAGTCCAGCAGGCCTTAGCCATGCCTGGCAGCTCAGGCCCGTCTCCTGATGGTTCCAACCTTGCCCGGAAGTGCCTGACAGCATGGTGGTGCACGCCTTTAACCCCAGCACTCGGGAGGCAGAGGTTGGAGGACTAGTGTAAGTTCAAGGCCACCCTGAGGATAGAGTAAATTCCATGGAGGGACAAGCTTCATGTCTGTTTGCACAGAACTTTGCTCTACTTTTGAGTCTGAGTTGGTGCCATTGATTTTTATTCTTTTTTGCATGTGTATGTACATGCGTCTGAGCACACATGTGGAGGACAGAGGTTGATGTTAACTATCATCCTTGAGGCTACCTTTCGAGCCTCTCACTGAACCTGAAGCTTCCTACTTCAGGTAGACTAGCCAGCCAGCAAGGGCAGAGGCCCCCTGTCTGCCCAGCACCAGGGTTACGGATGGGTACCACAACGCCTGGCTTAAACATGAGTGCTGGGGATCCCAATCAGATCCTCATGATTACACATCAAGCGCTTTAACTAGTTGAGCTGATCCCCCAGACCATTTTTTTTCTGTTTTATTTTTGTTACTTTTTTGTTGTTATTTCTCTATTTCATTTTTCTGGTGAACACCTCAGAAAAGCCTTGAAATGTGACCTTTCTGAATATTTATGTCTGTTTTAAAAGGAACCTGATTGCCAGTTCATCATAGCTGATCATTCATTTTAAATGGGGATCAAATTTTAAATTGCAAATAATTTTTCAGAATCTTGAGCTCTGTAGTTTCCTGGCAAGATAAGTTATATTCATTTTATGTTTTCTGCTCTTTCTGAGGCTTTTTTTCCACTTATCTTACCCTTGCTGCAGCATGTAATTGTCGACTCCTTTCACTCTATGTGACTCTCACCCACCCTTTTCCAGTTTAAAATACATGTCAGTCAGACCGAAGTTCTGGGCAGTTGTCTTCTACTATTGTCTTGATGATTTTCTCCCTTTACATTTTTTACTCCATTTTCCTGGAATTGAATATTAAAACTCAATTCTGGGCCCTTGCACTCCCTCATTCTTTCCCTTTCTCCTCTCTCCTCTTTCTTCTCTCTCTCTCTCCACTTCTCTCTCCCCTTCCTACCTCCCCCTATCTCTTCTCTCCTTCTTCCTTTCCCTATCTCTCTTCCTTTCAGGATGAGTTTTGTTTTGTACAAGTGGGATAGGTTTGATTTATTGAAGGATGTGTGATTTTTAAAGAATTCAGACAAATTCTGTCTAATAATTGTCCGAAACATCCATATCTCTATGAAGATATTATGTATATTTGGTGAACTACATGGGAGAAAATATGGGTCTAAACATGCTTAATGTGGTTTTTAGCTATCACCAGGAATGGGGCTTGGGGAGATAGCTGCCTGCAAAGTGCTGGCCTTGCTGGCATAATGACTGGGTACAATTCCCAGTATCCATATTTTAAGAAAAAGAAGAAGAAAGAAAGAGAGAGAGAAGTGGCACACATTCAGAACCCCAGCAATAGGGAGACACAGACAGGTAAATCTCTGGGGCTCATCTGCCAGCAAGTCCAGTCAAATCGATGAGTCTCAGGCCAATGGGAGGCTCTGTATCAAAACAGGTGGATGGTGTGAGAATGACACCAAATGTCCTCTAGCCTGCATGTGCACCGGTGCATGCACACACATACACCCATGCACAAATTCATGCACACACACAAACACACACACACACATATTGCCATGACTTTTGTCTCATATTTCATCATGTCAACAAAGCACACCTCTTCTTTAGAAAGATTTACTTAATGTTAAAGACAGCAAATAGTTGAAAGAGATAGGAAATGACATAAAATGCCTACTAAGTAGGTGGTTGCCAAGAATATACTTTAAAAAATTCTAATTATACCCTACATCTTGGCACCCATTTCTCCTTGAGAGAACCTAGAAAAATTCTATCTCTGTCTCCACATCTCCCAGAAATGCATGCATTTGCAAAGGGAACCTGGCATGCCTACACAGCACTCAAAATCCTTTCTGCAAAAGACCTTGAGGAGTTGAAAACTGTACAAAAAAGAAACATCAAATATCTACATATGCACACATGCACATGTGTACACACGGGCTTACATGTGTGTGCATGTAGGCATGAACACAGAATATCGCCATTCTTTTTTACTCTGTTTCCATCACAGTTTCACAGAGTTTTCACAGTGTCCTGTAGTTTCCTCTGTGGATTCATGGAGCTGCTGTTTTGGAAATTATTGGTACATTACTTACAGCATCAGCAGAGTTTTTGCATCAGGCAATATTTAACATTCAAATACAGAAGCAGTTGTCCCTACTGGGGACACAGCCTGTCTTCCTCCTCGTGCAGGAATTAGCAATCTCTGGTAAATCACTTTATCTTCAGGGGACAGCAGAGCAGTTTTTACCAGCGCCATCCCTGGTGGTACCATGCCACCAATGGCTTTCTGGGTTGCAACTCATTTGTGTTTTATCAGCTATAGCCATAATTACCCAGAGTGAGAAATCAGTCTTCTCCTCTCTGTAAATGTGCAGAAGAGAATTGAAAGCAGAACCCTCAGGCTTGCCCAATATGGTTATTTATAGTGAGGACCCAAATCAATAGCTACAAGGAGTACAGTCCATTTCCTAAGAATATGTCACTCACTGAGACCTCTGCGTGGCTGGGCCACTTCTGCTCAGCACTAAAACCTACAATGTGGGAACCAGCTGGCTTGGCCTTGATTTTCTGATGCTCGTATCTGGAAGACAGAATGAGGCTAACCTTCCCTCTTTGCAGGGCTGACCACCTGCATGTGTTTGTTCTCTGAAACTATTAGTAACCTCACACTACAGATGAAGAAACTAATATTCAGAATGTAAAAAGAACTCTGTACACTGAAAAGTGTTTTACATAATCAAGTATTTAATATGACTTTATTAGTTACATTCTCATGGCTGGGACAAAACACCTGACAGAAAGTAACCTAGAGGAAAGGAAAGGTTTATTCTGACTTCTGTTTTGAGGGGATACTTTTCATTGTGTCAAGGAAGGCCAGGCAGACCCACCGGGTACCATGCAGCCACAGACTGGAGAAAAAGACTGAACAGGAAGTGGGGTTGGGCTGTAAGACTTCAAGGGGCATCCCCAGAAAACCCCTTCCTCCAGCAAGGCTCCACATGATAAAGGTGACACACAACTTTCCCAAGTCCAGTGCTGCCAACTAAGGATTGAGTGTTCGAAAATGTGAGCCTAAGGACAGTATTTTCCATTCAAATCACACAGCCGCTATTTTTCCAAAATGACTAAGAAGACCCTCTCCCATTCCTCCCATCTACACCCACATTAATTTGGAACACATGGCCTTATGATGACAGACATTTGCCATGACAACTGGAGATAAACATGCTTCAAATACAGTTAGGGAAGAGTAACTTCCAGGGGAAGAGACAGCCAATGCTCTTATTTTGGTGGGAGGATGACTAAAGAACTGACTTTTCCATCACCAAATCAATAGACCTACTGCTGATTTCCCCATTAGCTAAAAGGTAGTTAAAAAGAAAGACAGTGTGTCATTCTGGAAAGAGACTCCAAGATTCAGATAGTCAAGAAGTACTGATAACAGGAAGAGTTCTCAGAGAACAGAAGCCAACATGCCTAGAGTCTCAGGACTGATGTGCATCAGGACATTCAGGGTCTTATTAAAAGCAGAGCTGTAGACCCATGGCCAGGGGCTCTGCCTCAGTGGAGCTAAGCAGACCCCAAAAGCCAGCACGTCTCACGAGTTCCCTGGTGAGGCTGATGCTGCTGGTCTACAGCTCACACTTCGAGAACCTCTGCACTGCAGCACTGGGCCCCGCAAGAGTGGTGAGGATCCAGTTGAGAAGAAGGGTAGACATCCCCTCACATCACATCCAGGATCTCTGGTCTGCTATGAATGGCAAAAAAAAAAAAAAAAAAAAAAAGCCAGTGTGGAGGGAAAAAAGGAAAAAGAGAGAAAGCAGTGATACAAGAGACATAAAGAGAGAGACGAGGCTGAAAGAGAAGCCATATCCCACTCCCTGAACTGGTGGTGCGGTTACTGTGGAAGTCAGTGTACAGATGGTAAGGCCGTCATAACAGAGCGCGCGGGTGAGCGCCTTCAGCACCAGGCACTAGCTGGCTCTCAGTTCTGAGGGCCAGAAGCCTGAGCCTAAGACATCAGCAGAGTGGGTTCTGCCTGAACCTTGTCTTCTTGGCTTGTGGTTCATCACTTCTTACAGATCTGAGAGAGACCGGGGTTCCTTCGGTAACTAAAGTTGCAGAACCTATCAAATTAAATCTGTGTTCAGGTTCATTTTAATTCATTTTAATAGATTAAAGTCTGCTTCCTAAGTGGGCACACTGGTTAACTGGGGGGCGGGTTCTGTGTAGGGGTTTATTTAAGCAGAATACAGCAGCCAGCCTTCTGGAAAGTAGCGTCCTAAGCATGCACACGGGGTAGAACAGCAGCTCTCCAGCAGGGCTGCTCAGCTGCGGCACCACAGCAGCTGACGCTAATGACGGCCCATCAAGGGCCCGCGCTGGGCTTGAGAGGGTTTCAGCAGCTTCCTGCCCTCTGAATGTAGATGGCAGGAGTATCTGCCCCCACTTATGACAATCAAATAAACCTGCAAACATTGCGAAATACCCCCCTCCGCGGCAGGAAGAGGGACAAAATTGTTCCAGCTGAGAACTGCCCCTCTCCTTTCCATAAACTACAGACACATTGTCACGGCCTCAATAATTTTGTGAAACAAGTGTTAGAGGTGGTTGATCACTTGATCATTGATTATGTCCACATAGCTAAAGAGTATATGTCAGATTCTCTCAATGCTACACTCTTCCTCTTTCTTGTCTGTATGGTCTGGAAAACAAGAGCAATCCGGCCATTGTGAGTGACTCTAAATTCCAGAAATCCATCTTCTACAGCAAACTGGGATAATGACATCTCAGTTTCCAAGCCCAGATGGCAATTTCATGTCATGTAAAAGTGAGGCCAGTGGTGACACCCAGGCATGCATTTGAAAGTGAATCTTCACTTTCACTGGTGTCCCTGAGGGCCATTTTCCTTGCTGTAGCCTGACAGGCAGCTCCCCAGCAGGAACTTAAAGCAGGTGGTGTGACAAACACAGCCAGCCCTCTGCAATTTACCAGACAAAATGCCTGTCAAATATTGTCACCATGAGACTGGAGAGATGGCTTAGCAGTTAAGGCATTTGCCTGCAAAGCCACAGGATCCCAGTTCTACTCACCGAGACCCACATAAGCCAGATGCAAAAGGGGCGCACACATCCGGAGTTCGTTTACAGTGGCTGGAGGCCCTGGCGTACCCATTCTCTCTCTCTATCTCTCTCTTTCTCCTCTCACTCTCAAATAAATAAATGAATAAAAATATATTTTAAAAAAATATTGTCACCATGGTGCCAGACTTATTTTTGGATCTCTCCTCATGCAATGAAGCCCCTTGCATTAGGAGGGAGACCCTCCTGAGCATGGCAGCCCTGTGGCTTCGTATTTCCTGTTCCTGAATGTTTCTTGGATGTCACTGCTGCAGAGGAGTGACGTACAGACACATTCTGTCTGAAGAATACTCAAGAAAAACGGGCCAAAGCATAATTGGCCAAGCAAAAGAGGAACTTACGTGTCCTTTCATGTCACGAATTTTGTAGAATAGGCAATCTACAAACTGTCGTGGGCTCAGCCCAGGAGATTGTGGTGTCCAGCTTGATGTGGCCCCTGTCCTCACAGCATCCCTCACAGGCATCCAGTCTGCCAGACACGGTGCAGTGGCGCTCAAAGGAGAAAGGCCGGGAATGGAAAAACTGAGGCCTGATGCCTCGTTGTGCTTTGTTTCATTAAGCCATTGTCTGAGCAACAGTGTGTGCCATTATTCCAGAAGAATCAAAGCTCTGGAAGGGACTCCATCCTTCCACTTGATTCTCCTCCTGAAATACATCGCTTGGGGCCTGCCGCTTCCATATCCATTGCTGGAAACAAGACAACTATCAGATCACCAGCCCATGGCTGCACCCTTCTCCTTTCAACAAGTCTACTATCTGTCTCACCCGCAGATGGCTAACCTCTCCTGAACGATTCTTTCTTCCTTGCTTTTATTCTGCTGTTTATACGAATGCACTTTCCTCCTTTTTTTTTTTTTTTTTTTTTTTTTGCAGTGTTACTCTTAAGTGCCCCATTCTGACAATCCTCTGCCTCCTTTAGATTCTCGGGAACAAGGGTGCATTTTTCTCTTTTTTAGTCAAGAGGCACTGAGAACCAAACAGAGCCAGGCATATTTCTGATCCTGATAACTCTGCTTCATTGTGGCTCCAACAACGCAGGTACGATCTCAACAAGGACTCCTTTAAAGCCTGTCTAAACAAATGAGAGCTGAAAATGTTCTGTTTTGTATTCTTGGTGCAAAGCAACGTCTTTTCTCTTAAGTTGCCCTTCATACAATACTACAATTAATTCTGCATCTAAGCTGACCAGGAAGGAACAGGTTAGAAGCCGACAGTAGCACCGAGAGAGTCAAATCCATCAGCTAAGTTTTATTTGCCACAAATAAAGGACAGTGCAAAACTGGAGCAAATAAATGAAGCATTTAGAATCTGGTGCTTTCTGAGTAGGAGGAGAAACATCTGGAGTCCCAGCTATTAATCACTTTTTACTTTGAATTGTTTAAGTTTATGCAGCAGAATTGTGATCTGGGCAGACCATCTCAAAGATTCTCATCCTGCCCACCACCACTGCATCTACTAGGCAAAGAAAGTGGTTTACTCCCTCGTCCTGGCTGGTTCAGAGCATGTCACAGGAACACACAGAGGCAACCGGAGTAACCCGAGTGAGGGACACACCTGATAGAAGGCGGAGAAAAGTAGAAGAAAACAGTCCATTTCCTTCATTTATTTTACCATCTCATTCTTTTTTACTTCCCTTTGTGGGAGACAAAGTAGAGAGTGTCCCTGCATCTTCTTTACCCTCACAAAGGCAATGAGAAAACTACAAAAAGAAATATTGGAATGGGTGCTTCCTTCATGCATCATCTGATCCAAACAGCCAGTGCTTCCTATCAGTCCATGGTTACTCCCAATGTGGCAGGCACAATCCCTGGTGCTTTATCTCTGTTCCCACACCTATGCCCTTACAGTCCTTCCAAAATCCCATAGAAGTCGGTACCTTCATTTTCCAGATGCAGAAGCTGCAGCTCCAAGAATGTAACAGATGAACTCAAGGTCGAACATTCCCGCAAGTAATCAAACTAAGATTTGCTATAAGGTCAGGATGACTCCAAGTGCCCTGAGAAGTGTTCCCAGCATGGTTTATCTTCTAAGACCCACCATACCTTCCTCCCAGAAGACCATTCCTGTTCATAACGATTTCTATAGTTTCCCCATGCCCTCAAGTATCAGTTCACTTTCAACTCTTTCAGAAGCTTAGTTGTTCTAACCTTTCCACAATCAATGGCTCCCTAAACTCTATGATGCTTCTATCCTTGGCATTTAACAGATACAGCCATGTGGTGTTGATCTGTTCCAAGGCATGGGTTAGAAGCCAGCATAAGCTGTGTATCACTGAATATTCAGGTGTTTGGGGCTGCAATCTTTTATGCTAAGCTACATGATGACAGAGCCACCATAAACCATCACCCAGCACGTAAACTGACAGATAGTGGTATTTGATATATTTTGACTGAATTACTAGCTACATAGATGGTAGTTGAGGCGAAATATAAAGAGACCTAAAAGGCAAAGAAACATCCATAAAAGCCATTGATTGTGAAGGTAGATTAATCTCAGCACAGTGGGTTAGTGTAGAACAGTACAGGGAGTTGTAAGTGCCACCTGAAGTATGTTATTCCCATAACTTCCTGGCCCATCACATTCCTACCCAATAATTCCCATCAGTGCTGAAGAAAAAATAATAATAACATGTGTGAAAATTCAAGAGAGAGAAAAGAGAAGTTAGCTCTCAAAGTAGCCAGAATTCCTACCCCAGTAAGACATGAGACTCCAGATTCCACTTCATAGACATCGGAAGGATCTGTGGCGGCTAACACAAGTGCAATCCTCCCTCGGGGCTTCCTGAACTAGTTGTGAGATATGAGAGTAGGAATAGCAAACCAAACCATACACAGTAGACAAACTAGAATAGAAACTGTAGGTTTGAGGGCTGAATTTTTACTACCATTGTGAACTTTTTCTCTGTGTAGCCTGGGACATTCTGGTTATTTCAACACATGCCCTGACTTCCATATCATTCTTAACTCTAGAAATCATAGTAGATATTATATTTTGGTGTCACTAAATCTTAGAAAGATGTTCTCCAATAGGTGCTATTAAGTAAATATATAATACAAAGACAATAATAGTGATATTAATCTTAAGAGATCACTGTAAAACATCTTTGGTTTATTTCATGGAGTTATTAATGCCAAATTTTTTATGTTATGCTTCTGTTCCAAATACTCAAAGAACCCCAAAAAGAGTTTTGTATTTTTAAAAGTCTTCAGAACAAATTCTGTTGCCTTATCGCATGACACTTGGGAATTCAGGGTCATGCAAACTTGCCAAAACCCACATAAGCAAAGTACCCCTAGACATCACAAAACAAAGTAGAGAGCTCAACCTTTTCCAAAAGAAAACAGAAGAAACATGAAAACAATCTGACCCCTGCAGAGACCCACTTGTCCCCCATACAATGTGAGGCGCACCTAAAGCAACAAGGGCCAGACACAAACACAGGGTCCCTTTCCAGAGTCCTTCACTTCCCACTCGAGACTGCTGGAGAAGACACTACTTCCTGGTTATTTGTTTTAGAATTGTGTGTGTGTGTAACGTGGTGTGTGTGAATGTGATGTGCTGTGTCTGTGTAGTGTGGTGTGTGTGTGATGTGGTGTATGTGTGTAATGTGATGTGTGGTGTGCGTATGTGATATAGTGTGTGCATTATGTGGTTTATGGTGTGTGTATGTGCGTGATATGGTGTGTGTTGTGTGAGTGTATGTGTAATGTGGTAAATATGCTCTATGTGTGTGATATGTTCTCTCTGTGTGTAATGTGGGGTGTGTGTATGTATAATGTGGTATGTGTATGATATAGTGAGCAAGAAATAAATGTGTGTGTGCGTACATGTATGTGATGTGGTGTTTGTGTGTGTGTGTGTAATGTGGTATGGGGAGTGTGTGGTGTGGTATGTGTATGGTTTAGGGTGTATGTGTGTATAATGTACTGTGTGGTGTGTGTTTCTGTGATGTAATCACATGCTTGTGTCCCATGTGTTAGCCTGAGGCAGGGGTCACTTGCCTACGATGGCCTGGGTGGAACACGTTCTGTGCTCCACTGCTCCTTGCCTGGGCTTGTATCTAGCCTGTTCCTTCTTTTTCCTGCATCAGGCATGTGTAAAGCTCTATCGATTCTCACTACAGGACTGAGGCTGCAGGAGAGCATAGTCATAAACAGCTGCTTTATGTGGGATGCAGGTATTCAAACTGCCCAGTCCCAGGCCCCCCAGGAACTTCATGCTGGCACAGGAAGTGCATCTAACAGCTGAGTCATCTCTCTAGGCTTTCTTCATTGTTCTTAATTGACAAATTGAAGTAAATGTATTTATCAGGTGTAACATGATATTTTGAAATATTTAAACAACATGGAATGATTAATTGAGCTAATTAACATGTACATTACTTCACATAGTTGGTGAGGATGTGGGGAAAAGGGAACCTTATATCCTGCAAGTGGGAAAATAGCTAGAACCGCCATCATATAAAACAGAAGCTCTCCAAAATATTGAAAATAAAATTGTCACAGGACCTCATGTCCCCATTACTGGGTATATATGCAAAGAGAATGAAGCAGATATCATACAGATAGTCTTGTGTTCATTGCAGCATTATTCACAAGAGCCAAAATAAGGAATAAGCCAAGATGTCCACTGGTAGATAAAGAGGTAAAGAAAATGTGGAAGGTGCACATGACATAATATCATTCCAGTCATAGCAAAAGATAACACCCAGACACCCTCTGCCTCCTGCGTGCTGGTGGTCACACCCAGACTCCCTCTGCCTCCTGCGTGCTGGTTGGTCACACCCAGACTCCCTCTGCCTCCTGCCTGCTGGTTGGTCACACCCAGACTCCCTCTGCCTCCTGCCTGCTGGTTGGTCACACCCAGACTCCCTCTGCCTCCTGCCTGCTGGTTGGTCACACCCAGACTCCCTCTGCCTCCTGCGTGCTGGTTGGTCACACCCAGACTCCCTCTGCCTCCTGCGTGCTGGTTGGTCACACCCAGACTCCCTCTGCCTCCTGCGTGCTGGTTGGTCACACCCAGACTCCCTCTGCCTCCTGCGTGCTGGTTGGTCACACCCAGACTCCCTCTGCCTCCTGCGTGCTGGTTGGTCACACCCAGACTCCCTCTGCCTCCTGCGTGCTGGTTGGTCACACCCAGACTCCCTCTGCCTCCTGCGTGCTGGTTGGTCATCTGCTCTGGCTCCAGCCATGTTGATCATCATGACTTGGCTCAACTGACAGCACAGTAAGCAAGCGCAAGGGCCATGGTCTGAAACCGCAAAAGCTATGAGGGGCCTGTCTCAGGCTGGCAGCATAGCATGGCAAAGTCATCCACTAGTTTTACAGGCATTAAAAATAAAAGATTAGGGCTGGAGAGATGGCTTAGTGGTTAAGCGCTTGCCTGTGAAGCCTAAGGACCCTGGTTCGAGGCTCAGTTCCCCAGGTCCCACGTTATCCAGATGCACAAGGGGACGCACGTGTCTGAAGTTCGTTTGCAGTGGCTGGAAGCCCTGGCGCGCCCATTCTCTCTCTCTCTCTCCATCTGTCTTTCTCTCTATGTCTGTTGCTCTCAAATAAATAAATAAAAAATGAATAAAAATAAAAGATTGAAGCAGCCATGGCCTCTTTCACCTTGGTTTCAGAGAACTGCTAAGTTTAGGTAACATGCGGCAAGAATAAAGTTCCTGACAGGATGCCCTGAAGGCCACTGCATGAACCTTTGGAGGGGAGTAGCACTTCAACTGGAGATGACGAGGTCTTGGTTCACAGGCTGCATGTCGGGAGTGGAGTTGGCCCAGAGAGAGGCTCCACGAGCTGCAGGCAGAATAGCTGAAGGAGGGGCCACCCGAGCCCTTTCATCCTGACATACCCATCACAAGCCTCAGTCGCTGGATTCTGCCGCTGCATCTTTTGAATGTTCCCATCTCATCACTTAAGGTTTTCCCTACTTTCCTCCTTTCTATCTACAGTCATTCATGTCCCCCAGCTATCCAGACCCATCCACACCCACACGTAGCCTGGCATACAGCACTTAGTAAGTTTCTCTCAATGAGTGTGTGAGAGAACAAAGGCCGCGTGCGTGCTGACAAACACCAAGGACGCTGAGAGAGAGCGTGACAAGCATGTGCTGAAACGTACCAAGGACGGTGAAAGAATGAATGTCATGCGTGAGCTAACACACACCGAGCATAGTGTCTTGTACATCTCTCACAGGGATTAGTGCCTTATTCTTTTTGTTGATTCATTTTTGATGGAGTCTTAGTGCCTAGCTCTGGCTGTCCTCAAACACACAAATGCTCTTGTCTCAGTCTGCCAAATCCTGGGATTACAGGCATGTACCATTGTGTCTGGCTGCCATCTTTTATTATTGCTGATGGAGAAGTATTGTGACTTTTAAAAGAGAAAGCAAAGATCACGTTTGATTTCATAAAAAACACTTCTGTGAGAAAGGATAGGTTGGGCAAGGCAGCAAGAGTCAGTTGCCTATAGTACTATTCTTGCCAAGATTAAGATGATTAAGGTATGAGTGAAAGCAGAAGTGATGAGGATGGAAGATTCAGCAGCAAACATTTGGAGATGGAATTTCATTTCTACTTCTAGTGGAAATGGGGGAAGGAAGGGTCTAAGATGAATCCACTTTAGCATGAACAAAAGAATCTGAACAACTGCTTGAGAATTGCAACAGGGACTTCTCCTGTGCTTGCAGGATATTGATAGTCTACGCTGCACAAGCCCACCTCATTTACATCCCTGTCATTGCCAAATTTCTCTTACCTTGAATTCCCAACACCTGCACTGAAATCAACTTAGCTCAACTATTTCACAACTGCCACAACTGACAACATGGCACTTGTTAATTTTATAACTTACATAATCATTCCCTTTTGTGCCTTAAATGTCAGAGTTCTTGTAGTGATAGCTGAGCAGCAAATTAAGTAACTTCTGCTCAACTTCTGATGTCTAGAGTATTTAGGTATATTTTCAACATGAGCTGTTCCTAAGAGGCATTGTGAATCCTTGGGACACACACAGACACACACACACATACACCAACAATTCCTTTACCAGGATGTGACTTCCTTAAGATAGAAAACTATCTGGGAGGATTGATCCCACCCCATCCCATTCTCATATGCATAGTTGCACCCACTTCCCAGCTACCCCAGAGAAGGATCATTCGTACATAAGCTAGGCAGGCAGCTAAGGCAGGGCTAGATCCCCAAGCTCAGCTCTAAGATGGACATACGAGGAAGTAGATGTTGTCAACCTGACTCTGTTCTCCCTTCCCACCCAAGTCTTGGTAGCAAATGCGAAAAGATGTTGGAGACAGACTAGATACAGATCGTGATAGTTAACCATTAATGTGAGAGGATAGGGGCTGCGCTCTCAAATATCCACTCCCAGCATCCATGGGAAGCCAAAAGCTTTGGTTTTGAACCAATATTGGGAGTACCTTAGCACCAGTTTTCAGTTGAAGTCTTTGGAATATAGTTGGTTGTGCCCATGTAGAAAGTGAGGATGCCGAGGACAGCCAGTGGGTTTCCTTCAGCCCCAGAAGCAGTGGGAAGGCACTAAAAGGTTTCTGAAGTCTTCCAGAGTGGGAACAGCAGTTGGCTGGACACAGAGTGCTGGTGGGATCAGGGATTGCAACCGACGTGCTGGCACAGAGACGGCAAAGTGGCCCGTGCAGCAGGGGTCCGCTGCAAACGCTGCTCAAGTGCCGTCACAGGGGAGCCACGCCTGCAGGTCAAGTGAATGAGCCGCAGCGGGCCACCAAGACAAACCCACATCAGGCGAAAAACATCTCTCCACCGTCGGTGTGGCTTTCTGAGCCCAGCTTTGACTCCAGGGAAAAGAAGACAGGCAAATAAACTCAATTCCCAATGACTGACAACAGTCCAGTATGTGACTGAGCTTCTCTGATGATGATTGAATTAAAATGTTTGCATTGGGGATGGGCGTGGTGGCGCACACCTTTAATCCTAGCACTTGCAAGGCAGAGGTAGGAAGATTGCCGTGAGTTAAAAGCCACCCTGAGACTACATAGTGAATTCCAGGTCAGCCTGAGCTACAGTAAGACCCTACCTAAAAAACTAAAACAAAAATGTTTGCATTGGAAACAACTGAGGTTTGAGGCAGAAATTAATCTGTGTGTGTGTGTGCGTGTGTGTGCGTGTGTGTGCGTGTGTACATGCATGCATGCATATTAAGTGTGCAGGTCTGAGGACAGCAGCCTCAGCTATCATTACTCAGGCTCAGTCCATCATTTTTAGAAACGTGGTCTCTCACTGGCCTTGAGCTCTCCAAGCAGGGTAGACAAGCCCTGGGGATCTGCCTGTCTCCATCTCCTGAGCATTGAGACTATGAGTGCATTCCACCCCACCTGGCGCTTCTGTGAGAATTCTGGGGACTGAGCCTGGGTCAGTATGCTTGCAAGGCAAGCACTTTACTGACTAAGCTATTTCTCCAACCCAGAAATTAACTTTTATAGGCAAGTGAGAGAATTTATACATTGACTCATTTGCATAAGTATTAATTTATGCATGAATTCATATCCCAGCATGAAGGACAGGAGACCCAGAGTGGAGGCCAGCTCTGCCTGTAATGTGCAGCCCTGACTGAGCATATGCCTCTGGAACCTTGCATTTCTTCAACTGATATCCCCAACTCTTGGATCGCTGTTTATTAGTTTACCAAATTTAATCCCTTGCCTGTGTATCCAACTAGGCCTGGCAAGAAGATTCTAGCCTGTGTTCCTGGTTTTTTTTGCCACTGTACATCTGCTTACCCATGTTCCTCATGGTCTAATTTAGTTTCAATTTCTGATTTTCCCTTTCCTGAGCCTTTGTTACCCAGAATCATGTCATCACAATCTTTAATGCAGGCTGGTCAGTTCAGACAAGCCCTAGACCTAAAAATACCATCTGTTAATATAATTATTGGAATATCCTTCCTGGACAGGGTGGATTTTCAATTTAGTTGATTTTGTTCTAACTTTGATCATGGAATCCGCCCAGCTCCTAGGAGAAAATAATGAAATGGAAGCAGTGGAGGAATTAGCTGGTTCTTGTAAAGCATTTGGTGTTAAGAACTTGAGATGTCAGAGCTGTTAATAGAACCCTGTACGAACACCAAGTTCTCAGAAAATAACATCATAAAAGCAGAAGATATTCATACCAGGCAGGAACATTAGCACTGTTGGAAGGTACATGCTGAAGGGCAGAGAAGCTCCCCCAATCGACACGTGCGCAGAGCAGCCGTGGCAATGGCTCTCCTCATTTCTGTACTAGGCATGCTAGTCTTTCCAGTCAATCTTCACAGTAGCTTCCAGAATCAGGCAAAGTGTCACTTTCTTCATGCCTAAGCTTTAATAGTTTCCCTGTCCATCCAAAACAAAACCATAGCAGCTAAGACCTTATGATATTTTCTCCCCAAACTCCCTCCTTTGTCCCAAGGAAGAATCAACACCCTTAACTTACAATTTTTCATTGACACATTTTTATCTTCTCTTTCAGTCTAGGAATGCGTACATACACTCATACGTACACACAAACACACACATATATTTGAACATGTATTTATATATAACTTTGTTTTATAGATTTTTGCAGCTACATGTATTCCATTTACTTCTTTATATTCTGATTTGTTGTCCAAAGATTTTTGGTGACTTATAATGAGACCAGGAACTACAAAACCACAGTAAAATAGGTCAAGTGTTATGATGCATGCCTGTAATCCCAGAACATGAGAGGCTGAGGCGGGAGTATTAATAGTTCAAGGCTGGCCTGAGCTACATAGTGAGACCCTGACTCAAAAAAAAAAAATGATAAATTTGTATTTTAAAATTAATGCCAGAAAGCATGAGCAATACAACAAAATTAAGACTTGGGAAAAGTAAAAACATAAATAAGAAGAGCAGTCATTTTACATAATAAAAGAAAAAATATTTTTATTCAAGTCACACATTTTAACATGTCAGATTACCCAGACTTTGGCTGAAATCGCGGAAGGCTTGTGTTAACACATCTAATGTGACGTGGCCCGTCTGCCTCACTGACTGCTGGAGTCTCTTCTCTCTCATCTTCCTCTCTGCTGGCCCAGCACCCACCACTGACATCCCCCTACAGGACCACAGTGGCAGAGGGAGTAGTCCCAGTGCCAGTAACAGCAAGCGTCATCTCTACGACTCATGAGCTCTTACTTCGGGTCAGTGCTATGCTGGGCTCCCCGCACGTTGTCTTTAGTATATCTTCACACCCCCGAGGAACTGCCCCATTCACAGAAGGGGGAGTGAGGCTGCAAAAGGTTTGGATATTTGCCTGAAATTCCACCTTGAGTCTCACGTTTGTTGGGTACGCTTAATCAACTGACATCTCGCTACGTGTATGTTGCACCACTGAGTCACCTGGCTTAGAATCCCGAAGTCCCTCCTGCAACATGTCAGAACTTTGGTCTTTCACATCCCTAAAAGTATACCAACCCGTGTGTGTGCATGCACGTGTGTTGCTGAGAATCAAATCCAGGGCCTGTGGACTCTGGGCAAGTGCTTTATCAGTGAGCTACACTTCCAGCCCTCATTCATATTTGTTAACTTCAGACTTTTCCAACTTCTGGATGAAACCAGATGATAAAAGTGACAAGGTTCATTCACACTGTCCTGAACCAGAAGGTGTGTAGAGGGCCTGATCACCCTGGCAATCTCCCTCTCCCTCAGAGGCCTCAGACCAACTGTCAGACAGGAGCAAGAACTCCTGTGTGCCCCGCTGAATACCTTACCCTGACTGCCAGGACCCCTTGTGAACAACGTCTGTTGAGCTGCTGTTTGCTGCGCTGCAACTGAGTCCACGCCTTGCATTGCTGAACACGTGCTCTCCCACAGCCACACCTCCCGGCCTCGAACTGCGTCCTTTAAAACTCTTCAGAGCTTTTACTTTTTTTTTTTTTTTGCTTGCTTTTAAGAATGCTATTGTGAAGAACTTATCCATCTTACTAGAAAATATTTAACATTGAAAGTACCTCAGGAGGCACATCTGAAAATTCCAGAAATAGATGTTTTACATTTTACACTCAGCCTATTTTCCTGTGCTTAATTGATTCCATTATTCATGCTTCCACACCCAAAACTTACTGATTTTTTTCTTAGTGCTCATTCACTTCAAGAATGCATAGTTATTAATCAAAGGATCTCTGTTCCCTACTTAGCCATGCTATCCACATTAAAAATTGTTTCATCTTCCCTCATAAATCAGTTCTTCCACCTCCTTCATTATTTTCATTACTCATGTCTAAATTCTTTCCAAATTATCTGAGATGTTTAAAACTTCACATTGTTAGCCAAGAATGGTGATGGATGCCTGGAATCCCAGCACTTGGGAAGTAGAGGCAGAGGGATCAGAAGTTCAAGACCAGCCTTTGCTATGTATTGACTTCAAGGCCAACCTGGGCTTTCAAGAGATTCTGTCTCAGAAAATGCAAACAAAAATTATATGCTATACTTCTTGCAGAAAGGAACACCTCACTTTCAAAATCGTCCCATTAGGGCTCTCTAGTTAAAGTTAAGTTGACACGTATCACATTTGCTTTCTGTTGGTCAAAGAAGATTCTGCTTCCTCCTTTCACGACGGCTTCTGCACCGCATCTGCCATGTAAACTCTTCTGGGAAGATCCCCGCAAGTATTCCACCAAACAACTCCACCGAAGGTCAGTTTGATGAAATAATGAGATCACTGGGCTTTCTTGCAAAACATGGGTGAAAATGCTTTTTGCAGGAGTGTGGCTCTCCCAAAGGAGCTGCACATGAAAAAGCCTCATCCCAGCTGGGATGGCCACCTTCTGGTGTCTTCACAGATGGCTCCTCGTCTCTTCATCTTCCACACTCTGCATACCCTCCGCAGACCCTTCCTCCTACAGGGCTGTGTCCATAGATCCAACCATAGATTCTATGAGTGGTAGCCACTGCCTCTGCTACAAATGGAGAGTCATTTTTCTCAGAGGACGGCATCATGCAACAGTCTCTTTCTGGTTACTCTTATCTGCTCAAGTTAGAATGAAACTCTAAGAAACATAAGACAGGCTAGATGCTTGAGAGCTAAAAAGATTAAGGAATCTGAAATATTGAATTCTATTCTTCCCTGAAAACCAAGCAAATGCCAAGGGCAGAGACTAGACCTTCCAGAGCCCACCTCCATTGCTCAGATGCATAGACAAGTCCCATAATGACACACCCATGCCCTTGTCTTGGTCATTTCCAAGTCTCCTCAGACCCAAGCGGGGTTCACAGCATTGGAAGAATGGTGGCACACATATTTTTCTATGAAAGGTTGGTAAAATATCTTTGAAAAAATGTGGCTGATGATGCCAAAAAGCAAAGTCATGAGTTACTGAACAACAGGAGAATGTTCTGAGAAGTAAGTCATAAGGATTTTTTTTTCACTCTGCAGAGTGGACTTACACAATCCTAATGGGTATGGTATGTTTGTTGAGTGAAGTGTTGAGTGAGGTCGCAGTCAAGACAAAACTGCATACTACTTATTTTGAAACTCCTTGATGTTTTTAGAAGGCATTCTGGCTAAAATAAGAGTCAAGGGCTAGAGAGATGGATCAGTGGTTAAGGCACTTTATTGCAAAGCCTATGCACCTAAGTTTGATTGCCTAGTGCCCACGTAAAGCCAGATGCAAAAGATGGCACATGCATCTGGAGTTCATTTGCCATGGCTGGAGGCCCTGGCACAACCATTCTTTTTCTCTCTCTCTTTCTCTCTCTCTATATATCATTCTCTTTATTGCTTTCTCTCAAATAAATAAATTAAATTAAATATTTAAAATAAGAGTCAAAGTGGTCTAGCTAGTATGCAAACCTGTAACTCAGTCATCATTAGCATCATCAAGGATTATGTAGAAGGTATGTAAGTGGATATGCTCTGCTTTGTGACTGGCAGGGCAACAGGCTTGGTTCCACCAGCATCACCTGGAACACGTGAGTCGTGTGTGGCACTGAGATGACATAGCAGCTAAGCATCACTAGGTGAGAGGAGCAGCTCGCGTCTGGTATGATGCACAGGGTCACACTGCACTGCGGCCACCTGCTGCGATGTCATCAGGAGGCCTGAGACTGTGCATGACGGTAGATTTCACTATGCTCCGTTTTGACACTGTGACTGCTACGCGTCCCTGGTTTTGCTTCCCTTCCTCGCCCGTCCTTGGCCTGACACCCAGACAGTGTTAACTACTACGGGATGGCAAGGAGACTTGAAAGGAAGTGCAGTGAGAAATCACTCCTTCTCAAGTTTCGGGTACCAGCTATGATCCCCAAGTCCTGGAGTTAGCTGTCTGCGTTCCGGGATCTAGCACAAGACACTCAGAAGAACCCAAAGAAAACCCCTTAGCTGGACTGGGGGAGGCTTAGTGGTCAAGGCCTTTCCTGTGAAGCCAAAGGACCCCTGTTGGATTCCCCACATCCCACGTAAGCCAGATGCACAAGGGGGCGCATGCATCTGGAGTTCGTTTGCAAAGGCTGGAGGCCCTAGTGTGCCCATTCTCTCTCTCTTCCTCTCTCTCTCTCTGCCTCTTTCTCTCTCACCCTCTCAAATTAATTAATTAATTAATTAATTTTTTAAAAAAGAAAGAAAACTCCTTAACTGACATCCAACCAAAACATGGTTCAATATCAATTACTTATTTTTTTCTGCTAAAGCTAATATTATAGTGTTTGGCTATAGATAATTAAGCATAAACTGTCAATAAACCTCCCTTATCAAGACCAAGCTACAAACTAGAACCAAACTTTTGAAAGAATTACATAGTAGGTAAAAGCCTTAATTAGTCTTTTGTTGCTATGATAGAAAACATTAGGCTGAGTAATTCATTTTGAGCAGAAAGGTATAGGGTTTGATTGCTCAAAAGGCTGGGAACCCACATCTGTCAAAGGCCATCTTTCAGTATTATCACATGGCATAATGTACAAAAACACAAGGGGTAAATCCGCTCTGCATGTCCCTTCATAATGACATTGAGCTATGTATGAAGGCAGAGCCTATGTGATTTTTAAGCACCTCTCATTAAGCCCCAAACAAATGCCAAGATTGTCACGTTGGTGATTAACTCTCCAAAGCATGGAATGAATGAATGAATGAGTGAATGAATGAATGAATGCTGCTAAACATGTCACAAGTGAAACTGAGACAGATTAGAGAGACCCTTCTTTCCCTGAGGCCCTAGAGGAGTTAAGCAGTGTTAATACAGTTAAATAGCATTAAGCTATTACCATTAGTCATAGGCCTTTATAGTGAGAACTCCTTAGAATTTTTGCTTTTCCTTTGAATAGAATAAGGACGACTTGACTTTCTAAACAGCTCTAAGACTCTTCTCTGGAATCCCAGCTGCCTTGAATGAAAGACAGACAGACAGACAGGCTGCCCACATGCCAGCAGGTGCCCCTTTGCACTTTCCACACACACCATGAGGAAACTATACAGCAATGTCAGCACATCTTTGACTGCCAGAGTCACTGTCCCAGTCATGGTCACCTCAAGCAGTTTTCACTAGACTTCTTGCCCTTACGAGCCCCAGAGAACTCTAGGTGACCTTACAGCTATTTGTGCCGGGCCAGGCTGCATCTCCTAGTGACCCTACAGAAGGCCTGTGGTGGCACAAACATTTGCAGGAGGGCCTGCTGTGACTGATGTAAGCATGGTCCTCCCTGTGCAGCCAGGGTTGTATCAGGACAGGGGCAAAAACGCAGCCCTCCTTTGATGACACCTGCCATGATGGGTGCAAATACCCTGTCTCTCCTTCCTACTGGGATCCCTGCTGATGGACCATTGAGCCCAATAAATAGCTTCTCTTGCGCAACCTTCACTTGCTTTGCCGTTTATCATGAGAGCTGTTTGGTCCACACTGCTGCACGTGCTCATCATTAGGAATGACTCGGCCATCTATCTTCTGTATATGTTGTGCCAGAGGTAACAGCGCTGGACTATATATGGAACAATTCAGCAGTATTGCTCATTAAGAAGCTAATGAGACCTGCTAACTAACTAGTGCTCTTTCAACCCTATGCTTTTACAGAACATGACTGAAGGAGATTAGGAAATGATTGTCATACCCAGTGACATGAAAAGGACTGTGTTGTAGTTACCATCATGTTTCTGGGGCAAAGTAGCTGATGGGGGGAAAGCGTTTGTTTTGGCTTCCTGGCAGCAGGAGAAAGCATGGCGTGTGCAGAAGCTGGACATCACTTGTGCCACAGGAGGTGCAAATAGCAGCAGAAGAGTGAGCTGGCCTCTGGCAAGAGGGAGCTGGCTATACCACCTCTAAGCCCACCTCTAACTACACACCTCCTCCAATAAGGACCCCTCTCCAAAATTACCATTGGCTGGGGCCAAGCATTCAGAACACATGAGTTTATGGGGTGATGTCTGCTTCAAACCAACACAGACTAAAAGAAGAGTCACATTTCTTTTGTTCCTGTGCCACGCTAAGAAGTTCTCCGTTACTAGTTCATGCAATCCTCAAACAGTCCTGTGGAACAGAAAACAACCCTATTTTGTTTGGAATTTAACATTTTATTTTTATTTATCTATTAGAGAGAGGGAGAGAGAGAGAATATGGGCACATCAGGGCCTCTAGCCACTGCAAATGAACTCCAGAAACACGTGCCACCATGTGCATCTGGCTTATGTGGGATCTGGAGAATTGAACCTGGGTCCTTAGGCTTCACTGAACAGCACCTTAACCACTAAGCCAGCTCTGCAGCCCACAACCCTATTTTTTGAGAGGAAAACACAGAACCTGAGCAGCTTCAACCAGGTTTCACAGAGCCTGTGAGTAGCAGGAGGAGAAGCCGGCTCCAGGACTGTGCAATTTCAGAGCCTTGCTCGGCTCCTGCCTCTCTGTGAGGAGGCTGTGCTTTGAATGTGAAATGCCCTTCAAGGGTTCACATGTTTGATCTACCCTTGATGGCGCTGTCTCTGGAGGTGGTGGAACCTTTAGGAGATGGGGCCTAGATGGAGAAAATGAATCACAAGTGTGCAAATCATAAAGTTGTACGGCCTAACCACACTTCCTGTCTGTTGTCTGCTTTCTGCTCCGCCCGGAAGTGTGAAGTCCCACTCTTGTGAAGGTTCCCAGCTGTGATGCACTGGGTCTCCTCAAACCTGACACAAAATAAATTCTTCCTCCAGTAAGGAGGCCATTGTCAGGTCTTTGGTCACAGCAATGAAAAGAGTCACTAAGTCAGGGGATTCTAACGCAACCCAAAGAAAGAAGCCAGTGAGGACTTAGGCAAAGCTAAACTGGACTCAATTTCAGCCTGCATAAGCATTTCAAGCGCACAGTTAGATTCTGCTTCTTTATGGAGGCAGAACTAGGGAAGCGGGGTGAGGGTAGGAAAGGGAAGCTTCCAGGAGGGACTATCAGGTTCCTTAAGAAAGCAATACCTTGGGCTGGAGAGATGGCTTAGCGGTTAAGCGCTTGCCTGTGAAGCCTAAGGACCCCGGTTCGAGGCTCGCTTCCCCAGGTCCCACGTTAGCCAGATGCACAAGGGGGCACACGCGTCTGGAGTTCGTTTGCAGAGGCTGGAAGCCCTGGTGTGCCCATTCTCTCTCTCTCCCTCTATCTGTCTTTCTCTCGGTGTCTGTCGCTCTCAAATAAAAAAAATAAAAATTAAAATTAAAGAAAGCAATACCTCTCGGGGACTGGGGAGATGCTCAATGATTACTGGCTCTTGCTTACAAAGCTTACCAGCATGGGTTCAATTCCACTAGATCCCACAGAAAGCCAGATGCACAAGTGGTGCATTGCATGTAGAGTTCATTTACAGCAGCAGCAAAGGCCCTGGGGTGCCTGGACCCAGGGTGTCTCCTCCCTCTCTCTCCCTAAGTAGATAAATAGAATTTTCTTTTAAGGAAAAGGAAGCATCATGTCTCCTGAACGAAGCCCTGTCAGTGGCTGTCTTGCTCGGCCAAGCACTAGGTGCTTCCACTTCACTGAACCAAAATAACCATGGCCTCGCTACCCTACGGCCTTTCTTGATGGTTAATCTCAATTATTAACTTGCGTAGATCTAGAATCACCTAGGAGACAAAGCTCTGGGCATGTTTATGAGGGAATTTCTAGACTGGGTTAGTTGAGATGGGGAGACTTCTCCCCTAACTGAGGGTGGCACCAGCTAAGGCCTCTGCATGAGCACCAGCACCCATCTCAGCCTCCTGAGGACTAGAGACTGGGTGTGACCGGCTGCTTCGTGCCCACGCTGCCGCTCCCTGCCTCTCCGTGACTGACTGCGCCCTCCAGCCAGAAGCAAATCAACCCTTCCTCTCTTACTTTGCTTCTTGCCAGGTATTTGGCCATGGCAACAAGAAAGTAGCTGACAGGTCTTCCCAGCATGCTTGATGCCGAGGGATGCCAGAGAAGCCCTTTACGAAGGAACTTAAACCAGGCCACATCCTGCTGGATGGATCGGGGCTCAGTGAATAGCAAAAGCCCATCATAGCACTTTCCACAAGGTTCTAACAGTGCATCTGCAAGTTTGTGCCAGATTCTGTTAGTCAAAACTCCCCTTGCTGTTCTGTAACTACTGTTCCTTTTATTAGAATTCCAGGCAGATGTAGAACTTCAGTCCTCCACAGAAGTTCTGACAAGGCACTGTCAAGAAAGTGGAAACAGCCTGCGCTTTTGCTCGCGGCAGTGAAAGTAATGAGTTCAGGGTGCGTCGCGGCAGAGCTGTGACAAAGCTGTCTCGGAGGCCGGGAGGCGGCCCTCGGCGCCCACGCAGCCCGGCACGAGGAGCGGGACCCGGCCCTGATCCCTAGTGAGCACTTGGAACAACAGTTTGGGGTCCAACTTTTAATTTCATGAGGCAATGTCACTGACAAGACAAAGCTTCTGAAAGCCTATGTTAACTGGAACAAGGAAAAACTAATATCCCTCCCTTTTATCATATTAAATATTGAATAGCTCACCTTGAATTATTTCGGAATCAAAATGGATTCATCCCTTCAAGAAAATGAATAGGTAGGGTTTGGGCAATAGCTCAGTTGGTAAAGTGCTGACCTCACAAGTACAAGGACCTGAGTTCATTCCAGATCCCGTGTAAAATGCCAGGTATGGTGACAGTCCTGTAACCCAAACACTGGGCGAGGGAGACAGGAGAGTTCTTGGAGTTTGCTGGCCAAGCACTCTAGCCTGAGTGGTGAGCTCCAGGGTGTGAGATCCCGTCTCAGAGGAGCTCCAGGCTCAGAGAAAGGCAGACGGCCTCAAGCCCTCATGTGTGTGCGTGGGGGAAGACACGTGGGGACAGTATACACACACCACATCACAGACTACAGACACACGCCTAAAGAAAAAATAAAGTGAACACCCAGTTTAAAATAAAATCTTTGGTTAAAGGCACTTACTTTCAAAGTCTGATGGCCCAGGTTCCATTCCTAGTATCTTCTTAAAACCAGCTACACAGAGTGACACATGTATCTGGAGTTCATTTGGAGTGGCTTGAGGCCCTGGAGCACCTGTATTCTCTCTCTCTCTCTCCCTCTCTGTCTGTCTTTGTCTCTGTCTCTTACTCTCTCCCTCCCTCTCTTTCTCTCTCTTAAATAAATAAAAATAAAAAATGTTTTTAAAGAAAATCTATTCAACAAACATGGCATGGACTCTTCACCAAAGAAGATGTACAGTGAGGAAGCATATGAAAAGACATTCAGTATCATGTCATCAGTGAAGTGCAAATTAGCACTAGGTATGTCCACTGTGTTCATCTCTCGTGTGACTTTCTCTGGGGAGCTCATGGGGCTACCTGCAGGAGCAAGAGTAATTATGGGGGGTGCTGCATTGCTGAAAAGTCCACAGCAGCCTGCAAGAGGACTCATGAAAGGTGCAGCTCTGGAGATCTGTGCAGTTTGCAGTCAGCTCCACTGAAGAATCTCCTCTGTCTGTCTTCTCTCTCTCTCTCTTTCTCTCTCTCTCTCTCTCTCTCTCTCTCTCTCTCTCTCTCTCTCTCTCTCGGCAACTGTTTACACCTTGCCTAATGCTGGGGAGGGGCCTGTGACTCTCTGAGCTCCCTGAGTCTTATGAGATGTTTCAATTTTGGGAAAATAACTGGAGAACATATCCATCTTCTGTTTCTGTAACAAAGTACCTAAGGCTAGTTATGTCATAAAGAAAAGACAGTTAGCTCACAGCTTTGAAGGCTGAAAGCCCACAATCAGGGAGCTAAATTGACTCAGCCTCTGGTGACAGCCTCCTGGTAGACGACATCATGTGGCAGTGTGTGCCAGGAGAGGAAACACAGTGAGATAGGAAGCCAAAGAGACTCGGGGCGTCTGCTCTGTATCAACAGCTCATTCTCAAAGGAGCCAACTGGGTCTTGTAGTAGATACATGAACCCCATCAAAGGGAGTATCCCTAATAACTTAATGTTCTTCCATTAAGTTCCCCTTCTTTATGGGCATCAGCACCCCTTAAACACATTGGGGCTATGTTAGCTTTGACGGCTATGATAAAATATCAGATATTTAGAAAGCAACTTAAAGAATTGAAGATGTCTTCTGGTTCGTGGTTTTGGAGGGCTCAGTCCATGGTCAGCTGGCTCCATGGTTATGTGGCTGTGATGTAGTAGAGCTTCATGGTGGAGCAGAGCTCCCCAACTGAGACAGCTGAAAAGCAGAAAGACCTAGAAAAGGTCCTGTGACATGATGTATCTTTCAAAAGCTTGCCCACTGTGAGGAACTTTCTGTGGTTAGGCCCTACTTCCTGGTCCTCCACCATCTTCCAGTTATGCAACTTAGCCACATTGTAGGCAGTTACTAGTCAGGGTCACAGACTCTCAAGAGAGATAGACACTGATCTGCCCACACATCCAACACCAACTCATCAGGACCCCAGCCAACCACAGACCTTTGCCCATTGCACTCTCCGCCTCCTGTGCTCACAACTTCCCTAGAATTTTGGTGAGCTCCCTTCAGATCTGTACAATCTCACCTTACCTCTTTGCCAATCAGAGAACTACAGTTGTTTATGTCAGCCTATCTTGATCTGGACAAT
This sequence comes from Jaculus jaculus, assembly GCF_020740685.1. Taxonomy (NCBI): domain Eukaryota; kingdom Metazoa; phylum Chordata; class Mammalia; order Rodentia; family Dipodidae; genus Jaculus; species Jaculus jaculus. The sequence goes on along the minus strand of NC_059102.1, from coordinate 336,416,006 downwards.
GGAATATCATTCACTGCTGAAAAGCAGTGAGCTGTCAAGCATGGGACCTCACAGAGGAATCTTAAGCTGTTACGAAGTGAGATAGGCCACTGTGTAAAAAGGCTGTGTGCTGTGTTGATTCCAGTCAATGGCATTCTGCAAAAGCAGAACATTATGAAGAGGAGTGGTTGCTAGAAGTCATTGGGGAGACCAGGATTGTGGTGGTTTGAATCAGGTGTCCCCTATAAACTCATGTGTTCTCTGAATGTTTAGCTGGTGACAGTTTGGGAAGTGAAGCCTTACTGGAGAAGGTGTGTTGCTTGGGGTGGACCTTGAGGTCTATTAGCCCATAGTTTGCCAGTGTCAGCTCACAGTGCTGCTGCTGCTGTCCACCTGCTGTGGCAGAGGTGATGCCCAGGCTCTCCTCATGCCATGCTGTCCCCTGCTAACATTACGCTTCTCTCAAGGCTGTAAGCAAAATAGATGTTCCTCCCATCAACTGCGGTAGCAGGGTGCTTTGTCCCAGCAATGAGGAGATAACTTCAATAGAGATAGAGCATAGAACTTTTTAGGGCAGCAAAACCATTATTCTGCACAATGGTGAGAGGTAGCTGTACGTCAGTACACAGGCACACATTTGCCTAAATCCATAAAGTGTTCTACATAGGGTGAATCCCAGTGGAAACTATGGACTCTAGATGACAGTGTGAGTCAATGCAGATGATTTTTTAAGAAATATTTTTATGTATTTATTTGCAAGCAGAGAGAGAGACAGAGAGAATAGGTACAACAGGACCTTCAGCTGCTGCAAATGAACTCCAAATTCATGCACCACTTTGTATATCTGGCTTTATGTAGGTACTGGGGAATTGAACTTGGGCTGTTAGACTCTGCAGGCAAGCACTTTATCCTCTGAGCCGTGTCTCCAGCCTGTGCAGATGACTCCAATGGGCACACCACGGTGGCTCAGGGTGCAGGCAGTAGACAAAGTGCCCTTGTGTGGGGACAGGAAGTACAGGGAGCTCCACTTGCTGTCCAGTTTCACTGTGAACCTAAAACTGCTCAAAAAATTAAAGTCTATTTTTTAATTTAAAAAATCAATTTGCTCTTCAAGAAACTCTTTTGTCAACCACCATGCAGGGTCTCTCAGAGACATGATCTTGGGTAGAAGGATTTCATAACATAACCACCCTTGAAGTAGCTTCTGCTGCCCACTCTCACTGAAATATGGAGGGTGCAAGCAGCCCGCAGTCAGTCATGGAGCTGGGGAAGGGGCGAGTTGGGGGATAAGCATCCGAGCTGCCTGACCTAAGCCAGAGCTCTACAGCGCGGTCCCTCGCGGTTTGTACAGCCGCTGCTGTGAGTAGGAGGCACAGCAGGTTGTCATGCGGGTGCTTGCTCTTTGCGGTGCTCTGGAAATTTGAAAGTTTACAAGAGAATGGAAAGGACAACTCTGCACATGAAGTTCTCATGCCTATGATCAGAGAAACTACACACTTCCACTCTAAGCTGCATTTGGATGAAATGAAGGCATAGGCTGACGTCAGTGTTTGTACTTAAGGGCTTGTTCAGTGACCTCCATTTGAACGAAGTGACTGATGGCCTCCCACACCCCAGCTAGTTGTTCCTTTCTTTTTCAAAGAATCTTTCAAAGTTTTGAACAGTCTTTGCCTACACTCCCTTAGAAAATACATACAGGAACTGATTTTCAATGTTAAGTCAGACCAATGCCTAAAGAAATAAAGAAAGGCCATGGGCATTTGCCTTAATGATGAAAGATTGTTCCTTATCATCTTTCTGAACCTAAGTGTGTCCCATGCTCCTAACAGCAGTCATTGCTCAGGGCTTACTGGAAGCTCCCAGCCCAGCCTCCATCTAAGACCCATTCTCACTTACCAAGCACAGTTGGACCTGTGCTAGGCTGGAAAAGGTGTCTGTGGGGCCCTCCATCACTTCAGGGTTTTAGATTCAAGCCACAGAATATGATTCTGACTGACCAGGTAGGAAGCAAGATGGAAGTTACCAGGCAGCCCCCAGGGCCAGTGGGAGTACTTACAAATCACACTCAGTGAAGGCTGGGTGGTTCCTAAGCGGCCCTACTGGAGCCATGCATTGTGGGAAAGGTTACCGTCACCATCAGCATAGGACACTGTTGTCATATATGGTCTAAGTCTCCCAGTCGTGACTATGAATCCCATTGACAGAAACAGCACGGGGGGGGGGGGGGTGAGTGCCTACGCCGCCTCACCAGTGGTGAAACCAGCAACTGAAGTGGGTCTATCGGGCTGCACTGACAGATCCTTAGTCACAGAACACGCCTAAGGAGCAAAGTCCTCTCCAATTATACAGAGGTTGGGCAACATAAAGAATTCCCAGATGCTGGGCTGGAGAGGTGGCTTAGCAGTTAAGGCACTTGCCTATGAAGCCTAAGGACCCATGTTTGACTCTCCACATCCCACATAAGCCAGACCCACAAAAGTGAAGCAAGCACAAGGTTGCACATGTCCACTAGGTGGCACAAGCGTCTGGAGTTTGATTGTAGTTGCGGAGGCCTTGGTGGGCCAATTCTCTCTCTATCTGCCACTCTCTCTCCCTCTCTTTCTCTCTCTCTAAAATAAAAAATAAAATAAATTTAGAAAAAAGAATTCCCCAGTGTTTAAAAAATAAAATAAATGTTGTATTTCCAAAACAAAGGATGAATGTCCACTACCTGGGATGATGCAATAGATATGATACTCCTGTTTTTGAGTTGAGCAGATGAGAAAAGGACCGTAATTTGTCTGAACTCATGAGGTTCAAGACAGTATCCAAAACCCAAGACCTTCATCTGAGCCATGCTGCCACACATTAAAATGAGGACAGCTTGAGTTCAGTATTCTGAATAGCACAGTAACAATTTTTATCCAGAAATGTCAGCTACCTAAAACTGACAGCTCAAGCAGCTGATCCCGTGTATTCAATAAATGCCTGCTATCTAGACAAATAATTGCTATTATCCAAATGTCAGCTAAGCTTCCCGCGCTTCCACACTGGGCAAAGTGTAGAAGAAATGCTGAGTCAGCGTGGCATGCTTTTAAAACCTTGGTTCATTTATCCATTTTCTTAAAGGACATTGGGAAATGAGGTGAAAAGGTGGTTTACTGAAAGAGACTGCCTGTGGCAGTTAAAACCCTACAGTCAACTTGATCAAATCAGGAGTCAGCTAAGAGACACACCTCTTGGCTGTGTCTAAAAGCCCACCTCCAAGAAGAATGACCTGGGGGATGCCCCCGCCAGACTTGGAGCCCTCTGGCAGCAGCCCATATCCAAAGGAGTTCCAGGAATGCACAGCGTCCACACCTGACCGCCTTGCTCGTGCTCTTCAGCTTTCCAACAAGACCAAAGGCTGCAGCTCCCAGGAGCCCTCCAGGCTCTCAGCACCAGGCTGGGGCTGCTGTGGCATCCAGCCTCATGGACTGGGCAGCTGGGCCAACAGCCATGTGGACCGCCCTTATGTCATAAGTCAGTCTACCCAATCCCCTTCGCGATATGTGTTCATTCTGTCAGTACTTTTCTTCCAGAGGACTCTGATGTACACACGACCTCACTGGGGACTTTGGTATCTGCGCAGGCAGCAGCATGTGTTCAGTAAGCTGCTGCTTACTCTGCAAGTCCGTGTCCTGGTCCTAGGCCAGGCGATGGAACAGTGGGTCTGCAGCAAAGGAGTTCAGGGTCTAGAAAACAAGGCAGAGGTGCAAAGACCTTGTGAAACTGTGCCGGGAGTTTCAGGCAAGGGCACTTCCCAGCGGAGGTCATGGGTCCTTAGAGAGGCCCCCATGTGTACTGAGTGTCACGCAAGGGACGTCCCCGCAGAGATCGCAAGTCCTTAGAGAGGCCCCACTATGTCTTTTCATCCTTCAACAAGCTCTCTTGGAACACCTCAAACAAACTTTGCAGAGTGATGGGTTTAGGACACAAAATGAATGTGCTCTCTATTGGAATGCATCTTAAAAAGCTAGAAAGGGCCGGGTGTGGTGGTTCCTGCCTTTAATCCTAGCACTCGGGGGACAGAGATAGGAGGATCCCCATGAGTTTGAGGCCGCCCTGAGACTACATTCTAAGAAAGTCTGGGTGAGAGCAAACCCTACCTTGAAAAACAAAAAAAAACAGCTAGAGAATAATGCAGATATTAAATACCTGTGACAACATTTTATCAAATAAAATCATAATATGCATGATCAAAAAATAGTTTAATAAGAATTTGTAACAAGATAAAACTAGCATAATCCAGACAAGGAAATGGAGAAGGCAAGATCATCTTCTCTGAGTCTTTCAGGTACACACACACACACACACACACACACACACGTTTGGGGTGTGTGTGTGTGTGTGTGTGTGTGTGTGTGTGTGTGTGTGTATGTGGCGCGCATGATGTAGGTGGCACTGAACCTACCCTGCAAGGCAGTGCCGTGCACATTGGGCTCTCCCATAAGTTCATATCTTTTCCCGGCTTTTGCTTCACCCTTTCTTTCGGAGGTGCTTGTACCATAAGCAGCCTTGGAACTCAGGCCGTGCCTCCCCTGAAGGCAGAAGGAAGATTTGTTTCCTGATATCCTGATTAGCACAATGAGAACAACTTCTCCATCCAAGGCAAAGGTTAGGCAGGTTGGCTGCAGGCCACTTTAAAAGACAGACCCCCCCCTTTCCTTACGTATTTTGGTGTGTGTGTGCGCGTGAGCTTGTGTGGAGGAGGTGCGTGCATATGCCACGGCGCCCTGTGGAAGTCACCCTCCACCTTGTGCGAGGCAGCATCTCTCATTGTTCATTGTTGTGCTCTCTAGGCTAGCTGGTCCAGGAGCTTCTCCTCTCTGGTTCCCATCAAACCAGAGGCATGCTGAGATTACAGATGCCCACTACAGCTTATGTATTACATAGGTTCTGGGGGTGCAAACTGAAAGTCATGCTTGCAAGGCAGGCACTTTCCCATGGGACCATCTCCCCAACTCTACAAGATGGGGCTTTCCCAAGTCCAAAGTTCCTCAGCTGCACACGGAGACCCACTGTGGGAGAGGCATTGGCCACATTTCCCCCACAGATTCCAGAAGACTGCAGGGACAAAGGGGACCTGAGCGCATGTGCGCACGCTCGCAAACACGGTGTGCGCTGAGCAGTACAGACTTTTCTCTAGCCGGGAGTCTCCTGTCTTCTGCCCGCATCCAGGGAGCTGTGACGGGACAGCATGTTAGCTCGCACACTGGTTCACGCTCAGACCATGTGAAATATGGGGTGGGGGACGATGGAAAGACGGTCTTCCCAGAGAAGTGAAGCCTGAAGAATGAGGCGCCCCAGGTGGGAGCCCGTCTCTCTGGACAGAAGTCCCTGGCTGGAGGAGGTTAGTCTCCGGGAGCCATGCAAACCTCAGACACCGCATCCACTGTTTGCGCCCTGCAGAGCCACAGCAGGCAGAGTCAAACTCTCCACCTTTTCTATATGTTTTCTTTTGAGAAATGCCTATTCCTATCTTTAGCCTGTTTTTTAGCTGATTCTTTTCTATTAATATACGAGCTCCTCATCTATTCTGATGGGTAGTTTGGACACATTTTCCTTGAACTGTAAGTTGGATCTCTATTCTCTTAATTGCTTCCCTGCTGTTCAGAACTGTTTAGTACAGACTCCATGGCCAGTTTTTTTGGGGGGATGGTTGTCTGTACCTCATTAAAATGGGCAAGTAATATATGTTAGTCAAAACATAAAAAATATTAGACCCACCACAGTTCTTGACAGTCCTTTAACTAAGAATACAGATACTATACAGAAGGGGTTTGGGTTTTGTTTTGTTTTCTCATGCTAGGGTTTAGCTCTAGCACAGGCTGACCTGGGAATTCACTATGTAGTCTCAGGGTGGCCTTGAACTCACAGCAATCCAAGAGCTGGGATTAAAGTCATGTGCCACCATGCCCAGCTCAGAGGGTTTTTATAGCCCCATACTTCAGGCTTCACTTGGTGCAGTCACCTCTATGCCCTATAAGAGCAGGGCCATAAGTTAACGAAACAAACAATCCGACCCCAGTGCAACACTGGGCACAACAGGAAACATAAATGCTAATGATCCTCATTGTTCTCCAAGAGCTGAGAACATTCTTGGCACAGCCATAGAGCAGGGTAATGCCAACCGTGGGAGCGATGGACTGGAATCTGGGTCCTTCCCTGCCAGTCTTCAGAGTCAGCGTGAGCCACCTGTTCTTGGTGAATCTGGGCCTCATCGGTCGCTACACAAGAATAAGGCAATACATGCCAGACAGTTCACAGGCGGGCAGGCCGACATGACAGCATCTTTTAAAGTATTTATTTGTTTGTTTGCAAGCAGAGAGAGAGAAAACAAATGGACACCAGGGCCTCTAGCCACTACAAACTCCAGTTGCACGTGATACTCTATGCATTTGGCTTCATATGGCACTGGAGAATTGAGCCCAGGTCATTAAGCTTCACAGGAAAGCCCCTTAACCACTGAGTCATCGCTCCAGCACCCATGATAGCATTAAAATAATAATAATGAATTTCTCTGTCATGCCCTTCTTTCAACCAGCCATTAGTATCTCACTAAGAAACACACACACACAAAATCTCCTAGATGGATTAGCTTCTGATCTAAAATATTTTAATGTGGGGTCACAGAAAGCCACCTGTCTATGACAATTTGGGTTTTCTCTTGCTAAAAGCTCTGGCAAACTCAGGGAACATAGTGAGAACAAGTGCATTAGACAATAGAAAATGTGAGTCATGGGGCTAGAGAGATGGCTTAGCAGTTAAGGAACTTGCCTGAAAAGTCTAAGTACCCAGGTTCGATTCCTCAGTACCCACATAATCCAGATGCATAAGGTGGTGCACATGTCTGGAGTTCATTTGCAGTGTCTGGAAGACCCTGGCATGCTCATTCTCTCCCTCTGTCTGCCTCTCCCTCTGTCTTCTCTCTTTCTCTGTCTCTCTCAAGTAAATAAACAAACTATTTTCTTTAGAAAAAGAAAATATAAATCACCCATTCTCTGGGTATGGTGTTACATCACCTGCATCAGCCCTGGGAACTCTACTTCAGGAAAACCACTGTGCCCGGTCTCACCTCCAGACAACCCTCAGAGGCACAGGTGCCAAAGCACCAGAGATGAAGGCACATGTCAGGTTGCAAAAGCATGTCAAGTTCCAGGATCTTAAGATGCGAATCACAGGTGGGTCTCTTCCTCCAGCTTTTAGAAAGCCTCCGGGCATTCTCAGCCTCCCCGTGACGAGGCCACTGCGTCCACCCCGCCCAGCTCTCCACTGCGTCCACCCCGCCCAGCTCTCCACTGCGTCCACCCTGCCCAGCTCTCGGCCTCCTCCCACTCCTAGTTTTCAACTGCATGCAAAGAAATTTCCCTTTCCACTCTGCTGTGATGTTTCCTGGCATTTGTTAGAGGTTCTGGTAAATTGGAAACACCTAATTAATTAAGGCCGGAAGTAGGCAATAAATAAACACATTGGGGTGAGTGTTTCCATATCCTTTTGTGGGGACAATAATAAATTCAAGAGAGGACATGGGACTTTATCATGAGAAGCAGGTCTGGCCTGGCCCTGGTGCTACAGCCTGGATGAAAGAGGAATTAGGACTCATCTACAGGGATTTCAAAACTGAACCAAAAGTGATTTCAGCAATGATATCTAACCCTTCTTCCACTTCACTAATTCATATTTTCTCTTACTCTTTGCTGACACCCTCCATACGTATACGCAATGAACTCGGATCACAATCCCTGCCAGCAGCCTCCTGTCCCCTCTCTCCCTATCCCTTTTCCCCGCATATTATGCAGGACTCGTGCCAGTAGTGACAGCCACTGTGAGGCCAGAAATGCAATTGCCACCTTGTGTCTGGAAGACAGTGTGGTGGGCACTCCTTCCCTTCCTTGAGCTCATGCATTCTTCCTCCCACCTCTTCCACAACCAGCAGTCCCTGTGCCTTGGAGGTTGGATAGAGATGTTTCATTTAGTGCTGAACACTCAGATGTCACTTTTGAGTCTCCCTAGATGTCACCACCATTTGAAAAGAAAAAAAAAAAAAACACTTCTTTAACCAAAAGCGAGAGAAGCATTAATATATGGGAATAAGCATAAATATTTAGAGGGAAATTTGGCAGACATAAATATTGATTTAACTAAACAATAGCTTTAACTTTGGTTTACGGCCTTCCCAGCCATAGGCTTTTGACTAGGTTTTCAGTATCAGACATAAATTCCCTCCCATGGAGCAGACCTCAGATCCAATCAGAGAGCAGCTGGTTTCCCCCGTAACAGACATGCCACTGTTTCGCTACTGAGCAAATCTTTTCTGGCTGGCGAGTTGTATAGCTTGCAGGCTCCACTGCTGATGACTTCTCCCCGAGCAGGCTGCAGAGCACTTTTCCAACACTGTGCGTACTACTCAGCACGCAGGAGGCTTCCCCTCAGGCCCAGTTTGATCTCTCAGTGCTCTGCATGTGGTGTCTTCAGCAACAGGGTCTTACTGACTAGGAGTCAGTTGTTTTGAGGGCCTCAGTGGCCTCCCTGACTCACAAGTCACCAGGAGGTATCCCACCTCTGGCACTGGGAATTGTCTATAACTACTCATGGCTTCTAGGCTCACTACTCTCCACCCTCACAGAGTAATTCTGCCCAAACTATCTTTTATTAATCATATATTCTGAATTAGGTAACTATGAAGTAGGTTTCTATATGGCATATTCATCACACCTCAAGGTTTGATTAACCCAGCCCTTCCTTCTCCTGTATACCCCTCCCTTGACCCCACTTAGGCCGTTCTACCTCCAGTATTCTGCTCTTCTACTTACACATATACTCTACCCTCCCCTTAAGGCCACCCCTCTCCTCCCTCCTTCATGGCCCCTGGCTAGCTTCCCTGGCCTCCACTGCTGACTCTTGCTATAACTCACATGCAAATCTAAACACTGGAAGCAGGGTCCGCATATGAGAGAGAATGGGTGACCTCACTCACTTGGATCCATTTACAAGCAAATTTCTTATTTTCATTTTTCTTTACATTATGGCCTTACTTCCTCCTTTAAGGTTGTAGAGATTGGAACTGGACAATGGCTCAGTGGATAAAGTGCTTGTCCCACAAGCTTGAGTATCTGAGCTCAATTCCCCAGAATCCACGTAAAAGTGCTAGGTGTGATACCTCACTCTTGTAATCCCAGAGCCCGAGACAGGAGCAGCAGAGATGAGAGGATCCCTAGAGCTTGCTGGCCAACCAGTGCAGCCTGCTTGTCAAGCGCCAGGCCAGCGGGAGACGATCGCAAAGAAGGTTGAAAAGGTGAACGGCGTTCTTAAGGAGTAGCACCTGAGGCTGTCTTTTCATCCTGTACACACGTGTGTACACATGTGAGTGTGCGCCCACACCCACACAATCACACACATTTACACACATAAAAGTGTAAAGATTGGGGGTGAAGTGTTGATCTAGGCTAAAGTCCAGGGTTCTATAAGCTATGTCAGAACTATGGTTCTCTTTCTCTCTCTCTCTTTCTCTTTCTCTCCCTCATCTACTGATAACTTCAAAATTTACAATTTCCCCAACAGAACATATATTCAGCAAACAATGGCTAAGTGAATTATGTTCCTTTACTAACCTTTATATGGATTTCATAATTTTAAAGCTTAAAAATGCTTTGTAACTAATCAAAGCCTGGGATGCAAAGGGACTGGTAATTCATCTAGACCAGGGATGGTGAACACATCACACTCTCGTGCTCCTTTAATCTCTTCCACTGTTGGGTAAGCAAGTCCAGACTCCCAAGCTCTCCTCTCGCATCTTGAACACCTGGCTCCTGGTACAGAGCCCGAGGCTCTGGAAAGTTCCACGTTCTCACCCACTTCACCTTGCCTGATTCTCATCTTCATTTTACGGCTCCTTGTTGGAAGTCTTTGCAGAGTAATCACTGCATTAATATTTGCTTTCTAACTACCCATGTAAAGTTAAATTAATAAGATCATAATCGAGTAGCAACTGATACTGCTTGGCTCCTAAAGAAAGATGAAGCACTTTATGGTTTTGGAGATTACATAAGTCACTTACTTTGTTAAAATAAACATATAAAGTTATTTGTTATAGCTAAGACCTAAAAATAAAGTCTACTAAAAATAATGAAGACTAGAAATGATTAATTTTTTCATTTATCCTATTTTAATGAGTCTGTCAAGATCATTTTTTTGCTCACTAACAGAATTATATGCATAGTCCAAATCATAGGATGTGAAGATAATTTCTACTATTTCACTGTCATTATGATTATCATCATTAGGTTGGGTATTTTCCTTTCTGTTGAGGAAAACTTTCCTTAATCAAAGAAAAAAAATCCATGGGTCGGTTGAAATTTTTCCTAGCCTCATAGCTTATAGACCTACCTACTGTGTAATGCTTTACATTGTTTTATAAAGATTATAAACAAGTGGCAAGGGTTATTGGGGCACAAAGTAATGGCTATTCCTCTGCAGTGAGTGAGCTCCAACCCGGAACCACGAGTGGCCTGGCTCTGAGAGGCAGAGACGCTCACCCCGCCCTGTCACAAGCCTTAGCTGCACAGGGCAGAAACGCGAAGCGATTCTTCACTGAGCGCCATTCTGCAGGAAGGGCCTGCCTAGACTTCAGCGACGACAGTCCATTGATGGCAAGTCTTTCATAGTCTTCAATTTTGGTTATTAGACATTCTCTTTCCATGAGTTGTAAGCCACTAAGAGTAAGTAGACATGCTTAAACATGGTTGTTCAATTTATTTTATTTTATTTTATTTTATTTTATTTTATTTTATTTTATTTTATTTTATTTTATTTTATTTTTGGTGCTAGAGATTTAACCCATAGTCTTACACATGCTAGGCACATCCCCTATCACTGAGCCACACTCCTAGCTCTTGCTTACTTAAAATTGACAATTGTTGCTGTTACAACCAGAGCCTGAATTTTAAAGAGAGTTGTTTGTGTCTCTGGATCATGGCACTACAATAAATGGCCAAGTAACCTTATGCACCTGACATCCACTCTGCATGTCTGTTTCCCTGAGCACCAGTGGACCCTGCCCAGGCCTTTTTTAAGTTTTATTATTTTTATGGGAGAGAGAGAGAGAGAATTAGCATGCCAGAGCCTCTAGCTACCGCAATTGAAATCCAGATGTGTGTGCCACCTTATATGCACGAGTGACCTTTTGGGCATGCATCACCTTGTGTATCTAACTTACGAGGGTTCTGGGGAGCAGAACCTGTGCCCTTAGGCTTTGCAGACAAGTGCCTTAACCACAAAGCCATCTACTCAGCCCTGTTAAGGCCTTGTTGATCCAGGCTATTCATATTAGCACTCCCCTGAATAGGTGTGAGAATACTATCCAATATGGTCACCTGTGTGTTTTCTTTTACACATGCACTCACTAGTCAACCATATCCTAAAGGAAAATCAGAATTTTTTTCAAGTATTAAAAACAAAGAAAAAGAAACAATCAATGTTCCCATCTCTTCAACTCACAAAAAAGTTCTTGAAGCCCAAAGAAGGAAGATACAGAGTTAGGTAATGAGTGACCACCCTTACATTCCTATGCTGAAGTACTGCTCCCCAATATCTCAGAAAGAAAAGGGAGGTGGGTCTATAAAGAGTCATGAGGGTTAAATAATGTCACTAGGGTAAGCCTCAATTCAACATGACTACTGTCTCCTAATAAGAGGGAATCCAAGCATGGCAGCGCTCAGGAGGACTCCGAACTTGAGGAAGGGCTTGGAGGCTGATGAGAGACATAGACAAAGGGCTGGGAGAGCGAGGCTCGGTACATAGACACAAATAAATAAACCCCACGTGAATGAGGAAGAGGACTGACAGCAAGCAAAGAAGAGGTTTTGCAAGAAATTGACCCTTTTGAAAGGATGATCTTAGATTTCTAACTTAAAATTTGGAAAAATATTAATCGTTGTTGTTTAAGTCATGCATCTGTGTTATTTTTTATAATAGTACTAACAAAATAATATACATAATTCATGCCATCGTAACAGTTCAGAAAGCTCTAGATAAGTCTACTGTGGCCAGGCAGCAAGCTCCAAAGATGCTACTGATCCTTAGCCTCTCCTGCTGTGCGGAGACAGGTGCATTTCACCCATCCAGTGTTTTTAAATATTTTTTTATTTATTATAGAGAGAATGGGCACACCAGGGACTCTACCGCTGCAAACAAGCCCCAAATGTATGTGCTACCATGTGCTTCTCGCTTGTGTGGGTACTGAGGAACTGAACCTAGGTCATTAGGCTTTTCAGGCAAGTGCCTTAAGCACTAAGCCATCGCTCCAGCCCCCACCCAATCCCTTAACAAGAGTCCTGGGGTTCAAACTCAGGTACATATACTAGTAAGCCAAGGATTTTACCCGCTGAGCTATCTCTCCAGCTCATCACATGCCAGGATCATCAATGAATCATCAAACAAAAGACAATATACTTTCCTTGGAGCATCTTTCAAGAAGTGGGTTAGTTTTCAGTCTCTGAGCCACAAGCTTAATAGAGAAATTCTATAGCCAGTGGATCAATATTATGTCTGTCAGGAAGAACTCTTACCTTCTTTCATACCATGCTAGTTCCCATTTCTCTCATGCAAGCATTTCCTAAGCCCAAGACTTCTAATTAGTTAATAAACTGGCTCCAGCTGTTCTCTGCTTGTCTGCAAATCAATAGATGGAGAAAAATCAATTAGCTTACATCTGAATAAATTTAGAAAAGATTTTTAAGCAGATTTTTGCTATGAAAATCTGAGCAACTCTACAAAAAAAATCAACAAAGCTTTAAGCATACAATGAAGTCTGAAAAGATAGAGTTTTATTTCTACCTGGGTTCATAATGTTGATTGGGCTAAGCGATCAGAATGATGGGTACCTGCTAAAGGGAACAGGTGTCATCAGTCAGCTTTCTGTGGTTATGACCAAATAATTTACAATGTGGCATATGCACACAAACCAAAAATAAATAAAAAGAATTAAGAAAGTTTAAAAACTTATTAAAAAATCTATCTCAGGCTGAAGAGACAGCTTAGCACTTAAGGTGCATGCCTAAGAAGCCTAAGGATTCAGGTGTGATTCTCCAGGTCCCATGTAAGCCACATGCACAAAGTGGTGCATGCATCTGGAGTTGGTTTGCAGAGGCTAGAGGCCCTGGTGTGCCCATTTTCACTCTCTCTCTCTATCTTTCCCTCTCTGTGTCTCTAAAAAATAAATAAAAATAAATCTTTAAAATAAAGAAATATATCTCAAGAGACAGTTGACTGTAGCCATATGTATAATTTATTGGCTTAACTACACTTTATCTTTGTGAGAGTTAGAACAGTTTAAAAAATTTATTAAGACCATTGAGTACAGTATTTTGTGCTTGATAATCACATGGCAGTTGAATTAATGTTAAGACAAAGCTGATTTTTGCCTGAAGTGTGAGGTCCAAGCAGCCGTCTTCCATCTTTTGAGAGAAAGGTAAAAATGACCATGATCATCACGGCAATGAAAGAAAGCAGAGAATGAGGCCAAGCGCCCAACAAAGCCATGGTAACTTAACGACGAGGCCAAGTGCCCGACAGTGCCATGATAAGTTAACCAAAGAATTTTGGGATTTGCTTAGGTTTCTTGGAGCTATTCACTACTAGTATTTATGACGTCACCTCAATCTTCCCTGTTGCTACTTTGTGGACAAATTTGGCTTCTTCCAATCTCTTAGAGGGAACACTGATAGTCAAACAATGAGTTTGGAAGTGTCCCAAACTCAGTGGAGAAGCCAGGCACCTGCACATTAATTCCTATTATTCTGATTACATATTTACAATAATAAGAGCAAGAAATCAGCGTGATGGCGATGATCACAACATCCAGGCTCTCTGCTCTGATTGCTGACTAGGCAATGCTCAACCTCATAAAGACGAGTATCTTCTGCTGTCCCTTCCTCAGAGGCAGCCCAGTGGTGAGGACCGTGGTTTTCTGCTTCCAATGCTGGGGCTGGGGCTTGAGCCCTGCTGACTGGGCAGCCTCCGTGGGGTGCTTTTCTCATGGATCCCTATCCTGAAAAGTTGCTACAGATAGTGCTGATCTCAGGCGGAGGACAGATGACAGGAAGCACACTGTGTGTGAACAGCTCAGCTGAGAGGATAAACTGCTTCCGTTCCAAGCATGAGGAGCCTCGTTCGATCCTCAAAGCCCATGTGCAAAAGCCTGACATGGTGACGTGCACTTGTAATTCCAGGACTGATGAGGTGGAGACAGGAAGATCCCTGGGACTCACTGGCCAGCCAGTTTAACCTACTTAGTGAGTTCTAAGTCAATGAGAGATCCTGTCTCATGAGAAAGAAAGAATGGAAGGAAGGAAGGAAGGAAGGAAGGAAGGAAGGAAGGAAGGAAGGAAGGAAGGAAGGAAGGAAAAAGGAAAGAAGGAAGGGAAAAAAATAAAAGGTGAGAAGTGTTCCCAAAAAATTACACCCAAGGTTGTCCTCTGACTGCCACACGCATGGGCATACAAGTTTACATACGCCCTCACACATATATGAATGTGCGTTCCGACATGCACATGGAGACACAAAGCCCTCTGTGAATACTAGAAACTATTTTAAAGGTACTGCAGGGCCAGTAGTCCTATCTCCCGAACAGTGTCCAGTTGTAAAATTAGTTAAATCCTAATTGCAACAATTTCCGAGATGAGTAAAGATGTGCCTGCTTCGGAACACTCTCAAAATGACCTCTTGGTCATTTACTTCCCTGTTAGCAATTCTGAGAAGGCAATTGCAAGGAAAATTATTTGTTTATTGACGTAATTATTCTGTTATGAATCCATATTTATGTATGTTGCTGTTTGCCTCCTCGGGCCGTTTGTCAGTATGATGTCATGTGAATATTCCCTCTGAGCACCTCGTGTAACACGCTTAGGACGGACGGGCATGGCCATCTGCTTCCAGACTTGTAGCAAGGGGATAATAAAATGAACCATAGAAGACAGACCACAGGGGCTTGCAAAAAATTCGGTAGTGGTAGAAAGTATCTTTTTAAAAAAAACTTCTGAAAGGCTGTATATTTTTAATTTAATTCTCTTCTCCAGAGACTCTTGGTGTGATACAATTGCATGGTAATTACTGCATCGCAAAGAATTAATTGATTACTTCAAATGAATTTAGTGAATTTTCTAATGAGTTGTCCTAAATGATGGTGGGGAAAACCCACAGTCTTAAGCAAGCTATAGCCCACACAAGAAACTTTCTAAAAGAATTCTTGCATGCTTAATGAGATTAATTCATGGTTTTAAAATGTGCCTTATTTAGAAGCAGATTCCTGATGCAATTCCTCCTCTCCTTGATATTTGATACTGCTCTGTGAACTCAGATGCCTAAAGAAAGACATCTCAAAGGCTGGCAGGGCCTCACAGAAGGTCTGAGTCAAGCTGTTAGATGACTCAGAACTCGACCTCAGTAGTCATCTGGCTAAACAGATATGTAATCTGGGTTACAGCCAAGTGCAAGGCTATATTCCAAGATGATGGGAAGACTTCTAACGTGAGTCCTTTCTCCATAGCTTTCCATGTGTCCTAGTATATCCACATTTTCCTTTTGAAACTCCTAACTTTGTGTCTGCATTTCATTTAGGTAAATTAACAAAACTGCAGTCATCTTTCTTTAACTTTGCAAAACTCTGGACTTCTTTACCCAAACTGCAACAGGTGTATATAAATGTAAAATAGCCTTGCATTTATCAAGCAAATAGGTATTTGAATGGAGAGTTGTACTAATTTTGTTAATTAATGGGCATTGCTCATTATTTTTTTTCTTTTTAATCGAGAAATGTAATTGCTTTGCCACAATTATCCATGTGCCATATTTCCAAGATTTTGACAAATGATTCTATAGAGTACAAGTCGATTTGCCTTTGTAATGAGTAACATAAACACTCATCACGATAATTACCTCTGGGTTTTCCGGCATTTCCATGTTCCTTCTTTGTAAAATACAAAACAAATACACGTAAAATAAAATAACAACATTTTCCCTAATTGCATCCATCCCAGAACTGTGGAACCATTGAGCGGGCAGGTCCTCGCTCTTAAATACCTGCAAAGACAGCCACAATCCTGGCCTTCTTCCAGACATGCTCCTTGCTGCAGCCATGCTCCGCACTTAACACATCAAAATCACGTCAGATGCCCCAACCTTCTCATCTTCCTTTTTCCAGAAGTAGGTGGAACACTGAGCGGCATTATCATACTTGTCTTCTAGATTGAAGAGACTAAACCCCAAAGGTGCCATTCCTACGTAGTAACCCTTTCGTTTCCACCCTCACCTTTACTGGAAAGACAAAAACAGATGCTATTGCATCTGCGCAGGCATAGCCAGGTACTAAAGGAGAAAAGCTTTTAACAAAGCCCTGCATGAACTGAAAGCAAGACAAGTCTGGGTGCTTGATCAAAATCACAGTTGAAGTGAAGGCAGGAGGATCAGTTTAAGACCTGCCTTGGCTCCATAGTGAGCATGAGGCCAGCCTGGACTACATGAGATTCTGCCGGAGGAACTGGGGAGATGACATAGTAAGCTGGTAAAAAGCTTGCCTGGCAAGCATGAAGATCTGACCTCAGTCTGTCCCCAGTAGTCACATAAATTGCCTGGCACGGTGGCGCATGCTTGTACTACTACCCGAGGAGACGAAGACGGGCAAAGCCTGGGCTTGCTGGCCAGCTACTCTAGTTAACTTGTGAGAGGCCATGTCTGAAGAGCAATGGAGAGTGTTCCTGAGGATGACATCTTGTGTGTGTGCACAAGCACGCACACGGACATGCGTACACACAATCATATATAGTATACGTGGAAAACTGATTCAGTAAGTTTGGGGTCCTTGTATGCCAACACACTGATAATTTGAGGTGTTTTAGGATCTTCATCCTATGAATTCTAGGAATGAAATTCACAGAGATAAGGTTCATAAAGGTTTTATGATAGTTTAAACTTTTAGAAGGAAGAAGAGAATTTGGGGCTTAAACCTGGAATGTAAAAGAAGGAAGCAAGGTGGAGCTTTTGCCCAGGGAGGCAGCTGGGGGTTTGAGAAGCCCGCCTGGAAACTCAGATCTGGATTTTTTTATGGGGAGTGGCGTCAAGAGGAACACCAAGTTTGCGGGTTGTTTACAAGCCCTGCGGATAGGTGGCTGGTCTAACCAGTTTACTCCTTATGCCAGGAGCCTGGGATTTTGTAATTCTCCAGGAAGGGCATAGGATCCCATCGGGGCAGAGGTAAGGAAGGGCCAGCTAGCTGGCTGTGGTGGTGCACGCCTTTAGTCCCAGCACCTCCCCCAGCAGAGGCAGGAGAATCTGTGAGTTCAAGGCCACTCTGAAACTACATAGTGAATTTCAGGTCAGCATGGGCTAGAGGGAGACCCTACCTCAAAAAACAGAAACAAAATGAAATAAATAAAGAAAGAAAGAAAGAAAGAAAGAAAGAAAGAAAGAAAGAAAGAAAGAAAGAAAGAAAGAAGAGAGGGAGGGAGGGAGGGAGGGAGGGAGGGAGGGAGGGAGGGAAGAGGAGGAAAGGAAGGAAGGAAGGAAGGAAGGAAGGAAGGAAGGAAGGAAGGAAGGAAGGAAGGAAGGAAGGAAGGAAGGGAGAAAAGCCAGCCTTCTGATGCTTCTGACCTGTAGGAAAGGGTAATGACCTAGATTTTTCCAACAGACCCAAGGACAATTACTGTACTTACACAAGAGAAAGCTATTCACTTTGGGGTTCAGCACCCCTAAGCTGCCTGGCCAATTTCTAACTCCTATCAATAGCACATATATGTATGTATGTATGTACATATGTGTGTGTATATGTATATGTGTGTATATATGTGTGTGTGTATACATACATATATATATACATATACATATACATATACATATACATATACATATACATATAGACACTTAAGCCTTTGTATCCTTAATCTATTTTACGGTAATCATCTAAAATTATAGCAACTAGCTTCCAGAACTACTACAAAATCTAAAATAATACAAGACTGGTACCTCATGACTCAATAAATTAAATTGATTCATGGGCAGAATTCATCAATTCCTTTAAAGCCATGACATTTGGCCTGCACTGATAAAGGTAGGAATTCAAATAACAAAATGTAAAACAAAGTAACCTCAGTTCAAGCACATCTCACACAAAACGGGGGCCCATTCAAAGCTAAGCGGAGCTGCTGACTGAAGAATAAATACCACAGTCATTGGAACAGCATAATGTTTCCTTCTTTCATGCACCAATCCACACTTGCCTTTCTCTCTCTCTTTCTTTTCCAACCCCCGAGGCATGCTTGCAGACTGCAGGAAATATTCCCCACTATTATGTCTATTTTGAGCTATAATTCTTAGACTTGAGGTTTGTATCTTTTAACTTCATAGGTGGTTTCTCCTATCAGTTCCATCCTAAATATCATTTTTCTAGTCTTATGTGGTTTTAATTTGGACAAACTTATCATAATTTCTGTAGCTGAATACTAATGGGGAAGATAATGATTGCAGGGGTCTGGGTATGCTATTCCCAAATTAGTGCCTTAACTGCTAAGCCATCTCTCCAGCCCATCACATTGTATTCTTTCTGCTCTGTCCTCTTCCTCCACCATTCTCCATTCCTCAAGAAATGCACTGTAGAAAACACTTGGGTTTGACTGCTCCTTCAGGACTTAATTTTTCTACAAAAGCTTCTGCCTCAAGACAAACAAAAAACAAACCCATGAAGTTCCCTTTATCCACTGCTGTTGCAGAGGAGTGTCTAGTGAAGCTAATGTGGGAAGAAGGCAAAGACATGGGTTTTTGCCTCCTACAATGTCATGTGCCTCTGAGATGTTGCTTTTCTTGTATATAAAATTACATGGGGCTGGAAGAATGACTTAGTTGTAAAGGTGCTTGCCTGCAAAGCCTTAAGACCCATGTTCTACTCTCCAGATCCCACATTAGCCAGACACACAAAGGTGAGGAAAGCACAAGGTCTCAGATGTCCCCTAGGTGGTGAAAGTGTCTGGAGTTAGAAATAAAATAATAAAATAAAATAAAATAAAATAAAATAAAAAGACCTGGGAGAAATATCTAAATTAATTCTTTAAAATTAAGCTAATAAGAAAGATATATTTCTCCAGAATTGATCAGGCAGTGAACACGATGATAAAGATGAAATCCTGACGTTTGCTAACAGTACAACCCTAGCCAAGGCCACAGCATGTGTGTTCAATCCAAGTCACCAGTCCACAGTGCCCACCCCAGCCCAAGTTCACAACACATGTTCAAAACCAACTTAGGAAATAGCTACTTCTTAAGTGACTGCAAAACTTACATGTTAGGCAAAATGACAGGCAAACTCAAATCACCTGCTCTGGTTATTGCAAAGAGAGTTTGTGTTGAAACAGCATAATGTTACAACTGGGACCTCAGACCTGCCAGTCTCCCTGAGGAAACTCCATGGCAAAGGCATGGCCATGCTGTTGGGTCTGCAAGGATCTACAGTGACGTGAGGAGCCCTGAGCTACTATGACAATGAAGGGCATCAAACAACACCAGGTCCTTCCAAAAACGCAGAGTGCCACTCACCACTGTTGACAGGCTCTGGTTTTGTTTCTAGTATGCCATTTAGACATTGCCTTTGGCTGAGACCCCTAATTTAACCAAAGTACAAACAGCCATGGAAAACAGCCTCCTTGAACTTCAAAGCTGCCTTCCAACTGTGGCTTTGGTTTTAAAACATAACAAAGTTTCCTATGCAGATATCCTGTGGCTTAGGATGAGGTGATGCCCCAATAAGTCCACTATAAATTGAAAATAGAATATCAAAAATGACTGAATACACACATGCACCCACACACATATGAACATTCACACATACATACCACACACATATATAGCATGCAGAAATAATAAAGCAAGATAAAAGGTGAAGGTCTGAATAACTTGGCAGGAAAATTAAAAAGGCATCAAGGAATAAATGGAAAACCATAGTCAGTTCCCAACCTAGTGCACTTTTACTGTATTAAATCATAGATTTCATTTAATTTTCAAATAGTGGCAATAGATACAAAAAAAGGTTGTTTGTTGTTTTTTCTTTCTTTCTTTCTTTCCTATAGTGAGGTTCATTCTCTTACAGATAAGCCAAAGTTCAGGTCTAAATTAGGTAGACTAAAGAAAGAAAAGAAATTCTGAGAGCAGCTGACGGCACTGAAGATAGATGCACACAGGTCTACGTGTGCAAAGTGTGGCTGCTTCAGGGACCAAGATGAGGAAGAGAGGGGCTCCTTCCAATCAGAAGATCTAATAGTTAAACCATGTGTCCAACAGATTACTTCTCGCTTTACCTAGTCCTGATCAAGAGCCATCCACAGCTGACATCTTCCCGCCACGTGGTTTCACACGCCCCTGGCTTGGCTCACTAAGGATGCGGAAGAAGACTTTACTGATAGATGAAGGCAAGGTCATTGGGAAGTGTGAGGCACATATCATAGTTTCTGCTACCAGCTTTACTTATAAAACAATGGTTCCGTGTATTTTGACAAGATCACTGACTGACATGATAAATTAATTGAGAGCAAGAACAATATTTCTTTTTTATTTTTTTAAATAATCTTTCTTTTTTAAAATTTTTTTGTTTATTTTTATTAATTTATTTGAGAGCAACAGACAGAGAGAGAAATAGGTAGATAGAGAGAGAATGGGTGTGCCAGGGCCTCCAGCCACTGCAAATGAACGCCAGATGCATGCTCCCCCTTGTGCATCTGGCTAACATGGGTCCTGGGGAATCGAGCCTCGAACCAGGGTCCTTAGGCTTCACAGGCAAGTGCTTAAACGCTAAGCCATCTCTCCAGCCCAAGAACAATACTTCTTACCATTTTAATTTCTTCTGGTTCCTCTCCCTCCATCATGTAACCCAATACCATGTTTATTGCAGAAAGTAAGTTAAATACGCGATTCACTATGAATATTGAGTAAATCCTTAGTTAAAACCACATAATAAATCCTAATGATTATTTTCTAGTGAGACCACTTTACAAAACATTAATAGGACTATCTGATTTTCTTTTAACCCAGGTATGCACATTCTTAAGAAGTTATTGAAAATATATATCATAATTATACATGATACTTCTTGGATGATAAAACA
Organism: Jaculus jaculus; assembly: GCF_020740685.1. Taxonomy (NCBI): domain Eukaryota; kingdom Metazoa; phylum Chordata; class Mammalia; order Rodentia; family Dipodidae; genus Jaculus; species Jaculus jaculus. Next base: position 336,394,867 of record NC_059102.1, on the reverse strand, counting down.
TTCTATAAAGTTCACATTAATTCTAAATTTTCTCACTCATTGGAAATTCAATAATTCAAAATCTGGAGAGATTATTCAGGGATTAAAGGCCCCTTCAGGTTCAATTTCCTAATACCCACATAAAGCCAGACACACAAATGCGAGCATGCATCTGGAGTTTGCTCTGGCAAGGGGCCCTGATGCACCTACTCTCACTCTCTGTCTGTCTCTCTTTGTCTCTCTCCCTGTCATCCATCTCAATTAAAGAAATAAATAGTATTTTCAAAAAGCAATTAAATAATTCATAGTGCTAAAGCATGCCGCTCTGGTGCTAGGCACAAAGATAGCCAAGGATCTTAAATAATCATGATGCTTGTACTTAGGCAGATTCCTAAATGGTGTAACCAAAACCGAGACTGGAGATTAATCAAATGTAAATTAGCCATCTATCAATGCATGCTATCATGAGAATGTTTTAAATAACTTTGTATTCTCAATTCCATTTAAATTTATTTAGTGTTAGCCAGCAAACATCTCACAAACATATTTCCAGAGGTGTGTCTTGAAAGACTTTCCCTTGGAAAGAGACAGCTGAGAGCATTTCCATTCATGTTCTTGTCTCCAAAGAGTTCAGTGGCCTTGACAGAATTAGCCACAAAAGGAAGAACTAGCTGAGCAATCTGTTGAAAGGAATACAGTATAGATCAAATTCTAATACACAATCTGTCCATGTGTTGCTATTTGAACTTTGCCAGCTATATTCCTTAAAGACAAATTTGTCTGCGGGGCCGCAGATCTTTTGTAATGTGCCTGTGTTCAGCACTCGTCGTTGTGGGGTTTCATCATCCTCAGTGCTTACAGAGGAGCTGTCTCTGTTCTTCACCAACACCATGAGAAGCTGAACAAAAATATCACCTTAAATAGTTTTATAGAGCTGGGTATAGTGGCTCGTGCCTATAACCTCAGCACTTGGAGGCTAAGAGTAGTGCTATAAGTTTAAGGCAAGCCTGAACAATGGGATGAATTCCAGGTTAGCCTGGGTTAAAATGGAACCTGCCTCAAATAAATGGCTCCATAGTGTGTGTGTGTGTATAATTTGATTATTTCCCATTCACTGTTAGAATAAAGGTCCACATGTCTATCCTGTCACACTGACTTCTGATCCTGTAAATGCCGTAAATTGTGATCTATGCCTCTGAGACCTGGGAAACTGCCACTGTATTGTACCAGCTCCCTGTGAGGAGCCAGATTGCATTACTAGTAGCCTGAGTAGGACGGCATCTGTGTCACCCTCTCCTTGGTCCACAGGGCATTACATCATTTATGCTGAGAAATCTGAGCCATACTTGCAGACATGTTCTCCAGATATACATAAGATTCTTCAAGGAGCCCTATGCCATGGAGCTGAGCAGCAAGGAAGTTTTGTGGTTTCTTCTGAACAAAATCATATTTTTAAGTGATATAAGGCACCTATAACAGACTCAGGAATGTTGAAATCCATCCCTGGACAACCATTTCCATGAGGTCTGTCCACCAGTTGATGAGTGATAATGAGCTTTGCAAGATCAGGAGGAAGGCAGGTTAGCAGTGACGTGTGTCACTGTGGAGTCAGATCACCCGGACATGGGTCCTGGTTCTCCTGCAGTGATACAAAGCTATGAAATGTGATGCTTTTTCTCAGTCCCTAGGACATGTTAGTCCATTGCACAATGGGATTTCCACTTTAGGCTCACAGGGAGAATTGAAGCAGAACTAGACAAATCAGTGCAGTTCTTAATCCGTGATAAACATTCAGAAAGCCCTATGTGGGGAGGACAAAGCCCAAGAGTCACTTGGACTCCATGGATGACTAAAGGTAGGAGCAAAGCATGTTCCTGAGCAGTGCCCTCACCTTTACTCCCTGTAGAATGGGAACTCAAGAAGCCAGTGACCAACAGGAAGTCAGGCGTGCACTGGAGCAGCCAGGACAGGACCAGGGGTGGACTCACTTTCATGTACAGGGCTAAGTTCAAGTTATTACCCAACTTCTTGTTCATCAAACTACACTTGATATTTAGATAAGGAAAGGGAGGATTTGATATTTAAAAGTAACAGAAACAGATAGCTTCTAATTTAAAAAAAAATATTATTCCAAACTCATGCTTCTTTTTACAATTATCAATGGAAATACCTAAAAACCATGTACATGGCAACACTTCAAATGGCCTGCACTTCATAACAGCTTGCAGTGCCGATGACAAAAAGGGACTTTAAGTAGGACATCCTTTAAAGACATCATGGCTTTGGTCAGGATCTTGAATGTCCCAGAAAGGATATGTTAAAGGCTTGGTTCCCAGCCTATAATGAAACAGGGAGGTAGTGGAAACTCTAGAGGGTGATGGCTACCAGGAGAAACTTAGCTAACTGTGGATGTGTCCTTGAAGAGGACAGAGAAGCCACAGCCCCTTCTCAACTCTCTCTCTGCTTCCCAGCCTTCGTGAGATGAGCAGCCCCCTCTATCACATGCTCCCACCGGCATGCATGTGCCATCACAGGCCCAGAGCCACAGGCCAAGTCACCATGGACTGAGACCTCTGAAGCCATGAGCCAAAATAAACCTCTCCTCCTTGTAAGTTGTTTATCATGGGGATTTTGTCACAGTAACAAAAGTTGATTATATGTTCATGATATCTAATTAATACTATCCAAAATTTTGTTGTAGGGGCAAAGGAAAAGCCATCTTTCCAAACCCTTCCAACCTTTTCAAAGTTCCTTGGAATAAACTGGGAAAAGTCAGATTAAGTGGATAAAAGATCCACAAATTTCTTAGAGACGTGGAGGCAACACTAGCCCGATGTGCATCAGAGCCCTCTGTGCCCTTTTTGTACAGGACTGGGGAGAACAGAAAATTAGATAATTTGGGGGGCTAGAAATGATTAGCAGGGGGATGAATGGTCCAAGACACAGACCTTACCTTGTAGGAAGGTCAGTTTTGGAATTTGAAACATATCATCTCATGGAATTCCATCCAGATGTAGTTCCTTCCTTGGTCTTCTTTGGGGCAGCTGTCACAGCTGTGCCAGACAGTAGCTATGTATTCTTGTACAGATGAGTAAATCCTCCAGCATCAGCTGACTTTTAAAAGTTGTTCATTTAAAGCCATCAATGTGTCATGTTGCCATATGTTGGAGTAAAAATCCCTAATCTCCTTCATTGTAAATGTAGAGATAGGATTAGAAGAGCCTTCAGAAAATTAGGAGCAACTTAGTTTCTTGAAGAGAGCTGATGACTGGTGAATAACATTATTTTAAAAAATCTCCACTGCTGCTTATAATGTCATTTAGATGGTATTCTATTTTATTTAATATTTATCATGTTTTGATTTGAAAGAGAGCGAGTGAGACAGAGAATGGGCATATCAGGGCCTCCTGCCACTGCAAACAAACTCCAGATACATTTGTGCACTTCGTGCATCTGGCTTTACATGGGTACTGTGTAATTGCCTGGGCCAACAGGCTTTTGAACAAACACTTTAACCACCTAGCAATCTATCTAGCCCCTAGATAGTATTTTAAACTATGCACATGTCCTATCTATTTTTTAAAGGATCTAGCTATTTGACAATGGCAAGTTGTTAACTACCTTTTGTTATGTAAGTAAAAATGTCAACTAGGCTTTCTCTCCAAAGGATCCCTCTGGAACAGCTGACAAAATCCCATTACAACTAGCCTTCAAATACATCCCAGGGGTTGGGAAGATTGTTCAGTGGTCAGAGCACTTACCGTGCAATCATTGTGGCGAGTATTGACTTCAAACCCCAACACCCTGCAGAAAGTTGAACATGGCTGTGTACGCCTGTAACTATAGCACTGAGTTGGGGAGAGAGGGTAGAATTGTCAAGCCTTGCTGCTCAGCCACTCTAACCAAAAGTCGGGGAGCCCCATTGCTGCTCAGCCACTCTAACCAAAAGTCGGGGAGCCCCATTGCTGCTCAGCCACTCTAACCAAAAGTCGGGGAGCCCCATTGCTGCTCAGCCACTCTAACCAAAAGTCGGGGAGCCCCATTGCTGCTCAGCCACTCTAACCAAAAGTCGGGGAAACCCATTGCTGTTCAGCCACTCTAACCAAAAGTCGGGGAGACCCATTGCTGTTCAGCCACTCTAACCAAAAGTCGGGGAGCCCCATTGCTGTTCAGCCACTCTAACCAAAAGTCGGGGAGACCCATTGCTGTTCAGCCACTCTAACCAAAAGTCGGGGAGCCCCATTGCTGTTCAGCCACTCTAACCAAAAGTCGGGGAGCCCCATTGCTGTTCAGCCACTCTAACCAAAAGTCGGGGAGCCCCATTGCTGTTCAGCCACTCTAACCAAAAGTCGGGGAGCCCCATTGCTGTTCAGCCACTCTAACCAAAAGTCGGGGAGCCCCATTGCTGTTCAGCCACTCTAACCAAAAGTCGGGGAGCCCCATTGCTGTTCAGCCACTCTAACCAAAAGTCGGGGAGCCCCATTGCTGCTCAGCCACTCTAACCAAAAGTCGGGGAGACTCATTGCTGTTCAGCCACTCTAACCAAAAGTTGGGGAGCCCCATTGCTGTTCAGCCACTCTAACCAAAAGTCGGGGAGCCCCATTGCTGCTCAGCCACTCTAACCAAAAGTCAGGGAGCCCCATGCTCAGTAAGGGTCTCTGTCCCAGAGAAGAAAGGCAGAAAAGCAGTAGAAGAGCGCACCTGAGGTCTTCCTCTGTCCTCTGCAATGTGTGCATGGTGTGTGCACAGCTGTACACACATGCATAAAACACACACACATACAAGAAAGGAATAAATATAGATTTCTAGTAGCAGACACATGACCCCATATTAAATGTGGTGAAGATTCTATTTTCAAATGATCATAAAAATAATGTGAACTCCCACCCAAGGACTAACCAGGCTTGAGCCTGCTTAGCTTCAGCCTGGGCTAGAGCAAGACCCTACCTCAAAAACAAACAAAACAAGAAAAGCATGTGGACGCATTTAAGCTGCACTCAGAAATTTACTTGGCACTAAACATGCTGATCATATTGGAAACCTAGTTTTGTTTTCCATGCAGCTACTTTTATTGAAAAGTTTTTTTTTTTTCAGTATGGATTTGAATTTGTTCTAAGTGCATATTGAATATATTTGGAAATTACTTGAACTTACTGTTTGCAATCATATCTATTTGTAATAAAGAATAGTGTGCAGCACACCTTTGGCATTAATGATTATGTTTAAATATAGCCTTTAAAGCTACTAAAAACATGCAGGAAATACTAGGTATAGATATAAATTAACATGGGCCACATAAATGCATTAGTGTGCTGGTCAATGAGCCTTGAGAGAATGTAGGTAAGTGTATTTTTATACACAGAAGTAGCCCTGCCCATCTCCATTCTGTGACCACATCTTTTCATGTAGGCAAAATTACAGAAGAATTAGAGCCAAATGCCTCTCCCTCCTGTTGGCTGCAATGTGAGGTGTCATTTACCCAACAAGTGCCACAGTTTGTTGCATGACTCTCAGAATAGCTGCGTTTGCAGAGATTTTGGCTACACTAAGCATTCATTGAAGAAAATTATAATGAAAAATCAAGGGATAAAAATTTTTCTCTTCCAGTTTTCTACCTACTTTAGGTGAAGGAGTTTCAGATCTAGACTACTCAGAAATATCTCTATTGTCATTCCACTTTACATATTTACCTCAAATAAAACCTTAAGCTAGGGGCTAGAGAGATGGCTTAGCAGTTAAGGTGTTTGCCTGCAAAGCCTAATGATCCAGGTTCAGCTCCCCAGAACCCACGTAAGCCAGATGCACAAGGCAGTGCGTGCGCACAAGGTGGCACACGAGTCTGGAATCGGATTTCAGGGCACACCAATTCTGTCTCTCTCTCACACAAATAAAATATTTTTTTAATCCTAAGCTAAATATCCTTCCAAAAAAAGTGTCCTTTGTGGCTAGGAAGATGATCCAGTGATTACAGGCACTTTCTTGCAAAGCCCACCAGCCTGGTTTCAATTCACCAGCAGTCAGATGCAAAAAATGGTGCAAGCATCATGTATATTTGCAGTGACAAGAAGCTTGCTGTCATATACACAAACATACACACACACACACACATGTGTGCACACATATACACACAGATAAAGACAGAAAATGTAAAGTCTTCTGAATATTGGTAGGAAAGCTAGTTTATAAGTCAGATATATTTTAATATCTATATTCCTCCAACAAGGAGTAAGCATATGTGCCAGATCAATCAGAAATTGAATAGACGATATTTTAAAGGAAAAGCAATTAGGACATTACATTTGCATTTGACAGTTCTCCCATTGATCTTGTACCTCAGTAAAGGACGGCTAAGAGAAAGTCTCTAAAACTGAGCAATTTTACCAAGGGCAACTCTAGATAGTCTTCTTGTTTGCGTTGAAAGCATTCCTTAAGGTCGATCTGTTTGTTCTTGTAGAATGTTGAGAGGAGGGGAAAAACTCAAGCTGATTAATCATGTTTTTCTTTGAGTTTGTTTTTCTGAGTCCCACAGTTCAGTATTTACATAGATGGAAGCCCTGCTGCTATTAAGCCACTCTTCCATGTTTGTGCAGAAACTGGTCCTATAAAGCTAAAACGATGTTTTGCAAAGACTTTTCTTCCTCTTAAAAATATGCCTGAAGTTCTCTTTTCCATCATCCTTGCTTCATAGTATAGCATTGATTTCTTATAAAGTCTCTTCACAACAGAGGATTAGAAAAATGAACAATGTTGTACCTCTACTATTAATGATCAGATTCTAATTCTTAATTTTCTTTAAGTTTCTTTGCTTACCAGGAGAGAAACCCCTCCATATCTTGAGTACATGGATAAAAATCCATGGCCACTACAGTCAGAATTTTGACCATAAAATTGCAACCAGTATCCTTTTTTTCTAAATATCATAAATGCTGAAATTTTATCTTTCCTGGTTTGGGAAAAAATGAAGCAAGCAGTTTTTACAAAACAAAATTCTTTTAGAAGCCATGATCATAAATTTGTAAGACTGAATCCCAAGCTACTGAATTCATTCGTGAAGAAAATCACAGCAGAGTCTTTTCAATCTTGCCAAAGCAAAGAAAAAAGGGAAAAACTAAAACTTACTTGTGAGAGATATAGTAAATTACAGTGACTTTTTCAGGTCATGAAGAATACCATCCCAGACAAAAACCCCAAGAGAATTAACCCCCCAGTACTAAGGAAGAACCTTGGGTTATGGCTTTTGGCTGGGAGGAGATTCTGAGATCAGTTATACATAACCCCTGCTCATCCCACTGCCACCAGTGACTGGGACACACCAAGACCAGTGGCGTCAATGGTTGCAGCTTGCTTTCCTGCCCCTCCATTCACTACCCTCTCAGCTATTTAAGTTAAAAACAAGCTGTGTTTTGATTCCATCATTTTCCACCCCAAGTTTGGATGCTGGGAACAGATCTCTATTTTGCAGGGCGGTTCTCCCTGAGCACCCTGCCTGTTCACCACTTTTCTTTTCAAAGGAGATAAACACGCTCTTGTCTTCCACAGCTGTTCCTCCAGATGTTCCTGAACCAAGACCAAAATCAGCTCATCCATGTTTTCCACGTGTCTTCTTGGGAATTCTTGGGAGAAGAGGCATCATCTCTAGGTGAGTTCTTACACAATTCTAGAGTTTCTTAAAGACAACTGGATGCCACCAAGCAGCAGCGGGCTCCCTGGCCAACTCTGCAAGGGATAATCAGCCCAGGACAGAGGAAGAGCTGCTAACGCTGGGCAGAGGAAGTTCAGCAAGGAGGCCTGATGAGGAAGACTTCTGAGACCTGGCCTGCTGTTGGACTCAGAGTTCATTTCCTGTGGATGGCTTGTGAACTGTGTAATTTACATACATGATTTAGTTTTATCTCAGTCTTACTCTGGAATGTAATGAATCTCATCATCATTTTATGATTAGAAAAACAAAGTCTTGGATTGCAAATGAAATAAGTATTCTTTGATTTGAAATCACCAGATCGCCACTCAAACTAGTTTACATAAGAGTTTAATTGGTTCCTAGGCCTGAAAAGTCTACAGGGTTGCCTTGAGCCTTGCTTGAGTCCATAGGGTCAAAGTTCATCAGCGTATTTCTGTTCCTTGGTGTCATTCTGAGCTGCTGTATCCTCTGTGCTGACTTTATTCTCAGATAGCCTCTCTCTGTGTGTACCAAAGATGACTTCCAGTGCTCCAAGCTAATATCGCCAGAAATCCCAGAAGTGTGGAGGTAACTATAACACCCACCCACACCCCACCCCCGAGATGATAGACAAGGACGAACCAAACCTGGAAATTAGGAAACTCCAAAACACTCTGGAATGTAAATAAGCCGGCAGTTCTTCACCAGATTTGATATACTCAGCTGTAGCCAAGCAGAGCTTCATTGAAAAATGTGTCTTTCTGAGTGATGCATTTTTATTTTTCACTTCATAATTATATAGTGTTTGTTATCCAATCTAGTTTGTAAACCAAATCCTTCTAAAATACACTGTGAATGTTCCTACCATTTGAAATAGGGCATTCATATGGAATATGATGACAAAATTGTCAACATAGACTTGAGCCATTGTAATTTACAGTGGTATAATTGCACCCAAGGGTGCTTTCCACATGTCCTCAAATTACATGTACATGTCAGCTTTTGTCAGCTCCTCTTACATCCCTCATCTGTCAAAACAATGTAAAAGACTGAAATGAATGATACGTTGAGCAGGAAGAGCTGTCTCAGTGCACCAGCTGCCTTCGGAGCGCAGGGCGCCCGCAGAAAGCACAGGGAGAAGCTGGACAGCCCTGTGGTCAGCACGTCAGGGCATTCAGTTAACACCTGGGGAACGGACTTACAAGCAAATTTCCCAAATATGTAAATGTCTTGCAAGGCAATTTCTCAGACGTCCGAGGAACGATAAAGCGTGAGCTTCTGTGTATGAAGTAAGCTTTACAGACTGGCGAGGACAAGCAACACAAACCCAGATGGCAGCGCCCTGTCCCACCTACGCCCACAGTCCAGACTCTTTGGGAGCTTGGGGCAAAAGGGGTGCATGTATTTGCTGGACACCCATGAACCAGCTTCTTGTTTCCACTGAGCTTCGAGTCAGTCCCTCGTAAGGCACAAAGACCTGAAGTGTCTGGGCGTTTACTTGTGAGAACGCTGTAAGACAATGGTTTGAGGGTCTAGTCACAAGCAGTTGAACCTGACTGTCGTCATTGTTACTGGTGTTTGCTCTGATAAGAGTCTGATCACAGGATGGGAGTAGAGTGAACTGGATTTTAATAACTGCCACACGAGCGAAAAAAGAGTGACTAAAACACTGAAGCTTACGATCTTAGTCTTAAATCTTCCTTAACTCCTTCTAATCTTGTTTTGGACTAAGGAAAATAATTGGAGAATTTTTTTCATCCAGGAAATTAAAAATGTAAAATTTATAAGCCATATAATTCACTTATACCTGCAATTCCATGTATTACTATCTTCGTATAAGTGAAAATGGACAGATAATGAGAAATTAATGCAAAAGTGTCTTATGAAGTAAGCCAGGCCCTACATCAACGGGAACCAGTTAAACCAATGTAAACAGCCAGGCTTCCTCCATCCAGACATAAAATCTAGCAGGCCTGTGTATCATGCTCTACATGCGGACACCAACCATTGGGCAATTAAAGCCCTTATGCTCCCTGGGTAAGGAAGCCTGCCCTTTCCCGGCTGGCCATCTGTAGTCACCACAGGCATTGACAGAACCTCGGCTCCAGTCCCTGTGCGCTCACCATTGAGCAGCCATGCTAGTGCAGGCCGGGAGCAGGATCAATACTCAAGGTTGACTGGATGGCCACCTTACACACACCAGCTAAAGCTGATTTGCACAGAACTTGGAGGGAGAATGACTTTTTTGGAAGGCCAAGCTGTTGGAGGTCAGTGTGGAACATAATAAAGACCTCTCAACAGAGAAAGCCCAGGCTGGGCAAAATCATTCCTGCCCTTGAAATTTCCCTCATGTGCACAATAGAGTGAATGTGGATGAACTCACAATTATATGTGGGAATCTTACACACTGACATGGAAAACCACCAAGGTATGCAAACAAAGAAGATGAAAGCGTGAGGGAAGTCTAACGTCAAAAGTCAGAGCATGCAAATCAATTCAGAGAATGCAGCCAGCAAGGAGCACTGCAGTGCTCCTGTCCGTGCATTCCATTGTCCTTCACTAGCTGCATAAAACCCATGTCTACTAACATATTCGTTTGTTGTTTAACGGAGTCTGTCAATTCTCTTATTTTCTTTTTTGAGACAAAGCCTCATTATGTAGCCCTGGCTGGTCTGGAACGCACTGTGTAGCTCATGCTGGTCTTAAGCTCATAGTAACTTCCCTCCCTCTGCCTCCCGAGTGCTGGAGTTACAGATGTACGCCCTCACACCCAGAAAATTCCGTTACTTCTTAAGTTAAATAGACCTTGTTAGGTTTCCATGGATAATAGTTGGTGCAACAAGAACTACTAGCTCTTTTGTTTTACTATTTTGCTTAGGCAATCTTATTTTCTTAGTCAAGGTATTTTGTGGCCAAATATAAAACAGAAATATGCAAAATATAATAATGAAAAAGAAACTCTGGGGCTGAAGATATGGTTTAGTGGTTAAGGCGCTTGCCAGGAAAGCCAAAGGCTCCATGTTTGATTCCCCAGAACCTATGTAAAGCCAATGGCACATACATCTGGAGTTTGTTTGCAGTGGCTGGAGTCCCTTGTGTGTCCATTCTCTTTCTCCCTTGCTCTTTCTCTCTCTCTCTCCCTCAAATAAGTAAATAAATAATTTAAAAAACCACTGGGCTGGAGAGATGGCTTAGTGGTTAAGCACTTGCTTGTGAAGCCTAAGGACCCTGGTTCAAGGCTGGATTCCCCAGGACCCAAGCAAGCCAGATGCACAGGTGGCGCATGCATCTGGAGATCGCTTGCAGTGGCTGGAGGCCCTGGTGTGCCCTTCTCTCTCCCTCTCTCTGCTTCTTTCTCTCTCTGTCTGTTGCTCTCAAATAAGTAAATAAAATAAACAAAAAGGAAACATTAATTATGAATGAAAAGCATAGAATTTTATTTTAGAAGGTTTTCTTGAGGTAATTCTATTTTAGTGTTCAACACTGAATACTTGTGATATAAGACTGGAGAGACATACAAAATAGATATTTTAATAAAAGTACATTGAGAAAAACATGAGATAAGCCCTTTAAAGGTTTCTGGAATAGAAAACAAGCTCTAACAGAATGCAGTTCTGCTAAACTATAGAAGCTGATGGATGACTTCTCCTGTATCAACCTGTGGAGATGAAAAGATTCCTATAGCTTCATATTACCACCACCCATCAAGACAAGAACCTGGCAGAAAATGGAAAGATTTAATTTTATCTAGTCACTCATTCTGTACAGTGTAGTTAATCTTGGAGTGTTATCACAAAGCCCTGGCACATAAGGAGCAGAATAAAATAGGCACTAGACCACATAAGCCCTTGACTGCCCATTACCTGTGCTAGTGATTACACTAATAAGCTTTGAGGCACTTGTTGCAGTCAGGTTCGCATTGCTGGCAGAAATCACCTGACCAAGAGCAGCTTGTGGGAAAAAGGGTTTATTTTGGCTCACAGACTCTAGGGGAAGCTCCATGATGGCAGTGGAAACGATGGCATAAGCAGAGGGCGGACATCACCTCCTAGCCAACATCAGGTAGACAACAGCAACAGGAGAGTATGTTTTGAGCCTCAAGCAACATAGTGCATCATGGCAAGAATGCAGCACCATGGAGAAGTAAAAGAGACAGGACCCTGGGCCTGGATCCTGTCCCTTCAAAGGGCACAACCTCACTCAATGCCCCAGCTTGTTCTGAGTAGACCATCTGGAAGGTCCCCGCCCCCATAATACCAATGGCCCGTGACCTGCCTTCATCACAGGGACCTCGAGATGACAACAGACAAGTCTCATGTTAGCTTTCAGAGATCTGCGCTGAGAAGGGAGCTTCTTTGCTTCCTGCCTCCCCTCAAATATCTTTCTACTCAAAGTACCCAAGCAGTGCTCCTTCGTTCCCATCTTGGTGCACGTTCTCATTGTATAAATGTGTAGGCCAGAATGTCCACAGGGAACTGGAATGACGTTACCAAGCCCCCAGGCCTCTAGTAGTAGAGTATGCAAATGAGGGGCTCCATGTTTAACGGGGTTAGGGAAAGCCCATGGATAACCTGCAGAGTCCCTCTGCAGCACGATTGAATCAGAATCATCTTTAGCAAAAGAAATTCAAAACTCCTGGTTCCAACTCTTAACAAGAATCTAGAACCAGCCAGGAACCCTGTGTGCCTTTCACGGTGAGATGGGGAGGGAGGGAGGGAAGGGGGGAGAAACGTGAGATTCTGATAATCTGCCCAGATGAAAGGCCCTTTTCAGGAAGAAAAGGACAGATCGTGGGCTGGGACAGGAGGTTCTGCAACAAAATCTTTACTATTTCCCATCTCTAATGCGGACAACTTTTGCTACAGGAAGAAAACACTGACCTACAAAAGCTCAAGCTACTCTCAGCTGAGAAAAATCAAATATGATAAATACAAAATAACTTTAAAGTATTTACCACACACTCCAAGAGCAGATTATTACACAGAAAATCATAGCAAAGACTCCAGGAGCTTGTGGCCAAAGGATTCAGATACTTTCTGGCTTGGGTCCCTTTGAGAACATTCTCACACCAAACCACATCCAAGGAAGATCCAAATAGCCACAGACTTTGGAGCAAATGACTGTACTTTGTTTTGTTTTTTACCCCAGATGCAAGTCTCTCCCTCAGCTGGAGCCCTTTGAATTGATGTCACAGAAAGAACCCCTGTTGTCACAAATGGCAGGTGCACCTGAATCTATAGTGAGGCAAACGGGGCTCACCAGGAGGAAAATGAAACAGGCAGAGAAGCAGGTAACAGACAGCAACTTGAAATTACTCTATTAGAACCGGTAGAACAGAGGTCTAAGCAGTAGACACTGTGCTTAGAAGATAGGAAATATTTGTTTGCAAGTAAAGGATTCTGTGATCGATGTGAGCTGGGGAGAACAGCAATGAGTATTTTCACATGGCTGTGAGAACAATGCAGGCAAGAACATACCATGGAAGATTAAGAAAGGGTGAGTTTTTAAGAGATTTTACCTACATAAATCTCAAGCAGTCTAGCAAAACGAGCTTAAAATCCTCACTTCATAGAAGAAAGCTACGCCTAAGAGAGAATTGCTTGCATTAGTTATGCAGATAGGAAGTAGATACTGACTCCCAAGGTTACCTCAAAACACCGAATCTTCAAATCCCAGTGACTATATTGCTGTATTGATCAATGACGTCTTGACCTCAGCTGTAGTGAGGAGGTGGAGTGAGGAAGGCATTCCACCCTGTAGACACTGAATATCACCTGTATGAGAGCCTCACTGTGATGGCTGTCATCACAGCCCCAGTTATTGACCTACGCACAGCTGAGCTTCATGCATGTCAAGGGTGGTGACCTTCATGTGGGTGAAACCCAGCAGAGATGTCTCATTTTTCTGCACCGCCTTGCAGTTTCCCTCCACTGTGAATAATGTGCGCTAAGCAGACAGGTCTCCTCGCAGGTGCCCAGCCTCAGGAGGCCAGGTCGAGGTGTGGGGTAGTGTGGAGGACGCAGCACGTAGATGGGGCTCGAGGGAACTGCTTCACAGTTAGAAGAGAAACAAAGGACAAATCCACAGTGGGAGAGGCAAAGGCCACCGAAAGGTACAAAGTACTGATCCTATCAACAAAGGCCATGGACATTCTTTTTCTGCTTTCCAAAGTATCAAATGGATTTAGAGTTTTGCTACCATAAAGAACCTCTTTCTGTATCTCCACAGAGAACTCCTGCTTTGAGAGATTTTGATCTATTGAACATTTAAGTAAGTTAATTCAACTGCCAAGTTTTATTCATCAAAGGCATAAGTGCAGATCAAAGCTTGTAATCAGCCTGAGATAACTAATGCTTCCACAGGGTGTGCTCCCTGATTATCCTTCAGGCTAATGCAAAGAAACTTAACATTACATTTAACAGGGGCAGCTTTGCCATGTTAATGATGCGTTTCTATTGGCTTACTGAAAATAATTTCCAGTTGTCCTGTGAGTCCAGGGACCTCAGGTTCAGAAATAGGTAATTCCTGAAAGTGGGCCAAGGGCCTGTTATATAATCCCATAAGGTCTCATAAATGCCTTCCAACATGTCTTTGCATGCACTCACTGTCAAGGTCATCTCTTATGCTAACCAGAGTTTCCTCGGCTCGCTCCCCTCCCTAATCACATGCTCACACCTCCTGATCTTAAGCGAGCACTTTCCCCAAGAAGAATTCCAATCAGTGCAATTTCCTCCAGCTCATGCCATCAATATTTGTTTTGTTACACATCTATTTAAATATGCTGGCATGCATACAAAGAAATATTATTCAACAAAGTGAAAATAATTTGCTTCCTCTAACTCCCAACTCGTTGGCAAAGGCAGACATCATGTGTTGGGTGAGTAAAGAAAGGAGGGAGGACACAGGAAGAGGGAAAGGATGGCGACAAGAGGGTGGGTGTAGCCAGATAAACAAGAGGGTGTGAGCTTCCATCCCCGGAGGAGAGCACGTTGCTCCGGATGTGTTCGTAGCTGCACCTGACTGAGTTTAAACGGCGAGGGGAAAGGGCAGGGCACCGCAGTGCGGGAAGCTGTCATGTGCTCACTGATAAGCAATTTAGATTCTGTCTGGAAGCTGCAGGGAATCACTGAGGATTTTTGTAAGAGTGTGTTAATGCTTTGGACAGTGCAATGACTCTGAGGAATGTGGCCAGTATGTAACTCAGACGCCAGCAGCCTTGACCCTAGCCAGTGCCACAGTGAAAAGGCCCTTGAACACGTTTCTGTCGAAGCACTTGATTACTCACCTGAGGTAAGACCCTATCACTGAAGACACCATATGCTGCTGACACACAACACAGAGAGAGCTGGCTGGAATCCAGAAGAGAGCCAGTCCCCAGACAGTTAGCCCATCTCGTGCTGGAAAGCACTACATGAGCTACTGGGGGAAAGTGACCAACAACGGAGTGAGCAAGCAGGGGTCTAAGCTGCTCAGAAGTAACCAGCCGGACAGGAAGTACACGCCAGTGCAGTGGTGGCACAAGCCTTGGTGGTAACCAGTGGCCTTCTGATTGGCTAGGAGATCAGCTCAGTGGAAAGGAAACCACATCTGGAACTGGCAAGCAGGTCAGAATCCTGTGGAGACAAAGATTATGCTCTCCAATTCAAGGTCCCACTAGTCTTTGGCTAAAAGAGGGACTCTATCCATCAAAATCTCCCTAAATTAATAACACCTTTCCAATGTAACCTATGCTGACTTCACTCTCCATTGTAGACTCTGATTTTCTTTTTCGGAAGGTAGTGAGACCTGAGGCAGTATCTTGAATTTCAGTCAAGGCCCGGGTGAAACCAGAGAGGCAGTGGGGAGATGACCAAGAGAGCTGCGTCCATGGGGAGCCTGACAGTCAGCATTAGGGTGAAGGAGACAGATGCTGAGGACACCCAACACCTACCAAAGCAGAAATCCAGAGGCTGCTAAGAGCTCATCACCGAAGTGGACTTAAAACACACCCACCAAGGCTCAGGGTATTTTGTGGAAGAAGGGTGCAAAGACTGTAAGAGCCAATAGTTAGTATGTCATGCCCAGAGGCATTGCCTTCCCCCAATAACGGACTGCTGCTCCCACAATGCATAACCCACACCCCATGAGGAATACCTGAGACCCCCCCCCCCACTAAGGAGAGCCCACAGTGGAATGGGGGAAGGGAGGAGGTAAAAGATGGCACAAACATATGATGCATCCATACAAAGTATTTGCTTAATAAAAAAAAATTGAAAAATTAAAGAGCCTTGAGTCACCACCGCCCCTGCCAAACCTGTGCTCTCCACACAGGGCTGAGGGAAGCAGAGTGTGTGCCAAGCCCCTGCTGAGCGGAGGAAGCCGTTCAGAAGCAGGTGCACAGCTGAAGATGGGCGTGGCTGGCAGACAGCATGCCCAGCATGCCCGGAGCCCTGTGCTCAATCCCAGCACCACGGAAGCGGGGCGTGGGGGCTCACACTGTGCCCAGCGCGCAGGAGGTTGCCACAGCCAGCCCTGCTCTGAGTGACCCCGGCAGGCCTGCCAAAGCCTGCATCCATAAAAGTGTTTCTCCCTCAGAGGAAGCTCTGATATCAACAGCTAAGAGAGTGAGAGCTTTTCCATCTTGTTAAAAGTTGTTGAAAGAAAGCAAACTTGCAATGGAAAAACGGTTGTCAGTGTAGCAATATAGGGGGAGATGACCAGTACAGGTACAAAGAAGGTTTCCTGAAGAGACGCTGAGGAGAGAGACTCAGTAGATGGAGGCTGGAGACCAGGTGTGTGGAGAGAAAGGTGAAGGCAGCTGAGTTTTGTTTTCTTACTTTTGGCAGCTGGGAAGGAGGGAGAAAGAGAGGGAAGGCAAAGGAAGGGAGGAAGGGGAGGAAGGAGAGGAGGGAGAAAGGGATTGGGGAAAGCAGGTCTATGGAACCACAGTCAAGGAGATTTTCCCCTATTTTTATCACTGAAAGAAAAATCGTTGTGAGATTTTTCAGATTTGAAATTCAACAGCACCTGAAGCACTTCTTAGTTCTAAGGACTTCATTCTCCTGAACTTACAGCCCAGAGGAGCCCGTGCGGCGGGCCCAGCTGAGGGTCGCTCCCGGGCCTGGCCGCGGGCTGCAGCTTCAGGTCGTCAAAGGCGCGCCTGCCAGGGAATCTGCCCCAAGACAATGGTCAGGGGACTTTTCAGCATGATTTTCTTCTCTGAGCAATAACCAGATCCCTCTCAGTGTGAGCAGCCCGGGTACCTGATGTTCACAGTGATCTTTCAGAGAAACACTGAACCCCAGCCGGCCCTGTCCTCCCTGCAGACCCACGACATGAACACGGGTGGCTGGACTCCCACTCCACAGCTGCCCATCGCTCACGGCTGCAACTTGCCTTGAGCCCATAGCAGCTGCCCCACTGACGAAGAGCACGCGTGCAGTGATGGGTTAACGCTGGGTACGCATGCGGGCCCCTTGCCTTGGTCCTTGCCTTCACTCTGGAAAACTCTACCAAGCCAGAGCTCCAGAGCTCCCTCTGGGGTCAGCTATGCGATGCATGGGGCTCTTCCTTTGTCTAAGCTGCTCTCCTCAATTTGCTCGCTCCTGCTCCCAACAGTGCCCCCATTGAACAGCCTGCACAAATTTCAGCGTCACCGTGTCTGTATCCCAGGATTAAACTGAACCTAAGACAACTGATGTGACATGTGTTGTTAGAGACTCAAGACTGAGAGTCAGGCTCCCGAGGGAAGGCGTTGTAGGTGTCTGTGTCCCAGACGTCACCATGCAAAGCAATTGTACGATACACCCGCACCTTCCCATCATCCACATCATGTATGCTAGTAGGTCTGTTAATAACCACTATGTTCTCCATCTTTTCTGAAAAAAAATAATACCACAGTGAACAATGCATTTCCTCTGCTTACTGTCCCTTCTTGAAAATCTTATCTGGTTCTGTTGTTCGTGGTGGTGTTTCTGACTGTGGCTATATTGCTCTTACAAATTCTGATTACTGCTCGGTTATTCATTTTGTACAGTTACTTGCCTGTTAATTATCTATCTAAAATCTTCACTGAGTTCATAAACTTATGGAAGTATCTACTACATCCCTTCATTTCCATGATTCTTTTTGCTTTACCTTGGTTTCTTTCTTGTCCCTCTTTGAAGCATGCCCCTTGACATTCTGAGTTTTTTAAAGGACCAAGACTTTCTTTAATTTAATCAGAAAGTTCATCCTATTTGTTGGCAGTTAGAATGAGACTTCAGTCAGATAACTCAGAGATGCCTTAATTGTGCCTAATGATTTGCCCCGTGGCCGTGAGGTCCTTCATTAGAACAAACATCAAAGAGTTAAACAAAGTTTCAGTTTAATCTTCCAGGGAATGGGGGTGGGGGGGGGGGGGACACAAGATGCCATTCCAAGTCAGTAGAGACAGAATCAGAACACTGATCTGGAATAATGGCTTTGTCAGAAGGCTGCCTCAGTACTTTCTCTCCTCAGGTTAAGTAGCATAAAAGTCCTTTTAAACGGCTAGTGCATAACAGCCCAGAGGCCAAGAGGAAAGGAGCAAGCTGACCTCGTCCGTCTGCTCCCCTGCTGGAGACTGCAAGAGGAAGAGCACACAGGCAGTTGCATTTCACACACAGACATCTCAGCATTGCCAAACAATGGTGCCAATCAGAATGCCAACCTATGGAGGAGCAAAAGAGAGGGAAGACAGAAAAGGCATGAAAGACAAGCTGTACCCAGACCTCAAGGCACGTGCATGCGAGGCCTATGAACGTGGGCACAGGCGTGCACAGTCAAGCTGTGCAGAGAGAAAACCTACACTCTCCTTAAATTTCCACTCATGCCGAGCTTCTCTACTTTTGTGGAGCTGGGCTAGCTTGACTGAAGAATCATCGTGATCCACGCTGCTCTGGGTATGCAAGCCCTCTGATATGGCACGAAACTCCAGGGCGTGTAGTGTTGAATAGTCCATCATATTTCTTTTTTTTTTTAATTTATTTATTTATTTATTTGAGAGCGACAGACACAGAGAGAAAGACAGAGGGAGAGAGAGAGAATGGGTGCCTCTGCAAACAAACTCCAGACGCGTGCTCCCCCTTGTGCATCTGGCTAACGTGGGACCTGGGGAACCGGGCCTCGAACCAGGGTCCTTAGGCTTCACAGGCAAGCGCTTAACTGCTAAGCCATCTCTCCAGCCCTCCATCGTGTTTCTGACTAGCTAAAGCTTGGCTGTCTTAACTCTGCCTCCACCAGCTCCCCTCCCACCTGCACACTCTCTTCTCATGACCCTCCCCTAGCTGGTGAGGCTCCCTATGTGGACCCCAAGACACTGCTCTAGGACCAGAGACGGGATCCACCATTAACCACTACTGCTAGGTGCTTCACATGTCAGGCTTGTGAATCATTAAGGAGTTACTTTGATCTCAGCATTTTGCAAAGATGAGAAGGGAAACGGTGGATAACGATATATTAGCATAATAACGATAATACTTGTTGTGTGCCCACATCCTGCTAAGAGCTTTGTGCCTACAAAGTACTGATGAGGTGGGCACGTTATCATCTATACTTTACAGCCATGGCTTAGAGGGATGTCACTCCCAGAAACATACTGTTATTGACCAAAGTGACAAGTATGTACAGTTTATTAGGCAGTGGATCCTAATATCAATTCCCACATCTCCATCCTAAGAGGAAGTACAGTGGTTTCGCTGGATTCCCCAACCCCATGTTTCCCTTATCTTGCATGGCCTCATCAGTACTAAAGAGCCAACTTCAAGCCAGGGAGATGGTTCTGTGGTAAAAACACTTGCTGCAAAGCGTGACAATCTGAGTTCAGATCCCTGGGACCCACATGAAACCAGATGTAGTGTCTGTAATCCCAGCACTTCTATGACAAAACGGGAGGTGGAGACAGGAGACTCCCCAAAAGCTTGGCCGGCCAGCCTGCACACACAGCAGAGAATGAGAGACCCTGCCTCAAATGAGGTGGAAAGAGGGGACTGGCATGCCCATATTGTTCGCTGACCTCCACACGTGGGCTGTGGCACATGTGCACGCACACACACACACACACACACACACACACACACTCATGCACATGAAAATAATAAAAATAGTTTTTAAAAGATGCTTCTGGCTTCAAGTCCTCACAAACTTTACTCTGGCACTGAACCATCCCTGTCTTTCAGACCCGTGTCCACTTTTACTCTGGCTCTTCTCGACTGTGCCTTACGCAGAGCACTTTCCCGTCTCATCGTCAAGTCTTGAGAGCCTGTCCTTCACCAGCGACTCCACTTCTCCCTCCTGCTCTTTCCTCCTAAGTCCCCCTGACCAGGACTGTTCCCACACTGCACTGAAATTGCTCTCGTAAAGGTCTGTGGCACTGCCCATGTTGACAGAGCTGCCCCGCACTTGGGAGTCATGGATGCAGCAATGTTTGACATTTATCACTATATTATCAGTGACACTCCATTCCAGTGACTTCCCCTGGAATTTCCAGAATGTCAACCCTCCCTGGCTTTCCTCGTTCACAGGCTATGTGGTGGCCCTTTATCTGTCAGCCCTTGTGCTGCTGGGGGCCTCCTGCACCTAGTGCTCAGCCTTCTCCCTCTGCTCGACAGTTAGGTGAGACTCGAACCTCCTCCAGGCTAGCAGCCGCATACCGCCTGTGATGGTTAATCTCAGTTGTCAACTGGGCAAGATTGAAAATCGCCTTGGAAACAAACCTCTCGACACGTCCCTGAAAATGTTTCTGTTAATTGAGATGGGAAGATCCACCCTAAATGTGGATGGAGCTGCTTTGTGAGGTGGGGCTCTATTCGCGAAAAGCACTGAGCAGCAGCGTTCACTCTGCTCTGTGCCTATGGACTGAAGGCAACAAGACGTCCGTCTCCTGCTCCTGCTGCCGTGGTAGACTGTATCGCCTAGAAATGTAAGCCTAAATAACTCTGCAGATATCTTGTCACAACAGGAAAAGTGGTATCTATGCTATTCCAACCACTCCCAAATGTACACACCCAAGTCCAGGCCTTTCTCCCCAGTTTAACCTTTTTACCTACATGTATGTCCTCTCCGTGTGGATACAGTGCACCCACACCATACGAGCTCGAGTTCACGCAGGTTGTCCAGCTTTCACAGAAACCCTCGGGAATCCGACTTTGTACGTGTCGCAAGTCCTGACGGCTCCATCTTCAACTCTCACACAGGATTTCCCCACACGGGCCCCACACACTCTCACCTTTCCCTGAGTGACTCCAACAGACCCCTGAGTGCCCTCTCCAATTTTGCCTTTGCCATACTTTAGTCTATTCCAAATAAACCTCAGCAATCTAAGCAAAAGTCATCCTAGTAAGGCACAAGACGCGCCATCCGTTCTTCCCCTGCAAACTCTGCAAGGACTTCTCCTGTATGACCGCGGCTGTCACGGCAGGCTTCTAGGCACTACTGGCCACTGTCTCCTTTCTGAACACCTGCCTGACCGTCACCCGCTCCCCCGCACTCCAGCCTCCTGGGGGTTCTCTGGGGAGGCTAAGCCTCCTCTCTCTCCCGGAGTTTACTCTCTTGCTTTTATGAATCTGTTCCCAAATGCCATAAACTCATTAAGACTTACTTGACTTCTGCTATTTAAAATTGCAGCTCTCATGCCTCACGTGTGTTGCTGTCTCCAGCACGACACACTAGGACTGACCTGTACAGATCTCTTTGAACAGAGCATCAGCTCTGTGTGAAGAGGGACTTGCAGTTGCTCCCCACTCAACGTTCCCAGTGCCTGGAGTGGGGCCTGGCGCGTAAGAGGTGCCCAGGGTGCTCGGGAATGAATGGCTATGATGCCCTGGAGCTGCAGCACCATACTTTCCAACCAGGAGCTCAGTTTTTAACCTGCTCTTATAGCAAGTATCTAATCCCCTGAGCACCTCATCCAGCCTTTATCACTTAGTTTTTGGTGGTAAAGTTAAAAGTTAACACTTTCAAAACTCCAAGCCCTTACCTTACATACAATTTAAATGTTTTCTCTCATGTCACAGATTGTCATTGTTCCTTGTAGGTGGTATTTTATGTACTAAAGTATTAATCTTAATGAAGTCCAGTTTATCTATATTTTTCCCTCAACTTTTAGGCTTTGGGGCAGAATTGTAGGTTTAGAGTCATTTCCATAGAAAGTTTCTTCTTGCTCAGCATCCAAACTTCATTCCTATGTGATATGTGAGCTGTGTCATGGTGCCTCCTTAGAAATCTATTTCTGCAGACTTCAGTGAAGCTGGGCATCACCACATGGGACCATGGGACACTTCTCCCAGCATCACCGCACGGGACCATGGGACACTTCTCCCAGCATCACCACACAGGACCATCAGGCATCTCTCCTGGCATAAGGAGACAGCATTATGGGCACTTTCTTCACTACACAGAGTGCTTCTTTCCATTGTGTTCAGTATCCCTCAGGAACTTCGTGCTCGGCCCCCTCACTCAGGCGGTAATCAGTGAGTCTACTGAACATGCAATGCTGCTCTAAATTGTGGTGTGCTTTTATGATACAATAAACTATTAATGAGGCTTGTGACATTGCTTCATTTTCTACCTTGGAAGCATGATAGTCACAGTATAGCTGCCTAGTAAATAGGAGTTTAAATTTCATGGTACTCCAAATTCTTTGAAATTTATTCAATAAGCATAAATCTTCCTACTTAGTTGCGTTAAGTACTAATTTACAATTATGAGAGATGGAAAGCAATGTGGGTGCTTTACGTGAAGTATTTATTAGCATTCTAGAATAATTCACAAAAACCTTTTAAGATTTTAGAAAAAATAATTTTCCCCCTGAATTTTTCTGTTTTCTTTCTTTCCATGTTTTGTGTGCACATTCTGATATTGTTCATTCTAAATTCTAGTGAAATTATATTTGAAATATTACAAATTAAAAATTAAGGCAATTAGAAAAAATTAGGCAGTATCAATTGTTTCAAGGACAGACTCAGAAAAACATGTCCCTTGGGTCTCAAATTATATTTTCAAACATTGTATGATGAGCACATCCAAAGTGCCAGGAAACACCGTCTGGTTTTGAGACCAAATTGTTAGCAAATAATTACAAAAAACTAAGCAATCTCTCCAGCCCAAAGGTGCTTTTTTGCAAAGTCCTAGTTAGATTTCTTATGTACTCAGGTAAAGCTAGATGCTCAAAAAGTCCCTGGTATGACTTATCATTATCTCTCTCAAATAAATAAATAAATAATAAAGAAATAAGGAAGAAAAATGCCAAAATTAAAGGCAGTTAAATCTCATATGCCAACTAAAATAATTAATTTTTGAAAAATTGTGACATATTAATTATATTCATCTGTGGACAAAAATAATAAAATTTGTGGTACAATGGGTAGAGCTAGAGATTATCAAGTGAAGTGAAATAAACCAGAAAGCAAATTCACAGGTGGAATCTACATTTAAATTTCTTTAAGTGTGGGTATATCTGTGAAGAGTGCAAAGATAAAAATAAAGAATTATCTCAGCACTCAACAGGCAGAGGTAGGTGAGTTCGAGGCTACCCTGAGACTACATAGTAAATTCCAGGTCAACCTGGGCTAGAGCAAGACCCTGCCTCAAACACCCTTCTCAAAAATTTTCAAATAAAGAATTGAAAATAAAGACAGGGGCTAGAGAGATGGCTCAGCAGTTAAGGCATTTGCCTGCAAAGCCTAACAACCTGGTTTTGATCCTTCAATTTATAGGGCCTAGAGGCCCTTGTGGCCAATTCTCTGTCTCTCTCTCCTTCTCTCTCTCTCTCTCTCTCTCTCTCTCTCTCTCTCTCTTTCTCTCCTTGTAAGTAAGTAAATAACTTTTTTCAAAAAAAAAAGTATAGGGTTAGAGAGATAGCTTAGCACTTAAGATGCTTGCTATGAAACCTAAGGACCTAGGTTTGACTCCCTAATATGAACATAAGCCAGATGCACATGATGGCACATGCACCCAGCATTCATTTGCAGCAGCTAGGGACCCTGGTGTGCCCATTCTCCCCCCCTCCTTTCTCTCTTTCTCTCTCTCTCCCATTTGTAATAAACAAATAAAATTAAATTTAAAAAAACATATTTAAGACAGACATAGTTAGTTACAGGTTGAATACACCTCTGGAGAAAACATTTTGGACCAGAAGCATTCCATTCTTTTTTCTTCATATACCTCATGGTTCTGTTTATTGGGACTTTTTATTAGGAATTTTATATGGACACATCATGTGTTGGTGCCATCATTTCCCTCCTCCCTGCTCCCATTTAACATGGAGCACTCCTCGGTGAGATTGCTGGTGCTCACCATGGGGTTGTGGGTTATGAGTTGTGAGAGCAGCTGTCAGTCTTGGGGGTTGAAGCAATGTCTCTGGACATTCCCTCCCACACTGTGGCTCTTATAATCAATCTTTCTGCCTCCTGTTCTGCAAAATTCCCTGACCTTGGTGGCTGTGTTAAGTATACTTTAATATTGAGCTCTCAGAAACTTCTGGATTTCTGTTTTGGTACATTTCAAGTGTCCTCATTGTCTCCATCACCCTGGTGCAGGTTGTCAGGCTCTCCATGGAAGCAGCGCTCTTGCTCATCTCACCAATTCCTCTGTGGTTTCACCTGATCCCTGGCTGATGTGCAAAGGGTTGTTCATCTCCTGCCAGGGAGTCAACTATTTATTATTCCCTTGTTGATAGAGTTTTATTGTCCTTGGTTCTCGCTGCCTTCTGAAAAAGAAAAACTGATTCTCCAGTGGAGAGTGGGATTAGCATAGGTCTAAAGGGATAAGCATTGTTAGAGATTTTTATGGATGTACTCTCTCTGTTGGCCAAAAAGTAGAGGGAGCTTCTCATTGGATTCCATGATCTTCATCTCCATAGGATTTTGACCCAGTTACCAGTCCCAGCTAGGGGTTCCTTTCCAGTGAGCATATCTCTTAGCCGATCAG
This sequence comes from Jaculus jaculus, assembly GCF_020740685.1. Lineage (NCBI taxonomy): Eukaryota > Metazoa > Chordata > Mammalia > Rodentia > Dipodidae > Jaculus > Jaculus jaculus. The sequence continues at coordinate 336,370,302 of NC_059102.1, read as the reverse complement.
AAAGTCACTGGGTACCCACCTAGGCTGGGTACCTCCATTGCACAGGTGTGTACCTCTTGTCAAGATGGTTGCTTTCATGTAGCTGTGTCCCCTGCATGCTCAAAATGTTGTTGGCCATTTTCCCCCAGCAGTTCATGAAATGCTTTCAGCACTGTATGGGCTAACCATCTGGGAACTGGCATCCTTCCATACTCCAGCTGGATCTTTTTGTGTTCTGTGTTGGCAGCATGTGGTATTGTCAACAATAGGCTCTTACCTTGTACCTTAGGCAGGTCAAGTGCTTCGACAAAGCCTTTCCTATCTGGGGGACCTCATAGGGATCTCTAATCAACAGCTCCCTGTGGGTTGTGACTGATTCCTCTTACTGGGAGTTATAAGCCAGAGCCAAAAATTTTAGTGTTGGGGGCATCCCACCCTCCCCAGGGATCTTGCCAGACAATTTCCCCATAATCCTGTTGAGAGTTATATCTTTAAGTCTACTATCCAAGATGAAGGTTTCTGTGGTGCCAATTTATTTTTAGATTTAGTTTTGTGTGTATCTCTTCACACCCTTCATTTCCCTACCTCCAAACCCTGCCATCCCTTTTATCTGTCCCTTGAAGTTGCTTGGCCAGTATGCCTACAGCTCAAACTATTCCAGGTTAGGAACCACAGATAAGGGAGAACATGCAGCCTTTGTCTTTCTGTGCTTGTGTGATTTCACTTAGTATGATCTGTTTCAAGTCCATTCATTTTCCTACACATTTCATCATATCATGTTCCCTTACTGCTGAGGAGAATTCCATTGTGAATATGTACAACATTTTCAGTATCCATTCATCAAATTATGGGCATCTGAGTTGATTCCAGTTCTTAGTTAATTGTGAATTGAGCAGCTATAAACATGGTAAAGAAAATGTCTGTGCAGTTGAAGGTGGAGCCTTTAGAGTAGATGCCCAACAGGGGGATAGCTGGATCTGTATTGGTAGCTCTGTTTTCATGTTTTTTCAGGAATCGCCATACTGATTTCCATAGGGGTTGTACAAGTTTATACTCCCACCTGCAGTGAATGAGTGTTCCTCTTGCACTGCATTCGCACCAACATTTGTTGTTGTTTGATTTTTTAATGATTACATTCTGACTGGAGAAAAGTGGAATCTCATAGTTATTTTAATTTTCATGTCTCTGATGGTTAAGGATGTTGAACATTTTCTTAAGTGAATATTATCCATTTCTATATCTTTCTTTGGGAATTCCCTATTCAGTTCTCTGCCCCATCTTTTGAATGGATTGATTTTTTTTTTCTTGCTTAGTTTTTTTTTTTTTTTTTTGGAACATTTTATAGGTTCTAGATTTCCATTCTCTGAGAGTAGCATAGCTGATGAAGATTTTCTCCCATTCTGTGGGTAGTATGTTGGCTATGTTTATGTCTGTACAAAAGCTTTTTAGCTTCATGAACTCCCACTGGTTGAGAGATTGTTTAATTTCCTGGGCTACTGGGGTATTGTTCTGGAAGTCTTTTCCCACTCCTATATGGTAAAGAGTTCCTCCTGTTTTTTCACCCAAGAGTTTGAAAGTTTTGGGTCTTATTTGAGGTCATTAATCTATTTGGGGTGAGAGAAGTGGATCTAATTTTATTTTTCTACGTGCCCAGCACCATTTGTTGAAGATGCTATTTTTTTCTCCAGTGTGCATTATTGGCTCCTTTGTGAAAGCTGTAGTTACCTGAACTAAGGGCTGGGTCTATATGCTGTTTTATTGGTCTATATGTCTATTCTTATGCCTGGTTTTGTTACTATGGCTGTATAGTGTAGCTTTAAGTTGAGCATGGTGATAACCTCGAGAGGTAGTTCTTTTACTGAGGATATTTTTGCTTATCCAAGGCCTTCTGCATCCAATATAAATTTTGAAATTGTTTTTTTTCTGCCTCTGGGGAAAAAAATGATGCTGGTATTTTTATTGGTATTGCATTGAATCTGTTTATTGCTTTTGGTAGAATTGCCATTTTCACAGTGTTAATTCTACCTATCCAGGATTATGTAAGTTCTTTCTGTCTTCTCATGTCTCCTCAATTTCTTTCTTGAATGTTTTTATGTTGTCATTATATAGGTGTTTCACTTCCTTGGTTAGTGTTATTCCAAGGTATTTGATTTTTTTATGGCTATTGAAAATAGGACAGCCTCACTGATATCTTTCTCTGTATAATTGTCTCTTGCATATAGGAAGACTTCTGATTTTTATATGTTGATTTGGCATCCACTGTGCTGAAAGAATGTTTTATAGTAGAGTATGTCAGGTCACTTATGTACAGGGTCCTGCCATCTGTAAAGAGTCCTGCTTGGACTTTTTCCTTCCCAAGTTGTACCTTCCATATCTTCCTACTGTCTCATTGCTTGGGCTAGGGAGACAGGAAGGCCCATAGGAGGAGGTTTGGTTGTTTTATGGTATTACACAATTCCCGCCTATTCTGTTCACATGATTTTTTTTGAAATTATCAAAGTTTTTGAACTCCTGAGCAATTTCTTCTGTCCTGTCTTCCAGATCTGAGGTTATGTGCACCAAATGATTAACTCTGTTAGTGAGAGTATCTAGAGAGGATTTTACAAGCTCAATTTTATTTTTATTTTCTCTTGCATTTTTCTATGTCATTCCAATTCCTTTGTAGAGTTCCAACTTCATGCTGTGGTTTGATGTTCTTGATACTTCTTGGAATTCATTCCTGCATTTAATTATGCCTTCTTAAGTTTAATCATCTAGTTATTGAGATTCTCTATTTGTTCACCTTCAGTTCATTTATCTCTCCTTTGAGGTCTCTCTGGTTTTTCTCAAGTAAGTTAATCCTAATGGCAAAAGCTGTGTACTGTAAGAGAAGATTCCACTGCATTTCACTAATGCAATTGTTAGTTTTTTGATGATCTTGCTTCCAGTTCACTGATTCATTTTGTCAGGGTCACATAGCTTATTGTGTGCTGTGGTTTGATTCAGATGTCCCCATAAACTTAGGTGTTCTGGCCCAGTAAGCATTTCTCTTAATGTTCATACCCTTATATTAATGCTACTCTCACTTTGGGTAGAGAATCTTCTCTTTTCAGATGGTAATGACCTTGGGACGACTCAGAAGGTATCATTGTGCTGGAAAGAAGTGACTGGAGTACTGAGTAACATCTCGATCGCACCTTACAAGGCTCAGCTTCTAATGCGGAAGAGGTGGCAGAAAGAATGTAAGAGCCAAAGGAAGGATAGGACTCCTTACAACATGCTCCTCCAGACACAAAATGGCCTGGATATCCATGACCTCATAGTGCCTGGCACTACCTACACAAGACCATCATAAGAGGAGGAAAAGATCATGACATCAAAATAAAAGAGAGACTGATTGAGATGGGGAGGGGATATGATGGAGAATGAAATTTCAAAGGGGAAAGTGGGGGGGGGGGAAGGAGGGTATTACCATGGGATCTTTTTTATAATCATGGAAAATGTTAATAAAAATTGAGAAAATAAATAAATAAATAAAATAAAAGTAAAAAAAAAAAAAAAAAAACTAGTTGTTCTGAATGTTAACTTCCCAGCTGATGGAGATTTGGAAATTAATGCCTCCTGGAGACATTGTGTTGTTGGGGGTGGGCTTATGGGTATTATAGCCAGTTTCTCCTTACCAGTGTTTGGCACACTCTCTTGTTGCTGTCCATCTGATATTGGCTAGGATGTAATGTCTACCCTCTGCTCATGCTATTGTTTCCCCCTGACGTCCTGGGGCTTCCCCTTGAGCATATAAGCCAAAATAAACCTTTTTATTCCACAAGCTGCTCTTGGTTGGGTGATTTCTGCCAGCAATGAGAACCTGACTGCAACGCTGTGCTTTCATTTTGCATTTCTATTTCTGTTGTCTCCTCTACATTGGGCACTTCCATTGTGGGACTAGGCAATCTTGGTGGACAACTTTGAGTTTGTTGTTGTTGTTGTTGGTGGTGGTGGTGGTGGTGGTGGTGGTGGTGTGTGTGTGTGTGTGTTTGCATTGGGGTTTACCCATCTCTGGGTAAAAATTTTGTTTCATTAAGGAGGAGCAAGAATTTGCCCTTGTAGGATCTTCACTGAGTATCCTGAGTTTTGGGTTTGAACCACCTTTGAATGGGATGGTGTTGTGTCCACAGAAGTGGAGGTTGTTAGTGAAAGAAACTCTAAGAGTGTGTGGGCACTAGGGATGCAGCCATAGGCTGGGAAGTTTGGGTATTTCAGTCTAATTATCAAGCTTGGAAACGTTGTTGGAACCTCCCATGACTATAATCAACACTTCACAATCCACGCTGGGCCAGGACCCAAACATGCTGGCAACCCTCCCTGCATCTGAATTCACAGGCCCCCGTCAAGCTGGCACCTCACAGGGTTCCAGTGCATAGACCCCAAACATGCCTGCACCTCACCCAGTGTGAGCACACAGGCCCCAAGCTAGTCCATCAGACAGCACAGGCCCCAGTCCCTGAGCACTCCTACCAGCGGCATGCACTTCACCTGCCCCGTCACCCAGGCCCCAAACAGCAGGCACCGACCCTGGTCAAAGTGCGCGGGCCCTAACACGATGACACTCACCAGGTTCAGCACACAGGCCCCAAACATGCCTGCACTTGTCCATTTCCTAAAAAAATCTCGAAATATTTATATATACATAATGAGATATACTGGGGATTGGATCCAAGCCTAAATAGAAAATTCATTTGTGTGTGTGTGTGTGTGTGTGTGTATGTGTGTGTGTGTGTGTGTATATATATATATATATATATATATACCTATCATATATATGATATATATAAATACAAATTGAATTAAATTGTATAAAATGACTTCCATGAGTTTTAGACATTTTAATGCCACTTAGATAAACTATCATGAAGTCAGGTATAAATTTTCCCCTTTGGACAAATATTGACACTCATAAATTTTTGGATTTTGGATTTGGGGATTGAGTTTCATTAACTTTCAAGACAGATGGCAGATACATAGACAAGACAGATGGCAAGAGACACCAATAGAAGATAGATAGATAGTTAGATAGATAGATAGATACATAGATATATAAATAGATACATAGATAGATAGATGATAGATACATAATAGACATAAATTATGAATAATAGATAGATAAACATAAATGATAGATGATAGTTAGATAACAGATAAAAATCTGTGATGGATTACAGCTATAAGTCTTGTCAGTTTGCAAACAGTTACATGTCAGGAAAGGTTTCACAGCTTTAGATCAAGCAGCAGCATTATCCCAAGAAAAACTATGTTGAAGATCATTGGCAGTGCCTTGAGTGAGCTAACCAGTGTTCACAAGCAACATGGAGTAGGTGGTAGTGATTCTGCAAAAGACATCTAGGATGGGTCTGTTTTTAAGGCTCCCAGAAACTCTGTGGATATCAAATTAGCCAAACTTTCTATAATTAAGGGGACTGGAGATGAAGCTGGACAGGTAGGCAGGTACAGGATCCTAGTTAAAAAATTTCACATGGGAGAATCTGGACTTTATAGATAATAAATACTTTTAAACAAGATGGACAGAAACACTCGTGTGTGTATAACTGTGTCATTCCCAGCATAAATTGCGAGTAGCAGTAAGGAGAGAAAATAGGGAAATTAGATGGCAGATAATGAGGTCTTCAACAAACATCTAGCAATTCTAATCCTATCTCTCTTAAATGGATGTTAAAATTAGAACTAGCTCTCTGCTGATCTCAAATTTACTCCCTGGTTTCATAATTTCGATTATGCTTTCTTGTGCTTTTCCAAATTGAATATGCAATCAGTTCTCACTGCATTTTCTCTCACCACAATGTTCCCGATAGCTGATTGCTCAGCAGAACCTTGAGTCAGATCTTGCCCTGAAAGGGTCCTCCTGCTCCTCCCTGCACAAAAGCACATAAGTCTCTCTTCTCCCTTCTCCGCCTCCTCTCATTCCATAGCCCTTACAGAAAAAATAAAATGAGAATTCCAGAAATAGGTGTCATCTTTCCTCGGACATTCCTCTCTGTTTCTTTTTACTATCCACCTGCAAGCTCCCCATTCCTTCTGTCACTCCAGCTCTGAAAGCTCCCATATCTATCTGACAGCTGACACTGAGAACATCTCCAACTGAAACTGAAGACAGAATATTTAGGGCTTGAGATGTCCATATGCCTGTGTCTATGACCTTATACCCACTGCTTTTGACCCTGTAGGTTCTCTAGCAAGTTCTGGAGGATTTGAACCCATCCCCTAATAGAGAAACTCTATGTTCTTGGTTCCTGAGTTCTACATCCATTCATCCAGCTGTTCACTGTCTATTCACTCATCAACCCACTCATCCGTCATCCATCTATCCATCCATTTTTCTACCCATGCATTGGCTTCCCTTTTCTCACAGTTTCTAGCCATATAGCCTGCTTCCCAGAGATAAGTTCAAGTTATACTGATAAGAACCCTTCCAGGTGAGTATTAAAAACAATACTATCTCCAACTTACAAGTAGAGGAATCTAACTCACAATGACATAAAGTTACTTACCTAAGAGTCACATCAATTAATTGAGTTCAGGGTTCTAACAAAAGGAACTAGCCATGTAGTCACAGTGAATTGATATTTATAGTATTATACTACAGTCAATGAGAAACTGTTTTACAAAGGAAAAGCTTCCATCCATATCCAGATTTAACTGAAGCCTTCCCCAACACTATCTTACAACCACAACAAAAATCAAAAACCTAGCACCTGCTATAATTGACACATGATTCGGACTGCTTGTATCTTTTAAAAAATGATGTAAAGCTTTTTCAAACATGTGGCATTTCAGACACAAAGTGGAGAATTTAAATAGTTATTTAAAATTCTGAAACACAAAGCCTTTAAAAATTATTTCCGGGCTGGAGAGATGGCTTAGCGGTTAAGCGCTTGCCTGTGAAGCCTAAGGACCCCGGTTCGAGGCTCGGTTCCCCAGGTTCCACGTTAGCCAGATGCACAAGGGGGCGCACGCGTCTGGAGTTTGTTTGCAGAGGCTGGAAGCCCTGGCGCGCCCATTCTCTCTCTCTCTCCCTCTATCTGTCTTTCTCTCTGTGTCTGTCGCTCTCAAATAAATAAATAAAAAATTAAAAAAAAAATTATTTCCAACTGCCCAAATGAGTGTTTAAGTGATTTTATTAATATGATGAATACAACTTAACTTCCATCTCATTATACACATGCAATTGAGCAAAGACCAAATCTAAGTTCATTTGAGTCCTTCAACTTCATAATTATATTATTTCTCAAAATATAAATATTTTAATCCCATGTCTAGGACATGGAGAATGCATAGTGGATAACTTACTGCTTTTCACAAGCTATTAAGCCTATTTGAAATTCTAAGAAACAAGAATTTTCCTTGAAATTACATTAAGTTTAGTCTCTCACATAATCGTACTAAATAAAATTAGACTACCATCTTTCTACACTCACCATAAAAATTCTTTCAGTGAGTTTTAAAAAGTTAATGTTTTTTTATGTTTACACATATGGAAATGAGACAAAATACATGGATAACTTTCATTAACTTGCTAGGATATAACCTAAAGGTGTAAAAAATATTTTAAATTCTGCATATTTAAGTGATATTAATGGTCTCTGTGCATTTTGAAAATAAAAATTTTCAAATGGCTTCAGAGTGATTTTAATTTAAATGTCTGCATTTGAACATGAGATGCTCACTCTCGTTCTTCTGCCCACAGCTTCATACAAATCACAGATCCTTGTGTGACAGCAAAAAGTTGATAATTGTCATGGTCTTCAGCCCATAGTGGTTTTCACATTTTATACTTTCCTTTTGGCTTTACATAATGCACTTTGGAGCATCTGTTGGACACTACTACTCAGAAGAGAGGATCTACACAGAGAAGCTGCCTGGCCACAGGGAGAGGTCCTCAAACATCCACGAGCCTCTTCTACAAATGAGATATTACCTTCTGACGAGCTGTGCCAACTCTGACCACATCAGCTCTGACCAGGTGGAGATAGCTTTCCTTCAGACATGCCTTTCTTCTTTCTCAGCATCAACCTCTGAGCCTCCTCCTCTCACCCCTGCAGAATCACCTACTCCATCCCTTTTTAAACTTCACCTCCCAAGCAAAATCTCCATGACTGAACATAACGGTGATACAAAAGGATGAGAAGGGACCTCCACCAGTTAGTGTGATGGTTCTCTTCACTGTTGTCCTGACTGGAATTAAAATCAGAGAAATGAAAGGGACCTCCACCAGTCAGTGTGATGGTTCTCTCCCCTGTTGTCTTGACTGGAACTAAAATCAGAGAAATGAAAGAGACCTCCATGAGTTAGTGTGATGGTTCTCTTCATTGTTGTCCTGAGTGGATTTAGAATCACTCTGGGGGCAAACCTCTGGGAATGTCTATGAGAAGTCAGTCCAGAGAAGTTGAGCTGAGAAAGAAAGATTCACCTGGAATGCAGATAGCAACATACCATAGTCTATGGTCATGGACTAGATAAAAAGGAAAAAGAAAACTGAGCTGAGCATCAGATATCAGATCTCTCTCTCTCTCTCTCTCTCTCTCATTCTGTGTGTGTGTGTGTGTGTGTGTGTGTGTGTGTGTGTGTGTGTGTGTCCCACTTCTTTCCTCCCTCCCTCTGCTACCAATGCTGCAAAAATTCTCTAGAAAAAACACCACGATGCCAGTAAGAGTGAAAGTACAGTTTATTTACCCTGGAGGCCAAAGAGCTTGAGATCACTCCCCAAGGAAGCTCTGGCCCTGAGCTGAGGCTTTATTTCCATTTTATAGTTTTCATAGTCAACAGAGGGTAAGTGAACTAATGAGACATGGCAGCTTGCATATCAATCCTTTCTGTAGTCAGGCAACCCTAACAATGAACTCCATTTACTTTGTCTTAGCCTAAATTGTCTTTCCTTCTTTTCATCCCTCTGGGCCCTTTCTGGACAGTTCGCTGTTTGGGATTTTTCCATCTGCTGACAAAGATGAGTTTAGCTCCTCAGCAATTAACCCTTACAGTAACCCAGGGAATCAGTTCAACTTTCAGCTTTTCTATCACACCACCTTATTGCTGGGACAAAATACCTGACCAAAAGCAGCAGAGAGATAGTAGCAAGCAGTAGTTGGAACTGAGCACACAGTAGGCTACACTCAAGATCATCCCCAGTAACACATCTCCTGCTGGGGGATAAGCAGGAAGCTTAGATACACACATTTGATGTTTACATTCAGACCATCTCTCTCTCTCTCTCTCCTCTTTCTATTCCTCTTCCTCCTCTTCTTCCTCTTTCTCTCTCTCTCCTTTCTGACTGTGGACTTAGTATGACCTGCTGTTGTACAATCCTACTCCTAAACTTCCTCACTTGTTCTTTGTTGGTTATTTGGTCACAGCAAGGAGAAAAGTACCAAATACAGTTAGTCTCCAGGCACAATCCTCTACACATGCAAATTTCTGAAGGTGCCTTTAATAGTACATTGCCTTATTCAGCCCATTTCAGGTAGATCTTTTTGCAGGTTGGAGCTGGACAAATTCAATGCAGATGAAGCTATGCTTAGAGAAACACTGGCCTAAGTCCTACAGTGCACATACTTGGCTGACCCTCTGAAGGAAAAGGATGAAACAGTATCTCTCAGCCTTCCATGAGGAAATCTGGTTTTGCTTTATATGTTCTAGGTCTTTTTTCTAAGACAGTAACATGAGTGTCAGGAGGAGACTCTGTCCCTGTGAACTGACAATAGCTAGTCACTCAAGTCATTTAATGGGAAAGAGCAGAAAAGGTATCATCATACACAGGGTGATATGTTTATACAGGTATTCAAAGTACACATGCATATTTATTGGTTGATTTACAAGGGACAGAAATAGGCAAGGGTCGGATGGTTTGTTTGAAATCAAGGCTACAGAGGTTCTTTCTGCCATGGCGGAAGCAGGACAGGGCAGAGAAGTTCACGCCAGGTGTCCAGAGCGCAGAGAAGGAATCCAAGGTGCGACCATGCTTCTCAGGGACCCAGTGCCTCTAAGGAGCCCTACCTGCTACCTTCCTCCATTTTCCAATAGTGTCATAAAATAACAAATCCATCAAGAGCTATCCTTCAGAGTTGAGTTCCCAGGATCTCACTACCTCTGGAAATGCTGCCTTGGGCACACCAAAGGGTATGCTTCACTAATCTCCCAGGCTCTCCTTAAGCCATCTGACGTGAAAGGCAAAATTAACCATCACATATATATTTTCAAATTTTGATTTTTTTTAATACTTATTTATTTATTTGAGGGAAAGAAAGGCAGAGAGAGAGAGAGAGAAATGGGCACACCAGGGCCTCTATTCACTACAAATGAACTCCTGATGCATGCAACACCTTCTGCATCTGGGCTATGTGGGTACTGGGGAATCAAACCTGGGTCTTTAGGCTTCACCTGCAAGCACCCTAACCACGAATCCATCTCTCCAGCCCAGATTTTGCTTTTGCAAGTGGTTTCATCTTCCATTTATTTAGACACTCATACCTTATACATACACATGTATCTGTGCCTTGTAGAAAACCCAGGAAGTAATTTCACTCTTGTGAGAGGAAAATCCACTTCTTTTTGGTGCATCTCATGTAGCTAGATGGGCAGGCTTAGAATGATGACCATATCTTCTATGAGAGAGAAGAAGTAAAGAACATGAGCATAGGAATGATGCAACTTTCCAAGTGAATGTCGCTTCTGGCTTTCATCTTCCCTCCCAGTGAATCTCCAAACTTCCAGTTCAAGATAAAATTACATATACTTTCTGACAACTGAAACTGCCCTCAACAGACTCTCACCAACAAAACTATATAAAGAGTTGTTGATTCAGCCAGATATTCATATAAAATGGAAAGGTTTGGGAAGCAACAAGGGGGAAAAAAATTATTTTTTTAAAAAGTTAATTTGAGGACTGGAGAGATGGCTTAGCAGTTAATCACCTGCCTGTGAAGCCTAAGGGCCCCAGTTTGAGGCTTGATTCCCCAGGACCCACGTAAGCCAGATGCACAAAGGGGCACATGCATCTGAAGTTCGTTTGCAGTGGCTGGAGGTCCTGCCTGGTGTGCCCATTCTCTCTCTCTATCTCTCTTTCTCCCCCCCCCCCCACTTCTCTCTCTGTCTGTTGCTCTCAAATAAGTTTAAAAAATGAACAAAAATTTTTTAAAAATTAAAGTTAATTTGTAACATGTACTCCAAGACAGTCTGGGGAGATAGAAACCCATATCTTATCTCCATAGACATGGTGTTGATGATGAGCTGACAGAAAGTGTCCACGCAGGTGAACCAGTGAGGTGACTAGAGTCACTTTCAGGAGCACGGGTGACCCAAAGACAGCTCACCACTGAAAATCTGGGCTTGGGCCATGACTCACTCATGACAGCTACATCTCTGAGCTCACTACACAGCCTGTAGATGGCGTGGCAGGCAGGAAAGTGTTCCCCTCTAGCAACTGCTTAATGCTTTTATAAGCTCTGGGAGGGGCTTGTAAATCTTGCAGCCATCTGAGCTCCCCTTGCTTCCTAAGTCTCATGAAACCCCTTCCTCCCTCTAGGAGGGCGTGTTTCAATTTCAGGGAAATAATTGCAAAACATACTACCCCTTATTCCAGCTTTTACATTTTTTTAAATATTTTGTTCATTTATTTGCAAGCAGAGAGAAGGAGAGAGAAAGGGAATGGGCATTCCAGGGCCTCTTGCCACTGCAAGAAAACTCCAGACTCATATGCCATCTGACTTTTACATGAGCACTGGGGATTTGAACTTGGGCAATCAGACCTTCCAAGCAAGTGTGCCTTCAAATGCTGAGCCATCTCTCTAGCCCAAACTCCTACATTCTTTGCGCCCCTCTTCCACCATGCTCCTTGAGCCCTGGAAGGGATGATAGAGATGTTTGAATTTTTTCTTATGCTACAACAATAGCCACTTAGTCTCAGGACTGGACTGGTTATAAATTCTTAAGTATAACACTAATTGGGAAAAAAATTACCCTTCATAACCTTCTAAGGCTAATAGCAGCAGTGACCAATGGGCATAAAGACAATGTTTAGGAGGCAATTTGACAAGCACTTCATCTCCATTTAACAAAACAATAAAAGTTGATTCCCCACCAAGTGCTATCACATTTCCAGCCATGAGTTTACACTAGCATTTGTGAATTCCCTTCTGTGGAGCAGGCCTCAAATCCAGTCTGAAACAGTTGGCTGCACCCATAACACCCACACCACTATTACACTGTTGCTTGGCATGTTAGTACTATAGCAAGCAGAGTCCATAGCCAAGCATGACTGTTGGAGACAATTCCCCTCCAACCATCTGTATGATAACGTCCAGTATTATGAAAGACAGCCATTATGAAGGAAGCTTTCAGCTCAATTCCATCCTTATTTTCCATGTTTTATTGCCAAAGCGTGTGGTATTTTCATCAATAGGGCCTTATCTTCCAGCTCTGCTATTCAGTCAATAGCAATAGCTATTGTGTGGGGGCCTCAGGGGCTTCCCTGACCAACAACTCATAGGGAGGCAGCCCAACCCCAGACCTGGGATATTTATGCAGCAAACAATGGCTCCTGAGAAGGTGCTTTCTCATTTATGCAGAGGGCCTTCATTTAAACTCAACTGCTGTTTTTATTGTCCCTCTGGTTGTTCTTTTCCATATTTATAAGACATTGAGAGGTGATTAGCATTACATAATAAAGCCTTTTTTTATAAAGGGTGGACAGTGCCTCTGAAGACCCCATGCTGCCCACTCCAAGTAAGTATATATTGATCTTGGATGACGAAAACAGAAATGAGGGCCGGGGAGATGTCAGCATGGATAAATGCACTTGCTGTGGAAGCATGAGGATCTCAGGTCAATCCCCAGCATGTGTATGAAAGCTGCATGTGGCCATGCACGCCCACAGCCCAGCTCTGGGGAGAGGAGGAGCAGAAGCAGGAGGATCTCTGGAGCTCACTGCTCAGCCAGTCTAGCTGAAAATTCAAAAGCCCCAGATTCAGTGAGAAACTTTGTCTCAGGAAAATAAAGCAAAAGAGAGAGAGATTAAAAAAGAAAATAGGGCATCTTATGTCCTCTCCCAGCCTCCACAGGCATGCACATATGTATAAACCACACACACACTACACTACATGCATACTATACACACACCAACAAAAAAAATAAAATAAAAAGACAAGTTAGTGGGCCACAACACTCACCGGTGTCAATGTTTTCATCAGAAGAGCAGCATCAGGTATAGTAGCAGACACTACCCCACCCATCTATTTCTCTGAGATTCAGTAATTTTCCATGAATGACTCAGCTTTTTCATCCCAGGATGCCGCAGCTTCCCTGGAGCTATCTTGCATCTCCCTGTCCCTGGCTGTCCCTGTGGGGCTGGCTTATGTTCCAATGCTTGCCCAATGCTCAGGCCCCAGGAGGAACAGGGCTGCACTCTAACTCACCTCGCCTGCCTCAGGCCCTGGCTCCTCTGTTCTGACAGGCAGCAGAGCATCACCTCGGCCCTGGCCCTTTCCCTGGCCACACCTGGAATTCATGAACATTCTAGTCAATGCTCTTTCTTGAAGAAGAAAAATGTACACATATGCCCTGCAGGGGATCACTGTCCTCAGAGCAAGATGGATCTTTGTGAGCTACACTATTTTATCATTTATGGCCTTTGCAAACTGTTGCTTGGGCTTTCAAGCCTTTCTGAATTTCACAAAAATAGGATTAGGCTTTCTGTCAACCTTTTCCCTAGTAACTTGGTTCTACAGACATTTTGCTTCATTTGCCTTCATCTGACCAACAGCAACACGTAACCGCTTTTCCTTTCTCTTTCACCCTCAGGATCACTTTAGCAATTTGTAAATGCATTTTGCATGCTGGTCTAAGTTGTTTACATATTCTCAAGACTCTCCTGCTTCATAAAGATCACACCCCGCCACGGGACTCAGAAAGGCCGCTCGAACCCATACCAGCCCTGAGGTTCCTGCTGAATCAACTTCTTTCTTAACTTTCTTCTGAACACAGGCTACCAGCCGTTGAGATGAACGCCAAACCCTACCTCTCCCACGCCCTGTTCCCTCAAGAATGCCTGTCTTCCCTCTGTTCCCCTACATTCCCTGATATCCACGAGGATTTCAGCCCTAAGTGAGGCTTGTACAAACCGGTCCATCAGGCACTGATTTTCCTCATATTTCCTAAGATTATGCAGCCATTGTCTCAAAGAGGGGAGATCCTGCTTCCGGGCACTGACAGTGACCCCACCGGGCCTCAGGTCCCACAGTCATGCGCCAGGCAGTGAGGAGCTCTTCCATCCGGCTTCTGAGTCTCACCCCATTCAACAGCTCAAGTGCAGAGTATCCTAGTTTTCTATGCTGGGCCACCATTAGAGCCCTGTACATCCCAGATCATGGACTGTCCCTGTCCTCTGTATCCAGGCTGAAGCAGAGGTGTATCTTCTGTCGTTTGTACCTCATTCTAGTCACTGCACAATCCTTCCCAGAGGCTCAGTTCTCTGGACGCAATGAAAGGCTCTCCAGGGTCACGGCACTTGTTCTCTCCTTCCCCCACACCCTGACGGCCATAGGAAGTGGGAGGCCAGCACCTTTTTCCATCTTCCCTGTCCTCCACTTTCCTTGTAAACCAGAGGTGAACACAGAGGATAGTTCCATGTGTCTTCTTTCCTTAAGAATTCTTCCCGGGCTGGAGAGATGGCTTAGCGGTTAAGCACTTGCCTGTGAAGCCTAAGGACCCCGGTTCAAGGCTCGGTTCCCCAGGTCCCATGTTAGCCAGATGCACAAGGGGGTGCATGCGCCTGGAGTTCGTTTGCAGAGGCTGGAAGCCCTGGCGCACCCATTCTCTCTCTCTCTACCTCTATCTGTCTTTCTCTCTGTGTCTGTCACTCTCAAATAAAAATAAAAAAAGAATTCTTCCCTTACTTGGGCATATTCTGGAAAAACAGCCCAGCCTTTCTGATCATGTCTTGTCACTCACACCAGAAGCAGGCACAGAGGAACACCATGCTGTACCTGTCACGAGCGATCAGGAGTGTGTAATAATGCTGAAGTCATTTATTCTCACTCTTGCCGCTCAACGTTAACATTCCTTTACGCAATCTCCTATTACTCCTGGCCTAACCCTGAGGCACCTCACCTGCCTCACGCTGGGTCCTCGGTACAGCTCCACGAGGAATGGTGCCTGTTGCAGTCTGGTTCGCATTGCTGGTAGAAATCACCCAACCAAGAGCAGCTTCTGGGAAAAAGAGGTTTATTTTGGCTTACAGGCTCGAGGGGAAGCTCCACGATGGCAAGGGAAAACGATGGCATGAGCAGAGGGTGGACATCACCCCCTGGCCAACATAAGGTAGACCACAGCAACAGGAGGGTGTGCCAAACACTGGCATGGGGAAACTGGCTATAAAGCCCATAAGCCCGCCCCCAACAATACACTCCCTCCAGGAGGCATTAATTCCCAAATCTCCATCAGCTGGGAACCAAGCATTCACAACACCTAAGTTTATGGGGGACACCTGAATCAAACCACCACAGTGCCCATCTCCCGGCTTCTCACAGGCTGCTCAGGATTCCTGTGGCTGGGACTGACACCACAGCAGTCAGACACTCGCTGTGTCGTGACAGCCAGCACCTGGATCTCCTGGCTGTTTATGTAGTCGTGGTCCGAACCCCATGCGGTGCTCCGTATAACCGCCATGGGGCTGGCTGTTTTGCATTTGGTGACCACCTTGGGGCTGGCTGCCTCGGCTTTACTTTACCATCCAGCTATCCACACTGTGCTCCTAACAACACCTCATGGAAGAAGGCATCAAGATTGCCCATCCATGCCACAACCTCAGGTCAGCCAAGGTTGCACATGTCATCCCCTACTAAAGGTGCCATGGTGGAACTCTTCCCCATCTCCTCTTTGGCTCTGTTCACCCCTATTCAGATAACAATGATGCTGTGAGACTTTTCTGAGAAAACTCAAACAAACATCTCTTCACTCCAGATAGAGCACCGATAGTAGGCCAAATAAATGATTCTACCCCAGTCTGCCTCGGCGAACTAGGGCGTCAGCTGAGGTTACTTACGGGAGGATAGGCGGAGGGTTATTTGCAGGAATATAGGTGGCTCAAAGGTGACTGCACCTGTAAAATGCCTTAGCCCTGAATGGGTCTCCCTGCATCCCTGTAAAGCTGCATTCCTGGAGCTCCCGCACAGCTTGCAGACAGGTTAGCTGTCTAAAATGTCTCCTGTCCCCATCAACTGTTTAATGCCTCTATGTTCTTGGGAGAGGCCTTGTAAATGTTGCACCTTTCTGAGCTTCATAAGTTATATTCACTTTCCATGTTTTATCAGCTTGCCTCCTCCCTCCAGAAAGGAATGTATGAATTTAGAGGAAATAGCTACATAACACTCTGTTAGTTTTCTCATCCCTGTGATAAAATCCTTGGCTAAAGTGCTTAATAGAGGAACCGTATTTTGTTCACAGTTTGAAGGAATATAGCCCATCATGTTGAGAAACACAGGAGAGGCTCCTGGCTCTGGCTACTGGCCCTTGCTCACATCTGGGTGGATCAGGAAATATAGAGGGCCTGAACCAGAGCTGAGCTATAAAACTCAAGGCTCAACCTACTGTGACCCACTTCCTCCTGCAATGCTCCACTTCCTAAATAATCAACAATTTCCCAAAACAGTGCCAACAGCTGGGAACCACGTGTTCAAACACATGAGCCTGTAGTGAACATGTCATATCCAAACCATAAGAGCCCTCAGCTCCCAACTCCTCTTGGACTTCTGATGAGTAAAGCCCAGTCCAGATCCCACCTACCTACATGTTAAGACTTGCTCCCAGAGACTCTCCTTTTTACACAGCTCAGGATCCCACCCACAGTTATAATTGTTCTTCTCTTCTCAATTAAGCTGATTAAGATGATCCCTCACAGGTGATTCTAGGTCCTGTCAAGTTGATAATTAATAATGAACTGTGATAGAGCCATGCCTTATCAACTACAAGTCCAAACATATCAGATTTAAGTCAGAATGTTCCACTCTGTCTCTATAGGTCCATGGCCATCTCATAATGCAAAATTTTTTAATCCAAATTCGAAAGTCCTCATGGTCTTTAACTGTTCCAATACTTTAAAAGTGTAAGTGCAGAGTTTCTCCTGAGACTGAAGCAAACTCTTAACTATAAGATCCTGTAACATCAAAAAATAAGTGGCATAGCTCCAACCTGCATCAGCACAAAGTAAGCATTCTCAGTCTAAAAGGGAAGAATGAGGAAACATCAAGAAATGATCGGAACAGAGCAATACTAACTCCCATCAGGGCAAACTCCAAATCTTGAGGCTCCATTTCTGGCATCTGAACTCATGATGGGATATCTGGATTCCTAAGGGCTCAGGCTGAATCACCCTTCCAGCCATGCCTCCCGTGGAGCAGCTCCACCCTGAAGCTTTCCTCAGCAGATTGCCTATGACTCTGACATCTCCAACATCCCAGGGTCTCATTTACAACTTAGAGTTCCCCTTCAAAGCGTTGTGAAGCAGTGTCCCAGGAACTTGTTGCCGGGATCCTGACCCTACCACACATTGCCTGGCCTCAGCAGCTCTCTGGAACCAAGGCACAATTTTACATAATCCCCTCAATCTTGAACTCATGCCTCCAAATCCATTACCACACTTCCTCCACTGAACAAATTAATCTGTTCATTGTGTTTGTTAACATTATTCAAGTTCTTAGGACAAAAGCAGAATGCAGCAAGTTTTTGATAGTCCACAATATAAACTGTCTCTAATCCCATTCCTGATAGAGCCCTTGTTTCCCTCTGAAACCTAAGGAGCACTACCTGTGGGTTCTCTCAGTATTCTTGTCTTCTGAACTCCTGCCACAGCGATCCACTGAACTGTGCTTACATTATTCAAAGTCTGTTCTAGCCAAAAGTTTCAAACTCCTCCATATTCTTCCTGAAAGCCTCAGCAAAAGAAATACCTCTGGTGGCATCACCATACCTGATCTAAAGCTATATTACAAAGCCATAGTAATAAAAAACAGCATGGTACTGCATAAAAACAGGAGTAGAGACCAATGGAATAGACTTGAGGGCCCAGATTTTGGGTCAAGCAACTATAGCTACTTGATAATTGATAAAGGCCATAACAATATTGGCTTAAAAAAGAAAGCATCTTCAAAAAATGGTGCTGGACAAACTGGATAACCACATGCAGGAAACTGAAACTTGGTCCACACATTTCACCATGCACTACACTCAAGTCCAAATGGATCAAAGACCTCAACATAAGACCAGAAACTCTACTACTACTCGAAGAAAATATAGAAAGTACTTTCTATGATATAGGAATGTAAAAAGACTTCCTGAACAAAACCCCAGTACCTCATGATCTAAAACAGTCACTCAACCAATGGGATCACATGAACCTGAAGAGCTTCTTTATAGACAAACATACAATAAGCAAAGCCAATAGATTACCCACAGAATGGCAGAAAATATTTGCTGGATATCCAACTGACAGAGGCCCAATCTCTAGAATCTACAAAGAACTCAAAAACCTAAACTGTAAAAAGTCAAACAAATCCATTTACAAAATGGGGCAAAGGGCTGAACAGGCAGTTCACAGAGGAAGAAATACAAATGGTAAACACACACTTAAGAAAATGTTCATCATCCCTAATCATCAGGGAAATGCAAATTAAAACAACTATGAGATTCCAGCCCAGTAAGGATAGCAAACATCAAAAAATCAAGTGAAAATAAATGCTGGTGAGGATGTGGAGAATTAGGAACACATCCACTGTTGGTGGAAATGTAAGATAGTACAACCACTTTGGAAATCAGTATGAACACTCCTGAAAAAGCTGACTATAGAGATACCAACAGACCCAGTTATACCCTTACTGGGCATCTACCCTAAAACTGTTAAACCACAGGCCAGAGAGACTTGCTCAACCATGTTTGTAGTGGCTCAATTCATAATAGCTAAGAGCTGGAATCAACCCAGATGTCCATCACTAGAAGAATGGATAAGTAAGATGTGGTATATCTACACAATGGAATTCTATATAGCAGTAAGAAAAAAACAACACAAAGAAATTTGAGGAAAAATGGTTGAACCTGGAACAGATCATTCTCAGTGAACTTACCCAATCACAGAAAGAAAATTGCCTATAGTCTCACTTATCTACAGCACCTAACCTGAATCTACCCAAGATGCCTTACATACACAGCAAACATCTCGAGGACTAGACAATAGGGTGGGTGGGGAGGGAGCGGAGGGCAAGGGAGGGGTGGGAAACACAAATCTAGACCCAAATGGCAATAATACCATAAAATTCTACATCCTAAAAGGCAGACCAAATGTCTGAAGCTTCACAAGGCCCTTAGAGGGAACACCTGAGCCACAAGACACTGGAGAGGGTATGATGAAGATGGACCTCAATCTTCTACAGCTTCTCTCCCTCTCTTTCTCTCTCTCTTTCTCTCTCTCTCTCTCTCTCTCTCTCTCTCTCTCTCTCTCTCTTCTCTCTAACTCTTTTATATTAGTTATCTTTTTCTTCCTTTTCTTAGTAGGCACTGACCTGTAACCCCCAGTACCAGCATGGGGCTATCATCCACAATGAGCTTTTGACCAGAGAGACCTACAAAGTTTCCTAAAAGAAAGACAGATTTCTGTCAGAGTACTTGATGACCCACCAAAGGTTTGTGATAAGACCCTACTGCTGAAGACAACATATGCAGTTGACACATAAAATGGAATGGCATGGCTGGAAGCTGGAAGAGAGTCAGTCCCCAGACAGTCAGCGTGTCTAGTGCCAGAAGGTGCTACATGGGCAATGGGGGGGAAAATGACCAATATCTGTCCACGCAACTCATGATCTAACCTACCTAGCAGCAAATAAATTGTTGTGATGCCCACACAAGTGCAATAGTGGCACACAGACATGGTGGGGAACCAACTGCTCTTGATTTGGCTAACCGATCCCCTCAGTGGCACAGGACCCATAGCTGGAGCTGGGAAACAAGTCAGAACCATATCCAAACATAAGCCCGCTCTCCATTATCAAGCTCCCACCAATCTTGGGCTACAAGAGGGCCTATACCTATTAAATTCTCTATTAAAAAAGTAAGGGTTATCTCATTTGTCTGGTGCTAACTTACTCTCCGTTGAAGAATCTGCTTCTCTTTTTCAGATAGATGTAGATCCTAAGGAGAGAACCACCCCATCATAACTCAAAAGGGCCCTGGCTGAAACTAAGAACAATTGGCAAAACAAGCAAGAGTGCTGTTTTCTTGGTGAACCGGGTACCAGCATAAGGGTGAAGGAGATCAACACAGAGAAAAATCAACTCCTACCAAATCAGATATCCAGAGACCCAGAGGTCCCCAACAGACAAAAAATGAACCCAACATAGCTCAGGTAAATTTTGCAGAAGAGGGGGCGGAAAGAATGTCAGAGCCACATGTTGGGTCATGATACACAGAGACATTTATCCTACCCATAACTGTGGGCTAACTCCACAATGCACAACCCATATACCTCAACAAGGAGGAGCCAGGGGATGGGGGTAGCCCATGGATGAGTCTAACAATGGTACCAAATTGACTGTATTCACTGAGTATAAAACTAATTTAAAAAAAATAAAAAATGAAAAAAAAGAATGAAGGGTTTGAGCTGAGTATGGTGACACATGCCTATAATCACAGAAGTAGGAGGATCTCCGTGAGTTTGAGGCCACACTGAGAGCCTGAGAAACTACATAGTGAATTCCAGGTCAGCCTGAGCTAGTGTGAGACCCTACCTTGAAAAAAAAGTAATAATAAAGAATAAAGGGTTTGTTTCGGCTTACATTTCCAAGCATGGCAGGGAAGTCATGGTGGTGGGAACTTGTCACATTCAGTCCAACAGCAAGGAAACAAAAAGATGAATGCTGCTGCTCAGACAGCCCTCTCTTTTTCATACAGTCCAGGACCCCACCCACAATTAAGGTTGGTTTTCTCAACTCAATGAACCTGATCAAGACAATCTCTTGCAGGAGATTCTAGGTTCTGTTCAATTGATTACCAATATAAACCATCGCAGAAGTGGGTCACTGGAGGCAGGCGTTGAGGTTGAATAGTCCTCCACCCTTCCTGTCCTTGCTATGCTTCCTAACTGTGGATTCAGTGTGGCTACCTGCCTCGCCCTCACACTGCCTTGTCTTCACCACCATGATACAATGTATCTCCCCAAACTGTAAGCCAAAACTAACTCTTCCACTCTTCCTCCCTGTTGCACTTACCTTCCCCTTGCTGCGATAAAACACCTGACCAGAAAACTTGTGGGAGGAAAGCATTTAGTTCAACTTGCAGTCTTGATGGGAAGCTAAGTCATAGCAGAAAAACATGGCACAGCATCACATCTTGTCACATATCTTGGTAGAAATAATTGAATTACTGGACTTGGACCTGGGCTAATTAACTGTGAGGTACACCCCCAATGACACACCTCTTACAGCAAGGCTCCACATTCCAATTTGTCACCAGCTGAGGATTGTATATGAGGCTTAAGACACATGAGGCTGTGGGGCACACTTTATATTCAAATTCCCACACTCCCTTGCATTGCTTCTTATCAGCTATTTGTATAGAGTGTCACTGGCAGTAACAAACGCATCATCCTACTCCTAGGGAAGTTTGTCCAGCAGACAGCACTTTCTGCTTGTTGGCTTTTCTCCTGCTTATCTCCATGGTTCAAGAATGCTTTTGTCTCAGAACGTGACATCACCTCCCTGGTTCCTCCCTGTCACTTCTCCTTTCCCACCTTGCCCATTGTTTCTCCAACAATAAAATCACAATACCACGCAATTCACTTCACATGAGCTGAAATCTGTAAACATTCTGGTAGAATGACTCAAAAGCCATCAGAAGAATTCAGAAATAAAACATGGGAATCCCTAAGTTGTGGGATTCAAATTGGGGGCTAAAAGAAGAGAAAAATGGGATGGTGGATAAAATAAAATCTGAAAATTACTGTTCTGAAAATGTGTTGGTGTTCATTTTAATTCTCTCTTTTGTTATAAAATAACTGCCTCCCCTTCAAAAAATGCTACTTTCAATGGTCCAGCCATTTTGTTTCAGGGGAGCCGTTACACCACACCTTCTACTCAGTGGCTTCCATTTCATCTGTGTGGGCTCCGTTCATTCTCTGTGTATTCTAGGTGCATTTTCAGAAGCCAAATGTTTTCTCTTTCTCTCTCTCTCCTAACTTAAAAATTATCTTGTTTTCCATTTATAAAATTTATAAATGTCCTACTAGAGACAATTGACAAGTTCAGTTATCATTATGCAGAAATTGTAAAATATATTAATTATGCAAAAATAATCTCCTGGATGCCATCTATCCTTCCTTAATTTTTTTTACTCTTACATAATTTTAGCACTTAGCTTCTAAAAGCTCCTATTTGTGGCTATAAAAAAAATAGTACAAACTCTACCATCTGTCTCTACAATGATCAGATTTTCCCTAAAATAAGTATAGTGCAGAACTTTGATGCTCTAATTAAAAATTTAGTCTCACTCAGTTGATATTTTACACTTCAACAGAAAGCCTATTGTTTGGGGGACCTGCTCTAGAAGGGAGAGAAGCGCTGAGCTGGACATGAACTATTGACTGATTCTACAAAAATGGGGGAGCACAATAAGCCTGGCTTGGCAAAACCAATGACACTCAAATACCCCAATAATTCCCAATTACTCATTTCTCCTCTCAAAGAGATATTAGTTTAAAAGCTTTATGCCCCAGGAATGATGAAACAAGTGTCAAAATGCCAAGTTATTGACAATTCAATATTTTTAACCCAAACTGATTAGATGTCAAGCTTAAGTATGAACTGAGAATGTCTGTCTTCCATTCTCACCCTATTCCTAATTCAAAATTCATCAGGTTCTACTTGCCTCAGAGGAAGAGATGGCCAATTCCTAGGAGGAGCCTCAAATCCACCCAGCTGTTCCCAATGATGGTCAGAAGAGAGGGGAAGCAGGCACCCACATTTATGGTCTGACTTCTGTAGCAAAGAAACAGCTAGACCATTTCAGAAGAAAGATAGTGGGGATGGAGAGGTGGCTCAGCAGTTAAAGGCACTTGCTTGCAAAGCCTCACTGCCCAGGTTTTATTCCTGAGTAAAGCCAGATGCACAAAGTAGCACATGCATCTGGAGTTCATTTGCAATGGCAGGAGATACTGGAATGCCCATACCCACTCTGCCTCCTTTCTTTCTTTCTTCCTTCCTTCCTTCCTTCCTTCCTTCCTTCCTTCCTTCCTTCCTTTCTTTCTTTCTTTTTTTCTTTCTTTCTCGCTCTCTCTCCCTCTCTCTCTCTCTCTCTCTCTCTCTCTCTCTCTTTCTTCTCTCACAAATAAATAAATATTTTTAAATGGGTTATCAGTAAGTATAAGCTTTTAATACCCTTTGATGCAACTATGTAATAAGATGTACCTTTAACCAATAACTTACTAATTTTCCCTGTATTCTTTAGGTGACGTGAGACTGAATTGAAGAAGTTTCTCTCCCAAAGGTACCACGCACTGTGCTGAGCATTGGTGATCTGAAGATCAGCATTGCACCCCTCCCAAAAGCTCCTATTGATGGAGAAAATAGCAAGTGAATCAACTATCAGACTGCAGCCTCCAGAATCTTCCAAATGTGTCTGTATATAATCATTACCTATAGAAATAGCTTTGAATTTTAGATTCATAAAACCCCAAGTCTCTATAAGGTAATGCTAGAGATTCCTTAAAATTAGGTGTCTCAACGTATTTTATTCTCACATTTCCAGAGCTGTCCAATTGTCTAGAAATGGGTAGTTTTAGGCTTCTTATTGATGAGAATGAGGTAATCATGGCTTCAAAAGAATATGAAAATGGTCAGATGTGGTGATGCATACCTGTAACAGCAGCACTTGAGAGGAGCAGACAGGATGATCAGGACTTTAACATCATTCTAGGCTACATAGAGAGAGATTAGCCTAGGTTCCATGACACTCTGTCTCCAAACCACACTACACACACAAACTAGACAGTGTGTGAACAGTTTAAACACACATGCATATAGGAGTATGTGTGTGTATGTATGAAAATCACAGCTTTTGCTTCACTCACTCATAAATACTGACTGATCACCTAGTATTTGCAGACACTCAGAATACACAGTGATCAAGAGAGCTAAAACTGTCAAAGAATTTATTTTATAACATATGCACACATTATATATAATGTATATATATCATAAAATTATAATTTGGAAACAAGTATGAATCTCTTATAAGTTTCCTAGACTTGAGTCAATTTATGCCATAAATTTAAAAACACTAGAATAGGGACTGGAGAGATGGCTTAGCAGTTAAGGCACTTTCCTGTGAAGCCTGAGGACCCAGGTTCAATTCTCCAGAACCCACATAAGCCAGATGCACATGGTAGTGCATGGATCTGGAGTTCGTTTTCAGTGGCTAGAGGTCCTGGATTGCCTATTCTCTCCCTCTCCCCCACCTCTCTCTCATAAGTAAATCAATAAAAATACTTTTTAAAAAGCGTGAGGAGGAGTGTTTAGAAATAAGATAAAGTTGTACACAAGATTATTCTCTTCGCTCCGGTGAATAGGTGGGCTTCTGCTGCCCAAATGCAGATGATCCTCATCAATCGTCAGAGACCTTCTGGCTGAGCTGCGAGGTAACCTCAGACTCCTCTTACAGCCCTGCAGGCGGCCACTAGCAACCAGCCGCAGTCATTACTGCACACGAAATGCTGTGTCTCTGACCACACGGGTCACACAGTGTTCTTGCACTGCCTTCCACCTGACGTCAGCCCATGCTAAGTGCTCAGAGGAGAAAACGGGACCAGAAGACATGGATGCTGCTTCAGAGTCCTGAACACAACTGTTCTGTAGATTTTAGTCAGTGAATCAAGAGGTGCCAAGCAGAGTCTGGCCTTCTATTTCTACTCTGAGCGCTCCCCATGACTGGTCTTATTTCTTGTTTATGCCTTAATTTCCTTCTCAATGAAACAACAAAGTGTCTGTCTGCACATTTCTCAGAGGTATAAATGGAAAATAAGGTGCAGTGTTAGGAAAGCACTTCAAAAAACGTAAATCCCCACACGGTGCTATGTTACTAAAATAATGCACTAAATAATGACACTTAGAAAGAAATGAAACTAATGTCATCAAACCACGGCATGTGAAGGATGGGCTTGGATTACCTTAAATTTTAAGGCTCCACATAAAGCAACATGTGACATGAGGAAAAAAATGGGCTATGGGGGATTTTGCAACTCATGACTGTCAGAAAATAAAATCTTCACTGTGTAAAAATAGAGAGAGATAACGGCCACAGTGAGAATATGAACAGACCTTGACTAATGAAGGAAAGGTAATTTTCTAAAATAAAATTTAAAATATCACCAAAGAATAGATATTTTTCACTGAGAATTTTCATAGAGTAAGATGCTGACAAACAAAAGATGGGATTGGGGCCTGGGGAGGTGAGTCAGTGGTTGAAGGTGCTTGCTGACAAAGTCTGTCTTCTGTACCTACGTGAAGCCAGAAGCACAAAGTGACGCACGCTTCTGGAGTTCATTTGCATTCACAAGTGGCCCTGGCAGGCACACACACACACACTCTCTCTGTAAAATAAATAAAAAAGTTTTTAACAATTGATGGAATTGAGTACTCTCCAGGCAATAAGGAAATGTGTTGCTGCAGTGTTTTTGGAGGTTCATTATCACAGCATGAAAACCATATTATATATATAGAGAGAGAGAGAGTTGACAAGACCAGTGACTACAGAAATTAAAAAATAAAAGCAGTTCAAACAACCATATAGGAGACTTGCTAAATGATTTTTATTGTTTATATGTGTTTTATTTATTTATTTTTCAGAGGGAGAGAGAAAGAAAGGGTGTGTAGGTACACTAAAACTCTTGAGCCTGCAAATGAACTCCAGACACATGCATCCCTTTGTGCACAAGGCTGTCTGTGAGTACAGGCCAGCTGTCTTTGCAAGAAGCACCTTTCACCACTGAGCAATCTCCCCAGTGCTGCTAAATGATTGTTCTACCAGTGTAACATTCACTAGCTACTATAATAAAAAATACAAACTCGGGCTGGAAAGATGGCTTAGTGGTTAAGCGCTTGCCTGTGAAGCCTCAGGACCCTGGTTCAAGGCTGGATTCCCCAGGACACACATTAGCCAGATGCATAAGGGGGCGCACACATCTCAAGTTCGTTTTCAGTGGCTGGAGACCCTGGTGCACCCATTCTCTCCCTCTTTCTCTCCCTCTCTCTCTCTCTCTCTCTCTCCCCCCTCCCTCCCTCCCTCCCTCCCTCTCTCCCTCTTTTTCTCTCTCTCTCGTCACTCTCAAATAAAAACTAAACAAAAATTTTAAAAAATACAAATTCATACTTGCTCAGGGAAGTAGTCATAATAAAAATAGCTTTTAAAAAAATATTTTATTTTAATTAATTTGAGAGAGAAAGAGGCAGAAAGAGAGAATAGGTGTGCCAGGGCCTCTAGCCACTGCAAACTCCAGATGCATGGCCATTTGTCTATGTAAAAGAGAGAAAGAGGCAAATGGAGAATGGACACACTAGGGCCTCTAGTCACTCACTTCAAATGAACTCCAGACACATGTACCACCATGTGCAGCTGGCTTACATGGGTCCTGGGGAATTGAACCTGGATCTTGGGCTTAGCAGGCAAATGCCTTAACCATCTCTCTAAGCCATCTCTCCAACATCCTGAGCTTGGCTTTTCAGGAAAAGCCCAAGGCCAGACAAAAACATAAAGTGAAATGAGGACCTCCCACATGAACTTTTTTATAAGTTTTTTAAATAGTTTTATTTATTTATGAGAGGGGGTGGAGGGGAAGAGACAGAGAGTATGGCCACTATAAATGAATTCCCAATGCATGCACCACTTTGTGGGTCTGGATTTATGTAGGTAATGGGGAATCTAACCTGGGCAGTCAGGCTTTACAGGCAAGTGCCTTTAGCCACTGAGCCATCTCTGTATCTCCTCACAAACTTGCAATGTCAGTGAGATGCAGTTTTCATGTAAGGGAAGACTATATGCAAACTGCTCACTCAAGGGGATTCTAAGTGGACATACATGTCTCAACTTTGGTCCAAAGTCAAAAACATAAGCTACATTCAAGTTCACACTGCCCAGAAGTACCCAGAATCAAGCTGTATTACAGTGTTAGAATAAAGACAGAATAACTCCAAACTGTATAATTTAAGGTAATAAGGAAAGGACTTCTAATATAAGTAACAAATAATGCACTTTAAAATCACACAGAAAATTTAAAAACAGAGCCAGATGGTAATTTCCTTTTTTAAAATAAGACTAAAATTTGAAATTTTAAATTCAGAAAAATTGACAATAGAGCTGCAAATGACTTACTGAGATAGATGATAAATAGGTAAAACATTAAACTCAATGGCAGAAAAAGGCATGAGCTGAGAAATAGAAGCAAAGTTCAGCTACATGGAGGGCTTGATGCGAAAATCCAACATGATTGAGAAAAGATGGGAATGAATCAAGTGTTGGCAGCAACGAGGAGACAAAGATTCACAGAAATCTCACAGTTTAGGTACAAAGAAAAGTGAAAAGTGTTTTGACTCATACGGTGGGATACTATGCCAATCCTAACAATTACAAGCATTACCTACAGGTTAGCAAAGAGAAGGTATAATTTCTAAATTATCAGAAATTGTAATTGATTAAAATGCATCTAGCATAAAACTGTAACAATAAGGGCTTTCTCTGGTTCATTTATTCATTTTACTAATATTTACTAAATTCAAACCTTTTACCAGGCTCTAGCTAACTAACTGATTCCTTGTAGAGATCTTTGAGCCACATTTTAAAATTTTAAACAGAACTATGATGTTTCCTTTATAATACTATTAGAAAGTGGACATCTGTTAATTGAACATTAATTGGGGATTAACTGTCTTAGTGATCACAAGAAATACTGGTGAGTACCATGTTTAGAGGAAAAAATAATGTTCTTTCTATTTTCTTAAAAAATCATGCAAATTATATGGAAAATCATCATACAATCTATAGCATACTAAGTTTTGCTACTTTTCTGGATTTTTTGACTGGATAGGATTGGTCACATTTTATGAACTTGTAATATACTGTGATTTCCCGTTTTAAAGAGACATTCACTTTGTACCTGATTTTGCATTCACTACACGTATGCTTTAACACCACTCTAAAATTAAAGTCTTCGGATTCCATAAAACTGTATTTACTTTTCCACTTTATAGTCACATTATACGTATGCACATAAACAGTATAATGCTAAAATTCATATTGCTGCATAGGCATGTGTGTAGCATGATAGTGTACGTGTGTGTGGTGTAATAGTGTGTGGGGTGGGGGGTGACACTCGTGTGGAGTAGGAAGAGTACAGCCTCCAGTGTTGTCCTCAGAAACACCCCCACCATCGTCGAGGCAGGACCATCCGTTGTCCTGGGGTTCACGATCAGGATGCGCTGTCTGGCCAGCAAGCCCGGGGACCCTCCGCCCCTGCTTCCCTAGCAGGGGGACCACGGGCAACAACGTTACAGTGCCTGAAGGCTTACCTGGGTCCTCGGGACGGAACTCAGGCCTCATGCTTGCAAAGTGAGCACTTTGCTAACTGAGCCTCGTCCCCAGCCCAGCTTGTTATGTGTTTTAGGTCAGATAACCACAGGCATTTGTAATGAATATAGGACCAGGAGTGCTATTTGTAAATGATTTTAGGTAGCTAATTTATAATCAGAGTTAATTTTGTATCAACTTGCAAGTGTTGCATCTACTGTTTATTTTTAAATGTTTGCAAAAGAAAAAAAAAAAAACAGGACAGACAATTCCCTTACTGTACAGAGCTCACACTCACCTGGCCAGCCCAGACGGAAGAATGCACCACCGAGAAACCAGGGACTCGATCAAGTCATGGGCAAAGCAAGTGCCATTGTATAAAGACACGGTCTTGGTCAACACTGGTGGGGATTAAGGTGGCTGTAGTTTCAAACGTTATGTAGAAAAGGTGGAGCCACATCTGTGCCGGTGAATTGTGTGAAGTCCACATCTCGTTTCAGTTTAGTTTCATCTCTCGAGCCTGCCCTCTTATCCTCTTCCAAATCATAGATGTTCAGGGAATATAAACCAATTTTAAGAACCTAAGGGAGAGAAAAAAACCTTTGAAATGGTTTGTGTAAGATGGATTATTTAATATCAATAAAAGCATTGTCCCAACTATATTTTTTTGGCACTAACTGTAGTGCCAAATAGAAATTATTGTGATCTCAGCAGACAACTTCATGGATAATGGATAGTTACACAAATATGTTTGAATTTCAAAAGGCAAAATAACCCTTAATTTAGATGCAAACTAGATCATCTAACATTCTGCATAAACTAGAGCTAAGAGAGAGTATATGCTAAAGTTTAAATAGACTCATGGATCATTTATAAAGAAATTTTATCTCCTGGTAATTATCAGTAGATCAAATAGTGTAGTTACCACAAAAGCATAGCATATTAGTAATTGTAAAACACTTAGACTTAATGGAAATGAGTGTGGCATAACTAAAAATGTAACATTATCTAATAATGACTTAATCTGGTTCATTTGTTCATTTTGCTAATATTTACTAAATGCCAACTTTTTGCCATGTTCTAGTTCACTGATTAATACCTTCAAGAGATCTCTCAGCCATAATTTTAAAAATTAAAATACAAAAAAAAGGCTTACATTTCAGAAAATGTAAGAAAGTACACATGATAATGTGATCAATTAAATATTAATTGGGTCTTCTACCAGATAAGTGGGCATTATGCTAGACATCGTAATGAGCGAAAGGAACCGTTCCTTGTGCTCACAGGGGAAAGGCTCTGCAGTAGCCAGCTCTGCACCCTGCTGACAAGACGTGGAAAAAGTCAGCCATAAAAGCAAAGATTTACCTTGGCTCAGGGTTTCAGTCCAAGATTACCTGTCTCTATCGCTTCTACCAACTGTGGACATTTTGTTTACACTCTTAAACATTTTTAAATTTTAATTTTAATTAATTTATTTATTTGACAGAGAAATAAGGGGAGAGAGAGAATGGGTGCTCCAGGGCCTCTAGCCACTGAAAACAAACTCCAGACACATATGCCCCTTTGTGCATCTGGCTAATGTGAGTCCTGGGAAATCGAACCTGGGTCCTTTGGCTTTGCAGGCAAGTCCCTTAACTACTAAGCCATCTCTCCAGCCCTTAATTAAACATTTTGTTTATCCATTCATTGGCTATTTTCCCTGCACGCTGGGAAGCTCTTTGTCATACAGCTTTGATGACATATCGATGAAAGAGGGTTGGTAGACATCTCTGGCACAGAACTGAAGAAACAATTAGAAATGTTAAAATGGATATTTTGCCTATAAACGATAACTTCCAACTCCCTTTTTTCTTTTGAGTTTGGTTGGTAGCCCACACGGGCACTGAGCTTGTAATACCTCTGCCTTTGTCTCTCAAGCATTGTAAATAACTTGCTTAATTTAGAGAAAAATCAAATACCATAGAATTCACTCTACAAACTGTTTAGTTCAGGGTTTTTAAGTATATCCACATAATTGTGAAAATATAACCACTATGCTCTATGAGTTAGCACCAGTGCTTCCAGAAATCACTTTCCAAACCTCCTGGCCACCGTTACCTTTTCTCTATAAACAGTCTGAGCATCTCATGCAAACAGGATCATGCAAACATGTGTCCTTTGACAGCTGATGTCTTCACTTAGTGTAACATTTTCATGTTCTGTCCATGTTGCATGTGTTAGGACCTTACTCTTCACTCCTTTTACCGTTAAACATGATTCCATTGTACAGACATTTTGTTTACCCATTTAAACATTTTGTTTGCACTTTTATCAACTGGCTTCCCAATAGCTGGTTATAAACCATACTGCAGTGAGCATTTTAATTTGTTTTTAAGTGGTGAGTACTTTCAGTTCTCTTGATATAAACATGGAAGGACAATTACTGGGTTGTAACATTAGCCTATGTTTAATATCTTTTTTAAGTTTTTATTGACAACCTCCACATATATGTATATAGAGAATATACCATATCATTATCCTTCCCCACTACCCTCTGTTTTCCCATTCCTAAATTTCTCCTACAATTAATCCCTTCTTTATAACTAGTCTTTCTTCTGTTTTGATATTAACATTTTTCCTCTATTATGAAGATCAGCCCCTGTGAAGTCATTAATATCTAGGCCACTTTGTATCTGAAAGTACTGCAAACACTCCTCCCTTTCCTTTGGCTCCTACATTTTCTCCACCACCTGAGCCTTTCTCCCTGAGCCTTAGAGGGTACGATAGAGATGCTTATGTTTCTGTTATGTTTCTGTAATATCTAAGAAATTATCACCTAATTTAAGAGTATAAAAGATTCATTTTTATTGAGAACTTTATTGTATGAATATCTTGCAGATTGGTCATATTCCCACTGGGTTACATTCCTAAGTTCTCTTTTCCCTACCCCCATTTAACTGAGGGCCCTCCTCAGCGGGGTTATTTCCTATGGTTTCATGAATGTACCAGTCAGTCTATATTGGGGAGTGGGGGAAGAATAATGCCTCAGAATTCATCTTCCCACCCTGTGGGAACGGTTGCATTTTTCCAATCACTCTTCTGAAATGGTCCCTGAGCCTCAGAAGGTGTGTTATAAATGTCCTTGAGTGAGATCTCAGCAGCCTCTGTTTTTCTATTTTGATAAATTTGGAATCTTGGTGTCTACTACCATCTCCTGGGAGAAGGTTGTCAGGCTAGCAGTGAGACCAGCACTCATTTAACTCACCTCTTCCTCTGTAATGTTTCTGGGGCCCTGGCAGATGTCATAAAGATGACTCATCTAATTATAGACAATCTTCTTGCTTTTCTTGTACTGATAGATCTTGTTTTCCCCAGTATTCAGTGGCATCTGTAAAAGGCAGATTTTCTAACTAAGAGCAGGAGATCATGGATCAAAGGAGGGAAACATAAACATTTAGTGGGCTTTTTGACAGGTATATCCTGTCCTTGTAGCCAAAACACTTGAATCTTCCTTCTAGGATCTATGACCTTCAAAGTCATAGGCTTGGTTCTCAGTGCAAGGTAACTAAGTACCAGCAGCCTAGTATCAGAGAGCAGTTGATTATTCCCATAACCTATGGGCCACTACTGCACAGGTGTGTACATCTTGCCAAGCTGGTTGATTTTGTAGCTTGCAGGACCCAGTGCTTGTTCACACAGTTGGTGACTTTTTATCCCCAGCAGCTCAAACAGTGCTTTCCAAACTATGAGAACTAACCAGCAGGAAGATGGCTTCCACCTCAGGTCCAGCCGACCTCCCGATGTTCCACAGTCTGTGGTAGATGACCAAGTGTCCTGGAAATGCTCTGTGTTGTTTTGGGGACCTCCCTGACCAACAGTTCACTTTGAGGGTGACCTAAGGCACTAGGATTTACTAGCATCAATAGCTATGGCTTATAGTTAAGGCTTTCTCAACCCCTAAAGGATACTTTTTCCATCTATCTATCTATCTATCTATCTATCTATCTATCTATCTATCTATCTATCTTTCCCTATCTATCTCTGCTACATCTTTGAGCTAACACAAATGCAGGTCTCTACAGAACTGGTTCATGCCATATTTAGTTTTGTGTATCTCTCCTCCCCCTCTCCTTTACCCCATTTCCTTTAGACCCTTCCACCTCCTGTGTGCTGTTCCACCATTTCTTGTCTATCTCCTCCTCTCATCCCTTCCTGGTTCTCTTCTCTCCAAGCCTCATTCTAGATTCTTAACCACTACTACTGATACTCACTACAACTTATAAACAAATCAAACCATTCCATGTTAGGATCCACATATGAGAGAAAACATGCAGCTTTTGTCTTTCTGAGCCTAGGGAACAGTGGTGGTTTGATTCAGGTGTCCCTCATAAACTTTAGGTATTCTGAATGCTAGGTTCCCAGCTGATGGCAATTTGAGAATTGAAGCCTCCTGGAAGCAGCGTATTGTTGGGAGCAGGCTTATGGGTATTATAGCCAGTTTCCCCATGCCAGTGTTTGGCATACTCTCCTGTTGCTATCATCCACCTGATGTTGACCAGGGGGTGATGTCCACCTTATTTTCATCACTTTCCCCTGCCATCTCGGAACTTCACGTTAAGTCTGTAGGACAAACCTTTTTTCCCTCAAGCTGTTACTGGTTGGGTGTTTTCTGCTAGCAATGCAAACCTGACTGAAACAGTAAACTCCCTTATTATAATATTTTCCAGGCCCATCAATTTTTCTGAAAATTTTATAATTTCTTGATTCCTTGCCTATGGGGGTTTTATTCAAATATCCCCCATAAACTTAGTTGTTCTGAGTGCTAGGTTCCCAGCTGATGGAGATTTGGGAATTAATGCCTCCTGGAGGCAATGTATTGTTGGGGGCAGTTTTCTGGGTGTTATAGCCAGTTTCCCCTTGCCAGTGTTTGGCACACTCTCCTGTTGCTATGGTCCACCTTATGTTGGCCAGGGGGTGATGTCCACCCTCTGTTCATGCCATTGTTTTCTCCTGCCATCATGGAGCTTCCCCTTGAGCCTGTAAGCCAAAATAAACCTCTTTTTCCCACAAACTGCTTTTGGTTGGGTGATTTCTACCAGCAATGCAAACCTGACTGCAACACTGCCCCTGAGTAGAATTCTATTGTGTACATGTGCCACACTTGAGTATCCATTCACCATTCAGCAGCTGATGGGCAGCTGGGCTGATTCTATGAACTGGCTTCTATGAATAGAAAAGCAACAAACATGGCTGAACACAACTGTGTAGTTAAGATTAGTCTTCAGGGACTTCCAGCCAAGATGGCAAGAGCCTAGCTGTACTGCAGATACCAGAGAAAGAAAGGCAAGAAATTAAGTGTTATCAGGGTCTTCTTGCCAGTTGGAGGACACAGAGTGGGGAAAAACAGGGAACCACAGATCCCCTCTCGGGTGGGTAGTCCACCCCCCATACAGCCACCACACCCCGCGCCCCAAGCGCTGTGCTCCAATCGCGCGCCTGCCAGCCCGCTGCGCTGACCGCACAGGGACCTCTGCCGCTGTGCTCTGATCGCGCGCGCTGGCCCGCCACGCTGTGCTCAGTTCGCACACCCACAGGGGCCACCCCGATGGGATTAGGCGGCTGCCAGACCCCCTGCTGCTGTGCTCCGATCACTTGCCCGCCAGCCAGCCTCTGCTGTGTCCCAATCCCGTGCCTACATCAGCTGCCTCTGCACTACAATTGCACATGCAGCGGGCCCAGCCCCACAGCGAGGGCCACACAAGCCCACACTGAGTCACTAGCGCCAGCTCAGGTGCCATCCCAACCTGTCCATCGCCACCCATCCCCCACTCCCCTGAGGCGGGAGAGCGCAGACTGTTTGCAGGTCCCAGTGTTCCCAGCCAGAGTTTTGGCAGCTTCAGGGCTTGCTGCCTCAATCCCCATTCAAGCTCAAAAGCAGACAGCTTTGTTACGTTACTGGGTGAGAATTCAGGCAACATTGGCACCCCTGTCAGGCATCAGATAGGCAGCTTTGGCAAGAGAGAGCAAAAACCCAGGCTGCTTCCAACTGCCCCAGGCTGCCTTGGATTCTCATTGAGCTAGAGCCCAGGCTGCTCCACCCACCTACCTGCCCATACACTGACATGGGTAGACCACAGCGCAAAAGAAATAACATGAAAAATAAAATGCAAGAAAATCCAGATAGATAACCCAGTCCAACAAGGATTACATCTAACCAAAACAAAAGAATGTTAGGATCAGAACATCAAGTGGAAGCTATGAGCAATGCAACCCTGACCAACCTACTGCTAGAACTTGCGGGAAAGCTACAAAGGACAGATAATCGTGTGGATGCTACCATCACTAAGCTAGAGCAATATGATAAGACACTGGAAGGATTTCAAAAAGAGCTAAGAGAGTTGAGGGAGAGTAAAAAAAAGAGGACCTTAAAAATCAGCTGGCCACACTAAATGAAAACATAAAGAAATGCAAGGATGATTTCCAAGAATCATCAAGAAAATCAGAAAATGAGGTGAAAAGGGACCTGGACAGAGTGATGGAAGTGATACATAGGAAAGTAGTAGAAAATGCAAACTTAATTGAACAAGTCCAAAACTCACTAGAGGCTCTCAAGAATAGAGTCAGCGACGTGGAGGATAGAAACTCTGATCTAGAAGACAGGATGGAAGAAACAGTTCAAGAGTCCAAAAATTTAAGTAAGTTCAAAAGTTCCTGTGAACAGAACATGAGGGAATTGTGGGAAACACTTAAACATCCTAATATCAGAATCATTGGAATACCAGAAGGAGAAGAATTTCAGACCAAAGGCATGGAGAACTTATTTAACACAATAATTGAAGAAAACTTTCCCCATCTCTTAAAAGAAAGGCCCTTCAAGATACAAGAAGCAAACAGAATTCCTAACTGACTAGACCAAAGGAGAAACTCCCCAAGACATATTATCATTAAGACTCTAAACATTGACACCAAAGAGAAAATCCTAAAAGCAGCTAGGGAAAAACAGCACACCACTTTCAAAGGAAACCCCATCAGAATTACTTCAGACTTCTCAATAGAAACCCTGAAAGCTAGAAGGGCCTGGAATGAAATTCTCCAAACTCTAAGAAACTATGGCTTTCAACCCAAACTACTCTACCAGGCAAAAGTCTCCCTTATAATAGATGGTGAAAGAAAAACTTTCCATGATAAAACTCAGCTTTACAATTATATGAACACAAAACCAAACCTACAGAAAGTATTCCAGGAAATTCTCCACAGAGAAGAAACAAATAACCAAACACAAATGCCTACAAGAAGCAGATCACAACAACCAAACCCAGAGTAGACAAAAAACATTTCAAATTCCATGAAAACACCAACACACCTCTACCACCACAACATGACAGGGATCAAATCAAATCTCACAGTCATCACACTAAATATTAATGGACTTAACTCACCCATCAAGAGACACAAGCTAACAGGGTGGATCAAAAAATTAGACCCCTCAATCTGCTGCCTTCAAGAAACCTACCTTACCACTAAAGACAGAAACCTCCTCAGGGTGAAAGGGTGGAAAACAATATTCCAAGCAAATGGGAATAAGAAACAAGCAGGTGTAGCTTTATTAATATTGGATAAAATTGACTTCAAACAAAAAACAATCAAAAAAGACAAAGAAGGCTACGTCCTACTTATAAAGGGAACAATCCATCAAGAGGATATTACAATCATAAATCTGTATGCACCAAACACAGGGGCACCTCAGTTCATAAAACAAACCCTACTTGACAATAAAACAGAAATAACCACCAACACCATCATAGGTGGGGACTTCAACACACCATTATCAGTAATAGACAGATCATCCAAACAGAAACTCAACAAGGAAGTAAGAGAGCTCAACAAAACCATAGAACACTTAGACCTAATGGACATCTACAGAACTTTCCATCCCAAATCCACAGACTACACATTCTTATCAGCAGCACATGGAACATTCTCTAAAGTAGACCATATACTGGGTCACAAAGACTGCCTCCACATACTTAGGAAAATCGACATAATTCCCTGCATGATATCAGATCATAATGCTATATTATTAGAAGTCAACAACAAAAAAAGCCAGTAAGAATCCCAACGGAAACTGGAAACTGAATAGCACACTCTTAAACAATAAATGGATAGTGGATGAAATAAAAAATGAAATTGCAAAATTCCTGGAATTGAATGACAATAAGAACACATTGTACCAAAACTTATGGGACACAATGAAGGCAGTCCTCAGGGGAAAATTCATAGCACTCAATGCCTTCATAAAAAAGACAGAAAGAGGACTTCTGGCCAAGATGGCGACCGCCTAGCTGCACTCCAGATACCAGGGAGAAAAAGACAGATGCAGATCCTATGGAGAGAGCTGCCCCAACATACCTGAAAAGGGGCCCGACTGAAACTAAGGACAATTGGTGAAACAAGCAAGAGTGATATTTTCCTGTGAACTGGATACCAGCACAAAGGGGAAGGAGACCAACACAGAGAAAAATAAACTCCTACCAAATCAGAGAGCCAGAGCCTCAGAGGCCCCCAACACTTCAGCACTGAAGCAGACCAAAAATGAACCCAACATGGCTCACGGAAATTTTGCGGAAGAGGGGGCGGAAAGAATGTCAGAGTCACATGTTGGGTCATGATTTGCAGAGACATTTATCATACCAATAACTGGGGGCTAACTCCACAATGCACGACCCATTTACATCAACAAGGAGGGTCTAATGGGAGGGGGTATATCATAGATGAGCCTAAACAATGGTACCAAACTGCCTGTATTTGATGAAAAAAAAAAAACAACTAATAAATCAAATTTAAAAATTTAAAAAAAAAAGACAGAAAGATCCCAAATCAATAGCCTAACCATCCACCTAAAGGCACTGGAAATACAAGAAAAATCCAACCCAAAGAGCTCCAGAAGGAAAGAAATAATTAAAATCAGAGCAGAAATTAATGAATTGGAAACCAAGGAAATAATTAAGGCAATTGACAAAACAAAGAGCTGGTTTTTTGAAAAAATAAACAAGATTGACAAACCTCTGGCCAATTTGATCAAGCAAAAAAAGGAGAGACTCCAAATTAACAAAATTCAAAATGAAAAAGGAGAGATCACAATAGACATAAGTGAAATTGGGAGAATCATCAGGACTTATTTCAAAAACCTCTACTCCACAAAACTGGAAAATGTGAAGGATATGGATAAATTCCTGGAATCATATCATCTACCAAAGCTAAACTCAGAGCAGATTAATCACCTCAATGAACCCATCACACTCATCAAAATTGAAAAAGTAATAAAAAAAAAAAACTCCCAAAAAAGAAGAGTCCAGGACCAGATGGATTCCCAACCGAATTTTATCAAACCTTCATGGAAGAACTCAAACCAATCTTTCAAAAACTGTGCCACACAATTGAAAAACAGGGAAAGCTACCCAACTCCTTCTATGAAGCTAGTATCACCCTAATCCCAAAACCAGGCAGAGATGCCACAAGAAAAGAAAACTACCAGCCTATTTCCCTAATGAACTTAGATGCAAAGATCCTGAACAAAATACTCGCAAACCGAATCCAACAACACATCAAAAGCATTATCCACCTTGACCAAGTGGGATTTATCCCAGGAACACAAGAGTGGTTCAACATACGAAAATCTGTCAATGTAATACACCACACAAAAACAAGCTTAAACATAAAAACCACATGATCATTTCAATAGATGAAGAAAAGGCCTTTGACAAGATACAACATCACTT
Source organism: Jaculus jaculus (assembly GCF_020740685.1). NCBI lineage: Eukaryota > Metazoa > Chordata > Mammalia > Rodentia > Dipodidae > Jaculus > Jaculus jaculus. The sequence continues at coordinate 336,331,930 of NC_059102.1, read as the reverse complement.
CATGATCAAAACATTGGAGAGAATCGGCATGGCCGGTTCACATCTTAACATAATAAAGGCAATGTACAAAGCTCCAAAGGCCCAAATAATACTTAATGGAGAGAGACTAGAGGAATTCCCATTGAGATAAGGAACAAGACAGGGATGTCCTCTCTCACCTCTGCTTTTCAATACAGTTCTGGAAGTCCTAGCTCAAGCAATAAGACAGGAGAAGGAAATAAAAGGGATACAATTTGGAAAGGAAGAATTTAAGTTTGCTCTATTCGCTCATGACATGATTGTATGTGTAAGAGACCTTAGAGACTCCATCCCAAAACTCCTGAAGGTGATTAACTCCTATAGCAAAGTAGCAGGATACAAAATCAATGCACAAAAATTGGTAGCATTTCTGTATGCAAATGACAAAGATACAGAAAAAGAAATAAAGGACATTGTACCATTTTCAATAGCAACAAAAAATAAAATAAAATAAAATACCTTGGAATAACGTTAACCAAGGAAGTAAAAGATCTATACAACGAAAATATAAAAACTCTCAAAAAAGAAATTAACGAGGACTTGAGAAGATGGAAAGACCTCACATGCTCCTGGATAGGCAGAATTAACATTGTGAAGATGACAATCCTACCAAAGGCAATATATAGATTTAACGCAATTCCAATTAAAATCCCTACAGTGTTCTTCACAGAGATAGAAAAAATGATCTCAAATTTCATATGGAAAAACAGAAGACCTCACATATCCAAAGATATCCTCAGCATAAGAAATACCTCTGGTGGCATCACCATGCCTGATCTAAAGCCATAGTAATAAAAACAGCATGGTACTGGCATATAAACAGGAGTATAGACCAATGGAATAGACTTCAGGACCCATATTTTGGGTCAAGCAACTATAGCTACTTGATATTCGACAAAGGCCTGAATAATATAGGGTGGAAAAAAGATAGCATCTTCAACAAATGGTGCTGGACAAACTGGATAACCACATGCAGGAAACTAAAACTTGATCCACACATTTCACCATGCACTACACTCAAATCCAAATGGATCAAAGACCTCAACATAAGACCAGAAACTCAAATACTACTGGAAGAAAATTTAGGAAGTACTTTCCATGATATATGAATGGAAAAAGACTTCCTGAACAAAACCCCAGTGGCTCAAGTTCTTAAACAGTCACTCAACCAAGGGATCATATGAAGCTGAAGAGTTTCTTTACAGACAAGCATATAATAAGCAAAGCCAATAGAATACCCACAGAATGGGAGAAAATATTTGCGGGTTATCCAACTGATAGAGGCCTAATCTCTAGAATCTACAAAGAACTCAAAAGTCTAAACAATAAGAAGACAAATACCCCACTCACACAATGGGGCGCAGAGTTGAACAGGCAATTCACATAGGAAGATATACAAATGGCAAACACACACTTAAGAAAATGTTCATCATCCTTGGGCTGGAGAGATGGCTTAGTGGTTAAGCGCTTGCCTGTGAAGCCTAAGGACCCCGGTTCGAGGCTCGGTTCCCCAGGTCCCACGTTAGCCAGATGCACAAGGGGGCGCACGCGTCTGGAGTTCGTTTGCAGAGGCTGGAAGCCCTGGCGCGCCCATTCTCTCTCTCCCTCTATCTGTCTTTCTTTCTGTGTCTGTCTCTCTCAGATAAATAAATAAATAAAAATTAAAAAAAAAAAAGAAAATGTTCATCATCCTTAATCATCAGAGAAATGCAAATTAAAACAACTATGAGATTCCACCTTACCCCAATAAGGATAGCCAACATCAAAAGGTCAAATGAAAATAAATGCTGGCGAGGATGTGGAGAAGCAGGAACACTCATTCACTGTTGGTGGGAATGTAGGATGGTACAACCACTTTGGAAAGCAATATGGAGACTCCTGAAAAAGCTGACTATAGAAATACCAACAGACCCTGTTATACCCTTACTAGGCATCTACCCTAAAACCTTCAAACCACAGGCCAGAGAGATTTGCTCAACCATGTTTGTAGCAGCTCAATTCATAATAGCTAAAAGCTGGAATCAACCCAGATGTCCATCATTAGAAGAATGGATAACGCAGATGTGGTATATCTACACAATGGAATTCTATACAGCAGTAAGAAAAAAACAACACAAAGAAATTTGAGGAAAATGGTTGAACCTGGAACAGATCATTCTCAGTGAACTTACCCAATCACAGAAAAAAAAAAAATCGACATGTAATCTCACTCATCTACAACACCTAACCTGAATCTACCCAAGATGCCTTACATACCCAGCAAGCACCTCATGGACTAGACAATAAGATGGATGGGAGGGCGGGGAGGGAATCAAAGGGTGGAAAACAGTAATCCGGACCCAAACGGCAATGGTACCATAAAATTCTACTTCCTAAAAGACAGACCAAATGGCTGGCTGAACCTTCACTAGACCCTTACAGGAAACACCTGAACCACAAGACACTGGAGAGGGTAGGATCAAGACTGACCTAAATCTCCTACATCTTCCCTCCCTCCCTATCCCCCTCTCCCCTCTATCTCTCTCCTCTCTAACTCTTGTATATTAGTTATCTTTTTCCTCAATTTAATAGTGGACACTGACCTGTAACCCCCACTTCCAGCTTGGGCCTACCATCCACAATGAGCTTTTGATCAGAGAAACCTACAAGGTTTCCCAAAACAATGACAGACTTCTGTCAGAATACTTGATGACCCACCAAAGGCCAGTGGTAAGACCCTATTGCTGAAGACTCCATACGCAGCTGACACGTAAAATGGAATGGTATGGCTGGAAGCCAGGAGAGAGTCAGCCCCCAGACAGTCAGCGTGTCTAGTGCCAGAAGGTGCTATATGGGCGACTGGGCGAAATGACCAAGATCTGTCCAACCAACTCATTGTCTAATCTAATTAGGAAAAAATAACCTGATGTGATGCCCACACAAGTGCAATAGTGGCACACAGCCATGGTGGGGAACCAACTGGTCTTGATTTGGCTAACTGATCCCCTCATTGGTACGAGACCCATAGCTGGAGCTGGGAAACAAGTCAGAACCATACCCAAACATAAGCCCACTCTCCAAAATCAAGCTACCACCAATAATGGGGTATAAGAGGGCCTAAACCTACCATACTGTCTACCAAAAAAGTAATTGTTATCTCAATTTTCTGGGTGCTAACTTACTCTCCATTGGAGAATCTGCTTCTCTTTTTCAGATAGATGCAGATCCTAAGAAGAGAGCTGCCCCAACATACCTGAAAAGGGGCCCGACTGAAACTAAGGACAATTGGTGAAACAAGCAAGAGTGATATTTTCCTGTGAACCGGATACCAGCACAAAGGGGAAGGAGACCAACACAGAGAAAAATAAACTCCTACCAAATCAGAGAGCCAGAGCCTCAGAGGCCCCCAACACCTCAGCAGTGAAGCAGACCAAAAATGAACCCAACATGGCTCAGGGAAATTTTGCAGAAGAGGGGGCGGAAAGAATGTCAGAGTCACATGTTGGGTCACGATATGCAGAGACATTTAGCATACCAATAACCGTGGGCTAACTCCACAATGCACGGCACATTTACATCAACAAGGAGGGTCCAACGGCGAGGGGGGGGGTGGGGGGGGGTGGGGGGGGGTGGCGGTTGATCATGGATGAGCCTAAACAATGGTACCAAACTGCCTGTATTTGCTGACAAGAAAACTAATAAGTCAAATTTAAAAAAATAAATAAAGAAGAAGAAGAAAAAAAAAAGAGTAGTCTTCAGGGTATATGCCTAGTAGTGATATAGCTTGTTTAAGTAAGCCTATTTTAAATCAAATTTCTGCCCATTAAATCATCATTATAGAGTAAACACTAACAAAGGATGGGAGTCCAAGTGCAGGTTTTTTTCTTAATCTACCAGCTCTAGCAGATACCACTAAACAATTTTTTTTTCACTAAACCATCTCAGAAACTTTGAGATTTATTATTTCAGTAGGTTCTTCAATTATGTGACACTCCAGAATAATCTGCCATTTTTTTCTGCTCACTCAAATTCCTACCATGGTGTCCTGATGGGCATTTAATACATCTCGTGGGCCTCTGAGAACTTTCTGTATCTCTGAAAGCTGGTGAAACATTCTTCTCAGTATGAACTTGATGGTGAAGTATACAGAATGGTTTCAATTATAACTCCATGTCCGTCCACGTGCTCATAAGAATGAAAAATGCCTTTCTGGTTGAAATTTTCCATCCCATGTTCTATCTTTCATCCAAATATAGTTATTTTTTCTCCTCTGGAAAGTTTGAGGGAATCTATATGGTCATTATGAATGTGGAAAATCAGGCATTTTTTAAATGTTTAAATAAATATAGTATCTACAATTTCAAAATGTTAAATATAAACCTACCATGCATACTTATAAAAGCCAACATGTAGGGCTGGAAAGATGGTTCAGCAGTGAAGCACTTGCCTGTGAAGCCTAAGGACCCCAGTTCGAGGCTCGATTCCCCAGGACCCACAGATGCACAAGGGGGCACATGCATCTGGAATTTGTTTGCAGTGGCTAGAGGCCCTGACACACCCATTCTCTGTGTGTGTGTCTCTCTCTCTGCCTATTTCTCTCTGTTGCTTTCAAATAAATAAATAAAATAAACAAAAAAAATGTTAAAAAGCCACCATGTAAATATAGTATGCCTCAGAAAATGAAATTTTTACCTTACCTTAGGGACAATCCTAACTTGGAATGCCTGCTGATTTTAAGCTTAGAGCTATATTATAAAATCACAATAATAATTTTAACATTAAAAGTGACACATAGTAATGATTATTAATTTTTATAAATGATATATGATGGATCAAAGGAATAGACCTGAGAGTATAGGTGGTCTTCTGATATTTTTGATGTATTACTACACAGTATCTTCTCAATAAACATATACATAAATAAGATGTCTGAAATATGACCGTCCTAGAGCTCAGAGTTACTTTAACCTTTCAGAACTATTTCTAAGCTTTTAAACCTTTTACTTAGAAAGAACATGAATATCCATTGCATGCCTTAGCATGGAGCATTGCATGTCTCTTATCTTTCAATGATGGAGAATGGATTTTCAGAGAACATGAGCTAGGGAAGTATCGCAAGAAATGAGAGATCTTCAGTCAGATGAACATCATCTGTTGGTTATCAGTCATCCCTGAGACAAGAGTTTAAAAAAGAAAAGTGAAGGGATAGAGGTGTATTTTGGTTTAGAATTCCTGCCTCATGCCTGTGACAGCAGTCTTAAAAGAGTGAGGGCCTGGAGGTGCAGTTCAGTGGAAGAGTCCTCCCCTGGGTTCAGACCTCAGAGGGGAAAAACACAAACAAACAAACAAAATAACAATGTGCAAATCACCAGCCAGCATGTGGTGGGGCTTTGAGAAATTAATAAAAGGAACAGAATTATGGAAGTATTGAAATAATCTTATTCAATTTTAATAATTTTAAAACATTCCAGAGCTGGAGAGATTGCTTAGTGGTTAAGGCACTTGCCTGCAAAGCCAAATTACGCAGGTTCGACTCCCCAGGACCCAGGTATAGCTGGATACAAAAGCTGCCACATGCATCTTGAGTTCGTTTGTAGTGGCTAGAGGCCCTGGCATGCTCTCTCGCTCACTAGCTCTCTCTCTCTCTCTCTGTCTCTGTCTCTGTCTCTCTCTTCCTAATAAATAGATAAAATATTTTGAAAAACATTCCAAGGAAGGCACCTATCATGAGTGAATTGTTAAAAGAAAAACACGCACCCAGCACCCCATCTAAAACATACAGCATTAGCAAGTCTGACTCCCTTCTTATGCCTTCTTTGTTACCTGAGAAGCCATCAGTAACTCGGTAGTGAGTGAATCAGTCCGAGTTTTGCTTCTTATTTTCAACACACATGAAAACAGATAATTTTTGTGTCCATTGAGATGAATACATGGCATTTCTTTTAAAATCCATTAAAGAAAAAAAGTTTGACTGATTTTCACATTTTTTTAAATCATAGTAGTATTTCTAAAGGGAAATCCAGTTTTGAGGAAAACTCTTTTTTTAGTTTTCATATATTATTGAATTTTTATTGTTAATATTTTGCTTTATGTATTTGCAAAAGTATTTATATCAGCCTATAATGTTCTCAGTATCCTCACCTGGTTATGGGTCATATTAAATATGTTGGCCTTTATTTCCTCCTGTTTGGTTCCTAAAAGGACTTTATATAAGACTGAGACCCTCTGCCTTTTGACTGTGTAGCAAACTTCTTGATAAAAACCTTCAGAGCCTTTTATGAAGATATTTTAAACAGTGATCCAATTTCTGCCTAGAATTAAGGTGTTTAAGGTGTTTGTTCATCTTGCCTAAGGGTAACTGCTTGTTGAAATAACTATTTTTGCCCAACTTCAAGGATTAAAAAAAAAAACTTGGGTTAAGGATAGCAAAAACATTATAGCCAATGAACCCCTCAGAAAGAGCAGGAGTGCTCAGTCATGATCTGGAACCCACACTGCGTGAGGAGGAGACGTGACCAGTTAAGACAGTAATACCATCATCTCACAGTAAAGCAGAGAAAATGCTTCAGAAGGAATAAAAATGGTACCAACATTTAGAAGGGATGTCAGGCAGAAATTTCAGAATATAGATTCTTACAGGTAGCACAATACTGAATGCACCCAGATTGGTACAACATGCTCAGAAATATAAAGACGACTGATGTAGAAGTTGAGACATCATGTGACCCCATCAAGCCATTTTTATCAGTCATGAGTGCAGACAGTGGAGTCACCCAGCACACAGCAGGAAAACACTTACCATCCTGCCATTTTCACCAGAGTCATGAGTGCAGCACACAGCAGGTAAAAGCTTACCATCAAGCCATTTTTTAACGATGATGAGTGTCAGTCACGGCCTCCGGTTCCCATGGGAGCCAGCACAGGGAGTCCCTCCGTTCACGGAGTTAAAGCCCCAACAGGGATACAAAAGTAAACCAATCACATGAATTGATTTTACTCTGAACTGCAATGCAAGAATTGGAATATGGGAGCTGGATTTCTGGGAGGGAAAGATGATTTCCCCAAGCAGGGTACGCAAAGACACTATGGCTCAGAGGGCTCCTGACATAATGTGAGGCTCTAGAGCATGCGGCCTTCTTTGTAGAATATGAAGTAAATGAAGGAAAAAGAAATTTTTCTGATATAAAATCAAAGGACTAAATAGGAGTGAAACCTTTGAAACAATCAGCTTTGTGATATCCATCACAGGTCAGGGAAAACACAGGGCACGGTATTTTAGGAGAGGAAAAGGAGAGTGAATGACTTCAGTCTGGAACATGCAACATTTGAGACTGCTCTGACAACTTCAGGGGGAGATGTCTAGTAGGCAGTGTGGATCTGATAATCAAGAATGGAAATTATCATTAAAAATATTGTATTATATAGCACACCAGGCAGTGAAAATGGCAAATGTTCAGAGCAGGAAGAATTTCAAGCCAATGCAGAAAAGCTTTATATACTTAGGAAGGTTTTCTAATTATACAAGAATGTCAGCAAAGGCTGTGTGCTAAAGGCTTAGTTAGTCCCCAGCTACTGACACTCCTCAGAAGTCACTGACTCATGAAGTCAGCAAGTAACATCGATCAATGCCGCTGCCCACTGCTATGTTCATAGCTGAACGGGCCACTGGGTAGGGCTGAGTCACAAGAAGCGGTGACTGTGGTATGCCTTTGAGAGTCACATCTTACCCTCGATTTCTCTCTCTGCCTTTCCCTCTCCCTCTGTCTATCTCTCCCTTCTGCTCAGCCTCCTCTAACACACATTCCCACTACCATGATATTCTGCCTTGCATCAGTCCCCAAAACCACGAGTCAGCTCACCTTGCACTAAAATCTCTGAAAATGTGAGGCAAAATAAATCCTTCCCTCTGTTTTTCACATGTATGTTTTTTAATGTTTTATTTATTTACTTGAGAGGGATGGATGGGAGAAAATGAATGGTCATACCAGGGCCTTCAGCAGCTGTAAATGAACTCCAGATATATCTGCCACCTTCTGCATCTGGCTTTCATGGGTCCTGGGGAATCAAATCTTGTTCTTGGCTTTGTAGGCAAGTGCCTTAGCCACTAAGCCATCCCTCCAGCCCTCAGCTATTTTTTCTTAGCAAACGAAAGCTGACTGGCCTTCAGGGGTTGGGGAAGGAGAGAGAACAATCTAGAGAACCTCTTGAGTACAACTGGAGGGTCTGTGGCCCAGAGAGATCAGAGCATTTGCACTGGACAAGGCTCATCAGCATCAGTGCTTGACAACTGTTCACCTGGACCATTTCTATTTGATAAGCAAGGAAGACGAGGGCCAGAGCCACACACCTGCCCAGGGCCACACGAACTGCAACCTCAAATCTGGGCGACCTTTGACGTGCTGCAGACAGCGCCATCAGCCTGACCATAATTCTGAAGCCATGGAGGCAAAGGAAACCTAGAGCTGATATTCTGAAGTTGGAGAAATTTTCACCCAGGACCCAAATCTAACCTAAACTATAATACTCCTTAATTTAACTATCCACTGCATGTAAATATTTATATTTTTTATTATAGAAATATGACGCATGGGACTTCACACTGCTCCCCTAAATGCCACTGGGAGCGTTGTATGCTGAGAAAGGTAAACACAGAACTCAAAATGACAGTTTAGAAGCTTATGAGAAAAAGTGTAAATTATCTACTCTTTTTCATAGAAAAATACAAATACCGCTTTCCAAAAATCGGAAATAGCCAGATTCTCAAAGATAACTGTACAGGTCTGTGTCTGTAACTTAGTCTAATCTTTTAAAAAATATGTCAGAAGTTGTTCAATCAAACTTGGAAGCCAAATTGATTAATCAGTGGTGAGGAAGATAAGGAGAACTAACATAAGAACCTTACAGATTCATGTGCTATAGCTAGAATGCTTTCAAAATTCTCTCATGTTTGGTTTTTCAATTACTGTTTTGTTATCATTGTCGTTGTTTTGAGACAAGATCTCCAGCCTAGGCTGGTCTTAAACTTTCTATGTAGCTGAGGATGACTTTGAACTTCTGATCTTTGGTCCACTACCTCTCAAGGTGCTGAGATTATGGGTGTGTACAAACACACCTGCTTTATGTGGTGCTGGGGATCGAACCCAGGGCTTCGTGTATGCCAACTGAGCTACAACCCAGCCCCTCATTGATCCCTTTCCCATAGAAATTTATATATGGATGTGGAGGGCAAGGCTTTTTCTTTTACTATTCTGATAGTTTGAACATAAGTTGGTAAATCTTTTTACATATATGTGCCTCCTACTTGTAAGAGTGTGAGAAGTGAGAATCTGCCTGTCCACAAAGTTCAGTAAGACAGAACAAGTGATCATGGCTCCTCTGGCTGCAAGCAATGTGCCAATTTTGCTCAAGCCAGGAAAGGTTCATGTTTTGAGTTAACTACCACAACAAAGAGTGCTAAAAATAAATGTGGAGCTACAACACACTAAAACAATTATACAGCATTATTTCTAGTAAACAAAAGACTTAGACCATATTATTGGTCTTTCTACTTTTTTTTAACCAAAAAGAACTAACACATGCAAAGCAAACGGTGAGACTCGTGGCTTTGAAGGGCACTTCCCTGTCAATTGTTCAGTGCCAGAGACACTCCCCTCATTCGCTGCAACAGTTTGTCACACACCAATGGTGACATTGCTGGAGGGCTCCTGTGAACTGTTTCTTTGTGTAAACTTTTCATTATGAACACTTGTAAATATGCGCCAAATAAGGAGGGCAACGAGACAAGCCACCATTGATCCCTTTCCCAGACCCCATGACCCTCACTCATGCTCCACTTGCCTCATCTCCTCTCCCGCTTCTCTCTCTCTCTCTCTCTCTCTCTCTCTCTCTCTCTCTCTATCTATCTATCTATCTCTATCTCTGTCTCTATCTCTCCCTCTCTCATTTTTTTCTTGCTTTTTATTCCTATGATATCTTAAATACAAGAGATCATGTTATTTCATCTAAAATGCTGCAATGTAAATTTCTTTAAAATTTGCTGTACATGCCAGTAATTTTGATGATTCAGAAGGTATAGGCAGAAAGATCAAGAATTCAAAATCATCCAGGGCTATTAAAAAAAAGTAAAAGTTTTTATTCAATACTATCATTAAAATAGGGCTGGGGAGATGGCTATATAGACAGATCATGAGTTCATGAGTTCGAGTCTCCAGAACCACGTAAAGAAGAAAATGGCAGCGAGTGTTTGCAATCCCAGAGCACCACGGAGAGACAGGCAGATCCCAGACCTCAGGCCGGCCATCCTGCAAACACTGCAGTGAGTAATGGGAGAAGCTGCCTCACACAAGGTGGACGGCAAGGACTAACACTCAGGCTGCCCTCCAACCTCCACACACACACCCACGTGCATGGACACACACACCATGTATATGTATGTACCTATATGACTGTTGAAACAGCTATGATTCTTAATTTTTATACAGTGCCAGTCATCGGTCTAATTTGACCCATTTATCTTTTCATACCATTGACTTGCTCAAAAGTGTTCCATTGTTTTTAACTACAATAGTCTGTTTTCTTCCAACACACTAAATAAAATAATGTGTGGCGCTCAGACCCTTGCTTGCCTCTTCTGTAACGCGGGGATGGCAGGTAACGCACCCTCAGGGTGCTGCAAAGCGCAGCACCAGGCGCTCGGTGGACAGCCTTTGTCACATCCGTCTTAGACTACTTGGCCACATTATGGACTTGCTTTCCTCACCTCTGTCCTGCGCAGCTTTCCCAGCACTGTGCGTCCATTATTTCCATGTCTAAAGACAGAAGACACAGGCCTGCAATATAGGTGCTGAAGGTAACAGGTGTTTCCTATACCAAACCTGACACTGCCCCTCACTCTTCAGGAGCCTAATATAGCGGAAAGCCTCATCCTCAGGCCAGGACAGTGTTTAGAAGACAGAACGGATTTGATTTCCTTCAGACCACACGCATGTTTCTGTCAGTATCCCAGCCCTAGTTCTTTCCGCTTCCTCCCCGACAGACTTCTACTGTCTGGGTTTTCCTCATCTCGGTTTCTGGTTTGATTTGGATTGTAGCTGATTTTTAAACTGTTGCATTAACTCTCAGGCCAGTAGTGTTCACTGAGCCTCACCTCTTACGGGGTCTATCTTCGTGAATCCACCACACCAGGCAACAACCTCCCAGTACATGGACCCTTGGGGTACCTCAAACCATACCTAACCACAGCACCTTCTACAGGATTGAAATTAGAAGCATAAGCCAGAATGAACAGTTTGTGTATGATAACCCCTTTGTTCCTGAAAAAGATGAAAGAAAGGATATGGGCTTTAGAACCTCCTCCATGGAGGCGGCAGCAGACACTGAGGAGACTCAAAACAGAAAACCAGAGGCTGCTGAGAGCTCAACACTGAAGGAAGCTTCTAGGCTGGAGAGAGAGCTCAGTGGTTAAGGACCTTCCATGCAGTGCCTAACAACACAGATTCAATTCCCCAGTACCCACATAAAGCCAATTGCATAAAGTGGCAACACGCATCTACAGTTTGTTTGCAGTGGCTGGAAGCCCTGGCATGCCCGTTTTCTATGCCACCCTTCTCTTTATCTCTCTCTGCTTGCAAATAAATAAATAATATATTAAAAACTTTTTAAGGCTGGAGAGATGGCTTAGCGGTTAAGCGCTTGCCTGTGAAGCCTAAGAACCCCGGTTCGAGGCTCGGTTCCCCAGGTCCCATGTTAGCCAGATGCACAAGGGGGCGCACGCGTCTGGAGTTCATTTGCAGTGGCTAGAAGCCCTGGCGCACCCAGTCTCTCTCTCTCTCCCTCTATCTGTCTTTCTCTCTATGTCTGTCATTCTCAAATAAATAAATAAAAAATGAACAACAAAAAAAATTAAAAAAAAAAACTTTTTGAAAAGGAGAGTTCCAAAGGTGCTTCAAGGCTCAGGGCACATGTGGAAGAATGAGCAGAAAGATTGTGAGAGCCACAGGGTGAGAGGGTATGCTCCGAGGTACTGTCTCTCCCACAGAGACGGACTGGTGCGTTCATGACCCTACAATGAATACCGATAACCCCAATGAGGAGGGGCCTTGGAGGAATGGTGGTGAGGAAGAGGACACATGAGTATAACCCAGTGGGAATGTGACCAATATGCAAGAGGTTCATATGATGAAGGTCTCAATTAAAAAAATATATATAAGGAAGAGAGCAACTGAGGACAATGTCTGATATGGCCTCTGACTTCCACACTCCCACATGTACAAAAGCACAAACAGGCATTCACAACACACATGACACCACATGAAACAAAAATAATAATGGTAATGGTAATAGTCCAGTTTTATTTTCTATCACTTCAAAGATTTATTCACAGTCAATATATTTTTTGTTACAGGATGATAAGAAAACATCTAACCAGGATAAGTGACTTATTATCTCTCTAATGTGGAATTGTCACATCAAAGTTATCCTTAGAATAGTTTGTTTAAATTACATAAATCCCTAAAATTATACCTTCTTTGGTTTCACTTTTATAACAAGTCCCTGGTGAGAATTTTTGAATATAAGTTATTGTTAAAATTGTCCAAATATTTATAAGACTGGCACACATTGAATTTCAAATGCCACCATTTTCTTCATTCTCTTCCCAGATATGAGGTAGTTCAGGCAATATAAAAGATGATGGGAAATAATACTGTTTGTGATGGCACAAACTCCAATGCTGCCATATTTTTAAAAATAACAAAACAGGTTGAGGAAAATATACAGAGGAAAAGGATGTGAGACAGGAAACAATTAAGTCTTTGGCCAAAAGGGAACAGCTGTAGGAGGAGGGTGGAAGTGGAAGTGAGAAGTTGAAAGAAAACAAATATTTCCATCATCATTTAATAAGTAGTACTTGTCAGAGACATCAAAGTGCTCTAGAAACCATAGAATCAGACAAAATTCTTGCCCAGAAAAATAAATCAGAGCCCCAAGGGTGCTAATCGGTAGCAATTACTTGATTAAATTCTTTCACAAAATAGAGAATTAGAAAGCTGGAATTAACTCTTAATCCACTCTGCACAGTGTGTCTACAGTTACACTTCCTCCACTCTCACCAGATATTATTAAAATAATTTCCTGGCATCTTGCTGCCTCTTCTGGATTATGTCATCCTCCATTCTGCAATGCCTCCACCCTTGTGCCCCATCAGCCTGGACATGATTCAAACACCTTTGACCATCAGCCCCAAATGCTTGCTGCTTTTCTCAATCAGTTTCTTCCTAAAAATTTCTCTCAGGTCTGAATTTCCTTGTCCCCACAATGAGTTTGCCATCATTCTTGAAGGATCATGCAGTATTCACCATCACTGAAGGAGGCAATCACTGGAAATGGCTTCTAAGCCAAACGACTTTCCTCACTTCTGTGCATCCTGAAGTAGAAAGATGAACCAGAAAAAGTTCTGATGATGCTGATAAGCCAGCAAACAGTGCCATTCATTCGTTGATATAGCCACAAATCTCCTGTTACTTATGAGGAAGCTTGGCCTTTCCTGCATCACACCCACTTTATCCATGGTCGGGAACCAGTGTCTCCCCTCCAGCTTAGAGTCTCACCCCTGTACTTTGTACCTCTACTTTACACTTCTGACACTCCTTCTAATACTTAATACATCCAAGCTGTTATGCGTGCTATTTCTTCTTCCTAGAATACGTCCTTTTCTTAACTCCAGGAAAAGTTCTGTTCATTTAAGACCCTCCTGTAACGTTTCCTCTTCTGCAGAGCCTAATCGTGTGACTGGCCATGCTTTCCCAACGCTTGCCACTGCTACACATAGCACGATGCCCACTGAGACCCACGCTTCAAGAGAGCCAGGACCTGCTGTCCCCATTAGTACACTGGATCTCAGTGCATGTCCTAACAATGCTGGCATCTAAGCAGTGACTAGATTAACTAACGAATGGGTGAAATTAATATATAACAGAAAGAATGATGAAATAACGACAGAAAAATTACTACTGAAGCAGTTAGAAGGCCTGCATTCATGAGTACTATCAACTCTGCTGATCAACAAAGCCATAGAACACCCACACTAGGGCGACACCTCCAAGCCATTATGGGCATAATTCTTGCTGTTCTTCCACATTCCTTATTTGTTACCAACGTGTTTCAGAGCTCTCTCCATGAGCTTTTTGCATGTGTATGTGTTATGGGAGGGGGAAGCACATGTGTGCACTGCTGTGTTGTGTGGGTGCATGTACATGTGTGCACTCCTGTGTTGTGTGGGTGCATGTACATGTGTGCACATGCTGTGTTGTGTGGGTGCATGTACATGTGTGCACGTGCTGTGTTGTGTGAGTGCATGTACATGTGTGCACGTGCAGTATTGTGTGGTTGCATGTACATGTGTGCGTGTGCTGTGTTGTGTGGGTGCATGTACATGTGTGCACGTGCTGTGTTGTGTGGGTGCATGTACACGTGTGCACGTGCTGTGTTGTATGAGGTGCATGTACATGAGTGCACGTGCTGTGTTGTGTGAATGCATGTACACGTGTGCACGTGCTGTGTTGTGTGGGTGCATGTACATGTGTGTACGTGCAGTGTTGTGTGAGGTGCATGTACACGTGTGCACGTGCTGTGCTGTGTGGGTGCATGTACACGTGTGCACGTGCTGTGTTGTGTGAGGTGCATGTACAAGTGTGCACTTGCTTTGTTGTGTGGGTGCATGTACATGTGTGCACGTGCTGTGTTGTGTGGGTGCATGTACACGTGTGCACGTGCAGTGTTGTGAGAGGTGCATGTACATGTGTGCATTGCTGTGTTGTGTGAGGTGCATGCACATGTGTGCACGTGCTGTGCTGTGTGGGTGCATGCACATGTGTGCACGTGCTGTGTTGTGTGGGTGCATGCACATGTGTGCACGTGCTGTGCTGTGTGGGTGCATGTACATGTGCGTGCGTGCTGTGCTGTGTGGGTGCATGCACATGTGTGCACGTGCTGTGTTGTGTGAGGTGCATGTACATGTGCGCGCGTGCTGTGTTGTGTGGGTGCATGTACATGTGTGCACATGCAGTGTTGTGTCAGTGCATGTACATGTGTGCACGTGCTGTGTTGTGTGGGTTCATGTACACGTGAGCACGTGCTGTGTTGTGTGTGTGCATGTACATGTGTGCACGTGCTGTGTTGTGTGGGTGCATGTACATGTGTTCACGTGCTGTGCTGTGTGGGTGCATGTACATGTGTGCACGTGCTGTGTTGTGTGAGTGGATATACATGAGTGCACGTGCTGTGTTGTGTGGGTGAATGTACACGTGTGCACGTGCTGTGTTGTGTGGGTGCATGTACATGTGTGCACATGCTGGGTTGTGTGGGTGCATGTACATGTGTGCACGTGCTGTGCTGTGAGGGTGAATGTACATGTGTGCACGTGCTGTGCTGTGTGGGTGCATGTACATGAGTGCACATGCTGTGTTGTGTGAGTGTATATACATGTGTGCGCGTGCTGTGTTCTGTGGTTGCATGTCATGTGTGCGCGTGCAGTGTTGTATGAGGTGCATGTACACGTGTGCATGTGCTGTGTTGTGTGGGTGCATGTACATGAGTGCACATGCAGAGTTGTGAGAGGTGCATGTACATGTGTGCACGTGCTGTGCTGTGTGGGTGCATGTACATGTGTGCACGTGCTGTGTTGTGTGAGGTGCATGTACATATGTGCACATACAGTGTTGTGTGAGGTGCATGTACATGTGTGCACGTGCTGTGCTGTGTGGGTGCATGTACATGTGTGCACGTGCAGTGTAGTGTGAGTGCATGTACATGTGTGCACGTGCAGTGTTGTGTGAGGTGCATGTACACGTGTGCACGTGCTGTGTTGTGTGGGTGCATGTACATGAGTGCACATGCAGTGCTGTGTGGGTGCATGTACATGTGTGCATGTGCTGTGCTGTGTGGGTGCATGTACATGTGTGCACGTGCTGTGCTGTGTGGGTGCATGTACATGTGTGCACATGCTGTGTTGTGTGGGTGCATGTACATGTGTGCATGTGCTGTGCTGTGTGGGTGCATGTACATGTGTGCACGTGCTGTGTTGTGTGAGGTGCATGTACACGTGTGCACGTGCTGTGTTGTGTGGGTGCATGTACATGAGTGCACATGCAGTGCTGTGTGGGTGCATGTACATGTGTGCATGTGCTGTGCTGTGTGGGTGCATGTACATGTGTGCATGTGCTGTGTTGTGTGAGGTGCATGTACACGTGTGCACGTGCAGTTTGTGTGGGTGCATGTACATGTGTGCACGTGCAGTGTTGTGTGGGTGCATGTACATGTGTGCACGTGCTGGGTTGTGGGTGTGCATGTACGTGAGTGCACATGCTGTGTTTTGTGGGTGCATGTACATGTGTGCACGTGCTGTGTTGTGTGGGTGCATGTACACGTGTGCACGTGCAGTGTTGTGAGAGGTGCATGTACATGTGTGCATTGCTGTGTTTTGTGAGGTGCATGTACATGTGTGCACGTGCAGTGTAGTGTGAGTGCATGTACATGTGTGCACGTGCTGTGTTGTGTGGTGCATGTACATGTGTGCACATGCAGTGTTGTGTGAGTGCATGTACATGTGTGCACGTGCTGTGCTGTGTGGGTGCATGTACATGTGTGCACGTGCTGTGTTGTATGAGGTGCATGTACAAATGTGCACGTGCTGTGTTGTGTGGGTGCATGTACACGTGTGCACGTGCTGTGTTGTGTGAGGTGCATGTACATGTGTGCACAAGCTATGTTGTGTCAGTGTGCATGTGCATATGATCATTTCTGTGTTGTGTGAGTGGTGAATCCACATGTGTGCAAGTGCATGTGAGTGCAGTCATCTTTCTTTGTCACTCTCTTCCTTTTTCTCAGTGAAGCCAGAGCTCAGTGATTCAGGTAGACTGGGTAGCCTGTGAGCCCCAGAGATCTCTTGTCTCTCCCTCTCCAGTGCTGTAATTATAAACATGCTCCTCATACCCCCAAGCACTTCACATGGATGCTGGGATCATCATGCTTACTAGGCAAACACTTCATCCAGTGAGCCACATTCCCAGCCCCTCTTCACATGGTCTTTAAGATATATTGCAAAGAAAACCAAGGCTACTTTGCCCAACGCTGAATCCACTGCCTGTCCCAGTGTCTCACAATGCAGGCTCTGGTGTTTTTAGAAGGGAGAGAGAGAGAGAGGGAGGGAGGGAAGGAAGGAGGATGCTTACCAGTTACTACAGATCATCACCGAGACTTAAAATAAAGTGAAATGGATGGGTGGACTGTGGTGTCCATGGACTGTATTGCTAACTTGACGTAGGAGAACCAATCTTCTATCAGATGTCATCTCCTCAGGAGCTGCAAAGACACCAGAAGCCAGACTGAGAAGCAACAAAGAGCTGTCACTCCAGTTGCTTGAGAATTTTACCCTGATGCTTTTTCATAAGGAATCATGGAAGTTTCTCTTTGACATGAGAAAAGATGAGTACGCCTTTTAGGAACCTGTCAGCCTACGTTTGTCTTCCTGTCTCAACCACGCACTAATTAGGGGAGATAAATACAAGTGTGCCTTTTTTAAAAGTTACATCTAAAGGGTGGTTCTTATCTGTGTAGTTTTGCTATGAAAAGGCTTGTCATCAGGTGCCTTGCCATGGGAAAGTCCTTCGTTGTTGTAAATAACCCTTGATTTGAAAGCATCTAAAATACTGAAGCCAATGGGGAGACAATACCACGGCAGTTCAAAGTGTGAACCTCGAACTCAAGCAAGGTTGGTGCGAACCCAGGCACCTTAGTGACTAATGACCCACATGTTTACTGTCAACATAGACACCTTGAAACACATGCCACTCTTATCTCCACGACAGGTAAGGAGAAAAGGATCAATAAATAATTTTTTAAAAATCAATTTTCACAATCTTGAACAAAATGCCTACTTTGATGAAAAATTCATATCTTTGTGACAGTCAAGGAGAAATTTTTCAAGAATATTTTTATAAAATCAATATTTAAATGCTTTATCAAAACACCTTCATTGATGTTTTAGGAAAATTCTGCAAAATTCTACAAATACATAATTTATATGTGTGTTATAAAATATATAAAATTTTCCCTTCAGAAACAGAAACCTTGGTGGAAAGTTGTCCCTAAAACATGTCTGTCTGACAATCATAAATCAATTCAGTCTGCACACAGATAAAGTTTTCCATTTCTGGACTGACAACCTACTTATTGGGGAAAAATGTCAATGGTAGACAATTTTTTAAAATCTCAGAGTTAGTTAATGTTATCCTCTTGTTCTATCAAAAAAAAAAATAGCTACTAGGTAAATGAAGTGAAAGTTACTTGTTAAGTGGGAGCTGTGGTGAAGCGGTTAGCCTGTGCGGGAGAGAGCAGCCCGTGAGCAAGCTGCGTCCACGCCAGCCCAGGATTATTCTCATATATGATGACTGTGCCCATGCCTTGATTAGCATTTATACTTACAAGTCAGAGACATAAATTTTAAATATAAAATGGTTCATTAAGCCCACATACCAAAGCCTAATTAATGTCTAAGCCCAAACTTCCTTTATCCCAATTATTTAACTCTACAGATCATGAATATAATCCTCATATCATGCCAGAAATCCTCCTGACAGGATAGTTATAATGACCCACAGACTCTGAAAAGCATGATTATGGCTAGCATTATAAAGGTCATGTGCTGGCAGGACTCAAGACCCGCCCCCTGGGAAGTTACTAGGAAACATAAATGTATGCCTTACAGTACATTCAACAAGCAAAGGGGCTGTGTCTGGTATAGAGGTCTCAGGTCCAGCAGGCAGGGTGGATGGCTGGATGGAAACTCTTTCCATTGTATGTCATTGAGCACACTTTAGTTTTAGGTAAGTCCATACCTATATAAATGCCTAGTGTTGTTAAGCAATATGACTGCCTTCCACCCCATCCACATCTGGGCATAAAGCAGTGTTCTAGCAACTGGGAGTGGGGGTTATCCCTGGACTTCTCTTGAGCTTCCTTGTGAAGTTCCTGGGCCGTGGGAATTTGCTCTATTTCCCAGAACTAGGTTCCTCCTTACAAAGTGGACCTTTCACTTGGATGGCCTGAAGGACTTGATACTGGTTTACTTTTAGATGTTGGTTTTCCAGTTTCCCTTGACTTTCTCCTGTGTGCCCCATGGGACTCCCAAAGTCTACACCAGGAACCTCACTACACTGAGGCTGCCACTGGCTCCAAAGTGGGTACCCTGACCTTTTCTACCTCAGTAGTTTGAAACTCTGCAGCAAGCATCTCCCCCACTCTGTTTGACTGGACCAGAGTCTGGGTTCAAGGTCTTTTGCATTCAGATATAAGGCTCCAAAACATCCAAGTTGAAATCTGTCTTTACACTCACCAGCTACACTTCAGTGGGTGAGTTCTATCTCATTGTGGTTCTGGCTTTCTGTGTCCAGCATGGAGATAGCAGTAGGCACCCCCTTCCTGAGAACTGAAAATAAGTAAGTCATTACCCACAAAGCACTGAGGACGGATCGTGACGCCGAGCACTGGCTGTGTGTCATTGCGCAAGCTCTGAGAGCTGCCACTTGTGGTACTATTACTGTTGCAGTCCGGTTCGCATTGCTGTTAGAAATCACCCAACCAAGAGCAGCTTCTGGGAAAAAGAGATTTATTTTGGCTTACAGGCTCGAGGGGAAGCTTCACGATGGCAGGGGAAGACGATGGCATGAGCAGAGGGTGGACATCACCCCCTGGCCAACATAAGGTGGACTACAGCAACAGGAGGGTGTGCCAAACACTGGCAAGGGGAAACTGGCTATAAAGTCCATAAGCCCGCCCCCAATGATACACTCCCTCCAGGAGGCATTAATTCCCAAATATCCATCAGCTGGGAACCTAGCATTCACAACACCTAAGTTTATGGGGGACACCTGAATCAAACCACCACAATTACTTTCTTGCACCATTCTGGGCCTCATCCTCCAAAACAGAGCTAGCAAGCCTTTCTTCAAAGGACCAGATAGGAAACCAAAGTTATTGTATAGTAAACAACCAGAACCAAGTATAAATGTGGAAAATGTCCCTAGACAGAAAGTATCAAAAGGCATATGACCACGCCTAGAGGTGCAGGACTATAATCCCAGCACTCAGAGGTGGAGGCAATAGGGTCAGGGATTCAAGGTCATCCTCTGCTATGTAGAGCTCATGATCAGCCTGGGATACATGGGAACCAGTCTCAAAATAACAACAAAAAATAAGGACGCATGGCTGACCAGATTTGGCCTATGTGACTTGTTCTAAAGTAACATTCCAACAGAGAACTCAGGCAAGCCCCACTAGACAAATGAAAGCTTTCTAGTCTCCATGTCTTCAGAAAGTAAAGACAAATCAATAAAATTAACAATGTATTTTAGTTAATCCAATGTATTTAAAATATCTTCATTATGAAATATAACCAATATGAAAAGTTATTGGGATATGTTTTTTACCATGATGAGGAAAACAGAAGTCCCTTCAAAGAGAAAAAGCCCTTTATAGAAGGTTCCAGAGGGCTGGAAAGATGGCTTAGTGGTTAAGGCACATGCCTGCAAAGCCAAAGGATCCCAGTTCTACTCTCCAGGACCCACGTAAGATAGTTGCACAAGGGGACGCATGAATCTGGAGTTTGTTTGCAGTTGCTGGAGGCCCTGGCATGCTCTCTCTCTCTCTCTCTCTTTCTCTCTCTCTTTCAAATAAATAAATAAAATAAAATATATTCTTAAAAAGAAGGTTCCAGAGAAATCCATCACATTCAGGAGGCCCAGACTTGGTTATGACTACAGAAATAACTGTGTTCCAATTGACCGTGGCATGAAATATAATGTTGATTGTCACATTGACAATTCTGAATGTGTCAGGAAAACTCTCCCTGGGGGTGTGTTGGAGTTCCAGATGGAATACAAGGAGAAAGTGAGAGATGTCTCTGTGGATAAGCCCTTGCCACACAAGCGTGAGTACGTGAGTTCAGACCCCCAGGCCCCACACAGAAGCCAGGGCTGTGATGGGCACCTGTAACCCAGCACGCTTACCGCAAGCTGGCAGCCAGAGGCAGGTGAGTCGGCAGCCAGCCTGGGGAACGAGACATGCCACCTGCAAACAAGGTGGGAAACAAGGACCAAGGCCCGGAAGTCGTCTGCTCACCTCCGCGTGTTGCCTCGGAACTGGAGCGCCTGCACTCCCCGCACGTGAGCACGTGTGCACACACGTGCACATCCTGCACGCGCACGCGTGAGCGAGCAGCAGGCTTCGTGTCACACGTGTTTGCGCGCGCCCTGGGCAGCCCAGCCTTCCTTTGTTCCGCCGCGGGGCCGAGCGGTGCTCAGACGGAGAGCCGGCACCGCCGCCCTGCGCGGCCGGACGAGTGACGCGTGCACTAGGGAGCGCGGGAAGGCTCTTGTGCATCGAAGGGTCCAGAGAAGCCCACTTCACCTGGGATGCTTCCTGACAGCAAAGTCACCCTGGCCGCCTTCAGGATCATGAGGGTCGGTTATCCTCCCAGGAAGATCGCAGTGAAAGAAAGGACGACTTTTCACAACTCTGTGGGATTGCAGCCCGCGTGGGAACAGTCATGCCCGCTTACTTTGCCTGGGCTCGTGGCCGACAGGCCCTCCACGGAACCAGCCTTGTCGGCGGGCGCACGCGGAGCTTCAGCCCCGCACGCGCGCATGGAACCCGGCGAGCTTCTCCCCGCCTCGGCCGTCCTCACACGCTTCTCCAGCTCGACCCCAGCTCCCCGTCACAGCTCAGCGTCTGTCACTGCACAGCCCAGCCCGACGTCCTCCCTCTCCCGCGTCCACCCAGGCCAAGGAGAAGGATCTCTTACCTGACGGCTTTGTCGCTTCTGGGGGTATGTGTGTCTGCTGTGCAGTGTGTATGTTACCTATGTTCATGGATGGATGCATGCACATGTGTGTACATGCATGCGGAAGCCAGAGGTCAACATCAGGCATCTTCCTCAGTTGTTCTCCGCCTCCCGTTTGCCTTTCACTGACCTCGGAGCCCCCAGGTCCGTGGGGCTGTCTAGAGTGCACGTACAGCCTTCTGTCTCCGCCTCCCAGGACTGGGCTTGCAAGTATCGCTGCCAAGGTCAGCTTTTGTGTGGGTGCTAGAGATGCAAACTGGGCTTCTCGTGCTTGACTGGCAAGGATTTTACCCACTGAGGTACCTCGCCAGCCCATGAGAGCTTTTACAGAAGTAAAACCCTTTCCTGAAAACCCCCAGCCTATAGCCACCCTCTCCTGACTCACCCAGTGAAGCTGGGTCACATGCCCACCACTGGACCACTAGCAAGGGCACTTGAATTCCCATGCCCCTGCCTCATCCCATAGGATCATGTTTAGTGGAAGTGGGTTAGAAGACCACCTTTCACTTATGTGTGCTACTGAATAATAGCAGTGTATTCTTTTTAAAAAAAATATTTTTATTTATTTAACAGAGAAAGAGAAAGAGGCAGAGAGAGAAAGTGAGTGCACCAGGGTCTCCAGCTTCTGCAGACTCCAGACATACCCACTACCTTGTGCCTCTGGCTTACGTGAGTCCTAGAGAATTGAACCCAGGTCCTTAGGCTTCGTGGGCAAGCGCCTTAACCACTAAGCAATCTCTCCAGCCCAGTGTATTCTTTTTACTTACTGCTTTAACAGATATGCACACTCAGTAGCTTGCAGCAACAGAAATTTATTATTGGTCAGGAGCACCTCACTAAGCTAGCCAAGGTGAGAACAGTGATGCTGGTCCTCTGTAGATACCAGAGGAGAATCGGGTTTCCTGCCTGTTCTATAGACTTCTCTCTGTCCTTTCTCACATCAGTCTTACTGACTCGAACACTCCTGTATCTCTGTATTTTGTGGCTGCAGGATAATCTCCCCATCTCAAAAGTCACAGCCACATCTAAAAGCCTCTTGGTGTGCACAGCAGAAGACAGCGCCAGGCCCCGGAGGACTTGAAGGTGACGTCATCTGGAACAAGGATTCAGCCACTCACCATTAGGCTCTGCAAACCTAATCAACAAATCATGGCAGTAGCAGTCATGCAGGGTCACCCGCCTTTTCACCCTAAATGAGACACGTCCCAACTGGTGCACTACGAAAAGCTCACACTATCTTTATTAAGAAAGTGTAGGACAGTACCTTCAGGAGTCAGGACAAGCCTCAGTCCAAACCCAGGCCCAGCTGCACCCCTTACCCATGCTCTGTTTTGCATGCTGAAGTCCACTGAAAGCCACCAAGTAGATGTTTTAAGTCCCCAAAATGAAATGATTTCTTCAAACACCCACTTGTCAGGAGTAAGTATTCCTGGACTCCAGTTCTCTGAATCCCAGGAAATGCAGTGCTGTATTTCCGAAAGAAAGCTAATCACTTAACTTCTGAGGACCTATTCCTATAAGGAACAGCGAATTCCTGCCCATGTACTCCCACTTCCTGCATACTCAAAGCAAAGAATTGTAATGAACATTTAAATGTTAGCAATGGCAAATTTATTGTCTCATTTTCTTTTGATTTTAAAGCTCTAGGGTGTCTATAGTCATGTTTAAATAATTATGTAGAAAGTTGTCTCCCTCAAGCAAGAGCACCTCCGTGGTGAGCCTGGCAATGAGCACCAGGGTGAAGGAAACATGTTGAGGACACTCAACACATGCCGAAGCAGAGATCCAGAGGCTCCTAAGAGCGCACCACTGAGGTAGACTTAAAACACATTCACTGGGACTCAGGAATCTTGTGGAATGGGGGAACAAAAGATTCTAAGAATCACAGGTTGGGATATCATACCCAGAGGCACTGCCTCCCCCCAATAACTGACTGCTGCTCCCACAACACATAACCCACAACTCCATGAGGAATACCAGCAACCCCACTGAGGAGAGCCCCCATGGAATAGGTGCAGGAAGGAGGGAAAACAAGATGTGTCCATACAAAATATGTTTTGCTGTTGTTGTTTTCGAGGTAGGGTCCGGCTCTAGCTCATGCTGACCTGAAATTCACTTTGTACTTTCAAAGTAGCCTTGAATTTACTGCGATCCTCCTACCTCAGGCTTCTGAGTGCTGGGATTAAAGGTTTGTGCTACCATGCCCAGCTTCAAAATATGTTCTTTATAAAAAAAAAAAAAAAAAAACTATGGGGTGTGTTGCAGTCCGGTTCGCATTGCTGGTAGAAATCACCCAACTAAGAGCAGCTTCTGGGAAAAAGAGGTTTATTTTGGCTTACAGGCTCAAGGGGAAGCTCCACAATGGCAGGGAAAACGATGACATGAGCAAAGGGTGGACATCACCCCCTGGCCAACATAAGGTGGACAACAGGAACAGGAGAGTGTGCCAAACACTGGCAAGGGGAAACTGGCTTTAATACCCATAAGCCGGCCCCCAACACTACACTCCCTCCAGGAGGCATTAATTCCCAAATCTCCATCAGCTGGGAACCTAGCATTCAGAACGCCTAAGTTTATGGGGGACACCTGAATCAAACCACCACAGGGGGTTTAAAAAATTGTCTTCTTGAGAAGAAGTCTCCCAGCTACTCAAAGACATGTATTAAAATGAATTTGCTTTTTTTCAATTAATATTTGTATGTTCAAGTAGAGTTATTTTGTTTGTTTTTTTTTGGGGGGGGGTTGTTGGTTGATTGGTTTTTTTGATTCAGAAACTTATGTGCCCCAAGCTGGAACCAAACTTGCTATGTAGTGGAGGATGACCTTCTGGTCCTGAACTTCTGGTCCTCCTGCTTCCATGTCTGGATGCTGGATTACAGTGCGAAGCACTCTGCCCAGTGGGTGCAGTGCTGGGCAGCAAACCGAGGACTCCATGCAGCTGAACTGTATCCCAGACTTAT
Source organism: Jaculus jaculus (assembly GCF_020740685.1). NCBI lineage: Eukaryota > Metazoa > Chordata > Mammalia > Rodentia > Dipodidae > Jaculus > Jaculus jaculus. The sequence goes on along the minus strand of NC_059102.1, from coordinate 336,307,078 downwards.
ACGGTAAACACAGTCTTAAAAACAGCCTTGGGAAAGGGGAAGACTGAGGAGATTGCTCAGTGGTTAAAGGCACTTGCTTGCAAAATCTGTGAGCCCCAGAACCCACATAAAGCCAGATGCATGAAGTTGCACACGCATCTGGAGTTCATTTGTAACAGCAGAAGAGGCTCTGGTATGCCCTTTCACTCTCTCTGTCTCTCTCTCTCTCTCTCTCTCTCTCTCACTCATGTGCTCTCTCTCTCTCTCTCTCTCTCTCTCTCTGTTCTTTCTTCTCATTCTTTCCCCTCATAAACAAATAAGCAATTTAAAAATAGTTTTAGTATTTTATGGAAATCAGCAAGACTGACACATATGTTTTAAAACATGTAATAAAAAGTATCTATGTTAATATATTAGGGGGACAAAGACATCCTCTAAAATGAATAGCACCCATCTACCAAAAGATGGAAAGGTGATATACTAAAGAGACAATCTCCTTTGCATACAGAATGAATTCCTAAAAATAGACAAGAAATCTAAATGTTAAGTTAAGCTGAATAATAGCCTTACATATTACAATGGAAATCTTTTCCAGAAAACTCACATGAAAGTGAAACACCTTATATACATTTTAGGCTACTTAAAAATCTTGTTCCAATTTATTCTCCCCCCTCCACCTTCCTTTACTATGGAGTGTAACAGTCAATTCTTATACGGATGGGCGTCCAAGTGCAAGTAAAAGATTAATCACTCTGAAAGCAACACCTTTGTCTCAAAGTTTCACTAATACCTACATTGTGACTTTCCTATTTTCTACTCTGAGTGAAGTACTGAGAAAAAATGTCATTGTGTATTTATCTAAATAATTACACAAGTACTGTTGTGCAGCCAACACCAAACTACTAGTTGGCAAGAAGCAGCAAGTCTATGGCTATCACACCAAATTCAGGGAGGGAAAGTCAATTTTAGTGTATTATTACATATTGTTTGAAAAAGAATGAGAGTGTCACAGATGGAAAGAAACACCTATAGCCCTCTTCTCAAGTGTTAAGTCCTCCGCATTGCCCTGCAGCCCCGTCACATCGTGGCTTCTCAGGTGAGTGTCGCAGAAGGGCTTCTGAGAGGCAGCGGGAGGCTCTGGTGTGTCTGTCTCTGGGAAGCAAGTCTGGAGTTTCAGCTAAAGCTCAAGCAATTCTCAATTAAAAATACACTCAGTGGGGCTGGAGAGGTGGTTTAGCAGTTAGGGCACTTGCCTGCAAAGCCTAAGGACCCAGGTTCGATTCCCCAGGACCCACGTTAGTCAGATGCTTCAGAAGGTGGCACATGCATCTGGAGTTCATTTGCAGTGGCTAGGAGCCCTGACATGCCCCATTCTCTCTTCCCTATCTGCCTCTTTCTCTCTCTCTCTCTCTCTCTCTCTCTCTCTCTCTCTCTCTGTCTATCTATTTGTCTGTCAAATAAATTAATTAATTTAAAAAAATTTTAAATGCACTTAGCATAAACGCAGGCCCCATGATCTAGCACCCTTCTTTAACGCCCTCGTAGGTCACGGCCCTCCTTTCTCTTCAGGTGCATGGGCTGTGTGGCATCGGCGTGAACCTCTCGTGAGCCATCTGCTGACCTCTTCCAGATGTGCATGCCCTCCCTGCAGGCCAGAGCTGCTGCTGTCGCCGCTGCCCATCTTGAAATTGTGAAGTTCACCTGTGAATCATGAGGTGAAATATCTAAGGAAGCTCCGGCATTTGCACCATTGCAGAACAGCCAAAATGTGGGCTATCCACTAAGTTCTCTTCTAAAGTATTGATGAAGAGCCAGGGTGTGGCTCAATGGAAGAGCTCTTGCCTAGCGTGCACAAGACCCTGATTTCATAGCCAGCATCATCAAAAACAAAGAAGAAGAAGAAGAAGAAGAAGAGGCATTGATAAAATTGATGAAGAGGATCTTTACAGCCAGAACCATAGTCAGTGCTGGGCAGGCACCCCTGAGTCCTTTTTCTCAGGCTCTTGGGAATGTCAGAAGGTTTTTATTAAAATGAACACTGAGTAATAAACTTTAATAGTCTCCAGAGGTACGTAATGCCAAGGAATAACATAAGAAATGCTGATTTAATAAGAATACTTATAAACTCCTCATAAATCATTTATGGCAAAGCATAATTTTGAATTGCTCAAAAAATACTAAAGCCATGATAAATTATAACTCATGCTGAACTAAGCCTCATGTCTCCAATATCAAACAAGTAGATAAATTAATGTCCTTAATTAGCAGCTGAGGAGGAGAATTCATGCGTAGCTTTAAAAGAATCCCGGGAAGTCTGTGGATTTTCCAAGTCTGCTGGCTAAAATAAGCCTTCCCCTTGACAGCTTTTTAAAAGGAAAAAATTTTCTGGATATCCTTGCAAACTGTCAACCCAATAAATGATGCAGGATGGTGTGACAGCCTGTCTTGGGAAATGGCTGTCTGACAAAGGGGTCCCAATCTGTAAGGATTACTACATCTGTCAGGCAGATAGGTCGCACGGTAAGACCCGGGAAGCCGGATGCCTCCCCATGTGTCCGGGGGGCTGTTAGCTCTCTCGCTCACACACGCACCAGACAGACACGCCACGTGTGTTAGCGGGACACGAATTAGAACGCAGCAGGAGCCCACTAACCCTCGAGACATACGTCAAGGGGAAGTCAGCATTGAAGATTCTGGAGAGGTCCCTGTCTTTCAACATCTGCAAAGGTGTGGTCACCTGATGTGACAGTCGGCAGTGTCTATGGCACTGTGGAGCAAGCAAGGCCAAAGATAGACCAAAGATCAGAGCAGGGAAGTCCAGATCACCACTGCCTTGCTTCCTGGACAAATCTCATTTTCAATGGTTTGACTGAAGCAACCCAATTTTGATGACTCTTTTTTTTAATATTTTTATTTGAGAGTGACAGACAGAGAGGCAGGCAGAGACAGAGAAAGAGAGAGAGAGAGAAAGAGAGAGAAAACAGGCATGCCAGGGCCTCCAGCCACTGCAAATGAACTCCAGACGCGTGTGCCCCCTTGTGCATCTGGCTAACGTGGGTCCTGGGGAATCGAGCCTCGAACCGGGGTCCTTAGGCTTCACAGGCAAGCGCTTAACCGCTAAGCCATCTCTCCAGCCCCTTGGTGACTCTTCTTGATGTTTGTAGGTAAGTGTCTAACTATAGGGTATGGAAGAGCATGCTGGAGGGGGAAGGGGAGAAGGGAAGCTCAGAGTGGAAGCAGATGACATCAAAGCCATCAGACAAGCTCTGAAGTGTCGATGCTGTCGTCAAGGCACGGCACGGAGGATTCTGCAAACCAAGGTCCTCGGGAGACGAGTGGGAGGCGGCAGAGTGCTCTGCCTTTGGAGATACAGTTTTCAAGGGAGGGAGAGACAGGGGGCAGTCTGCCAAGACAGGGTACATCATACATTAGCCCAGATATTTTCATTCTCTGCCAGTTAGTTTGTCTTAGCGCTCTAGTACTTGGAAATGATGAACAAGAAAGTTCCTGATGTAGGTTACCTAGCCCCCCAGGCCCCTTCATACAGGAAGTGGCAGCAGAGGGAAGTGTTTCTGCCTTTGTGCTTCATTTCCTCTCTTTTCTGTCTAACGACCGCTAGTGAGGAACTGCGCAGGTATGAGGGGTAGGGTCTACTGAGGGAAGCCAGTCCGCCCCTGGGCCTCATCGCTGTGGGTGGACGCCAGAAGCTTCAGAGTCAGTGTCTATCAGAGGGACCACCCATGTGCCAATCACATGCAGGGTACACTCACAGAGAGCAAAGGCAGAGATGAAGCATTAGGGGGAGGGGGTGCAGGGGCACAGGGACTCCCCAGCAACCACCACTGAGCATATTGGATACAAGTTCAGGGAAGTTCATCTGTCAACATACCTTTATTAAGAACCTGTTATGAGCTGGGGTTCGAGTTCAGCGGTCGAGTGCATGTCCGGCATGTTTAAGCCCTTGGATTTAATCCACAAGTACCAATAGAAAAAAGCACCTACTGTGTGCCTGACACCGTGCCAGGTGTTAGAAATAACGAGCCACCAGAAAGTGCCTGTCCCGGGGGGAAGGGGGAGCTGCCTTCAGTAGGAAGGACAGCTGTGACAAAGTGCCACCTTCCCTAGGAGGGTGTAAAAAGAGCGCCGCATCTAGGGTGAAATGGCCTGGGAAGACTTCCTTGAAGCAGCACCATTTCCACCAACCCAAGTAGAGATTTAGGAACCAGCCAGGGGGAGAGGGGAAGATTGTTCCAGATAGAGGAATATTGTGGGAACTTAAAGAGAGCCCATAGTGTCTGGTCACCTGAAGGAAGTCCACCGCATTCATTTAATGTGTCAGTTGAAAGACAGGGAAACTGACTCAGAAAGAGTGAAAGATAACAGCAAAATCTAAAAGGCTTTGGAGCCCGGTTAAGATTTTACCTAAGTACTGTAAATGCTATTTAGGAATGTGATCAGAGAGGAAACGTGATGTGACTGGCATTTTGAAGGGGAAGATGCATTTGGGAGAAACATAACGCAAGGCTTCATGACTTTATCACGCTGCTGAGGTGGTTTAGGCAAGTGAAATGGCCATGTGCACTAGAGAGGTGACGCTGGCGGAGGAAGGGAGAGAGGCTCACAGTGGCCATGGAGGAGCAGCTCAGCCTGCCACGGTGACTGGTTGCTCTGGGGATGGAGAGGGGAAAGAGGAGGAAGTACGGGTGTTCCTTCTTTGCCCACGGGATATAGAAGGGCGCCACACGTAGAGGAGTTTGGCACTCCTCTTCCCTTGTCCCCCTGACTGCAGGGAGCTGGACCCATGAACTTCCAAAGTGGAACTCCAATCTCGCAGGTGGCGGCAGAAGTAAGATGAGGCACACATTGCTTGTTCTCTGAATTTCCCCCTTTCTTTTCCTCTCAAGCTCTACACTACCCAGGCTCCGTCAGTACACAGGACTGACAACGTGGGCCTCAGTTTGTCTTGGCTCCCTGCCTCCCCCTAAGTATTAACTCTATCTTGTGGGGGAAAACAACAGCCACTGGGTATGGTGACGTACTCCTTTAATCCCAGCACTGAGAAGGCAGAGCTAGGAGGATCACCATGAGTTCGAGGCCACCCAGAAACTAATTCCAGGTCAGCCTGGGACGGAGCGAGACACTACCTCAAAAAAAAAAAAAGTCTGATACATTGCGAAGTTGAAACCTAGCTAAGCATGGATAATTATTCCACTGTGGTTCTGCAAGAACATGAAAGTTGTCAAAAATCAAAAATGGAGTTCCTTGTGTCAGCCCTAGCCAAAACATATACATACCAAAAAAAAAGACAAAAAGCAAATAATGTTGAGAAGCTCTGAAAGAATGGTTTCATATCAATCCCCAGCACCAAAAACTGCCAGGGCCTCGAGCTTGGGTGAAGGCTATCGCAACCTTGCACAAGTCTCCTGCTCAGACATCTGCAGAGACAGTTCTCTTCTGAACTAGCACCGCTCCTGTGAATCCCTGTGGCCAGAGCTGAGGGTTTCAAAATCTATGCCGGAGTCAGTCCTTCACATTTCTGTCTCTACAGACTTCCTGACCTTCAACTTCTTTGGATGGGGCCACGGCTTATATGACACGTGGGTCACGTAGTGCTCTGCCATTTGTGTTCCCACGATCCGTGCCAGGCCACTCTTCTCTGCAGAACGTGATGGTTTATACTGACTGTCCACTTGACAGAACTAGAACCACCCAGGAAACCAGCCTGTGGGCGTGGCTGGGAGGGACGGGCGAGGTCAGGTTAGCGGTTAGGTTAACTGCGGGAGGCACCTGCGCCCAGGCTCTCTACTTCCGCCGAGGACTCGGTGTGACCGCTGCCTCATGCTTGGGCACCTTGGCCACGCCTTGCCCACTGTGACGCACTATAGCCTTGAACTGTTCGCCGAAATAAACTCCTCCTCCCTTAAGTGATTTTTGTCAGGTATTCTGTCACCGCGAAGAGAAAGTAGCTGACACACAGCGTTTCTCGGATGCTTTGAGATAGATCCGCTTGCACGGTAATCCCTTTACCCACTGTGCAATCTTCCCGGCTCAGTATACACAATTTTATTGGTCATTTATAGCTCAGTAAAGATGCAGAAGAAAAGAAAGGCAATCAGTTAAGATTTGTGGATAAGTTTGGCCTCCTGTGGAGCTACTCTCCATTACTTAAAATTGTCAGGGTCGTTTTACCTGAGGTCTTCTACAATTTCCCACAGAAACCTGGAAAATGGTTTCCCAAGTGGCCCAGCAAAGCTAGCTGAGAGCTAGAGTGAGGCCACAATGGAAAATATTCTGAGATGACAGGCGAAGGAGCCAGGACTTGAGCAGTTTCTCTAGACATTTGTTTTTCCTTTGCTTTCTGCACTACAACACACTGATTCATACAGCAAATATTTGGAGAATTCCTTTGAATGTTCTAGGCTGTGTTAGGGCCAGCTGTGAGCAAGACAAGTTATCTGCCCTCATCGTGTGTCTGTTCTTGTGGGGAAGACAATAAATCAACAAATAAACATAGATTCTGGCAAGTGCTGCAGAGGAAATAGTGGAGAGCAGAGCGGAGCAGAGGGTGGCCCTGCACAGACGTGGTCAGGGAAGGCTGGCCTGCTGCGAACGGACTCGACGCACAAAGAGGGGTCAGGGCGGCCAAGGCAGGAGTGGAAAGCACTGAGCGTCGAAGTGTCCACAAAGGTCACGAGCAAGCAGGCCCAGGTTCGCACTTCAGTCACTTGGGGTGCGCACCCAGAAGTGGGGCTGCTAGACGTCAAGGCAGTTCTAGTTTTCTTTTTTTGTGAAGTGCTGTTTTCCATATAGCTTACCAATTTATGAACCCACCCAAAATGCCCAGTGTCTGTGTTTCTACACATCCTGGCCAGCACTTACCCTTGACGCTGTGATGTAGGCCATTCTAATAGGCACCACTTAAATGTTTTCAACACAATCCCCCCAAAAAACTTTTAAAGAGATGTGATGAGGTGATGGGTATATTACTATCCATAACTGACACTGGGGAAGTGAGAGCTAAACAGCAGCCCTGTGGTTCAGATCCTCCTGAGCCATGACATGATGTTGGTTTTTAAACATATCAAAGCCCACAGTGAGCTGTCACCTAATACCGACTAGTGTGCCTATTGTCAAAACACAAAGGCTAAGTTCTGTCAAGTATGTAAATATGGTGGGAATGTAAATCAGTTCAGTCACTATGGAAAATATATAAATGTTCCTTCAAAATATGAAAACTAAAACTACTGGCCTAGGGAGATAGCTCACTCACTAAGTACTTGCCTGGCAAGCATGAGCACTGGAGTTCAAGTCCCAGAACCCATGTCAAAAATGCCGAGGGTCGCCCGGTGTGGTGGAGCATGCTTTTAATCCCAGCACTCAGGAGGCAAAGGTCGAAGGATCACTGTGAGTTTGAGGCCACCCTGAGACTACATAGTGAATCCAGGTCAGCCTGAGCTAGAGTGAGACCCTACCTCGAAAAACCAAAAACATAAAACATAATTTAAAAAATTTAAAAAAAAATAAAAATGCCGAGTGTGGTAACATGCATTTGTTATCCCAGTATTGGAGAGGTGGAGATAAGAAGATCTCAATGGCTCCCTGGCCAGCCAGTCTAACCAAGTTGGTGAGGAAGGAAGGAAGGAGGGAGGGAGGGAGGGAGGGAGGGAGGAAAAGAAAACAGGGCATGTGCTCGAGGAATGACACCCAGTGCTGTCTTCGGCCTCGGTCCACAGTTGCACACATGGGCACCCTCCACACACTTGAATGGGCATACACACCTGAAGGGGAAGAAACAGAACTACCATGAATCTGATGCCACTTCTGACCATAAACCCAAAAGAAGTGAAATTGGTATGTCAATGAAATGGTTTGCTCTCAGGCTCACCGCAGCACTAATCACAACCACCAAGCCATGGAAGTTGCCTGAGTTAAAAAAAAAAAAAAAAAAAAAAAACCTGTATGCATTTGATGAAGTATGGTTAAGCCTTTACCAAGAAGGTGAGCTTGCCACCTGTGTGGTCATGCATCAGCTTAACGGACACAGTAAGTAAATAGGCCCACAACAGAGACACACCGTGCCTGAGGTCACTAAAGGGGGAATCCAAGCCGGTCAAGTCCACAGAAGCACAGTGTTTATTGGCCGCACCTGGGCGGAGGGAGGGACAAGGAAGTACAGGTTGGCGGGGACAAAGCTCCTGCAGTCAAGGCGAATGCTGTGCTGATCCACCGTGTGGTCCAGTATCCGCTCTTCTCAGTCCTGTAGTGCATATTTAACTTGGTAGTAGAGTGGCTCATATGTGAGGACTGCCCTCAAAAAAAAAACAGTGAATGAAAGAGTGTGTCTTAGGGCTGGAGAGATGGCTTAGCCGTTAAGGTGCCTGCTTGCAAAGCCTAAGGACCCAGATTCAATTCTCCAGGTCCCACGTAAGCCAGATGCACAGGGCACAAGCGGGCGCATGCGTCTGGAGTTTATTTGCAGTGCTCAAGGCTGTGGAGCACTCATTCTCTCCTCTCTCTCTCTCTCTCTCTCTCTCTCTCTCTCTCTCTCTCTCTCTCTCTCTCCTTTTCTCTCTGTCTCAAATAAAAATAAATTTTAAAAGATTTTAAAAGAATGTATTAGTCAGAGATTTTTAGATGAACAGATTCCATAGAACACACACCGTGCAGGAAGCGAGTTGGATCGGCTTACCCAGTACAGGCTGCACAGTCCAGCAGTGTCCGTCTGCAGAGTGAGCTGGACACGGCTGCTCAGACCCCAGGGTGCTTCAGCAGTCTTGATCTGACACTGAAGGCCTGCAGGACGCCTGGAGGGCCACTGGTCTTCCGTCCACGTTGGAAGCACCCGAAGATGCTAGGTCCCCACACCAGCCCAGGATGGGCAGCAACAGGACAGACGCTCACCAGTGAGGGGCAAAGCCCGGCAGGAAAGCGTCTGTTCTTTCCGCTTTCCAGGAATGCCCAAGAGGCACGTCTTTTAAATGAGTGAGTCCTGATTGAAGTGTGTTGACAATAGACATTTAACTGTCAAAGAGCAGGAGGAAGCATCTGGGAGGGAGTCAGGTAGCTTTGCTAGGCGGTAAGGGTCACTGGGTAAGGGTGACTTGGCCCCTAAAAGTAAAAAGCAGGAATGTCACTGGGCTTCTCCTTGCTATCTCCACTTTCATAGAGATCAAAGTATGATCTGACTCCTTACCTCTCTCCTAGGTATGTTTGTTTTTCCATAAGCAGCCTGAGCCCTCCTGGGAGGCAGCCCCTTTCCTAGAATTCAAGTCAGACCCTTGCATTGTGGTTGGTCAAGTTCAACCTGCAGAACTTGGCACCATGGCTGGCTTCCTCCTGAGCCAGCCCCTAGCCCAGACTAATCAGCTGCCTCTCTGGCTCGCCAGAGCCAGAAGGTAAAGCCCACTACAGTAAGGTTATAAATACATTTACAAGGTGAGAGTAAGCTCCTTGGAGACCTGGTCATCACTCCTGAACCTCCAGGTTCCTGTGAGTCCCCCACCAATTCCACACAGGCTGTCTAACCCCTCCTGCCCTCCACACGGCAGCAGCTCTTTTCTTTCCTTTCCTCTCTATCTCTCTTCTCAGACCCTGTGGGTGTATCTGTTTTCCTTCTCTTATAACTTTGTACTTCCCTAAATAAATATATAATAATTTAATAATTATCATTCTCAGTCCCATTTTATCCAATTCTTTGGTTAAGAGTAGACATGAGTCTGGGGTTTGGGGTTCAAGGGTCCCCTAGCACCCTGTTCCTCATCCAGAGGTGACAGGTCTTGTAGCGTGGACTATGGAGCTGATTTCTTAAGCGTGTGCTCACTGTATCATGTACAGGGAGCTTCTGTATGTCAACCACACCTCCACAGAGTCGCTCTAAAAAAGGAGAATGACAGGTCTTCCCTAAATGGACAAGCCATTTTTGGATGCCCTCAGCAAGGAGTCCAAAGTCTACTGAGCAGTGGGCTCACTGTGGCCTTGCTGCGCACATACAACAGGGGCAGAAGCAAGAGGAGACTTCTCTGCCTGAGCTGCAAGAAGCCACATGATAAATGGGGCACAGGTCTGGCCTCAGGGGTTGTGGCAGGGTGAGTGGATGTCCTCCCAGTAGATTCAGGAGTTTATTAAAGCTTGTAACTTAGATATTCAGGCTGGCTGAAGGAGGTGTCACTGCAGGCAGATCCTAGGGACCAGCCCTAAGATGTGAGGGGGCCAGGTCTGGAATTCTAACCTAAGATATGCAGAGAGCAGTCTGGGTTCTGCCTGGAGTCCCTAGCAGGAGCTCCCAGGGTGGGCTGGCTGTGGTGCTGCTGGTGGTCTGCCTCCCTGCCTGGATTTGGTAAAGGAGTCCATCTCCTTTTGCCATTATGGAGCCTCCTCTGGATCTGTGAGCTTCAAGTAAACGTCATTTCTCCCATAAACTGTGTCTGGTTTGGAGTTTCATAACAGCAGAGCAGAGCTGACCACAACAGGGGTGATGGAATAATGATAATAGTGGAGCAGTGGGTGAGAACAGCAAAGAATCTCCTGGAAGCCACACAGTGGCTCTGTCCTATAGACATGTCCCATGCCACCACGGCCAGTGGCTTCTGGCAATGAGGAATCATTACTTAGCAAAGAGCTTAAGTTTGACTACAGTCTACATCCATGGCCTGGCTTTGGTATTCTGGACCACAAAGGAAGGATTACACACACACACACACACACACACACACACACACACACCCATAAACACCAAGGGAATGTTTTTCATTGCTTAGCACATTTTACCTTCTTTTCTCCCAACCTCTAGAAAGCTCTACACAGCTGGAAATAATGACTTTGGGGGCCAGAAGTCACTCATACACAGAAAGCTAATGGATGGCTTAAAAATAGAATATGAAGCATTTGGCAGCCCTGTAAAACGTCCAGATGTGACTATTAGATGAGGGTCTGGTGGTTTAAGAGTGACCCAGAGTGGCGTAGAGCTCTTATTACCCTTGCTCCTCCTTGCTCTCGGCACTCATGAAAACAGTGAGTTCAGCGCAGACTTCCTCACACCCACAGGCCATGCGGACCTGAGTACAGGAGGCAGTCACGGATCTGACTGGCTTATCTGAGAGGATAATATGAGATCAGCGCCAGCCACCAATGAAGAAAGCCCTTGTACTAAGCTCATGGGTGACCCTTGACTTTCTTTCCCCAGTAGACCCGCTTTCCTTTTTCCTATAAAATGTGTACTTATGGTGGCCCAAAGCCCACTGTGCATGTGTCTAGCTGACATTCTGGTCTTGCTGCTATCCCAGCCACAGCTCACCTGCTCCTACAGAATAAGCCACCGCTGCTTAGAGAGGCAGGGAACTGCTGGAGGCTCCTGTGTGCACATTCCAGGGTTGAGTGTCCTCGGCGTGTCCCTAGAGGGAACAGGCATGGAGAGGAATGAGTAACAGGGGAAAGAGACTCAGAGCAGTGGCCAGCTGAGAACTGAGCAGGCTGTGGGTCAGCCTTCGGCTTGGTGGGCCCATCAGCACCAGACTACGTCTCTATACTAAGCGTTCCTCCTAAGTCATGTGCATTTCTAACACCCAAACTAACCTAGTTTCTAAAGGATTTTTATATAAAAATTTTATGCATCTCTGCATAAAACTTTATTTAATTTCTTAGATTAACAAGGTTTCTGAGAAAATATAAAGATAATAACTTCCTGACACACCACTCCTAGGTAACCACTGTTGTGGTGAAGTTCACCGGCATATTAACGCTTACATATTGCAAAGGAAAGACGACACATGGCTTGGAGCTCTGTCCTGACCGTCTCCAGATGTGTTCGGTAGCCAGCTTCTCGGACTATTCAGTTCCTCGCACTGCATAGAGAACTACCAAAAGCACTTCTTTAAAAACAGGGAGCCGGGCTGGAGAGATGGCTGAGCGGTTAAGCGCTTGCCTGTGAAGCCTAAGGACCCCGGTTCGAGGCTCGGTTCCCCAGGTCCCATGTTAGCCAGATGCACAAGGGGGCGCACGCGTCTGGAGTTCGTTTGCAGAGGCTGGAAGCCCTGGCACGCCCATTCTCTCTCTCTCCCTCTATCTGTCTTTCTCTCTGTGTCTGTCACTCTCAAATAAATAAATAAATAAATAATCATTAAAAACAGGGAGCCGGTGTCACTGTGGTGCACAGTCGTCTTTAGGGTACATGCCCAAAAGAGGCAGAGCAGGATCTAACGGCAGGTCTGTCCTCAGCCTCTTGAGGAGTCCCCGTGCTGATTTCCACAGTGGCTGTGCAAGTTTGCACTCCCACCAGCAGTAAAAGAGGGTCCTTTCCCCCACATACCCGCCAGCATGCGTTGTCATCAGATTCTTTGACGGTTGCCCTTCTGACTGGAGTGAGATGGAATCTCATAGTCATTTTAATTTGCATTCCCTAGTGAGTAGAGATACTGAACATCAGACTGCCAAAGGCCTGCTACGGCGCATGGAGCATTGCAGAAGCGGAGTGGGAAGGCTGTAAAAACCACGGGGTAGGTGGGAATAACTATCCTACAGAGACTGGGTGTGACAGTCAGGTTTGCTGGCAGAAATCACCCGACAAAGAGCAGCTGGTGGAAAAAAAGGTTTATTTTGGCTTACAGACTCGAGGGGAGGCTCCATATTGGCAGGAGAAAACAACAACATGAGCAGAAGGTGGACATCACCCCCTGGCCAACACAAGGTGGACAATAGTAACAGGAGAGCGCCAAGCACTGGCAAGTGGACACTGGCTCTAACACCCATAAGCCCACCCCGACAATACACTGCCTACAGGAGGCACCAATTTTTTTAAACACTAGTTTTTAGCAAATTATTTTTAAAAAAAAATGAATGGGCTGGTGCAATGGCTTAGTGGTTAAGGCACTTTGCTGTGAAACATAAGCGCCCGGTTTGACTCCCGGGTGTCTGTGTAAGCCAGACGCACAAGGCGCGCGCGTGCCTGCAGTTTGCAGTAGCAGAGCCCTGGGCTTTCCCCTGCCCTGCCGTCATCTGCATTTCCCTTTCAAATAAATAAATTCATTAAATATTTCTTTTTTGAGGTAGGGCCTCACTCTAGCTCAGGCTGACCTGGAATTCACTCTGTAGTCTCATCACTAAGTATTTAAAAAGAAAATGAGGAACCTGATTAGTCACTCATGCAGGGCACTTAGGTTCTCGGCTACCAGAACCCAAGCCCTGAACTTCAGAACCAAGGTGGTTTTACCTCTCCTGCTATGGTTCCTTTTTGTCCAATAGAAGATAGATTTTTCTTTTCATGTCTTAAAAATTATAAATGTGGACTGGAGAGATGGCTTAGCGGTTAAGCGCTTGCCTGTGAAGCCTAAGGACTCCGGTTCGAGGCTCGGTTCCCCAGGTCCCACGTTAGCCAGATGCACAAGGGGGCGCACGCGTCTGGAGTTCGTTTGCAGAGGCTGGAAGCCCTGGCACGCCCATTCTCTCTCTCCCTCTATCTGTCTTTCTCTCTGTGTCGCTCTCAAATAAATAAATAAATAAAAATTTTTAAAAAAAAATTATAAATGTACATTGTAAAACTAATTCCTGTGAATGTACAGCTCTACAGTATTTGTTAACAAATGTGACACAGTGTGTGTCCACGACCAGGACACAGAACATGCTCCATATAACTGCCCTTCAAAACTCTCCTCTGCTGCCTTTCTGCAATCGAGGCTTTACCCCTCATGCTTAACCCCTCCCTTCCTCATCCCTATTGCTTTGCCATCTCTAGAATGTCACATGAACGAAACCAGATGGGCAGTGGCCATTTGAGTTTGGTTTTCACTTAGAAAAATGCATTTGGGATTTATGCACATTCTGGATTATTCTGTGAGGCTGAGCAATGCAGTGTTGAACAGACAAGACTAAAATGGCCATGGAAGGTCATCTGAGTCGTTGTCAGTGTGGAGAGATTGCATTTAAAGTTTCTGGAAGCGTTTGTACAGAGATATTTTACGTGCCTGCCAGTTTTTATGTCTCTTGGGAAACGGGAAGGTACCTCAGCCATGTAAGAAGGACGGGGCACCACGAGTAAGGGACTGCTGCCGACTTCGGGGAAGGAGCTACGTCCCCCCGCAAGGCTGGCAAGGCCCCGCTGCTCTTCACCCTCGCCAGCAGCTGCGGTGCTCCTTTCTCGTCAGCTCCCGTCGCTGTGACGGGGACTGAAGCAGAGCTCTTTGTTCGCAGTTGTCGCTCCCTAAGGATGCTTTCGCTTCCAGCCATCATGGTTGTGCCCCACCCAGGAACAAGAGGGGGAAATGAGCATGTGGCACATGCTAGCAGGTGCCACTCCCTTGGGAAGTGGCACCCATGAGAACCTCTCACAGCAACTGATTTGCATGTCACTGGCCAGAATGAGTCACTAGACCACTCCACAAGCAAGAAAGATGGAAAAGTGGAGGTGTTTCCAACTTAACGTAACACCACCTAGAAAAAATTAGGAATCTTGATGTACAAAAGGAGAGATTGGATAAGCATTTGGCTCCTTGCCACGTGGGGAGTCCCTGCTTCCTCCTCCTGCCTCATGAAGAATAGAACAGAGTGTTCCTCAGTTGAAACTTGACAAATCTTCACATCGTGTCCCTTCTGGGCTAAGATGGCTCCATATTTTTTCATGACCCTTGGAGTAGAGCTTACTGTCCTGGTACTGGGGAGATGGCTCAATTGGTAAAGTATTGTCCGCACAAGCAGGCTTCTAGGGGAGAAAGTTATTACCACACGTACCCAAGTGTGGATCACCCTGTGTTCTGCAGAACCAGCTAGCAGGCGAGAAGTGCCCGCCAGTGCAGGACTGAGGTGACGATGGGGGACCCACTGCTCTCTGACAGGACCTGAGACACACTCCATGTGGGAGCGTGCGCCTAGCTCTGAAAATCTAGTCAAAAGCCTATGGCTGGGAAGGTCATCGATGCCGCAGGGACAGCAGCTACTGCTGCTTCGCTACATGGATATGTTGTGCCCGTCAAAAAGCCCTTCAAATGTTCACATTATGTTTGTGCCCATAGGTTAGTGCTGATCTCATTTTTGTCAGAGAAGCTTCCTTTTGCAGACAGCACTGACTCCGGGGGAGACTCAAAACTTGTCAAAGAACTGAGAATAAGTTGCGGTTGAGTGTTTAGTGACAAGTGAGTCGTCTTGTTCAGACTCCAGGAGCATTGCAGAAGGGGTGGGGAGAGTCGAAGAGCCAGGGGACGGGGAGGAGCACATTGGGACACTGTCGTCCTGAAGCAGAGTGGCCGCTACTTTGACCTCACGGCAGCTCTCGTTACCTCCACGAGACCTCTGCAGTACTCAGCTCATCAGAATTCCAACATGGATGATGGGGAGAAGTAAAAAGAAGAGAAAGAAAAGGAAAAGTCAGCGAAATAGAAGAGAGACTAGTTAGGAAAAAGGAGCTCAGTGCGAGGTGGAACAAAAGAAGGTAATGGAAGGGAATCATGATCAAATTACATCAATTCCATGTATAAAAACTGTCCACAAAAACTTCTTTTTTAAAAAAAGAAAGAATATGGTGATACTCCTCTCCCTTAGGTTTGCTGCATGCTTGCAGTAATCCTCCAGCCTTGGCCTCCTAAGTGCTGAGACGGCAGGTGTGAGCCACCATGCCCAGCTGACTTGCGTCTTTTTTATTGTTGTTTGTTGTTGCAGGGATGAAACCCAGCACCTTGCGCATGTTAGGTAAGGACCCTATCCCTGCCCTACTTTTCCCGTACAGAAGCTAACTTAGCTCACGGTAGTGGTGAATCCTTCAGTCCTCTCCTGCTGCAGCTGGGCATTGTGAACCTCGGATCCTACACTCACAGGCCTCAGGTCATGGTGATTGGTCCCTATAGCTCCTTCCAGTTTATGAGGGAACGCTTACCTTCCAGGGGAACCTATGTGAAGGCGTTGGACCTACATGCCTTCCTGTGGGCCAGATTTCCTAACCCAAGCTTCCCCTTGATGATGAGGCGGTGTTGGGGAGGGGGGACAACCAGATTGATGGGATTCACATGACATACAGCCACCACATGTTGAGGCTTCTGGCTCTGCTCCGCCATGGTGAGCATCTCGACTCTTGTTTGAAGGATAGTGACCTCTCGGTTGGACATGTCCCTTTGCTGGCAGCTTTCTTCTCAATATCAACTGACATCTCTGCTTCTCCTCCTATTGTATCTCTGGTGGGCCTGGGCCTGGGAGAACTTGCCATTCATGAGAAGCACTTCCAGCATCTTCTAGAGAGTAGAACCATTTGTGTTGCTGCTGGAAGTAGTGGGCCATTTGGTCAAGTTGCTAAGGTGCCTCTTGGCCTGGATGTTCTGTCCAGTGACAAAGTTCTTTGGTTTTTCCTCAAACAAGAAGTTTGCCACTTCCTTGAGTTTTTGATTCTTCATGACAGCTGGGCAGGGGCCGCCTTCTTACGTTGGCCATCCTTCCTTTCAGCATGTTGTGTACTTATGGAGGAGAGAAACAGGAATTGTGGGTGGTGTGTAAGCAGCCTTGAGACACCAATGCACCACTACTAAATGTGACTTCTTACTTTTTACAAGTTTTTATTTGAGAGAGAGAGAGAGCAAGAGAGTGTTTCAGAGCCTCCTTCCACTGCAAACAAACTCCAGACTCATGCACCATCTTGTGCATCTGGCTCTATGTAGGCACTGGGAAATCAAACTCTGGCCATCAGGTTTTGCAGGCAAGCGCCTTTAACCTGGAGCCATCTCTCCAGCCCCACTTCTTACTTATTAAAACAGCTTCTCTTGCCGGGCGTGGTGGTGCACACCTTTAATCCCAGCACTCAGGAGGCAGAGGTAGGAGGATCGCTGAGAGTTCGAGGCCACCCTGAGACTACATAGTGGATTCCAGGTCAGCCTGAGCCAGAGTGAGACCCTACCTTGAAAAAAAAAAAAAAAAACAGCTTCTCTTGATTTTGTTGTTATTCTGATTAGCAATTCCTCTGACTAGTCTGACTAGTGGCCGTCAAAGATGGCAGCCACTCCACAGTGAGCTGATCCTGTCTGTGGTCATAGCTCACTCGACCAGTGAGGGTTCCCACCAGGTTTTCAGGTTGTTATCATAGCCATGCTTAGCTTGGGGTGGAGCCCTGCCAGTGGGCACCTTGCTGGAGAACTCCTTTTCCTTTTTTGAGAGAATGTTCTAGATTGAATGCATAGGCTGAAGCTCTACTTCCCATAACCTCAGAATACAGCCTTAGTTAAAAATTGTGGTCTAGAGAGACAGCTTATCAGTTAAGGCAATTGTCTACAAAGCTTAAAAACATGGGTTTGATTCCTCAGTACCCATTTAAAGCCAGATGCACAAAGTAGGGCATGCACCTGGAATTCATTTATGGCAGCTGGAGGCCCTGATACACCCATTTTCTTTGTCCGTATCTCTTCTCTCTATCTGCTTGCAAACATATAAAACTTTTTATACTTTTTATTTTTATTTATTTGAAAGAAGGGTGGGGAGAAATAAGCAAATAGAGAGAGAGAGAGAGAAATGGGCTGCCAAGGCCTCCAGCCACTGCAAATGAACTCCAGACACATGTGCCACTATGCACATTTGGCTAACATAGGTCCTGGGGAATCGAACCTGGGTCCTTAGGCTTCACAGGCAGGTGCCTTTACTGGTAAGCCATCTCCCCGGCCCCAGTAAATAATTATCTTTTAAATTGTGTCTTTGTTTATGCAGTAATTTTAAAATTCACACAAGGCCTTAACAGTAGTACGACTCATGTTCCAATGTTAAGGGGAGATTGGGGCACAGAGCATGCACATAAGAAGATGCCTCCACGAAGAAACCTAGTCGGGGGCTGGGGTGATGCCCCTAGGCAACAAAGAGCACCCCAGGTCTCCAGAGGACTTCTTGAAGCCAGAGGAGCAGGTTTCTCCTCAGCAGCCACTGAGGGAAACTCTGTGAGGACTGCAGCTTGTAGGGCTTCTGTTCCCCTTTTGTGTCAGCTCTGCAGCCTCCAGAATTATAAGAAAATAGCTTCCTACTGTTGAAGTCAGCCAAAGCGTGGCACCACATGGAGCATGCCAAGTACACTGCAGACTGTGGAGGCACCTGGGTGGGACCTTGCCACATGGCTCCCTCCTGGCTGTCTTCATGCGTCCGCACCTCGTCACTAGCCCTCTTGTCCGCCCATGGCTCCTACTCTCTTCTCTCCTTCTGTTCATACCAGAAACTGCTGGAAACGCTGAGACTCAACTCTTCTCACAACTCTCTAATTTGGCCACTTGCAACCAGAGTTGTGACACCAGCCTTTCCTAGTTCAAATCTCCAAGTCGCAAGACAGCTTCTTTTGAGGTTCTCCTTATTCAGCTGAGAAATGGATGGACACAAGTGAGCCTGGGCTGAAGACATGGCTCCATGGTTAGGTGGGCTTCCTGCACAGGGATGCAGGCCTGAGCCCATCAGAATTCAAATCTCAAGAACCTATGTTAAACAGCCGGGCCTGGCCACACACACTTATAAAACCCGGTCCTATAGAGAAGCAGAGAGTGGGAATCACAAGAGCTTGAAAACAGTGGCGGTCTCCTGGATCAGTAAGAGGAGACTGGCTGAAGTGAGAACAGGCACCACAATGGAGCAGGACACTCAATGTTCCGCTCCAGCCACCACAGGTGAGTGTACCCTGCTTTAAGCGAGCACGTGGGATGGTGCAAGGACACATATGTTCAAACACCACTCAAACATATGCACATGCATGCACACATACACACACACAGCAAAAGGAAGAACGAGAATTTGGACTACATAGTAAGTTACAGGTCAGGCCAACCTGTGCTACAAAATAACACTTCATCTCCAAAATAATAAATAACTGATTAAGAGAAAAATACTAATTAGCAATAATAATAATATTGCTATTACTAAAACTGGGCACAGTGACCCATGTCAGTTGTGATCCTTAGCTACCCAGGATGCTGAGGAAGAAGGATCACTGAGCCCAGGAGTAATGTCAGCCTGGGCAACAAGATGAACCCCCGTATCAAAAGATAATTAAGAACAAAAACAAAAATTGCTAGGGAGTGCAGCTCAGTGGTAGAACATGTGTGTAGCAAGTATGAGGTTCTAGGTTCAATACCAACACTAAAAATATATTAAGTAATCCTTAAAAATTAAGTCAGTGTTACCAACTTTTGTTAATGAAATAATGTCTGTGGAGATGCCCTCTCCAAACAGGTAATAGGGTTCATCTTGAGAGGTGAGGTCACAAGTTCTATCTGTTATCTTAGCTGCTGTGGACTCACCTGCAGAGCTCACCTGCTGCACTCAGTGAGGAGAGCTGTGCTTCGATGTCAGCAGTATGTTTGGGGCTTTGATTTGCTTTGTTTGGAAATATTTTCTTTGGACTGCCTTTTTTGATTTGCTAGTGACCAAGGAATTCAGAGAAGATAGAGCACAAAACTGTTTCTTTATGCCCTCTATCAAGTGACTGAGTGATATTAAAACTGGCCTTAAAGAACCATCCTTCATGAATGTGGTGGTTTTTGTCCAGGGAGCTCAGAATTTTGACAGCAGGTATTATATTCTATTTGATAGAGGTTTTTTTAATTTTTTTTTTATTTTTGTAGTCAGTGAATACATTCAAGTTGGTACCATTGTTGGCCTCCCCTTGTCCTCCCCCCTCTACCTGGACCCTCCTTGTGGGGATATATGGGTCATGCATTGTGGGGCTAGCCTTTAGTTTTGGGTAGGAGGATATGTTTCTGTGTGCCATGACCCAACATATAGCTCTGACATTCTTTCCAACCCCCTCTTCCGCAAATTTCCCTGAGCCATGTTGGGTTCATTTTAGGTCTGCTTCCATGTTCTCTGGATGTCTGGTTTGGTAGGGGTTGATTGTTCTCTGTGAGTACCTCCTTCACCCCTGTGCTGGTTCCCGGTTCACCAAGAAAACAGCATTCTTGCAACTTTCCCCAATTATTCTTAGTTTCAGCTGGGGCCCTGTTGAGGTACGATGGGGTGGTTCTCTCCTTAGGATCTGCGTCTATCTGAAAAAGAGAAGCAGATTCTCCAACAGAGAATAAAGTTAGCACAAAGTACATGTGTTAACCATTGTTTTTTAGAGATAGTTTAATGGAGAATGGGTTCATTTTTGGATGTGGTTCTGACTTGTTTCCCCGCTCCAGCTATGGGTTCTGTTCCAATGAGCAGATCAGTTAGCCAAACTCAGAGCAGTTGGTATGCCACCATGGTTATGTGCCACTATTGCACTTGTATGAGCATCACATAGGTTGTTTGCTGCTAAGTAGGTTAGACCATGCGTCGCTTGGACAGATATTGGTCTTTATCCCCAAGTTGCTCATGTAGCACTTTCCGGCACTAGATGCACTGATAGAGTTTTTGATGAGCTCACAGGATAATCCAAAACCTGTGAGAAGACATAAGGAAGAAAAAATGTTTAAAAAAATGATACATTATGTTTACATTGCCAGCCCATGAGCTACACTTCTTGGAAATACAGATTCCTTTACAACACAGTAAACAACAATAGTCATATTATCTAAACATGTATTATTTATTATTTATTTTTATTTAGTTATTTGAGAGAGACTGAGAGGGAGGGAGGGAGAGAGAGGGAGAGAGAATGGACATTCCAGGGCCTCCAGCCACTGAAAATGAACTCCAGACACATGTACCACCTTATGCATCTGACTTACATGGGTTCTAGGGAATTGAACCTGAGTCCTTTGGCTTTGCAGGCAAGTGCCTTAACCGCTAAGCTATCTCTCCAGCCCCAGAACATCTATTAACTGAATGAAATAGCACATGACCAGCCAAAGAGATCATGGACAGCAAGCATTACATTTTACTGAGTCTCAGACCAGTCTTCATACCAGGGATGGAGTGATGAGAAACCTCTCGCAAATGACCATTTAAACAATAAACAAGGCTAACATTAGTTAGTTGACTATTGCCCTCCAAAAGTTCATGTCCACTTGGAAGCTACCAGTGTGACATCTAGAAAGAGCATGTCCTTGCAGACGCAATCAATGAGGATGGTGTGTGGTGGTTGTATTGACTGTCAACTTGACAGGACCTAGAATCACCCAAGAGGGGTTATGTAGATTAGGTTAGCCCCTGTGGAAGTCTGTGTGAGATTGTCTTGATGAGGCTAATTCAGGTAGAAAGACCCTCCTTAAATGTAGGTGGTACCATTCCATAGGCTTTGGTCCTAGACTCTTTACAGCCTGAGTCGCAGGCCTACCTGGCAGGCAACTCGGGGGACAGACAATAGGGGGAGACTTTAGAGGAAGGATAACAAGATGGAGGAGACATACACAAAACCAAAACCAACATGAGTTAGTACCCTAGAAATCTGTCCTGTGAATAGCAAACTAAAAGATATAACCCTCAATAGGAGTGTGGGGCATCATCTGGGCAGAGGGACCCTGGAGAAGGTGGGAGGAAGCCTAGACCTAAAACCATTGGTTCTGACTTGTAACTCCCAGTACCAGAAATGGGTTATACCCAGCTATGATCTGTTGGAGAGACCTGTGAGGTCCCCAAAACAAAGTAGGCTTTTGTCAAAGCAGTTTATTATTCACCTGAGCGAAAAGGTATGACCCTATTGCTGAGGACAGTACAAGCTGTCAACACAGAACACCAGAGATCTCACTGGAATTTGCAAGGAAACCAGCTCCCTAATGGCCAGCCCTCACAGTGCTGGAAAGTGCTACATGAGCTGCTGTGGGGGAATGGCCACCAACATTGTGAACAGGGAGACCCTTCTAGAGATGAACTCAACCAGCCCCAGACAAGATGTACACACCTGTGCCATAGCGCCACTAGCCTAGGCAGATAACTAATGGCTCTCTGATTGGATAAGAGGCCCATTCAGTGGGAAGGAAGTCATAGCTGCTACTGAGAACCAAGCCAGAACCTTATGGAGACAAGAATCATGGACTCCAGCAAGAAGCACCCACTAGTCTTTGGCCAAAATAGAGGATAAACCCATCAAAAATCTCTCTTAATTAGCCAGGCATGATGACACAATCCTTTAATCCAAGCACTGGGGAGGCAGAGGTAGGAGGATCACCATGAGTTCAAGGCCACCCTGAGACTACATAGTGAATTCCAGGTCAGCCCCATTGTGAGACCCTAACTTGAAAAAAAGAAAAAACTCTCTTAATTAGCTATGCCTCTTTCTTTTAACCCATGCTGGTCTCATTCTCTGTTGGACAATCAGTTTTTCTTTTACAGAAGGTAGCAAAAACTGGAGAGAACTAAAATCCACCAACGTGACGAGAAAAGCTAGCTGACTCCCTATCATGAGATAGCCAACTCTTGCACATCAGCCAGAGTGGAGGTGAAACCATGGAAGAATTAGTGAGCTAAACATGTTCCCTTGGCAAGCCTGACAACCTGAACCAGAGACCCGACGTTGCTGAGAGCTCTGAAGCAGACTTGTAACTCAGCTACCAAGGCTCAGGGCACATTGAGAAAGAAGGGGCAGAGAGATTTTAAAAGGCAACAAGTGCAAAGGAGTACCCAGAGGCACTGCCCCGGCCCACAATGACTGACCGCTGCTCTCATGACTGGTAATCCACAGCCCCACAGTGGATAGGCCCATTGAGAAGGGACCTCAGAGGAATGAGGACAGGGAGGAGGGGGATGGAACCAACATCTCACTTGTTCATACAACAAAGTTTATAATTAATAAAAAAATGTACAAAAATTCACTGAGAAAGAAAATAACAGGACAGAAAGCTGCAAGAAAACCGTGGCAACAAACGGGTGGGGATTATGGTGCTATGAGCCAACATTGTAGCCCCAAGGACCTGCAGGGGTGGGCAAGACTGAATAGTAAACACAGCTAATGAGACTGTGGAGCAGATGGAGAAGGTGGGGGAAAAGAAGAATGCAGTATGGCTCCAAAGCGCTTTGTCAATGAGAAGATCAAGCGTGGAAGACGGTAGGGAAAACCAGGAATTGCTCAGGCTGTGAACCTTCTCATACCATTTAGATAGATAAGTGAGAGTATTCGCTAGGCAGGTAGACATACAATATGGAACTAGTGGGAAGTCTGGGCATAAAATTCCAATTTAGAAGTTTCTGGAATACAGATGGCGTCACATGCCTGTGCTTTTACGACACTCCTCGAGTCTGCTCCTTGGCTCCCTGTAGAAATGACGTATAATTTGGCAGCACTCGGAGGTGGACCTGCCCCTCATCTATGACAGTGCCACACTCTTCATATGTGAAAAATTACACAAGTGGCTTATGACAGTCTGTTCAGTGTCTGAGACTGTTCCATGTTTGCTGTTTATAAGTCTACTGTCGTAAAAATGCGTTAGGGCATCCATCATGTCCACACACACAGTGTAGGACATGAATCTTGAAAAGGTCAGATAGCAGAGGGAGGAGGTCACGAGTAGCCCGGCACCCGTGGGCAGATTTCCTTAAGCTTTTTCTGTTATCACTGAACTTGTGGGAAAAAGAAACCACAGCAGATAGCAGACTTGAAGGGAAATTTCTTGACATATTTTTTATATTTTACTATTTATTTATTTATTTGAGAGAAAGTGGCAGAGACAGGGAGAGACAGAGAGAAAGGGCATGCCAGGGCATCCAGCCACTGCAAACGAACTCCAGATGCATGTGCCACCTTGTGCATCTGGCTTACGTGGGTCCTGGGGAATCAAACCTGAGTCCTTGGGCTTTGCAGGCAAGTGTCTTAACCACTAAGACATTTCTCCAGCCCCTTGAAGGGAAATTTATGATCCATGTTCTCATTACTGTCTCCCTCTTAGGAAACAAATTTTTACTGTGACACAATGAAGGAAATATTTGTACTGATCAATGAACTCTAACAACTGAACACTAGGCTGGATTTTCCAGGGTTTTGTAAGGATGCCTACCCCCTTCTCCATGGAGGAAGCGGAGACCCACCTCGTCCTGCAGGCCTGTCGCTACAGCTTTCCATCTACAAGCGAAGGGCGAATCCAGCAATAAAGGTCCCGAGCTCCTCTTTCCACAAGGCAGTCTTAGCTCGTGCCTTGCCAAACCTGGCATGCTATTGGTCCTTTGGCAGCCTGCGTACTTTTCTCTTTGGTCTTACGTTTTTGGATTTTGGAAATGAAGAGAAGTGATAGAATCCAGGCACCAAGCCTGACTCTGAACTTCGTACAGCTCTATTCTCCTGTCTTTACAGAATATAGTCAATGTGACTCTGATATGACATTTTGCTCTTCTTCCAAGAGGGTCTCTGAATTCTAACCAGACTTTAATTGTCAGCTGGTCCTTTTTCATAGAAAGAATAAGAAGGTCCAGGAACAAGGGTCTGACTGTGACAGAAACGCCACACTGGGACAATATACATTCTAAGCCATGCCAGCCAGCAGAGAAAGAACAAGAGACGCTGAGTCACATTGAAAGAATCCTTTGGGAGCTCTGGGTTAGAGAGAGGCCAACTAATGGAGTTACCATCATTTCTGAGATAGAAGCTGTTATGTGACCTCCTGGAGAGAGGTGAACAAAGGTCTGACCACTCCACACAGGGCAGAGATAACAGATCTAAGTGATTCCACCCAAGTCCTGTTTGGGGAATTAATAACTTTATTTGGGACATCTTATAGAAGTGTGGGTGAGGGTTACTTATAAAAGCATGGGCAAGCCGGGCGTGGTGGCACACGCCTTTAATCCCAGCACTCAGGAGGCAGAGGTAGGAGGATCGCTGTGAGTTCGAGGACACCCTGAGACTATGTAGTTAAATCCAGGTCAGCCTGAGACAGAGTGAGACCCTACCTCAGAAAACCAAAAAAATAAATAAATAAATAAAAAGAAATAAAATAAAAGCATGGGCAATTCAGGCAGTGACATTCCTGAAAAGCCCATCACTAGAGTAGCTGAGCAACTTACAGTGAGCTAGACCAGCTGAGAGTCTCCTCCTCACCAACAACTCTTTCTGCTTATCTAACCATGTGGATGGCCTTCCAGAGTCTTGTAACCTGCTTGTGGGAGTTTCCCAAGCTTCCTCCCTGTCTTTGCACCAGGGACCGCTTCAGTTGAGAGGAAGCAGCTGCACAGTAGAGACCCTGCAGCCTTCCTTGCCCTGTGCCTGCTACTCGCTTGATATTTAAAATGTTTCTAGAACAGCTTGTCTGCATTCAGCTGCGAGGTACATAAGACATGTATGAATTCCCTCAGGAAAACACAGCTCACTGAGAAAATGACAGAAACACAAAGTGCATACACATCAGCAAAAGACATTGGGTACAATGTCACAAAGTACAGTGGAACCACACAGGTATGGCAGGAAGTGAAAGGAGAAAAATCATGGTCACTGAAAATAGATCCATTCTGAGGACTTTATGTTGGTCACAGTAAAGGCACATCCAAGGTTAATGGTGTGCATGGCAGCCAGATACGCCCTCCCCCCAGATGTCTACGCCTCCATCCCCAGAACGTGCCTACGCCACCCTGATGGCAAAGGAGACTACAGATATGATTAAAATGACCCACGTTGAAGATGGAGGGGAAGCAATCCAAATTGTCCCAGTGAGTCCATTCCAATTACACAGGTAAAATGGAAGAATTGGGCTGGAGAGATGGCTTAGTGGTTAAGGTGCTTGCCTGCGAAGCCTAAGGATACAGGTTCAATTCTCCAGGTCCCATGTAAGCCAGAAGCACAAGGCAGCACCTGCATCTGGAGTTTGTTCACAGTGGCTAGAGGCCCTGGTGTGCCCGTTCTCTCTCTCTCTCTCTCTCTCTCTCTCTCTCTCTCTCTCTCTCTCTCTCTCTCTCATAAGTAAATAAAATGAAAATAAATCTTTAAAATGTATAAAAACTGAAAAATAAGGCATAAGGGTCAGTAAGAGAGATGGAGGGAACAAAAGAAACAGGAGACATTTGGAGCTGAGATGGATTCAACCCACTGTTGCTGGCATTGACAGTGGAAGGCACAGCCACAAACCAGGGGAGGCGCATAGCTTCTGCTGCTGGGAATGGCCCTCCAGTGACAGTCAGCAAGAAAACGAGCCTTTCACCCTACAGCTGCAAAGAACTGAATCCAGCCAACTCCCTGAATAACCCTGGGGACAGAATCCCCCTTGGAGCCTCCAGAAAAGAACACACCAGAACACTGGTGACACTTAGATTTAAGCTCATCAACATCCATATCATTTTCTGACACGCAAACTGTAAACTACTAGATTGATATCACTGAAGTTTGAGATCATTTATTATAGCAGAAATGCACAATTACACATGCAGGCACAGTTCCACAGCCTAGGGAACCTCAATCAAAACGTTCCTTTTTTCTTTTCTTTTTAACTGCTTGTACCATGGCTAACTCTGAAGCCCACTGGACATACAATGAATACGGCTGCCATGATCCACCCATACCCTCCTGAGAGTCCGCAAAAGGGTTGCCATCATCCACTTCTGACACCCAGGTCTTCATGCGCCCAATCACGAAGCTCTGTCTGCCTGTGTGAGAGCCGCCTCTCTTCTTCCAGGTTGCAAATGTCCAAAGGAATGGACAAGTCAATCTTGATATCCTCACGGAACAGTGAACACTTGCACATAGACTGAGGGCTCAAACACATCTTCAGTATTTTAACTACATTTTTTTTTCAATTTTCAACATACTCTGTCCAGGGCTGGAGAGATGGCTCAGTCTGCACAGCACTTGCTATGGCACGTGAGGAGCAGAGCTCGGACCCCCAGCACTGCGCAAACGCTCCGTGTGCTGGTGTGCACTCAGGAGAGCACCCAGGGCAAGCGTGCCAGCTGGACTGGCTGAATGGGTGAACTCTGGGGTTCAGTGAGACTGTCTGAACAGATAAGAGAGAGAGATGACCTCTGGCCTCCTCATGCACATACATACACACGCAGCGTCCACATGCACGCACTCCTGTACACCACACATACACGCCCACGCAAAATAAAATACTTTTCCCTTGTTGCCTACATAGTACCAAGTGAGAGTCAACTTTGAAATGACTTCATTCAGGTATTCTTTTTCCTGGGCTGAGGAGTGAGGTCAGAGCCTTGCACAATGCCAGGCAAGTGCTCTGCCACTGAGCGACTCTGAGGCCTGCAAGATGGCTTTTTGTGATGGTGCTGGGGGTGGAACGGGGCAAGGGAGAAGATGGAAGTATCAAAAATACAGCCAGAAAGTCTGTATGAAAGAACAAAGAGTGGAAATGCTGGTATACAGTCCATGCGTTGAGGATATATGCATAATGTAGAGATGTTAGATGACTTACCCAGAAGTTATGATGTATTAGACACAACACCAGGGTGGGCTTCCTACCCTGGGGTAACTTTCCACAGCATAACGCCTCCTCCCCCATGGTGGGAGC
The DNA here is from genome assembly GCF_020740685.1 of Jaculus jaculus. NCBI lineage: Eukaryota > Metazoa > Chordata > Mammalia > Rodentia > Dipodidae > Jaculus > Jaculus jaculus. The sequence goes on along the minus strand of NC_059102.1, from coordinate 336,279,809 downwards.
TCCGGAGGTTAAAGGACACGTGCTCATCCTCACCTTCCAAACCACCCAAATGACCCTTCCGCAGAAAGACCCTCACGTGCTCCCAGGCGGAGCTCAGGGCACCAGCCTCTGTAACCATATGGAACGCAGCAGCCTGATTACTGTTTCTGGGCTCCCCACCCCTGCCCCGCACTCGGCTGGGTCATGAGCACAGTGCTTTGCGCATCTTAGAGCACCGTAATCATGAACGCCGCTGCTGCCTTCTTGGCGGTCGCTATTGATAGGCAGGGCAGGGCAGGGCATGACCTCTCTAGCCAGTCACAGCCAGGAACGTGTAAACAGAGGAGCAAAGAAGCCAGTATTGTAAGTTGAAATGTTACAAATGTGAGCAGTACTTGGAAGAAGCCCATTTTCAAAGGTGAAGTATCCTTAGCCAAGGACAGACTCGACAGGAAGCTCTGGGGCACATGCCGTTATGTAGCACAGGAACAAAGCCGTCGAGGTTCAGATTCCTCGGGGAGCCAAGCAGTTAGGGCTCAAGTTTCCAGGGGGCTGGGGAAGTTGGGCTTCAAGCTTCCAGGTCAACGTCTTGGGTACTAATCTAAATTTGTTTCCTCTGAACTTGCATGCATGAGCCTCTCTCAAAACTTCCCATCTTTGAGTCCTATTTGTGTTTGTTTGTTTTTTTTTCACCTTATGAACAAGCTCTGTGCAGTCCGTCTCCTTCTGACTTTGTGTCTGCTCAATAGATCCTCAGGGAAAGCCACAGTAAACCCAGTGAGAGTGGGAGTCGCACCCAAGGCACTCCAGTATGAACAGGAAGGAATAAGCACTGAGAAGGGCAGATGGGGAGCCACACAGACACAATGCCAGGGAGCAGCAAGCTCATCTGAAAGACTGGGTGTGTCAAAGATTAGATCTAAGGCCTACCAGCTTTCACCTGAAATGTTATCAGTGTTTGAAATAATAAACGGAATCCTTAGATACACTGCTACTGCCTGGATGGCTAGTGAAATAAACTCAAATTTTTTCACTTGTTTATTTGTAAAAAGTTTCTAGCTAATGATAACCATAAATAACTTGCGATAAACTGTCACCAAAGCATCTGGTCAGAGTGGCGTTTGACTTTCAAACTTAGAAGTCAGTGTGACAAGATTCATGTCTTTGTAAGCTTTGTAAAAATATTATTTGTAAAATATTTCCTCATGTATTCTCTTTTACATCATCTTTTCTACTGGCCATTATATAACTTAGAAAAATATAATAATGTGGTGGGTTTCTTTCCACCAAACTCTGGGATAAATAGTCCCAAATCCCTTCCATGTCCTTCTCTCCACACAGGTAACGTTTCCTCCCATGTGGGCGAGTTACTGTGTGAAGGTTGTTAGAAATTATTGGAATAATGGTCAAGAGAAATGAGAGACAGCAGGCCAATTCAAACCTGTCCCTAGTGAGGTGATAAGAAATGAAATCTTTCTGAAACTTATTTTCTTTCCCTTTAAAGCAGGAATTAACTTTTCCAGCTCCTCTGAGCGGTGCCTGAGCTGACACATGCGAAGCCCTTGGCCAGACGCCTGGAACCATCTCTTCATGTGCAAGACCGAATCGAGGTGGTAACAGAAATGAAGATGGGGAGGAGGGGCTATTAGTGAGAACAATCAAATCACAGAACTGGTTTTACAATTTCAACTTTCCATACCTGGAGCTTTGCAGCCGTGTGGTAACGGCACACACAGCACACAGGAGAGCCTCATTTCTCACACACGGGGCTGGAAATGCTATGTTTACTTTGTCAAATTGGACTTGGTGTGTCTTTAAATGAACTCACCGTGCCACACAATGACAGGGCACTCTGCTGGCACTTCTGTCACTCACCCTCAAAGGCCCCCAGCCTGAAGGAAGCATGTCGTCGCCTCCTGTCATCCTGCTTGCTCCTCCATGCTTGAGATGTAGATGAGAGGCAAAAATGGCATCATCTCTCCAGGAACCTCATGCACCTTTCCTACATGTGTGGCACTGATATACCTTTCGGAGCTTTATTCATGACATTCTGCCCTCTGCAAGCGAGGCTCCAAGTAGAGAGAAACACTTACATACGCAGGAGTCATGTGTAATTCAAGCTGAAGAGCGAGGCTGTCTAGCGTGAGTACAGCACCCCTTACAAGGATGCATATCCAGGTACAAGCTGCCAGCCAAAGACCCTTCCTCTTAATAAACTGAGAACCAGAAAGTGTGAAAAAGTAAAATTTTAAATTTTTGATTATTTACATTGACAGTTACCTAGAAAATCAAGGATGGCTTTATTTAATATTTGAGTGAAGGGTTGCACCTGAAATTGTGAAATGCTTAATGTTTGGCAGTTCTGAGAAAGTCCAGTGTGGCACAGATATTGGTACATGCTACTCGTGTGGTAACAAGCTCCCCAATATCCTGGAAGTGGTCTTTGGGTTTCTGAGTCAGCATTATGTCCCCTCATTGCAGTGCTGGACGATGGCACTCTCATTCTTGGCTCCTCCTGGGAGCCACTTCAGAGGAATTTAATCTTATCTGAGAATTTTATAGCTTTTAAAATTGTTTGGTTCTGTAATACATAATACATGCTAGCAGCATGGAAATCTTTGTGTATGTGTGTTTCTGTGTGTAGAGTATGTGTGTAGTGTGTGTTGTATGTAATGTATGGCATATATATGTGTGTGTAGTGTTGTGTGTACTATGTGATGTATGGTAAATACATGTGTGTATATGTGTGTAATGTGTGTAGTATGTGATATATGGTATATACATGTGTGTTTAGAGTATGTAAGTAGTGTTGTCTGTGGTATGTGATGTATAGTACATACATGTGTGTATGTAGTATGCATGCAGTGAGTGTTGTGTGTGGTATGTGATGTATGATATGTGTGTGTGTGTATGTGTGTGGGTGTGTGCATGCACACACACGCAGATGCGTGTGTGCCTTCAGAGACCAGAAGGGAATGTCTGACATCCTTCTCTACCTTTCATCCACTAGTTCCCTTGACACAGGTTCTGTATCTCGGCCAGGATCTTCTGTCCACCAGTAAGTCCCAGAGATTATCACTTTAATCTAGGGAAACCTTTATTAATCAAATAAGAGAAGATTTTGGTAATGAATCCCTTGAGAAATAGCCTTAAACAACTTGGTAATGTCTTTTGAATGGTCATTATTTTATGTTTCTGCAGTTTAAGTACCAATCAGTGAACCTGAATTGGATATTCATATATGGGATACATTTTTAAATATCCTCTTTGCCACAGAGTTTCCTATAAATATGAAAAATGAAACTAAGTTCATCATGTTCTACCCCCAACGCATGTGATACAGACACACACACACACACACACACACACACACACGAGTTCACACTTTTACATACACCTCATTGCTGCAAGTCCTAAAACAAGACCCAGGTTCAGACATTCCCACAAGGGACAGATTAAAAAACAAAGTCAAACTCAGTAATAAAGAATTACATACCCAAGGGCTGGAGAGATGGCTTAGCCTTTAAGCACTTGCCTGTGAAGCCTAAGGACCCCAGTTTGAGGCTCGATTCCCCAGGACCCACATTAGCCAGATGCACAAGGGGGCACACGTGTGTGGAGTTTCTTAGTAGCTGGAGGCCCTGGTGCACCAATTCTCTCTATATATCTGCCTCTTTCTCTCTCTGTCTGTTGCTCTCAAATAAATAAATAAAAATGAAAACAACAAAAAAGATCATTTAAAAGAATTATATACCCCAAAACATAATACAACTTTGTTTGCTTGTGTTGGCTACACCAGAGAGTGTGTGTAAGAATATATTTTGTGGTATTTAGCAAAGGAGGAAAAATTTTAACTTTAGATTAGTTTTAAATTTATCATCCCAAACATGATTGGCAGAAAATCTGGATGTCATATCCTTCTCAAATAGCTGGGAGTGGTTCTTAATAGTGAAATCAGCTGTCCACAGATATCTCCACTCCATGCTGGACTACACAAGGTAGAGATGAAATGCCAGAGATTCCACAGTATAATGGAGAGAATGGTTTCTGAAGACTTTGGGAGGTAAGGATGCTGACATGTGTTTATGGGGTGTTCTCATGTGATCATACCCTCATTCCTGGATGATGGCCCCAAAGTGATTGAAAAGACAAGACACACTGAGTTCCTTGAGAACAGTGCCTTGCCTGTGAAAAAGTCTTCAGTGATGGGTTTGCATGAACTAGGGATTTCATTGCGAAAGACTACATTACAATGGGCTTTCTGATTTCCATGGGATATGAAGGATCTTAGAAAAGGCCTTGACCTCCAGCAGCAAGGCAGAATAACTTTTTTATAATGAGTATCAAGGCAAGCAGCCAACATGGCCTAATTTCCTGGCCATAAAAATGTGACAGTAAATAAATGGAGTTTGATTTATGGGATTCCCATAAGTTTCCTGACAGATTCTGAGTTTACTTCACTAGCTTCTGAGCCAATAGCTGGCATGGAAACTGAACTGGAAAGCCCCCAAGCCTGGCTCACCTGTCCATGGCAATTAGAGGTGAGATAGGAGAGCCAACGCGGGGCTGGTGAGGTATATCAATGGTTAGAGGATTTTGCGTGCAAAGCCTTCCATGGAGTTCAACTCCCCAATACCCATGTAAAGCCAGATGCACACAATGGCACATACATTTGGAGTTCATTTGCAATGACAAAAGACTGGTATTCTCATCTCTCTCCTCTCTTCTCTCTTCTCTCTTCTCTCTTCTCTCTTCTCTCTTCTCTCTTCTCTCTCTCTCTCTCTCTCTCTCTCTCTCTCTCTCTCTCTCTCTTTTGGTTTCTTCATAGCAAATAAAAAATTAAAAGTCAACTAGAAGTCTTCCTCCTCTTCTTTCCCAAATCAATACATCTGCCACTTACAAAACCAGCCAAGAAGTGAACACTTTCCTTGGGGGAATCAGAGAAACCAGTGTGCAGAAGATGCAGGTGGGGCCCCATGCTGTCCATTGAGCACTTTCATGTCCAGTGAAGAAAACAGCTATACCTTGGGACATGTGTGTGCATGTGCATATACATATGTATGTACATATGTATGTATGTGTTCCATATGTGAATGCAGGCGTATACATGTCATAGCATGAGTGTGGAAGTCAAAGGACGAGGACAAGCCAACAGCAAGACCACATTCCTGGGTGCACACATAGTAGAGTTAGTCAGTTCACCAAAAGCTCCACTTCATGCTTTAGTCAGAATATCTCAGAGGAACTAGGATGTTCTTGCAGTCAGGTTCACATTGCTGGTAGAAATCACCCAAACAAGAGAAGCTTGTGGAGAAAAAAAAAAGAGGTTTATTTTGGCTTACAGGCTCAAGGGGAAGCTCCATGATGGCAGGGAAAACGATGGCATGAGCAGAGGGTGGAAATCACCCCCTGGCCCACATAAGGTGGACAAAAGAAAAGTGGGCCAAACACTGGCAAGAGGGAGCTGGCTATAATGCCCATAAGCCTGCCCCAACAATACACTGACTCCTGGAGGCATTAATTCCCAAATCTTCATCAGGTGGGAACCTAGCATCCAGAACACCTAAGTTTATGGGGGACACCTGAATCAAACCACCACAGATGTCATATGGAAACTGGGAGAAATTCCTCTAAGAGAATAAAAAAAAAAAAAAAAGTCCCTTGGGTTCTAAAGGTTACATCTTCACCTATCAAGTGTTTCTGGTTTGGTGGCACATGCATTTAATCCCAGAACTCTGGGGGCAGAGGTAGGAAGATTGCCATGAGTCTGAGGCCAACATGGGACTGCAGATTGAGTTCCATGTCAGCCTGGGTTAGAGTGACACCTTACCTCAAAATAAAAAAGTCACTAGGCATGGTGGCGCACGCCTTTAATCCCAGCACTCAGGAGGCAGAGGTAGAAGAATCACCGTGAGTTCAAGGCCACCCTGAGACTCCATAGTGAATTCCAGGTCAGCCTGGGCTAGAGTGACACACTACCTCGAAAAACCAAAATAAATAAATAAGTCTACGTGCCCACTAAGGCCCATCTCGAATGTCACTTTCTTCATGCAGCCTTTCAGGTCTCCCCTAAAGCATACCTCACTCTCCTTCCTTTGAATGCTCAAGAGTACTCCGTCCTTCCCGTGATCAGTCATCACATCAGTGTGAGGGTACTTGTGAACTGTCTTCTTGTAGAGTAGAAGAAACGAGAACATTGTGTGGTTCCTGGTACATACAATAGGAACCCCAGCGGTGACTGGAACCGATGGCTTACCGAATCCAGCACAGGGTGCGTGAGCCGCTGCACCACAAGCTGATGTGTGTTCTGGGCAAAGGAGTCAAACCCCCAGTGCTTACTACTGGAGAGGCTTCCTGACACCTGAGGGCAGCACAGGAAGCAACCATTTTGCAGTTCCTTGATCCTATTCCAGACCTACGGACTGGATTTCTGACATGAGGCCATTCCGCAGGCTGAGCGTAGCTGCTGCCCGTGTGGGAAGACTTAGGACGAGGGTGGGCTCCTCGTGACAAAGTGCAGCCCCCTCCCCGCCCAGCCCCTCGAAACGCAGCAGGTGTTCTGTGCCGGCCCAGAGTTCTTTCTCTTCCTTCCAGTTCGCTTTTACAACATCGACCCTGGGCTGGTACATTATGTCTGTAGTTTATTGCTTTGCATTTCCTAGAAAAGATATGAGCCAGCTATTAAAAGGAACATTACCTGTTTTCATGGAACCCGCAATGAAAATTTTCATTAGATTTCTTTGGCTCATTTATATGTCACTTTATAGTATTTTTTCTGATAGAGAAGAGATTAATGCATTGTAAATTATGGGCTTCAGATGGGATTTTAAATATTCAAAGTAATTAATATTTTTATAAATTCACCTTTTCCATGCAACATGTAGGAATTTTAATCCTTGTCAATAACTAACTGGCTTCATTTCTTAGCGATATTACCAGCTCTTTGGTTCTATGTCTTTTCTGATCTTCACCAATAGTATTCAATAGCCTTGACTAGTCTGTATGCCTCAGCTTCTTAACATTTTGTAGTGAATACTATAGCAAATAATCCTGTCATCTACTGACTGACATAAAACTGTAATAATGCACTGATACCTCACTAGAAAATCCATCCTTTTATTTTATTTGTGAGAGAAAGAGAATGGGCATGCCAGGGCCTATAGCCACTGCAAACCAACTCCAGATGCAAGTACCTCTATGTGAACCTGGCTTACATGGGTTCTGGGGAATCAAGCCTGGGGCCTCAGACTTCACAGGCAAGCACCTTACTGAATAAGTCATCTCTCCAGACTGTCACCGTCCTTACAAGCCAAGTGACACCAATGCTATGCTGCCCAAGCTGATGTCGAGGCTGGAACTCCTGTTGTTCCGCATTCTATCAGCTTCCCCAAGTCGCCTAGAGGTGCTTGATTCTGAATCACACGTCACATGCACATCAGGTCACAGGCTTTTGATGTCAGCATAGCCCTTGTGGATAGTTACATGTATAGGCTGTTACTTGTTGGCCTGTTTCTGACTGGTGTGTCAGACAGACATGCCTTGTCTATGTCTCCCTCAAAGCAGGAATAATTCTTAATGGTTCCTTCTGGATGCTGAGTCATTCTCTTAACTTATAAGGTTTCAATTCAAGGAATTCAGTCTTCTACTCTCCTACTCATTTATGAGGATACATGGCTACAATATTCTAAGATAGTAAAAACAGAAAATTTTAATATATATTTCAAAGCAATGTAAAAAATTCATATCCTTTCTCACTGGATAAAGCTACTTTTATAAATTTATTCCAAGAAAAAACTGATCTAGAAAGATGACATCAGGTGTGTGCATGAAAAAGTGAAAACACAGATTTTTTTTCTAATATTAAAAAATACCCAAGCATGATGGCAGCTTTAATCCCAGCACTCAGGAGGCACAGGCAGGGGATGACTATGAATTTGAGGCCAATCCGAGACTATTCCAGGTCTGCCTGGGCTAGAGTGAGACCCTACCTTGAAAAAACAACAAAGAAAAAGAAGGGCTGGGGAAATGGCTTAGCAATTAATGCATTTGCCTACGAAGCCTAAGGACCCCAGTTTGATTCCCCAGAACCCACACAAGGGGGTGCATGCATCTGGATTTCATTTGTAGTGGCTGAAGGACCTGGAATGCCCATTCTCTTTCTCTCTGCCTCTCTCTCTCTCTCTCTCTCTCTCAAATAAATAAATTAATTAAATATATTTTAAAAGAAGAAAGAAAAAAGAGAGCAGTCTAAATGTCCAACAATAAAAGATCTGTACATAAGTATGGAGAGATTTCTCAGTGGTTAAGGTACTTGCCTGGGAAGCCTAAACAGCCAGGTTCAATTTCCCAGTGCCCGTGTAGGGCCAGATGCACAAGGTAGCACATGTGTCTATAATTCATTTGCAGTGGCTAGAGGCCCTGGCATGCCCATTCTCTCTCTCTCTCTCTCAAATAAATAAATAATAAAATTTTAATTAAAAAATCAGTACGTAAAGTTGTGGTACATTTTAATGCATATTTTGCTTCTGTTAAATGCCACAGCATAGGAAAAATACTTGTTAGTATGGAAAAAGTCATAATATGTTGTATATATTGATGATGATGTCATATTAATATTTGAAAGAGACTCATCTCTGCCACAGATTCAAAATTCAGTGTCATACGCTTATTTGAACTGAGGAGACACACTTCACTAGGAAAACAGAAGTGCACATTAGTTTTAGTAACTATTCACTCTAGTCTAGTTTAGGTAACCAAAGTGTATTTACATAATCACTTTCCCTCTTACTCGGACCTATAAACACAGATATCTGTTTAATTTTATTTTTTAAGAATTAGAAGTGGCCAGGCCTGTTGGCGCACACCTTTAATCCCAGCACTCAGGAGGCAGAGGTAGGAGAATTGCCGTGAGTTCAAGGCCACCCTGAGACTACAGAGTGAATTCCAGGTCAGCCTGAGCTAGAATGACACCCTACCTGGAAACAAAACAAACAAGAATAAGGGCTGGCGGCGGCGCTCGGGGCGCCATGGCGGAGGTGCAGCAGCTCGGCGTGCAGGAAGCCGTGGACGCCACGGTGAAGAACGTGGAGCGAGAGAACATCGGGAAGATGCAGGGCCTCGTGTTCCGGGGCAGCGCTGGCTGCTGCGAAGCCAACCAGGCATCCGTGCAGCAGGCGCACCAGTGCATCGAGCGCTGCCATGCACCTCAGGCTCAGGCCCAGGCCTTGGTGGCCAGCGAGCTGGAAAGGTTCCAGGACCGGCTGGCCCGGTGCACCATGCACTGCAGTGACAAAGCCAGAGACGCCATGGGTGCAGGGAACAAGGAGCTGCAGGTAGAACGGCAGCTGGACAGCTGCGTGGCCAAGTGTGTGGATGACCACATGCACCTTATCCCAACGATATCCAAGAAGATGAAGGAGTCTCTCTCATCCATTGGGAAATAAACAGCTTTGCCAATAACCATTGGAACTGAGGGCAGGAATCTGTTTTGAGAGAATGGAAACGTCTTTTAAGCCAAGATTATGAGTAGGGAAACCCACAATGGCAACAAATGAAGCAGCTCGTTGGTTTTTGAACACTGGTTTCTCTATGTTCTGATCCTAGGAAGTGAAATGGGAAAATGGTGCTAAATGTTGGATCAGAGGTTGCACACACACATGTTTAGACCCTAAAATTTCATGTGGCAAGTGCTTGTCCCTGACAGTAGAGACTGCCCTCATACCAACCCAGAGACCACGCTCCTGGATTCTCTGACTACTGACACCCACAAGCTGGCAGTTTCCTCTACCTGGCCTATGGCCTAAAGAAATTGGAGGAGTGTGTCTGTTGCCAACCTGTTTACCAAAACTATCACCACACCATTTTGTATAAGCTATAAAACAAAACTTAGAGAAAAGGAGCCAGGCATGATGGAACACGCCTTTAATCCCAGCACTCAGGAGGCAGAGGTAGGAGGATCGCTGTGAGTTCAAGACCACTCTGATACATAGTAAATTCCAGGTCAGCCTGAACTAGAGTGAAACCATACTTTCCAAGAAAAAAAAAGGGGGAGGACTCTAGATCTCAATTTCGTTGAGTAAGTATATTGAAAGTTTCCTTGTGTTTATCTTTTTCTGATCAGTTCTTCCATGGCATCTTTCCATCTAGAGACCCCTGAAAAAGCATGGTAATGTCACACTGAGGGTGGAAAAGAGCTTTCTTCATGAGCTTATAGGGCCTGGAGACTTTCTGCAATAGAATGACAGAACAATCTTGCAATGACATTTTCCCCCTGAAGAGAAAAGGGGTTTTGTTGTGAGATACACATATCAGAGACCCCAGATTCCAGGAATAAACAGTAAAATAAGAACTATTGGCAAATTGGAAAGTATTGCACTTGGGGAAAAGAAAATCTGTATTTCATAAAGGCCTAAACACCCAGCATTATGGGGCCCCCTGAATTAACAGAGCTTTTGGAGGTAATCCTCTGACAACCAGAAGGCCAAAACATAACACACCTTAAGCTAAGAAAAGCTGGGACTGCTATAGAGCCAAAAGGAGGCACACAAATCCCTCTGCCAAGTGGGGTCATTGCACCATGCAGTGTTCCTGCCCCCAGCATGACACCTTATCTTTTGAATGAGCACCATGTTGTCTTTTTTTTTTTTTTTTTTCTTAACAACTTCTTACTTGAAATGGCAATACTGTGTGTCAAAGCTGTGGTCTGTTTTTCTAGTGGTTTGGTTTTTAAATAAAGTTTCATTATATCCAAAAAAAAAAGAATTAGAAGACATCAGCAATGCAGTCAGCACACATATGGACACAGATTCCTCGTGGTCAGTTTAACAGCCTCCTGAGGAGCTCCAGCCAGCCAGAGATTTCCTCGGCAGTGAACGGGAATCGTTCTCACATGATTATCAAAGACTACATTAAATTTGTTCCAATAAATAACGACATTTCCTGGTAGAGGGAGAACATTTGCTCTCTTGATTCAGAGTTTTAGGAGATAACATAGTAATTCCAAAGAATTTCAGCAGAGATGGGCAGTTCAGAAATTTCTTTGGTTTTTATTGCTACTTTTTGTCTCCCTTCTGGCTCATGTGTCTAAGAACAAACTAACTCGCCTTACTATTTATTCGCCTCCAATGTAGGGGATCTTGGTGTCTTGTTTTAAACTTACCAAAATAGTATATGTGTATGATTAAAAATGAAAATATGAGATATGTTGAAGAATATAAATAAATATGAAAATGAGCAACATATCCTGTAAGATTGTTTTGTTCTTATTGAAAGAGAAACTGCTAGTTAAATCAATTAGTAAGAAGCAGGTTGACATATGGGAAGTTTAGAGCCTCTTTCTTATCTTGCAACCCTCACACATAGATAATAAACATCAGATTGTACCATGTCTGTAAAACGTACTGACCTTTGTCTGGATATGTCAAGGCCATTGAACTCATGAACACACAGCTGCTATGGTTACCTGCACAGGACCTGGGCATGACTGGGCAGTCTGGAGGCTTGCAAGACTGTGCCCGTCCCTCAGGAGCTAATGGCAGCTAATGGTTGCTGGGAAATGTGGTACAGCACTGTGAGAGGAAGAAGAAAAAGGAGGAGGAGGAGGAGAAAGAAGAAGGGGGAAGAGAAGGAGAAGAAGGAGGAGTAGAGGAATATGAGGAGGAAGAAGTAGAGAGAGAAGAGGAAGGATAGGAAGAAACAAGAGGGAAGAACAGTGAGACTGAGGGGATAAAGTATGATAATGTGGGAAACATATCCAAATGTATTATTTAAAATGTAATACATGTATATAAAAATGTCAAAAACACATTTAAAATAATATTAAAAAACAAAGTAATATGGGCTGGAGAGATGGCTTAGCGGTTAAGTGCTTGCCTGTGAAGCCTAAGGACCCCGGTTCGAGGCTCGGTTCCCCAGGTCCCACGTTAGCCAGATGCACAAGGGGGCGCACGCGTCTGGAGTTCGTTTGCAGAGGCTGGAAGCCCTGGCGCGCTCATTCTCTCTCTCCCTCTATCTGTCTTTCTCTGTGTCTGTCGCTCTCAAATAAATAAATAAATAAATATAAAAAAAATAAAAAATAAAAAAAGTAATTTATATGGACTGAAAAGCCAAATGAAAGTCACAAGACCCACGTCCAGTCTCCCTAGAAACCTTCCACCAAATTGGACTCATTTTGGTCCAAGGTTTCTTCAGCATCTCCCACAGGCAATAGAGTAGCTGTCACTGACACCTCTCTTCTCTTGCCACTCCCATCCTCAAGAGGTTGCTAGGAAACGATGATGCTCTTTCATTCCCATCATCACTGAGTTGAGCCCACTCGTCTTGCACCTCTTTACAACCCTACTCTACATATGCACTCTGCCTCTCAAAGAAATACTTAACAAAACATTTCTACTTTGTTGTGTTTTATTTATGACTAGGTCAAAATAAAAAAGCCAACATAGACTTAGAACTTATTTGAACAAAGTGCTAATCAGAGCTCCCAGCATCAGAAGAACAACGGGTGGGGCGGTCTCATCTGCAATCTTATCACCCAGGAGGCTGAGGCAGGAGGATCGCCAGATTTATGACCAGCCTAGGATACACAGGGAGACTCTGTCTCCAAAAAACCGAGGGGCTGAGGATGTAGCTTAGTGATGCAGTACAAGGCCCTGGGTTGGATACCCAGCAGCGGGAGAAAAAGGGAGAGAGAAGAGGTTCAGAGATCTCTCGGCTTCAGCATTGTGAGCCACGGACTTTGGTATGCTGGAAAAGAAGGAGAGGTATATGACGGCTGGCCACCCCTGCATGGTTTCTGCAGCCGTGTATTGGAAAGCAGTTACGTTATACTGAATATGAACAGATGCTGCCCACAGTGTGGGGCATGGTACTTAGTGCAGCACGGTTTTAAACACTATGCAGGGATTGTGCACGGTGCATACAAACACTGTTCCATCTACATAAAGGGCTTGAGCACACACAGACTTGAATTTGTACATGAAGGCAGGGGGTTCCAGAAACAATCCCCCACATATACCGCGGGGGGGGGGGGGCAACTATCTTTGATTAGATACTGCCAGGGGCTTGGCTTGTTGGGTAGTCTTCTGTGGGCAGTCGTAGTTTGATAAACAATTGGCTAACTGGCTATCTGTGATTGGCCAACACTCAATTAGACCCTAGTTACATGTAAAGAATACCTCCAGCCGGGAGTGGTAGCACACGCCTTTAATCCCACTTGGGGGGCAGAGGTAAGAGGATCACCATGAGTTCAAGGCGACCCTGAGAATACATAATGAAGTCCAGGTCAGCCTTGGCTAGCGGGAGAATCTACCTCAAGAAAAAAAAAAAAAAAAGATACCTCTAAGTTGTGATTTATGGCATAATGGGCATAGGAAGCAAACAGCCTCTGGCTACCCAGCTCATGCTTACTTTATTTGAACATTTCTAATTCAGACCCCTTCCCTGGGGCTTTGGCAAGGTCCTTTGAAGGGCAGGGCTAGACGGTCATCTGTGGTGCTCCATTAGCCAAGCACTCCGGGTTGACTCGGCTGTGATCCAAACGCAGGAATATATTCAGAGGGGCGCGTAGACAGACCACCTCCGGGCCTCGTCCTGTGCAGCAGCAGGTGAGCTTAGGGAGGGGTCAGCAGCTGGGGACACTGCGTGGCTGGAGCAGTAAGTCCATTCTGCTGAAGAGTGAACCTCGCAACCTGTTAGGAACCTGGAGCCCCTCTCCCTCCCCTGACTGAGCCACACACACACCCTCGGTCTCCACAGTGAACCAGTTTTCTCTTTCCCTTATCCACCGTTCTTCACAATCAGTACCTCCTCAAATATGTTCTTGGAAAGATTCAAGAGTAGAATAGCAGGACCCAGCCGGCCTGGACTGGCTTAGGGTGCAAGGGCAGTAAGGCAAACTGTCCTCCAAGTGAACATTTAGGGAGAAGCCCCTATTTACTGTCTTATGCATAAGTGTGACATATGACTAAAATCAGATGCATCGTGAGAAGGAGCATGCCTAGTAGAGAAGATATTAGATAACCCAAACCTGTCAACCAAACCAGGTCACCACCCAAACTATGCCCCTTTGTAATGAGTCCATCTTTCCCTAGACCACTTCCCAACGCGCTCCAGCTCTCTCCCCTCAAACAACCAGCTGCCCCTTGGGCAGTGGATTCAAAGCTCTGCTGTCACTTTGCACTTAGTACAGTGCCCGCCTGCTGCACTACTGTGTGAGCCTTTCTTCAAGTCTGTGAGTAAGATGCAGAGAGCCTGGACACACCCACAGACCACGGGTGACAACTCCATGTCTTACCCACCTCCATGCCACCTCGTAACACCACTTGGAGTACTTTTCCCTTGCAGGCAGAGGCGTCAGATCTCGGAAGCAGGGAAGGTGGCATGGAAGGTACAATGCCCATGACACTCCAGTGAAGCACCTCCCAGGCTCTTGAAGAAGATGATTGCGATGAGCCCAGACCTGAGGAGATGCCACGGCGCCACATGACTCCTGTTTCTCACCTGCAAGAAGGGTTCACTGAGATGACTCAATATTATTTTAAATTTCAACAAGCCCTCAATAGGGATTCCTATGGAGAAAAAAAGTCCCTTTGTTTTAACTCTCTGAGTTAATGTGAAAATTAAAAAGTATCTTGCAAACACTCCCTTGATAATAAAAGTACACACATCACTGAAAAAAATCATTGCAGATGCTTGGCTCTTCCCTCTCAGGCTCTGCTTCATGAAACAGAGCATTTATTGGCCTGATAACAGGGAAAGCTTATTCCAAAAGGAAAGACTTTTTGTTTTAAAAAAAGAAAGAACAGTTAAAGTACTAAGGAAAAAGGCATATTGCCATCAGGAGCACAGTCCCATATGTCAAACTAACATGGAGAATCCAAGCAGAATATTCGGGAATAAACGTCCAACACCAGCTATTAGAAATCATGAAAAAGTCAATGACATAATAAACATGTTTACCTCGGACAGTGATGGCCAGTTGTTCTTTAGCGCTTCCAGCAGATCATCTCAGCCACGACGTGGAAATAGAAGCTGTTGCTCAAAGCAGCAGAAGAGTCCTAAAACCTCAGAAATGGCAACCAGCCTTTGATTTACTACATAATAGGGTCCCTAACGACAGGGAGCTATCATTTTCTAAAAATCAGACAAAAATAAAATATATTGTCTGTGCAAGAAAGCTAATATAATTTATTTATACCAACTTTCTCTTAAAGGTTCTTCTATACTTAACTTTCTGGAATTTCTTCTCCTCTTAGAATGAAAATGAGCTTTCAGTTTCTCTCCAGTGTGCCAATTAAAAATTCCACACTTGGTGGGAGATGGTAATTTCAGCCTCGAGCATTCAGACAAATTAAGGCAAAATAAAATCTTTGGCTTCATTTGCCCTATTATCTAAGCATCAGGTTGGTTAAGTCATTCATTATTCCAGAAACCATCATTTTCAGCAACTACTGCTTTCAGGAATCCATAAAAAAATTTCTCTTCTATATGCAGAAGAGTACCTGATTCCATGGGTTATTCATACAGCACTTTGGCATAAGACTACAGACTTTCTCAAGAACATCCTGAAGGGGCTGGTGACATGACACAGTGGATGAGGAACCCACCACTCAAGCTGGAGTGCCTGACTTTGAGCCACAGATCTTACCTCAAAGGCCAAAAGCAGGTTTTTATAACTCCAGCAAGACGATGCTGCCCTCAAGATGGGAAATGGAAACAGAATTTCCCAGAAGGAAGCTCATGACAGAGAACAGCAGAGGGAGAAACTACTCAGATAAGGTGGGCAGGCAAAGACAACAGCCTGAAAGTTGTTCTCTGGGCTCTAGATACATTCTGAGGCATGTACAGACCTGTACTCATACACTTACATGCATGACCATGCACACAGAGACAAATTAAAATGAACAAATAAACAATAAAAAGGAAAAGAAAGTTCTGTGGAACACAATCAATCCTGTACCTGGAAACAAAAGTAATTTAGCCCTTATGTTAGCTATTTTTCTCATTGCTGAGACAAAATGCCTGACAAGAAGCAATCCATCATGGTAGGAAAGATGTGATGTCAAGGGAGCAAGGCAGCATCACATGCCACTGGCAGTCAGGAAGCAGCAAAAGGTAAAAGTGAGTGCCCACCTCACCTGCTCCCCATCCATTTCTACTGGTCAGGGATGCTGGCCCATGGGATGGTGCTGGTCAGGGCAGGTCAGCAAATGCCCTCACATAGATGCCTATGTGATTCTAAATCAGGGCAAGTTGGCAATGGTAACTAACCCTCACAGCAGTCAAGTAGGAATAGAAAATGCTACTCGTGATATATCGAGAGGTGAAAAGAAAGACTGTTTAAAAAAAAATCTTAACTATTCTTCACCAAGCTCTTATACATTTTTCCTTTACTGTAAAATCCCTTTAATTTTCATATGTAATGTCTACAATCATCCTAGATGTCAATGGTTTGGGGCTTATTCGCTGGAAAATGATGAATTCAAAAGCATCAACTCATAAAGTTACATGGATATTTTACAGTCATTAAAGAATGTGGCCAAGGATCCTGTAGCCGATGGCTCTAGAGCTTCTTAAGAGGGAGGGTATATTTTCATTTGATCATGAACTTTCCAATCTCTGCAGTAATACTCAATAACAATAAATTTGCACTCTCCAAACATTTCAACCAAACCATTTACCAAGATTGCCTGCGTTAAATGCTTTTGCACAGCTGTGGCCAAATGCCTGGTGGCAGCAACAATTCCAGACATTACCAGTGCCTGGCCCTTGATTGACAACTACACTTGAGGAAGATTATGTTAATGTTACGTAATTATGAAGACAGCTGACTAAATTTGAATAAGTACATGTTGTCAATGAGTATTATCAGCATGAAATCATACACCCATACCACACACACACACAGAATCTTCACTTAAAAGGAAAAACAGGGCTAGAGAGATGGCTTAGCAGTTAAGGCACTTGCCTGCAAAACCTAAGGACCCAAGTTCTACTCTGCAGATCCCACATAAGCCAGATGCACAAAGGCGATGCAAGCATAAGGTCACACATGCCCACTAGGTGGTGGAAGCATCTGGAGTTCAAGTTCAGTGGCTGAGGCCCTGACTCCCCAATTCTCTCCCTCTAAATAAATAATAAAACAAAAAAAGCCAAAACAAATATATTGAGAAATGGAAAGACTTTAATTTTCATAGATGTAAACTTGCAAATTAAAATAACATCTATCAAAGACTTCCAATGATCCTTCCCACTACTAGTACAGGCAATGAAATAGAACCTGAAATAATTTGATATTAGTTTTCTGAAAAGCAATTTGACAATATGTAATAAATGTTTGCAAAATATTCATGTTTTCTGACCAGAACATTCACTTCTAACAATAGAAAGAAATAGAAGAGGACTTCAAACCTCTGACCTCTGGCAACGTTCCCTTCCACCCAGCAGGGGAAGCTACCATCTCCTCAAGACAGTGGCAGACCACAGAGTCAATTCTGTCCATGTCCAGATGAGTGGGTGATTTGGGTCACTTACAGGAGCTCTGGGGGTTCAAGAAACTGCCTCTCTGGAAAGTCCCCCAACAGGGAAACTGCACCCCTGTAGACCCCGCCACTTCCTAAGTACTCTGACATCCCCCCACCCAAGAGCAGGTGTAACTGGGTGTCCAGGAAATAATGGTGGGTGGAATGTCAAGTAAGGATGTGGTGGTCCTTCTCCTAGAAGGGAATGCACACAACCCATTCCCATCACCTACACTCAGCTATTGCTGGACTGTTCTGCTTATTTCATTGTCATGATGGGGGAGGCTCCAGGTGATTTGTAGCTTACCACAGCAATGCAGGCTCCACAATGGCCATAGTCAAGTCACCCCTGGAGGAAATTGTTTCACTACCACACCATCTTAGCATGGCTGGACTGACAGTTATCAAGGGGGAGTGGGGGCTGGGAGGGGAAGCTGACAGAATTCAAACAGAATAGCCACATCCTGTCCTCCTCCATCTCTTCTCTGCTCCATTCCTGTACTGGTTATTTTCCTAACTGTTGTAACAAAATACCTGACAAAAGGAAATCTAAGGGGTCTGGAGAGATGGCTCAGTGGGTAAGAAAGCTTGCTGCATAAGCATAAGGACCCAAGTTCAATCCCTAGAACCCATAGCTGGGCATGGCTACATGCGCCTGTAACTCCAGCACTGAGTGGAACACAGAAAAAAGGATGACTGGGGCTCCCTGATTACACAGTCTAAGTGATAAACACTGTGCTCCACACTCAGAGAGAGACCCTGTCTCAAGGAAATAAAGCAACAGAGTAAAGAGGAGGACATTTGATGTCCTCCTTTGGTCTCCCCATCTGTCCACATGGGATGCACATCAGCATACCACACACATTTTAAAAAGCAAACTTCAGGGAAGAAAATTTTATTTTCTCTTAGAGTTCCAGAGGGTACAACCCATCATGGTGGGGAAGGCATGGCAGCAGAAGCAGGAGGTGGCTGGTCACATTCACTCCACAGTCAGGAAGCAGAGAGAGGTGAATGTTGCAATTCAGAGGGAGGTTTCCAGCCCATGGATGATGCTGACCACAGTTAGGGCAGGTCTTCCCACATCAATTAATCTAATTTAGCAACTCCCTCACAGACAAGCCCAGAAATTTGTTTCCTTGGTAGTTCTAGATCCCATCAAGTTTACAAAGTTAACCATCACAAGCCCACCTCTTATCAACTTGATAAACAGCACTTTTAAGCCCAAACTTTCCAACCCTTGGCCCTATAAGCTCATGGTCGTGTCATAATGGAAGGTGCATTCAGTCCAACTTTAAAAGAAACTCCCTCACAGAAAAGAGAGCATAGGAAGGAAATATTGGACCAAATCTTGCAGGAGGGCAAGTAAGTATCAGCACAGTGACATGAGTCACTAAATGGAAGTGGTCACATATGGCAGGAGAAAAGGGCCAAAAGTAAAAGCAAATATTTCCATACTTTAGCCTTCAGACCCTGACTGCTTGGAGCCCATCCTCAGTGACTTGTGATGCCTAATACCAGCATTTACAGCCTCGTTTCTAAAGAGCCATGGTGCTGTATCCAAAATGACACTCTCATACACTGTGAGATGTGAGCTGCTTCCCTCCAACCAGATACGAGCACATAAATGACACAAGAACACGACTGAACTTCCCCTAGACGGCAATAAGAGCTCCTGCCCCTCTTGTTCCCTCTCAGAAATCACCTGCTGCTTCTCTGCTCTCCTTCGAGCAGTTTTCTTTAATAAACTTTCTTGGATAAATCTTTTCTATGTGGTGCCTGTTCTGGTCTGGTAAGTGCCTTTGCCTCCATGCCTTTGGCTTGTCGCCATCTCCCAGGCTAGACTCACGTTCAGTGTACCCTGAGTGATGGCCATGACCCAAGCGTTCTGTTTGGAATCTAATACAAATAGAACCTATCATCGATTGAAAAGATACTAAAACTGTTCTCCGTAATTTATATGAAGTTAATCTCTATATGAAATAATCAACTCTCTCCCATTGTACAAGCAAGGAAACCAAGGACCAGAGAGGTTAAGGAACTTGCCAGAGAGCACATCACTATTGAGTAGGTTCTGTGGTAGCAATCAGGGAACCCATACTCTTTCCCTAAGGTATCTTGGACTCCATTGTCACTGACTATTTCTTTTGGATTCTTTCAGAAGACAATTTCAATTCACTTAATATCATGTAACCGATGCCACATTTAGCTCCATTAGATTCTCTAATTATGTTTCAAATCTAGTAAGTTCAGAAAACCATTGTGTTTCCAAAACAAAAGCTAATCCTGGTAGTCAAAAATAACAAAGAAGAAGACAAAAGACAGAAGAGAGAAAGGGCCATTTCTCCTGAAAGGCGAATATTGGGGGCCTTCAAGGAAGGTAAATAGGACTTCTGCTTTCAGCCTACAAAGCTTAGATTTTCTGAAGGCACTGCTCACAAAATATATGGAAATTCTTTAAAAAAAAATCAGTTGAAATGCTGTTAAGTACATTATAAGCTCATAAAAAAGCAAGAAAGTACAGAGAATGGCTCAGTAGGTAAGAGCGCCTGAAACAAAGAATAAGCGCCTGGCCTCCAGCACCCTCTAAGAGCCAGGCATGGATATGCCCGCCTGTGACCCAGCTCTGGGCGACATAAGAGCCAGGCATGGCTATGCCCGCCTGTGACCCAGCTCTGGAGGATATGCCTGCCTGTGACCCAGCTCTGGGGGGTATGCATGCTTAGTATACAGAGAGTCCTGGTTTCAATCCCAGCTGGAGGGAAGGAAGGAAGGAAAGAGGGAGAGAGAAAGGATGGGAGAGAGGGAAGGAAGGAGGGAGAAAGAGAGTCTGGGAGAGAAAAAAGGAGAAGGCACAGGTATGAGAATCAAACAGGCCTCTCAATTATGTGCAAATCAATATAAAAATATGACAAAATTATTTTCAGAAGAGTCAAGGACAAGGGGATATAGCTCATTTGGCAGAGCTCTTGCCTAGTGTTGCAGTCAGGTTCATATTGCTGGCAGAAAAAAACCTGATCAAAAGCAGCTTGTGGGAAAAAGGTTTATTTTGAAGAGAAGCTCCATGATGGCAGGGGAAATGGTGGCATGAGCAGAGGGTGGACATCACCTCTTTGGCAACATCAGTTGGACAATAGCAACAGGAGAGTGTACCAAACACTGGCAAGGGTGAGCTGGCTACAACACTCATAAGCCCACCCCCAAAAGTACACTGCCTCCAGAAGGCATTAATTTCCATATTGCCATCAGCTGGGGACCTAACATTCAGAACACTTAAGTTTATGGATGATACCTGAATTAAATCATCACATTACACCCCAGCCCCCATAAATTGATAACCATACATGATGTAAAATTCAATACATTCATCCAACATTAAAAGTCCCCATGACTTCCGCTTAAGATGGCGGTGTAGGAACCACGCCAAAGCAGCCTAGGGAGGAAAAAGACCAAAAAAACTCAGCAAAATACACACTTTTACTAAAAAGTGAGGAGTATAGGAAATTGAGGCGGCAGCGGAGAAGTAGAAGAGTTATAGAGAATCCAGAGCCTGCACAGGCGGAAAAGCGGCTCCGGCAGCTCGGCCAACCGCCGCAGCCGCGGTGCAGCAGAAAGCCGCCAGACTCTCAGCTCGAGCCGCAGGAAAAGCCAGGTGTGGGATTTTCTCCTCACGCCGCGCTCTCCGCAACTCGGGAAACGTGAGGGGAGAGCAGCAGCGAGCAGCGGAGGAGAAGACCGTGAGGTAGAAGAACACGTGGAGCAGTGAGAGATCCAGAGCAGCCGCGGCTCCCTCCCCTCCCCCACCGCCTGAGCCCAGCTCCAGCGAACACAGCAGCGGCCCGGGACCCGGCCACGCCAACTTGGGCTGACAGCGGGATGCAAGCAAGAGCAGAGTTCGGCAGCAACTTCAGCGGCTCCAGCACCAGTACCAGCGGCCCCAGCAGCAGCGGACCCAGGAGCGGCAGCAGCGGCTTCAGGGGGAGCAGCGACGGAGGACACGGCAGCGGCAGCTTCAGCAGCGGTGGTGGCTCCAGCGGTGGCAGCTACGACAGCAGCAGAGGCAGCAGCAGCGACTCGGTTTGCCCCGTAGGAAAAGCAAGTGCCCAGCTCCAGAAATCAGAACAGCAGCCCGACGACCCAGGCAGCAACTTGACTGAGACCAAAATCACCCAAGGTAACTGGGATTGCGCCAGGGAAAGGTCTCACTTGGTCACAAGCTGACTTGGATCCCTCAACAGACCAGAAATCTAAACCTCTTTGTTGATAGAGGATCTGGTCATTATAATAACTACTCTCGCATACATACTCGGAGCTGTTTTTGATTGATTGTATACAGTGTTTAGTTAAATTTTAGAATCTACCTGTATTTTATTCCACTCAGCCTGCTTGAATACTCCTAAAGCAGGGAAACTCAACCCCTAAGAACATCTTTGTAGATACTCTGGGAGTCTTAAGAGCCACACCTAATACCTTAAGGTCCTACCCTGAAAATATATTACATCAAATCAATTGATACAGCTAAGAATACACAGCTAGCTAGAAAATCCAAGCATTAACTTAATCCAAGATGCAAAAATATATACATTATAACACAAGAAACATTAAAAAGCAAGACGATATAAATCCACCTAAAAGTATTAATGCATCAGAAATGTCCTCCAGTGAGAAAGAGTTAGAGGAAATGCCTGAGAAAGAGTTCAAAAGAATAATTATAAATATGTTCAAAGAGGTCAAAGAACACATGAAAACAATCAAAGAAGAAATCAAAGAGGAAATCAAAGAGGAAATCAAAGAGGAAATCAAAGGAATCAAAGAAGAGGCAGGACACCAATTTAATGAAATAAAGAAGGCAATACAAGACATAAATAGGGAAATAGAAATAATAAAAAAAAACCAGTCAGAACTACTAGCAATGAAGAACACAGTTAATGAAATAAAAAACTCTGTAGAAAATCTCACCAGTAGGATGGATGAGGGAGAGGACAGAATATCTAAGCTAGAAGACCAGGTGGCAGACCTAATGCAGTCCAACAAAGAGAAAGACAAACTTATAGAAAAGTATGAGTGGGAATTTCAAGGTATTCGGGACACTATGAAAAGATCCAATATAAGAATTCAGGGCATAGTAGAAGGAGAAGAACTCCACTCCAGAGGCATAGTAGGCATCTTCAACAAAATCATAGAGGAAAATTTCCCCCAAATTGGGAAAGAGGTGCCAATACAGATACAGGAAGCCTTTAGAACCCCAGCCAGACAAAACCCAGAAAGAACCTCTCCTCGCCATATTATAATCAAACTTCCAAACACACAAACCAAAGAAAAAATATTGAAAGCAGTTAGAGAGAAAAATCAAGTTACCTACAAAAGCAAGCCCATCAGGATTACAGCAGATTATTCAACACAAACTTTTAAAGCCAGAAGGGCTTGGAGTGATATATTCCAAGTTCTGAAAGATAACAACTGTCAACCAAGGTTACTTTATCCTGCAAAGTTATCCATTCAAATAGATGGAGAAATAAAGACATTCCATGACAAAAGCAGGTTAAAGGAGTATTTGAAGACAAAACCAGCTCTACAGAAAATACTTGATAGAATCCTCCATGCTGAACAAAAGGAAAAGCACACATATAAGGAACCTAGAAAAAACAAGCTATACTCAAATACCAGTTAACAGAAGAGAGCACAGGTAGAACCAGTAACACACACACACACACACACACACACAAATGGCAAACATAAATACACACCTTTCAATAATATCTCTTAATATCAACGGTCTCAATGCCCCAACGAAAAGACATAGATTTGCAGACTGGGTTAAAAAGCAGGATCCTACAATTTGTTGTCTCCAAGAAACTCACCTTTCTACAAAGGATAGACATTATCTTAGGGTGAAAGGTTGGAAGACGGTGTTTCAAGCAAATGGGCCTAGAAAACAAGCAGGGGTTGCTATCCTAATATCAGACAGGGTAGACTTTAGTCCGAAGTTAGTCAAAAAAGATAAGGAAGGTCACTTTATATTGATTAAGGGCACACTCCAACAGGAGGACATTACAATCCTAAACATATATGCACCTAACATGGGGGCTCCCAAATTCAACAAACAAACACTATTAGAACTAAGGTCACAGATAACACCAAACACAGTGGTGGTGGGTGACTTTAACACCCCACTCTCATCAATTGACAGGTCATCCAGGGAAAGAATAAACAGAGAGGCATCTAGACTAAATGAGGTCATAGAAGGAATGGACCTGACAGATATATACAGGACATTTCATCCAAAGGCTGCAGAATATACATTCTTTTCAGCAGCACATGGAACATTCTCTAAAATAGACCATATATTAGGACACAAAGCAAATCTTAACAAATTCAGGAAAATTGAAATAATTCCTTGCATTCTATCTGACCACAATGGAATTAAACTACAAATCAGTAGCAAGAAAGGCTATAGAGCATACACAAAATCATGGAAACTAAACAATACACTACTAAATGATGAGTGGGTCAATGAAGAAATCAAAAAGGAAATCAAAAAATTTATAGAGTCAAATAATAATGAGAACACAACATACCAAAATCTCTGGGACACTATGAAGGCAGTTCTAAGAGGTAAATTTATAGCCTTAAGTGCCTATATTAAGAAATTAGAAAGGTCGCAAGTAAATGACCTAATGCTTCGCCTTAAAGCCTTGGAAAAAGAACAACAAGGCAAACCAAAAATTAGTAGACGGGAAGAAATAATAAAGATTAGGGCAGAAATTAATGAGATAGAAACAAAAAGAACAATCCAAAGAATTAATGAAACAAAGAGTTGGTTCTTTGAAAGGATAAACAAGATTGATAAACCCTTAGCAAATCTGACCAAAAGAAAGAGAGAAGAGACACAAATTAATAAAATCAGAGATGAACAAGGTAACATCACAACAGATTCCAGAGAAATTCAAAAAATCATAGGGACATACTATAAAAGCATATACTCCACAAAGTATGAAAATCTGAAAGAAATGGATGATTTCCTTGATCTATATGACCTACCTAAATTAAATCAAAATGAGATTAATCACTTAAATAGACCTATAACAAACATGGAGATCCGAACAGTTATCAATAATCTCCCAACTAAAAAAAGCCCAGGCCCGGATGGATTCACTGCTGAATTTTATCAGACTTTTAAGGAAGAGCTAACACCATTGCTTCTTAAGCTTTTCCAGGAAATAGAAAAAGAAGGAATTCTACCAAACTCCTTCTATGAGGCCAGCATCACCCTGATACCAAAACCAGGCAAAGATAGAACAAAAAAAGAAAATTACAGACCAATCTCCCTCATGAACATAGATGCAAAAATTCTCAACAAAATATTGGCAAACAGAATACAAGAGTATATCAAAAAGATCATTCACCCTGACCAAGAAGGCTTTATCCCAGAGATGCAGGGATGGTTCAACATACGCAAATCTATAAATGTAATACATTACATAAACGGGTTGAAGGACAAAAATCACATGATCATCTCATTAGATGCAGAGAAAGCATTTGACAAAATCCAACATCCCTTCATGATAAAAGTCCTACAGAGACTGGGAATAGAAGGAACATATCTCAATATAATAAAGGCTATTTATGACAAGCCTACAGCCAACATATTACTAAATGGGGAAAAACTAGAAGCTTTTCCACTAAAATAAGGAACAAGACAAGGGTGTCCACTGTCCCCACTTCTATTTAATATAGTTTTGGAAGTCTTGGCCATAGCAATAAGGCAAGAGACACACATAAAAGGGATACAAATTGGGAAGGAAGAAATCAAGTTATCATTATTTGCAGATGA
Source organism: Jaculus jaculus (assembly GCF_020740685.1). Lineage (NCBI taxonomy): Eukaryota > Metazoa > Chordata > Mammalia > Rodentia > Dipodidae > Jaculus > Jaculus jaculus. Next base: position 336,254,483 of record NC_059102.1, on the reverse strand, counting down.
CATGATTCTATATAAAGGACCCTAAAGAGTCTACTAGCAAGCTGTTAGAGCTGATCAAAACCTACAGCAATGTAGCAGGATACAAAATAAATACACAGAAATCAGTAGCCTTCATATATGCTAACAACAAACACACAGAGGATGAAATCAGAGAATCACTCCCATTCACAATTGCATCAAAAAAAATAAAATACCTTGGAATAAACCTAACCAAGGAAGTAAAGAATCTATACAATGAGAACTTTAAAACACTCAAGCGAGAAATTGCAGAAGACACTAGAAAGTGGAGAAACATCCCTTGTTCCTGGATTGGAAGAATCAATATCGTGAAAATGGCAATCTTACCTAAAGCAATCTACATATTTAATGCAATCCCTATCAAAATTCCAAAGGCTTTCTTCATGGAAATAGAAAAAACAATCCAAAACTTCATTTGGAATCACAAAAAACCTCGAATATCTAAAATAATACTGAGCAACAAAAAAGAGGCTGGTGGTATCACCATACCTGATTTTACCCTATACTACAGAGCCATAGTAACAAAAACAGCATGGTACTGGCACAAAAACAGACATGTAGATCAGTGGAACAGAATAGAGGACCCAGATGTAAGCCCGAGTAGCTATAGCCACCTGATATTCGATAAAAATGCCAAAAATACTCATTGGAGAAGAGACAGCCTCTTCAGCAAATGGTGTTTTGAAAACTGGATAAATATCTGCAGAAGGATGAAAATAGATTCTTCTCTCTCTCCATGCACAAGAATTAAGTCCAAATGGATTAAAGACCTTAACATCAGACCGGAAACTTTGAAACTGCTAGAGGAAAAAGTAGGGGAAACCCTTCAACATATTGGTCTTGGCAAAGACTTTCTGAATACAACCCCAATTGCTCAGGCAATAAAACCACAGATTAACCACTGGGACCTAATGAAATTACAAAGATTTTGCACCGCAAAGGACACAGTGAAAAAAGCAAAGAGGCAACCTACAGAATGGGAAAAAATCTTCGCCAGCTATATATCTGATAGAGGATTAATATCTAGGATATACAAAGAACTCAAAAAGTTAAATAATAAGGAATCAAACAAGCCAATCAAAAAATGGGCTATGGAGCTAAATAGAGAGTTCTCAAAGGAAGAAATACGAATGGCATATAAGCATCTAAAAAAATGTTCTACGTCACTAGTCATCAGGGAAATGCAGATTAAAACTACATTGAGATTCCATCTCACTCCTGTCAGATTGGCCACCATCATGAAAACAAATGATCATAAATGTTGGCGGGGATGTGGAAAAAAAGGAACCCTTCTGCACTGCTGGTGGGAATGCAATCTGGTCCAGCCATTGTGGAAAACAGTGTGGAGGTTCCTAAAGCAGCTAGAGATTGATCTACCATATGACCCAGCTATAGCGCTCCTAGGCATATATCCAAAGGACTCATCTCATTTCCTTAGAAGTACATGCTCAACCATGTTTATTGCTGCTCAATTTATAATAGCTGGGAAATGGAACCAGCCTAGATGTCCCTCAACAGATGAGTGGATAATGAAGATGTGGTACATTTATACAATGGAGTTCTACTCAGCGGTAAAGAAAAATGAAGTTATGAAATTTGCAGAAAAATGGATGGACCTGGAAAGTATTATACTAAGTCAGGTAACCCAGGCCCAGAAAGCCAAGCGCCACATGTTCTCTCTCATATGTGGATCCTAGCTACAGATGACTGGGCTTCTGCGTGAGAATGAAAATACTTAGTAGCAGAGGCCAGTAAGTTGAAAAGGAGACATAAAGGGTGGAGAAAGGAAGGGAGGAGGATACTTAATAGGTTGATATTGTATATATGTAATTACAATGATTGTAATGGGGAGGTAATATGATGGAGAATGGAATTTCAAACGGGAAAGTGTGGGGGTGGGGAGGGAGGGAATTACCATGGGATATATTTTATAATCATGGAAAATGTTAATAAAAATTTAAAAAAAAAAAAGTCCCCATAATTTTTTCAATCCCAGTGATGTTCAAACATCCCCATAATACAAGGTCTTTTAACTGAGACATAATACCAAAAAATTCCCCCCCAAAAGACCATAATGGCACAGAACAAATACTCACACTGCAAAAGATGGCATTGGGCATAGCAAAGAAATATTAAACCAGTACAAGATTTAAACAGGGCAAACATCAAACTCTGTAGCCCCAAGTCCAACAACTCTAGTCAGTGACAAATCTCCAAGTCTGATAATTCAAACCAGCAACAAGTCTCTGAAATTCCAATTCCACCCCTCCAGCTAGGCTATTCACAGTCCTAGAAAACCTCATCCAGTGCCAGACGCTCTCCTTAGCAACCATCTCGTGGTCCTGGCATCTCCACTGGGTCTCCACTGCAATCAACAGGTCATCCTCATGGCTCCATCTGGTCTTCATGCAGGCATACAGCAAACCTGCTTCACACTGCCCATGGCCATTTCCAAAACACAAGACCAGGCTGCAAATCTAATGACCCTCTTTTTCCTGCATTTCTTATACTCCATATTGCCAGGTAGGTTGCCAAATTGTTAATCCATAGGGGAATAAGGCAGACTCTGAAGAACAGGAAACTCCTTAAGCACTCAGACCCCTTCAAAAGAATCTACATCTTCTTCTTGTCCCAACACAGGTCAGCTGACCCAATCTCAAAGGTTGTAATTCCTCATACAATTGTAGTTGAATGGGCAAATATTTCAGCCCATAGAATTCATTTCTGTGCCATATCCTTCTGCACACACCAGTCTGTTTCTATGCACTGAAACCCTGCCTAAGTTATCAGGACACAGGTATAACAGCAAGCCTCTCACACAAACTGCTTCTAACCCAGTCTAGACAAAGCTCTTTCTCACCCTCATAAGCCAAACCTCACAGTCTATATTACTGCATCCAGGTCTTTCAATTCTGACAAGAATAGTCCATCAAACTGTACTTACAGCATTGCACGCCATCTCTTAGGCCAAGGTTTCAAATCCTTCCACATTCCTCTTGAAAATAAGCTCCAAAAGGCCAAAGCCATACAGTTTTATATATATATATATATATATATATATATATATATATATATATATATATGATTCAATATTTCAAAGATGCCAGTTCTCCCTAAACAAATCTGTGTTTACTATGATTGCAGTTACAATAAAGTATGACTTTGTTCATAGACTAACTAAGTAAAAACAGAAAAAGAAATCATGAATCAGGTGTCCCTCATAAACTCCTATGTTTTGAATGCTTGATTCCTATCTGGTGGCAATTTGGGAGGTAGAGTCTTCCTGTAAGGAGGTGTGTTGCTGGGGATGACCTTAGGAGTCTCATAACCATCTCCCCATTGCCAGAGTTCAGCTCACTCTATTGCTAGCATTTTCCACCTTAAATTTGGTGCCAAGAAATGAGGTTGTTGTTGCAATAAATCTGACCAGGTGTAGTTTGGGAATTTTGGAACTTGTATGCTGAGGTAACATGGAAGGATTTAGTAACTTGGAATGGAAAAAAGTCTTGCAGTGTTCTAAGAAGAACTTGATGGGATACTCTGGAGAGAGTATGAAAGTGTTAAATGCAGAGTGAACTATTGACTGTGAATGCTTGGCTGATGAATTTTCAAAAGGGAAAGAGAGAACTCTGTTGGAACTGGGCTACTAGTGTAAAATCTAGCTGCCTTCCTCTGCCATGTCCAGAGAGTTTGATGAACATTGTGCTTAAAATTACTGGACAGGTGTACTTGGCAGAAGTACAGATCAGAAAGATATTAAATATGTCCAGTTGATCATAGAAAAAAATTCAAGCATGTTACTGGCACAGAGACTAGTTTGAAGTGACTGCATCTGTAATTGCTAAACAGATTACCACCATTAAGGGTGAGCCAAGTTCTTTACATTGAAACAATGGAAATGATGTCCTGAGGGTGAGCGAATGAAAGGAGGTGGTTTGAAGAAAGAGTCCAAAAGGACTATGCTGCCCTTCAGGGCCAAGATTTAGTTCACTGCCCTTCTTTTACAAATTTGGTAACCTACCTGATACTATGGAGTATAACAAATGCTGGGGGGGGGGGGGTCATTGAATTGCAACACTGTTTTTTGTTTGTTTTACTTTTGGTGGGGAATGGCCCCTGAGGAATGTGAAGGGGTTAGAATTTGTGATTGACTAGAACAATGTGGAAAAAAAGGAAAGAAGGAAACCTAATCTGTACAGCACAGATAGTTTTGCTGAAGAACTACAAGGGGCTACAGTCCTCCTGCAGGAAAGAGAACTTCATCCCCTGAGTGTGGCTGAACCAGAGATTTAGAGGGAGCAGCGTGTAGAGTTAAAAGAACTTTTGTTGTTTCTGCCTGATGAATTTGTTTTTTTTCTTTGGGAGTAAATAATGGGGAAGATAAGTTCTTTTCTTTTGTTTACCAATCACCTGATGAGAGAGCTAATGGAAGGATTAAAGCAGTTCCCCAGGTGGACTGATAGCTTCTTGGGGTCAGATTGGGTTATCTTTGAATTATGGGCTTGTGTCCTTTATCATGATATGGTCCAGGAAAGTTTTGTGGTCCACGAAAATTTTTCACTAAGGTCAGTGGTTCTGTCATCCTTCAGAAGCAAGTTGAAATCCCTGTGTGGTGACCCTGTAAGGCCTTGGCATGAAAGCGAACCAGAGCCACTGGAATGCAGCATGTGAAGCAGAGTTGTTGAAATCCCAGTGTGGAGGCCCAGTGGGGCCACTGTATGCAGATGAGCCAGTTCCAGCTGTGTTAGTGGCAATGGGACACAGGATTGAAATCCCAGTGTGGAGGCCCAGTGGGGCCACTGTATGAAGATGAACCAGTTCCAGCTGTGTTAGCAGCAATGAGGCACAGGGCTGAAATCCCAGTGTGGAGCCAAGTAAAGCTATTGTATGGAGCTATGAAGATGAACCATGGTTTTGCAGTGTAGACATGAAGATGTTTTTGATGTACCACACTATAGAATGGCTTCCTTGGAGAGCTGCTCAGTCAACCCACCTCAAAGATGGAATTGGAACCCAGAGATTTCTCATTGGTTATGGATATTAGACTTGAACTGCAGATATTTGAGGTTTACCTACTGATTATTGACTTTTCATTGGTCCAGTCTCTTATTATTATGCTTTTTATACAACAGAACTGTTTACTTTGTGCCATTTTGTATTGGAATTAATAACTTGTGTTTTGATCTTACAGACCTCCCATTTAAGAGACAGCCTTAAATCTCAAATGAAACTTGGGAGTTTAGAATGGTGTTGAAATTGGTAAAAGTTATAGGAATGCCTGAAGTTGGTCTGAATGCAATTTGATTGTCAGATGATCATGAGTCTATTGAGGCCAAGGGCAGAATGTGGTAGTTTGAATATGAATGCATGTCCCCCATAGACTGAGGTGCTTTTTTATTAAACTTGCAACTTGAGTTTCCAGAAACCTGCTGGAGGAGGTATCACTGGTGGTGGATCTTAAATCCAGCCCTAAAGTATGTTCAGAGCCAGTCTGAGCTCTGACTGTCCATATGTTCAACATGCTAGCATGTTAGTGGTATCTCTCGACTACTGATCTATGACACTGAGCCAACTTCTTCCACTGTGATGGAATTCCCCCTGGAATTGTAAACCTGAAATAAACACTTTACTCCTATAAGCTGCTTCTGGTCAGGTGTTTGTCCAGCAACAAGAAAGTAACTGCACCACTCCTGGGGGGGTGGGCAGAGGTGATGTCCAGCCTCTGCTCATTCCATGCTTTCCTTGCCATCATAAGTCTCAAGACCTTCCCCTCAAGACTGTAAGACAAAATAAACCCTCAGATCTCGTCAGCTGCTCCTGGCCAGGTGTTTTGTCCCAGAAAATCAAAAGTAGCTACAACAACTAGCAAACATGAACAAAAAAAAAATTAACTTTAGGGGGAAAAGAGCCTTTCTAAATAGGACACAAAATAAATCCAACAGCCAAAAGAAAGGAAACCACACACTCAAATATATGTAGCAAAAGAGTAACAACTTCATGGTCCCTGAAAAAATAAACAGGAAAAAAAACAAACATTAACTATTAACCATTAATGTTAAATGAATTCCTGCAAAGGCCAACAGACCAACAGAAAAAAATAGGCAAAGGATATGATTCATAATATACTATAAATGGCTCCTAAATTTTAAAAGATGTTCAACTTCATTTAAAATAAAAGAAATTCTAAATAAAGCCACAAAATATAATTTATTCTCTTATTTATTATCTAGCAGAGATGGCTCAGACATTTAAAAGATGCTGACCAGCACTAATAATAAAAAATTCTCCATAAAATAGCAAGATACAATTTATCTCATTTACTACCTTATTACATCAACATTCCAAAATTGGATAGCTTTTTGATAAGGTTAGAGATAAACAGGCCCTTAGTGTCTCCACTGATATGAAATTAATCTGTGTTTATTATGGTGACCTGTCAGTCTATCACAACCCAAATAGCCACAAGTCTGTCCTTCAGAAAAATCTCCAATGTGCTCTGCGTTGCAGGCACAATGCTCTTTACTGAGCATGAGCAAAGCAAGACAGACCATCCAGTGGTGGGAGACTGGCTTAATGCACTGACACACCCACACAGAGGTAAGTGGCTGATTCCAGTGTGTGTTACCAGAAAACGATGAGAAAACATATTAGATACTACTTACTATTTATTTGAGAGCGATAGATAGATAGATAGATAGATAGATAGATAGATAGATAGATAGATAGATAGATAGACAGACAGACAGACAGACAGACAGACAGACAGAGGATGGTAGGTAGACAGGCAGACTGATAGAGAGATAGATGATAGATAGATGACAGGTCAGTAAGAGTAGACTACCTCTGGAAAAGCATTAGGGTAGAACAATGACTCAGCAGTCACTTGAAAGATTTGTGGTGTGTTTTGTTGTTATTTTCAAATAAAAGCATCACATCATTTTTGGGGGAGTTTTGAGTTAGGGTCTCACTGTGGTCCAGGCTGACGTGGAATTCACTATGTTAGCCTCAGGATGGCCTAAAGCTCACAGCGATTCTCCTACCTCTGCCTCCTGAGTGCTGGGATTAAAGGCATGCACCACCACATCATTTTTGAAGCAGAGGGAGTTTCTCTTTGCCAACTGCAGTTTATTAGAAATAACTTGGCATCAACAGGAAGGGAGAGTTGAATGCTGGTTCTGTGGCTACAGTCACACCTAAGCTTGTTTGAAAGAGTTTAACAAAATATATAACACAACAGAATTATTTAATTTAGTTGTTTTTAAAAATTAGATTTCTGGAAAACATCACCCTTGCTTGTTTCGCCAATGGTCCAATGGGAGGGGGTAGATCATGGATGAGCCTAAACAATGGTACCAAACTGCCTGCATTTGCTGAAAAGAAAACTAATAAATTAAATTTAAAAAAATAAAATTAGATTTCTTCCACCCTGTGACTCGTATCCTAAGACATTGTTCCCCACCCTGCAGAGACTGGCTGATGCATTCATGACCACAGGAAGCACCCATACTCCCACTGACTAGGGCCCTGCCTGGACTGGGGACAGGGGAGAAGCAGAAGATAACCAGCACCCAGTAGGCTCATGCAATAAAGTTCATAAAAAAGTAGATTTTTCAAGCATACACATCAAACAAAAACCAATAAAGTCTGTGTTATTGCTCCTCTGTGCACACCTGCCGGGACGTGAGGCAACTGTGCTTAGAAACAACATCTCTACCCAGTCACAGCAGTCTGGAAGGGAACGTCTTCAAGTCACTCCCAGTCGTCTGCACACTTTATTGACAAAGGTTTTGTTTTCTTATTGCCTATGGAAATTGATCTGTTGAGATGTTATTTTAGAAAACATAATATGAATTATTATTAATGTGATATTTCTGAAATACAATGACAAAGAATAAATGCTAAAATATCATACATTCTGTTAGGTAACATTCCAGAGATCTACAATAGAAAACATAGAATTTAAGGAAAGAACAGCAGCTGTGTTGGGTAATCACCTAAAATTGTGAAACTGTCACATGGGAAACTTTATAAAAAGTGTTCTATAAAAAAGTCCTATTACATGCTTCCCTAGGCTTATTTCTAAGATTTTATTCTCCTTTTTTCTACCTCAGTTTCCACTCTGAAACGTCTTCAAAACATGGAAATGAGAACTTGGTAGACATGATAACTTCATGAGTCCCTTCACTTAACTTTGGTAAACAATTCTTAAGAATGTAAAAGCAATGAGAGGAAAAATGATAAACATTGATGTTTTATATCACATGTAGGATCCACATGTGTATGGACATATGGGTAGAGATATGTACATCTATGGCATGAAGGCAGAAAGGGAAGAATTTGGGCATACAGCGGGAAGCAGTGGCATGGGGAGGGCAGAAGGGAGAATAATGGAGAGGGCAAATATGACCAAATTACAATATCCTAATGAAGCCCAGCATTTTATATGCTAACTAAACCTAATGCAATAAAATAGTTTAAAAAATGACAAAGTCAGAAAAAAAAAAACATTGAAAGACTACTGATTTAACTGATATGTGAACAATCAACATAAACCCTGGGTTCAATATTATCTCATTCCTACTGATGTCTGGGAAAAAAAAATATAGCCAGGAGAGAAAACACAGAAACACAATACGCAGAAATACCTGCACAAGATATGAGTGATGACGGGAATGAGGGTTGAGTGAGAGAAGATAGGGCTGCAGATTCAACCTACTGCAAGAGGCCAGAGAAGACCTCAAGAGAGACCCACATACACAGCAGGGCCTCCAGCCTCCTGGAAGATGTCATCAACAGACCCAAGTGAAGTAATGGCAGAATTCAGAGGAGAAAGAAGAGATCATAGCTGAAAGCCAGATGGGCTACACAGTGAGACCCTGTCTCAGAAAACACACAACAAAGTTATAAATAAGGAGGATGTTTTTGTCTTTTATTATTTATTTATTTATTTGCAAGCTGAGAGAGTGGGGGAAAGAGAAGACAGAGGGAGAGAATGGACATACCTGTTGCCATGGACAAGGAACACTAGACACAGGTGTCACATTGTGTGTCTTTTGGCTTTAAGTGGATAGTGGGAGTTGAACCCAGGCCATCAGGTTTGCAAGCAAGCATCTTTAACTGCTGAGCCATCTCTCCAGCCCTGTTTTGTTTTGTTTTGTTTCGTTTCGTTTCGTTTCGTTTCGTTTCGTTTCGTTTCGTTTCGTTTCGTTTCGTTTCGTTTTGTTTTGTTTTGTCGAGGTAGGAGATCACTCTAGCCCACACTGACCTGGAACTCACTGTATCGCCCAGGCTGGCCTTGAACTCATGCAGTCCTCCTACCTCAGTCCCCACCCCCTCAAGTGCTGGGATTAAAGGTTTGAGCCACAATACCTGGTACTACAAGAATTTAAGTTTAACTTAAGTAAAGGAATGAAAGTCAAAGCTATTGACCAAGGTAGAAATCAGCTTGATGAGTCTGGAAAAAAGAAGACCTAAGACAAGGAAAGCAGAAGAGGCTACCCCAGGCTTGGGAAGCTCAGCCCAAGAAGAAACTGCCCCAAGAGCAAATAACCAATGTGGGTCCGCGTCAGGACTCAGCCCATGCAGCGTGGCATGTTATTTGCTCATATGACCCACCCCAAATACATTTTCCAGCATTTGCGTGGAAGAAAATCCTTATGTCCGGCAGAAATAACTGTTCTGTGAGTTATGATTCTGCAGGATGATCATCCGACACCTCTATCCCACGTTAAGGATCCTTTCTCCAGCCACCCACGCCCAACACCACCATTCCTTTGTTCTGACCATTGCCGCATCAGAGGCCAAGTCTCTTTCCTACTGGCTTCTGAAGAAATTCTATCTGACTTCTGATGATAATCTTCTGGAACATTCTGTCTGTCCCAGTTTTTCTAAGCCCATACAAATATCACCTGCCTTTACTCAAGTTATGCCATGTACGTGAGCTCTAATTCTAAACTTGCCTGCATTGTTCTCTAATGTGCATGTCACAGCACCTTCCTAAAACTACCCTATGTAAGGAGTCATGTCATCTCTTTTCTGTATTCTGCATAGCTCTTGATACATGCTATCTATTTGTGCATGCATGATGTTTATGTTCATGGGTGAGAGCGTGTCTGTCTATGTGCACGTGTGTAGAGGTCAGAGATTGACATCAGGTGTTTTGCTCAGTAGTTCCTCGCCTTGTTTTTTGAGACAAGGACTCCCACTGAACCTGAAACTCACCTTTCAGCTAGACTAGGCAGCTAGCAAGCCCTCAGGACCCTCCTGTCCCCACCCTAGGGCTGAGATTTCAGGTGCACACCACCAGACCTGGCTTTCATGTGGGTGCTGGGGATCCACAGTCAGGTTCTCGTGCTTGCATGGAAGCCCTCTACCCACTAGCCTCCTCCTCAGCCATGATGCATATTATCTTTCTTATTCTTTCTCCTCTATGCCAATGAAGCTATGCTCACATGGTCCCATGGGTAAGAAATACCAGTGGCTGACATGGGAAGCATCTCCAATATCCTCTCCTGGGGGAAAACTGAATAGAACATGAAACCAAGAAAATTTTGTAAGTTTCCAAGTCACTTAACCTTTCAAAGATGGTCTCACTGGACCACAGACTACAGGGAACCATGCAGCTAAAGCAATGGAGTCAGGTTTTTTTCCTCTACTCGTTTTTTTCCAGTTTGAAAAACACAGATAGAATTATGGGTTCTAAAATCTAAAACATTTCAATTCATCCACTTCAGAAAAATAAGCATCTTAAAATGCAATGTTTACTTGACAGTATTTTGTCTAGGAGCACCCAAAATTTTAAACCCAGATGAGTTACAAGTCTATCTTTATGTTTAATTCAGGGGCCAGAACTATTCAAAGGTCAGTTCAGAGCAGGATGACTACAGATAAATGTATAAAATGATGCCTTCTATGTGATTTATAGTACCTCTTCAAAGAGTGATGTGGTCACAGTTACTCATTTAGCAAAGGGATTAATTTGATTGGATGAGGTACGGTTTCAAACTATTTCAATAGGAACAGTGTTAAGGTGTTCATGATTGGTATTTTTGTGGAATGAGGTGTGAGGTACTTACTTACTCATAAAACAACTTTTGCACATACATGTATAAGGGGAAGATGATTTAAAAGGAAGCTCCTAATGCTCACAAGTGCTTCCCTAAAGCTCATCCATTTAAGGCTGGCATTTAATCTCCTCTTGGGATGCCATAATTCTCATCTTTAATCCTGGGGTAGATGGACAGATTTTGACAAATGTGACCATGACTCCATCACCTCTCCCAGCCTCTGGTATCCAGGAAGTAGTTCCTTCAATGTTCTCAATGGCCTGCAGGCCCTGAGGATGGGAGCCATGACTGACAGCAGCTATGCCTGGAAATAACCTGCCGTTAGAAAACAAAATTTCACTCAGTTTCTCTTCAAGAGCTAATTTGCCTTTGTTAGCAGTTCATAAGTAAGGCAGGATATCATCTGAAAATGCTCAGGCCTATAATCCCACATATTCAGGAAGCTAAGGATTGGGCATCATAAGTTCCTAAGTCCAAGACGAGCATGAGCTACAGTGAGTTCAAGACTAGCCTGGGCTCTATAACAAAATAAAAAGTAAAAGGATGCTGAGGATATAGCTCAGTGGTACAATACTTACCTAGCATGTGAGAAGCCCTTCCTAGGTTCAATCTCCAGAACTGTAGGGGGGAAAAAAAGGGAAGACTTAAAAGAGTGCTCCAGTGATCTGAACAGAAGAGGTAGAAAAGGAAAGCAAAAACAAAGGAGGTAAAGCAGACTGGTCATTGCTATGTTTCCTGGAGCGTAAAACAACAAGGTCTTGAATATCAAAACACCCCAGGCAAACTGGACCTTTTCTGGCAGGTTACTGCAAATCTGTATTTTGAAAATCTGGCCAGTTTCAAAGTTGTGTGTGATTCCATGGCCCCAGCTTGAGTAACTGCCTTCCGCTTTGGTCTCGTCTGTTGTGGCCAAGCCCCGGAGCTCGGGTCGAACAATTGTCTCCCATGCAGTTTGTTTAACATGGCTAGCAACCTGTAAACACGGAAACCCCTGAACACGAGTCCCAGGCCAGAATAGGCGTCTTGAGGGCGAGAAAGAATTCAGGACAGCAGAGGCAAAAGGAAACCAAGCTTCCCATGTGGGGAGTGTGGGGCAGCCTCGAACACTTGCACAGCAAGCACAGTGCCCCCATTTCAGTCCCCAGTACTGCAGATCCCCAGGACCTCAAAATCAAGTGAAAATGACTGGTATTATACACAAGACAACCATTAGATCACCTTTTCAAAGTACAGTAAGAATTTCTCAGAGGAAAGGTAGGCTTATAATTCATCAAGTGAAAGCTAGTGTTTTCCTATCCACTTTTCTTTAAAAATCCTGTCATCCTTTGGTCACTGCAAGTCTGAGGATGACCCACTTCTTTGTCAAGAACATCATGCAGTTAATTGATTAAATGGCAATCCTACTCCATAAAGCACTCTAGAATTATATTATTCTTTTTTTAAGAGATCCAGAAGGGTTTTTTTAAAGCTTTATTTTTTTATTTATTTGAGAAAGAAAGATGCGGAGAGAGGGAGAGACAGAATGGGTGTGCCAGGGCCTCCAGCCACTGCAAACTCCAGATGCATGCACCCCCACACACACCTTGTGCATCTGGCTTACGTCAGTCCTGGGGAATTGAACCGAGGTCCTTTGGCTTTGCAGGTAAACTCCTTAACCACTAAGCCATCTCTTCAGCCCCTAAAATTATATTATTCTTCAGCAAAACCCATAAACTAGTAAATTCTCATCGTAAGCATTGGGTTTCCAGTTCTTCCCAGTATCCTAGTCATTAGTGTCCACACCCTAGACTATCCAGCAGTGGAGAGCATCCACTACTGTGGAAAAAGAAAACCAAAATAAAAATGAGGGAGTTGGAAAAAAAGCAGACAGGCCCAGAAAAAAATGACAATCACTAAAAACTCCCCTCAAGGCATTTCTTACTGGGCCCAGCTCTATAAAAATCCAGAACATTTTAGATCTTCAAGGAAATTCGAGGAAGAGGGGCCAGAACGATTGTTTGGGCCACAAATTGGGACATTGGCACCGAGACATTGCCTCTTCCCCATTACTGATGGCTGCCCCCCAATGCACAACCCACAATCCCCATGTAGATAACCAGTATCCCCAACAAGGAGGGTCTTTGGAGGATGGAAGGAATGAGGGTAAGGATGGTATCAACAAGAGGTGTTTACATACTGATTATGTCCATAACTAATTTAAAAAAAAAAACAGAATATTGAACATGAAGCAATGACTTTTAAAATTGCTTAAGTGGGGGGGGGAGGGATGGTATTTCCATGGGATACTTTTTATAATCATGGAAAATGTTAATAAAAATTGAGGGAAAAAAATAAAATAAAATTGCTTTATTATTTTATTTATTTATTTATTTACTTGAGACAGAGGCAGAGAGGGAGAGAGCCACTGAAACTAGAGCCCCTTCACAGGGACAGAATGGACGAAAAATACTTAAATAAGATAAGACACTTAAGTTAAAATAAGTTGTTAAAATATGAACGTTTGTAAATAGCCTAGACTATGATGGTGTTGGGCAGACTGGCTCGCTGGGCAGCCAATCTATCTCTTCTAGAGAAGACTGTTTTAAAAATTGTTTAATGTGGAAGTTGTGTGCTTCTAGGGTGTGGGAAATGGCTTGGGGTGATGGTCCCCAGCACAGGAAGACTATTGTGTCATTTGTTCAATTTCAATAAAATTATTTTTAGATCCTGCCAACAATAAAAAGTAATGAAGCCTTGATACACTCTTTTATGTAGATAAATCTGTAATACATCATGCTAAGTCAAAGAAGACAGATACAGATTATTGTATGAATCCACTTACATAAAATATAGAGAGTAGACAAATCTTTAGATAAAAACTGTGAACGGATGGGGAAAGAAAGAAATGGAGAGACACTGATTAATGTGTAGGGGTTTTGCTTGGACTGATAGGAATGTGTAGGAGTACCTGTGGTGTGGTTGACAATACTGTGACAATAATGTGATTATACTCAAGCCACTGAATAGTTCACTTAAAACAGTTCAATTTGTATTATATGAATTCCACCTCAGTAAATCATCTCTATACAACACTTATTAACAGAACAACAGATGCCATTTGTGATCAAGTTTTAGATGTAAATTGACAATTAGGCAAACTCTAATTAGGCTTTGTAGTAAAACACACAATTTATTTTCTCCCGAAAGCTTGACAGAAAGACTTCCATAAGATTAGATCCCCAGTAATGGCAGTAGTCACTGCCAAAGTACCAACACAGCAAGGAAAGCTCCAGTGTGCTGAAGAAGTAAACGCTACTGGAGGGCAAGGGTGTTCATGGCTGCTAAGTCTCTGCCATTTGGGGACAGGCAAGCTTCAAGGCACCTTTGCTTTGACTTTCTGTTACAGCACTGCTGCCATGATTGGCAACTTCCTCCAGCTGAGGGCTTAAGAGATGGCTCAGCAGTTACAGTGCTTGCCTGCAAAGGCTGATGGCCTGACTTTGATTCCCCAGGATCCACGTTAAACCAGATGTGCAAACTGGTACACGTTTCTGGAGTTCATTTGCAGTGGCTAGAGGCCTTGGTGTGCCCATTCTCTCTCTCTTTCTCCTTCTTCTTCTCCTTCTCTCTCTCTCTCTCTCTCTCTCTCTCCCCCTCCCTCTTTCTCTCAAATAAATAAATAAATAAAATATTAAAAAATAAAAATGGTGCAGTGTGTGGAGTGAGTAGGCCAGACCCCTGTTTCTGGGCTCCTCCCACCTCCCTGGTCTGAGTTCGCTGAGGACAATGTGCAGGCACACACAGGCTGTTCCGGAGTGAGTACACCAGACCCCTGTTTCCAGGCTCCTCCCACCACCCTGATCTCGGTTCCCTATGTTGGTCTGTATTGCAAGCAGGCATGATGGTCTGGAGTGAGTAGGCCAGACACCACCTTCCTGGCCACTCCCAGTTCCCTGAGCCAGTCTGTGTGCTGGTGGGCATGGCATGGAGTAAGGAGGCCAGATCCCTTTTCCCTTGCTCCTCCCAGTCCCCTGACCCTGGTAGGTCCCATTGTGCCTTGCTTGGGGAGGCCTGGTCCCTGCATGAGCTATGGAATCAGGTCTTTTCCTGTGGTATCCTGACTTGCCACTGGGTAACAACATCCTGGTTCACCTGAGCCAGAGGGTACACAGGCCAAAGGACAAAACTTGCTTCCTCAATAAAATAAAGAGTCTTCCTAAAATGGGTACAACACAATCAAAAAAGCCAACAAAAGTAAGAAAATTGAGACATCTCCACCAAGGATGCCTAGTCCTACAATGGAAGCCTCCAATGAAATCAAAAAGAAATCAACAGAAATTCATTCCCAAAATGAAAATACAACAAATAAGACCCTGATCAAAAAAAAAAAAAAAATCACTGAACTGGAAGCAAGCCATCAAAGAAACAACAATCATATCAAGGAAATTAAATAGTATCATCTCCTACAGTGTTCAGCTTTTGACAGTAAGATGAACTTGATTGAAGAAAACATGAGAATGCTCCAAAGAGAGATGAATAAATTGAAGGTGAGTCAAGACATGGAAGATCTCAACAACCAGTTGATTAAGCTTAACAAAGACTTGATCAAATGTAAGAAGGAACTCCATGAAGCATCAAGAAAAGCAGAACTCAAATTGAAATCACACCTCAGAAAAGAGATGGACATGATGCAAAATAACACAGAAAACAAAAATCAAATAGAAATTATAAAAACCTCTCTAGAATCCCTCAGCAACAGAGTTACGCATGTGGAAGACAGAACCTCTGAGCTGGAAGACAAGACAGAAGAAATCAACTGGGAGGCCAAAAACTTTGCTAAGTTCAAAAAAATCAAGTGAACAGAATATGAAGGAACTGTGAAATACCCTAAAACGATCAAACATCCAGATCATGTGTATACCAGAGAAGAGGAAAGCCAGGCAAGAGGCATAAAGAACATATTCAACAAAATTATTGAAGAAAATTCTCCAAATCTCTCAAAAAAGAAGCCATCCACATACAAGAAGCCCACAAAACACCAAACAGATAGAACCAAAGAAGAAATTCTCCAAGATACATTATAGTTAAAACTCTTAATAACAAATCAAAGAGAAAGTGTTAAAAAAAAAAAAACAGCAAGAGAGAAACAACTCACAACATGCAAAAGCAATCCCATCAGAATTACATCAGATTTCTCAATGGAAACCCTGAAAGCCAGAGGACCTGAAATGGAACACTTCAAAGTCTGCAAAACTATGGTTTCCAACCCAAACTACTCTACCAAGCAAAAGTATCCCTCATAATAAATGAAAGAAAAGTTTTCCATGAAAAGGTCAACTCTATGATTATATGAACACAAAGTCAAACCTACAGAGAATACTTGAGGGAATACTGCACAAAGAACAAACAACTAATATCAAGAGCCAACAAGAAGAATATCACAATAACCAAAACAGACAAGACTCAAAATAGTACAAAACACAAGAAAGCATCAAACCCCATAAAACACCTCATCATGGCAGGGATGAATTTAAACCTCATAGTAATAACCTTAATCGTCAATGGTTTTAACTCGCCCATCAAAACACAGGTTATCAGGATGGATCAAAAAACTGGATACCGGGCTGGAGAGATGGCTTAGCCATTAAGCGCTTGCCTGTGAAGCCTAAGGACCCTGGTTCGAAGCTCGATTCCCCAGGACCCACGTTAGCCAGATTCACAAGGGGGCACATGTGTCTGGAGTTCATTTGCAGTGTCTGGAAGCCCTGGTGCGCCCATTCTCTCTGTCTCTCACTCTCAAAAGAAAAAAAGAAAAAAAAACCTGGAGACCCTTCTATCTACTGTCTTCAAGAAACACACCTCACCTCTAAAGATAGAGAAGTTGGAAAATGTTATTCCAAATGATTGGAAATAAAAAACAAGTGGATGATGGTATGTTAATATCTGATAAAATAGACTTCAAACTGAAAGTAATCTAAAAGGACAAAGAAGATCACTTCTTACTCATCAAGGGAATGATCCAACATGAGCACATCACAATCATAAATATATATATGCCAAACACAGGTAAAACACGGTTTATAAAACAAAAGGTACTCAACTTTAAAACAGAAATAAACACCAACATCATCAGTCAAAGATTTCAACACTCCACTATCATCAATAGACAGATTATCCAAGCATATAATCAACAGGGTAATAATAGAGTTCAACAACATCATAGATCAACTAGACCTAACGGGTGTCTACAGAACTTTCCATCCCAATTCTACAGAATACACATTCTCCTCAGCAGCCTATGGAACCTTCTCCAAAATTGATTATATATTAGGCCACAAAGTGTGCCTTCATAAAGTCAGGAAAATTTAAGTAACTTCCTGAATCATTTCAGATCAAAATGCTTTAAGGCTAGAAATCAACAAAAGACACATCAAGAACTCCATCAGCTCCTTGAGACTAAACAACACACTTTTAAACAATTAAAGAAGAAATCAAAAAAGAAAGTGTAAAATTGCTAGAATTGAATGATATAAAAACACACCTCCCAAAACTTATGGGACACAATGAAAGAATTCCTAAGGGGAAAATTCATAGCCCTAAATGCCTTCATTACAAAGCCAGACAGAGCCCAAATTAATAACTTGACTGTTCACCTAAAGGCACTGAAAAAAACAAGAATCCAATCCAAAGAGCCCCACAGAGAATGAAAGAATCAAGATTGGAGCAGAGATTAATTAATTGGAAACAAAGAAAACAATTTTTTAAAGTGATGAAACAAAGATCTGGTTCTTTGAAAAAATAAACAATATTGAAACACCCCTGGCCAAATTGGTCAAGCAAAAAAAAGAGAAGTCTCAAATTAACAAAATAAGAAATGAAAAAGGAGAGGTCACAACAGACATCAATAATATTGGCAGAATCATCAGGACATACTTCACAAACCTCTACTCCACAAAATTAAATAATCTGGAAGAAATAATTCCTAGACACATACCACCTGCCAAATCTAAACTCAGAGCAGATTAATCTAAACAAACCTATCATACCCATGGAGATTGAAAAGTAATCAAAAATCTCCCTAACAAGAAAAGTCCAGGACCAGATGCCTTCTCAGCTAAAGTCTATCAGACCTTCATTGAACAACTGCAACCAGTTTTTCTCAAATGGTTCCATATAACTAGAGATCAGGGAATCCTCCCAACTCCTTTTATGAATCTAGCATCACCCTAATACCAAAACCAGACAGAGATGCAATAAGGAAAGAAAACTATAGGCTTGTATCCCTAATGAACTTATATGCAAAGATTCTGAACAAAATTCTTGCAAACCAAATTCAACAACACATCAAAAGCATTATCCATCTTGATCAAGTAGGCTTCATTCCAGGGATGCAGATATGGTTTAACATAAGGAAATCATTCAATGCAATACACCACATAAATAAACTGAACCATAAGAAACACATAATCATCTCAATTGATGCAGAGAAGGCCTTTGACAAAATAAAACGTCACTTCAAGATCAAAATGCTGGAAAGAATAGGCATGGAAGGCTTATCTTTCAACATAGTAAAGGGCATATATAAAGCTCCTAAAGCTCAAATAATACTTAATGGGGAAAAATTCAAGGAGTTCCCACAGAGATCAGGAACAAGACAGGGGTGTCCACTCTCAACACTGCTCTTCAACATAGTACCAGAAGTATTAGCCCAAGCAATAAGGCAGGAGAAAGAAATAAAAGGGATTCAAACTTGCAAGAAAGAAGTCAAGTTATTCCTATTTGCAGATGATGTGATCCTATATATAAATGACCTGAAAATCTCCATCGCAAAACTTCTAAAGGTGATAAATTTCTTCAGCAAAGTGACAGTATACAAAATCAATGCACAAAAATCAGTAGCTTTTCTATATGCAAAGGAAAAATATACAGATAAATAAATCGGTGAGGTTGTTCCATATTCAATAGCAACAAAAAAAATTAAATACCTTGGAGTAACACTAACAGTGATGTGAAGACCTATGTAATGAAAACATAAAAACACTCAAGAAAAAAATAGAGGAAGTCTTGAGAAGATCAAAAGGCCTCCCATGCTCCTGAATAGGTAGAATTAATATTGTGACAATGGTAATGCTACCAAAAGCAATACACAGATTTAGCACAATACTAATAAAAATGCCAGCATCATTCTTCACAGGGATTAAAAAGTGACCTCAAAATTCATATGGAATGGCAGGCCTCTGATAGCCAAACATATCCTCAGGGAAAAAAATAAAAACCAGCCTTGGTGGTATCATCAAACATGATCTAAAAATACATTACAAAGCCATGGTGACAAAAACAACATGGTCTAGGTGCGGTGGTACACACCTTTAATCCCAGCACTTGGAAGGCTGAGGTAGGATGATTTCTGTATTTCTGTGAGTTAGATGCCACCCTGAGATTACATAGTAAATTCCAGGTCAGCCTGAGCTACAGTGAAACCCTACCTCCAAAAAAAACAAAAACAAAAAAAACAGCATGGTACTGGAATAAAAATACAAACATAGCCAGGTGGTGCACGCCTTTAATCCCAGCACAGGGGAGGCAGAGGTAGGAGGATCTCCATGAGTTCAAGGCCACCCTGAGACTACATAGTTAATTCCAGGTCATCCTGGGCCAGAGTGAGACCCTACCTTGAAAAAAAAATACAAACATGGACTAATGGAACAGAATTGAAGACCCAGACCTTAAAGCAACTTCATCTTTGATAAAGGTGCCAATAATGAAGACTAGAGAAAAGACAGCATCTTCAACAACTGGTGTTGGACAAATTGGATGACCATATGTAGAAAAATGAAACTAGACCCACTCATTTTGCCATACACAAAAATCAAGTTTAAATGGATTAAAGACCTCATTATAGGGCCTGAAACTCTTCAACAACTGGAAGAAAAAAATAGGAGGTACTCTCCATGATATAAGACTTGGAAAAGACTTCCTGAACAAAACCCCAGTAGACCAGGAAATTAAACAAGTACTCAACCAATGGGATTTCATGAAGCTAAAAAGCTTTTGCACAGACAAACTTACCATAAGCAGAGCCAATAGATTACCCATCCACTGAATGGGATAAAATCTTTGTCAGCTATATGACTGACAGAAGCCTAATATGTAGAATATACAAAGAACTCAAAAAACTAAACAATTAAAAAAAACTCAAACAACCCACTCCAAAAGTGGGAGAAAGAACTAAATAGGGAGTTCTCAGAGGAAGAATTACAAATGGCTGACATACATTTAAGAACATGTTCAACATCCCTAACCATCAAGGGAATGCAAATTAAAACAACTATGAGATTCCACCTTACCCCAGTAAGGATAGCAAACATATGAAAATAAATGTTGGTGAGGATGTAGAGAAATAGGAACACTTATTCACTGTTGGCAGGAATTTAGGCTTGTACAACCACTATGTAAATCAATATGGAGACTCCTGAAAAGGATGCATATGGCATTACCACCAGACCCTGTTATTCCCTTACTGGGCATTTACCCTAAAAGCTCCACATCTCAGTTCAGAGATATTTGCTCAACCATGTTCATAGCTGCTCAATTCATAATAGCTAAGAACTGGAATCAACCCAGGTGCCCATCATGAATGGATAACCAAGATGTGGTATATCTACATAATGGAATTCTACTCAGCTGTAAGAAAAAATGACACATTGAAATATGTAGAAAAATGGTCAAAACTGGAATAGATCATTCTAAGTGAACTCACACAATCACAGAAAGACAACTGTCACATGATCTCAATCATCTGCAGTTCCTAACCTGGATCAGCCCAAGTTGCTGACATATCTGAACAGCATCTCAAGGCTTGGACAATAGAGAGGGTATGGCTTTTTGGGTCCCTGGGTCCTCACTCTGGGGCCGGCTGTGGTCCCCCAAAGGTGCCCAGGCAACTGGAGTAGTAAGCGCATGAAGGTAAAGACTTTTGGGAGATAATTTTGGTGAACAGATCTTGGTTTATTGTCAGGGAAATGTATTTATAAGCAGTTGAAGGCAGGAAGAGGACCCTAAGGAGATTGGTGGGTTTAAAGGTTGCTACCTATGCCGAATATGGGGACATTTGGTTCCAGCACATAGGCAATGGCAAAGGGAAGGTATGCAAATCTGCTGGCTGATACCATATAAGGAGCTTCCTAGGCAACTGGCCAAAGGCCACAGGGTTATGGGCAAAGCCTAAGTCTTATCTGAATGTCCAGGTATCCCGTGCTTGGAGAGGGAGTGGCCTTACTTCCTGCCGATCTCAGGGTCCAAGATTTTGTCCAGGGGTCCAGGCTCACTGTGATCTCCAATAATGGTGGGTGGATCCTGACTCACTGCAACCCCCAAGAATGGGGGGAGGAGCTCCCCTTCCGGTCTAGTTCCCAAGATATGACAGGCGGTTCTGGCTTCTGCGACCCCTCCATAGCCTAGAGCCTTTGTGTCAAACAGCTTAGGTTTGTTTTAACCCAGGGCCCTGACTATGTCCAACAGCTCCGCCTTTGTTTTTATAATGGGAAGGGGTCATCATATTGAGTGAAATCCTTATAGTCTACTATAGGCTCAGATAGGGCTGGGTGGCGCATGAGAACCTGATTAGTAGCAGCCTTAGCAATATTAGTTATTTGTTGTCTGAGAAATTTGGTGAGGCAGGGGGCTACAAGTAATGGGGTTCCTATAGCAAGGAGGGCAATAAAGAGGGGGAGAAGCCAAGTGACTACAGGGTTAGAAAACCAGGTGATGGGGTCCTCAGGTTTGTAGTGGTCAAGCAGCTCCTTGTGGGGTTTCTTGAGAGTTTTAACATCTTATTCAACAACATTTGATTCATTAACAACGACAAACAAAAAAAAAAAACATTTTTGTTCCAAGACCATATATATCCCCCCAAGTTCACCAGTAATGGGTTCTAAGGATAGACAGTTTGAAGTACCACACCTGCGAGAGAGTTTAATTGTCTCTGGAGAGAGTCAAGGCTGTTGGTCAACGGAGGCACCCAGAGACAGTGTCCCTCTGAGCCCGCCAGTAGAGGGATGAAAACTATTTCGGTTGGCACAGATGGAGCTGATAGGAGGCTTCCTCTTTGTCAAAGAGATACACCTGTGGAACAATAAAGACAGACTGGGGAACAATAAGTGGGAGAGGAGATATTTATGCATGGGGTGGTTAGCCCTTCATATCATAGTAGAGCAGGTGTCTTGACACAAGTGGTCCCAGTTATGGAAATATATTTTTTTGGTCTCAGAACTTACTTATATACTCTTAGATTTGAAAATAACCCTTTGACATATATAGTTTTTTATATATTTAGAATTATAACTATGGGGAAATTTTCTTAAGATCTTGTTTATTTCCCCTCTTGGAAGCTCTTGTTGTATTACTTAATAGGCCATTTATATATTTAAGGTATTTTTTGTCTTTGGTTATACATTTCTCTCTAAGTGTTTAAGACCATGCAGATAGCAAAAATTTAATTAAGGATTAATTTTGGAGGTCACTAATGGCTCTCCAAAGAAACTTCAGGGACCCAGGAGTAGCCCTATAGCTTACTGGTGTTTTCTGTCTGTTAGGATGTGTCAGGGCTATGCTGGCCAAGTAGTTTTCCCTTCTTTGGGAAGTCAGGAGAACTGATTGCTCCTCAATTGTGACTCTCCTGTTTTTAGACTGCACACCAATTTTGTTTGGGTCTCTGTATCCTCCCTGCTCAGGAAAACAGGTGACTTACCAGGGGCCAGTGTAGAAGTGTCCCATCATCTCCAGTGGCCTCATGACCTGGGAGCACAGGCCAAAATATTGGTGCCTTTTGCTGTGATGATTCCAATTGGCTTTGGCTTCTATGTAGGTAATTAACACACTTAGAAAGGAAGTTACACCAGCCTGGATGTATGTACATATAGAGCACATTTGATTACTGAAATAGATTTAGTTAAAGAATGGCACAAGGCTTCTAAAATTATTTTGTCCAATCTTTAAAATTTTTTGTTGCACTATGGCAGCATAAGCCATATATATGAGGTATAGAAAGTAGGCACATCTCACACCTTAAATATCTAACATTTATAAATATAGGCAGAACCTGTTATCAGTCTTGAAAATAGTATCTATTGATTTACAAACTAACTAATTTAACCTAGTAATTGTCAGAAAAGGACAGGTAAGACAGTATAAAGTCTTATCACCTGTGTTTGAAAACATCTTTGATTAGTTTAGATACCTCTGTGGGTATCAATTACCCAGAGAACATTGGAAACAAGACCACAGAGCTTAAAATTATTTTTCTCAGATGAGGACCATTATCTGAGCATGAGGCTGTACCCTAAAGTAGGGAATATGTCTTAAGAGTTAATTTTATTATAAGCACTGGACTTAAGATGCCAAAAATGAGACAGTTACTTCACATACAATAGGGCAGAATCTGTTGGGGGTTTTTTGAGCCAAAACAGCCAGCTAAATTCTAATATAACCCTTGACTTAAATTTGATAAAGATTAAGCAAGCTATCCCAACATATTTTAGCCTGAAAATTAGTTTTTTATTCCTTACAAGTGTGTAAACGTTGAAAAATCTCTAACGTTAGGCATGGACTTTAGGTTTAGCCTGAAAATTCTTTCTTACACATGCACATCTTTATCCACATACTTTAACATTTTGATCTAAGTACCACTCAAAAAGCATTTTTAATGAGCATTCTATGTCCAACATTGAAAATTTTCTTTTCAGTTCCTTCTATCAACTCATCTCACCCCATAATTAACCATGCTTCTTATAAGACTATTATGAGAAACTACACCAAATTGATTAATTCTATTACTCACTAACAAACAAGTAGTCGAGATTAAAGACAATTTTATGTCATTAGTACCAATAACACACTTGGAAATGATTTTGCTAGGAGTGACTAAGGCAAATTTTGTGTCTATCTTGAGGCAGGCTGGCCTAGAAGTCAGGTCGGTTGCCTCTCCTTTTAAGAAACAGGACATTGTAATCTTTTCTTATTTTAAAATGCCTGACAAATTATAAGTCACAACCTCAGAGAGAATTCTGATGTTTTCAATGATCCTCTATGTAGGTTGAAGTTGACCTAGAACATAAACTCAGTAATTATATTTATGATATCATGTAACAAGGTATGGCATTATTTATTTAAAACTTCAGTTCACCAGAGGCTTTAGTTAAATCTGACCCCTTTTTGATTTTCTTTCTTGCTGCTTCTTGGTGCCAGAGCTCCGAGGCTGGGCAGGGCTTGTGTACACCTTCCGATCAGCCCCACCCTGCTCGCGGGCACTCACCCTGGGTCTGGTCTGGTACGTGGAGGTAATGGCCGAGATGACTGCCGGCCTGCTGGCCCGAAACTGGCTATCTGAAGGGGAAAGAAGGGAGGGTGTTTCTGGGGGTCACTGGGAAAAGAGGGGAGCCCGGTCCAGTCCCCAATATATGACTGGCAGTTCAGGCGTCAGCAACCCCTCCATAGCTTGAGGCTTTCATGTCAGACAGCTTAGGTTTGCTTTAACCCAGGGCTCTGCCTATAACTGACAGGGCTTAGGAAGGGGAAGGATGGGGGGGACACAAAACTGAACCCAAATTGAACTGGTACCATAGAATCCTATATTCTGGAAGTTAAACTAAAATGTGGAGCCCTCAAGAGGACCTTAGGGGGAGCAGCTAAATCAAAGAACCCTGGAGAGTATGAGATGAAACCTAACCTCAAATTTCTCCTGTTTCTCTTTCTTCTGTCTTTTTCTTTCTTTTTTTTTTTTTTTTTTTTTTTTCTCCTTGGAGCTAGCCTGTAATTCCCTGTACCAGGATGTGGTCTACATCCATAATGAGCTGTTGATCAGAGAGACCTAGATCTCTAAGAACAAACAAGACAGACATCCATCAGAACACTTGATTACCCAGTAGAGGTTAATGGTAAGACCCTACTGCCAAAGACACACTATGCTGTCAGCACAGACCTTGGAGAGACCTGGCTGGAATCCAGAAGAGAGCCAGTCCCCAGACAATTAGCCCATCTATTGCTGGAAGCCACTACATGAGCTACTAGGGGAAAGTGGCCAACATCTGTCCAAGCAACTCAAAGGAATTGGGCAAAACTTGGTGAGTTTTAGGACTATGAGAGACCCTTTCTCAGCTAAAATAAAAAAAAAAAAAGAAAGAAAGAAAAAGAAAAAGAAAAAGTGGGGCTTGAGAGATGACTTAGCAGTCTAAGCAACTCAGAAGCAAACAAACAACCTGAAGTGATGTTCACACAAGTGCAATAGTGACACACAGCCATGGTGGGTAACCAACTGCTCTTGGATTGGCTAACTGATCTGCTCATTGGAAAGGAAACCATATCTGAAACTGAGAAACAAGTGAGAATAGTATCCAGATAATGATTTTGCTTTCCATTGTCAGGCTCCCACTCAACTTAGACTATAAGAGAGTCTACATCCTTTTAATTCTCTCTAAGTTAATAATGGTTAGCCCATTTAATCAGTGCTGATTTCATTCCCTGTTGGGGAATCTCTTTTTTAGGTGGAAGCTAGACCTGAGGACTTAAACAGCCCAGCTGAAAGCACAGAGGAATTGGGCAAAAGAGCAAGAGTTCTGCTTTCTTAGTGAATCTGCTCTCAGCACAAGGGTGAAAGAGACAGACACTGAGGACACCCAGTACCTACCAAACCAGAGATCCAGAGGCTCCTAAGTTCCCATCACTGAAGTAGACCTAAAATGACCCCAACAGGGCTCAGGGAATTTGGCACAAGAGGGGGCAGAAAGATTCTTAAAGCCACAAGTTTTGACATTTGGTACAGAGACATTGCCTCCTCCTCGCCCACATAATGCATGACCCACAATCCCCATGCAGTTGACCTGCATCCCAAAGGAGGAAGGTCTCTTCACAAAAGGGGCAGGGTGGTGGGAAAGGATGGTACCAACGTGTGTTGTTTACATAGTAAATATGTCTATATCTAATGAAAAAGTAAATAACTAAATAAACCCTGGTTTAAAAATAATAATAATAGGGCTGGAGAGATGGTTTAGTGGTTAAGCACTTGCCTGTGAAGCCTAAGGATCCTGGTTCAAGGCTCGATTCCCCAGGACCCACGTTAGCCAGGTGCACAAGGGGGCACATGCATCTGGAGTTCATTTGCAGTGGCTGGAGGCCCTGGTGCACCCATTCTCTCTCTTCTCTCCCTATCTGCCTCTTTCTCTCTCTGTCACTATCAAATAAATAAAAATAAACAAAATAATAATAATAATAATAATGATATCTGGAAATCTAGTTCCATGGTAGAGCATATATCTAGCCTGCATGAAGTCCTATATTCATACCCAAGTGCCTCAAAATAATAAAAAGACCATGTGACATTAAAAAAAATAAAAATAAGCAGCCGAAAATGAGAATTATAGATACATATATCCAATGTGATCTATTTAGAAAGTTGCACTTAGGGCTGGGAAGATGGCTCCACTGATAAAATGTTCACTTTGCAAGCATGAGGACCTGAATTTAACCTCCAGAACACACATTTAAAAATGCTGCTGTGATGGCACATTCTTGTTTTCCCAGCATTGAGGAAGCAGAGAGAGGAGTACCCCTGGGACTGACACACTGGCCAGCCAGTCTACCCTACTTGGTGAGTTTTAGGACTATGAGAGACCCTTTCTCAGCTAAAATAAAAAAAAAAAGAAAGAAAGAAAGAAAAAGAAAAAGAAAAAGTGGGGCTTGAGAGATGACTTAGCAGTTAAGGCACTTGCCTGCAAAGCCAAAGGACCCAGGTTTGAGTCCCTAGGACCCATAGAAGCCAGATTCACAAGGGAATGCACATGCCTGGAGTTTGTTTGCAGTGAGTGGAGGTCCTGGTATTCCCATTCTCTCTCTCTCTCCCCTTCCCCCATCTCTCATATTAAATAAAAATAAAATCTTTTTATAAAGAAAAAAGGGCACAATGCCTATGGACTGGTATCTGCGGGTTCCTCCAGCCTCCACACACACGTGCACACACGCGCATGCACACACGTCGTCGTCCCTGAGCTTAAGCTCCTCTCCTAATTCAAACAGCTTGTGCATCTGTTTTCTCCTTTTGGTTTTCGTGTGCTGACTGTGAACATCACATATGTGCACATGCTTCATGTACCGTCACAGC
Source organism: Jaculus jaculus (assembly GCF_020740685.1). Lineage (NCBI taxonomy): Eukaryota > Metazoa > Chordata > Mammalia > Rodentia > Dipodidae > Jaculus > Jaculus jaculus. The sequence continues at coordinate 336,227,267 of NC_059102.1, read as the reverse complement.
CTTTGACACAAGGAAGGCCCGAAGAGAGGATGATTTGGAGTTTGCTCTGCTCTTTGTTTAAAGGAAAATCAAAATGACATGAAAACATCACACGCACCATTCCCTGGATTTTTAAAAAGAAGAAAAATCCAATGCTAGCTTTTTTAATATGGAGGCAATGTGGTGCAGGGAAAGCAAGCAGAGTTTGAGAGCTGGAAGGCCTTAGCTTTTCCCCTTAAAATTTACATCTCAGAGCATGTAGCTGATGCTCAAAGGAAGAGAGGTGCGGTTTATCCAAATGGAATAGAGGCTTGAAAGAGCAGAGAAAGGAAGAATATATAACAGGAAGGTGAAAAGGGCAAGTAGAGAAGGAGAGGGCACGTGAGGAAGGAACTAGGAAGGGCGCAAAGAGCCTCACTGGTCAGATGCTGAACGGACACAGGCACCCTGGCCCTGCCCCAATCCTCCTGGGATGGTCCTGTTCTGTCCATTGTCTTTGCTTTTTGTCAGGAACATTTTCAAAGGGTTTCCAAAGGTTCCACCTCCCCTTGGGTACATGGAATTCAATAATGGGACAAGAGAACAATAAGCCAGGGAGCGAAACAAGGTTTACGGGGTCAAACTTTATAGCCAAACATAATGGTAATCTAGTTGTTTAAGGCAAAAGGCCAAAAGAAATTGTTTATCTCCAAATGGATCTTTCCTGGGAGTATTAAAATGATAGCACATGATTACCACAGAGGTTAGAAACACTAAGAGGAGAAGATGCTAAGAAAATTAAAATCACAGTGAACATCCCCACTGGAGAAAACACGGCTATGTTTTATTCCTTTGTTCTCCTGTGGCCCTGTGGTTTTGGCTGTAGCATGAGGCTATCTCCTGACTGTAGCATTCATTACATCAGGAGCTTGTGCCTCGTTAAGTTTTTCTTTCCCCTTCAAACACCGTTGCTACTGTATAGATGTACCTTAGTTCATTTAACAGTGACAAACCATCAGTGAGAAGCGGACCACCACAATCCCTCAGCCCATCCAGAACCAACACTCAGAGCAGAATCACAGCTAAAAGACATGGTTGGTATCAAAGGGAACATCTACCGGAGACTTAAGTAATGCCTTCTGTGTCTTCATCTAACAAATATACATTAAAGGTGTATCTGAAAAGTCAAATAAGTTGGAAAACACTGAAAATTCATGCTGCTATTTTCCAAATGTTTTTTACTCTAGGTATTATATTGGCGTTTGTAGGGCTAGCTAGTGATGGAGCACAGTGGTAAAGAGTTTGCCCAGCAGGTGCAAGTTTGGTTCCTAGCATGGCAAAAGGAAGAGAAAAGAGAGGATCAGCTTTCATCTGTGGGTCAGTGTCCAGCATGCCGCAGTGTACAGCAGCCTCGGCCTCTCCAATCCTTCTCCAACATCTCTTCGTGACTGGCCAGAGTCCACAAGGCCGTGTCCTCTGGGACATAAAGGGGCTCATCTGGCCATAGACTTGCTCAAGCTTTGACATTTCCTAGTCAAGGACATTTTCTCAACAAAACCAACTATGTCGTGTCTCAATTGGCTGCAAATAAATGTTTCTTCTCTAAAATTTGATTCAACCTACCCCCCAAACAAGAGTTCAATTAAGATGCCCTGAACTTGTTCTTTCCTGCTAGTTACAAACAAGAAAAGGTGAAATGCACATTTTTTTAAATGTCAAGAGGCAAGAATTATTTTAACTCCCTTAAATGTTAGTAGACTCATGAAATGCTATGCAGGGATCACTATAAATGAACAAATAAGAGAATGAACTATAGCATGTAGTAAGAAAGAGATGTCAGAACCAGAGAGCAAGAGCCACCAGTGTGAGCCTCCAGATCCTGGGGGCCGGGGACAGGAGAAACAAATTTACGTCATTGGTTTTCTTTCTTTGTCCCTCCCCAGATTTAAGCATATATGCGTTTTTACATTTTCATATTGAAACAAACATATTTCTATGCCTCAGTTTCCTTACCTGTAAAAATCACATTATAAGGTGGGTATGATGGTGGTGTGCCGGAAATTTCAGCACTTGGGAAGCCGAGGCAGGAAAATCCCAAGTTCAAGACCAGCCTGGGTTACAAAGTGAGACCCAGTCTCAAAATAACAGCTTACAGAGCCCTGAAAGTGCAGTAACACACGCACACACACACACACACACACACACACACAAACTCACACACAGACATCCTATCATGTTGTAACAGTTACTCTTCAAAGGGTCACTGAAGTGAGTAGCTGAGATCACATTAGCTCAAATGTCTTGTAAACAGTAAGGTAAATGGACTTTAGGACCCAAGAAACTTCAGATCACATCCCAACCCTCCTAGAAGATTTGACCATGGCACACTGGGCAGGTTACTCAAATTCCGTACACCTATTCTGAGCTTTCGTTGCTAGAATACCTACAGCAGGCTGGGCAGAGTCTGAGTGTTTACCATCATGTCGAGAACCCTTTTCACCGCTCACCTCCCAGCAGAGGCTGAACTGGGGACTGTCATCCAGGCACATCATGGCTCATGTAGCCCAAGCCAGAATGTGCATCGTGGCCAAGCCACAAGATGCAAAGCAGTTTCCCTGGGTTCTTCCTCCATAGTCTCCAGACTCCTGCTCTTCCCCCAGAGTTATTTTTTTAGTATTTCTTATTCATTTATTGACAAGGGGGAGGGAGAAAGAGAGAGGAAATGTGCATGCCAGGGCCTCTTGCCACTGCAAATGAACTCCAGACACATGCATCACTGTGCACCTTGCTTAACATGGGTACTTGGGGAATCAAACCAGGGTTGTTAGGCTTTGCAGTCAAGTGCCTTAACCACTGAGCCATCTCTCCAGCCTGCCAGAGCTTTTTTCTAATCATAAGTAATATTCATTTTCCTAGGGATATACTTGTATTAAACACATTTCAGATATAGAGTTCGTTGAAATTATGATTCTAGAACTCTCCAGGCTTCTACTTGTTACTTTTCTCATTGCTGGCTACTTCAGGGAAGATGGGTTTATTTTGGCTCATGGTTTGTGAAAGGATAGAGAGAAGGCAGGGTGCCGGCATGTAAGGCGTGGTCCCAGTGCACCCTAAGGAAGCAGAGGCCAGGCAGAAGGGCAGCGAGCTATAAAGCCCCAAGTGCCCCCCAACCCACGTCCCACAGCCAGCGAGACTCCACCTTTTAAAGTTCCCACAACCTTCCAAAGCACCACCAGCAGCTGAAGGCTTAATGTTTCGAACAGCAGCCATGCTCCAATAATTAAAGCAGGAGAAAATACTGTTTTGTTCTCCTTTAATTTTTAAAGAGAGGAGAACCATTATTCATGAGGCAGAGATAGAGTAGAAGAGTGTTAAAAGGATTTGTGGTGAGTCAGGCATGGTGGCGCACGCCTTTGATCCCAGCACTCAGGAGGCAGAGGTAGGTGGATCGCTGTGAGTTCAAGGTCACCCTGAGACTACACAGTGAATTCCAGGTCAGCCTGGACTAGAGTGAAACTCTACCTCAAAAAAAAAATTGTGTTTTCTGTTGTTTTGTTTACGAATTAACTTGCCTATTATAGCACACACCTATAATCCCAATAGTTGGGAGGTGGAGACCCACGGCTGCCCTCTGACCTCCACACATGTGCTGCAGCACATAGTACTGACACACACACACATGCACACACACATGCACACACAAAATGGTTAGGAAATTAAGATATGAACAGAAAGAAAAGGATCTCTTCATTTTCTGCAGTAGTTATCCAGCTAAATGCATTGCTCTGCCATTCCAGCTGGAATTCTCGCTGCAGAGATCTGTGGCAGTCTGGTCAGTCATTCCATCCCACTGCAATGTTGAGTGTCCTGCTGTGAGCCACAAAGGCAGAGGGTCACAACCAGTGAGTTCAGGTTGCCCAGGGCAAGGTGACCTCCCTTGTTATTTTTATTTTCTAACAGTGTCTGAAGGTCCCAGCACATAGAGTTGATTGAGGAATTCAAGTGGGAGACGAAAAAGTAATCAGGGGAAGATGTTGAAGTCAGCTTTGCATTGATGGCGGAAAGCACTCAACCGGAAGCAGCTTGTTGGGGGAAAGGGTTTTCATTCTGGTTAACAGACTCAAGGGGAAGTGAAGCTCCACAATGGCAGGAGGAATGTGGCATGAGCAGAAACTATACATCACCCCCTGGCCAACTTCAGGTAGACAACAGCAGCAGGAGAGTGTGTCAACACTGACCAGGGGAAACTGGCTATAATGCCCACCTCAACAACACCCTGCCTCCAGAGACTCCAGGTGCCATCAGCTGGGGACCTAGCACTCAGCATACTTGAGTTTATCGGGGACCTAAATCAAATCACCCAGAAACCAACTCTCATCCTTTCAGGTAAAACCCAGGGCAGCCCAGAGCATGAGAAATCGCAGGTCAGTGGCAGTGTTGTGACTTCAGGAGAGCAGCTGACCTGGGGGAAGATTCTGCAGCGTTCAGAAGCTGACCTGAGTGTCTGGCTAGAAGACGGGTTGCAGCTGGGAGCTCTATGCTGCATCTCTTGCATGCACTGACGCATTCATTACAGGTTTGACAGCAGGCATGCGGCAGGCAGCCATCCATCAAGCTACCACTTGTTCTCTTCATATCTACGCTGCCTCTTCAATACCTACTGGTTACTATTACCAAGAGTCAAAACGGAAAGGCCATGGCCTGCCAAAAGCCACCAAAGAGAAACACACTCTGGCTGCTGAGCCCCGAAAGGTCTATAATGACATCTGGGACGGGCTGCAGGGCACTGATGTGTTCTGGCCCTGCAGAGCCAAGGCAGCAAAATGCCACAACTTCTGACCGTCTCTGCTCCACACCTCTTATTCTATTCTCCATGATTATCCACTTAATCACAAATGCTACTTGTTTTCTGAAGAAATAAAAATGCCCACGGAGTTGGTAAGTGTGTACTGCAGTCAGGTTCACATCACTGGCAGAAAATACCTGACCAAGACCAGACTGTGGGGAAAAGGGGTTTATTTTGGCTTATAGATTTGAAAGGAAGCTCCATGATAGCAGGGGAAATTATGACATGAGCAGAGGGTGGATTTCACCTCCTGGCCAACATCAGATGGACAACAGCAACAAGAGAATGTGCCAAACATTGGCAAGAGGAAGCTGGCTGTAACACCCATAAGCCCATCCCCAACAATACACTGCCTCCAGGGGGCTTTAATTCCCAAATTGTCACCAGCTGGGGACCTAACATTCAGAACACCTAAGTTTGTAGGGGACACCTGAATCAAACTCCACATTCTGACCCTGACCCCATATACTGATAACCATACATAATGTAAAATTCAAAGCATTCAATCCAACTTTAAAAGTCCCCATAGTTTTTATCAATCCTAATGATATTCAAACATCCCCATAATCCAAGGTCTTTTAACTGAGCCACAATACCAAAAGCAATAGCAGTAATGACAGCACAGAATAAACATTAACACTGCAAAATATGACATTGGGTAAAGCAAAGAAATAGTCAACCAATACAAGCTTTAAACAGGGCAAAAATCAAACTCTATGGCTATAAATCAAGCAACTCTAGTCAGTGACAAGTCTTCAAATTTGACAATTCTAACCATTGACAAGTCTCTGGAGTTCTAATTATCCCCATCCAGCTAGGCCACTCACAGTCCTGGAAAATTTCATCCAGAGCCAGCAGCTCTCCTTGGCAGTCATCTCATAATCCTGGCATCTCCACTGAGTCTCCACCACAACCACGGTTTATCCTCATGACTCCGTCAGGTCTCCATGCAGGTATCTAACAAGTCTGCTTCACACTGCCCATGGCTATTTACAAAATACAAAACAATTTTGCAAATTCAGTGACCCTTTCTTTCCTGTATTTGTTATAATACTCCATAATACCAGGTGATGTGAACTACCAATTTGTTAATCCGGGGAAGAATAAAGCAGACTTTGAAGAACAGTACATTCCTTCAGCATTCAGCCCCTTTAAAAGAGTCTGCATTCTTTCTGTTGTCCCAATGCAGGTCAGCTGGCCCAATCTCAAAGGTTATAATCTCTCAAACAGTTGCAGCTGAATGGGCAGAAGTTTCAGCCCAAAGACGTCATTTTTTTCTGTGCCATATCCCTCTGCTCACACCAATTCATTTCGATACATTACAATCCTCCACAGGTTCCCAGGACATGAGAATAACAGCAAGCCTCTCACACAAACTGCTTCAAGCCCAGTCCAAGCAAAGTTCTTTCTCACCCTTATAAGCCAAACCTCACAGACCATAGTTTTTTTTCTTTTTTGTTTGTTTATTTTTATTTACTTGAGAGCAACAGACAGAGAAAGAGGCAGAGAGAGACAGAGAGAATGGACATGCCAGGGTCTCCAGTCACTGCAAATGAACTCCAGATGCATGCACCACCTTGTGCATCTGGCTTACGTGGGTCCTGGGGAATCAAGTCTTGAACTGGGATCTCTAGGCTTCACAGGAAAGTGCTTAACCACTAAGCCATCTCTCCAGCCCCAGACTTACTGCATTGAGGTCTTTCAACTCTAACCATAATGGTACATCAAGCTGTACTTACAGCACTGCAAGGCATCTCTTAGGCAAAGATTTCAAATTGTTCCACATTCCTCCTGCAAATCAATTCCAAAAAGCCAAAATCTATGTAGTTAGGTTTCTAGTAGTAATGACACCACATCTAAGTACCAACTTAACTATTGTAGTCAGGTTCTCATTGCTGGTAGAAAATGCCAACCAAGAGCAGGGTTTTTTTTTGGGGGGGGGGGGGTATTTTAGCTTACAGACTCAAGGGGAAGCTCCATGATGGCAAAGGAAAATGATGGCATGAGAAGAAGGAGGACATCACCCCCTGGCCAACATCATATGGACAACAGCAACAGGAGAGTATACCAAAAACTGGCAAGAGGAAGCTGGCAATAACACCCGTAAGCCCATCCCCAACAATACACTGCTTCCAGGAGGCTTTAATTCCCAAATTGCCATCATCTGAGGACCTAACATTCAGAACACCTAAGCTTGTGGTGGACACCTGAATCAAACTACCACAAAGTGGGAATGAACTATAGGAAAGAACTGTGGGAATATTGCTTATGGGCCTTACAAAGAACTTTTCTGATGCTATTGCTATGATATGCTAATTTCCTTACTTGGAACTTACCCTAAAGTTAGTCTTACAACGATGTGATCCACCTGCTTAAAGCAATGTGACTAGGTTTCCTCTGCCTTGGTGTATCCTTGACCTGAACAGCATAGATGATCAATATTGACAAGCCATGTTTAGAGATGCTGACTGACCTTAAGATGTGTTCTATGCTCCTTCCTCAAAGGCCTGGTTGGACTCTAGATTCAGAGCAAATGTACATGTGAAAGATATTCTGATCATAGCATTTAAGACAATGAGGTCAGTGACTATGGGCCCACAAATGTGTTGAAGGCCACAGATGAGCCTAATGGGATTGCTCTTGAGATCAGAGTGTGTGTGTGTTTCGGATCAGCAGAGTCCAGCAGGTCATACCCCCCCCCCATCTCTTCCTTTAACAAATGTTGAAGGATTGTCCAAGGTTGAAAGTTCCTGACCCTTTGGTCATACAGTGTACTATTTGTTCACATGCTACTGGGTTTTTGCTGTTCAAAGTACCAATGAGTGCCTGTAGGCAAGAGAGGAAGCCACAGCCACAGTGACATCAAAGCAGTGGTAACAGCAGACGCCGCAGGTTTACTAATGGCTTAAACTAACCTTTTCTTCCGCTCCCCTTTTTCCTCAGGCTGCTGCTAGAGGCAGCCAGCCCACTCCTGGGATGGGTGTACCAGGAGCGAGCTCTCCCACCTCTCAGGCTCTGCTCCTAGAAGCAGTTTGTGCACTTCTGGATATGAAACTTCCAAAGGTTAATGTTTCCTAAACTCAGGACTATGCCCAAAGAGGCAGGTAGGCTCTAGCTCTTCACCAACTAGCAGCTCTGGCACTTAGCTTCAAAGACTCTTTTTAAGCATTCACAAGCAATGTTTGGCCTCAACCTTTAACAATTTTCTAAGAAGTTTAAAGATTTGACTTCTGAACACCTATGTTTCACTAATTACATTACCAGAATATAAAATAATTTCAAGGATATATTTTATTGGAAACAAAAGTATAATGAAACCTAATTGTAATGAATTTACAAATGGCTTAAGCATATTCAGTATTTTCTTTTTGCTTTCATTTCACTTCCTTGCAAAAAAAATATTACTCACTTTCTCATTGATGGGAAAACTATTCAACCAGAAGCAGCTTAGAGAAGGAAAGGGTTTATTTCAGCTTACAATTTCAAGGGAAGTGTGCATAATGATGTCACACCATCATATCAGCAGGAGAAGTAGAGACAGCCGTGAATGCTGAACGCTAAGCCAGTATTCATTCTCCTTCTTATACAGTCCAGGAACCCAGCCCATGGGATGGTGCCTCCCACAGGTGGGGTGGGTATTCCCATCTCAATAAATTTAATCCAGAAAGTTTCTCACAGATATAACCAGGCATTTGTTTCCATGCTACACTAAGGTAAGTCCCAGATGAATATCACATACTGATCTCTTAATAATGCAAGATTTAGATTTTTATATTGCATTTTCATTGAATCCTTTTATATGTATTTAGAGACTATAAATTAAGAGATACTGAGGTTTTAGATTCAGTGCCGTCAGCTGACCTGAATTCTGTCCCCAGCACCCACATAAAACGCTGGCTATGTCCTTGGACACCCGCTACCCCAGTGCTCAGAGTCAGGAGAGAAGGGAGAATCACTGAAGCTTGTTGTTTCGCCAGCCTGACTGACAGAAAACAACAGCAGCTGACGGCTCAGTGAGAGACTCCATCTCAAGGAAACAACACATGGAAGATTCATAGACAAGGTCATGTGATGCTCTCCCCTGGCCTCCACACACATGTGCACACCTGGACATTCACATGCATACACTATACATATCAAACAATGTACATGTTATACTTGCACATGCAAAAAATAATAATAAACAAGGTAACCTGAGACCTAGTTAGAATGTGTGTATCTTCTATCACAATTTATTAGCCCAACAATATTTTGACTTTTTTTTTGGAGTGGGTTAAAGAAACTAGATATTGGGCTGCAGAGGTGGCTCAGTCAATAAAGAGCTGTCCACACAGCATAAGGACCTCAGCTCCCCAGGAGCTAGATAAGTGCCAGGTGTGGTGGCAAGTGCCTGTGATCCTGGTTCTGGGAAGGGGGACACAGGACAATGCCCAGAGCTTGCTGGCAGCTAGTCTAGCCAAGATGGTGATCTCTGCAGTCAGTGAGAGATTGTGTGTAGTGGTTTGAATCAGATGCTATCCATATTCTTATGTGTTCTGAATGCTAGAACTCCCGCTGGTAAACAGTTTGGAAGGTGGAGCTCTGCTGGAAGAGGTGTGTCACTGGGGGATGACCTTGATATTTATTAACCCCCAGTTTACCAGTGTTAGTGGGCTCACTCTCCTGCTGCTCTTACCCACATAATGTTGGCAAGAAGGTGATGTCCAGCCTCTGCTTCCCTTCCATCATGAAGCTTCCCCTAAATACTATAAGCCAAAATAAATAACTTTCCTCCCATCACCTGCTTTTTGTCCGGGACTTTGTCCCAGCAATGAGAAGGTAAGTACAACACTATATCCAAAGAAAAAAAACAAAAGGTGATGCTCAATTGAGGAAGACACCTGATGTCAACCTCTGTCCTCCATATGCATGAGCACAGACATGTATGCACACCTGCACATAAATGTGTTCACACTCATGAATGCACACCACATGCACACATACACAGAAAAGAAACACATATTGTGATCTTTGTTAAAATCTTTTTACTTAAAGACCATGTAATTGCATTTCAAACACATACTAAAAATAGAAAACCTGAGCTGGAGATTACTTTAGATACCTTAAATCTGTGTTTTTTACATTCATATCTCAGTCAAATTAAACAGCTGTTTTAATCCCAGGCATTGCTATACAAAGGTCTCCACCTTTCTTTCATAACACATCTTTGTTGCCAGTGCAGAAGTCATAAGTTAAACCACTTGAATACTGTGTTTATAACTTTATATTCTTCAGACCTTGACAGAGGCATTATTTGTCATGACAAGCTCCCTCACTCTCACGTGTGAAGCCCAAGAGAACAGGCGTGTTTCCTCCTTCTCTGCATCGAGCCACTTCAGAGGCTTAGAGCCCAACTTTGAAGTTCCCTCCACTTCAAAAGCTTCTCCTTGAAGCATGCTATGGAGAAAAACACACTGTGACATCCTGAATATTAAGGCTTATTGAGAATTACTTCCTGTGGTGAAAAATAGAAGCAAAGTAACAATGAGGGGGAGTCAATCTGAATGAAAATTTGAACAGATAGAGGAATCAAAATGTATTAAATCTCCCACAATATTTATTTTGCAAAAGTTTCAGCATGCTCTTTCTTCAAGATTTATTCTAATAGAACCAAAAAGTCATTGATGTTGATCTTAAATGAGATAAGATGGGGCTGGAGAGATGGCTCAGTCAGTCAAGCACTGGTGAGAACTGTGGGTAAGATAGCGACATAGTATAGCCATACCAAAGAGGTCTAGGAAGGGAAATAAGCAAGAAAATAGCAACATACACTCTTCTACTGAAAAGTGAAGTTGTATAAGTTATTATCAAACACACCAGAGAAGAAGGAGAGACTAAGATCTTCCAGAAAGGAGGAAACTGGCCAGAATCCTGCCGAGGTGCCAGCAGCCCCAGTCCACACCACCCACCCAGCCAGCACAGAGCTGCAGGGGCAGAAACCAGGCAAAGGGATTTTGCACTCACGTCAGCCTCCTCACAAAGTCAAGACACCTGAGAGGACATCAGGGACCAGCCTAACAGCTGCTGAAGGAGAACACAAATGGGACCAGCTGAGCAGCTTCCATACACCTCCAGACATCTTGCACAGCTTCCCATCCCCCAACTGTCAGGGCTGTGAACCTCTGTATAATTTATCCACCCTGGGCTGCTTAGCATCCATAACAGCCAATCAGAACACCAGATCCACAGTGCAACAGAGAGGGACCAAGGTGGACACTGAGCATTGGTGAGATTGGAACCATCCCCAAAAGAAACAGGGCCTATTTATACCAAGGCAGCTACATAGGCCTGCAGTGGAAGTGCTAATCTCTTTCCAGGTCAGGGCAGGTTATGTGTTACATATTCTGGTTGGCTTTACCATTCTCAAATAAGCTGTATTTTGGGATTGACTACTGTTGCCTTTGATGTCTCCAATTCATAGGGTCTTTGTCTTTTTCTTCTGTCATTATTAGAGGCAGGGTCTGACTATCCAAGGCTAACCTGGAACCCACTTCAAACTCAAAATCTCAACATCCCAGTTGACAGAATTAAGGGTGTAAGGCAACACAAACCCTTATGACTTTGTCTTTATTAGATTATCTGTTTGTTTTAATTCCCACTACTGCATAAATACTCTGTGCTGGTTTGGATTGAATGTGCATATGGCTCAGATGAAATTTAGAATTTGCCAGTAAATTGCTCCACCCAGTATTCTAGAATATTTCAATAGCAGGCAAACTCAACACCTAGGATAAATCCTGCTGTTTTCTTGGAATATAAGAGCTATAGTTGGCACATTAAAACCTTACCCTGAAGATATATAAAGTCAGATTTACATGGCTAAGAACTCTGCAGATAATTAGAAAACCCAAACATCAAATTAACTCAAGATGCAAAAATCTCTACATTATAATACAAGAAACACAAAAAAAATCAAGAAAATACAATCCCACCAAAAATTATAGATCCATCAGAAATGACCCCCCCCCCAGTGAGACTGTTTTAGATAAAATGCCTGAAAAGCTTTCAAAAAAATTATTATATCTATTCTCAAAGGAATCAAAGAAGAAGATAAATTCCTATAGGAGAACATGGAAAATTATTGAAATAAGGTGGACAATACAAGACATTAGTAATGAAATAGAAATAATGAAAAAATACCAGTCAGAAATATTAGAAATGGAAAAAAGTGATTCAAATAGAAAACTCTGTAGAAAGTCTCACCAGTAGAATGGATCAAGGAGATGAAAGAATATCTAAACTAGAAGACCAGATGGCAGATCTAATGCAGTCCAACAAACAAAAGTAGGTAAGCATGAGAGGGAATTTCAAGACATTTGAGACATTATGAGGAGATCAAACATAAGAATTCAGGACAGTAGGAGAAGAATTTCACTCCAAAGGCATAGCAGGTATTTTCAACAAAGTCATAGAAGAAAACATCCCTCAAATAGGGAAAGTGATACCAATGCAGATACAGGAATTATTTAGAATGCCAAACAATCAAAATCAGTAAAGAACCTCTCACCATCATACTATAATTAAACTTCAAAACATACAAACCAAAGAAAATTTACTGAAAGAAGTTAGAGAGAAACCAAGTCACATACAAAGGCAAGCCCATCAGGATCACAGCAGATTACTCAACATAACCTTTAAAAGCCAGAAGGGCTTGGAATGATGTATTCCAAGTACTGAAATTTAATAATTGTCAACCAAGATTACTTTATCCTGCAAAGCTATCCACCTGAATTGATGGAGAAATAAGGACATTCCATAACAAAAGCAGGCTAAAGGAATATATATAGACTAAATAATCTTTATAGAAAGTACTCTAAAGGATCTTCTATGGTGAAGACAAAGAAAAGCAAACATCCAAGGAAACAGAAAAAGGTAAACAATACTCAAATAATATAAGAGAGGAAAGGAAAAAAAGGAAGAACTACAAAGTGAAAAGAGTATCAAGAATAAAGGCATAGCTTTCAATAATAACTCTTAAGGTAAATGACCTCAATGCCCCAACCAAAAGACACAGGTTTTCAGACAGGGTTAAAAAGCAGGATATTTCTATTTGTTGCCTCAAAGAAATACCTTTCCATAAAAGATGGACTTGATCATAGAGTGAAAAGGAGGGAAAATGGTACTTCAAGAAAATGGGCCTAGAAAACAAGCAGGTGTTGCTATCTGAGAGGGTAGACTTCAAACCAACATTGTTTAGGAAAGATAAAGAAGGTCACTTTATATTGATTAAAGGACCACTAAACTACCTCTACAAGGATGAATACCTGTGTATGGACCCCTCAGTGCCTATGTAAATGCCGGACAGATGTTCCTGCCCCACAAAAGACAGGACAGGATCCCCAGGTCAAGCTGGACTACCTGAGTTGGCAAACCCTGGGTGCAGATGAGAGACCTTGTTTCAGTAAAATAGGGTGAAGAGCTATGAAAGAAGACACTCAAAGTTAACCTATGGCCTCCACATGCATATGCATGCATGCATACCCACACACATAAAAACACACATACACACATGAATGTATGCCATACAAATATATACATGCAAAAATAGTAAGATTGTGAAGACTTGAATATTTTTAGTCCGCATAAAGTTTAAAGTAGCACTAAAGAAAAGATCTCCACATAAAACCAAAGTTAGAAAAGATTAGTGCAGGGCAGGCATAGCAGTGTGGAGTGAGTAGGCCACACAACTGTTTCCCGGCTCCTCCCAGCTCCCTGACAAGGGTTCCCTGGGTTGGAATACGTGTAGGCAGGCATGGCACCCAGTGAGTAGGACAGACACCTGTTTCCCAGCTCCTCTCAGTCCCCTAGTCCTGATAGATCCCGTTGTGCCTTGTTTGGGAAAGACGACCTTGTGTGAGCTGTGGAATCAGGCTTCTGATCTGGTATCCTGATTGGCCACTGGGTACCAACATCCTAGTTCATCTGAGCCAAAGAGTCCATGGTCCAAAGGACAAAAACATGCTTCCTCCTCAATAAAATAAAGAGTCTTCCTAAAAGGGGTTGACAGAAATGCAAAAAAAGGCAAAAAAAAAAAAAAAAAAAAAAAGGCCAAAAACTAAGAGATCTCCACCAAGGATGCCTAATCCTACAATGGAAGCCTCCAATGAAATCAAGAGAAAAATTGATAGAAATTCATACCCAAAATAAAAACACAACAACCAATGAGACCCTGGCCAATAAAAATTGCTGAACTGGAAGGAAACCATCAAAGAACCAACAATTGTATCAAAGAAATTGAACAAAATCACCTCCTAGAGCATTCAACTTTTGACAGTAGGCTTAATTTGACCAAAGAAAACATAAGAACCCTCCAAAGAGATATGAATAATTTGAAGGTATGTAAAGAAATGGAAGATCTCAACAACCAATTAATTAAACTTAAGGAAGCCTTGATCAAATGGAAGAATGAATTCCAGGAAGCATCAAGAAAATCAGAACTTTAATTAAAATTGTACCTTAAAAAAGAGATTCAAGGGGATATGATGGAGAATGGAATTTCAAAGGGAAAAGGGGGGAGGGAGGGTATTACCATGGGATTTTTTTAAATTTTATTTTATTTTATTTTTTATCTTTTCACAATTTTTATTAACATTTTCCATGATTATAAATCAAACCTCACAGTTATTACCCTAAATATTAATGGCTTTAATTCATCCATCAAGAGACACAAGCTAACAGAATGGATCAGAAAAGTAGACCCTTCAATCTGTTGTCTTCAAGAAACCCACCTCATCACTAAAGACAGACACCTCCTCAGGGTGAAAAGGTGGAAAACAATATTCCAAGCAAACAGGAATAAGAAACAAGCAGGCATAGCTTTATTAATATTGGATAAAATAGACTTTAAAATAAAATAATTTTAAAAGACAAAAAAGGGCACTTCCTACTTATCAAGGGAACTATACATCAAGAGGATATTACAATCATAAATCTGTATGCACCAAACACAGGGGTACCACAGTTCATAAAACAAAACCTACTTCACAATAAAACAGAAATAACCACCAACACTATCATAGTTGGGGACATCAATACACCATTATCAGTAATAGACAGATCAACCAAATAGAAACTCAACAGGGAAGTAAGAGAGCTCAAAAAAACCATAGATCACTTAGATAAGGACATCTATAGAACATTCCATCCCACATCCACAGACTACACATTCTTCTCAGCAGCCCATGAAACATTCTCTAAAATTGATCATATACTAGCTCACAAAGCCTGTCTCCATATATTCAGGAAGATTGACATAATTCTCTGCAGGATATCAGATCACAATGCTATATTGCTGGAAATTAACAACAAAAGACCCACAAAGAATCCCATCGGCTCCTGGAAACCGAACAGCACACTTTTAAAGAATAAATGGATAATGGATGAAATAAAAAATAAAATTGCAAAAATTTTAGAAATTAATGACAATGAGAACACATCTCACAAAAACTTTTGATACTCAATGAAGGCGGTCCTCAGGGGAAAATTCATAGCACTAAATGCCTTCATAACAAAGACATAGAGATCCCAAATCAATAACCTAAACATCCGCCTAAAGGCACTGGAAAAGCAAGAAAAATCCAATCCAAAAAGCTCCAGAAGGAAAGAAATAATTAAGATCAGAGCAGAAATTAATGAAATGGAAGCTAAGAAAACAACTAAGAAAATTGACAAAACAAAGAGCTGGCTCTTTGAAAAATAAACAAGATTGACAAGCCCCTGGACAATTTGATCAAGAAAAATAAAAAGAGAGAGAGAGAGAGAGAAGCTTCAAATTAACAAAATTCAAAATGAAAAAGGAGAGATCACAACAGACATAAGTGAAATTGGGAGAATCATCAGGACTTATTTCAAAAACCTCTACTCCACAAAACTGGATAATGTGGAGGAGATGGATAAATTCCTGGACACATACTATCTGTCAAAGCTAAACTCAGAGCAGATTAATCTCCTAAGCAAACCAATCACACTCATTGAGATTCAAAAATAATAATAAAAAACCCTCCCCCAAAAGAAGAGTCCAGTACCAGATGGCTTCTCAGCTGAATTCTATCAAATCTTCATGAAAGAATTCAAACCAATCTTCCTCAAACTATGCCACAGAATTGGAGAATAGGGAAATCTCTCCAACTCCTTCTATGAAGAGAGTATCACCCTAAATCAAAAACCAGGAAGAGATGCCCCAAAATAAGAAAACTACCGGCCTATTTCCCTGATGAACTTAGATGCAAAGATTCTGAACAAAATCATCGCAAACTGAATCCAACAACACATCAAAAGCATTATCCACCTTGATCAAGTGGGATTCATCCCAGGAACACAGGGGTGGTTCAACATACGGAAATATGTCAATGTAATACACCACATAAACAAGGCTAAACACAAAAACCACATGATCATTCTGATAGATGCAGAAAAGGCCTTTGACAAAATACAACATCACTTCATGATCAAAACATTGGAAAGAATTGGCATGGTTGGTTCATATCTTAACATAATAAAGGCAATATACAAAGCTCCAAAGGCCCAAATAATACTTAATGGAGAGAGACTGGAGGAATTCCCATTGAGATCAGGAACAAGACAGGGTTGTCCTCTCTCACCTCTGCTCTTCAACATAGTACTAGAAGCCCTAGCTCAAGCAATAAGACAGGAGAAAGAAATAAAAGGGTTACAATTTGGAAAGAAAGAAGTTAAGTTAGCTCTAATTGCTGATGACATGATTGTATATGTTTGAGACCCAAGAGACTCCATCCCAAAACTCCTGAAGGTGATTAACTCCTATAGCAAAGTAGCAGGATACAAAATCAATGCACAAAAGTCAGTAGCCTTTCTATATGCAAATGGAAAAGATACAGAAAAAGAAATAAGGGACATGGTCCCATTTTCAATAGCAACAAAAAAAAAAATAAAATACCTTGGAATAGCATTAACCAAGAAGTGAAAGATCTATACAACAAAAACATAAAAACACTCAAAAAAGAAATTGAGGAGGACTTGAGAAAATAAAATGACCTCCCTTGCTCCTGGATAGGCAGAATTAACATTGTGAAGATGGTAATCCTACCAAAGGCAATATACAGATTTAATGCAATTCCAATTAAATCCTAACATTGTTTTTCACAGAGATAGAAAAAATGAACTCAAATTTCATATGGAAAGGCAGAAGGCCTCGCATATCCAAGCATATCCTCACAAAAGAAATACCTCTGGAGGCATCACCATACCTGATCTAAAGCTATATTACAAAGCCATAGTAATAAAAACAGCATGGTACTGGCATAAAAACAAGTATAAGCCAATAGAACAGACTTGAGGACCCAGACTTTGGGTCAAGCAACTACAGCTACTTGATATTTGACAAAGGCAATAAAAAAGACAGCATCTTCAACAAATGGTGTTGGACAAACTGGATAACCATATGCAGGAAATTGAAACTTGATCCACAAATCTCACCATGTACTACACTCAAGTCCAAATGGATCAAGAACCTCAACATAGGACCAGAAACTCAACTACTACTGGAAGAAAATATAGGAAGAACTTTCCATGACATAGGAATGGAAAAAGACTTCCTGAACAAAACCCCAGTAGCTCACAAACTTAAACAGTCACTCAACCAATGGGACCACATGAAGCTGAGGAGCTTCTTTACAGACAAGCATACAGTAAGCAAATCCCATAGATTGCCCACAGATTGGGAGAAAATATTTGCTGATTATCCAACTGACAGAGGCCTAATCTCTAGAATCTACAAAGAACTCAAAAACCTAATGAATAAAAAGTCAAACAGCCCACTCACAAAATGGGGCAAAGAGCTAGACAGGCAGTTCACAGAGGAAGAAATACGAATGGCAAACACACACTTAAGAAAATGTTCATCATCCCTAATCATCAGAGGAATGCAAATTAAAACAACTATGAGATTCCACCTTACCCCAGTAAGGATAGCAAACGTCAAAAAAACAAATGAAAATAAATGCTGGTGAGGATGTGAAGAATTAGGAACCCTCATCCACTGTTAGTGGGTATGTAAGATGGTACAACCACTTTGGAAAGCAATATGGAGACTCCTGAAAAAGCTGACTATATAATTACTAACAGACCCAGTTATTTCCTTACTGGGCATGTATTCTAAAACCTTTAATCCAAAGTCCAGAGAGATTTGCTCAACTATGTTTATAGCAGCTCAATTTGTAATAGCTAAAAGGTGGAATCAACCCAGATGTCCATCACTAGAAGAATGGATAATTAAAATGTGGTATGTACACAATGGAATTCTACACAGCAGTAAGAAATTGTCACTTATTCTCAGCACCATGATGAGTTCTAAATCTCCCCAGGAATCACTGCCATCTGCAAAAGGAAACTTCTCTGACAAAAAGTGAGAGCAATACTCATCTATGGACATAAAATAATATGCATATTAGAAGACAATATGATTGGCACAGTGTATCCCTCTGTTTACACAAGTCCATTTCTATGCAATACAACCTTCACAAGTTCTCAGGACGTGGGCATAACAGCAAGCCTCTCACACAAAATGCTTCAAGCCCAATGTAAGCAAAGCTCTTTCTCCCCCTCATAAGCCAAACCTCATTGTCCGTAGTTCTCACAGCATTCAGGTCTTTCCACTCTGACCAGAATAGTTCATCAAGCTGTACTTACAACACTTCAAGGCATCTCTTAGGCCAGAGTTTCAAATCCTTCCACATTCCTCCTCAAATCAGTCCAAACAGGCCAAAAGTCACACAGTCAGGTTTTTAGCAGCAACAACCCAACTTTGCTACCAATTTAACTATTGCAGTCAGCTTCAAGTTGCTGTCAGAAAACCTGACCAAGAGCAGCTTGTGGGAGGAAAGGGTTTATTTTGGTTCATGGAGGTAGGGGAAATGATGTCATGAGCAGAGGGTGGACATCACCTCATGGCCAACACAAGGTGGACAACAGCAACAGGAGAGTGTGTCACACACTGTCAAGAGGAAGCTGGCTATAACACCCATTAGCTTGCCTCCAACAACACATCACCTCCAGGAGGATCATATTCCCAAACTGCCAGCAGTTAGGGACCTAGCATTCAGAGCACATAAGTTTATGGGGAACACCTGAATCAAACCACCACAGGTAGTTGATTGATATATTGAGGATGGATTGGAGAGACCCATTTGTTGAGACTGCCAGAGCCCAGACTTCTTCTCTAAAAACTCCAATAAACATAAGTGTTCAAAAAACATTTGCAGGAGTGGGCGGGGAGCGGGGCAGAGGTGGGCCATGCCGCGGGTGGGCTCCTGTCGCCAGGGGAGGAGGACGAGGACGACGATGGGCTGGGCGCGCGCAGAATGGAAGCAGACTCTAATCCCATGGAGCTAAGCAGTGTGTCGGGTTTGAAGACAGCTCAGGGCTCAATGGGTTTGAAGGAACAGACATGAAGGACATGAGGCTGGAAGGCGCAGCAGTCGTGAACGATGTTCTCTTTGCTGTTAACAGCATGTTTGTCAACGACGTAGCCTACATCAACGTGGAAACCAAGGAAAGGAGCAGATACTGCCTGGAGCTCACAGAAGCAAGGCTTAGGTGGTAGCTTACGCTTTCGACCAGGTGGGTGATCACTTGCAGACTCCCTATCACAAAACCGTCTACTCCTTGTTGGACACGCTCAGCGCTGCTTCAGAAACTGGAAGCTTTGGAAAGGGATGGGCAGTCATGACTAACCTTTCCTTGCAGAGGGGCTACTGCTGGTTTAGAATGTTAACATAAAACTTGAAATTCATGCATAGAATCATGGTAGAAAATGCATGTTTGTTTTTCTGTTTACCACTTGCTTCAAATTTGGGCTTTTGACTCAGAACATCATTGACTAGCCCATTGTCTTGGTTTCTGATCCATTAAGGGAATTTTGACACCATCACTATGGCGCCATCATTAAGACATTCAAATTTCTTCATAAAGTTTCTCTGCATTTCAATACCTAATCTGTATTCACTCTCTAATTGCAGGGCTTTGATGCTGCCAGCACTCTCTTTTCCACAGGAAATTATAGATTTGCACAGTAATATAGGACCTAGAATGACTGAACTTCAGCCTGGACTCAGCCTGCTAAATCGGGCTTACTACTAGCTTGGACTGACTTTGTCGTGGGCATTTTGCTACTAGCCTTATTGGAAACAAATTGTTAACTAGTTTCCCCTGCACAAATTTTGAAATTCATTGCTTCACTTAATCTATCTTCAAGGACCATTAAAGATAAAGATGAACTGCTTATATATTAACTAGTATTAAATGAGAGGCAGGGACTCAAACAGTCCTGTGTTCCGTGTTTGTAACAGCCAGCCAACCTAGCAGAGTACAGACCATTAGCAAATGAATGTACGAATTGCTCATTTCCAAGATATCTAAGCACATATATATCTAAGAAGAGGCTCCATTGTCAACGACACACATCCTCGGTGTGGACTATTGAGAAAGGAACAGGATTTTGACCTGTGTTGATTCTTATTCAGAATGTCTGTTTACACAGTGTACAATACACACACACACACACACACACACACATTCAGGAAGTATTTTTGCTTCAGCATTCCCTTTCTGTAATGTAGTGTAGTGCTTTGGTATCCCATGGCACGCCTCCTTCCCCAGCAGATGGGCAGCGTTCCCACTGCTAAGTGTACAGTGTAATATGACTGCATTGTATGGGTTTGAAACCAAAGGATGAATGATACATTCAGAGACTTAATATTTGCAAAAGAGATACTCTGCATTTTATATTTTATTACACTTACTGACATTTATAAACGTAATAAACATGCTGCCACATGTCTCCACATCCATGGCAAACAGAAGGACCGGGTGTCGTTCTTAACTGTCACCCAGAGCAGCTGCTAAAGTGGTGTTAAACTTTTTCTGCAATTGGGTGTACCTTCGTCAATTGTCATTTGCAGATTATTTTTGTTTTAACGTGGGAATTTTTAGGCTCTGGGGATCCTGAGAGATAGGGCTGAGGAGGGTGGGGTCCGACCCTGAGGACCCGGGAAAGTTAAGGGAACAGAGAGCAAAGATCACATGGAACAGAGCGAATTGTAGGTCCATTTGCGTCACTGCTCACCACGGGACGTCACTTCAGTGTTTCGTGTTGTATGAGGCAGGTCATTCTTTACTGTGTTTTCAGATGCTTAACTGTTCAGGCACTGGAGTCTAACTTCAGGTTGAACACATGCTTACTCTCAGGCTAAATGTAAATGATACTTGTAAAGTTTGGATAAAATTCTGTTTATTCCCTTCTGATTTAAGTATGAAGAAAAGCAATTGTATGTCTAAAAATTGAAATTGTTCATTTTGTGATAAATGATTGATTGCAAAAAAAATTTGCAAAATAAGTGAATTAACAGCTAATAAATTTGACAGACTATAGAAAGAGAATAGCAATTTGACCTCAGACCCGAACACAGGGGCTTATTCCATATCACCTAGAGTTAGAAGGAACCTCTAGAACCTTCCAAGGTCTCTACTTCTCAGAGTATGGCTCCGCGTGTTAGGAATGTGGATTCTCAGAGCCCACCCAGGTGAACTCAGTCAGAATGTACACGATGACAAGACTCCCATATCCGTAACCGAGTTTTCAAGCCCAGACTAAAATGATGCTGAGCCTGGCAGAAGTCATCTATGGACTCAGTGGGAAAGTCTAGGACAGAAATGAGAGGGGCTTCAGGGAAAATGATCCCACTGCAGACACTGTCCAAAAGAAAATGGAAGATTGGTTTAGACTAAGAAAATTGTCAACAAAATCTGAAACCAAATACAAGTACTTTCAAATATGAGCTCAAAAAGTAGCAGTGGTCCAATCAAACTTCTTAGAAGCCTAAAATGGTAATAAGTAAATGGTTTCTTAGAAAGTCCACATGAGTTAAAGAGCCTCAGATATAGAGTAAAAATATAAGAGAAGAGCTCAGGGTTTGGCATGACAGAAGGAAAAGAGGAAAGGAGGAAGGAAGATAGGAAGGAAGGAAGGAAGGAAGGAAGGAAGGAAGGAAGGAAGGAAGGAAGGAAGGGAAGGAGGGAGGGAGGAAGGGGGAAATGGATGAAAGAAGAAGAGAGGAGGGTAAGACTCTAAAGTGGTGTTAAAAGCAAGATGAGCATTCCTACTATACCCTCCCCTTAAGACCTCCCTTCTCTTTTTTTCTCTTGTCTACCTCAATGGGTAAGAGTGTCCACAGGTGCATTCTTCATAACAAGATGAGGTGGACAACAGTGTCCAGAGCCCTGTTCTTTGTAACAGCAAGAAACTGGAAACAACTAAAATGCTTGATAACTGGTGATCAATTAAGCAATTGCTGTTATGTCAGTACCATGCAAGAATGGACACCACAGCCATGATGTTAGCAGTGGCCAGGAATTAATTTGAGGATCATCTTTTCTTTCTTTTTCTTTTCTTTTTTTTTTAAGAAAGAGAGAGAGAGAGAATTGGCACAGTAGGGCCTCAGCCCCTGCAATCGAACTCCAGATGCTTGTGCAACCTAGCAGTCATGTGCAACCTTGTGCTTTCCTAACCTTTGTGCATCTGGCTTACATGGGGTCTGGAGAGTCAAACATGTGTCCTCAGGCTTAGCAGGCAAGTTCCTTAACCACTAAGCCATGTCTCCAACCCAACGTCTTTGTTTTTAAAGTTCACAAACAATTGAAACTTAATCAAAAGGTGAAACAAGTGGGCATTACAAAACACAAGGTGAGGGACTGGGGAGATGCCCAGCAGTTAAAGGTGCTTGCTTGAACGTCCGCCTGCTTAGTTCAATTCCTCAGCACCTACAAAAAGTCAGACACAACATGGTATGTGCTGTGCATGCTTCTGTGATCCCAATGCACCTATGGAAATGAAAGACAGAGATCCAGGAGAATCAGAAGCTGTGGGCCTGCTAGAATGGCACATATGAAATGGCAAAAGCAAAACAGCAAGGGATACCCTGCCTCACACAAAATGTGAAGGGAGAAATAAACACCCCAATAGTACCAGACCTCTGCACATGTGTTGCAACACCTGTGTACCCATATATCCACACACATTTTTCATATTCATACGATATTTATCTGTGCATGTGGTGGTGAGACAGAGAAAATGACAAGCACAAGGTTCAGTAGTGGCCCAGGAAGAGTGCCGATGAGGGTGTGGTGGCAGCATGTCTCTTAATGAGACTGCGTTGAACGTACCAGTCACATTAGTAAGTGGGAGCAGTTAATGCAGCTCAGTAGTAGAGTATGTCTTAACAAGCACAAAAACCTTGTGTCCCAGTTTGATCTCACAAAACACACACACACAGACACACGGAGGAGGAAGAAGACAAGAAAAAATAAGGTCCTGTGAATTATACTATATGAGGAGCAAGGATTATGACCAACTGACTTAGCATTGCACAGTGAGCATCCAAGTTCGGAAAAAGAGAAATAATTTTTTTTAAAAAAAAAAACTAAGTCTTTTGAATTAGTTTGCAGAAGTCAAACTTGTTGCAAAGACTATCACCTCATACTACCATATAATTTAATCAAAAAATATGGTGTTAAAAATAAACTATTTAGGGCTGGCAAGATGGCTCAGCAGTTAGTCACTTGCTTGCAAAGCCTGATGATCTTCATTCCAATCCTCAGTACCCACAAAAAGCCACATGCACAAAGTGGTGCATGCATCTGGAGCACGTAAGCAGTGGCAAGATGCCCTGATGCACCTCTCTCTCTTTCTCTCTCCTTCCCTCTTTCCCTCTGTCTCTCTTCCTCTCTCTCTGATTGCAAATGAATAAAAATTTAAAAATAAAAAGAGCAGGGCTGGAGAGCTGGCTTAGCGGTTAAGCGCTTGCCTGTGAAGCCTAAGGACCCCGGTTCGAGGCTCGGTTCCCCAGGTCCCACGTTAGCCAGATGCACAAGTGGGCGCACGCGTCTGGAGTTCGTTTGCAGAGGCTGGAGGCCCTGGCGCGCCCATTCTCTCTCTCTCCCTCTATCTGTCCTTCTCTCTGTCTCTGTCGCTCTCAAATAAATAAATAAAAATTAAAAAATAATAATAATAATAAAATAAAAATAAGAGGTCCTCTTAACTATTCATTTCTATTCCAAGAACAAGAGCAACTGAAACCAGATTTCCAGAATTATATTATCTCTAGTATAAAATAAATTCACTTAGTTTTAGTTTCAATGTCAAATCCTAACTAAAACTTATAATTTATTCTACTTTCTTTCTTTTTTTTTGAGAGGGAGTAAAACAATGGGGGCTCCAGGCCTTCAGCAGCTGCAAATGAACGCCAGATGTGCGCACCCCCTTGTGGCGCATGTGCGACATTGCATGCTTGCATCGCTGTGTCTGGCTATGTGGGACCTGGAAGTTAGAACCTAAGTTCTTAGGCTTCACAGGCAAGTGCTTTAACAGCTATGCCATCTCTCCCAGCCCTCTGTTTTCTGTTTAAAATGGGATCAGTCATTTCTCTCTTCAGTGGCTGTTTTCTAGAACGAGTCATTTTAAAGTAATACAATTCTTCCCTATTAGAAAGAGCTTCTGTTAGACCCAAATCTACCCTCTCATTATTTCTCTATTACTTCTAGTTGCCCCCTTGGGACATTTTTAAAAAATTTTTAGTTAGCATACAGAGTTTTAGTTATCATTATGGAGCTTTTCAAACAATTTCTTTTACTTGATTTCCCCTCCCTCAAATCCCCATCTCCTGTCCCCAACAGCTAAGTAAAGGAACCAGCCTGGAGACTTCGCTTCTTCAATAAAACTTCCTGCATCTGCCGTCCAACCTCCTCCTTCAGAAATCCCACTCTGACTCCAGCAGAAAATTGATGCCTACTCATTATACCTCTACATTTTATTTTAATTATATGTTCTTTCCCAGCCTCCTCAACCACATGGGGGCTACTGCCTTACTGTCTTACATCTCATGATATTAGGCATCTGGGGTACGGAGCACCCTCCCTTCATCTTGTGCCAACCCTGGCTGACCCAGTAAAGAACAGACCCAGAAATCTAAGCCTCGGCATGTTTGCTGTGTGATGAAAAACCAAGCAGGATTGGAGAAGCAGGTGAGGCCAAACTGAAGTTCCTTGAAAACAGATGAGCCCAGAAGCATTTGCAGCCAGAGAAAATGGGAAATACAGACCTTGGCCTCTTCAGCTG
Organism: Jaculus jaculus; assembly: GCF_020740685.1. Lineage (NCBI taxonomy): Eukaryota > Metazoa > Chordata > Mammalia > Rodentia > Dipodidae > Jaculus > Jaculus jaculus. The sequence continues at coordinate 336,202,278 of NC_059102.1, read as the reverse complement.
TAGCACTTTAATCAAAATCTCCTTGCAGGAGCCCAAGAAGTGGAGGACAGTCACATAGGCCCATTTTGAAGAACATGAGTCACAGGCATTTCATAGAAGAAAATTTCCTGAGCTGTTTCTATGTGGTGACCTTGACTCTGAATAGTGAGCCAACATATCTCAGACACTGACCAATAAATTTGGTTCATCCAGCTAATTAGGCAAAGACAGAACGAAGCTGAAATGTCTACTCCAACAGCCTCTACCCCAGGTTCGAGGAACAGACCTCTGCTCTGACAGAAACATGAGGCGGGACATGGTGGCAATGTGATTCTGTCACCAGAGCAATGTGATTCTGTCAACTGAAAATGCTCATGGAACAAAAAAAAAGAACTGTGGTTAGACATGCACTATACAAAAATAAGGAGAGAGAGAGGATGTGTCTTGGTCCCAGTCACTGCAAATGATCCCCAACATACAGCTCCATTACTTTCTTGGACAAGATACTGAAGCTGAGCTGGAATTTATTGTACATAAAATATTAGAAATGAAATTTTCATGTCTGGAGACACATTTCATGCCCCAAGTACTGATATACTGATACATGTTTTTATAAACATTGAATAGCAAAAAAAAAATAAAATGAGAAAATATAAAGCTTCATTGTAAACACTCATTTTTTTTTTCTTTTCTGCTTTTTTGAAGAAGGTTCTAGGTACGCAGCAAGTTAGTTACTGGCTGCCACGGTAAGGAGGCCAGGATGGCAATCATTGCTCTAGACCCTTGCAGGGAGTGAGTTCTTCCTGTTCAGTCGTCCCCAGAGTCATCTGGGGATGGGACCCCAAGTCAGGACTGGAGGTGGGGGAGACGTCAGAAAAGGAAGCTCAAGTTCTAATGGCCTGTGGAGAGAGGTCAAGGTGGTCCTGAGGTGAGTGTCTCAGAAGGAGGCTGGTCAAAGTGTATCATCCCTAATTCACAGATTTTTTGTTTTTTTGGGGGGAGAGGTTTGAGATAGGGTCTCACTCGAGCCCAGGCTGACCTGGAATTCACTATGTAGTTTCAGGCTGGCCTTGAAATCACGGCAATCCTCCCACCTCTGCCTCCCAAGTGCTGGGATCAAAGACGTGTACCCCAACACCCCACTAATTAAGAGAGTTTAAAACCTGGATAAATTGAACTTACTAGGTGTTTGCATTAACTTTTCCTGGTGAGATGTGAACAGAACCAGATCAAAGCATCAACTTGGATTCCATCCAAGTTCAGCTCAGCCAACCAATGAGCTTCTTGGGACTACTAACAAAAAGAGATTACAGAAGCATGGACAACTCCGGGCCAGCTGGCTAGGCAACAACATCGCCTAAAAGCCCACCCAGACTGCATGAGGACAGCTGAAAGCTGTCTCCCTGGAGCTCCATGGAAAACCCACAGTCAAGCCCCCTGTGGCCTGAGAGTCTCCTCCAAGCCAGCAGTATTTACTGCTTCTATAACCCTGGGGAGAGGCTTAGTGGATTCTGTACGTTCTAGGAGCTTCTTGAGAATTGTAAGTTTAGTTCATTTCCTGCACCTTAATTAAGGAACTCTCTTACCAGATGGAATTTGGACACCAGTAAGAAAATTGCACCTTAGAAAAAAGGGGCAAAAAAAAAAAAGAAGGTTCTAGCCTATTTGGATGAGGCGGGTGCTGGATCAAAATACCCAAGGATGGGGCTGGAGAGATGGCTTAGCATTAAAGTGCTTGCCTACAAGGCCTAGGGATCCAGGTTCAATTCTCCAGGTCCCACATAAGCCAGATGCACAAGGTGGCACATCCATCTGGAGCTCATTTGCAGAGTCTAGAGGCCTTGGTGCTCCCATTCCCTATTTCTCTCTCTCTCTCTCTTTCTCTCTCTCACTCACTCACTCACTCACTCTCTCTCTCATAAATAAAAATAATATTTTTTAAAATACCCAAGGATTCATTTCATTCCTCATGAATCCATTATATCAAAGTCTTCTTTCCACCAAGGAATGAAGGCCATATTTGGGGTAATTTTCACTGTAATGTTCACAAATGTCTCCAGGAGCTTTGAACAGTAAGTAATAACAGGACTGAGGAGAGAAGGGGAGAAAAGATTGCTGTTTCCATGGTGATATTTTTAGACTGACTGACAGGTGCAACAGAACGGCTGCACCGCTGGGTCGCTTTCAGTGGCATCGTCCACAAAAGAGAGTCAGGGTCAGGGTACTCGATGGCATAACAAGGAGGGATGACTGAGTGAAATTAAAGTTATAGTAATTAAAGCGACTTGAGATGAGCAATGAGCATGTTTATTCAACATTAATGAGCAAGAACAGAAAAAAAAATTATACATGTTTCTGAGCTCTGAAGACCCAGAAATAAGAGCCCAGGATCATCATTTCTAATAAAGTGAGAAAGCCCATAACCTATCTGAAATGTAAAGACAAGAGGTGACATAACTTCAGAAGCAATTAATGGGCCTCTATGTGTGAACCTGCCGATGTGAAAATAAGGAAGGTATCCTCTGCCCTTTCTACATTGTTTACCTGACTCGGACCAAATACTGACCTGCACTGGGCTGGGCCACTGGTCTTCCGAAGGTGAGTCCCAGCTTTGTGACACACCTCCATGTAATGAACCAGGGGTGGGAGGGAGGTGCACCTCAACGTCTACTTGGACATGAAAGCTTCACAAAAAGCATAAAGATTACAACCTCCTTATTCTACAGACCTCTTCCACCGACTAATTTATGGGGTAGGACTTTTCTGAGAGGAAAATTCCTTACAGTCTGGTACAAAGAAAATTAGTCATTATAGCACTGTAGCTGTGCTGTGTAAGAATCAATTTAGTCATTTTAAACATGCTTATTTATTTATTCATTTCTTTAAAAGGAGATAGAGAATGGGCAATAGGACCTCCTGGCACTGCAAACAAACTCAACATGCATGTATCGCTTTGTATATCTGGCTTTATGTGGGTAACAGGGAAATTGAACTTGGGCTGGAAGGCTTTGCAACCCAGCACTTTCAACTTCTCAGCCATCTCCACAGACCCAATTTAGTAATTTCTCATGTGGGTTGCACTGAGGGGCAGGGAGAGGGAGGAAGTACCCATACTAGGGAGGTGTAATAAGGAAATTATTCAGGGTCTCCCTCTAAGAATTTATGGTCCAGTGGTGACAATATAAAGGCATGAGGGCAATCTGGGAACAAAACGAAGGTCTAAGAGATTACAGTTGGGAGCAGGCATGGGGGTGCACCCCTGTCATCCCAGCAACAGAGATTCAAGGTTGTTCTCAACAATATAACGAGTTTGGGGCCTGGATGACATATGACACTCAGAAAACAAAGCTAAAGGCTAGGAAGCTGACTCCGCAGCTAAAAGTGGGTGTTTGTTAAGCCTGCCAACCTGGGGTCAATTCCCCAGCAGCCGCGTAAAGCCAGTTGCAAAATAGCACATGCCTCTGTGATCCCAAGTGCCCGTGACCTTGCGACGCAGGGAGGCAGCAAAGCTCGCGGGCGCCAGTCTCGCGGGTCATCTGCAGAGGCAGGAGCCGGTCCTAAGCTAAGGCAGGTAGAGCACAGAAGTCCCGAAGTCGTCCTCCAACCTCCACACACGCCCAAATGCTCACAAATAAATAGATTTTTCTCTGTCAAATAAATTTTAAAAATATATTTTTAAAAAGGGGGGCTTAGTGGTTAAGGGATTTGTCTGCAAAGCCAAAGGACCCAAGTTCAATTCCCCAGGACCCATGTTAGCCAGATGCACAAGGGGGCGCATGTGTCTGGAGTTCATTTGCAGTGGCTGGAGGCCCTGTTGCACCCATTACCCCCCCCCCCCTTTCTCTCTCTCTCTCTCCTTCTTTCTCTGTCAAATAAATATAAAAATTAAAATAATAATAAAATAAAATCTGACATAGTGTTCACGTGACCAGCATGAAGAACACGGTTAATACGATGCGTCTGAGGACACTTTGAGATGAGCTTGAACCTGAGATGGAGATAACCCATCTTCAGCGTCAGCTCTCAGCAAGATTAAACACTGCACGACAATTTACTAGCATTTAGCACTTGGGTTAGAAGTGCTGTACAAAGTGCTGGTTTCTCAGCTTTAACAAGTGTATCACAGAGCTGTGATATTAGAAATTGTTCTGGGATCCAACAACAGCCACAGAATCTAAAGTACATGGGCAAGGCAAACTTCCTTCTGCAGTAAGGTACATTCCCTTTTTATATTTTATTATTTTATTTTTTTAATTTTTTATATTTTTATTAATTAGTTTTGTATTCAGCAAATACAGTCAGTTTGGTACCATTATTAGGCTCATCCATGACCTACCCCTTCCCCTTGGCCCCTCCTTGTTGAGGTATATGGGTCATGCATTGTAGAGTGAGCCCACAGTTATGGGTAGGAGAAATGTCTCTGCGTGTCATGACCCAACGTGTTCCTTTGGAAGGTTTCAAGCGAGCAGAGCAACCACAGGGTGCTGAGCGCGGTTCCATCCTAAAGCAGGCGGCCTGTGCCTCCCCCTGACTGGTCGGAGCTCGCCTGGCCCTCAGTGACTCGCTGAGCTGAGCGTGGGTCTCAAGGCTGTGGACTCAGGAGGACTTTACCATCAGTGACCTTCCAGGATGTGGGTTTCCCTGGCCCGTTAACCCCATGACAGGAGACAGCATGTCTTTCATACTTCTCACATGGGGGGGGTACAACCCTCCCAGGGCTCTGACAGAGCCTCGCCCTAAGTTTCTTTTAGCTATTTTGTCTAGCCAACCTTGGTTCTGATTCTGCTTTCTGAAGATGGGAGCTTTTTATCTATATCCTGGGACTTTAATATCTATAGACCAGGGAGGTACTGAGTTGCTTCACAGCCCATAAATTTCCACTCTGGACAAATGAATCTAAACAACAGGTGTTCAGTGGCACTGGTTTGTTAAGCCTGTAACTCAAATCTTATGAGAGGTACCTATACACATTTGTGTATGTATGTATGTATGTATATGTATATACTGTATATGTATGCATGTATAATATGTATGTAATATGTATATAATGGACCATCTTCTTACTCCTCTTTCTTACATGTAAGATGATGTTAAACTGATGGCAGTGTTTTCCCATTTGGAAAAAAAATTATCTACAATAGTCGTGTTTCTGTTTTCAAATGGGTGAGTTTACTGGGGATAAAGCAAGCAAAAGAAAAAGAAAAACTGGCAAGAAACAGGTAAAGAACAGAACACCAAACCTGGCGCTGAGCACTTCCAGCAGGAACAACTGGGGTAACCCACTAAAAAGTGGAAGGGACAAACGGCAGATACGACTGAGGAAGCGTCACGGAACCGTCAGCTGGGGTCACTGGTCAGCACGCGGGTCCCAGGCTTCTGGGCAGCAGTTTCTTCACAGGCCTTTTTAGATCATGGGACGAACAACAGTGACATCCACTCAGGTGTTCAGATTTGGGGTGGAATAGAAGGGTCTGAAGTAAACCCTTCGCCATTCTCAAGGACACAGTGTTTTCACTGTATTGCTGTTCTCCTTTGTCCCTGTCACAGGACCAGGGGCTCAGAGAACTCTTCGAGATAAACATGCTGGGATCTGAGACCAGAAAGGGTGGTTGGTACCCATCTTCAGAGTCAGCTCTTAGCCACTTTAAACAGCACAGCTGCAGAGTTCAATTTAGCCTAGCGTCCTTCGCTGAAGAAGCAGAAAAAGTCAAATACACACACAGACACACACACACACACACACACACACACACGGGAGATGGCTCACCAGATAAGAGCACTTCTCAAGCAAGCCTGAGGGCCACTGCCTGGGTTTTATTCTCCAGCACCCAAGTAAACAGCAGGGGTGGCCACACAGCCTGTAAGGGAGCAGCGAGCTGAGAATCTGAGGCACTGGGGCGCACAGACATTGCCAGCTCCGAAATCAGTGAGAGGCTGCCTCACGGTGGAGGGTTCCTGCTGTTCTAGCCTGGCTTCCACACGTGCCTGGATCGCTGCACCTGCACCCAGAGCACATACCACACATGCCTCGTGGCCACACCACACACAGTACACACAAGCACACACACAAACACACATAAATCATTCAGCAGTCTCTTTAAAGCATAGTAGTGGGGTTGAAGAGATGGATCAGTGGTTATAGGTGCTTGCTTGCAAAGCCTGACTGCCCAGGTTCCATTCCCCAGTGCCTGTGTTAAGCCAGATGCACAGTGATGCATTCATCTGCAGTGTGTTTGTGAGGCTCTGGCTCACCCATACAATCCCTCTCTCTCTCCTTTGTCTCTCAAATAAATAAATAAAAATATTTTTTAAAAACAAAGGAAAATTTAAAAGGAAAGAAAAGACAGATCTAAGAACACGGAAGGGCAGAGAGTCCTCCAACATCCTTCCTGCTTCTAGTATAATGCACAGCTGGGTCTGCCTTACCACGTCCTCCTGGTCGGTACCAACTGTATCAACTTTTCTACCAAAGCCAAACTGGACTTAGTGCAGGCAGTGATGAACTGTCTGTATGCCAACTGCATCCCTTGTATAATTGATTGTGTAATGACTGAAAATGAAAAACTGAGGCAGAAGTGTCAAGTGGAGCTAAGAATTGCCAAGGATCCACGTTTGACCAATTGCCCCATACACACAAAGGAACCTACACAGACAACTGCTTGGTACAGACGTAATTCAGCACAAGTGTTACATGGTGGCCACAGCTGACCAGGACCTTAAGCAAAGAATCCAGAAGACCCCTGGAGTTCCTGTCATGTTCTTTCCTGAGTACAGGGACATCAAGCAGATGCCAGATGATTATGGAGCCCCTTGGTTCTGATTCTTACAAGACAAAGCTCCCCCTGCTTTCCATGGGCCAACTCTCTCTGGTGATGTTCATTAAGCATGCTATAGCATGAATCATTCTCTTCATCCATTTGCTGTATTATGTGCTGAGCATGATTAAATACACTCACTTTTTGGTGCTTTTTTAAATTGAAAATACAGTAATGAAAAAAAACATTTAAAGATAAGCCAGAATAGACTCTAGCAGTAAAACAAAGAAATTTAAATCAATCACAAACACTATTTTTCAAGGAAATGTATCCCAGAAAAAAAATATTTCAGATTTTTAAGATCAGATGTCTTCAAAGGAAAAGAGAGTAATAATAAAAAGTAACAAATAATAAAATAAATAAGAGGTGTGTAGGTAGAGACGTCTCCCGCTCCCCAAATAAATAATACATGTTTTATAGCAAGAGCTGATTCCTTCCCAAGTCAGCCTTAGCACACCACAAAGGGACTCGAGTCACCTCAGAGCTTGGAGTTCAGGAAAATAAGCAGACATTTTATAGTCAAGTATAGTTTCTTTCACAAACACACTTACCACGCACTTCCAATGGATCCAGCACTGGAGTTTTTCAGCTGAAAGAGAAAACCCTTTTCCACATCAAATTACCTTCTAGAGCTCATCACTGCAAACCCAAGTTCAAGTACTGCACAGAAACAAAAATTAAGGGTTCATGATAGTGAGGGCTCATCAGAAAAGCTACCATGGAGTTGTCATTGGCCATCAAGGGCTTCCTAAAGGAAAAAAAAAAACATGAACATTTGGAAATTAAAAACAAGGAATTATGTGAAGGAACTAAGGAGGTACCACACAAACTATGCCAAATTGATTCTTTCAAGCAGAAGCCCCTCCAAGGAAGGACCACTAGTTTTTCTTTACATGCAAGAAGCCATAAGCATCTTTTGGTGGGGGGTGCCCATCACATAGGAAGACTGGAAAACAGCTCTGTTCACCAGAGACTGGCCAGCGGATGCAGCGAGCCTGAATGAGCAAACTCTGAAGTGACCTTTGTCTTCCTCTTGCCTCAACATCCCTCATCTATGTCTTTGTAACTCTCCTGGAATTTACTACCCTGGCCTAGATGTCTGTTTACTTACCATTCTTTTACAAATATATAGTTCCTTCTCTGAAAAATCTGAGGGCTGGGATGTAGCTGAGAGGTACAGCCTGTGTAGCAGTAACAAGGCCCTACTAGATCCCAGGGCTGCAGAAATAATAACTAAAATAAAATAAAGTAAAAGCACTTGCTTTGACAGATTTTGTTAGACATCACTGCCTTGTGAAGATCCTCCTGTATAAGAAAAATTAATAAGGCTTGTATGCTTTTCCTCATTAATCAATTCTTGCATTCACTGGGTTCCTAGAACCAGCCAGGAATCCCACAGAAGAACCACAGGGGTGGAGACCTCTCTCTCCTACAAGCAACAGGACATAAAGTTGGTTAATTAGAAATATATCATGAGGGAAGGTAGCTTTCATCAACTGGTGGTCTCAGTGTGAGGGGACTGTGTGTGGTGGGACCCTGCTGACCTGAGTGACCCACCAAAATGTGTGGTGCTCAGCAGGAAGGGCAGAGCAGAGGCCAGTGGGGGCTCAGAGGCCAATACCAGGGCAGGAGGGCGGGTGAGTGACCGGGAAGCAATGAGCAGAGACTCCTAAAGAGCATCTCACTGGGGACAGCAGCAAGAGAAAGAGGAGGAAAAAAACAATGCTGGGTGGGGGGACAGAGGAAAAGCAAAGAGGTGGAAAACATTTAAAAGCTTTTATTTTAATTTTTATTTACTTATTAGAGACAGAGAGAGGAGGAGAGAGGGAGAATGGGCATACCAGGGCTCTAGCCATTGCAAACGAACTGCAGATGCATGTGCCCTCGCTTACGTGGGACCTGAAGAATCGAACCTGGGTCCTTTGGCTTCACAGGCATTGCCTTAACCACTAAGCCATCTCTCCAGCCCTGGAAAACATTTAAAATTCAATACTCTGACAATCTAGAGAAGGGATAATAAAATATATGAAATAATGCAAAAAGCAGTCAAGGAGGAAAAAGGACTGAGCAAAACTCCCTGTCAGATTGTACACTTCTGTTTTGCATTGTTTGGTTTTTCTGAAGGCAAATTCAGTAGCATGTGAAAATGTAAGCACGGGCATGCAGTGGACATGTGTCTGAAGCACTTCCATGCCTCATTTAATTCCCACCCCCAAGATGTAAACATTATTGTCACCGTCTTAAAAACAAAATGCACCACAAGCACAGTGAAGTGGACTTGGACTTAGTTTTATTTAACCACTATCACTACCCCGTATTGAGGGGAGTTAGATGGCTTTGTCAGGAAACTTAGGGGAAAGGCTACACAGTCGCTCGTAACTGGAATTCAGTGTCTGCCCAGGTTCACCTAATGGGCTCTCTCTCTCTCTCCTCACTCAGGGGAGTACTCGGGACCCCTCCTCGGAGCCCAAACTCGCTGACCCTCCCGCTATGCCCACATGTGCCCACTGCTTCCAGATACTGCCCCCTGACTCCAAGTAAATACTGGGGGTCACGCTGTCTGATACTTTTTCCAGATCCTTGGCTGTTCATCTCTCAAGGCCTGGATCTGGGGGGTTTTCAACACCAGTAAATGTTTCCCAAGGGCTTAAGAAATCACTTAAGGATGCATCTTTAATTCTCCTGTGAGGAAACAACAACTAACGCTCAATGCAAAACACCATTCTGAGCACCATGATTAATTCTATGTCAATCACTACGCCAGCACTGCGTCATCATGACCTCAGACTGTGCTACGGCCCTCTGCCGCCCGCTCCCCAAAGCTGAACGTGAGGCTCCCCCATCCCCACCTGGGGACGCCCCGCCACCACTAGGAGCTCAGCAAAGTCGTGTCAGCAGCTTGAGGTCAGCCAGCGAGGAGGAGCTCACGCGGCAGGACCAGGGCGCTCACGATCGGGCTGCCTCTCCTGTCCCAGCACAGCACCCTGCTGCGGCCGAGCCGAGAGGGAGCTGCGGCCACCACACAGCTAACATGAAGCCGAACTGCAAGGCCGCCAACCGCAGGAGGTTTAGCTGTTCACTGTAGAGTGGAGAATTTCGTAGTCTATGGAGACACCTTAGAACTTGAGGTTGCAACAGGACCAAGAGAAAACATGTGCCAACAAACACGATGTACGCACAGACTGGAGATGCGGGGCAAGGAGAGGCCGGGGAAAAGACATAACGAGGCCAGGAGTGACTGACACGTGAGGGTGACCAAGTGGGAAGATGGTCAAAGTGGCTGCAGACTTCGGGATCACTTTGGATTCAGAGAGGACAGGGACAATTTTTACCTAGAAAAGAAGGCACAACCTCCAGTGAATACACATGGGGACCTTTGGAAACGGCAAGGAAGAAGATTAAGATGGGGCGGGAGATAGGGTGCTCATCAGAAAGGCAGAAAGGGGCTGGAGAGATGGCTTAGCAGTTAAGGTGCTTGCCTGAAGAGCCTAAGGACTCGTGTTCAATTCTCCAAGTCCCACATAAGCCAGGCGCACAGTGATGCAAGCTTGCAAGGTCACACATGCGCACAGGGAGTGCACACGTCTGGAGTTCGATTACAATGACTGGGGGCCCTGGCAGGCCAATTCTCTCTCCCTCTCTCCCTCTCTCTCTCTCTCTCTCTCTCTCTCTCTCTCTCTCTCTCTCTCACGCACGCACACACGCGCACACACACACATTAAAATGGCAGTGTCTTGGGCTTGCCCACCCCGCCAAAAAAAGGCAGAAATGTCTTGAAGTCCTAATATCCATATTGTTTCACAAGCTCTGTCTTAGCTATATGAAGATGATTACTTTCTATGTGAGTAGGAGGAAAACTCAGTAGCAAAGGCAAGTAAGCTAGAAAAGAGATATAAAAGGAAGAGAAAGGAAGGGAGGTGCATACTTAATAGGATGGTATTGGATATATGTAAGTAGATTAATGGGGGTGAAAAGGCCCAAGTGAGGTCAGGGGAAGAGATTGAGTAAAGGAATGGTGGAGGGAGGGCTAATCAAAATCTAAGAGTATATAAATAACTAATATGGAAACCTACATTTTTAGACAATGGAACACTCAGGAGCTGTAGATTGTTGCTAGAAAATTTTTAGTGCCTGGGATGAGATATCTTCCAGAGAGGTGTTGGCCAGGAGGTCCCTGATGCCCCCAAAACATTATAGGCCATTGCCAAGGCCCTTGGTTTCCCACCAGGAATAGATGGTAAGACCCTATTACTGAAGACGCCACATACTTGGGCTGCAAGGCCACTGAGAAATCCTGCTGGAACTGAGCTGGTAACCTCCTCCATGTAGACCAGCTGACAGAAAGATGGAAGAAGCCATTCTGCATGCAGTTCAATGGGAGAGAGAGAAATCATCAGTGAAGCTACTCAACAGTGGACACTGCAAGTCTTAAATCTTGCCAACCAGGCCAAATGAACTAACAAGTGCAATAGTGGCACATCTATCATGGTGGAAACCAACTGCCCTCTAATTGGACTGGAGACCCACTCCATGGGAGGGAATACATCCCTGATACTGAAAACATAAAACAGGGGTAGTCATGAGCCATAGGGGTGTAACATCTGCTGCTATCTGGCTAAATGTATATACTATGCTTATCAAACTGCCCAGTAAGCACTTCTCTTATTGTTCATACCCATTTATTAATGCTACTCTCACTTTTGGTAGAGAACCTTCTCTTTTCAGATGGCAATGACCTTGGGTGACTCAGAAGACATCATGGTGCTGGAAAGAAGTGACAGTATTGCTCAGCACTGAAATATCTCTATCACACCTTCCAAGGCTCAGGGTCTATTGCAGAAGAGGTGGCAGAAAGAATGTAAGAGCCAAAGGAAGGGTAGGTCTCCTTACAATATGCTCTTCCAGACACAAAACAGCCTGAATATCCATAACCTCACAGTGCCTGACATTACCTGCATAAGACCATCAGAAGAGGAGGAAAAGATCATGACATCAAAATAAAAGAGAGACTGATTGAGATGGGGAGGGGATATGATGGAGAGTGGAGTTTTAAAGGGGAAAGTGGGGAAAGGAGGGCATTACCATGAGATATTGTTTACAATCATGGAGGTTGTTAATAAAAATAAGTTAAAAAATAAAAAAGAACATGAGTACTTTATACAGAAAAACATTAGGTGAAAGGTTGCAGTCCCTCCATGTCCCTGGTAGAACGCACTCTGCTCCACTCAGTTTGCAGACAGTCACTCCGCTCTCTCTCTCTCTCAGCAAGCACGTGTGCTGGGATTCACATGCCAGTTCTTAGCCATGGGCAGTCCTGGGAGCTGCTGAGGGCCACCTCCATAGGTTGCAGAGTTTGCATTGCCAGGGACAGGCGTGACCAGGAGACACAGGTCAGATGATAATCCCTTGTACTTCTTGTGACCACACAGGTGACGCCACTGAGAAATAAAACCAGACTCTGCTCTCAAGGAAATGTGTTTGTAAACAATTTGATTTTATCTAAAATAATTATATTAATGTACTCCAGTCTTGCTAGTGATTGCTTCCTTGAAATTTTCTCATAATCACATAATCCAACTGTAATCATTTTCTGGTTACCAAGTCAGAAGCAAAGGACATTTCTGAAATGTACCGCGTGGCTTTAAAGTCATTCAACTTGTGGAAAATCAAGTTGACTCTATGTTTATTAAAGAATTGTCATAAGTTCTTTTGCTATAAAGAGTGTGTGTGTGTGTGTGTGTGTGTGTGTGTGTGTGTGTGTGTGCATGCGTGTTTATGTGAGCGCATGTGTGCCCATGCCACATGGAGGTCAGAGGACAGCCTCGGGTGTTAATACTTGTTTGAAGCAGGGTCTCTTGGTGGTCATTGGTGTGTGCACCAGGCTAGCTGACTCGAAAGTTTCCAGGGATCTTCCTGTCTCTGCTTACCATAGGTGTGCTAGGATTGTAGACACACACGGTCACATCTGGCTTTATGTGGGCTCTGAGGATCTGAACTTGGGTTGTTAGTTCTGTGCTGTAAGGGCTTTTACCCACTGAGCCATCTCCCAGCCCTACAAATATTTAGTGGGGTAGTAATTGTACCTTATGAGGGGTAGGGTGATAACTTGATGCATATATGCAATGTGTAAGGATAAAACAAAGAGGCTGGCATGTCCATTTCCCTAGACATCTGTCATTTCCTTATAGTGTAAACCCTCAAACTCTCCTGATACACATATGTATTCAATTATTGTGCTATAGAACATTATAACATATTTTTCCTATTTAACTTCATTTGGGGTTCTTAGTCTTGGTGTGTATGCATAGATGGATGGTTGGTAGATATAGATGATGATGATAGATAGATAGATAGATAGATAGATAGATAGATAGATAGATAGATAGATAATGTCAGGGTATATTTTTGTTTCTGAGACAAAACATCACTTTGTGCCCCAGGCTGGCCTCAAACTTTCAGAACCCTGCTAGCCTCGCGAGTCCTGGCCCGACCAGGAGCAGCTATTGCCCCTCGCAAGATCACCTCTTACGCACGGAGGCTGCCGGAGCCCCAGTGCCGGGCCTTACACGTTTTCACAATGCATTTTTAGGAGTTAGATATACATAAGGCTTAAAAGTTAGATCATTCTCTACACACCAAAAAGACACTAAGTGAGAAATATAATCTTGGCTTCATGAGGTCTCCCCTAGTGTAGAAATAAATTTGACTTTGAATGACAGTTGGCAGGCAGCGAATAATTTCTTAAGGAAAAACAAGTCGATAGCTTTTAAGTACCCGTTCTTTTGGATAACAGGGAACTTTGTAGAGACAAGTGTGTGCCTGTCATAACCAGCACCTTCCTCCCTTTGCTCTTTCAAATGGCTCTGTTCCAACAGCTTCCTTCTGCGTGACTGCGTCCGGAGTGTGCTGACTTCCAGCCGGGGCTGCGGGCCGGGGCCATGCATGAGCCCCTCGCCCCAGGACAGCGACAGCATGAAGCGTTTTCCTGGGACTTCCAACCATAAGTGACATTTCTCCTCTATTTACCACGTGCAGCAGTTGTGTGCCATGCGTGTCTTGGAGCAGCCCAGGCTCTGGGGTGTTGAGTCCTGGCCCGCCCAGCAGCCCCCACTGCTCCGGGCCACCGACGAGGCTGCTCCGTGAGCTTCCCTTGCACGGCCCCCTGCGTGCACCAGCGCCCCTGCCTGGAGAGCATCGTAGAGGCTGTGATGCATTTCCTAATAATACACCAAGGAGGTCACTCTGTGGGGGGAGAAAACTGATAAACTCAAAGGCTGTATAATTTTTTTTTATATTTTTATCTCTTTTTATTTGTTTATTTGAAAGTGACAGACAGAGAAAGAGACAGAGAGACAGAGAGAGAGAGAGAATGGGCGCACCAGGGCCTCCAGCCACTGTAAACCAACTCCAGACACATGCGCCCCCTTGTGCATCTGGCTAACGTGGGCCTCAAACCGGGGTCCTTAGGCTTCACAGGCAAGTGATTAACTGCTAAGCCATCTCTCCAGCCCGAAGGCTGTATAATTTTTAACACTGACACTGGCTACTTCTGCCTGCAGCCAGGCTAGCTCTTCCCAGAGCCCAGCTACATTTCAAACAGAAAATTTGGGCTGTTTCTCGCTGAAATATGTTAGTTCCAAAACCAAGCCAGTTACTAGGTAATATGAGAGGTACAGTGCCTAGACCTGCTAATAGGAAAAAAAATCAGAATTTTCCTGGAATTAATACAGGCAGAGTAGACAGAGACAGAGGCCATGGCCTTGGTCATACATGCACGTCTCTCCGCCCTTCTCCCTTCTGCTGTCAGGCTGCCCCAGCCCAGTCTCTGGCCCTCAGTTCCGCAGGTCTTACATGTGCGTGTCCCCAGGCCACACCAGATCTGTTTGTGGGGTGGCTTTGTGTTCTGCTGGGTGCCCACCTCCATGCACCGGAGGACACTGGCTCTGCGTGTGCACACTGTGCTGTGCAGGGCAGTGCGCCCATTCCCCACTGTGGAGATCCACTCCTGTGTCTGTCATGTGACCCATCATGCCTTGCCTTTTCTTCCCACCTGTCTACTCACCTGCCACAGCAAAGGCACTCTAGGATTTGTCATTTTTAAATATCTTAAAAAGAAAATAAAGCACCTTTCGGGGCTGGAGAGATGGCTTAGTGGTTAAGATGCTTGCCTGCGAAGCCTAAGGACCCAGGTTTGAATCCCCAGTACCCACGTAAGCCATATGCACAAGGAGGTGCATGTGTCTGGAGTTCATTTGCAGTGGCTAGAGGCCCTGGCATGTCCATTCTCACTCGCTCTCCCTCTCTCTCTCTCTCCCATCTGCCTCTTTTTATCAGTTTCTATCTCTCTCTCAAATAAATACATATTTTTAAAAGCACCTTTATCTTGATTGATTGACTGACTGGTTTACAAGTAGAGAGAGCGAATGACTCCAGCTCCATTCGCTATTTGGTACACGTGGTTTTACATGGGAACTGGGGAATCAAATCCAAGCCAACCTATCAGGCCTTGCAAACAAGTACCTTTAACCACTGAGCCATCTCTCCATATATATTTTTATATTTTCATGTGGGATCTGGTGGTTGATGCCTGTAATCCCAGCACTGGAGAAATACAGGCAGGAGAATCAGAAGTTCAATGTCAACCTATTGTACACAATGAACTCAAGGCCAACCTGAGCTACATGAGACCATGTCTCAAAACACTAAAACAAGTAAAAGTATAATTGAGTACTATGTGTGGCCCAATTGAGCAGCTTGTATAGATTGAACCAAATGAAACTGCCAATATTCGACTTATAAAAATGGCAAGTCCTTAGAGTTCCTATCTAGAACCTCCATTCAAACACTGGCCTCTTAGGTAGGAAATACACCAATAGTCCAAGAAGTGTTTGTGGTCGGGCTGTGGCTATCCTCACCGCTTTCTTCATAATTAACTAGCCAATCACGCAGTCACCTTTTCTACACATACGTTAGTACTTCCGGTTCTACAGCTGGGGCTCATGCGCTGGTCCAGTTGGTGTTGACACCGCCCCCCACCTTCGTACTGCAGAGCAATTGACATCGCAGGTAGGCAGAAGGCACGCATACACCAAACTCATTCTCCAAATAGTTGGTTGTCCCAGGAACTTTTTCTTCTTTTTTTTTTTTTTTTTTTTTTTTTTTTTTTGGTTTTTCGAGGTAGAGTCTCACTCTAGCTCAGGCTGACCTGGAATTCACTATGGAGTCTCAGGGTGGCCTTGAACTCATGGCGATCCTCCTACCTCTACCTCCCAAGGGCTGGGATTAAAGATGTGCACCACCACGCCCGGCCCCCAGGAACTTTTGATTATAAACGAAGCTGACATGAGACAAAGATTCACACACTGTGCAGTCCTCTTTCCACAGAGAAAATTAAATGGCAGTTGCAGATATAATCATGAAATACATCTCTACATAATCTTTCATAAAGCTTTTCCAGAACTTCAAAGGCAAAATATACAGTATATTATGGCTACATGAAGCCAGTAATGGCAACATAAACAATTCTAAGGAATTTTCCTAAGGAAACTAAATCCACTGTGAATTCTCATGAGCCTTATTGTGGCAAAATTAATACTACATATAAAAGCCTATAAAAGCCGGGTGTGATGGTGCACACCTTTAATCCCAGCCCTTGGGAGGCAGAGGTAGGTGGATCGCCATGAGTTCATGGCCACCCTGAGACTACATAGTGAATTCCAGGTCAGCCTGGGCTAGTGGGAGACCCTGCCTCGAAAAACAAAAACCAAGCAAATAAACAAAAGTCTACAAAAGATTGATGGCACCTTGGGAAGTGGAAAAAGTAAGCCATTACCTTAAAAGAAAACTCAAGGTGAGAAATTATTTACTTTTTTATTTCTGTGGAGACTTAGCAACTTTATACAGTTAGCATATTTCAGTGTGGTCCTATCATATCCCAGAAATGTCAAGTAATCTACAGAGCTCTTGTCTTACCAGGTTGCTGTGAGTTTGAGGCCAGCCTGAAAGTACATAGTGAATTCCAGGTCAGTCACCTGGGCTAGGCTAAGACCCTATCTCAAAAAACTAAAATAAATATTTTTTTAAAAAATAAAGCAAAAAAAAAACAAGCCAGGTGTGGTGGCACACGCCTTTAATCCCAGAACTCAGGAGGCAGAGGTAGGAGGATCACAGTGAGTTCAAGGCCACCCTGAGACTACATAGTGAATTCCAGGTCATTCTGAGTTAAGGTGAAACCCTACCTTGGAAAACCAAGTAAATAAATAAAAATTTAAAAAATAAAATAAAGCAAATAACCCAATTCAAACAGGAAAAGCCTAAGCATGGGAGCTGCGCCACCAAAGCTATACAGACAGCTCTTTACACAGGACCAGAAGCTTAGCAACAACAGCCTCTAGAGACATGCAGGTTAAAACCAAACGAGCTACCGCTACACAGACTTGTGGGGAGAATGCAGGAGGCTGGATCACCCACCCGCTGCTGGGGGCAAGCCCAAGTGGTAGACCCAGGCCAGAACCAAGGTGCCACTATGGCGTGCCCCGACACTGCAGTCCAGGGTTCCTAAAGTGGTAGTATCTTTGAGTCTGTGTGTGCATTCGTGTGTGTGGATGCGGACATGCACGTGTGACTGTGAGTGTGAGGAAGTCAGAGGACAGAGGTTCCTGTCCGCCATTGCATATGAAAGGCTGCCTGAGGGCTGGAGAGATGGCTTAGCAGTTAAGCACTTGCCTGTGAAGCCTAAGGACCCTGGTTCGAGGCTCGGTTCCCCAGGTCCCACGTTAGCCAGATGCACAAGGGGGCGCACGCGTCTGGAGTTCGTTTGCAGTGGCTGGAAGCCCTGGCGCGCCCATTCTCTCTCTCCCTCTATCTGTCTTTCTCTCTGTCGCTCTCAAATAAATAAATAAAAAATAGACAAAAAAAAAAAAGGCTGGCTGGCCTGCGAGCTTCCTGGATTCTGTGTCTGCCTCCCCTCTTGTAATAACCAGACTCGGATCACAGACGGTCAGTACTGCCTCTGGCTTGACGTGGACACGGGGACTGGAACTCAGGTCAGCACCCTTGCACAGCAAGACACTTTTATACTCTTCTATGCTTTTAAACTTTTTTTATACTCTGCCATCTCCCAGCCATGCCCCAAAGAAATAAAAGTTTATGTTCATCCAAAATCCAATGCACTAATGTTTATAAATGCTCAAATCACAATAGCCAAAAGCTAAGGTAACTAGATGTCCTTCAAGGAATGAATGGGTAAGCAACCTGTGGCATAACCACAACATAGAATAAAAAGGAACAAACTATTCATACATACAACACAGACAAACCCTCAAAATTATACTGATGTTAAAAAAAAAAAATCCCAAGGGGCTAGGGTGATGGCTTACAATTAAAGGTACTTGCTTGCAAAGCCTGCCAGCCTGGGTTTGATTCCCCAGTACATATTGTCTGATTCTGCTCTTTCAACATGTTTGAAAGAGCAAAATTACACACATGATAAGGAGTTATTTGTTCCAAGAGCTTTAGGAGAGAGTGGTGTCAGAAGAAAGGTGGTGAGATTACTACATTATAAGAAGGTATATGAGAGCTGGGGTGGTGACGCACGCCTTTAATCCCACTCAGGAGGCAGAGGTAGGAGGATCACTGTGAGTTCAAGGCCACTCTGAGACTACATAGTGAATTCCAGGTCTGCCTGAGCTGAGTGAGACTCTACCTTAAAAAAAAAAAAAGAGTGAATGGTGTGCCCTGTGTGTGGTGGCTAATCTTGATTGTGAGCTTCATCTGATCTGGCGTCATCTAAGAGTCACACCTCCAGATAGGTCTGTGAGGGCACGTCCAGGAAGGATGAGGGCCAAAGATCTCCCCAGAGCAGTAGGCACCTTCCAGGGCAGCCCAGACATAAGGACAGCGGAGGGAGGAGCAGGGCAGTATGCCTGCTGGCCTTCACCACTTGCTGGCAAGAACATCTGTCTCATTGTGGGTGCTGCTACTACAGCTGCCATCTCCCCAACATCAGAATCCAGCTTCTCTGGCCCACCAGCGTGAGCCCAGATCAGCCACTGTGGAAGAATTTTCAGAACCTTTAGTTCAAGATTGGGGCTGTGAGTCACCCAGCTTCATGGATTAAGAAATGACTGGTGGGCGCCTGCACCTTCTGCTGGTGGATTTCAGTGTCTTCGTTTCCTGTAGGAAAACCCCAAAATGTAACATGAATAGGTCACGAGGTTCATGTCTTAAGTTCCGTGGGTATTTGGCTCCTGGTGCCCTAGTACAGATGGATTTTAAAATCGAGCACACTTCGGATGGTTTTCCAGTGAGGCACGAGCCAGTGTCAGTCAGGCTGTGTCCAGGTGATGGAGTGATGATGCAAGTTAGTGCTCCGTTTTTCAATGACCCTCCAAACCCCTCCTGGAGAACCAGGAAAGCCTGGCAATAAACTGTGGGATTACAAAGCCATGGACAGCATTTAGTGCTTTTACTTTCTGGAAGAAGAAATATTTGGAAACAAGAACTAGCCTTATCATTCCAAGTGTCCAGAGGAAAGACAACCTGGGAAGGTGAAGCTTATGTTCCTTGGAGTTATTTCCCCCAAAATGTACCAAATTTAATTCATTTGCAATTCATGGACCAAATGACAAAAGCATAGCAGTTTAATAATGTATAGCACATAGTAATTGATAATGATAATAAATGACTGTGTTACTTGTCTTTGTATTTAATAAGCTATAGCTTATCATTTTAGATTATATTCATTATTATGTAATAAAAGCTATGGTAAAACGGTATGCTTTGTTATGCCAATAGCAGTATTAAACAGCTCATTTTTCAAGAAAAAAAAAAAAAGAAACGACTGGTGTCTCAGATCCCAGTGTACACATGGCCATGGTTGGACTATCCATTCCTATCAGGTAAGCCCATCTAAAAATCCATTTGCACTAATTATGAATCTTGATTTTCAGTTCTGTTCCCCCAGAGAACCCTGACCCCTAACTAGTACAGGTTGTGGCATAGGAGTGTAGTGTAATACCCCTGTTTCTGGGTCACACTGAGCCTCACCTCTAGGGACCTGTGAAACCTGAGAAGGGTTATAAATCTACAGGCTAACATGGGTGGACCATGAGAGGTATCAACATTGTCTTGCTTGCCCTCTCCTTCAGGAAGGTCATTGCCAAGTCTACAGAGTAGAAGGGTGAGTTCACTCAGGCAAGGGTGAGGAGGCGTCAGCACTGGGGAGGGGAGAGAGGAGAGATACCTCTACCGTTCAAGGCAGGGAAGACGTCTCCAGTAAAATAAACCCATCCGACCTCATCAAGGCCTTTCCACACAACCACCCCAGTACAGGGCCACACACGTTTCCTGTCAGTATCTGCACTGTAACTGACAAAGTCGTCTGCGTCTGGACATAACCTTGCATTGTAAGCCAGCCAATCGCAAGATGAAGGTTTGGGTTGGGTTTCTGGCAACTTCAACCCTATTGCTGCTAGAGAGAAGACTCTTTTTCAGGATACAAAATGTGTATGTAGACTGTGTGCATGTGGAGTCCAGAAAATTCACCTATGATCTCACACTTTCCCTTTATCCAAAGATATTGGCAGCACCCAGTCAACATCACAATATTCCTCACTTTTCCAGGCTCACTAAGTACATTACTCCTCACAAGGAAGAAGTCTGGAATACCAAATGAATTTATTTGTCATATATACATATAGTTATTAAATGTTCTCACCATAAACTATCTTATCTGTGCTCTCTATTCAATCCCCCATTACAACACCCCTATCACAATGTCCTATCACTGCTCTCCTCCCAGTGCTCCATCACCGCTCTCCTCCCAGCGCTCCATCACCGCTCTCCTCCCAGTGCTCCATCACCGCTCTCCTCCCAGCGCTCCATCACCACTCTCCTCTCAGCGCTCCATCACCGCTCTCCTCTCAGCGCTCCATCACCGCTCTCCTCTCAGCACTCCATCACCGCTCTCCTCCCAGCGCTCCATCACCGCTCTCCTCCCAGCGCTCCATCACCGCTCTCCTGTCAGTGCTCCATCACCGCTCTCCTCTCAGTGCTCCATCACCGCTCTCCTCCCAGCGCTCCATCACCGCTCTCCTCCCAGCGCTCCATCACCACTCTCCTCTCAGCGCTCCATCACCGCTCTCCTCTCAGCGCTCCATCACCGCTCTCCTCTCAGTGCTCCATCACCGCTCTCCTCTCAGCGCTCCATCACCGCTCTCCTCCCAGCGCTCCATCACCACTCTCCTCTCAGCGCTCCATCACCGCTCTCCTCTCAGCGCTCCATCACCACTCTCCTCTCAGCGCTCCATCACCGCTCTCCTCCCAGTGCTCCATCACCGCTCTCCTCTCAGCGCTCCATCACCGCTCTCCTCTCAGCGCTCCATCACCGCTCTCCTCTCAGCGCTCCATCACCACTCTCCTCTCAGCGCTCCATCACCACTCTCCTCTCAGCGCTCCATCACCGCTCTCCTCCCAGCGCTCCATCACCGCTCTCCTCTCAGCGCTCCATCACCGCTCTCCTCCCAGTGCTCCATCACCGCTCTCCTCTCAGCGCTCCATCACCGCTCTCCTCCCAGTGCTCCATCACCGCTCTCCTCTCAGCGCTCCATCACCACTCTCCTCTCAGCGCTCCATCACCGCTCTCCTCCCAGTGCTCCATCACCGCTCTCCTCCCAGCGCTCCATCACCACTCTCCTCTCAGCGCTCCATCACCGCTCTCCTCTCAGCGCTCCATCACCGCTCTCCTCTCAGCGCTCCATCACCGCTCTCCTCTCAGCGCTCCATCACCGCTCTCCTCCCAGTGCTCCATCACCGCTCTCCTCTCAGCGCTCCATCACCGCTCTCCTCTCAGCGCTCCATCACCGCTCTCCTCTCAGCGCTCCATCACCGCTCTCCTCTCAGCGCTCCATCACCGCTCTCCTCTCAGCGCTCCATCACCGCTCTCCTCCCAGCGCTCCATCACCGCTCTCCTGTCAGTGCTCCATCACCGCTCTCCTCTCAGCGCTCCATCACCGCTCTCCTCTCAGCGCTCCATCACCGCTCTCCTCTCAGCGCTCCATCACCGCTCTCCTCTCAGCGCTCCATCACCACTCTCCTCTCAGCGCTCCATCACCGCTCTCCTCCCAGTGCTCCATCACCGCTCTCCTCTCAGTGCTCCATCACCGCTCTCCTGTCAGCGCTCCATCACCGCTCTCCTCCCAGCGCTCCATCACCGCTCTCCTCCCAGCGCTCCATCACCGCTCTCCTCCCAGTGCTCCATCACCGCTCTCCTGTCAGTGCTCCATCACCGCTCTCCTCTCAGCGCTCCATCACCGCTCTCCTGTCACTGCTCCATCACCGCTCTCCTCCCAGCGCTCCATCACCGCTCTCCTCCCAGCGCTCCATCACCGCTCTCCTCCCAGCGCTCCATCACCGCTCTCCTCCCAGTGCTCCATCACCACTCTCCTCTCAGTGCTCCATCACCGCTCTCCTGTCAGTGCTCCATCACCGCTCTCCTCCCAGCGCTCCATCACCGCTCTCCTCTCAGTGCTCCATCACCACTCTCCTCTCAGTGCTCCATCACCGCTCTCCTCCCAGCGCTCCATCACCGCTCTCCTCTCAGCGCTCCATCACCGCTCTCCTCCCAGCGCTCCATCACCGCTCTCCTGTCAGTGCTCCATCACCACTCTCCTCCCAGCGCTCCATCACCGCTCTCCTCCCAGCGCTCCATCACCGCTCTCCTGTCAGTGCTCCATCACCACTCTCCTCCCAGCGCTCCATCACCGCTCTCCTCCCAGCGCTCCATCACCGCTCTCCTCTCAGTGCTCCATCACCGCTCTCCTCTCAGTGCTCCATCACCGCTCTCCTCCCAGCGCTCCATCACCGCTCTCCTCCCAGCGCTCCATCACCGCTCTCCTCTCAGTGCTCCATCACCGCTCTCCTCCCAGCGCTCCATCACCGCTCTCCTCTCAGTGCTCCATCACCGCTCTCCTCCCAGCGCTCCATCACCGCTCTCCTCCCAGCGCTCCATCACCGCTCTCCTCTCAGTGCTCCATCACCGCTCTCCTCTCAGTGCTCCATCACCACTCTCCTCCCAGCGCTCCATCACCGCTCTCCTCTCAGTGCTCCATCACCGCTCTCCTGTCAGTGCTCCATCACCGCTCTCCTCCCAGTGCTCCATCACCACTCTCCTCTCAGTGCTCCATCACCGCTCTCCTCTCAGCGCTCCATCACCGCTCTCCTCTCAGCGCTCCATCACCGCTCTCCTCTCAGTGCTCCATCACCGCTCTCCTCTCAGTGCTCCATCACCGCTCTCCTCCCAGTGCTCCATCACCGCTCTCCTCTCAGTGCTCCATCACCGCTCTCCTCCCAGCGCTCCATCACCGCTCTCCTCTCAGCGCTCCATCACCGCTCTCCTCTCAGTGCTCCATCACCGCTCTCCTCCCAGCGCTCCATCACCGCTCTCCTCTCAGCGCTCCATCACCACTCTCCTCCCAGTGCTCCATCACCGCTCTCCTCTCAGTGCTCCATCACCGCTCTCCTGTCAGTGCTCCATCACCGCTCTCCTCCCAGCGCTCCATCACCGCTCTCCTCCCAGCGCTCCATCACCGCTCTCCTCCCAGCGCTCCATCACCACTCTCCTCCCAGCGCTCCATCACCGCTCTCCTCTCAGTGCTCCATCACCGCTCTCCTGTCAGTGCTCCATCACCGCTCTCCTCCCAGCGCTCCATCACCGCTCTCCTCCCAGCGCTCCATCACCGCTCTCCTCCCAGCGCTCCATCACCGCTCTCCTCTCAGTGCTCCATCACCGCTCTCCTCTCAGTGCTCCATCACCACTCTCCTTCAGCGCTCCATCACCGCTCTCCTCCCAGCGCTCCATCACCGCTCTCCTGTCAGTGCTCCATCACCGCTCTCCTCTCAGCGCTCCATCACCACTCTCCTCTCAGCGCTCCATCACCGCTCTCCTCTCAGCGCTCCATCACCGCTCTCCTCTCAGCGCTCCATCACCGCTCTCCTGTCAGCGCTCCATCACCGCTCTCCTCCCAGCGCTCCATCACCGCTCTCCTCCCAGCGCTCCATCACCGCTCTCCTCCCAGCGCTCCATCACCGCTCTCCTCTCAGCGCTCCATCACCGCTCTCCTCCCAGCGCTCCATCACCGCTCTCCTGTCAGTGCTCCATCACCGCTCTCCTCCCAGCGCTCCATCACCGCTCTCCTCTCAGTGCTCCATCACCGCTCTCCTCCCAGCGCTCCATCACCGCTCTCCTCCCAGCGCTCCATCACCGCTCTCCTCCCAGCGCTCCATCACCGCTCTCCTGTCAGTGCTCCATCACCACTCTCCTCCCAGCGCTCCATCACCGCTCTCCTCTCAGCGCTCCATCACCGCTCTCCTCCCAGCGCTCCATCACTGCTCTCCTCCCAGCGCTCCATCACCGCTCTCCTCTCAGCGCTCCATCACCGCTCTCCTCCCAGCGCTCCATCACCGCTCTCCTGTCAGTGCTCCATCACCGCTCTCCTCCCAGCGCTCCATCACCGCTCTCCTCCCAGCGCTCCATCACCGCTCTCCTCCCAGCGCTCCATCACTGCTCTCCTCCCAGCGCTCCATCACCGCTCTCCTGTCAGTGCTCCATCACCGCTCTCCTCCCAGCGCTCCATCACCGCTCTCCTGTCAGTGCTCCATCACCGCTCTCCTGTCAGTGCTCCATCACCGCTCTCCTCCCAGCGCTCCATCACCGCTCTCCTCTCAGCGCTCCATCACCGCTCTCCTCCCAGCGCTCCATCACTGCTCTCCTCTCAGCGCTCCATCACCGCTCTCCTCTCAGCGCTCCATCACCGCTCTCCTCCCAGCGCTCCATCACCGCTCTCCTCCCAGCGCTCCATCACCGCTCTCCTCCCAGCGCTCCATCACCACTCTCCTCTCAGTGCTCCATCACCGCTCTCCTCCCAGCGCTCCATCACCGCTCTCCTCTCAGTGCTCCATCACCGCTCTCCTCCCAGCGCTCCATCACCGCTCTCCTCCCAGTGCTCCATCACCGCTCTCCTGTCAGTGCTCCATCACCGCTCTCCTCCCAGTGCTCCATCACCGCTCTCCTCCCAGCGCTCCATCACCGCTCTCCTCCCAGCGCTCCATCACCGCTCTCCTCCCAGCGCTCCATCACCGCTCTCCTCTCAGCGCTCCATCACCGCTCTCCTCCCAGCGCTCCATCACCGCTCTCCTCTCAGCGCTCCATCACCGCTCTCCTCCCAGCGCTCCATCACCGCTCTCCTGTCAGTGCTCCATCACCGCTCTCCTCCCAGTGCTCCATCACCGCTCTCCTCTCAGCGCTCCATCACCGCTCTCCTCTCAGCGCTCCATCACCGCTCTCCTCCCAGCGCTCCATCACCGCTCTCCTCTCAGTGCTCCATCACCGCTCTCCTCCCAGTGCTCCATCACCGCTCTCCTGTCAGTGCTCCATCACCACTCTCCTCCCAGCGCTCCATCACCGCTCTCCTCTCAGCGCTCCATCACCGCTCTCCTCTCAGTGCTCCATCACCACTCTCCTCCCAGCGCTCCATCACCGCTCTCCTCTCAGTGCTCCATCACCACTCTCCTCTCAGTGCTCCATCACCGCTCTCCTCCCAGCGCTCCATCACCGCTCTCCTCTCAGCGCTCCATCACCGCTCTCCTCCCAGCGCTCCATCACCGCTCTCCTGTCAGTGCTCCATCACCACTCTCCTCCCAGCGCTCCATCACCGCTCTCCTCCCAGCGCTCCATCACCGCTCTCCTGTCAGTGCTCCATCACCGCTCTCCTCCCAGCGCTCCATCACCGCTCTCCTCCCAGCGCTCCATCACCACTCTCCTCCAAGCGCTCCATCACCGCTCTCCTCTCAGTGCTCCATCACCGCTCTCCTGTCAGTGCTCCATCACCGCTCTCCTCCCAGCGCTCCATCACCGCTCTCCTCCCAGCGCTCCATCACCGCTCTCCTCCCAGCGCTCCATCACCGCTCTCCTCCCAGCGCTCCATCACCACTCTCCTCCCAGCGCTCCATCACCGCTCTCCTCTCAGTGCTCCATCACCGCTCTCCTGTCAGTGCTCCATCACCGCTCTCCTCCCAGCGCTCCATCACCGCTCTCCTCCCAGCGCTCCATCACCGCTCTCCTCCCAGCGCTCCATCACCGCTCTCCTCTCAGTGCTCCATCACCGCTCTCCTCTCAGTGCTCCATCACCGCTCTCCTCCCAGCGCTCCATCACCGCTCTCCTCCCAGCGCTCCATCACCGCTCTCCTCTCAGTGCTCCATCACCGCTCTCCTCTCAGTGCTCCATCACCGCTCTCCTCTCAGTGCTCCATCACCGCTCTCCTCCCAGCGCTCCATCACCGCTCTCCTCCCAGCGCTCCATCACCGCTCTCCTCTCAGCGCTCCATCACCGCTCTCCTCCCAGCGCTCCATCACCGCTCTCCTCCCAGTGCTCCATCACCGCTCTCCTCCCAGCGCTCCATCACCGCTCTCCTCCCAGCGCTCCATCACCGCTCTCCTCCCAGCGCTCCATCACCGCTCTCCTCTCAGCGCTCCATCACCGCTCTCCTCCCAGCGCTCCATCACCGCTCTCCTCTCAGTGCTCCATCACCGCTCTCCTGTCAGTGCTCCATCACCGCTCTCCTCCCAGCGCTCCATCACCGCTCTCCTCCCAGCGCTCCATCACCGCTCTCCTCCCAGCGCTCCATCACCGCTCTCCTGTCAGCGCTCCATCACCGCTCTCCTCTCAGTGCTCCATCACCGCTCTCCTCCCAGCGCTCCATCACCGCTCTCCTCTCAGTGCTCCATCACCGCTCTCCTCCCAGCGCTCCATCACCGCTCTCCTCTCAGCGCTCCATCACCGCTCTCCTCTCAGTGCTCCATCACCACTCTCCTCCCAGCGCTCCATCACCGCTCTCCTCCCAGCGCTCCATCACCGCTCTCCTCCCAGCGCTCCATCACCGCTCTCCTCCCAGCGCTCCATCACCGCTCTCCTCCCAGCGCTCCATCACCGCTCTCCTCCCAGCGCTCCATCACCGCTCTCCTGTCAGCGCTCCATCACCGCTCTCCTCTCAGCGCTCCATCACCGCTCTCCTCCCAGCGCTCCATCACCGCTCTCCTCCCAGCGCTCCATCACCGCTCTCCTCCCAGCGCTCCATCACCGCTCTCCTCCCAGTGCTCCATCACCGCTCTCCTCTCAGCGCTCCATCACCGCTCTCCTCCCAGTGCTCCATCACCGCTCTCCTCTCAGTGCTCCATCACCGCTCTCCTCCCAGCGCTCCATCACCGCTCTCCTCCCAGCGCTCCATCACCGCTCTCCTCTCAGTGCTCCATCACCGCTCTCCTCCCAGCGCTCCATCACCGCTCTCCTCCCAGTGCTCCATCACCGCTCTCCTCTCAGTGCTCCATCACCGCTCTCCTCCCAGCGCTCCATCACTGCTCTCCTCCCAGTGCTCCATCACCGCTCTCCTCTCAGTGCTCCATCACCGCTCTCCTCTCAGCGCTCCATCACCACTCTCCTCTCAGCGCTCCATCACCGCTCTCCTCTCAGTGCTCCATCACCGCTCTCCTCTCAGCGCTCCATCACCGCTCTCCTCCCAGAGCTCCATCACCGCTCTCCTCCCAGCGCTCCATCACCGCTCTCCTCTCAGCGCTCCATCACCGCTCTCCTCCCAGCGCTCCATCACCGCTCTCCTCTCAGTGCTCCATCACCGCTCTCCTGTCAGTGCTCCATCACCGCTCTCCTCCCAGTGCTCCATCACCGCTCTCCTCCCAGTGCTCCATCACCGCTCTCCTGTCAGCGCTCCATCACCGCTCTCCTCCCAGCGCTCCATCACCGCTCTCCTCCCAGCGCTCCATCACCGCTCTCCTGTCAGTGCTCCATCACTGCTCTCCTCCCAGCGCTCCATCACCGCTCTCCTCCCAGCGCTCCATCACTGCTCTCCTCCCAGCGCTCCATCACCGCTCTCCTCCCAGCGCTCCATCACCGCTCTCCTCCCAGCGCTCCATCACCGCTCTCCTGTCAGCGCTCCATCACCGCTCTCCTCCCAGTGCTCCATCACCGCTCTCCTCTCAGCGCTCCATCACCGCTCTCCTCTCAGCGCTCCATCACCGCTCTCCTCTCAGCGCTCCATCACCGCTCTCCTGTCAGTGCTCCATCACCACTCTCCTCCCAGTGCTCCATCACCGCTCTCCTCGCAGTGCTCCATCACCGCTCTCCTCCCAGCGCTCCATCACCGCTCTCCTCCCAGCGCTCCATCACCGCTCTCCTCCCAGCGCTCCATCACCGCTCTCCTGTCAGCGCTCCATCACCGCTCTCCTCCCAGTGCTCCATCACCGCTCTCCTCTCAGTGCTCCATCACCGCTCTCCTCCCAGCGCTCCATCACCGCTCTCCTCCCAGCGCTCCATCACCGCTCTCCTCCCAGTGCTCCATCACCGCTCTCCTGTCAGCGCTCCATCACCGCTCTCCTCTCAGTGCTCCATCACCGCTCTCCTCCCAGCGCTCCATCACCGCTCTCCTGTCAGCGCTCCATCACCGCTCTCCTCCCAGTGCTCCATCACCGCTCTCCTCTCAGTGCTCCATCACCGCTCTCCTCTCAGTGCTCCATCACCGCTCTCCTCTCAGCGCTCCATCACCGCTCTCCTCTCAGCGCTCCATCACCGCTCTCCTCTCAGCGCTCCATCACCGCTCTCCTGTCAGTGCTCCATCACCACTCTCCTCCCAGTGCTCCATCACCGCTCTCCTCTCAGTGCTCCATCACCGCTCTCCTCCCAGCGCTCCATCACCGCTCTCCTCCCAGCGCTCCATCACCGCTCTCCTCCCAGCGCTCCATCACCGCTCTCCTGTCAGCGCTCCATCACCGCTCTCCTCCCAGTGCTCCATCACCGCTCTCCTCTCAGTGCTCCATCACCGCTCTCCTCCCAGCGCTCCATCACCGCTCTCCTCCCAGCGCTCCATCACCGCTCTCCTCTCAGCGCTCCATCACCGCTCTCCTCCCAGCGCTCCATCACCGCTCTCCTGTCAGTGCTCCATCACCGCTCTCCTCCCAGCGCTCCATCACCGCTCTCCTCTCAGCGCTCCATCACCGCTCTCCTCCCAGCGCTCCATCACCGCTCTCCTCTCAGTGCTCCATCACCACTCTCCTCTCAGTGCTCCATCACCGCTCTCCTCTCAGTGCTCCATCACCACTCTCCTCCCAGCGCTCCATCACCGCTCTCCTCTCAGTGCTCCATCACCGCTCTCCTCCCAGCGCTCCATCACCACTCTCCTCTCAGTGCTCCATCACCGCTCTCCTCTCAGTGCTCCATCACCGCTCTCCTCCCAGCGCTCCATCACCGCTCTCCTCCCAGCGCTCCATCACCGCTCTCCTCCCAGCGCTCCATCACCGCTCTCCTCTCAGTGCTCCATCACCGCTCTCCTCCCAGCGCTCCATCACCGCTCTCCTCTCAGTGCTCCATCACCGCTCTCCTCCCAGCGCTCCATCACCGCTCTCCTCCCAGCGCTCCATCACCGCTCTCCTCTCAGTGCTCCATCACCGCTCTCCTCTCAGTGCTCCATCACCACTCTCCTCCCAGCGCTCCATCACCGCTCTCCTCTCAGTGCTCCATCACCGCTCTCCTGTCAGTGCTCCATCACCGCTCTCCTCCCAGTGCTCCATCACCGCTCTCCTCTCAGTGCTCCATCACCGCTCTCCTCTCAGCGCTCCATCACCGCTCTCCTCCCAGCGCTCCATCACCGCTCTCCTCTCAGTGCTCCATCACCGCTCTCCTCCCAGCGCTCCATCACCGCTCTCCTCTCAGTGCTCCATCACCGCTCTCCTCCCAGCGCTCCATCACCGCTCTCCTCCCAGCGCTCCATCACCGCTCTCCTCTCAGCGCTCCATCACCGCTCTCCTCTCAGTGCTCCATCACCACTCTCCTCCCAGCGCTCCATCACCGCTCTCCTCTCAGTGCTCCATCACCGCTCTCCTGTCAGTGCTCCATCACCGCTCTCCTCCCAGTGCTCCATCACCGCTCTCCTCTCAGTGCTCCATCACCGCTCTCCTCTCAGCGCTCCATCACCGCTCTCCTCTCAGCGCTCCATCACCGCTCTCCTCCCAGCGCTCCATCACCGCTCTCCTCTCAGTGCTCCATCACCGCTCTCCTCTCAGTGCTCCATCACCGCTCTCCTCCCAGCGCTCCATCACCGCTCTCCTCCCAGCGCTCCATCACCGCTCTCCTCTCAGTGCTCCATCACCGCTCTCCTCTCAGCGCTCCATCACCGCTCTCCTCCCAGCGCTCCATCACCGCTCTCCTCCCAGCGCTCCATCACCGCTCTCCTCTCAGTGCTCCATCACCGCTCTCCTCTCAGTGCTCCATCACCGCTCTCCTCTCAGTGCTCCATCACCGCTCTCCTCTCAGCGCTCCATCACCGCTCTCCTCTCAGCGCTCCATCACCGCTCTCCTCTCAGCGCTCCATCACCGCTCTCCTCCCAGAGCTCCATCACCGCTCTCCTCCCAGCGCTCCATCACCGCTCTCCTCTCAGCGCTCCATCACCGCTCTCCTCCCAGCGCTCCATCACCGCTCTCCTCTCAGTGCTCCATCACCGCTCTCCTGTCAGTGCTCCATCACCGCTCTCCTCCCAGTGCTCCATCACCGCTCTCCTCCCAGTGCTCCATCACCGCTCTCCTGTCAGCGCTCCATCACCGCTCTCCTCCCAGCGCTCCATCACCGCTCTCCTCCCAGCGCTCCATCACCGCTCTCCTGTCAGTGCTCCATCACTGCTCTCCTCCCAGCGCTCCATCACCGCTCTCCTCCCAGCGCTCCATCACTGCTCTCCTCCCAGCGCTCCATCACCGCTCTCCTCCCAGCGCTCCATCACCGCTCTCCTCCCAGCGCTCCATCACCGCTCTCCTGTCAGCGCTCCATCACCGCTCTCCTCCCAGTGCTCCATCACCGCTCTCCTCCCAGCGCTCCATCACCGCTCTCCTCCCAGCGCTCCATCACCGCTCTCCTCTCAGCGCTCCATCACCGCTCTCCTGTCAGTGCTCCATCACCACTCTCCTCCCAGTGCTCCATCACCGCTCTCCTCTCAGTGCTCCATCACCGCTCTCCTCCCAGCGCTCCATCACCGCTCTCCTCTCAGCGCTCCATCACCGCTCTCCTCCCAGCGCTCCATCACCGCTCTCCTGTCAGCGCTCCATCACCGCTCTCCTCCCAGTGCTCCATCACCGCTCTCCTCTCAGTGCTCCATCACCGCTCTCCTCCCAGCGCTCCATCACCGCTCTCCTCCCAGCGCTCCATCACCGCTCTCCTGTCAGCGCTCCATCACCGCTCTCCTCCCAGTGCTCCATCACCGCTCTCCTCTCAGTGCTCCATCACCGCTCTCCTCCCAGCGCTCCATCACCGCTCTCCTCCCAGCGCTCCATCACCGCTCTCCTCCCAGTGCTCCATCACCGCTCTCCTGTCAGCGCTCCATCACCGCTCTCCTCTCAGTGCTCCATCACCGCTCTCCTCCCAGCGCTCCATCACCGCTCTCCTGTCAGCGCTCCATCACCGCTCTCCTCCCAGTGCTCCATCACCGCTCTCCTCCCAGTGCTCCATCACCGCTCTCCTGTCAGCGCTCCATCACCGCTCTCCTCTCAGTGCTCCATCACCGCTCTCCTCCCAGCGCTCCATCACCGCTCTCCTGTCAGCGCTCCATCACCGCTCTCCTCCCAGTGCTCCATCACCGCTCTCCTCTCAGTGCTCCATCACCGCTCTCCTCTCAGTGCTCCATCACCGCTCTCCTCTCAGCGCTCCATCACCGCTCTCCTCTCAGCGCTCCATCACCGCTCTCCTCTCAGCGCTCCATCACCGCTCTCCTGTCAGTGCTCCATCACCACTCTCCTCCCAGTGCTCCATCACCGCTCTCCTCTCAGTGCTCCATCACCGCTCTCCTCCCAGCGCTCCATCACCGCTCTCCTCCCAGCGCTCCATCACCGCTCTCCTCCCAGCGCTCCATCACCGCTCTCCTGTCAGCGCTCCATCACCGCTCTCCTCCCAGTGCTCCATCACCGCTCTCCTCTCAGTGCTCCATCACCGCTCTCCTCCCAGCGCTCCATCACCGCTCTCCTCCCAGCGCTCCATCACCGCTCTCCTCCCAGTGCTCCATCACCGCTCTCCTGTCAGCGCTCCATCACCGCTCTCCTCTCAGTGCTCCATCACCGCTCTCCTCCCAGCGCTCCATCACCGCTCTCCTGTCAGCGCTCCATCACCGCTCTCCTCCCAGTGCTCCATCACCGCTCTCCTCTCAGTGCTCCATCACCGCTCTCCTCTCAGTGCTCCATCACCGCTCTCCTCTCAGTGCTCCATCACCGCTCTCCTCTCAGTGCTCCATCACCGCTCTCCTCCCAGCGCTCCATCACCGCTCTCCTCCCAGCGCTCCATCACCGCTCTCCTCCCAGCGCTCCATCACCGCTCTCCTCTCAGCGCTCCATCACCGCTCTCCTCCCAGCGCTCCATCACCGCTCTCCTGTCAGTGCTCCATCACCACTCTCCTCCCAGCGCTCCATCACCGCTCTCCTCCCAGCGCTCCATCACCGCTCTCCTGTCAGTGCTCCATCACCGCTCTCCTCCCAGCGCTCCATCACCGCTCTCCTCTCAGCGCTCCATCACCGCTCTCCTCCCAGCGCTCCATCACCGCTCTCCTCTCAGTGCTCCATCACCACTCTCCTCTCAGTGCTCCATCACCGCTCTCCTCTCAGTGCTCCATCACCACTCTCCTCCCAGCGCTCCATCACCGCTCTCCTCTCAGTGCTCCATCACCGCTCTCCTCCCAGCGCTCCATCACCACTCTCCTCTCAGTGCTCCATCACCGCTCTCCTCTCAGTGCTCCATCACCGCTCTCCTCCCAGCGCTCCATCACCGCTCTCCTCCCCGCGCTCCATCACCGCTCTCCTCCCAGCGCTCCATCACCGCTCTCCTCTCAGTGCTCCATCACCGCTCTCCTCCCAGCGCTCCATCACCGCTCTCCTCTCAGTGCTCCATCACCGCTCTCCTCCCAGCGCTCCATCACCGCTCTCCTCCCAGCGCTCCATCACCGCTCTCCTCTCAGTGCTCCATCACCGCTCTCCTCTCAGTGCTCCATCACCACTCTCCTCCCAGCGCTCCATCACCGCTCTCCTCTCAGTGCTCCATCACCGCTCTCCTGTCAGTGCTCCATCACCGCTCTCCTCCCAGTGCTCCATCACCGCTCTCCTCTCAGTGCTCCATCACCGCTCTCCTCTCAGCGCTCCATCACCGCTCTCCTCCCAGCGCTCCATCACCGCTCTCCTCTCAGTGCTCCATCACCGCTCTCCTCCCAGCGCTCCATCACCGCTCTCCTCTCAGTGCTCCATCACCGCTCTCCTCCCAGCGCTCCATCACCGCTCTCCTCCCAGCGCTCCATCACCGCTCTCCTCTCAGTGCTCCATCACCGCTCTCCTCCCAGCGCTCCATCACCACTCTCCTCCCAGCGCTCCTTCACCGCTCTCCTCTCAGTGCTCCATCACCGCTCTCCTGTCAGTGCTCCATCACCGCTCTCCTCCCAGTGCTCCATCACCGCTCTCCTCTCAGTGCTCCATCACCGCTCTCCTCTCAGCGCTCCATCACCGCTCTCCTCTCAGCGCTCCATCACCGCTCTCCTCCCAGCGCTCCATCACCGCTCTCCTCTCAGTGCTCCATCACCGCTCTCCTCTCAGTGCTCCATCACCGCTCTCCTCCCAGCGCTCCATCACCGCTCTCCTCCCAGCGCTCCATCACCGCTCTCCTCTCAGTGCTCCATCACCGCTCTCCTCTCAGCGCTCCATCACCGCTCTCCTCCCAGCGCTCCATCACCGCTCTCCTCCCAGCGCTCCATCACCGCTCTCCTCTCAGTGCTCCATCACCGCTCTCCTCTCAGTGCTCCATCACCGCTCTCCTCTCAGTGCTCCATCACCGCTCTCCTCTCAGCGCTCCATCACCGCTCTCCTCTCAGCGCTCCATCACCGCTCTCCTCTCAGCGCTCCATCACCGCTCTCCTCCCAGAGCTCCATCACCGCTCTCCTCCCAGCGCTCCATCACCGCTCTCCTCTCAGCGCTCCATCACCGCTCTCCTCCCAGCGCTCCATCACCGCTCTCCTCTCAGTGCTCCATCACCGCTCTCCTGTCAGTGCTCCATCACCGCTCTCCTCCCAGTGCTCCATCACCGCTCTCCTCCCAGTGCTCCATCACCGCTCTCCTGTCAGCGCTCCATCACCGCTCTCCTCCCAGCGCTCCATCACCGCTCTCCTCCCAGCGCTCCATCACCGCTCTCCTGTCAGTGCTCCATCACTGCTCTCCTCCCAGCGCTCCATCACCGCTCTCCTCCCAGCGCTCCATCACTGCTCTCCTCCCAGCGCTCCATCACCGCTCTCCTCCCAGCGCTCCATCACCGCTCTCCT
Organism: Jaculus jaculus; assembly: GCF_020740685.1. Classification (NCBI taxonomy): domain Eukaryota; kingdom Metazoa; phylum Chordata; class Mammalia; order Rodentia; family Dipodidae; genus Jaculus; species Jaculus jaculus. Next base: position 336,168,089 of record NC_059102.1, on the reverse strand, counting down.
CCCAGCGCTCCATCACCGCTCTCCTGTCAGCGCTCCATCACCGCTCTCCTCCCAGTGCTCCATCACCGCTCTCCTCTCAGCGCTCCATCACCGCTCTCCTCCCAGCGCTCCATCACCGCTCTCCTCTCAGCGCTCCATCACCGCTCTCCTGTCAGTGCTCCATCACCACTCTCCTCTCAGTGCTCCATCACCGCTCTCCTCTCAGTGCTCCATCACCGCTCTCCTCCCAGCGCTCCATCACCGCTCTCCTCCCAGCGCTCCATCACCGCTCTCCTCCCAGCGCTCCATCACCGCTCTCCTGTCAGCGCTCCATCACCGCTCTCCTCCCAGTGCTCCATCACCGCTCTCCTCTCAGTGCTCCATCACCGCTCTCCTCCCAGCGCTCCATCACCGCTCTCCTCCCAGCGCTCCATCACCGCTCTCCTCCCAGTGCTCCATCACCGCTCTCCTGTCAGTGCTCCATCACCGCTCTCCTCTCAGTGCTCCATCACCGCTCTCCTCCCAGCGCTCCATCACCGCTCTCCTGTCAGCGCTCCATCACCGCTCTCCTCCCAGTGCTCCATCACCGCTCTCCTCTCAGTGCTCCATCACCGCTCTCCTCTCAGTGCTCCATCACCGCTCTCCTCTCAGTGCTCCATCACCGCTCTCCTCTCAGTGCTCCATCACCGCTCTCCTCCCAGCGCTCCATCACCGCTCTCCTCCCAGCGCTCCATCACCGCTCTCCTCCCAGCGCTCCATCACCGCTCTCCTCTCAGCGCTCCATCACCGCTCTCCTCCCAGCGCTCCATCACCGCTCTCCTGTCAGTGCTCCATCACCGCTCTCCTCCCAGCGCTCCATCACCGCTCTCCTCCCAGCGCTCCATCACCGCTCTCCTGTCAGTGCTCCATCACCACTCTCCTCCCAGCGCTCCATCACCGCTCTCCTCTCAGCGCTCCATCACCGCTCTCCTCCCAGCGCTCCATCACCGCTCTCCTCTCAGTGCTCCATCACCACTCTCCTCTCAGTGCTCCATCACCGCTCTCCTCTCAGTGCTCCATCACCACTCTCCTCCCAGCGCTCCATCACCGCTCTCCTCTCAGTGCTCCATCACCGCTCTCCTCCCAGCGCTCCATCACCACTCTCCTCTCAGTGCTCCATCACCGCTCTCCTCTCAGTGCTCCATCACCGCTCTCCTCCCAGCGCTCCATCACCGCTCTCCTCCCAGCGCTCCATCACCGCTCTCCTCCCAGCGCTCCATCACCGCTCTCCTCTCAGTGCTCCATCACCGCTCTCCTCCCAGCGCTCCATCACCGCTCTCCTCTCAGTGCTCCATCACCGCTCTCCTCCCAGCGCTCCATCACCGCTCTCCTCCCAGCGCTCCATCACCGCTCTCCTCTCAGTGCTCCATCACCGCTCTCCTCTCAGTGCTCCATCACCACTCTCCTCCCAGCGCTCCATCACCGCTCTCCTCTCAGTGCTCCATCACCGCTCTCCTGTCAGTGCTCCATCACCGCTCTCCTCCCAGTGCTCCATCACCACTCTCCTCTCAGTGCTCCATCACCGCTCTCCTCTCAGCGCTCCATCACCGCTCTCCTCTCAGCGCTCCATCACCGCTCTCCTCTCAGTGCTCCATCACCGCTCTCCTCTCAGTGCTCCATCACCGCTCTCCTCTCAGTGCTCCATCACCGCTCTCCTCCCAGCGCTCCATCACCGCTCTCCTCCCAGCGCTCCATCACCGCTCTCCTCTCAGTGCTCCATCACCGCTCTCCTCTCAGCGCTCCATCACCGCTCTCCTCCCAGCGCTCCATCACCGCTCTCCTCCCAGCGCTCCATCACCGCTCTCCTCTCAGTGCTCCATCACCGCTCTCCTCTCAGTGCTCCATCACCGCTCTCCTCTCAGTGCTCCATCACCGCTCTCCTCCCAGCGCTCCATCACCGCTCTCCTCTCAGTGCTCCATCACCGCTCTCCTCTCAGTGCTCCATCACCGCTCTCCTCCCAGCGCTCCATCACCGCTCTCCTCCCAGCGCTCCATCACCGCTCTCCTCCCAGCGCTCCATCACCGCTCTCCTCTCAGCGCTCCATCACCGCTCTCCTCCCAGCGCTCCATCACCGCTCTCCTCTCAGTGCTCCATCACCGCTCTCCTGTCAGTGCTCCATCACCGCTCTCCTCCCAGCGCTCCATCACCGCTCTCCTCCCAGTGCTCCATCACCGCTCTCCTGTCAGCGCTCCATCACCGCTCTCCTCCCAGCGCTCCATCACCGCTCTCCTCCCAGCGCTCCATCACCGCTCTCCTCCCAGCGCTCCATCACCGCTCTCCTCCCAGCGCTCCATCACCGCTCTCCTCCCAGCGCTCCATCACCGCTCTCCTGTCAGCGCTCCATCACCGCTCTCCTCTCAGTGCTCCATCACCGCTCTCCTCCCAGCGCTCCATCACCGCTCTCCTCTCAGCGCTCCATCACCGCTCTCCTCTCAGTGCTCCATCACCACTCTCCTCCCAGCGCTCCATCACCGCTCTCCTCTCAGTGCTCCATCACCGCTCTCCTGTCAGTGCTCCATCACCGCTCTCCTCCCAGTGCTCCATCACCGCTCTCCTCCCAGCGCTCCATCACCGCTCTCCTCTCAGTGCTCCATCACCGCTCTCCTGTCAGTGCTCCATCACTGCTCTCCTCCCAGCGCTCCATCACCGCTCTCCTCCCAGCGCTCCATCACCGCTCTCCTCTCAGTGCTCCATCACCGCTCTCCTCCCAGTGCTCCATCACCGCTCTCCTCCCAGCGCTCCATCACCGCTCTCCTCTCAGTGCTCCATCACCGCTCTCGTGTCAGTGCTCCATCACCGCTCTCCTCCCAGCGCTCCATCACCGCTCTCCTCCCAGCGCTCCATCACCGCTCTCCTCCCAGCGCTCCATCACCGCTCTCCTCCCAGCGCTCCATCACCGCTCTCCTCCCAGCGCTCCATCACCGCTCTCCTCCCAGCGCTCCATCACCGCTCTCCTCCCAGCGCTCCATCACCGCTCTCCTGTCAGCGCTCCATCACCGCTCTCCTCTCAGTGCTCCATCACCGCTCTCCTCCCAGCGCTCCATCACCACTCTCCTCTCAGCGCTCCATCACCGCTCTCCTCTCAGTGCTCCATCACCGCTCTCCTCTCAGTGCTCCATCACCGCTCTCCTCTCAGTGCTCCATCACCGCTCTCCTCCCAGCGCTCCATCACCGCTCTCCTCTCAGTGCTCCATCACCGCTCTCCTCCCAGCGCTCCATCACTGCTCTCCTCCCAGTGCTCCATCACCGCTCTCCTCTCAGTGCTCCATCACCGCTCTCCTCTCAGCGCTCCATCACCACTCTCCTCTCAGCGCTCCATCACCGCTCTCCTCTCAGTGCTCCATCACCGCTCTCCTGTCAGTGCTCCATCACCGCTCTCCTCCCAGCGCTCCATCACCGCTCTCCTCCCAGCGCTCCATCACCGCTCTCCTCTCAGCGCTCCATCACCGCTCTCCTCCCAGCGCTCCATCACCGCTCTCCTCTCAGTGCTCCATCACCGCTCTCCTCTCAGTGCTCCATCACCGCTCTCCTCCCAGTGCTCCATCACCGCTCTCCTCTCAGTGCTCCATCACCGCTCTCCTCCCAGTGCTCCATCACCGCTCTCCTCTCAGTGCTCCATCACCGCTCTCCTCCCAGTGCTCCATCACCGCTCTCCTGTCAGCGCTCCATCACCGCTCTCCTCCCAGCGCTCCATCACCGCTCTCCTCCCAGTGCTCCATCACCGCTCTCCTCTCAGTGCTCCATCACCGCTCTCCTCTCAGTGCTCCATCACCGCTCTCCTCCCAGTGCTCCATCACCGCTCTCCTCTCAGTGCTCCATCACCGCTCTCCTCCCAGCGCTCCATCACTGCTCTCCTCCCAGTGCTCCATCACCGCTCTCCTCTCAGTGCTCCATCACCGCTCTCCTCTCAGCGCTCCATCACCACTCTCCTCTCAGCGCTCCATCACCGCTCTCCTCTCAGTGCTCCATCACCGCTCTCCTGTCAGTGCTCCATCACCGCTCTCCTCCCAGCGCTCCATCACCGCTCTCCTCCCAGCGCTCCATCACCGCTCTCCTCCCAGCGCTCCATCACCGCTCTCCTCTCAGCGCTCCATCACCGCTCTCCTCCCAGCGCTCCATCACCGCTCTCCTCTCAGTGCTCCATCACCGCTCTCCTGTCAGTGCTCCATCACCGCTCTCCTCCCAGTGCTCCATCACCGCTCTCCTCCCAGTGCTCCATCACCGCTCTCCTGTCAGCGCTCCATCACCGCTCTCCTCCCAGCGCTCCATCACCGCTCTCCTCCCAGTGCTCCATCACCGCTCTCCTGTCAGCGCTCCATCACCACTCTCCTCTCAGTGCTCCATCACCGCTCTCCTCTCAGTGCTCCATCACCGCTCTCCTGTCAGTGCTCCATCACCGCTCTCCTCCCAGTGCTCCATCACCACTCTCCTCCCAGCGCTCCATCACCGCTCTCCTCCCAGCGCTCCATCACCGCTCTCCTCTCAGCGCTCCATCACCGCTCTCCTCTCAGCGCTCCATCACCGCTCTCCTCCCAGTGCTCCATCACCGCTCTCCTCCCAGCGCTCCATCACCGCTCTCCTCCCAGCGCTCCATCACCGCTCTCCTCTCAGCGCTCCATCACCGCTCTCCTCCCAGCGCTCCATCACCGCTCTCCTCTCAGCGCTCCATCACCGCTCTCCTCTCAGCGCTCCATCACTGCTCTCCTCCCAGCGCTCCATCACCGCTCTCCTCTCAGCGCTCCTTCACCGCTCTCCTCTCAGTGCTCCATCACCGCTCTCCTCTCAGTGCTCCATCACCGCTCTCCTCCCAGCGCTCCATCACCGCTCTCCTCCCAGCGCTCCATCACCGCTCTCCTCTCAGCGCTCCATCACCGCTCTCCTCCCAGCGCTCCATCACCGCTCTCCTCTCAGTGCTCCATCACCGCTCTCCTGTCAGTGCTCCATCACCGCTCTCCTCCCAGTGCTCCATCACCGCTCTCCTCCCAGTGCTCCATCACCGCTCTCCTGTCAGCGCTCCATCACCGCTCTCCTCCCAGCGCTCCATCACCGCTCTCCTCCCAGTGCTCCATCACCGCTCTCCTGTCAGCGCTCCATCACCGCTCTCCTCCCAGCGCTCCATCACCGCTCTCCTCCCAGCGCTCCATCACCGCTCTCCTCTCAGCGCTCCATCACCGCTCTCTTCCCAGCGCTCCATCACCGCTCTCCTCTCAGCGCTCCATCACTGCTCTCCTCCCAGCGCTCCATCACCGCTCTCCTCCCAGCGCTCCATCACCACTCTCCTCTCAGCGCTCCATCACCGCTCTCCTCTCAGCGCTCCATCACCGCTCTCCTCCCAGTGCTCCATCACCGCTCTCCTCCCAGCGCTCCATCACCGCTCTCCTCCCAGCGCTCCATCACCGCTCTCCTCTCAGCGCTCCATCACCGCTCTCCTCCCAGCGCTCCATCACCGCTCTCCTCCCAGCGCTCCATCACCGCTCTCCTCTCAGCGCTCCATCACTGCTCTCCTCCCAGCGCTCCATCACCGCTCTCCTCCCAGCGCTCCATCACCGCTCTCCTCTCAGCGCTCCATCACTGCTCTCCTCCCAGCGCTCCATCACCGCTCTCCTCTCAGTGCTCCATCACCGCTCTCCTCCCAGCGCTCCATCACCGCTCTCCTCTCAGCGCTCCATCACCGCTCTCCTCCCAGTGCTCCATCACCGCTCTCCTCCCAGCGCTCCATCACCGCTCTCCTCCCAGTGCTCCATCACCGCTCTCCTGTCAGCGCTCCATCACCACTCTCCTCTCAGTGCTCCATCACCGCTCTCCTCTCAGTGCTCCATCACCGCTCTCCTGTCAGTGCTCCATCACCGCTCTCCTCCCAGTGCTCCATCACCACTCTCCTCCCAGCGCTCCATCACCGCTCTCCTCCCAGCGCTCCATCACCGCTCTCCTCTCAGCGCTCCATCACCGCTCTCCTCTCAGCGCTCCATCACCGCTCTCCTCCCAGTGCTCCATCACCGCTCTCCTCCCAGCGCTCCATCACCGCTCTCCTCCCAGCGCTCCATCACCGCTCTCCTCCCAGCGCTCCATCACCGCTCTCCTCTCAGCGCTCCATCACCGCTCTCCTCTCAGCGCTCCATCACCGCTCTCCTCTCAGCGCTCCATCACCACTCTCCTCTCAGCGCTCCATCACCGCTCTCCTCCCAGCGCTCCATCACCGCTCTCCTCCCAGTGCTCCATCACCGCTCTCCTCCCAGTGCTCCATCACCGCTCTCCTGTCAGCGCTCCATCACCGCTCTCCTCTCAGTGCTCCATCACCGCTCTCCTCCCAGCGCTCCATCACCGCTCTCCTGTCAGCGCTCCATCACCGCTCTCCTCCCAGTGCTCCATCACCGCTCTCCTCTCAGCGCTCCATCACCGCTCTCCTGTCAGTGCTCCATCACCGCTCTCCTCCCAGTGCTCCATCACCGCTCTCCTGTCAGCGCTCCATCACCGCTCTCCTCTCAGCGCTCCATCACCGCTCTCCTCCCAGCGCTCCATCACCGCTCTCCTCCCAGCGCTCCATCACCACTCTCCTCCCAGTGCTCCATCACCGCTCTCCTCTCAGTGCTCCATCACCGCTCTCCTCCCAGTGCTCCATCACCGCTCTCCTCTCAGTGCTCCATCACCGCTCTCCTCTCAGTGCTCCATCACCGCTCTCCTCCCAGCGCTCCATCACCGCTCTCCTCCCAGCGCTCCATCACCGCTCTCCTCTCAGCGCTCCATCACCGCTCTCCTGTCAGCGCTCCATCACCGCTCTCCTCTCAGTGCTCCATCACCGCTCTCCTCTCAGTGCTCCATCACCGCTCTCCTCTCAGCGCTCCATCACCACTCTCCTCTCAGTGCTCCATCACCGCTCTCCTCTCAGTGCTCCATCACCGCTCTCCTCTCAGCGCTCCATCACCGCTCTCCTCTCAGCGCTCCATCACCACTCTCCTCTCAGCGCTCCATCACCGCTCTCCTCCCAGCGCTCCATCACCGCTCTCCTGTCAGTGCTCCATCACTGCTCTCCTCCCAGCGCTCCATCACCGCTCTCCTCCCAGCGCTCCATCACTGCTCTCCTCCCAGCGCTCCATCACCGCTCTCCTCCCAGCGCTCCATCACCGCTCTCCTGTCAGCGCTCCATCACCGCTCTCCTCCCAGCGCTCCATCACCGCTCTCCTCCCAGCGCTCCATCACCGCTCTCCTCTCAGCGCTCCATCACCGCTCTCTTCCCAGCGCTCCATCACCGCTCTCCTCTCAGCGCTCCATCACTGCTCTCCTCCCAGCGCTCCATCACCGCTCTCCTCCCAGCGCTCCATCACCACTCTCCTCTCAGCGCTCCATCACCGCTCTCCTCTCAGCGCTCCATCACCGCTCTCCTCCCAGTGCTCCATCACCGCTCTCCTCCCAGCGCTCCATCACCGCTCTCCTCCCAGCGCTCCATCACCGCTCTCCTCTCAGCGCTCCATCACCGCTCTCCTCCCAGCGCTCCATCACCGCTCTCCTCCCAGCGCTCCATCACCGCTCTCCTCTCAGCGCTCCATCACTGCTCTCCTCCCAGCGCTCCATCACCGCTCTCCTCCCAGCGCTCCATCACCGCTCTCCTCTCAGCGCTCCATCACTGCTCTCCTCCCAGCGCTCCATCACCGCTCTCCTCTCAGTGCTCCATCACCGCTCTCCTCCCAGCGCTCCATCACCGCTCTCCTCTCAGCGCTCCATCACCGCTCTCCTCCCAGTGCTCCATCACCGCTCTCCTCCCAGCGCTCCATCACCGCTCTCCTCCCAGTGCTCCATCACCGCTCTCCTGTCAGCGCTCCATCACCACTCTCCTCTCAGTGCTCCATCACCGCTCTCCTCTCAGTGCTCCATCACCGCTCTCCTGTCAGTGCTCCATCACCGCTCTCCTCCCAGTGCTCCATCACCACTCTCCTCCCAGCGCTCCATCACCGCTCTCCTCCCAGCGCTCCATCACCGCTCTCCTCTCAGCGCTCCATCACCGCTCTCCTCTCAGCGCTCCATCACCGCTCTCCTCCCAGTGCTCCATCACCGCTCTCCTCCCAGCGCTCCATCACCGCTCTCCTCCCAGCGCTCCATCACCGCTCTCCTCTCAGCGCTCCATCACCGCTCTCCTCCCAGCGCTCCATCACCGCTCTCCTCCCAGCGCTCCATCACCGCTCTCCTGTCAGCGCTCCATCACCGCTCTCCTCTCAGTGCTCCATCACCGCTCTCCTCCCAGCGCTCCATCACCGCTCTCCTCTCAGCGCTCCATCACCGCTCTCCTCCCAGCGCTCCATCACCGCTCTCCTCTCAGTGCTCCATCACCGCTCTCCTGTCAGTGCTCCATCACCGCTCTCCTCCCAGTGCTCCATCACCGCTCTCCTCCCAGTGCTCCATCACCGCTCTCCTGTCAGCGCTCCATCACCGCTCTCCTCCCAGCGCTCCATCACCGCTCTCCTCCCAGTGCTCCATCACCGCTCTCCTGTCAGCGCTCCATCACCGCTCTCCTCCCAGCGCTCCATCACCGCTCTCCTCCCAGCGCTCCATCACCACTCTCCTCTCAGTGCTCCATCACCGCTCTCCTCTCAGCGCTCCATCACCGCTCTCTTCCCAGCGCTCCATCACCGCTCTCCTCTCAGCGCTCCATCACTGCTCTCCTCCCAGCGCTCCATCACCGCTCTCCTCCCAGCGCTCCATCACCGCTCTCCTCTCAGTGCTCCATCACCGCTCTCCTCTCAGCGCTCCATCACTGCTCTCCTCCCAGTGCTCCATCACCGCTCTCCTCTCAGCGCTCCATCACTGCTCTCCTCCCAGTGCTCCATCACCGCTCTCCTCCCAGCGCTCCATCACCGCTCTCCTCTCAGCGCTCCATCACTGCTCTCCTCCCAGTGCTCCATCACCGCTCTCCTCCCAGCGCTCCATCACCGCTCTCCTCTCAGTGCTCCATCACCGCTCTCCTCCCAGCGCTCCATCACCGCTCTCCTCTCAGCGCTCCATCACCGCTCTCCTCCCAGTGCTCCATCACCGCTCTCCTCTCAGTGCTCCATCACCGCTCTCCTCCCAGTGCTCCATCACCGCTCTCCTCTCAGTGCTCCATCACCGCTCTCCTCCCAGCGCTCCATCACCGCTCTCCTCTCAGTGCTCCATCACCGCTCTCCTCTCAGTGCTCCATCACCGCTCTCCTCCCAGCGCTCCATCACTGCTCTCCTCCCAGCGCTCCATCACCGCTCTCCTCCCAGCGCTCCATCACTGCTCTCCTCCCAGCGCTCCATCACCGCTCTCCTCCCAGCGCTCCATCACCACTCTCCTCCCAGTGCTCCATCACCGCTCTCCTGTCAGCGCTCCATCACCGCTCTCCTCCCAGCGCTCCATCACCGCTCTCCTCCCAGCGCTCCATCACCGCTCTCCTCTCAGCGCTCCATCACCGCTCTCCTCTCAGCGCTCCATCACCGCTCTCCTGTCAGTGCTCCATCACCACTCTCCTCCCAGTGCTCCATCACCGCTCTCCTCCCAGCGCTCCATCACCGCTCTCCTCCCAGCGCTCCATCACCGCTCTCCTCTCAGCGCTCCATCACCGCTCTCCTCTCAGCGCTCCATCACCGCTCTCCTCTCAGCGCTCCATCACCACTCTCCTCTCAGCGCTCCATCACCGCTCTCCTCCCAGCGCTCCATCACCGCTCTCCTCCCAGTGCTCCATCACCGCTCTCCTCCCAGTGCTCCATCACCGCTCTCCTGTCAGCGCTCCATCACCGCTCTCCTCTCAGTGCTCCATCACCGCTCTCCTCCCAGCGCTCCATCACCGCTCTCCTTTCAGCGCTCCATCACCGCTCTCCTCCCAGTGCTCCATCACCGCTCTCCTCTCAGCGCTCCATCACCGCTCTCCTGTCAGTGCTCCATCACCGCTCTCCTCCCAGTGCTCCATCACCGCTCTCCTGTCAGCGCTCCATCACCGCTCTCCTCTCAGCGCTCCATCACCGCTCTCCTCCCAGCGCTCCATCACCGCTCTCCTCCCAGCGCTCCATCACCACTCTCCTCCCAGTGCTCCATCACCGCTCTCCTCTCAGTGCTCCATCACCGCTCTCCTCCCAGTGCTCCATCACCGCTCTCCTCTCAGTGCTCCATCACCGCTCTCCTCTCAGTGCTCCATCACCGCTCTCCTCCCAGCGCTCCATCACCGCTCTCCTCCCAGCGCTCCATCACCGCTCTCCTCTCAGCGCTCCATCACCGCTCTCCTGTCAGCGCTCCATCACCGCTCTCCTCTCAGTGCTCCATCACCGCTCTCCTCTCAGTGCTCCATCACCGCTCTCCTCTCAGCGCTCCATCACCGCTCTCCTCTCAGTGCTCCATCACCGCTCTCCTCTCAGTGCTCCATCACCGCTCTCCTCTCAGCGCTCCATCACCGCTCTCCTCTCAGCGCTCCATCACCACTCTCCTCTCAGCGCTCCATCACCGCTCTCCTCCCAGCGCTCCATCACCGCTCTCCTCTCAGTGCTCCATCACCGCTCTCCTCTCAGTGCTCCATCACCGCTCTCCTCTCAGTGCTCCATCACCGCTCTCCTCTCAGTGCTCCATCACCGCTCTCCTCTCAGTGCTCCATCACCGCTCTCCTCCCAGCGCTCCATCACCGCTCTCCTCTCAGTGCTCCATCACCGCTCTCCTCTCAGTGCTCCATCACCGCTCTCCTCCCAGCGCTCCATCACCGCTCTCCTCCCAGCGCTCCATCACCGCTCTCCTCTCAGTGCTCCATCACCGCTCTCCTGTCAGCGCTCCATCACCGCTCTCCTCCCAGTGCTCCATCACCGCTCTCCTGTCAGCGCTCCATCACCGCTCTCCTCTCAGTGCTCCATCACCGCTCTCCTCCCAGTGCTCCATCACCGCTCTCCTCTCAGTGCTCCATCACCGCTCTCCTCCCAGCGCTCCATCACCGCTCTCCTCCCAGCGCTCCATCACCGCTCTCCTGTCAGTGCTCCATCACCACTCTCCTCTCAGTGCTCCATCACCGCTCTCCTCTCAGTGCTCCATCACCGCTCTCCTGTCAGCGCTCCATCACCGCTCTCCTCTCAGTGCTCCATCACCGCTCTCCTCCCAGCGCTCCATCACCGCTCTCCTGTCAGTGCTCCATCACCACTCTCCTCTCAGTGCTCCATCACCACTCTCCTCTCAGTGCTCCATCACCGCTCTCCTCTCAGTGCTCCATCACCACTCTCCTTCAGCGCTCCATCACCGCTCTCCTCTCAGTGCTCCATCACCACTCTCCTCTCAGTGCTCCATCACCACTCTCCTCTCAGTGCTCCATCACCACTCTCCTCTCAGCGCTCCATCACCGCTCTCCTGTCACTGCTCCATCACCGCTCTCCTCCCAGTGCTCCATCACCACTCTCCTCCCAGTGCTCCATCACCGCTCTCCTCTCAGTGCTCCCCTAGAATTGCTCTCATATCACTGCTCTCTTAATAGTGCTCCCCTATCTGTGTTCTCTCTGTGCCCTTCTAGAGTTTTGGGTGCCCTTAGGTTTAGCTGAATTGCAGAACCAGCTCTAGGTACCCACAAGGATGAGTAGAGCAGCTGAACCATGAACTTCTGTTTCTGCACATTAAGTAATGAATTAAATGTCGAGTGGATGGTTACTGATGAAAAATACTGTGCAAGTCAAATTGTGTGCTTGGATTTCATATACATACTAGTAAAATAGGGTAGTCATAAATGCTGCTATGACCACATGAGTGGTTACAGAAATGAAGACTGTTCTTGCTGTGAGTGTTTCTGTCCTATTTTGTTGAGAATACACCTGTGCATATATATGTATACATATATACATATATTATGCAGATATTTGTGTTTTCTTTCCTCTCCTGATTGTTACAGTGTGAGAAAGGCTAGGATTATCTCCAAATTATGAAGAGAAAAAGGATTGAGTGATTTTCTAGACCAGTTCAAGCAGGTTTGCTTGCGTGATTTCTGATGGTCTATCTGCCTGCTTCAAGACAACAAAACGCTGGGCTACACAGAAGGTCTCCATAGTTTATGTGTGACATTGGGACCTCTCCATCTGAAGATTTTAAAATTGAGTAGTTACGTCTCGGTCTTGACCATTCTCTCTTGGTAAAACACGGCGTGCAAATGTGCTCTTCCCATAGCGTGTGCCTTTTCTATGCTCCCTGAGACTGAGGTGATGGAGCTATACCTGGATTCTCTTTTAAATCCCACAACCTGAACCACAGACAACTATGTTGTTTTAAATGGAAATTGCTAATAAAATATTTCCTTCTTCTATTGAAATAGAAGACTTTTAACAAGCAAAGCAAATGAGCTTAATAAAGAAATTGGTGGCTCATGTTCTCCCTCATATGTGGATCCTAGCTACAGATGACTGGGCTTCTGCGTGAGAATGAAAATACTTAGTAGCAGAGGCCAGTAAGTTGAAAAGGAGACATAAAGGGTGGAGAAAGGAAGGGAGGAGGATACTTAATAGGTTGATATTGTATATATGTAGTTACAATGATTGTAATGGGGAGGCAATATGATGGAGAATGGAATTTCAAATGGGAAAGTGTGGGGGTGGGGAGGGAGGGAATTACCATGGGATATATTTTATAATCATGGAAAATGTTAATAAAAATTAAAAAAAAAAAAAGAAATTGGTGGCTCACACTGAAAGCAGAGCAGTCAGTCTAACTTGTAAGTCGAGTGCCTGTGGCAACATGTCCCCTACGAGGTCACCAAGGCCATGATGCCGACACACACAACTGCTAACAGCACCGCAACACAGTCCGTAACCCACACAACTCAAGTAAAGCACTTTTAACCTGGTTTTTTTTGGGGGGGAGAAGGGGTTCAAAGTAGGGTCTCACTCTAGCCAGGCTGACCAAGAATTGATGTAGTCTCAGGCTAGCCTCAAACTCACAACAATTCTCCCACCAAGTGTTGGGGTTAAAGGCGTGCACCACCATGCTCAGAAAGTAAGCATTTTTGTTTTGTGTGTATGTATGTGTTTTTTGCATGCGTGTGTATATGCATGCATATGTCAGGGAGCGTGTGTGTGTGTGTGTGTGTGTGTGTGTGTGTGTGTGTGTGTGTGTACAGGCCAGAGGTTTACACCAAGTGTCTTCCTCAATCACTCCCCACCTTACTTCTTGGGACAGATTCCCTCACTGAACCTAGAGCTCACTGTGTTGGCTAGACTAGCTAGTGAGGGAGTCTTAGAGATCCTCCTGTCCCTGCCTCTCCAGCACTGGGATCGCAGGCACACATCACCATGCCCAGTTTTTAAGTGGATGCTGGGGGTCTGAACTCATGTCCTCATGTTTGCATGGTACCTGTCCCAACTGGCTGTCCCCCCCAGGCTAGGGCAGTACTGAAGCCACCAGCCATGCAGACATCCATTCCCTCTCTGCAGGCTGAAAAGGGCACAGGCTGCAGAACATGGATCTGTGACAGACAGGGAAGTGTTTGGGTAAGAGGAGGGAGGTTTGCACGCACAAGTGTTAAGGTGCACCTTGTAATCTGACCCCTGCAAGGCTGAGGCTGTGGCTGGAGGGTCTGGAGTTTGAGCAGGGCCTGGTCTACATCGTGAGAAGTTTCAGTAAACAAACAAGCAAACAAGAAAGGCTGTGAGGGAATGGCTCGCAAACATCCTGATGGATCCTCTCACTGCACAGAAAAGCCTGTTTTGCCACCACATTGCCATCTCCATGCTCTGGGTGCAGCATGCATGACCCAGCCCAAGTCTTTAGGACATTGCATCAGATGTCCATACTCAAAAAGAAGGGAGGGAATGGGCTCCAAGGGAATGGGCTCTGGATGCTTAACCTTCAACACTGACAGGGAACAGCAGGGAACCGCTAGACTCAGTACCCAGGGCTTACATACTCAGTTTACACGGGATTGAGATGTAATCTTGTAGGGACTGATGCTGTATTTGGGGATTCAGGAGAAGTCCCACAGAATTTATGAACCCCAAGTGTTGTGTTCTATCCTACATTTAATAAAGAATTAATAAATACAGACTCAAGAAGAATAAATTATTAAGTTTATTGAGGAGGAAATCACAAATTGTGGGGCCTATTTAAGGGAGATCGGGAGGTAAGAGAAACTGAGGCCTGTAATGAGAGACTGAAGTGAAGCTGCAGGCGTGTGGAGGACTGAATGGAGGAGCCGGGCAAGGAGGCTTAGAGGGAACGCCCAGCACCCACCCTGGGCTTCCCCATGGAAGAAGGTGAAAGGCAAATGGTAGTGACCCCAGGAAAACAGCAGAGAGAAAAGATTCCGATGAGAAATGAGGAGCAAAGAGGGTCACACACTAGTTCCGGTGAGTTTAGAGAAATCACACAGGTAGCAAGCCTGGAGTTGGAGAGAGCATCCGTGTGGTAGGTCTGGAGTGTAAGGAAAGTACACACGTGGTGGATTTGGAGACCAGAGGAAAATCATACAAGTAATCAAAGTGGGGGGGTTATTTCAAACTATAAAACAGAGGTAAGCAGAAAAGTTCAGATCGAGGGCTGGAGAGATGGCTTAGAGGTTAAGGCACTTTCCTGAAAAGCCAAAGGACCCAGATTCAATTTCCCAGGATCCATGTAAGCCACATGCATAAGACGACACATGCATCTGGAAACCCTGGTGCACCCGTTCTCTCTCTCTCCCCCTCCCTCCCTCTCTCCCTCTCTCTTGTGGGGAGCCGTGCTGGCTTCGTCAGGCTTTGCTGCGTCAGCTTGTTTACTGCTTTTGTATCCTAATCGTTTGCACATGAGCATATGACGTTATCCTAACGTGGCTGCTCACCTATCCCGATTGGGTGATGCAAAGTCGTCTGATGAGACTTAAGCCAATCAGACAACATTTCACATCCACATGACCACAAGTATATAAGCTTGGCGCTCCGTAGGGTCGGGGTCCTTCTCTCTTTCAGTTTGGAGCTCCCAATAAAGTGTGCTTGAGAAGAATCCTGTTGTTGTCGTTCTTCCTGCTGGCGGGAGGGGCGCAACTCTCCCTCTCTCTCTCTCTCTCTCTCTCTCTCTCTCTCTCTCTCTCTCTCTCTCTCTCTCTCTCTCTCTGTCTCTTTCTTTCTCCCTCTCAAATAATTTTTTTTAAAAAAAGTTTTTAAGAAAAGTCCAGATCAAGAAACAATGTTATGTTCTCCCAGCCCCATGAACCAGGCTGGGGAAAAGTTGAGGCCAGACTCACTATTGTCCAAGCAGAGAGGAGAGGGAATCCTGAGACCTACATACACACACACACACACACGTGCATGCACGCACACACCCCAAGGGTCTGGTCAAGAGAGAGGGGGGCACAGGAAGGCCACAGCCTTTATAGCATCAGATTCAGGAATGCAAAGGGAAGACCTGTTGGTATGCAGATTTGGAGGGCAGATCCCAGGGTCAGCCCACATGGGCCACTATACTTAGATAGCATGCTACACTGTGGGCATCAGGGGGTGCTGTAGATCAGTCTCAATCAGACTTGAGTTTCATTCCTGCCAAGAGTTCTGATCTTGTGCCAGGGTGAGGTGGCATCTTCTTGTTCTCCTTGAGCCTCAATTTCTAACTGAAAGTGCCTGTTAACAAAGCTAGCTTTCTCCTCCCCTCCTTCAGTAGGATGTCCTCATCAACTTTACGCCCTCACCTCCCCACCCCCTAAGGTGAGCAAGGACATAGTTCACCCAAAGCCCTGAATGTAAATGGGACAATGTCTACGTGCAAATCCAGCTTGCTCATGCCCTTTTCACAGGAGTCTGCATGTCTAAAGCAACCCAGAGATGTTTCACGGTGAACCAGAAACGCAGAATTCACATCAGTGTCTGCAGATTTAGGACTGAGAGGTCTGCGTGAGAGGAAAGGGCTGTGCTCGGGGCTGGGTTTGACCGAAAGAACACTGCCCTTTAATATACACAGTGCTTTCTGCACGAAGCTCAACGTGGCTTCATGGAAGCTGCTTCTTGTGCCCATAAAGCCAGGGAGCGCTGGAATTCAAACCATTCTTCATGTGTGCCATCTGGTTTATGTTATGTACTAGAAGCAACTTGCCATAAACATGACTTGAAAGTAGAAACAATTTTAATTAATTTTATACTTAAATTTCTTTTTTGCGCTTGGATTTTTTTTACAATGGTGTTACATACAAAAGTTACACACTAGTTATTGTTGGTATCTGAGCTCTCTCCATTGTCCTCTCCTTCTCCCCTGCCATCCAGCTACAACTCAATAGGCGATCCAGCTAAGCCAGCTCCTTCTCTGAGCAGCTCCACAAGGCCTTTCCCACACCAGTGCAGTCTCTCCTCCCCTAAGGGTGTGAGCATAAAAGCCCCCCAGACACCACTTTCTCTCTCTCTCTTTCTTTGCTTTAAATTTTGTTTGTCTGTTTGTTTTTCGAGGTGGGGTCTCACTCTAGCTTAGGCTGACCTAAGGTAGAGTAGTCCAGGGTGGCCTTGAACTCACGGCAATCCTCCTACCTCTGCCTCCCAAGTGGTGGGATTAAAGGCATGTACCACCACGCTGGGCTTTATTTTAATTTTATTTTATTTCAGTTACTTATTTGTAAGCAGAAAGAGATAAAGAGAGACAGACAGAATTGGTGTGCCAGGGCTTCCAACAGCTGCAAACAAACTCCAGATGCATGTGCCACTTTGTGCATCTGGCTTTACGTGGGTACTGAGGAATCAAACTCAGGTCATTAGGCTTTGTAGACAAGTGCCTTAATCTCTAGGCCGTTGGGACATAGAATGTTCGTTAGAAATGCTTTTTGAGTGGTACTTAGATAAGAATGTTAAAGTATGTGGATAAAGATGTGTGTGTGTAGGAAAGAATTTTCAGGCTAAACACCATGCCTAAAGTTAGAGATTTTTCAGCTGTTTACAAACTCATAATGAACAAAACACTAATTTTCAGGCTAAAATATGTTGGGATAGCTTGCGTAAACTTTATCAAATTTAAGTCATGGGTAAAACATAAAATTGTTTTATGTTAATAAAAATTTCTATGGTACATAAAATCAATAGCTATCAAGTTTAAGCCAAAATCATTGGTTGTCAAATGGTGTCTTTTCTTTTAAAAAAGATCTATCAAGGGTTATATTAAAATTTAGCAAGCTATCTTGGCTCAAAAAAGACCAATTCTGCTCTATTGTATGTTAAGTACCTGTCTCATTTTTGGCATCTTAAGTCCAGTGCTTATAATAAAATTAACTCTTAAGACATATTCCCTACTTTAGGGTACAGCCTCATGCTCAAACAATGGTCCTCATCTGAGAAAAATATTATTCAAGCTCTGTGGTTCTGTTTCTAATGTTCTCTGGGTAATTGGTACCTACACAGGTATCTGAACTAATCAAAGATGTTTTCAAACACAGGTGCTAAGACTTTACACTATCTTATTTGTCCTTTTCTGACAATTTCTTTCTTCTGCTCTTCCCCAGCTTCCAGGCTCAGATCCCGCCACTTGCTTCCCTGGTCTGCTACGGTTTGGCGACATGTCCAGGCTACCGCAGCGGCCGTGCAGTGTCAACAGTGGTAGACTGGTGGTCTCACCTCCCCCTCTCCCTGTCCTGCCCCCCACCCTTAAACCATGCTGCTCTGAGCCACTAAGAAAACATATTCCTGGGCTGGAGAGATGGCTTAGTAGTTAAGCCCTTGCCTGTGAAGCTTAAAGGACCCCGGTTCGAGGCTCCCTTCCCCAGAATCCACGTTAGCCAGATGCACAAGGTGGCACATGCATCTGGAGTTTGTCTGCAGTGGCTGGAGGCCCTGGCGCGCCCATTCTCTCTCTTTCTCCATGTGCCTCTTTCTTTCTGTCTTTCACTCTCAAATAAAAATAAATAAATAAATAACAAAAGAAAAGAACATATATTCCTCCACACCAAGAAGAGGCATGGCCTCAGAATCTTTCTTCGAACTTTAACACTTACAAGATTAACTGCAAGAGAACACAATCTCTATGCAATTTCTGAAAATAAATTCCCTGAACGTACAGTCCTTGTCTCCTGGTTTGTTCTGTAACTTTACTATTACTAATAACAGCTCTCTTTCTGCTTCTAATGTGCCAACCACATATCATCGCATACCCAAAGTCATGCCGCCTGCACAACAGAGCTGCTAAGTAGGTATTGCTGTCATCTCCGTGATAATTCTGAGAAAGCAGAGCTTTGGAGAAATGGAACCGCTCTCAATATCACAGAGCTTGTAAGTGACAGAGGCAGTGTGGTGGTTTGATTCAGGTGTCCCCATAAACTTGGGTGTTGTGAATGCTAGATCCCCAGCTGATGGATATTTGGGAATTAATGCCTCCTGAAGGGAGTGTATTGTTGGGGGCGGGCTTATCGGCTTTATAGCTAATTTCCCCATGCCAGTGTTTGGCACACCTACTGTTGCTGTTGTCCACCTTATGTTGGCCAGGGGGTGATGTCCACCCTCTGCTCATGCCATCGTTTTCCCCTGCCATCGTGAAGCTTCCCCTCGAGCTTGTAAGCCAAAATAAACCTCTTTTTCCCAGAAGCTACTCTTGGTTGGGTGATTTCTACCAGCAATGCGAACCGGACTGCAACAGGCAGGATTTGGCCCAGATCCGGCGCCTCAAAGCATGCACTGAGACACTGAGTTCCATTGCTGTTCTAACAGTTCTCTCCCCAGACTTGAATATGCAGGCACTCGGGGCATCTCGCAGTCCCGTGGTACCACACACTATGGTTGACTATGTTTCCTAAAATACACTACCCAGGTGAGAGTTCTATGGCCTGTGGGAACAGTTAACTTTGTTAATTGAATCCCTAAAATCACTTCAACCACTACAAAGACTCTGCATCCCCCATGTAGCTAATAATAACAGCAAACTTGAAACTTGAAAGCCAAGCCTCTTGTAAACAATCTACATTACTTCAAATAGCACTTAGGAATTGCTACTTTTGTTTCCTAATTTTACGGCTGAGGAAACAGACAGGGCAGTTTTAAAACTTTCTTGAGGGCTGGCAAGATGGCTCCTTGCGCAAAGTGCTCTCCAGGTGAATGAGCCCAGAGCCGCAGAACCCTCACAAGGCAGGCACAGTCGCAAGGGCGCCTGGGATCTCAGAGCTCCGTGGTGCCATGAGAGGTGAAGACAGAAACAGCCACAGAAGCTTTGCTGGCCAATGAGCCAGGACCTCACCACAGTAAACACAAAGGGACTCTCCTCAAACAAAGTGGAAGCTGAGAAACAGCACCCAAGGTGTCCTTGAACCTCCATACACATGCTGTGGCATGTGCGCGCACACACCTGTGCACACACACAAACACACGCATCATACACACAACAGATACATACACAAAGATTTTTTAAAAGAAAATAGAATTTCCCAGCACACTGGCTAGTAATCAATAGACGTTCCCACCAGGCCACATGGCTCCGGGACCTGAGCGTGACAATATGCTACAATGTCCCTGTCATTCAGCAACACAAGCTACATGCCAAGCTCCAAAGTGCATGCCAAGAAGACCGCTGGGATCCAAGCAGATAGGCCTCCAATTGGTGTGGGAGACAGAAATCAGCCAAAAATAATGGACCATGTAACATTTCTGTTACCACTGGATCACATGTATGACTAGTCCATAAAATTACAATGTAACCAAAAACTCCTACTTACTGGAGTGGAGAGATGGCTTAGTGGTCAAAGCATTTGCCTGCAAAGCCAAAGAACCCCGGTTCGATACCCCAGGACCCACGTAAGCCAGATGCACAAGGGTGCATGCGTCTGGAGTTCATTTGCAGTGGCTAGAAGCCCTGGCCCATCTATTTTCTCTTTCTCTCGCCCTTTCTCTCTGCCTCTTCCACTCTGTCTCTCTCTCTCAAGTAAATGAATAAATAAATAATTCAAAAAATAAACATAAGTCCTATTTACTGACCCGTTTTCTGACACTGGATCCATCATAATGTGCTAACATGAGTGACTGCTCCGGTCCAGCCCGAAGGAAGTACGGAGTGTTCAACAGTGCGCAGCGCACAGTGCGTGACATTAATAGACAGCCAGGCGGCGGGTTTTTAATACTTGCTATTTGTTTTGCAGGTTAATAATGTACTTCCTGTGATGTGCCTGCCGTGTTATGCCAGAGGCAGCATCGTGGTTTTCTGCTCTCCTGGTGCATCCTTCCAGAACGGGATCCTCTCGAATGGGGTGAAAGCTTGTTGTTGCAGTCCGGTTTGTATTGCTGTTAGAAATCACCCAACCAAGAGCAGCTTCTGGGAAAAAGAGGTTTATTTTGGCTTACAGGCTCGAAGGGAAGCTCCACGATGGCAGGGGAAAACGATGGCATGAGCAGAGGGTGGACATCACCCCCTGGCCAATATAAGGTGGACCATAGCAACAGGAGAGTGTGCCAAACAATGGCATGGGGAAACTGACTATAAAGCCCATAAGCCCACCCCCAACAATACACTCCCTCCAGGAGGCATTAATTCCCAAATCTCCATCAGCTGGGAACCTAGTATTCAGAACACCTAAGTTTATGGGGGACACCTGAATCAAACCACCACACTTGTGTTGTGTTGTTTTGTTCATCATGGCCTTTGGAAAAAACAAGCTGGTGTGTGTGTGTACCGCACAACCTAACTGTGTAAGATAAATGTGTATATGTATATTTTTATATACATGTCGAGATATATATATATATAAATATATATATATACATATATATAGATATTTGTATATGTATATTCTTTGTCATGATTACACAATAATGAAAATTGCCAAAGGATACACTTCTCAAAATGGAAGTGTCCCCATCCGAACGCGATGCCTGCTACTATATGACAACAAAGTGTAACGTATGAATTCAAACAAGAGGGGCGGTGGGCAGGGCGAAGACCTGCTTCTGGCAAGGGGCGAAGCAGGCTGCTGCGGGAGATAGCATCTCAGGTGAGACGGGAAGTGGAAGAGCCAGTCACGGGAGGGGTCGGTGCCAATAAAGAGGACTGCAGTAGGGACTGAGGGGCACCCTACAACCCCAACGTATCTCTTTATTGCAGGGCTTTAAAGTTGTAAAGGGCAGGCTAAACTACAGCTGCCGCTGTGTGTGTGTGATCTGCCTCTAGGCTGGCAACAAAATACCAGGTCCCAAATACCCCTAGCGGAGCCACGTTGGAGCCCAGAAGCCCACGAGTCAAATCCTGGCCCTCGGCCAGTCTCTAGGGCACGGCCGGGCGGGCTGCATAAGCGAAGAGTAAGAATCTCTCCCAGAGGCTGTCGTGGGCCTCCGCCCTGCCCGGCTCCCCTGTCTCTCTTGCAAATGGGAAGAAGGAGGCTGCTTTGAGACCCAGGGAGGGCTCAGGAGCCAGATCCATGGACTAGGGTCTGATTAGGCTGCAAAACCAAAAGGTGGGAGGCCGCGTCAGCCTCGCTGACAAGCGGGCTCCAGTGGACGTGGGCAGCACTGGGGTGGACTGCACTTCCACACAAGCGACGAGGTGAGAAGCACACCCATGGGCCCCGGGGGCCATGTGGGAGTCAGAGGGGAGCCAACTTCAAAGACATCTTGCTCAAGGGTCTCACCAGGAAGAGTCCTATAAAGCCAGACACTCAGACACAGAGTTGGTGTCACTCAGGGGCCAGCCATGTCTCACATCACGGAACTAGCCACTGGAGGTTCCCAGGAGCAGTTTCCTAGAAACCCACAAAACGCGTCCCGAGAGGAAGCCCTGCGGCTGCAAGAGCCAAGCAGCGCTCGAGGAGACCCCGGGCTCGGGCGGCGCTGGTCCCACTTCCTGCTGGGCAGCGTGGACCGGGTCAGAAGCCAGGGCTACCGGGATGCGGGCCGGCGGTGCGGGAGCCACTTGCATCACAGCTCCACGCTGAAGCCCTGGCAGAAGAGGTCTCAACTCTAAAGACCTGCATCCGCCCTCCCTTTGGCTACAAGATCTGCAACAATAGTGTGTTTTGCAGGGGTTCCGGAGTCTGAGCTTGACGCTGACCTCCGTGGAAAAGACACAAGGGTTTCCTCCTCACGCCTATTAGAAGACTAGACCTCGGCTAGATCTGCCTGGATGGAACCCTACACCACAAGCCCAGAAACTCCCTGAAAACGGGGTATGAGGAGGCTACAGAGAGCTCAATACTAAAAACAAACTGCCAACACTCCCCCCAAGGCTCAGGGACTGTTGTGGAAGAGGGGTTGTGAAGATGGCAAGAGCCACTCAGCCCTCAAACTGACAGAGACCCTAATTCTCCAACAGTGAAGATGAATAACCCCACTGAGGAGGGACCTCAGGGAAATGGGATGGGGGTGAGGGCATACAAGGCTATTTAAATATATATATATATAGTGGGGTACCTTGAAAAGAGGATATCTAATCTCACTTATTTTAGGCTAAGACTTGCATAAAAAACTAACTCTGTAGCAGAAATGACAAAGGCAACCTGGGGCCCAGTTACCTCACCCACCCCGAGAAAGGACCACTTAAACACCCAGGAAAATCTGCCTGTTTCCTGGCCTTTGCCTCATGGTTTTCTGTGAAGGGTAAGATGGTCACGGCCCGCTGGAGAGGAAATTAGACTTCTTTCTCCCCACCTCCATGTCCAGTATGGCCAAACTCTAAATAAATCTATTTCCCTTTCCTAAACCTCTGTTTCCTATATATTTTGGAATACAGGAAACCTACGATGGCAGTAATGACCTAAGTGCCCAGGAGCAGTGTCATCCAGGCTCTGTCCCCATTTCAGGACACTCGCGGCCTGGTGGAAGGTCTGAACTTCAGGATTCCGCACGTGAAACAGTGTCTTCTACGCACTGAAATTACAGTGTCTCTGGGGCAAGGAGTGAACCAGTGCCTTACAGGCATCTAAATGTAACTGGAACAGCTCTAAGACCTTGTGAATAGCCAATCTAAGAGCATAGCAGACCAAACGAAGTCCTCATTGAACAGGTATGAAGATTCCTGGGTGAATTACAAAAAAGAATTGATTTTAACCAGGCTGGAGAAATGGCTTAGCAGTTAAGGCACTGGCCTGCAAAACCAAAGGACCACAGTTCAATTCCCCAGGACCCACGTAAACCAGAAGCACAAGGTGGCACATGCATCAGGAGTTCATTTGCAGTGGCTGGAGCCCCTGGCACGCCCATTCTTTCTCCATCTTTCTTCCTCTCCCTCTCTCTCTCTCTCCCCCACCCTCCCTCCCTCCCTCCCTCCCTCCCTCTCTCCCTCTCTCCCTCCATCCCTCAAATACATAAATATATTTAAAAAAAAAAGAATGGGTGTTAACCATTCAACAATTTATTGTGTACCATGTAATTACATCTAATAATTGGGAGAAGTCAGTGAATACTTAAAATCTTTCCTCCTACCCCAAAGTAAAGGCTAACTCTACAATGCACAACCTATGCAACCTAACAAGGAGGGTCCCTGTAGAGTGGGGAGGACAGGGAGAAGGCTAACAATGGGACCAATTTGACTGTATTCACTGACTACAAAAAAAATTTCTTTAAATCTTTCCTCTTGTGACTTATGTTCTGTGGGAATTGGGGGGAATAAGACAGTCAAACAAATATGGCAAATACATATTATGACTAAAACTGATTAGTGTGATGACAAATTGATCAAGCTAAGGTCACTGAGAATGATGGGGAAAGGGTTAGGTTATAATTTCAACTCAGGTGTTATGATAGGTCTTACTAAGTAGTTGACATCTGAGAAAAGAGATGGTTTCTAAACATAAGTCAGATGTTTCCATTCCCCTCCAGTAATAAAAAGATGAGAATAGAAATGAAACCTATACAACAAACTTAACTCAGAAACTGAACTTTAAAAATTCTTTATTCTCTGTTTTTTTTAACTATTTTATTTATTTATTTGACAGGAAGAGAGAGAGAGATAATGGGTGCACCAGGGCCTCAAGCCACTGCAAAAGAACTCAAGAGGCATGTACCACCTCGTGCATCTGGTTTACTTGGACACTGGGGAATCTAACCTGGCTCCTTAGGCTTTGTAGTCAAGCTCCTTAACCACTGAGCAATCTCGCCAGACCCCGAATTTTCATAATTCTGAAGGAATGTTACTATTTTGAAAAACCTGAAGGATAAAATATTTTTTAAAAAGTGTTTCATAGACTTGTGTGCCTAGCGCTTACTTTCTTTATTGGACAGCAACGGCATAGAATGTAACCACGATCACAGAGCTTACTGTCCAGTAAAGTAAGTGGCAGTCACATAGGGCTACCAAGCACAGGATATGTAACCAATGTGCCTAAGGAACTAAATTGTTTTTACAATCCTAGTGGAAACGTGGGGTTTTTTTGTTTTGTTTTGTTTTGTTTTTTTGGTTTTCCGAGGTAGGGTCTCACTCTAGCTCAGGCTGATCTGAATTCACTATGTAGTCTCAGGGTGGCCTCAAACTCACAGTGATCCTCCTGCCTCTGCGTGTGCTGCCACGCCTGGCTCTGGGAACTGTAATGTATCAACATACTGCAAAAAGGTTGTATCTCCATCAGGTTATTGTCTTTCATCCCCTCTCCTCTCCAGCCCCCATTCCACAAAGGACTCTCCTAGTGGGGACATTGGCAATCACTGTAAGTTCATGCATGTGCCAGTCAGTTCTTGAGGGTGAGAACAATGCCTCACAATATGCCTTTCCACCCTTGTCTCTTACACTCTCTCTGACCCTTCTTCTGCAATGTTCCCAGAGCCTTGAAGGGCAATGTTCAAAGTCTCCTTTAGTGCTGAGCTCTCAGCAGCCTCTGATTTTCTGCTTTGATGAGTTTGGAGTCTCTCAGTGTCCACTGCCATCTTCCTGGAGGAGGTCCTCACGCTGGCAGTGAGAGAAGTGCTCATATTTAATCCACCGTTTCCTCTGTAATGTTTCCTGGGCCACGGCAGGTGTAACAGGAATTACTTATCTCATGCTAAGTACTCAGCTTTTTCTTCTTGTTATATTATGGGTCTTGAGTCTCCTTGGTATTTTCTGCCATCTGTTAAAAGCAGCTTCTCTAACCAACAGTGGGAGCAGCATTGATCAAATGGGATAAATATTTACAGTTAGAAGGCTTTTTGATGAGCATAATGTCTCTATTTAGCCAAAGAACAGTAGAAGCTTCCCTCTAGGGTCTGTGATTGTTGATGACACTTATCCCCTACAGCTTGCATATAGCACTTTCCAGCCCTATGATAGTTGGCGGGAAATGGCTTCTATGTCTTGATTTCTCAACGGCCTTCAACTTCAGCCTGTGCTGTATTCAGCAATAGGATTTTACCATCTATTAGAAACTATATTTTCAATTTTGTAGTTTGGATTAATTTGAGCCCAAGTTAGTAAAGAACCACATGATGGTGCTTCTCTAGAATAACACGGAAGACATTGTCGTGCATCTCATACTTGTGTGGGCACACAGAATGCATGATTAGTCTATGGTTCAGGAGACTGTTTAAAGGACATGAAAAGGCATAAAATCTCTTATTATCCAATATGTTTTATATTAAAATAAATTGATTGCCCAAATCTTGTTTTTCTGTGCAAACAGATTTGTAAGACACTTTTTGCAACACATTTTTATTAGTTTTTTTTTTAATTTAATTTATTAGTTTTCATTTCAGTGAATACAGGCAGTTTGGTACCATTATTTAGGCTCATCTGTGATCTACCCCCTCCCATTAGACCCTCCTTGTTAATGAAAATGGGTCGTGCATTGTGGAGATAGCCCCCAGTTATTAGTATGATAAATGTCTCTGCAAATCATGACCCAACATGTGACTCTGACATTCTTTCCGCCCCCTCTTCCGCAAGATTTCCCTGAGCCATGTTGGGTTCATTTCTGGTCTGCTTCAGTGCTGAGGTGTTGGGGACCTCTGAGGCTTTGGCTCTCTGATTT
Organism: Jaculus jaculus; assembly: GCF_020740685.1. Lineage (NCBI taxonomy): Eukaryota > Metazoa > Chordata > Mammalia > Rodentia > Dipodidae > Jaculus > Jaculus jaculus. The sequence continues at coordinate 336,142,263 of NC_059102.1, read as the reverse complement.
GGTAGGAGTTGATTTTTCTCTGCGTTGATCTCCTTCCCCTTTGTGCTGGTATCCAGTTCACAGGAAAACATCACCCTTGCTTATTTCACCAGTTGTCCTTAGTTTCAGTTGGGCCCCTTTTGAGGTATGTTGGGGCAGCTCTCTTCTTAGGATCTGCATCTATCTGGAAAAGAGAAGCAGATTCTCCAACGGAGAGTAAGTTAGCACCCGGAAAATTGAGATAACACTTACTTTTTTGATAGACAGTTTGATAGGTGTAGGCCCTCTTATACCCCGTGATTGATGGTAGCTTGATATTGTAGAGTGGGCTTGTGTTTGGGTATGGTTCTGACTTGTTTCCCAGCTCCAGCTAAGGGTCTAGTACCACTGAGTGGATCAGTTAGCCAAATCAAGAGCAATTGATTCCTCACCATGGCTGTGTACCACTATTGCACTTGTGTGGGCATCACATCAGGTTATTTGTTGCTAATTAGGTTAAACAATGTGTTGCTTGGACAGATCTTGGTCATTTCCCCCAGTCGCCTATGTAGCGCCATCTGGCACTAGACACGCTGCCTGTCTGGGGACTGACTCTCTCCTGGCTTCCAGCCATGTCATTCCATTTTACGTGTCAGCTGTGTATGGAGTCTTCAGCAATAGGGTCTTATCACTGGCCTTTGGTGGGTCATCAAGTACTCTGACAGAAGTCTGTCATTGTTTTGGGAATCCTTGTAGGTTTCTCTGATCAAAAGCTCATTGTGGATGGTAGGCCCAAGCTGGAGGTGGGGGTTACAGGTCAGTGTCCACTAAGAAATTGAGGAAAAAGCTAACTAATATACAAGAGTTAGAGAGGAGAGAGATAGAGGGGAGAGGGGGAGAGGGAGGGAGGGAAGATGTAGGAGATTTAGGTCAGTCTTGATCCTACCCTCTCCAGTGTCTTGTGGTTCAGGTGTTTCCTGTAAGGGTCTAGTGAAGGTTCAGCCATATGGTCTTTTAGGAAGTAGAATTTTATGGTACCATTGCCGTTTGGGTCCGGATTACTGTTTTCCACTCTTTGATTCCCTCCCCGCCCTCCCATCCATCTTATTGTCTAGTCCATGAGGTGCTTGCTGGGTATGTAAGGCATCTTGGGCAGATTCAGTTTAGGTGTGGCAGATGAGTGAGACTATGTGTCGATTTTTTTTTCTGTGATTGGGTAAGTTCGCTGAGAATGATCTGTTCCAGGTTCAACCATTTTTCCTCAAATTTCTTTATGTCGTTTTTTCTTACTGCTGTATAGAATTCCATTGTGTAGATATACCACATCTTTGTTATCCATTCTTCTAATGATGGACATCTGGGTTGATTCCAGCTTTTAGCTATTACAAATTGAGCTGCTACAAACATGGTTGAGCAAATCTCTCTGGCTTTTGGTTTGAAGGTTTTAGGGTACATGCCCAGTAATGGTATAACTGGGTCTGGTGGTATTTCTATAGTCAGCTTTTTCAGGAGTCTCCATATTGCTTTCCAAAGTGGTTGTACCATCCTGCATCCCACCAACAGTGAATGAGTGTCCCTGCTTCTCCACATCCTCGCCAGCATTTATTTTCATTTGACCTTTTGATGTTGGCCATCCTTATTGGGGTAAGGTGGAATCTCATCGTTGTTTTAATTTGCATTTCTCTGATGATTAGGGATGATGAACATTTTCTTAGGTGTGTGTTTGCCATTTGTATTTCTTCCTCTGTGAATTGCCTGTTTAACTCTGTGCCCCATTTTGTGAGTGGGGTATTTGTCTTCTTATTGTTTAGACTTTTGAGTTCTTTGTAAATTCTAGAGATAAGGCCTCTATCAGTTGGATAACCTACAAATATTTTCTCCCATTCTGTGGGTATTCTATTGGCTTTGCTTATTATATGCTTGTCTGTAAAAAAACTCTTCAGCTTCATATGATCCCAATGATTGAGTGACTGTTTAAGAACTTGAGCCACTGGGGTTTTATTCAGGAAGTCTTTTTCCATTCCTATATCATGGAAGGTACTTACTAAATTTTCTTCCAGTAGTTTTCGAGTTTCTGGTCTTATGTTGAGGTCTTTGATCCATTTGGATTTGAGTGTTGTGCATGGTGAAATGTGTGGATCAAGTTTTAGTTTCCTGCATGTGGTTATCCAGTTTGTCCAGCACCATTTGTTGAAGATGCTATCTTTTTTCCAATCTATATTGTTTGGGCCTTTGTCGAATATCAAGTAGCTATAGTTGCTTGGCCCAAAATCCGGGTCCTCAAGTCTATTCCATTGGTCTATACTCCTGTTTTTATGCCAGTACCATGCTGTTTTTATTACTATGGCTTTGTAGTATAACTTTATATCGGGTATGGTGATGCCACCAGAGGTATTTCTTTTGCTGAGGATATGTTTGGATATGCGAGGCCTTCTGCCTTTCCATATGAAATTTGAGATCATTTTTTCTATGTCTGTGAAGAACACTGTAGGGATTTTAATTGGAATTGCGTTAAATCTATATATTGCCTTTGGTAAGATTGTCATCTTCACAATGTTAATTCTGCCTATCCAGGAGCATGGGAGGTCTTTCCATCGTTTCAAGTCCTCCTCAATTTCTTTTTTGAGAGTTTTTATATTTTCGTTGTATAGATCTTTTACTTCCTTGGTTAACGTTATTCCAAGGTATTTTATTTTTTTTGTTGCTATTGAAAATGGGACTATGTCCTTTATTTCTTTTTCTGTGTCTTTGTCATTTGCATACAGAAATGCTTCTGATTTTTGTGCATTGATTTTGTATCCTGCTACTTTGCTATAGGAGTTAATCACCTTCAGGAGTTTTGGGATGGAGTCTCTCGGGTCTCTTACATATACAATCATGTCATCGGTGAATAGCGCTAACTTAACTTCTTCCTTTCCAAATTGTATCCCTTTTATTTCCTTCTCCTGCCTTATTGCTTGGGTTAGGACTTCCAGAACTATATTGAAAAGCAGAGGTGAGAGAGGACATCCCTGTCTTGTTCCTGATCTCAATGGGAATTCCTCCAGTCTCTCTCCATTAAGTATTATTTGGGCCTTTGGAGCTTTGTATATTGCCTTTATTATATTAAGATGTGAACCAGCCATGCCGATTCTCTCCAATGTTTTGATCATGAAGTGATGTTGTATCTTGTCGAAGGCCTTTTCTGCATCTATCGAAATGATCATGTGATTTTTATGTTTAAGCTTGTTTATGTGGTGTATTACATTGACAGATTTTCGTATGTTGAACCACCCTTGTGTTCCTGGGATAAATCCCACTTGGTCAAGGTGGATAATGCTTTTGATGTGTTGTTGGATTCGGTTTGCGAGAATTTTGTTGAGGATCTTTGCGTCTATGTTCATTAGGGAAATAGGCCGATAGTTTTCTTTTCTTGTGGCATCTCTGCCTGGTTTTGGGATTAGGGTGATACTAGCTTCATAGAAGGAGTTGGGTAGTTTTCCCTGTTCTTCAATTGTGTGGCACAGTTTTAGGAAGATTGGTTTTAGTTCTTCCATGAAGGTTTGATAAAATTCAGTTGGGAATCCATCTGGTCCTGGACTCTTCTTTTTTGGGAGGTTTTTTATTACTTTTCAATCTCCATGAGCGTGATGGGTTCATTGAGGTGATTGATCTGCTCTGAGTTTAGCTTTGGTAGATGATATGCATCCAGGAATTTATCCATCTCCTCCACATTTTCCAGTTTTGTGGAGTAGAGGTTTTTGAAATAAGTCCTGATGATTCTGCCGATTTCACTGATGTCTGTTGTGATCTCTCCTTTTTCATTTTGAATTTTGTTAATTTGGAGTCTTTCTTTTTTTTGCTTGATCAAATTGGCCAGAGGCTTGTCAATCTTGTTTATTTTTTCAAAGAACCAGCTCTTTGTTTTGTCAATTGCCTTAATTGTTTCCTTGGTTTCCAATTCATTAATTTCTGCTCTGATTTTAATTATTTCTTTCCTTCTGGAGCTCTTTGGGTTGGATTTTTCTTGTTTTTCCAATGCCTTTAGGTGGATGGTTAGGCTATTGATTTGGGATCTTTCTGTCTTTTTTATGAAGGCATTGAGTGCTATGAATTTTCCCCTGAGGACTGCCTTCATTGTGTCCCACAAGTTTTGGTATGATGTGTTCTCATTGTCATTCAATTCCAGGAATTTTGCAATTTCATTTTTTATTTCATCCACTATCCATTTATTGTTTAAGAGTGTGCTATTCAGTTTCCAGTTGCCGTTGGGGCTCTTGTTGGTTTTTTTTGTTGTTGATTTCTAGGACTATAGCGTTATGATCTGATATCATGCAGGGAATTATGTCGATTTTCCTAAATATGTGGAGGCTATCTTTGTGACTCAGTATGTGGTCTATTTTAGAGAATGTTCCATGGGCTGCTGAGAAGAATGTGTAGTCTGTGGATTTGGGATGGAAAGTTCTGTAGATGTCTGTTAGGTCTAAGTGCTCTATGGTTTTGTTGAGCTCTCTTACTTCCCTGTTTTGCTTCTGTTTGGATGATTGTCTATTACTGATAATGGTGTGTTAAAGTCCCCAGCTATGATGGTGTTGGTGGTTATTTCTGTTTTATTGTCAAGTAGGTTTTGTTTTATGAACTGCGGTGCCCCTGTGTTTGGTGCATACAGATTTATGATTGTAATATCCTCTTGATGGATTGTTCCCTTTACAAGTAGGAAGTAGCCTTCTTTGTCTTTTTTGATTGTTTTTGGTTTGAAGTCAACTTTATCTGATATTAATATAGCTACACCTGCTTGTTTCTTATTCCCATTTGCTTGGAATATTGTTTTCCACCCTTTCACCCTGAGGAGGTTTCTGTCTTTAGTGGTAAGGTGGGTTTCTTGAAGGCAGCAGATTGAGGGGTCTAATTTTTTGATCCACCCTGTTAGCCTGTGTCTCTTGATGGGTGAATTAAGGCCATTAATGTTTAGGGTGATGACTGTGAGATTTGATTTGATCCCTGTCATGTTGTGGTGGTAGAAGTGTGTTGGCATTTTCATGGGATTTAATTTTTTTTTTTTTTCTATTTACTCTGGGTTTGGTTGCTGTGATCTTCTTGTAGGCATTTGTGTTTGGTTATTTGTTTCTTCTCTGTGGAGAATTTCCTGGAGTACTTTCTGTAGGTTTGGTTTTGTGTTCATATAATTGTAAAGCTGAGTTTTGTCATGGAAAGTTTTCCTTTCACCATCTATTATAAGGGAGACTTTTGCCGGGTAGAGTAGTTTGGGTTGAAAGCCATAGTTTCTTAGAGTCTGGAGAGTTTCATTCCAGGCCCTTCTAGCTTTCAGGGTTTCCATTGAGAAGTCTGAAGTAATTCTGATGGGGTTTCCTTTGAAAGTGGTGTGCTGTTTTTCCCTAGCTGCTTTTAGGATTTTTTCCTTGGTGTCAATGTTTAGAGTCTTAATGATAATATGCCTTGGGGAGTTTCTCCTTTGTTCTAGTCGGTTAAGAGTTCTGTTTGCTTCTTGAATCTTGATGGGCCTTTCTTTTAAGAGACGGGGGAAGTTTTCTTCAATTATTGTGTTAAATAAGTTCTCCATGCCTTTGGTCTGAAATTCTTCTCCTTCTGGTATTCCAATGATTCTGATATTAGGACATTTAAGTGTTTCCCACAATTCTCTCATGTTCTGTTCACAGGAACTTTTGAACTTACTGAAATTTTTGGATTCTCGAACTGTTTCTTCCATCCTGTCTTCCAGATCAGAATTTCTATCTTCCACTTCGCTGACTCTATTCTTGAGAGCCTCTAGTGAGTTTTGGACTTGTTCAATTAAGTTTGCATTTTCTACTACTTTCCTATGTATCACTTCCATCGCTTTGTCCAGCTCCCTTTTTGTCTCATTTTCTGATTTTCTTGCTGATTCTTGGAAATCATCCTTGCATTTCTTTATGTTTTCATTTACTGTGGCCAGCTGATTTTTAAGGTCCTCTTTTTTTTCACTCTCCCTCAACTCTCTTAGCTCTCTTTGAATTCCTTCCAGTGTCTTATCATATTGCTCTAGCTTAGTGATGGTAGCATCCATACGATTATCTATCTTTTGTAGCTTTCCTGTCAGTTCTAGCAGTAGTTTGGTCAGGGTTGCATTGTTCATTGCTTCCACTTGATGTTCTGATCCTAAACACTCTTCTATGTTTTGGTTAGTTGTGATCCTTGTTGGACTGAGTGATCTGTCTGGATTTTCTTCCATTTTATTTTTCGTGTTATTTCTTTTGCGCTGTGGTCTACCCATGTCAGTGTATGGGCAGGTAGGTGGGTGGAGCAGCCTGGGATCTAGCTTAATGCTAATCCAAGGCGGCCTGGGGCAGTTGTAAGCAGCCTGGGTTTTTGCTCAGTCTTGCTAAAGCCGCCTACTTATAGCCTGGCAGGGGTACCAAAGTTGCCTGAATTCTCACCCAGTAATGCACCTAAGCTGCCTGCCTTTGAGCTTGAAAGGGGACTGAGGTAGCAAGCCCTGAAGGTGCCTAGATTCTGGCTGGGTACACTGGGGTCTGTAAACAGTCTGTGCTCTTCTGCCTCAGGGGAGTGGGGGCTGGGTGATGATGTACAGGTAGGGGATGGCAGCTGCACTGGCGCTAGTGACTCAGTGTGGACTTATATGGCTCTTGCTGTGGGGTGGGCCCGCTGCACGTGCAATTGTAGTGCAGAGGCAGATGATGTGGGTACATAATCAGGACACAGCAGAAGCTGACCGGCGTCAAGTGATGTGAGCACAGCAGCAGGGGATCTGGCAGCCACCTATTCATGGCAGGGGTGGCCCCCACAGGCCTGCGAACTGAGCACCACGTGGCTGGTCTACTCGCAGGATCAGAGAACAAGGGCGAGGTAGGAGGTTTCAGCTTCAGTGCAGCAGGGTGGCAGGCGTGACTGGTGGGTGCCCGATCAGAGCACAGCCATGCGGGATGTGCAGAGGGTGCGTGGGCGGGTGGGCAGAAGGGGGCACGGGGTGTGATGGTGTGTATGGAGCGAGTGGGGCACGCGGCGGGGAGGGGATTGGGGTGCGCCGGGGCACCGGGCAATCAGGGTGGGGTGTGCGGGAGGTGGCAGGGCTCAGGGGGCGCGGGGTGGGGTGCCCTGGAGGGGCGGGGGGCGTGGGGCGCTCTGATCAGTTAGGGGGCAAGGGGCGCGCTGTTGGTGCGGGGGGGGGGGGTGCGCATGCAGGGGGGGTGTGCGGGGCGCAGCAGGGTGCAGGACACCTGGGGGGCGCGAGGGGTAGCGCGGGGCGCACGGGGGTCACGGGGTACGCAGGGGAGCGCGGAGGAGCTTGCGGGAGGCGCGGGGGGGCTAGGGGCACAGGGCACGTAGGGGGTGCACAGGGTGCGCGTGGGGGGAGGGGGTGCGGGGCACACCGGGGTGCGGGTTGCCAAGGGACACTGCAGGGTGCTCTGGATGCGGGGGGGGGGGGGAGGCGGGGCTTGCGGGGGGGTTGAGGGGGTCGCGTGTGGGGCGCGGGACGTGGAGGGGGGGTGGGGTAGAGGCACTCTGGGGCGCAGGACGCGTGGGGGTGGGGCACAGGGGGCACGGGGCACCTGCGGGGTGGGGGGCGGGAGGCGCCGGGGCGGGGCGCAAGGGGGGCAGGGAGCGCTTCAGGGCGCACCGGGCTCAGGGCGCGGATGCTCCGGGGCGCGTGGGGGTGGGGGCGCAGTGCGCGTGGGGAGGGTGGACGGCTGGGGGGGGGCTGAAGCCGCGGGGTGCTCTGGACTGGGGGGGAGGGACGGGTCGTGTGGGGGAGGGGGTCAAGGGGGTCGCAGGTCTTGCAGGGGGTGTGGAGCACGCTGAGGTAAGATGGAGCGTGGGACGCTGGGGGACGCTGCAGGACACCGCGGGCACTCTGGACGCGCGGCGGCGGTGGGGCGCACGGGGGCGGGGGGGGCGCGGGGCAGGCCTGGTCGCCCGGCGCGGGAAGCTTAGGTTCACTCCGGCTGCGCCTCTGCGTGTGGATAGGGAGCGTGGGACGTGCTGGGGGGGAGGGGCGCGCTTGGGGGGGGTGCAGGTGTGGGGCGCAGGGGTTGTGGGGCGCGCGGGTTGTGGGGCGCGCGCGGGTCCCTGGGCCGCGTGGGGCTTGGTGTGCACGGGGCGGCTGAGGCGCTGGGCCGCGCCCAATGTGGCGATTCGCGTGTGGCGGGGCGTGGGTTGCGGGGGTGTGTGCTTCCCTCTTTTACCCCAATCTGTGCCCTCCCTCTTCAAAAAGTTCCTAATTTCCCTTGAATACTTGCCTTTTTTTCCCCTTGTTGTTTGTAGTGCAGCTAGGCGGTCGCCATCTTGACCGGAAGTCTCCATTTTTATTAGTTTTTAAGTTAGTATACAAAGTAATGAATTCATTATGGCATTTTCAGACATGTGGGGCATATTTTGTTCTAGTTTATCTCCCTCCCCAACCCTCCATAACCGCATCTTCCTAGTCCCCTCCTCCCCTAAGAAGTCCCCCTTTGTCTATTTTGTCATCTATGTCCTACCACCCTCTCACCCCCTCCCTCACAGTCCCTTTCATAGATGCATAAGCTACATGCACACACACACACACACACATACATATTATATAATACTATATATGTATATTCAGATTCTGCACATGAGAGAAAATATGCAGCATTTGTCTTTCTGCGTTTGGCTTATTTTGCTCAATAATATTTCCAGTTCCATCTTTTTTCCTGACACTATCATGAATTCATTCCTCTTTATATCTGAACAAAGCCCCACTGAAGACACGAGGGTTGAATCCATTCTAGCCAGAAACCATTTGCCTGTTATTATGTGGCCTGTGGTGGGCACTAGGTTGTCCTGCTGAGGTCCTATTGACTATGGAAGGAGCAGGGTTAGTTTTCTGGGGCTGCCTCAGCAAAGCGTCAACCTACGGGTGTCTTGAAACAATGTAAATGCATTTCTTCACAGTTTTGGAAGCTACAAGTTCATGGCCTCAACAACTTTCTCCCTCAGCTTCCCAGCTTGGTAACCCTCCAACCCTCAGCATGACTTTCCAGAAAGCACCTCTCTGATCCATTTGTCTGGGCTTTCCCCAACTCCATGGTGACTGTGTATTCCTGGATTTGAACATGAATTCTTGGCGGCTCTTTAATTACATCCAATGTAGGCCCAATGTGGCTAGAAGAGGAAGATTTGATCATAGATCAGACTCCTATCACTTAAAGAGCCATTGTCCATCTTCTAGAGAAAGTCAGACAAGGAGAAGATGGCGAAGGCAATGAGGAACATGACCTTCCAGCCCATTTCTAAGTGTTTCTGCCAAGCTAGCAGAATACCTGACTGCTGGGTACTGCATCCCAGCAGCAGAGTCCAACAGATCCTGCATTGGACGGAATTTGACTGCTTTTCAGCATAGTGAACATTTAGTTCAGGAGACTGCTTAAGGGAAATAAAAAGACATAAAAACCTCTTATCATCCAATATGTTTTATATTAGAATAAGTTGATCACCCAAAACCTAACGTGACCAGAGCTTAGCCAAGAGCCTGGCAAGCAACACTTGTTGACATGACTTGAATCCTAATCTGCCATTTGTAACAAGTGATGACTTCATAAGTCTTCACATCCTTCTCTTCTCCTCAGCACAGCAGGGGGGAGAGGAAGGCAAGAACCCTCACAGGGAATGACATCAGAAGACCCTTGCTATGTTTTCTTATGAGTATGGGAAATGTGCTCATAGGCAAAAATATTTGGTATTAGACAGAAAAACATCTTTCCATCCTCAAAAGTATTAAAAAGCTATTCCTAAGTATGAAAATATGGATAAGATTTGGTGTCATGATGCTTCTCCTAAAACTTGTTTTCTTTCTTGCAAAATGTATAGAAAATATAGAATTTGATATAGGTTTGATTAAGGTGTCCCCGTTAAACTTAGGTATTCTGAATGGTAGGTTCCCAGATGATGGTCCCTCCTGGAGGGACCGTATTGTTGGCGGCGGGCTTATGGGTGCTACAGCCAGTGTCCCCTTGCCAGTGTGTGGCACACTCTCCTGTTGCTATGGTCCACCTTAGGTTGACCAGGGGGTGATGTCCGCCCTCTGCTCATGCTGTCGTTTTCCTGCCACCGTGGAGCTTCCCCTCGAGCCTGTGAGCCAACAAGCACGAGCCATCCGTGTTCAGTGGAACTAATTACATAGCTCTTGAAATGCATCACAGAATGATCTGTCCCTTTGTGGCATGAGTTTTCAGGCACAACTAATACTATAAAACTTCTGAGCTGGGTATGGTGGCACACCCCTTTAATCTCAGCACTCAGGAGGCAAAGGTAGGAAGACTGGCATGACTTCAAGGCCATCCTGAGCCTACATAGTAAATTCCAGGACAGCCTGGGCTAAAGTGAAACCCTACCTCAAAAAAAAAGAAAAGAAAAGAAAAAAATTCTAGAAGGCACAGAAGAAGTATTATCTAGATTTGATAGCAAGTTTTTAGACATAAAGCTAAAATGTGAGGCATGAAGGAGAAAGCTGATACAATAAATGGATTCGACTCTTTGGTAGTGTGAATCTATGTCCCCTAACAGATTTGGGCATTGTTGAAATTGAGTTTGCAGCTTCTGCCCCCAGCAGGCAGGCTCCTGCGACGCTGTGGGTGGATCCTAGCGCGCAGCCCTAAGGTGTTACTGGGGCAGATCTGAGTTCTGGCACAGGGTATGCAGAGGGCTTGAGCCTGGGGTTCCCGCGGGGGGCTGCCTGTGGTGCTGCTGGTGGTTTCCCTTCACCACTAAGGAACTTCCTCTGGGTCTGTAAGCCTGTAATAAATTCTGTTCCTCCTATGAACTGGGTCTCGTCTGGAGGTTCATCGCAGCAATGTGAAGCTGACTGTAACAGACTCCAAAGTAGAAACTAAACACCAACAAATCCATCTGATATAAACCAGTGACTGGAGACTAACAAATGGGAAGAAGATACAAACACTCCATGCAGACAAAATCCACACAATTTACCTAGATACTCAACCTTCAAGGAGCAAGAACAGAATCCTCCTCCTTAGGTGTGCAGCGTGTGTCGTGAGCTCCTTGCTAAGAGCAATGCACGCAGAGGCGGAAGCACTGGGGAAGCCTGACAAGCAGTGCCTGAGTGTGTGTTTGATGTCAGCAGCGGCAGCCGTGCATCAGGACAGCATAGGCATCCTTGTGAGATGTCATGAGCATGGCTTACTCTCCATGACCATGACCCAAACCCATAGCTCCAGTCTATCCATGAGCAAGACACCCAGTAAATATAACCGAGAACCAGCCTACAAATACCTGACAACAACGTACCTTAAAACCAGCAAACTATGCCGGGCATGGTGGCGCATGCCTTTAATCCCAGCACTCGGGAGGCAGAGGTTGGAGGATTGCTGTGAGTTCAAGGCCAGCCTGAGACGACAGAGTGAATTCCAGGTCAGCCTGAGCTACCTCAAAAAAAAAAAAAAATGTCAAATTATGTGAGAGCCAGAGGGCAGGAGATGATTTACAACACTCTTTGGACACCAAGTGGCCATGGCATTCGTGACCTCTTAGCACCCGTGACTACCTGCACAATGCTGGGCCCTTCAACATGTCATCATGGATGATGGAGGAGTGCAAAAAGAGAAAAAGGCATCAGTGTATAAGAGGGTGTAAGTTGCAAAGAAGAATGTGAGAAGGGACTTCCGGGTAAGATGGCGGCTTAGGAGCCACACCAAACCAGCCTACGGAGGGATTCAAGCAAAACCTCAGCAAAATACACTCTTTTTCTGAAAAGTGAAGGAGTATAGGTTATTCTTAGACACAGCGGAGAATCCGGAGAGACCAAGACCCACCAGAAAGGAGGAAAACGGCCAGAGTCCCACTCAGGCGATCGCGGCCCGTGATCTGCGTGCCCGCCCGGCGCAGTCCTGCCAGGCGTGCCCAGGCGGCAGCAGCAGCAGAGACCAAGCAGCAGAGTTTTCAACTCCATCAGCCTTCTTGCAAGTTAAGAAATCTGAAGAAAAGACAGCTGAGATCAACCAAAGAGCTACAGAAAGTGCGAACAACTCCACAAGTCTGAACTCTCCCATCCCCCACCATCAGAACGGCGACCCTCTAGCATTCAGCCCCCAGTGGCAGCGCAGCCAGCAGAGCGGATCAGAGGTATGTCCTGCAAGAGCTAACCTCTCTTTCCTTGTTCAGGGCAGGCTATGGGGTACATATTCTTGGTTGGCTTTACCATTTTCAAATAACCTGTATTTGGGGGTTGAATATTGTTGCCTTTGGTGCTTTCATATATATTGGACCTTTGTTTTTTGCTTCTCTCATTATTGGGGGCAGGGTCTGATCCAGATCCAAGTTGACCTGGAACCCAATTCAGAACAGAAATCTCTACCTCCCAGCAGACAAGATTAAGGGTGTAGAACAACACATACCCTTAGGAATTTTGGCTTTATATGACTATTTGTTTTAATCCCCACAACTGCATACGTTGTGCTGGATTTTATTGTGTATACTACTCGGTTGGAGTTTAGAATTTTCCAGTAAATTATTCCACCCAGTCCACTAGAATACTTGCTTAGCAAGCAAACTCAACACCTAGGATTACTTCTGTGACTTGATTGAGGGACAAGAGCTACACCTGGCACCTTGAACTCATCCTGAGGGTATATAGAGGTGGATTGCCACATCTGGGAACACTGCAGATAAGTAGAAAACCCAAGCATCAAATCAATTCAGAATGCAAAAGTCACTACAATATAATACAAGAAACTCAAAGAATCAAGACAATACATTCCCACCAAAAACTACAAACCCATTAAAAATTATCACCAATGAGACTGTTTTAGATGAAATCCCCAACAAAGATTTCAAGAAAATGATGGTATCTATGCTCAAAGAAATCAGACAAGAAATGAAGGAAATCAAAGAAGAAAACAAACTTCTGAAAGAGAACACAGGAAACCAGCTTAATGAAATAAAGAGGTCATTATAAGACATAAGGAAGGAAATAGAAATACTGAAGAATAACCAGGCTGAAATCCTGGCTCTGAAGAATACAATGAAATAAAAACTCTATGGAAAGTCTCTTCAGTAGAATAGATGAAGGAAAGAACAGATTATCTAAACTAGAAGTCCAGGTAGCAGATCTAATACAATCCAACAAAGAGAAAGACAAGCTAATAGCAAGGTATGAATGGGAATTTCAAAATATCTGGGACACTATGAAAAGATCAAACATACGAGTTCAGGATATAACCGAAGGAGAAGAATTTCAATGCAGAGGCTTAGTAGTTGTGTTTTCAACAAAACCATAGAAGAAAGTTTTCCCCAAGTTGGTAAAGAAATGCCAGTGCAGATACAATAAGTTTTTAGAACACCAAACAGTCAAAATCTGGAAAGAACCTCTCCTCACCACGTTATAATTAAACTAGTAATCACACAAACCAAAGAAAATACATTGAAAGCAGTTAGAGAGAAGAACCAGGTCACCTACAAAGGTAAGCCCACCTAAATAACTGCAGATTACTCAACACAAATTTAAAAGCCAGAAATGCTTGGAATGATGTATTCCAAGTTCTGAAAGATAATGACTTATCAACCAAGATTACTTTATCCTGCAAAGCTATCTATGCAAATTGATGGGGAAATAAGGACATTCCACAAGAACAGGCTAAAGGAATTTATGACAACTAAACTAGCTCTGCAGAAAATACTTGAAGGAATTCTTCATGCTGAAGAGAAAGCAAAACACACACAGGAGGAAATAGAAAAAAATAAACCACACTCAAATAACAGTTAAAACAAATAAGTAAAGGGAAAACAGGAAACACTACAAAATAAGATGACTGGTGGGAATAAATGGATACCTTTCAATAACAACTCTTAATATCAATGGCCTCAATGCACCATCCAAAAGACATAGGCTTGCAGACTGGATTAAAAGGCAGGATCCTGCCAATTGTTGCCTCCAGGAAACTCATCTCTCAATAAAAGATCAGGGTGAAAGGATGGAAAATGGTATATCAAGCAAACGGACCTAAGAAACAAGCAAGGGTTGCTATCCTAATATCTGACATTAGTGAAGAAAGATAAAGAAGGTCATTATATACTGATTAAAGGAACACTCTAGCAGGAGGACATTATAATCCTAAACATGTATGCATGGGGGCTCCCAGTTTCATCAAACACTATTAGACTTAAGGTCACAGATAACATCAAATGCAATTGTAGTGGGAGACTTCAATACCCCACTCTCATCAATTGACAGGTCATCCTGGAAAAAAATAAACAGAGACAACTGGATTAAATGATGTCATGGAACAAATGGACCTAACAGATACCTATAGAACATTCTATCCAAATGATGCAGAATATGTATTTTTCTCAGCAGCACATGGAACATTCTCTAAAATAGACCATATATTAGGACACAAAGCAAATCTCTACAAATATAGGAAAATTAAAATAATCCCTTGTACTCTATCTGACCACAATGGGATTAAACTGCAAATCAGCAAAGAAATTCAGACAACAGTAAGGACATACTTTAGGAATATATATGCCTCTAAGTTTGAAAATCTGAAAGTAATGGATGATTTCCTTGATTCATATGACCTACCAAAATTAAATCAAGATGAGATTAAACCATTTATATAAACCTATAAGAAGTACAGAAATCCAAGCAGTTATAAAAAGTCTCCCAACTAAAAAAAAAAAAAAAAAAAAAAAGCCCAGGCCCAAATGGATTTACTGGGAATTTTACCAGACCTTCCTGGAAGAACTAACACCAATACTTCTCAAACTTTTCCATAAAATAGAGAAGGAAGGAATTCTACCAAACTCCTTCTATGAAGCCAGCATCACCCTCATACCAAAACCATGCAAAGACAGAACAAAAAAAAAAGAAAAAGAAAATTACAGACCAATCTCCTTCATGACTATAGATGCAAAAATTCTGAACAAAATATTGGCAAACAAAATATAAGAATATATCAAAAAGATTATTCACCCTGACCAAGTTGGCTTTATCCCTGGGATGTAGGAATGATTCAACATATGCAAAAAATAAATATAATACATCATATAAATAGTCTGAAGGACAAAAATCACATGATCATCCCAATAGATACAAAAAAGCATTTGACAAAATCCAATATCCTTTAATGGTAAAAGTATTACAGAAACTGGGAACAGAAGGAACATATCTCAACATAATAAAAGCTACTTATGACAAACCTACAGCCAACATAATACTAAATGGTGAAAACCTCAAGGCTTTTCCACTAAATTCAGAAACAAAACAAGGGTATCCCCTGGCCACACTTTTAGTTCATATAGTACTGGAAGTCTGAGCTATAGCAATAAGGCAAGAGACACTCATAAGAGGGACACAAATTGGAAAGGAAGAGATCAAATTATCACTATTTGCAGATAATATGATTCTATACATAAAAGACCCTAAAAACTCTCCCTGCAAACTGTTCGAGCTGATAAACACTTTTAGCAGCATAGCAGGATACAAAACAAATATACAGAAATCAGTAGCTTTCCTATAAACTAAAAACAAACATGTGGAGAATGAAATCAGGAAATCTCTCCCATTCACAATTGCATCAAAAATAAATAAATAAATAAATAAATAAATAAATAAATAAATAAATAAAGTACCTTGGAATAAACTTAACTAAGAAAGTGAAGGAGTTCTACAATGAGAACTTTAAAACTCTCAAGCAAGAAATTGCAGAAGACAGAATCAAATGGAAAGATATCCCATGTTCTTGGATAGCAACAATCAATATTGTGAAAATGGCAATCTTACCAAAAGCAATCTACAATCTAATGCAATCCCCATTAAGATTCCAATGGCATTCTTCACAGGAATAGAAAAAAAAATCATAAATTTTATTTGGAAGCACAAAAAACTCAAATAGCCAAAACGATTTTGAGCAACAAAAATAACGGTGGTGGTATCACCATACCTGATTTTAAGGTATATTACAAAGCCATAGTAACAAAAACAGCAAGATATTGGCACAAAGACAGACATGTAGATCAATGAAACAGAATAGAGGACCCAGATGTTAATCCAGGCAGCTACAGCCATCTAATTTCTGACAAAAATGCCAAAAATATTCATTGGAGGAAAGACAGCCTCTTCAACAAGTGGTGTTGGGAAAACTGGATATCTATATGTAGAAAGATGAAAACAGATCCTTGTATTTCTCCATGCACAAGAATAAAATCGAAATGGATCAGGAACCTTAATATCAGATGTCAAACTCTGAAATTGCTAGAGGAAAAGGTAGGGGAAACCCTTCAACATATTGGCATAGGAAATGACTTTCTGAATATAACCTCAACTGCTCAGAAAATAAAACCACTAATCAACTACTGGGATTTAATGAAATTACAAAGCTTTTGTACAACAAATAACACTGTGAATAGAGCAAAGAGACAGCCTACAGAATGGGAGAAAATCTTTGCCAGTTACACATCTGACAGAGGATTATTAATACCCAGAATATACAAAGAACCCAAAAAGCAGAACAATAAGAAATCAAACAACCCAATCAAAAACTGGGCTATGGAACTAAATAGAGATTTCTCGCTGGAAGAAATACAAATGGCATATAAACATCTAAAAATGTGTTTTACATCCTTAGCCATGAGGGAAATACAAATTAAAACTACCTTGAGATTCCATCTCTCTCCCATCAGAATGGCTACCATCAAGAAAACAAATGACAATAAATGTTGGTAAGGATGTGGTAAAAGGAAAACCCTTCTGCACTGTTGGTGGGAATGTAATCTGGTTCAGCCATTGTGGAAATCAGTGTGGAGGTTCTTGAGACAGCTAAAAATAAATTTGCCATATGATACAGCTATAGCACTCCTAGGCATATAGCCTAATGACTCTTCTCACTACCTTAGAGATACTTGCACAACCATGTTTACTGCTGCTCTATTCACAATAGCTAGGAAATGGAACCAACCTAAATGTCCCACAACAGATGAATGAATAATAAAAATGTGGTACATTTACACAATGGAGTTCTATGCAGCAGTAAAGAAAAATGAAATTTAAAAAATGTGCAGGGAAATGGATGAATCTGGAAAGGATTGTACTAAGGGAGGTAACCCAGGCCCAGAAAGCCAAACATCACATGTTCTCTCTTATATGTGGATCCTAGCTACAAATTTATAGACTTGTGTGTGATCTGGAACCAAAAATCAGTAGCAGAGGCACATAAGCTAGAAAAAGGCTATAAGGGATGGAGGAGAGGGAAGGACTTAAGGGTATGATATTGTGTATATATAATTAGAAGAGCAGATTACAGAGAGAGGAAAGGCCTAAGTGAGGTCAGGGGAAGAAATTGTATAAAAGAAGGGCAGGGGGGAAGGTCAATCAAAATTCAAGATATGCCAGGTGTGGTGGTGCACACCTTTAATCCCAGCACTTGGGAGGCCAAGGTAGGAGGATCACCATGAGTTCGAGGGCCACCCTGAGACTACATAGTAAATTCCAGGTCAGCCTGGGCTAGAGTGAGACCCTACCTTGAAAAACCAAAAAAATTCAAGATATTCTGAATAAGACATATGAAAATCTACTTTCTTAAATAATGGCACATCCAGAAGCCATAGATTGTTACTAGAAAATTTTCAGTGCCTGGGATGGTATACCTTCCAGTGAGTTGTTGGCCAGGGAGGTCCCTGTTGCCTCCAAAACATTACAGGCTATCGCCAAGGCCTTTGGTGTCCCATGAGAAAGAGATTATAAGACCCTATTGCTGAAGACTTCACATTCTTGAGAGGCAAAGTCACTGAGAAATCAAGTTGGTGCTGAGCAGAAAACCTTCTCCCCGTAGCCCAGCCAACTGAAATCTGGAAAAAGCTGCACTATATGCAGTCTTATGGGAGACAGAAGCCATCAGTGGTGAAAACAGTGGACACTGGAAGCCTCAAGTTTGGCCAAATGACTGAACTACTACAATAGTGGCATGTCTGCTCTGGGGAAACCAACTGCTCTTTAATAGAGGTCCACTCTATGGGAAGGAATACATGCCTGGTACTGAAAACCTAACCAAAAGCCTATGGCAGGGGAGGTCATGAGCCTTAGGGTTATAAAGTCTGCTCTTGTCTGGATAAATGCATATATTATTCTCACCAAATTTCCCTGAAAGTGCTATACTTACTTTTCATACTCATATATTTATGCTACTCTTACTTCTGGTTAGAGAAGCTTCTCTTTTCAGACAGCAATGACCACTGGGATGACCCAAAAGGCAACAGTGCTGAGAAGAAGGGACAGAGGAGTGTCCAGCACTGAAACATCTCTCTCATACCCACCAAGGCTCAAGGTCTATTGCAGAAGAGGTGGCGGAAAGAATGTAAGAGCCAAAGGAAGGGTACCACTCCTTACATACAACTGTCTGAACAGAATTTGGCCTCAATATCCAAGACCTCACAGTGCCTAGCAGTACCCACCCAAGACCCTCATAATAGAAGAAAAAGATGATGACATCAAATGAAAAGAGAGACTAATGGAGAGAGGGAGGGGATATGACAGAGAGCAGAGTTATGAAGGGGAAAGTGGGGGAGGGGAGGGAAATACTATATTTTGTTGTCTGTAAGTATAGAAGTTGTCAATAAAAATACATATATATTTTTTAAAAAAGAATGTGATAATGTGTCCAGTGGAAGGAATATGGAGGAGGAAGGACAAAAGAAAGGAATGGAAGGGGATGATGATGAAAATATGTACATATATGAAAATTGTCAATAACATTTTCAGAACTATCAAACTGTCAAAACCATCAAAAATTAGAACACTGGGGATGGAGAAATGGCTCAGCAGTTAAGGTACTTACCTGCAAAGCCTAAGGATCCAGGTTCGATTCCCCATAACCCACATAAGCCAGATGCACATGGTGGCACATGCATCTGGAATTCGTTTGCAGTAGCTAGAGGCATTCTCTTTCTCCCTCTCTCTCTCCCTCTCTCTTTCTCTTAAATAAATAAATAAATAAAATATTTTTAAGTTTTAATAAAAAAAATCATGAAGTCATATTCAAGAGAAGCCTAAAGGAGGTCATGACAATTGTTCTATGCTATTCTGGGAAAGACATGTAACAGGATAAACACCATTAGATAAAAGTCAAAGGAGCTCTGCATCAACCATGGATTCCAGTGAACGAGAACGTGTCAAGCTGGACACAGTGGCTCACACCTGCAATCCCAGCACTTGCAAAGCAGAGGTAAGAAGACTCCCATGTGTGAAGCCAAATCAGTCTCTATAGTCAGTTCCAAGCCAACCAAGGATAGAAAGCCATACCCTTGTCTCCAAGAAATGCACCATGCTAATATATGATGAATTAATGGTTTATAGGAATTCTTTGTACTAGCTTCTCAATTTTTCTATAAGTCTAAAACTTTCCTTAAAAAAGTTGTATTAATATATAGCTGGGGGTGGTAGCTCACACCTTTAATCCCAGCACTCAGGAGGCAGAGATAGGAAAATCACCATAGATTCAAAGCCACCCTAAGACTACATAGTGAATTCCAGGTCAGACTGGGCTACAGAGAGACCCTCTCTCAAAAACAACGACAACAAAAAAAGTTGCATTAAGCCAGACATGGTGGCTATAATCCCCTCATTTGGGAGGTAGGGGGATTGCTACGAGGTCAAAACCAGCTTGGACTACATAGCAAGAACAGTCTCAAAAAAAAAAAAAAAAAGACAAGACCTAGAAAGATGGGCCAGTTGGTAAAGCACTTGTCTTGCAAGGATGAGCACCTGAATTCAAGTCATGCAGGCCACGCGTGGTTGCACATAGCTGCAATCCCAATATTAGCGAGGTAGAAACAGGAGGCTGGTCTAGCTGAGTCAATGGATTCTAAGCTCTTTAAGAAACTCTGTCTCAAAAATAAGGTGAGAATGATTACGGAAGACACCCAATGTCGACCTCTGGTCTCCACACCCATGTGCACATGCACCCACACACACAAGAACATGTATACACAACACATATAAAGACAAACACACAAATATATGCAGTCTTTTTAGAAACACAGTGCGCCACTAGACTGTGGCTCTCTAGATAAAATCTATTCCTTTCTTCAGAATCCCGAAATTAGAGAAGTCTTCACATCCAAAGATGTATTCTTTTTCCTATTAATATGTGAAGCATATTTAAGATTTAGAGAATAGGCTTGTATTTAAACAGCATGTTGGGCTGGAGAAGTGGCTTAGCTGTTAAGATGCTTGCTTTTGAAGTCTAAGGACTCAGGTTCAATTCCCCAGGACCCATGTAAACCAGATGCACACCCGTTCTCCCCCCCCCATTCTTAGTCTCTCTCTAATAAATAAACAAAAATAAATAAAATAAAAATTTAGATAGCATGTCTCTCATTGATTCAATGAGTGACTTTTGAGTAAATTAGCTCAGACGTCTCCAGTTTTTCTTCATCTATAAAACATAGATTAAAAAATTATGGGCTAGGAGATAGCTCAGTGGGCATGAGGACCTGAGTTTGGATCCCCAGCACCCACATAAAATGTCAGGCATGGTGGAGTGTGCCTATAATCACAGGGAGGTGGAGACATGCAATGCCTGGGGCCCACTGGCCAGCAAATCTAAATCATTGAGCTCTAGGTTCAGTAAGGGACACTGTCTCAAACAAGAAATACTCTACTCCTGGACTCCACATGCACATGCATACCTCTGCACACACACATGCACAATACACACACGTACACATGCGAAAACAAAACAAAACCTTCCAGAATGCTTGTTAAGAAAACACTGAGCTCGGGGCTGGAGAGATGGCTTAGCGTTTAAGGTGCTTGCTTGTGAAGCCTAAGGACCCAGCTTCAATTCCCCAGGACCCACATATGCCAGACACACAAGGTGGTGCATGCGTCTCCACTGGGAGATGCCCTGGTGCACCCATTCTCTCTCTCTCTCTGTCTCTCTCTTTCTCAAATAAATAAAATATTTTAAATATATATTTTAAAAAAGAAAGAAAACCCTGAACTCTGGCTTCTTCTCCCTCAAACTCAGCTATGCCTTTGCATTTTACTTCATGATTACATCTTCATTAGGAAAGAAAGGATTTGATAGAACAGTTGCTATTAATGAATGAGTGAGTAGATGTGTCAGTTACCTTCTTGTGACTGGGACGAAATACCTGACCATGAGCAGTTTATGGGAGGAAAGGGTTTAGTTCAGCCTTCAATGTCAAAGGGAAGTTACACCATAGGCAGGGAGGGTATTGGGCAGGGAGGGCACTGCAGGCTGGAGTGGGCAGCCCACATCATGTCTCCCCAGAGCCAGGGAGCTGGACTTGGAGCCAGGCTATAGCACCTCATGGCCTAGCCCAGCAAGGCTCCACCTGTTAAAGGCTCCACAACCTTCACGAACAGCGCCCCCAGCTGGGGTACAAGTATTCAAACACATGAGCCTACAGGGGACATTTTCTGTTCAAACCATCAGTATAACAAGTGCTGCCTTTGAGCACTGAAGTTGCCAGGGAGCCATGTTTCCCTGACCTCACAACGGCCAAAGTATCCTTCCCAAAAATGCATCCTCGCTCCCGCTGAGTGGACTGAGGGAAGGAATATTTACCTCAGCAGTGATGCTCCAACGGGATAACCCCTCCCCAGGCAGGAGTCAGGGAGGCTGAAGAACCCCACTTCCTGGGGTGTGACTCCTGGGGGTGTCCAGTGTGGCTCCCTCCTGGTATTGATGTGTCAAGAGGTTCAGGGCGCACATCCCTTCTCTTCCACTGGCCTTGTGTGCCTCACCCAGCCCCTGGCACCACCCCTCTCTCTCCTCTCTGTGTTCCCCCCTTTTACCTCTCCACATTACAATAAAGTCTTAGATCCAAGAAATATCGATCTTGGTCTTTCACTGTGAACCCCAAGACCCAAGATTGTTTATTTATTTGGGGACGGGCTCTTGCTACATGCACTAGCCTTGCCTAGCACTTACTACGTAGCTCAGGCCTATCTCAAACTCATGCTTGTACTGCCGGCTCCTCCCAAATGCTGGGATTACAGGTGTGTACCACCACATCTGGTTTTAAATGTTTTTTAAATATATTTTATTTATTTGAGAGAAAGAGGTAGAAAGAAAGAGAGAGAGAGAGAATGGCATGTGAGGGCCTCCATCCACTGCAAACGATCTCCGGACACATGCACCTCCTTGTGCACCTGGCTTACGTGGATCCTGGGGAATAGAACTGGGGTTCTTTGGCTTTGCAGGCAAATGCTTTAACTGCTAAGCCATCTTCACCAGCCCTAAAATGTTTTTATTACCTCTAAACACATAAGACAATTTATATGACCTGAAACAGCCAAGCGCCACTGCAGAGATGGAGGTGGAGCTACTAGGCATATAGTCAGGCCTGAGCAGTCTTGAAGGTTCTAGCAATGGTCCTTCTCTTATAATCAGCAGCCTGAACCAAAACTGAAGAAGTCTGATCACTGGTCAGAGCAATGGGCGGGATCTGAGTCCACCTCTGGCCCTGGGTGAAGACATGGTATCCTGAACTGCACAAAAACTATCACCAAAACCAAAGACATGCCATTTTCCATCCCTTAAGAGCTAATACAAATGGGCCTGTCAACCACCCAGACAGGAAATAGCATAAAATCTGTCTAAACTTACAGGTTGGCATGATGGTGCCTTTGGCCATTTTGTACTCTCGCCCATACACAACGGTCCCTTTGACATTTGTTCCACTCTCATCCCTCCAGGGTGCCCCACTTTACCTTGTGAGTCAACTCCATACTATATTCTGTGCCTTGTCTGAATTTATCAACAAAGATCACAGGGATCAGGATGCTGGGAGAGCTCACAGTCAGATCCCGGTAACAGTTCCAGAGAGTTGGAGAAGATTTGATATAAAATATAGCTAACTATGTACCAAAGAACTGAGAGGTGAAAAAAGAATGGAACTCACAGCTTGAAGCTACAATAATAGCTACTGTTTTTAAGGCCAAAGGAATGAGTTGAAATTGTTAAAATTCAGCCTGGGGGGAAGGGTGTCCTGTCCCTGGTTCTCTTAAAGTGGCAGAGAGGCTAAAGATAGTTGGGGAAACTATAAACCAACTCCAGATGTGGCTACTGCCAGAGTGAGATGCAAAGAACAGTAGCCAACCACATGAAGCTGGTCCCTGCTAATCTTCCAGTATCCCTTAAACACTTAACTATTGAGGAAGCCAGGGGCCAATCACTAAGCAGGGATGTGGTTTCCTTCAAAGGACAAGTGATTGGAAGCAGAGAGAAAAGAACTTTCTAACTGGTATGTTCATGGTGTACCACTAATGAAGAAGGGGAAATTATAAAGCAATAAACGTCAAATAAGGTAAACTGGGCAAGGTGGCTCACACCTGTAATCCCAAAGTTTAGGAGGCTAAGAAATGTCAGGAGTTTAAGGTCAGTCTGATGTACATAAGGAGTTCTAAGCTAGCCTAAACTACAGATGTAGGAACTTCAAAAATATTTCACACAAAATAAAAAGAAAAAATTCAAATGGGAGTATTACTTGCTACTAGTTAATAATACTAGTCTTTCATTTCTGTGACCAAATATCTGACAAAGAAACTTTACAATTTATCAAAGAGGGATGGCATGGTGGTGGGAACAAGCAGCAGCTAGTCACATTGCATCCACAGCCAGGAAAGAGTGAACAGGAAGGGGGCCTGGGCTATAAAACCTCAAGGCCCACTCCCACTGACCCACTTCCTCCAGAGAAGCCCCACCCTCTAAAGCCTCCACAACCTCCTCAAACAGTACCACCACCTAGGGACCAAATGTGCAAACACATGAGCCTATGGGGATATTTTACACTCAAACCACAACAGCAAGTCCATCAAAGAAGGTGTTCACCACTGAAAATTCATTTGGGAAGACTTGGTCTTCCCAAATAATTCAAAGACAGATAGAATTCTGTGGAACGTGTATATGACATTTTCACAAATTCTGAATATATGAGGAATGGCTGATCTTCCTCCTGCACTTGCAGAGTCACATAAAACAATCTTATTCAGAGAGAGAAGATGGCCAGGCATGGGGGCACATGTCTTTAATCCCAGCACTCACAAGGCAGAGGTAGGAGGAGCACCATGAGTTTGAGGCCACACTGAAACTACATAGTGAATTCCAGGTCAGCCTGAGCTAGTGTGAGACCCTACCTCAAAAAACTAGAGAGAGACAGAGACAGACATAGAGACAGAGAGAGAGGATAAAGAACCAGCAAACCTCCTGGGCTCTCACTTTTTGACCTTCTGTGACCTGGTCCTCAAACTGTTTGTCAATTTGACTGATCTTCAAGACTGAGAACTCATTGTACCAGAAAGCAAGTAAAGGGTTATCACTCCAGTGAGAGCAAAATGATCATTTGGATAAGAATAGAGCTGGAGGGGGCTGGAGAGATGGCTTAGCGGTTAAGTGCTTGCCTGTGAAGCCTAAGGACCCCGGTTCGAGGCTCGGTTCTCCAGGTCCCACGTTAGCCAGATGCACAAGGGGGCGCACGCGTCTGGAGTTCGTTTGCAGAGGCTGGAAGCCCTGGCGCGCCCATTCTCTCTCTCCCTCTATCTGTCTTTCTCTCTGTGTCTGTCTCTCTCAAATAAACAAATTAAAAAAAAATTAAAAAAAAAAAAAAGAATAGAGCTGGAGGGCTGAAGGATGGCTTAGTGGTTAAGGTGCTTGCTGGCAAAGCCAAAGGACACAGGTTCAGTTCCCCGGTACCCATGTAAAGCTAAATGCACAAAGTGGCCCATGTGTCTGGAGTTTGAAGTGGGTAGAGGCTCTGGCATGCCTATCCATTCTCTCTATGTGTGTCTCTCTCTCCCTCTTTCTCTCTGAGTTTCTTGGAGCAGATATTACCCATGAGCTATTCACCCATCCATCAGCTAGAGCAGCTGTGGGCATATCAGCTTGTGTATCAAGCCCTAGGAAGTGGCTGTTAACTACTAACCAGGGATAAGGCTGACAACTAAGTATATTGATGTCAAATTCTCACGCTTCTGTGTCCTGGCAAAAACAGAAGACAACTGTCACCCAGGTAATAACCATGAATGAATGTCTATAGGCGGGGCTCTCTGAACTAAAAATACCAAAGGTGGCTGTAGGACTGTTACCAGTGCCTTAATTTCCTTGGATTCCAAAAGAAATTAGTAAAGGAAGTTGGACTTACTTAATTTAGCCAAATGAAGGGCCAACTGAACCTGTGGCCATTTAGCAATTTAAAGAAGGCCATAAGACAAAGGCCCGAAGCTGGGCAGATCTAGCTGGAAGCTGTCCTCAGGAGAACGTGAGAGGGCCTCCGTGCCTCCATTGCCTTCATTCTGTTACAGACACTAGGTTTAATATTTGTATTTATTTATTTGCAAGCAGAGAGAATAAAAGACAGAGAGAATGGACACACCAGGGCCCTCACACACTGGGAACAGTGTCCAGATGGATGCGTCACTTTGTGCATCTGGCTTCATGAGGGTTCTGGGGAATCGAACTCCAGTTGTTAGGCATTGCAGGCAACACCTTAACCACTGAGCAATCTCTCCAGCCCACAGATGGTTTTATTAAATCAAGTTAAGGCCTCAGTAAAATGATGTAGGCTTATTATCCAAAAGATCCACCCTTTCAGACTGCAGAGATGGCTCAGCAGTTAAAGGCACTTGCTTGCCTGACGGCCCAGGGTTCAATACCCCAGTACCCTTATAAAGCCAGATGCACAAAATGATACATGTATCTTGATTTCATTTGCATCAGCAAGAGGCTCTGGCCTGCCCATGTTTTCTTTCAATGCCTGTCTCCTTCTCCCCCCTCCCTCCCCCCTCCCAAATAAAAAGAAATTTTTTTTAAAGAAACCTCCAAAGAAATCCACCCATTCTGAAAGGGAAAAGGCTCTCGAGGTTTTCTGGGAGGGTGGACATAAGATTACCCACCCCTTCCAGGCCTAGCAGAGTCCACTCCTTTCTGAAGTTAAGCATGGAAGCCTTTTCTATCTTTGGAGGGCAGCTTCAGCTCAGTCTCCCATATGCTCGTTAAACATACTAGTTTTTTTAAGTGAAAAAAAAGATGATAGTCTGAAGTTAAAGGGAAGGGCCCAAGAGTCTCTCTTTGGAAGTTAGACCACCTCTTGTCCCTCCAGGGATTACAGGACACTCTGTGGTCTCCAAGTCTTCAATTCTGCATGAGCAGGCAAGAGTGCACGCATGAATAACACATGTTACATTGTAGCAATTGAAGTGGCCACCAAAGAGAAGTCACCCTAAGAGGAGGCCACCAGGGAGGCAGTCAGTGAAGACCACAAAGAAGGGGCAGACACCAGGCGTGGGAGCATGGCTGCGGACAAGGAGTCAGGAAGGGGTCCGAGCAGGAGAGAGATCCCTTCAGAAGGGGGATGAAGAGTGTGTGGGTTGGGGAAATACAAACCATGTAATTAGGTTGCAGTGAATGTTTGTTCTAAGGGTCAGCGAAATAAAATGTGATGAAACATACCTGACACTCAAGTTTTCTTCTCAAAAAAAAAAAAAATTTAAGACAATTACACTGTTGATTTTCCACTTAGAAAAAAAATCTATATACAGACTTTGAGCAATTATTGTTCAGGAGTTTTAATTAATCACTCAGCTATGGATTAATCAATAACTACTTATTGAAGCTTTTTCCAAGCCTACAAAGAACATTAGGAAACACTCTATTACAGTAGGCAAGATAAACAAGCAATAAATGTTACCAAGGCAATGCAGGATGAGTAGAAAATTGGCAATACAAGTGGTGGTTATTGCTATCCTATGGCCTGGAATCCAGTAACATGTTAACACCTAGACTGGGCGTGGTAGTGCACACTTATAATCACAGTTCCTGGGAAGGTGAGGCAGGAGTAACAGCATGAGTTTGAGACCAGCCTGATGTACAAAAAGAGAAAGTACCATCACATGCCTCAACTGAGTATAAGTCAGTATTGTGCTAGAAAGGAGGAGAAAGAAGAAAGAGGAAGCGTACATGAGATGAAGTAGAGGAAGGAATGCAGATGGCTTCAAGCCAATGGACGCATGAAGACTCATTTCAATGGAAGGTGGGACAGGAATCAATCCAGGTGGCTTGGAGTAGGAAAAGAACATGGAGAGAATTAGGTAGTCAAGGATTGTTAGAGGATAAAACTAGAAGTCCGGGACTGGAGAGATGGCTTAGTGGTTGTTTACCTGTGAAGCCTAAGGATTCAGGTTCAATTCTCCAGGACCCATGTAAGCCAGATGCACAAGGTGGAACATGCATCTGGAGTTTGTTTGCAGTGGCTGGAGGCCTTGGCATACCCATTCTCCCTCTGCCTCTTCCTGTCTCTCAAATAAATATATAAATTAAATGTAGTTTTAAAAAGTGACAGAGGTGTGTGTAGCGCCCAGATATCTCTATCACACCCTCCAAGGCACAGGGTCCATTGCAAAAGAGGTTGCAGAAAGAATGCAAGAGCCAAAGGAAGGGTAGGACTCCTTACAATGCTGTCTTCCAGACACATATGTCTTGGATATCCATGATCTTGCAATGCCTGACACTACCTACACAAGACCTTAATAATAGGAGGAAAAGATGATGACATCAAAAAGAGACTTATTGGAAGGGGATTTGATGGAGGGCAGATTTGAGAGGGGGGATGGGAGTATGGGGTAGGAATTATCATGGTTTATTGTCTATACTTATGAAGGCTGTTAATAAAAAGCAAAAAGAAAGCAAGGATTCTCCCAAGTTCCCCACTTCAGGCAAAGTGAATGAAGTACCATGAGTTAACTGGAGGAGGGCTGGGAGTGGAAGAAGGATGGTACCATCCCTTAGGGATAGATTACATTTGTCCCAAATTTTACATTAATCACCTGTATGGTTTAAAATGTACAAGAACTGGGCCGGCCATGGTGGTGCACGTCTTTAATTCCAGCACTCGGGAGGCAGAGGTAGGAGGATCACCATGAGTTTGAGGCCACCCTGAGACTCCATAGTGAATTCCAGGTCAGCCTGAGCTAGAGTGAGACACTACTTCAAAAAAAAAAAAAAAATGTACAAGAACTATATGTTGTACAATGACCTTGAAATATCAATATGTAAGATAAAGGGATTACAAAGGTATTTGAGATGTGACTACGTTGGAATCACAGTGAATTTTTTTACTTCCACATGTCTGAATGCTTTCTAATCTGTCTATAATGACCATGAGCATGGGTGCATTTTGTACTCAGGCAAAGAAACTGTGTGCTTTGTTAGTTTGCTTTTCTTGATACAGAGTCAAAACCATGCTCAGATTCAACAACAAATATGAAGGCTGGTCAGGAACACATGGGTCATGGGTTTAGGCCAAGAGAGCCAAATGGAGAGCAACTGAGGCAGGGTCTAAAGGTCACATTCACTCAGCCTTGTTAGTTCTGCTTCCTGTTGACACAAGAGCGAAGTCAAGAATAATGCCTGCCTCAAGGTTGCAGGGGCTAACGTGAGAGGCTGGTCTCAGAGAAGGAAACCCGGGGCACACAGCCAGTCACCAAGGCCCCACATCGAACTTCCCTGTGAAACCCACCCGCCCTGCCCTGGCTTTACCTTCAGGAGAGGGTGGAGTAGGCCTCACAGTTGATGCCAAAGGCCACAAAACTCTCACTTTCAATCAGTAAAGGAGCTGTAAAGCTTTGCCCAAGGAAGGATTGGCTTCTGTTGTGTTTTTCTCATTGACCATCTCTTGGCTCTCCCTGACCCATCACTAGTCTCTAAGTTCATGTGAAATTGATAAGTTTCTACACCAATCACTTTTAACACCCCAACATATGTACTTTAATAGTGACTGGAATTCCTTTGCAGTGGCTAGGGGCCCTGGCACACCCATTCTCTCCCCATTCCCACTCTCTAATAAATAAATAAATTTTAAAAAATGATTAAATACTCTTAGAGACCAGGAACCAGTTAAAATGGGAGATTTTTTCCCTTTGGTTTCTTGAGACAGGGTCTAGCCATGTAGCCCTGGCCAACCTGGGCATTTCTGTATAGACCAGGCTGGTGTTGAACTTACAGTGATCCTCCTGCCTGTGCTTCCAAATACTAGCTGGGATTGTAGGTGTGAGCCACCATGCCCAGAAGAAGTGAGAGATTTTAAAAACTGGAGAAAAGACTTTTATTTTTTTATCTATTTACTTGAGAAAGAGAGTGCATATGGACATGTCAGGGCCTCTCAAAACAGGCTTTACCATTGCATCAGGAAGTTTGCAGCTGAAACAATAGAATTTTCTGCTGGAAGTTGCTTTAAAAAAAAATAAAAGCTTAAATTTTCTGATATGATTAGAGTCCAAGGTGGTTAGCACAGTTATGAAGGGCCCAGTGTCCTCTTGTCTTTCTGATCTGACATCCTCAGTGTTTGTTCTCAAAATTAGGTTCTGCAGGGTGGTTAATCACTGGCACAAAAGAACAGGATGACCACAACTGGTTTATGTAAATTATTCTTCCTGTGTCTGGAGGGGGCAGGTCTACATTCCCTGAGCAAATTGTTGCCAAGCATCTGAGCAAAAGTGGGGCTTTACTGACAAGAAAAGCAGCAACAGTTGGACAGGCATTCTCCATAAAACATGGCCTATCTCAGGATAATTTTTTAAAGTGGCTGAATTTGACTGTGGCTTCACGTTTCAGAAATCAGTGAAACTTCTGAGTTGACAATGTTTTCTTAAATGATCTTATGACCATCTCAAAGCTTATTAACACTACAAACTCCAGACATGTGCTACTTTGTGCATCTGGCTTTCTTTTCTTGGTAGAAAAGTGCACTCTTTAAGTCAATGTGATAATAATACAGGCCATTTGTAGACTAGAAGAAAGTGTTTATAAATAAGATCAACCAAACTGGCTACTGGAGGATCAATCATGAGCAGGCAGGCTTTGCAAGCAAGCCATCTTGTTCATCTTTTTCAAACTTTAAAGTAGCAATGAAAGCAGATAATGCAGGGGAAACCTGGTAAACTATTCTCATAGGTTTTACCTTTAACCTATGGATATGTCATGAAAAGTTACATAGAAAATGCATTCTCAATAGCTCTACAATTAAAAACAATCATGGGCTGAAGAGATGGCTTAGCTAACCTTTGCCTGCAAAGGACCTCAGTTCAATTCCCCAGGACCCATGTAAGCCAGATGCACAAGGTGGCACATGTGTCTGGAGTCATTTTCAGTGGCTGGAGGTCCTGGTGCGCCCATTCTCCCTCTCTCTGTCACACACACTCTCTCTCTCTCTCACACACACACAAATCTCAAATAATTTTTTTTAAATCACTTTGATTTAGGTTGGGGGCTGGAGAGATGGCTTAGTGGTCAAGCACTTGCCTGTGAAGCCTAAGGACCCCGGTTCAAGGCTTGATTCCCCAGGACCCATGTTAGCCAGAAACACAAGGGGGTGCATGTGTCTGGAGTTCATTTGCAGTAGCTGGAGGCCCTGGCACACTCATTCTCTCTCTCTTTCTCTGTCACTCTCAAATAAATAAAAATAAAAAATATTTTTTTTAAAAAAAGAGTTAGGTTGGGCTTATAAACATATTTTCTTCTAACCTACAAATGGCCTGTATTACTGATATATCGACTTTAAAAGACTGCACTTTTGCTTTTCTGTGACCAGTGCGAAGATTCATGTTTTTGTACTTGGGCTTCAATGAAAACTGTTCAATGCAAGTCAAGCTGCAGAGGTTTGAATGCATGTCCCCCACAGACTCAGGTGTTTTATTGAAGCTTGTCCCTTGGATTTCCAGCCTTCTTGGAAAAGCTGGAGGTGGTGTCAATGGGGGCAGGTCCTGGGGTCCAGCCCTAAGTTGTATTGGGGGGTCTGATTTCCAGCCCAGAGGTGTGCAGAGTCTGAGCTCTGGTGGCGTCCTGCTGTTTGCGGAGCATTCGCACTGGCTGCTCCTGGCTGTCAAGGGCTGCTTAGTTGTTTCTCCCTGCTTGGATGTGAGGAAGCAGCTTCTTATGCCCTGGACGTGTCAGCTTGAAAGAAATCCCCTCCTCCCTAAACTGTGCCTGGTTTGAATGTTCATTCCAGCAAAGCAAAGCTGACCACAACACAGATCATTGATGTTACCTAAAACTAAGATGGTCAGGTTCCCACTCATTGTTATCTGAGGGCAACATGAAGGGCTTACTTGGAATATTCATTCTGATTTCACCCCAGGTTTTACAAACTGATAATTCATGTAGGTTGCCCATGCACTACTGTGGTGTGATACAGAAAGGTATAAATGAGCCTGGTATGGTGGTTCATTCACAAGATTCCAGCACTCAGAAGGCTGGAGCAAGAGGATTGTCACAAGGTTGAGACCAGTCTGGGCTACATGACTTCCAGGCCATTCTGAATTGTGGAGTGAGACCCTATTAAAAGAAAGACAAGAAAAAAGAAAATAGAGGAAGTGAAAAAGGGAAAGCAAATAAGTGAACCAGAAAGGAAAGACAGCTCTAGCCTAAGTTTAGACTAGACTAGATTTTATTTTCACACAAACATAGCAAACTTGAGTCTTCTTCACTGATAAAACAGAGCCCAGTTTATAGGATTATTTAGTATCAAAGATAAAGCATTTAAAGCAGCAAGGATTTGCTTTGACAAATACAGTGTTTTTATACATGAGCTTCTAGTCATGCCCAAGATTTCCCAGAAGAGACACAAACAGTAATCATATTCATCTGCCAGTCTCTAGACTGAGGAGACAGGTCAGTGGAACTTGTGGCTGGAACTCCATCTACAAATGAGCAACTATGTACAAAGCTTGGTAAGATATTTTCTTGTGATTTTCTAAGACATCAGTAGAATAAGCTGCTTCCACACACACAATACACAGCTGCCCTCACCAGAAGCCTTAGCACCAATATGAAAGAAGGCACTTTCCCCCTCCAACTGAGAGCAGATGCTACCCTAGGAAGGAGGACCATCTTCATCTAAGCCTATGACTGCAACCCATTTCTCCATATTATTCCTGCAAAGTAGCAATAAGAGAGACATGTGAGACATATTGGAAAAAAGGCTGCATGGTAGAAAAATGAGTTTCCAGGATCCTCATTCTTAAAATATAATTTCTAGAGAATGCTGTGAATGGAGGTTTGTATAGTTGAAACAAATCCAATTGCCATTATGACATATTATGAGCTAAATTGGCTTCTTGCTTGAATTTAGGCGCAATTTGCTCTGTTGCATTTATTTAAAAAAAATACCCAGTTTCAAACAACTAATTTATATCTGAACATACAGAGCACAATTCATTTGTAAGTAAAACTGCAGTAATTGCTTTCTTTGGATATTTTTGATGAGCCAAACAAATAAAAAACCAGTGTGTGGCTCATTTGCATGATCCATAATTGGATGATAAACACAGATCCACAGTGATTAAATGCCTTTGAAAAATAAGCACCATTGGGACTGGTTATTATCTCCTTTGTAGGATAGAACTTGATCAGAAAGTAATGTATTATATGTAAATAGATTTAATTCTAAGCTGCAGTATTTTTTTAAATTATCCATGCAGTTAACTATGTATGGCATGACTGTTTTGAGTGCAAAATTATAAGTATAGTTAAATACTGTCTAATTAACCAACTTACCAATGAGTTAACTGAGGCACAAACTGTAAAGTAATAAAGTAATTGGCCAAATGGGGAGCTCAGGCACTATTTCACATGCAATGCCTATGTAACACTAATCTGGCATATTCAAAATCTTACAAATGTTTACATTTTATAGATTTCCAGAAAGCTCTTTAAAGGCTTTTTTTTTGTTTTGTGTTTTTTGTTTTTTTTTCAAGGTAGTCTCTCACGCTAGCTCAGGCTGACCTGGAATTCACTATGTAGTCTCAGGGTGGCCTCGAACTCCCAGTGATCCTCCTACCTCTGCCTCCCACGTGCTGGGAATAAAGGTGTGTGCCACCACGCCTGGCTCCTTAAAGGCTTTTTAATAAATAATGCTTAATAATGCACTGTTAATAGTTACAACATTATAGATGGAAATACAGTCTCAATTATAATCAACATAAAACAATGCATGTCTGATAGTAACCCCTCGCATATAGGAATTAATCTCCATCCTGCAAAGAAAAATAATCTAGAAGCCTCAGAAGCCCTGTGGGGCACACAGGAAGTCCTCGTGTTTACCTCACAAAAGTGAGTACTTTGTGAGCAAAAGAATTTCTTGAAAGAACACCTCATTCATTATGCAGAGCTGAGCCACAGCTCAGGTGAATCATGGCCTTAGATGGACAACTGTGCCCCAGGAGAGGACCAGAGCCTACACCATTCGAGTCCATGCTCCTTTCTCAAAAGAGAAAGCAGCTTCTTCAAATAAAAGTGGCAGACAGCACAGGTCCAAGTGTCCTTAGCTACCAAAGGGAAGTTACCAATTCTATGTATCTTAAGAAATAATTACTGGTGGAGTGCAGGTAAAATTGTTCAGTGGTTAAAGGTACTTGCTTGCAAAGCCTGCTGACCCAGGTTCAAGTCTCCAGAAGCTGGATACAAGTGCTGCATGCATCTGTGATCCCAATACCCTGCGACAATGGGAGGCAGAGTCAGGAGAATACAAACCTCCTTTGCAGTGGCAACAGATCCTGTCTCAAAAGGAAGATGGGACAGACACACTGCGGTTGTTCACTTACTCCCACATGTGCAAGTTCATACGCTCTCTCTCTTACACACACACACACACACACACACACACACACACACGCACACACACGTTCTTTTAAAGAAAAAATTGTTGAGGGAAATGGCTGTCAGTATAGTATTTACTATGCAATCAAGAGTTTGATCCCAGCACCCATATAAAATGCGGAGCACAGTAGGACTTGCCCATAATCTGTGCTCAGAGAGGATATCCAGGGCTTGGTGGCTAGCTCTGGTTTCAGTGAGACACTGTGTCAAAAACTAAGGTGGCAGGCTGGAGAGATGGTTTAGTGGTTAAGGCACTTGCCTATGAAGTCTAAAGACCTAGGTTCATTCCCCAGAACCCACATAAGCCAGATGCACATGGTGGTGCATGCATCTGGAGTTTGTTTGCAGTGGCTACAGGCTCAATTGCACACATTCTCTTTCTCTCCCAAATAAATATTTTAAAATAAGAGACACTTGGCACCCAAGTAATAAGTAAGGTATGTGGCAACCAACCACTCGTCTCCACACATGTGCACACATGCACACCCAGACATCCTAATACAGATGTACACATACACAAACAATTCCTCCGCAAGCACAAGAGAACTTATGAAGAACTGTTCCAAACTCAACTTCTGACTTGGATACAACTAACCTGTAACATGATCAGTTTGACTTTGTCTTCCATTCAAATTTCCTCCACAATGTATTATTGTCCAAATGACAATGGAAGAACTTAGAAAGTCAAAAATAACCATGAATGTCCTAAGCCCTTTGAAAAAGTAGCTAGAAAATCTTTGGAGACTCAAACCAAATATCCTTTGGAAGATTTAGGCAAAAAGTGTACCCCAATTTTCTTCCAAGTTCAACCATCTAAAAATTTGGTACCACCAATAAGACAAATCAATTGACATCAAATAGGAAAAATCACAATGAATCTCAAAGGTGATATGTGAGCTGTGGGGGGGAGGGTGGTCAGTACCTTTTAAGGAATCAGGCTGCTTAAATACTGGTTTTCAGTCCCTCACTGAAGATTCTCTCTGAACTTACGATAGTGGCCAATAAAACAAAGGGTCCTGTTGCGCAGTCAAGGAATAACTATATTTGAACAATATCCCCATTTGTAAAGTTTGAATTGGATCCTTAAATCTCTGGACATTGCTCATCTCCTCTCATTAGGCAGTCTTATTTATAACTCATCCAGGTTATAAAGCTGAGATGGAAGATGTGTACTTTTTATCCCATATGCAACTCAGCTCATGGTCTGACAAATGTTGCCAACTTGAGGAATAGAATAATGATGTATTTCTTTTTATTTTTATTTATTAGAAACAGACAGAGAGAAAGAGAGAGAATGGTGCGCTAGGGCCTCTAGCCACTGCAAACTCCAGACGCATGCGCCACCATTTGCATCTGCCTTACATGGGATCTGGAGAATCAAACCTGGGTCCTTAGGATTCGCAGGCAAGTGCCTTAACTTTTTCTTTTTTAACAAGTATTTTTTATAAGAGGGAGAAAGAAGCAGATAGAAAGTGAGCGCACTATATCCTCCAGACACACTGCAAACTCTAGATGCATGCTCCACATTGTGGGTCCTTCAGCTTTGCAAGCAAGCACTTTAAATGCTAAGCCATCTCTCCAGCTCAATGACATATTTCTAATACTGAACAATTCTGATTATAAAAACAAAGTGTTAAGCTACAAGACAGGCACGTTTAGGGGCAAACTTCCATATTGACAGAGAAATAGCTGCTGCCCCTTTAGGTGGCAGGCCAACTGGCTGTTTCAGATAAGGCAGTCAAAAGCAAACAAAGGCCGGGTGTGAAGATGCACACCTTTAATCCCAGCACTGGGGAAGCAGAGGTAGGAGGATCTCTGTGAGTCTGAGGCCACCCTGAAACTACATTGTGAATTCCAGGTCAGAAAAAAAAAAAAAAAAAACCCACCTAAGATTGCAGAAGCCACCCAGGCCCCCTTCTAGGTGACTTAAAGCACTTCTAAGCCCCAGATCATGACCCTCCAACCCCACCCCCACTTAACTGAACGTGAAGGCCGCACGCATTTAGGCAGCAGTGCGAGGTTTATGGGGCCTCTGGCAGTGCTCACCTGTGCTGCACCCATCACACCTTCACTGCAACCTTGGTTCTCAGCATGCATGTGCACGTGGTCACACCAATGTCAACACTAAGCAGTATTGTTGAGACATCTCTGCTCAGATTCAAGACAACCAAGTTATGAATTGGTTTTACTGTGCATACAGAATGTTCTGCTTATAGAAACAATGATTTAACGAACATAATTTGCCATCTTCATTCTTCAGCATGTACCTAATTAGTAACTTTGGAATATATTGTTAATGTTCGATTTTAAAAACTGCTGACTGACTTGCTGACTTGAGTTCCACAAATCATTAATGGGATTTTGGCTTGTGATTAGGACAGAATTTACTTTCTGAGAGAGCCCTCAGCACACTTCTGTCACTCATAGCACAAAGTTTGCATGCAGCAACAGTCTCAGTACTGACAACTAAAAGTCAAAAGATCAACCAAATATGAAAAACAATGAAGATGCTCTATGTCCTATAGTATCAAATCTTTAGCCAAGATTAATCCTTATGTAAAAATATGCAATCCTACCCATCTCATTAGCATACAAATCTGCTTTCATCTTCAATAAGTGTTAAAATATCAGATGTTTGTGGATGGATGGAGGGTTTGGCAGTCAAGACTGAATCCTGGGCCTTCAGCATGCTTGGCAAGCATTGATATACCTATATATATCACTGGTGCAATAGTGGCATGACGATTATGACAAATAACTGCTTTCTGATTGGATCTGAGGCCCACTTTAAGGAGAGAATTCATGTCTGGTATTATAAACCTGGTCCAAAGCCCATGGCTAGGGAGGCCAGAGGCCCTGGAGGTGGGGAGGATCTACTACTGGTGTTTTGTAAACATGTTGTTAAAATGCCTTCTAAATAGTTCTCTATACCCATAGACTAGTGCTGCTCTCAGGCTTGATCACCTTTTACAGGAGATAATGGTTACAACTGGCCTAAGTGCTGAGAATAATTGACTTATAAGCATTTACCCTACATAGGACATCTGTACTAACCCCTTCAAGATTCAGGGAACCATAGAAGAGGGGACAAAAAGTATGAAAGCCAGAGAATGGGGAGGAGAACAGTGAAGCACGGTCTTCTGGACAAAACATGGCAACGAAGCTCATGAACACGTAGCAGCTGTTTATGTGCACAAGAGTGGGCAGATCAACATTCCATCAAGGATGGCGGAGGGACTCATAAGGCTCCATTCCTCCGAGGTGTTTGTTACTGACGGTTAATAGTTGCCAGGGGAAAGGAATCATCTTTTTCAATAGTATAGCCACTGATAAACTACCCCAGCTCCAGTAAATAATTCCCCACCCATGCTCATAACGCATAATAATAATAATAATAATAATCAAACTCAAGTGTGAAGGGAAGGGGAGGGGACAGAGAGAGAGAGAGAGAGAGAAAGGAAACAAAAGGAAAGGAAAAAGGGGGAAAGGGG
The DNA here is from genome assembly GCF_020740685.1 of Jaculus jaculus. Taxonomy (NCBI): domain Eukaryota; kingdom Metazoa; phylum Chordata; class Mammalia; order Rodentia; family Dipodidae; genus Jaculus; species Jaculus jaculus. The sequence goes on along the minus strand of NC_059102.1, from coordinate 336,105,170 downwards.
AAAAAAGGGAAAGGGAAAGAGAAGGAAAGGAAAGGTAGAAAGGGTAAAAAAGAGAGGAAAAGAGGGAGGGAGGGGAAAGACATGAAAGTAGGAGGGAGACTAGTTAGAAAGAAGGGTTCATGAGTGGCAGAGGGACAAGAAAGGACAATGGAAGGATATAATCAAAATATTATACCTGTATGAAGACTGTCAAAAATATCTTTAATGCCCTGGTTGAAAGTTTCTTCAACAGAAGATTTTTGCATTTTTTTCAAACACACTGGTCTGGAATTATGTAAAATGTGCTTACCTTTTCAAATAAATAATCCTTTCTTGACTCTTTGGCTGTGTTTATTAGCCTTGTACTCACCAAGAGATGACTAGACTGACTGTGCTTGGGTACAGAAGTAGTCCACATAATAAAAGGAGCCACAGCTCACCTAGGATGAAGACACACTCAAGGACCCAAGAAATTACCAAGCAATGCCTACTGAGTGGACCCTTCAGTCACAAAGACATCCCAGTAGTGTCTATTCCAGGCCATTCCTGAGCATGCTCTTTCTACCAGACCACAATTCCCAGCAGCTTAATCAAAGGAAAGGAGGATGTCGCTTTCAGTAAATGAAGACTAAGAAGCTCAGAACCACTACTCCACCAGAGGGCCCCACACAAGGGACAAATCTACAACAGAAAATAACGGTGTTTTTGAAGGGTTCAGTATCAATCTGAACTGAAAGTCAAGGACAAATAATCTACTACTCATTTCCAAAATATGTTTACCTTGATTCAATGATAAAAGGGCTCACTCAAGTCAAAAAGATGTGATATAGAAACTGGGTGTGTTGGCGCACGCCTTTAATGCCAGCACTTGGGAGGCAGAGGTAGGAGGATTACTGGGAGTTCAAGATCACCTTGAGACTACATAGTGAATTCCTGGGCTAGAGTGAGATCAGGCCTTGAAAAAACATAAAATTAAACAAAAGATCTGATATAGGACAAAATACCTGCATATTTTTAAAGCTCTATCATCAGTAGACTGATGGAAAATACCCCACACCTGTAGCCTTGGTAATGTGATTAATGAGCACACTCCAGACACTGAGCAGGACAGGTTATATTCCCATACAACCTTTATAACCAACATCCTAAGTCATCTTATATAACTGGTATCATACATTCAAAGATCTGTTTCATTTGTTCTAATATTTTCACTTTTATAAGAGGCTGTTTTATTTAGCAAGAAATAGTGTGAATATTCATATCTTCATATTTAGGGAATAAATTTTGCAAAAAGATAATTTTTATTAGAATGTATTTTAATACATCACCAGATATATCAAACTGTACTGGTCTTAAAGGAAAAAAAATATCACAATGACAGTGAACATGATCTATGCCACCTCTAAGAAGACCACATGCAAACTAACTAGAAATAAATACACTCCTCTCACTAGCCCCCCACATATATATATATACACACACATATATACAGAAACAACAATTTATAAAACACTAGAAGAAAAAGATAAACATACCTACATATACAGACTTTCCTTAGAAACATGTAACATAGTTCTCTTCATTTTATTCAGTGCATACTTGTGATCTAAACTTATTTCATGCATAACAAGTTTTCATTTTTTTTTTGCACGTAAAAGCTAATTAATTACCTGTCCCACATTCTTACGCATTTCTATCAAGTACCATCTACTCTAAAGTAGAGATTAATGATAAAGGACAACTAGGACATCAGTGCTTTCAAACTTTTCCAAGGTCCACACATGGGAGACCTATAAATGACAGAATAGAAGGAGTTAGTTTTTCCTCATTTGATCCAGTGCTTGCTGATAAAGCAAAGTCCCCACTAGCAGAATGTCATCTTTTGACTACCACCACCTTCTAAGCTCCTCACTGGACCCGGCAGTTTTCACTGCTCTTGGCGTCAGGTCTGGTGTCTGGCGAGGGGGCAGTGAGGCATTCCCGCTTGGTTCTCAGGCCCTCCCTAGGGCTCTCCGCAGAGCTTCTGTCAGGAACATTATTGGTCGTGAGAGACTTCACTGGCAGTTCTGGGAAGACAATGCCTGAGTCCGCTGGGCTTGGCTGAGCAGCTTTGGCCTGCAACATACACATCTGTTAGAGGGTTAAATCCAATCCATATTGCTTTTTTTTTTTTTGGTTTTTCAAGGTAGGGTTTCACTCTAGTCTAGGCTGACCTGGAATTCACTCTGTATTCTCAGGGTGGCCTCCAACTCATGGTGATCCTCCTACCTCTGCCTCCTGAGTGCTGGGATTAAAGGTGTGTGCCACCATGCCCGGCAGCTTTTTTTTTTTTTTTAACTTTAATTTTTATTTTGCTTTGCAGTACTGAGGACTGAACCGAGGGCAAAGAGTCCAACACTGAGCTACATCTCCAGAGAGTCTCACTAAGTTACTCAGGCTAGCCTCAAACTCATTCTGTAAGCCAACAAGGCCTTGAACTTGTAAGCTTCCTGCCTCGGCCTCCCAAGTAGCAAGAGTTACAAATGTATGCCAGTAGGCCCAGCTCACATTCACATTCCTATGACACTGCCACCCAGGTGTGAGCTCTTCCATAGGACAGGTTTACTACTTTCTTCTCCCAGAACAGACTACACCTAATAGAGTTAGGATGTCACACATAACCTCTAACAAACCCCAAACTTCTCCTCTGACACTGATGACCAAAGCCTTGTGCCCAGGCAAGTCTGGCATTTCAGAACAGAAGGTAAGCCCTCTGACAACAAAGATTCCGAACACCCACCATGTGCCTGACCATGTAAATTACTGACATAGTAAATGTGCAATAAATTCCTAATTAAAAACTAAAAGTTGCCTCCTTGCTCTTGAATGAATCCCTGCTGCATTCACAAAGAACACATTCCAGGGCAGAAGCTATACTTACACATCCAACACCAAAGACCTGGTCCTCTATGACAGTATTTTAATCGTTCTCCTCATACTGGGTTTGGATTTTAGTAGAGGACACTACCCAATAATAATGTGTGGAAAATGAACCCTCTCTACAATATACTATCTTTTAGAAGAAAATAACTCTGTCTCAAAGAGTCTGAGACCTTAAGAAACTACTGAGAGGGTGTGGAGGCTGGTGAGCCAAGGGTGATTGAGAGATCATCTAATAGTGAAAAAAGTTAGTTCTAGGCCAGCCTAGGCGAGAGTGAGACACTACCTCAAAAAGAAAAAGAAAAGAAAAGGAGGGTAACATGGAGTGGGTGTGATGGTACACAATTACAGTTATAGCTACTTGTGAGGTGAAGCAGAAGGTCTAGTTGAGCCCAAGAGACTGAGGCACATCTCCTGGTGGCATAGGCCTATCATGCCAGCTCTCAGGAGACCAAGGCAGGAAGATGTTAGCTCTAATCCAGGCCAGTCTGGGTAACTTGGGTGTCTCAAAATAAAATTTTTAAAAAGGGTTGAGGATGTAGCTCAGTGGTAGAGCACTTGTCTAACATTCATGAAGTCACAGATTCAATTCCATTCAGTATGGCACGAAAGAAAAAAAAAACTAAATAAATATAAGAAAAAAAAGAAAGACTTGTCTATAACAAGGGCAGATAGGTATTTTGTATAGATGTCAGAAAGTAACTACGTGACAGATACTCCAGAGGCAAATGACCTTGAACCTCCTTCTGAAACAAGAATGGAAATTATTTTTCCATTTATATTCTTTACATAGGATGTATGGAACATTAAAGGGCAGTTAAACACTTTTCATTACAGAAAACACAGTGAATGTGGCCAGCAGATCAAATGCTGGAGAACTTGCTTCTATCTCAGATCATGTGTACAGCAGTGGGGAAAAGAAGGGAGGGAGGGGCCTTTGTAGGACTAGGAGTTAGTGGAAAATTACCATCCATGGAAAGTTGAAGGAAAAAAACTCAGAGTGTCACTATTCATCCCCCACCCCTTAGGAGAAATAGAGATATCAGAGGCAAGCATTTCACTTAAACTTCCAGATGTAGGTGTATCAGATCTTAGATTCACAGAGAGGTTGAAAGGAGGAAGAAAAGGTAATTGAAAGGGGGAGGACTGACCGCAAAGGGAATAATGAATTGAGTCAACAAGACTTCATCCCAGTCAAATCCCTAAAGTACATTCTCTAGCTTCTCCCTCCAGGCTCAATTTCTTGCATACTGATTGTGTAAATTACACTCTGATCACAATTAACACTGTGGATTAATCTTCATGTAAATGTTACCTTCCAAATGATCCACAATCAGATGAGGGATAAATGAGTTAAGTTTTTAATCTGTTAAGATAGTACAGCCTGTTGCTGAAGACTCCACATGCTTGGGCTGCAAGTCCACTGAGAAATCCTGCTGGAACTGAGCTGATAACCTCCCCCATGTAGACCAGCTGACAGAAAGATGGAAGAAGCCATTCTACATGCAGTTCAATGAGAGAAAGAGATATCACCAGTGAAGATACTCAACAGTGGACACTGCAAGCCTTATAATTGGCCAGCCAGGCCAAATGAGCCAACGGGTGCAATAGTGGCACGTCTGCAATGGTGGAAACCAACTGCCCTCCAATTGGACTGGAGGCCCGCTCCATGGGAGGGAATACATCCCTGATACTGACAGGGTAGTAATGAGCCCTAGGGGTGTAACATCTGCTGATGTCTGGATAAATGTACATACCAAGCTTATCAAACTGCCCAGGAAGCACTTCTCTTAATATTTATAGCCTTATATTAACGCTACTCTCACTTTGGGTAGAGAATCTTCTCTTTTCAGATGGCAGTGATCTTGGAATGACTCAGAAGGTATCATAATGCTGGAAAGAAGTGACTAGAGTACTGAGTAACATCTCAATCACACCTTCCAAGGCTCAGGGTCTAATGTGGAAGAGGTGACAGAAAGAATGTAAGAGCCAAAGGAAGGGTAGGACTCCTTACAATGTGCTCCCTCCAGACACAAAATGGCCTCGATATCCATGATGTCATAGTGCCTGACACTACCTAAACAAGACCATCATAAGAGGAGGAAAAGATCATGACATCAAAAGAAAAGACTGATTGAGACAGGGAGGGAATATGATGGAGAATGGAATTTCAAAGGGGAAAGTCAGGGGGAGGGAGGGTATTACCATGGGATATTTTTTATAATCATGGAATGTTAGTAAAAATTAAGAAAAATTTTTTTAAAAAAGATAGTACAGCCTTACCCAATCTTACCATGATTATCAGCAGCCACAATGGGGAGAAAATGAGAACAAGATATGGATGGTTCTGTGACACAAACCTTACTAGCAGGGGAAAAAAAATCCAAGGTCACCACAAAACTGAAGACTGATATTCCTAGCTTTACTTTCGGGGCACTCACTATTTTAGGCAGCTCTTGTTCTCATAGAGAACCCACTCCTCAGCATTGTTGTTAGGCAGCAGGAGTTATGTCCACATAAGAGAGACAAACGGACTACCTGGGGGAAGGGGAGGAAACTGCACCAAAGCCATGCATGATGAGCTTACAATTTAGTGGCCAGTCCAACTTGCAATGACCAAGTCCATGTTTATGAGATCAAATCTACAATTACTAGCTCTCTGGTCCCCAGATGAGAATTTCTTGGACTTCTTCAGTGACCAAATAAACAAAATGATGCTCACTCAATGCATTTTGCCCATTCATCCCCCTTGAACTCAGATGTTAGCAAAAAATTATCTCAAATAGTTCTCACCTTAGAGGAGAGCTCACAGTCCCGAGTTCTGATGTTTTGGGGAGGGTGGGGCGGGGGAGTGGTTCAAGCTAAGATCTAGCTCAGACTGACCTGGAATTTACTATGTAGTCTCAGGGTGGCCTCGAACTCATGGTGATCCTCCTACCTCTGCCTCCCAAATGCTGGGATTAAAGGAGTGTACTGCCATGCCTGGCTCCCAAGTTTTGAATTTTTAAGTGAATGATAGCATGCACTTATAAGCTCAAGTGAGCTTTAAACAGCAACTGAGAAAATGCTGACTTAAACTTAAATAACTAGGCTAGGTTTTGAAGAATGTGAATCTTATCATACCCTATACCCTCTTCTCAGGACAAACCCCTCACAACTTATTTGCCAGCACACAAAATTGCTTAGCAATTTATAACTACTGGTGCCAAATGGACTGCACGTAGCACATGCAGAAAACACAAATCTGCAAGAAACCATAGTTACTGCTCTGTTCCAAGAAGCTCCACGGCAGTGTAGAGCATGGGCCCCCTAGTGTGCAAAACTCTTTTTTCTAGATAATAAATTTGAACAACACACACAAGCTGCTTTTATCATCATTTCCTCATAAAAGAAAGAGGGAAGAAAAAGACCCATGTGGTGACTTCATGACTACTTCCTAACTTACCTTTATAAAAAGACACTTCAAGATAATAATCACAGCTCCATACATTCAGCAGATATTTGTTGAATGCCCAGAATGTTCATTAGACAGGAAGATACAGATAAATCAGACATAATCAGCTACCTACTCCTTCTGCAATCAGAACACAGACATTTGAGCAAGTAGTAAAACAAGGGAGCTGCCTTGTGACCGTGCAGTCCACGCTAAGTACCTAGTTTCCTATCTTAAGGGAGTCAAATGCTTCACTTGCAGTGTTTAAATCTCAAACAGATGAGTATAGATATGGCATGAGTATTACTGAGGGGGAAGGAGATTTCCCAGTCACTCATTTAATAAATGGCAGCACATACCAGGAACTCAAAGCTGACTCTTGGCAAAGCGGCCCAGTGGCTATCCTGTGGCTAACCGTTCTGGCAAAGCTTCCTAGCTTCACTCTTTTGGGGGCATGCACTGTTTTAAACAGCATTTCTTTCTTGTCATCATAGGAAAGATAGGAACCACTCCACAACACACTATTTCTCAGCATTGTTGTTGACTGTGTTTAGCAATTATACCCAGATGAGAGACAGGCAGAATTGGTATCTGGGGAATGGAGGAAAGAGCACAAAAATGGCATACTCTTTCTAATACAAGGAATGAATGGCTCCACTTCAGAGTGAAAGAAAATCTTGAGACCGAGCTGGACAAGGTGGTGCAAACCTTTAATCTCAGCACTCAGGAGGCAGAAGCGGAGACTGCTGTGAGTTCAAGGTCAACTTGGGACTACAGAGAAAGTTCCAGGTCAGTGTGGGCTTGAGTGAGACCCTACCTCGAAAAACAAAAAAACAAAACAAAAATCCTAAGACTCTTTCTTACTCTTATACATCAACTGAAACAAACCAATCTGCAAATGTTTTCTTGTTTTGATACAAATATTCACGATGTCTGCATTTTCTTACCCCAAATCTTCAAAGGACATGCTTGCTCTCTTATAAATTGTAGACTTCTTCAAGCTACTCTAGCAGTTTCCAGTATTATTCCCAAGCACTTCCCAGACTGAGAAACAAATATGTGGTAGGAGGGTGGGTGTGGAAGGAAATTAAGAGAGTAAGGAGTAAACCTGAAGAGTTTAAGTCTTCAGTCTCACTTTCTTCATTCTTACCATACTGCTATGGATTAATGAGAAAGAGCTGAATAGAGGGCCAGGGATGTAGCTCAGTGGATAAGAGTGCTTGCCTGTGTTCAATTTCTACTCCTGTATAAACAGGATATGGTAGCTCATGCCCGTTTCACAGCACTGATAGAGGTGGAGCCAGAAGAATGAGTAGTTCAAGGTCATTCGCTACTACATAGCAAGTTCTAGGTCATCCTGGGATATAAGGAGACCCTGTCTCCATACAAACAACAACAGAAAAAACACATGTATGATAAAATACATTGATGATGCATACATAAATGGTAGCTGCAGAAATGAGTCATAGTATCTGGAACAAAATCAGTTTAACAAATATTTTCCATACATACTTTAATACTTTCCAGGCTGTTCATAAGATGCACAGAGGCCATTAAGATCCTGATCTATCTTCCATAGTCACAACAAAGAAGTTCACAGAAGCATCTATTTTTATTAGTTATTTTGCAGAAAATGAAAAATTAATAAAAGCCATAAAGAATTAGAAGCTAGGGAAACAAATGAGTGTGAAAAATCTGAGTGTGTGTAAAGCTTGTGACCATAATGAAAACTACCTTTTCAAATTCTTCAGCAGTCAAGCTTGGAGCTTTCTGACAAATGCACTGAGTTTTCCTGGAGCAGTACCATTTCCTAGCAAGCTATTTATAAGTAGCCCTTTGGGAAGAAGATAAGACTGGACCTTAGGACAACGTGATGGGTAGCCTTGGGTTTGCTCAAAAGCATACAACCTGGCTCAGTTAACACCAATTCCCAGAATGCCACACAGGAGATGATATTCAGCTTTACCTTGTGTGATCTGCTGCCACCAGCTGTTGGTTTTGAGGACTCTGCAACATTTTCTTTGCCCTGAGTTAGGGAGGACTGGACAATCTTCTGTGCAGCAAGGCGGGGGCTAGTCCTGGTTGCCATGGTTGTTCTCCGCAAGACATACGGGCTTGTTTTCCCTGTTGGGATGTCAGCAAAACCTAAAGGGCAGAAAAGCTTCCCATCAACACTGGTAGGTTCAATTTTATGTACAATAAAAATAGCATTCTCTTGGCAAAGTTTTTTGTTTTTGTTTTTGTTGTTGCTGCTACTGCCAAACTGGGGACAGAGCCCAGGTCTTCGTGAATCTACAAGTTTTCACAAAGATTAAGGTAACTACAAAATAACACTTTCTCCCCTGACACCAGGGACAACATATTAAACTTCAATTTGCGGAATCACCAAATTAAATGAAAAACTAGCAAGTCATATCTTATTAAAAACTTTTTAAAAAATTGGGCTGGAAGGATGGCTTAGCGGTTAAGATGTTTGCCTGCAAAGCCAAAGGATCTTGGTTCAAGTCTCCAAGACCCACGTAAGCCAGATGCACAAGGGGCGCATACATCTGGAATTCATTTGTAGTGGCTGGAGGCCCTGGCGCGTCCATTCTCTCCCTCTCTCTCTCTAATAAATAAATAAATAAAATACATTTCTTTTTAAAAAATCTACAACAGGCAAAAGGGAGGAAGAATCACATTGTACAGAAAAACAAGGTTCTACTACTTCTATATAAATCTTCTTTCATTTTTCTAAGACCTAAAAGCATCAGCAGGCCCTATTATATTATATTAAAGAAAAGAGGGTCACATGAAAAAGGAAAAAGGTCAGCTCTTGGTTGAAGGGAAAATTTGTAAACTAACAGTGCCAGTCTCGTGTAGGGCCAGGTAGAGCATCAAACTGACATTCCAAAGAATGACTCCGAAGTTGCTCACATCTCCCAGAGAGGAACTGACCTGACTGATTACACAGAGAGAAGGCCAACCTCAAAGATCCTGAGAAAGCACACCTCACTCCACAACTGTCTTCACAGCTAACTAAAGGAAATTTTTTTATTTACAAATAAAATCTCCCATCAGGAGGATCACCATGAGTTTGAGAATACCCTGAAACTAGAGTGAATTCCATGTCAGCCTGGGCTACAGCAAGCCCCTACCTCAAAAAATAAAATAAAATCTCCCATCACAGAGATAGCTAAATATTTGAGGGCTACAGTAACTTAAAACACTGTCTCTCCAACCATCTATGATAAAGAATCAGTTTTGGTTTGGGGACGCTGTGTTTGAGGGAGGGGACACGTGATGTGTGTGTACACACGACAGACAGGAGCAGGTCAGGACAACTTTAAGGTGTTAGTCCTTGCCTTCCACCCTGTTCACTGCTCCCTTTGCCAGGGTTTCTAACCCATGATTTTCTGGGAAATTCTGTTTTCACCTCCCATCTCACCATATGCATGCTGGGATTACAGAAAAGACCATGGTATCTTACTTTTCCATGAGAGGTCTGGAGATCTCAACTCAGGTATTCACAATTGTGAGGCAAACTATCTCCTCAGCCACTAAAATTTTGTACATAGTAAATGAAATTAAAGCTAGGCATGGTGGAACATGGCTGTAATCCATGGACTCAGGAGGCAGAGATAAGAAATGACTGTTTTCAAGGCCAGCCTGAACTATGACAACTTGAACGAACTATATGAGGAGACATTGTCTCAAGACACACACACACACACACACACACACACACACACACACACACACACACACAAATAGACTGAATCAATAGGGCCAAAATATGTATGCTTGCAGACTACAACAATGTCAAGTTACTATAAACTTTTAAAACTCTTATTCTCAGAGGTTAGCCCATCGTCCAGTTTGCATACCACCTGTGCCCAGCATGGCTCAAGAAAGGAAAACTTGACTAAGGGATCTCCTCGATTAAAAAGAAAAGATTTCTAGGCCGGAGGCCCTAGTGTGCCCATTTTCTCTCTCTATCTGTCTCTTTCTCTCTCCGTCTGTCACTCTCAAATAAATAAATAAAAATAAACAAGAAATTAAAAAAACATTTAAAAAGAAAAGATTTCTAAGCAGATTTTTAATATTTACAAACCTGCCAACTCTCTTTGAAGCACTGACATTAATTCATCACTCTCACATGGCCATACCAACTTAAAAACAGACTAGTATCTAAGGGTCAGTTAGGGTTACTGAATAATAATCTAAAAAATGAAAGAGAATACTTCTTTCTGTATGTGAACTTTTATACAGAAAAAAAAAAAAAAAAAAGGTGGCTTACCACTTTAGGAGCTTGCCTGCAAAGCAAAGGACCCTGATTCAGTTCCCCAGGACCCAAGTAAACCAGGTGCACAAAGTGGCACATGCATCTGGAGTTTGTTTTCAGTGGCTAGAGGCCCTGGTGTGCCCAGTCTCTCTCCACCTCTTTCTCTATCTCAAACAAGTAAATCAATCAATCAATTTGTGGTTTTGGGTACAGAGATTGGACATTCTTGGTCTCAAGCCTGTCAAGCAGATGTCCTATCCTCGGTCCTGTAATTTTTAAGTGTTATGAAGAACACATACCTTTCTTTACAACTTCTGGGAGTCCCTCTGGCTCAAACTCAATGTCTTCTTCATTATCAGCACAAAGAACTGCAGTTTTGATTGCTTTCCTACTTTTTTTAGAAAAGGTCTCTGGTGTGGGAGGTGTTGGCGCCCCACCTTTCTCCCACATCCCCGTGGACCTCTGCCTCTTGCCTGAAGCTTTATTTCGTCCAGAGGATAACTTCTCACCAACAGAAGGAGTTGTAAATGGTCCTGGAGCAGCTGAGTTTAGCAATGGACTCTGGAGATCACGTTTAGACTGCTGTGAATGCAGATGAGTAACTTGTGTTTCTAGCATCTCTTTGGCTTTCTCTAACTTGTCATGGCTGATAAGCAGTGAGCAGTACTTATCCAAGTATTCATCTGCTTCCTTGGTTTTTTCTTCAAGAGTTTCTTTCAGCTCTTTGATCTCAGTCATTAATTTGTCCACATTATTATCCACAAGAGAATCTGTCCAAAATAAAGTGACACATCACACATAACTTGCTGATGTTCCAATTAACAATGGGCATTTTGAAGCAGATAACCTTAAACCTGCTCTTTGAACTCCTCAGAGGGGCTAGGTAACACTATCTGTGTTCTTACAGTTCAAACATCTCTTATTGGGGAAATAGCACATCAGAACAGTCTAGCAAGTAAATCAACTTCTTATATTTCACCTTTCCTCTATCCATCCTTTTACAAGTGAGCAAATAATTTAAGTAATTATTATGAGGTCTCTGTGGCATGGCTTTGGGAGAAGAGTGGTAGCCAATGACAAGGCAAGTCCCAAAAGGCTATAAAAAACCATTAGGAGGCAACACAGGAGCTGGTGGACATGAGTATGAGAGAACTGTAGAAAGGCAGGAGCCTCAGTCAACTTAATGCTGCCATGGGTAGTATTGAATCCATGATGAAACTCCTAGAACCTCAAACCTACTCCCAGTACATTTCACAACATAGAAGACCACTGACCAGCCCTGCCAAGCTCTGTCTAGAGGACAGATCCACACTATTTATGGTATGTGAGCAAAGAAAGAACTATCAGGTCTTCCTCTGCTGTTTGTGATAGAGAAGAAATAACTATTTCAAAATGTAGGCTTCATTCAGAGTCCTACAATGACCCCAAAATAAAGCCAAAATTCAGAGATGAGAAAATGATGAAATGAACATTAATTCAGAATAGAGTACTAAAAATGGTTTCTAGGCATCATATGGCAAGTGTGCTCTTACGCTGAGATGCCCCGGCTAGCACCCACCTGATTTCTGCTTCTGAGCAGCTTCAAGTTGGGAGATCTCTTTCTGCAACATTTTATTTTCTCCTTCCATCTGTTTACAGGATTTGAGCAACAACTTTATTTTCCCTTGAGCACGTTCAAACTGTTTCTCTAGCTGATTTACATATTTAAAATGGTCTCTCTACAAAACAAATATAATTTCACTTTAAACCTTGAATTTGCTTTTAGAAGCATTTGAAAAAACAATTATGAGACACATTAAAGAATCATATATTTAAAATTGTTTAAAGTAGAACATCCACAAAACAATACCTCTCTCTATTCAGTTCCCAAAGTCTCCCTAGTAGAAAGTGGGATTGTGACATTGCCTCTCTCAGTACCACACAATCATGACAGATTCTAAGACAACATCTCATGGCTCCATCAAGGCCCATGTCAGTGCTACATGGTTACAAGTCATATAAATCTAAGTACAATATAAGCCTTTTTTGCCCCCAATAAACAAACAGTTTGGTACACTACACAATCATCAGTGTACACACCAAATTATAGAGCATAATGACCCTGTCACAGAGAAACTCACTTTGGCACTCTTCAGTTCTTCTACCAACACTTGTGATTCTTCAGTTAGCCTATTCTTCTCTGTAATGAATTCTTCTTTCAGCTCTGTTGTTTTCTGCACCATCTCTTCCATTTCCTTCTGTAGCTTGGCTTCCTCTGTAACCATTGTGTTCACCTGAAATTTAATCTTTGTTAATATGTTTTGGGTGGCCTGTTTAATCAAATATATCACTTGGATATAACTTACTTTAGTCTTCATCAAGAAGCCTAACTCTCCCTTTACTAATTCACTCAATGACATCTACAAAATAAACTAATAAGCTTCCTTTATAAAAGATAGCAATAAGAAAGAACAAGGGGGGTGGAAAGACGGCTTAGCTAAGGTATGCCAACAAAGCTTAACAACAGGAGTTCGAGTCCCCGATACCTACGTAGAGCCAGATGCACAATGTGAGACATGTGTCTGGAGTTTGTCTGCAGTGACTGGAGGCCCTGGCATGACCATTCTCTGTCTCGTCTTTCTGCTTGCTGGCCATGGTGCTACACACCATTAATCCCAGCACTCAAGAGGCAAAGGTAGGATAGGAGGATGGCCTTGAGTTTGAAGACATCCTGAGACTATATAGTGAAACCCAGGATTAAGGACTAGAGCAAGATCCTACCTCAAAAAAGGAAAGGAAAAAGGGAAGAAAGAAGGGAAGGGAAGAAGGGAAGGAGAAAGGAAGAAGGGAAGGGAAGAAGGGAAGAAGAAAGGAAAGGGAAGGGAAGAAGGGAAGGAGAAAGGAAAGGAAAGGAGAAAGAAGAGAGGAGAAAAGAAAGGGGAAAAAAAAGAATAAGGACAGATACTAAGTCTTAAAATACTTCATAAACATTTTAGTTTGATTAATAGAGAATGTTCTAAGGAAAGGTCTTATTTTTAATTTATTTAGTACCTTTGCTTGTCATTAGTTCCTAGACCTCTACTACCTCTCCTATGCCACCGAATCTGCTAGGAACATGCCTCTGCTGAAGTTCTGCTGTAATGCACCTACCCTCTGAAGACAAAGCAGCCTGGCACTGTCTCATTACCCCTAAACTAACAGCCATCTCTTACAAGTTATAAAAGACAAAACCCTTGAAAACACTTACTCTTTCAACAAGGGACGTCTTCTCCATTCTCATCAATTCAAGCTCACTCTCTAGATCGTTGCAAGACTTCTGCAGCTCCTCAAAGGCACCCTGTAAAGTGCCATTTTTGAATTGTAGCACTTGGACCTTCTGCTCCAGTTCTTTGGTCAGATTTCTCAGTTCTAGTTTCTCTTTCTGCCAAAGTTGCTGTTCTCCTTCCAGCTGGGCAAGCTGAGAGATGAGCTGCTTCTGGTCTTTAAGCTGGCCTTCTAACCTGCAGAACTTTTCAGTCGTCTTCTCCAGTTTCTGTTTGCTATCTTCTACTTCCTGAATGAGGCCTTCCATAGAAGACTGCAAATTATGGTAATTACTCTTAGCCTCATCAAGGTCTTGCAGCAGTTGAGCCTTCTCAAGCTCAAGAGAACATACTTGACTATTCAGATTCTGCTCTGTGGTTTTATGGGTCTCTTGGTCATTACACAAGGTGACCATTCTCTCATTAAGTTCTTTTAATTGGGTTTGGAGCATCTCCACTGCAACTTCAGATTCTTTTTTTATCTGTACTTTTTCTTGCTCTTTTTCTTGGAGTAAGTTTTCAACTGAAGAACTTCTTACTTCTAATTCAGATACTCGTTCGTGCTCTTTTTGTAATTTTTTTGTGAGATTTTCATTTTCAGACCTGGTATTAATAAATTCTAACTCCAAGTCTCGCAGGTTTTGGGCCATCCCTTGTATTTCTGCTTTCAGAGTCTCAACCTCTGTTTTGGAATTCTCAGCCTCAAGAACCATAAGCTCTTGGTTTTTCTGTGATAGCTCCAGTTCTCGTTCCAGTTTCTCAATTCTATCTTTAAGCAAATCTGCACGATGCTGACTGTCCTTCAGTTGTTCTACGATCCGTAGCTGCTTCTTCCCATTGGCTTGTATGTGGACTTTCAGCTTTTCAATGCTACATCTCAGCTGGCACACAGCCTCCCCTGACAGGTCTGCACCTGGATCCTCGCAGGTGCTGTCATCTCTCCACAGAGCGGCTACTTCCTCACTGAGCTCTTGAAGCTGTGTATGAAGTGTCTGTACAGCTGCTTTAGCTTCTTCCTCCATCTGCGCTCTGGCCCGGTCCTTGTCCTCCAGCAGACTTCTCAATGAAGTGACCAACGCATCCAGTTCTGATACTTTTCCCTGCTGCTCCTGCAACTGCCGTGTGAGATCAGCTTTGTCAGACCTAACTGCAACAAGGTCTAATTCAAAAGCTCTTCGACTTTCAGCCATCTCATCTACTTGGGCTTTCAGAGTCTCCACTTCTGCTTTGGAATTCTCCGCATCAAGAATCACCAGCTCTTGGTTTTCTTCTGACATCTGCAATTCCCTTTCCAGGTTCTCAACCTTGTCCCTCAGCGAGTCATTTTCTCGCTGGCTTTCTTTCAGCTTCTCTACAACGAGGAGCTGCTTCTTTTCATCAGCCTCAATGCGGACACTTAGTTTCTCGATGCCTTTTCTCAGTTGGTGCACCTCTTCCTGGGTTGAGCCCAGCCTCCCTGCAAACTCACCTTTCTCCATCAATGCAACCTCCAAGGCTTTGGAGATGCTCAGCTTTTCGTGTTCTGACTCACTCAATTTATCCTGTAGGTTTTTGGACTCTCTGGCCAGTGATTCCTTTTCTTTATTCAGTTGTCCAATTTGGCTTTCCAGCTCACCCACTGCCAAAGATAAAGCCTGTGTGTCCTTCTGCAAAGCCTGAAGTTGCTCCTGGAGATGAGTTCTCTCTCTTGTCAGCTCGCTCACTTCAGAGGACAGAGTCTGAATGAGTTCTGTTTTGTCCTTGACCTCAGCCTCCACCATCTCAATGTGATAAACACTCTCCCTTTGGTGAGATTCCAGCTCTTGTATTTTCTCCTTCATCTTTTCAGACATCTGACCCAGTGCTTTGTTTTCTTCTGACACAGTATCTAACTCTCCATGAAGCCTGTTTCTCTCACCTGAGACCACAGACAGCTCTTCTTCAAGATGTACAATAATCTCCTGCTTATTTTCATTGTCTTTTTCTAAACACAACTTCTCTGCTTGCACCACCTCTAAGTCAGCTTCCAGAGAGAAAGAGCATTGCTCAAGTCTAGCTTTCTCGGATTTGACCCTGGTCAGCTCGTTCTCCACTTCAAGAAACCTCTCTTTCCAGTTGTTTTCCATATTGGCTATAGTACCTTCAACAACTTCATTCAGTGATTCATCTGCTCCCATTTCTAACTTAGAACAGAGGCCTTCTGAACTTTCTATTTGGCCTAACTCCTGGTTACAAGAAAAGGACTCCAATTTTTCACTGAAATCAGATTTGTCCTTCTTGAGTTCCTTAACTATTTTCTCCAGTTGAATGAATGTTTCAATCTTGGTCTTTAGCTGTATTTCCCGTACACTAAGTTTTGAATCTACCTCTTTTATTTCATTTAGCAAACTTTCAATTTTTTTGTCCCAGTCCTCTATTGCTTGAAGTAGCTTCAAATTCTCACCTGATGCCTCTTCTTGCAGTTGGAGACTCTGAACCTGATTATCCAGAACCTCCATAGGATTAGGAACAGAGAACAAATCAGAACAGTCCTGGGTTTTGTCTTCTACAGGTGTCTCACAGTTGCTCTCTACGGATTGCTCACTGCACCTCTCTCTGGTGAACCTGCCTCTCTCCAGCTTGATAATTCCAGTCTCTAGACCAAGGTTCTGCTGAACATCCTCACCACAGATCTGATCAGTGCCCTGCGCGTGTGTTTTCCCTGGCACATCTGAAATGCATACTGCTGGATCTTTAGTGTCGCAGCTATCCTTCTGGCACAGAATAGCCTGCAATTGTAACATACACCAAGAATGCATTTTGTTCATCAAGAATCAAACAATCGGGCCTATTACTTTATAGAAAATGACCACATGGGCTCTGCTCGACATGTCATCAACTGGCATATTTCCCATCATATCCTTCTCTCTTTCTCTGCCCAGATATTCAATGCAAACATCCCCGAGGTTCTACCTATGTGCAAAGCACTGGACAAGGGATTGAGAAGATGAACTCTTTTTAGAGAAGTTATTTTATCAACTACATTTTAATATATTGGAAATTTCCTTTTGCTTCCTAGCTAGAAATGTACCAGGCAGCTTTAAATATAAAATTTCTTTGTGATTATCAAATAAGCAGCTAACAAATTCCATATAAATGGTTTAATATCAGCCTCAACCTTTATGATATTGTTTAATAAAATAGGTTTTATGACCAGATTATCAGTACAAGGACTTAATCCTAATCCATCATTTTTCTGAATACATGACATAATTATGCTTCAGTATCCTCTTACCTATAGAAGTAGGGAGCTGTAATTACAGCTATACCTCCTGTAACCTCACCAATACCTATGCCTCCCAACTCAAAAAGGTAGCCAGGCATGGCAGCGCATGCCTTTAATCCCAGCACTCAAGAGGCAAAGGCAGGAGGACCGCCATGACCTCGAGGCCACTCTGAGACTACATAGGTAAATTCCAGGTCAGCCTAGGTTACAGCAAGACCCTAACCAAACCAACCCCCCCCCAAAAAAGGGCAGACAGAAGACTCAAACTGTACAGCATTGGTAATTCAGCTAGTCAAATAGAAGATAAAAATCATAATCAACAAGTAAATAAAAAATAAAAATTCTCTTTAAATGACTAACAGCCACTAAGATTTGTGAACTGTTGGAAAATTATTAATATATAAACTAATTCCTATTTTAATTAATGACTATGCTATGTTGAAACATTAAAAACAGCTGAGAGGCTAGGCAGTGGCTCAGTGGCTGAAGGCACTTGCTTGCAAGCCTGCTCACCTGAGTTCTATCCTCCCCAGCACGCATGCAAAGCCACACACAAAGTGGCAGTGCCCAGGCCTGTGATTATATATCAATGGAGAGATCCAGAAGAATCAAAGGCCAGCTAGTCTGGAATATGCAGTGGCTAAACATCATAGACTTCGTCTCAAAGAAGGTGGAAGGAAATGACAGAGATCTTGAGGAATTCCTCTGACCTCCACAGGTGTCATGTGTGCAACCATACACACACACTCAGATAAAAATAAATAAGGAGCTAGAGAGATGGCTCAGCAGTAAAGGTTCTTGCTTACAAAGCCTGCCATCATGAGTTCAATTCCTCAGAATCCAGGTAAAGCCAGACACACTCAAAGAGGTACATGCATTTGGAGTTCTTTAATACATACATAAAAATGTTTTTTATAGGTAAGTAATCGAAAAGGGCACAAGGATTAACCTCTTTTATTACAATTCATAAGCTATTAATATGTGTACCTTATTAACTCAATGTAAGCACACATTATAAAGATCTGAATCCATAATATTCAGCCTTTAAAAACATTTCTGTAATTTCCTACATAATAGTATTTAATTGCACAATATTTAAAAGTGAATCACCACAGAAATTTATTACTGAGTTATTCTGTTCTAGAGTACTGATAGACTTTGGGAAACTTTTGTGCATTTAACTTCCCTAAACTCTAATAATAATCTAGTTATAGATTCATGTTGATTTCTGTTCACCAACATTTACTGGGTGCGTACTAGGCACATAAAGTAAGAAACAGCGCGTATATCCCAGGTACTTACATCTTCCATGTCGGTGCCAAGCAAAGACCGAGAACTTAAATCCAGCCCTTGCAGCTGGAGTCGCGCTACTTCAAGCTCGAGGGACAAGTGTTTCGTCTGCTTCTTTTCTGCCTCCAATTTGGACTCCATCTCCAAAGTCACACTTGTCAGCTTCTGTTGCCACTGTTCATTTTCTGACAAATACTGTTTCCTAAGGCAGTCAAGCTCAATTCTTTCAGAACTTAATAACTGTTCAAGCTCTTGAATCTCCTTATTTTTCATAATCTCTTGACTCTCAATTTTCTCTCTCAGACTCTCGAGGGACTGCAAGTACACCTGACAGAGGATCTCAAGTTCCTCGACAGTCCTCACAGAAGCAGATGGCATTTCTTTCTCAGTCAGATTTTCCTCCTCCAGACTGCTATAAGACACTTCATCTACATTACAAGGGTTTGCTGAAACATTCCCTTCTAAATTACTCAAAAGAGAGATGTCTCCTGTGTGATCTGAAACATCTTTGCAAAAAGATTCTCTGTAATTTGTCAGACTAGGGCTGTCTGTCACACAGGAGAATGACAGTGACAGATGCTCCTCCTCAGGTCCGTGCTTCCTCTCCTTTACCAAGTCACCCTCCAAGTTTCTCAGACTCACTGACAAGGCTGAATTTTCAGCCTTTAAGGTGTCAACGTAAGAACGCAGCTCCGACATCTTAGAGCTCACTTGACAGTACTGATCGTGTAGAATTTTGTGCTCACTTTGTAAGCATGAGAATCTCTCTTGTAATTGAGCAAACTGCATTTCAACTTCTTTGTTTGACAAATTCATTTGCTCACTGAAACTGCTATTGT
This sequence comes from Jaculus jaculus, assembly GCF_020740685.1. Taxonomy (NCBI): domain Eukaryota; kingdom Metazoa; phylum Chordata; class Mammalia; order Rodentia; family Dipodidae; genus Jaculus; species Jaculus jaculus. The sequence continues at coordinate 336,085,921 of NC_059102.1, read as the reverse complement.
CCAAAGGATTCAAGGACACAGATGCGTCGTCATTTTGTTGCTTATTCTGTTGTCCACCAAACTTACCATCTGACATTTCTTTCACTAACTCACTTTGCAAAACACCATTTTCATCATTTAGTACTTTCATTTCCTTTACTAGTTTCTCCACCTCTTCTGCCATTTTACTAGTTGCTGTGATACACTCTGACCGGGAGTCATTTAGCTCAGACTCCAGCTCCAGTTTTTCCACCTTCAGTACTTCACACATTTTCTCTAACTCATTCAGCTTATTCATAGCTGTCTGTAGAGAGCAGTGCAGCTGCACATTGTCCTTCTGACTTGATGACAACTCATGAAGCACTGAAATATACTGTTCAGCCACATCTATTTCACAGTCTTTTAGGTCACTGTTTTCCTGTGACTGACTGTCCTGTAAATTGCTAGTTCCTAACTCTCCTTTGTCTGTCTGTAATTTCTGCTGCAGGCTTTCTTTCTCCTTCTCACTTTCTTCAAGCTTTAATTCCATAAACCTTATCAAAGCTTCTAGTTGTACCAAGTGTGCCTTGTACCTGTGTGGAGAAGTATCTTTAATATCAAGATCCATCTGATGCTGGTAAATACACTTCTCTATCTCATTTTCTGGTTCTTTCATAGAATCCCTATCTGGATCTAATTCTAGATATTTCTGTTTACTCTTTGTTAACTCTATTAGTCGTTCATTCTCTTGTAAGAAGTCATTAACTTCTTTTTGCATTGCAATTTTTTCTTCCTTTAAAGTCCTAATTTCTTGCTTCAAGCTTTCAACTTCACTCTTAGAAGTGTTTTTCATGTCTGTAATCTCAGATCTCAGGGTGTGTTGCACTAACTCCAACTCTAGGGCTAGTTTCTCATTTTGCTCTTTGGAAGAAGCTAATTTTGTTGAAGATTCTTGCTGCTCCTGTGCAAACACTTCTTTTAGTTGCTCCAGCTCAGCTGTCCTACTTTCGCAGACACTGGTGCGCTCACTGAGCACGCACTCCAACGCAGTGCTCTTCTCCTCTGCTGCTTTGTACTGTTCGCTAAGAGCTTCCAAAGCACTCCTGGTTTCTTCACACTGTTGGAATAAAACAAATCTTTCCTGCTTGTACTGATCAGATAGCTGTGAAATGCTTTTTTCTTGTTCCTCTACACAGTTTGAAAGTTCCTCATTTTTTTGGAGTAAATTCATTTTCTCCTGCTTTAAGGTTTCATTAATTTCTCTGAGCACCCCATTCTCTTGGGTCAGCTCTTCAATTTCCTTTTTGCTTAGGGAGATGATTGAGCTCATTTCCTTCTTCTCAGCACCCAGAGTTTCAGTCAGAAATTGTAGCTCCTTCAAAGTGTCTTCAAGCAGATAACTATTCTTTTTTAATTCTTGAATCTCTGTTTGCTTAGCTTGCAACTTTTCTTTCAAAAATTCCAACTCCTTTTCCTTGTTCTCTAGGGAAATTAAAGTTTCAGCAACAACATTCTGATGAACAGGAGACTCTTCTTGCAATTTACTAATGTTCGGGCTGGTTTCAGACACAAAGCTTTGATGAATTTGTTCTGCCTTCAGGAAGTTTTCTTCTCTAATCTGTACCAACTGTTCACCTAGCTTTTGCAGACCAGAGTTAATCTGCTTTTCAGATTCCAAGGAAAATTCAGATGAAGCTTCTCTGTGTTGTGAGATGGCTGAATTATTTGGACTTTGGTATGCATCTACATGGCATTCATTCCTCTCTAAGGAAATACTTCCTTGTTCTGCTATGGTGTTTGAGAAGGAATTGTTCATTGCAGGCCACTGTTCAAAAGCCAAAGACTTTTTCTGATGGTCCTCATTTGTCACAAGAGAAGCATCTCTGAATCTGAGCAGATCCTGCAGGTTCTCATAGTCAGCATGCAACTCTTGGTACAGCTGGTCTTTGGCTATTATTTCACTTGACATTAACTGAAGTTTCTGTTCTAAACCTTCAATTTGCCCAGTCAGCTGAGATGTTTTCACACACATATTTTCTATTTCCTTCTGATGTTTCTGATCTGAAAATTCTGCTTTCTGCTGCAGTTCCAGGTAAGCCTGTTTCTGTGTCTCCACCTCTACCAACTTGCTGTCTATCACATTGTGAAGGTTTCTAATCTCTACATTTAGGTTTTCTCTTTCCATCTCTAGTGTCCTTACTCTCTCATTGTACTCATGACATTTTATCTGTTGTGTCTTGAGGCAGGTTTCTAAATGATTAATTTTACTCTGTAATATTTCCTTTTCAGATTCTACTTGATTGATAAGTTTTTCCTTTTCATTTTTCTCTTCTTTCATGTCTTCATATTCTTTCTTGTTTAGCTCCAAAGTATCCAGTAAAGCTTTGCACTCCTTCTCTATCTTGCTCAATTTATCATTCAGTTGTTCAATATGATGTTCCCTTTTCTTCAAAAGGTCTTGAGAACAATCTCGCTGCTGTTCCAAATCCACCAAAGCAAGTCTTAGTTTCTCTAAAGTCAAGGAGTTTTCTTGCTGGTTTATTTTTTCCTTAAGATCTCTTAACATGGTTTCCTGAGAAGTGTTCTTAGCTATTAAAACAAACAAAGTTGTCAGTGCTTTTAGTAAATACCTATTCTATAAAAACTCTACTCTAGAGTTTGGGGTATAATACAGTGGTATAGTAATTGCTCAACATGTTTGAAGCTCTAAGATACAATCCCAGAAACACAAAAAAGTAAAAATTATTAAGAATTCTGAATTCAAAGCAGTAAAAGAATTAATAAAAGCAATCTTAAGAGTCTTAAGCCCTGTTAAAATTGTCATTGTATGCCGGGCATGGTGGCACATGCCTTTAATCCCAGCACTCAGGAGGCAGAGGTAGGAGGATCGCCATGAGTTCAGGGCCACCCTGAAACTACATAAATTAATTCCCGGTCAGCCTGGACCAGAGTGAGACCCCACCTCGGGAAAAAAAAAAAAATTGACATTGCTGCATGAGTCCTTCTTGGAAGTGGAGCACCTGATAATGACTTAGGTTTATATCAAGGGAGAGAAAATGGACATTTTAAGGATCATAATACACTTGATAATATCTCAAGCAGCTTAATATACACATTGTACAAAATATTAAGGAGTTATTTTCTTGAACACTCAAAACTATTTCTTTTTTTTTTTAATTATTTATTTATTTATTTGAGAGCGACACACACAGAGAGAAAGACAGGTAGAGGAAGAGGGAGAGAATGGGCGTGCCAGGGCTTCCAGCCACTGCAAACGAACTCCAGACGCGTGCGCCCCCTTGTGCATCTGGCTAATGTGGGACCTGGGGAACCGAGCCTCGAACCGGGGTCCTTAGGCTTCACAGGCAAGCACTTAACCGCTAAGCCATCTCTCCAGCCCAAAACTATTTCTTTATATGTGTCTTTATTTTATTTGACAGAGAGAGAGAGAGAGAGAGAGAGAGAGAGAGAGAGAGAAGCAGATAGATAAAGAGAGAATGGGCACGTTAGGCACTGCAAACTCCATACAATTGCGCCCCCCACCCCCACCCCGTACATCTAGCTTACATGAGTACTGGGTCCTTAGGCCTCACAGGCAAGTGCCTTAACTGGTAAAGTCATCTCTTTAACCCTTGTTTATATGTCTTTTATCTGCAACCCCCCCCCACACACACATCTGTTTTAGTTAATCAGAGAAATGCTGGGAGAATGACACTAAGATGAAAATAACCTAATTTCCTCTGAGGTCATTCTGATGTACTAGAAAAGTAACCTACCCACCATTTCAGCCCACAATCGACAATGTATGTACTTCTGTAACCATCAAGATCTAGATATGAATAATCTTAGGGAAAAATGCCATCCCACATTCTGGCCTGGTAAGAATGGTGAAAAGATTAGATGCAACTGGAATCTCCCATTACCACCTGTTTTCTGTCCTAACCCCAGTCTACCTACTTCATAAAAGCATTTTTTCACGGAGGAGTGATGAAAAAGCTTCACACTCCTCATGTACATTAAGGGGTAAGAGTGACATCTGCAACAGCAAATAAAATATAGCATATGTCTTACATGCAATACTAAAAAAGAAACTATGTATTTTTCTAAAACACTGACGATCCCAAGCCTATACACTGAGAGGTAATGGTTTACAGGATCAGTACTCCAAGTGCCTCAATCTATGGTACTCTTGAGGATCTCAAACAATGACACTTTTGACCAGTCCTGAAAAATGTACCAGCCATTATACATTCTAATTGTTTTTCCTCAGGAAATCTCCAAACCAATAGTTCTATCAATTGCTGCAGGAAATGGAAAGCTGTCTTGGATAGATTCCCAGCTACTTGGGAAGCTGAAGCAGGAGGATTACTTGCACCCAGGAGTTCCAGGCCAGCCTGGGTATTGTCATGGGGGGATGAGAGGAAGGGAGCAAAGGATTGGAAAAAAAAAAAATTAGTCTTAGTATCACACATACACAGACTAGAGCTAAAAGAAATCCTAGAAACGCAAATACTCCAGGAAGAACAAAGGAAATGTTATATAAAGATACGGCATAAGGCTAGGAAGATGGGTCATTGGTAACAGTGCTTGCCATGCAAGCACGGAGGTCTGAGAAGGCCTGATTCTTGGAATTCAATTCCCCAACATCCATATACACAGCTGGGCATGGCCATGCATGCCTCTAATGCAAGTCCTATAGTAAGCAGAGAACTACAGGGGCTTGCTGGCAAGCCAGCAATGACTGAAAAGTATAGGTAGATCTAGGTTTAGTTAAAGACTTCATCTTAAATGAGTAAGCAGATAAACGATGGAGGAAGGATACCCAATGTTCTCCTGTGCCTCCACATGCATGCATGGAGTGCACATTATCTGCATGCACACAAGTATGCACAAAGCAAAAAATATGTAGGACAAAGAAACAAATGATGGAATCATTTGGGGTGTGTAACAAAATACTTTGACTTTTTAAACCCAGGAAATAAAAATCATTCAGTCAAGTCAGTCATCAAAATACAATGGTCATTATGGGGTTGAAAAACAGGGTTTTTCCAATTCTAAGGGAAATGGTAATGAGTGAGGCGGCCTGGATGTAATAAACAAATACTCTTGAGACACAAAGGATGGCCCTCTTGGGTGAGAGCACTGACGATTTAGTATTCTATGGGTAATATTTACCCTCTGGTTTCAAAGTAGTGAAAACCACCCAGTTTTTAATTCAATGTGTTCCAACTTTTAAAAGACCAACTATCACTCTGAAAACTAAACAGTGGTAGAGAAACTTTCCTATCAACTGTAGGTATCTTTTTTATTGAATGTATTTTAAAAAAAAAAAATCAAGGTGGTTTCTCCAATGTGCTAATATCATCCATTCTTCCTAGGCAAATAAGACTCACCTAACACTAGTGTCCTTACCTCTCATTTCTTCTGCGAACTCCTGGCTCTGACTGAGACACAGTTTGGCTTTCCCGAGTTCTTCCTCCAGGCGGCAGACCTCTTTGGCTCTTTCTTCAGAGTGACTCCTAAGGAGACTGTTTTCCTTCTTCACTTCCTAAAACACACATTTTGTTTGTTATAATTAAAATCTCAATCAAGTCATGACTTCTGCCTTAAAAGGGTCCTTAGAAGAACTGTCTCTATCTCTCTTGAGCAGAAATCACTTTTTCCCTGCAAGCAACTAATAATGGCCTAACAAATAATGGCATAAATAGAAATCAAAATAAAAGTCTAGAATTCAAATCTAAGGATAATCTTTTTCCTTCAAGAAATACATGTCTTTGAGCTTTGTGGTTATGTGTGTGTGTAAATTAAAGGAGCTAACTTACAAGAAAAAGCCTATTTACATGATGACCCAAGACAAAGCTACAAATTCCTAACAAATTTGATTGGTGCTAGTAAACTATAACAGTCCAATGGCAACTTTTTTGTTTTTCACTGCAAATCTATCTAATTATCTTTAACAAATGCTGTCATCAAGAAATTCTAGTGGGTAAAGTGCTTACACAAGCATGAAGACCTGAGTTTGGATCCCCAGCACCCATGTAAAAGCCAGGCATAACAGGACACACCTGTAATCCCAATGCTGGACAGGCAGAGATAGGATGACCTCTGGATCTTGCTGGCTTGGTAGTCTATCTGAAATCAGTAAGTTCCAGGAATAATAAAACCCTGTCTTAAAAACTTAGGTGGAGGACTGTAGAGATGGCTTAGCAGTTTAGGTCTTCTGCCTACAAAGCCTTAGGACCCAGGTTCGATTCCCCTGCACTCAAATAAGCCAGATGCACAAGGGAATATATATGACTAGAGTTTGTTTGCAGTGGCTAGAGGCCCTGGCAAGACCATGCTCTATCTGCCTCTCTCCCTCAAGATTAATTAATTTAAAAAAACTAATGTGGGAAATAATTTAGGAAAACACTCAACATCAGCTTCTGGCCTCCACATGCATGCCAACAATGTGCATGTGCACCCTCAAACACAAATGCATGCTGCAAACCACACACACAAGTAAAATTGTAATATGTTTACAATGTTCAAGATATTGAAATATGCACTATAAAAAATGCAGGAGCTGTAGAGATGACCCAGGAGGTAAAAGTGTTTGCTGAACAAACATGAGGACCAGAGTTTGGTTCCCCAGAACCCACATAAAAACTGTAATCCCAGCCCTCCTCTAGCAAGAGGGAAGGCAGAGCTCACAGGTCAGCTGGCTTCATGTACTCAATGGTGAACAAAAAGAGATCCTGCCTCAAACAGAATGGATGATAAGGACTAACACCTGATCTCTGTCTGACCTTCACATGTGTACTATGGCACACGTACACATGTGGATATATACACACAACTTAAAAGATAGAATGCAAATTTAAATTTAAAAAAATGTCTCTCAGTTCAGGGCTAGAACTTTCCAGTGCAAGGAAATATGGTACCAAACATTTAATACATACAAAAATGTGCTTTTAAATGCAAGAGACACTGAAAATCCTACAGGAATTCAAAGGCCAGAGCACAGGAAATTTATTCTGAATGGGAGAACCTGAGCTTTCACAGTGAAAATAGGTTCTCTGGTTACCTGACAAAGTATCTGCACTTAAGTAGCAGAGATATATATGAATGCAGTGTGATTCAGTTTTCTTGGGATACCTTTATAGTAAAATCAAAATTTACCTGCCAAAGAAAACACTACACTCCTTAATCATGTAATACAATAGACATTACAAATAAACTCATCATACGTGAAACTTGTAAGGATAAGTACCTCAATCTACATTACACCTGTCCTCAGCAACATAAGAGATTGGCTGTTATCATTACAAATTGACAGAACCAAGTACCTCACAACCTGGGGTTGGGGGAGGAATCTTAAGACTAACCTTTAAAAAACAACTGCATTTCAAAAGTACCCCTCTGAGAAGTAGGCCATTTCTGAATCTTAAAGAAACAATTAAGACCCATCCTCCAAAACCCTGCTGCACCGTTAGAAAACAGATGGCCCTGGCAGTGCTGTATTGGAAGGCTGCCTTCAATTATCAGTCTGGTTACTACCAGCAGATGGGTACCGAGGTAGCACAGCCAAATTCAAGAATAGGGAGAATCTGGCTGGTAGAAAGTACTTGAAAACTTGCTGGCAGCTGCTCTGTTCATGTATATACATTCATTTCATTATTAAAATGAGACAGAACCTGTTGTCAGTATTATACTCTTGGTCTCCAGTGCCCTGATTCTGCATTGCTTCCACTAGGAAACTGACTATTTAATTAAGTTATCAATGAGAGCTAAAGGGCAGTTCCAATGGATCTCAAGACTGAGAAGCTAACAAGGACACCAGTCAGTGTTCAATTCTGTAAGGAAAACCCATGAAGGTGAAACAATGTCATTTATTTAAATGAGCATCATTAAACTAGAAAATATAATCATTTGTTTTCTTCAGGCTCAGAATAATCACTCATCTAATGAGATCACAGAAGTGAAAATAGAGCACCTTAAAGCACTTTGACAGGAGTAATGGGGCATCATTATTGCAAGATCATCATCAAAGGGGAATGAGGTCAAAATCAAAGAGTAAGTAGAATGACTTAATATTATAACTTAGAACTTAGAACTTATTCTTACCCTAAAAAAGTCAAGTCTAGAGTTTGATGAATGAAGATAGAGCATGCAAAACTGGATTTACCTTTATAGAAAAGGTTTAAAAAACAGAGAGGAGCAGCAAATAAATTAATAAAAGGGAAGTGAGCACAGACCATAAGATGGGGAAATTCACATTCACTGTCTGTTATAGTCTCTCCTGTCTGTCCACAACTGGAGATATCTGAATAGTGAGCTCAATTCTAGCATTAACTTTGTAAATATTTGCTTCTAACAAAGGAATCTTCAGCCAATCCAGGGACCCAGTAATCTTATAATGCTATAACTACAACCTAACCCAAGAATTTGAAAAGGTCAGAATGTAGAGAATGAACATCTGAAAATTGATGTGCAGGCTGCCATCCACCAGCAATTAAGTTTTCTATGAGACCACAGCCCCTTAAGACTTCAATGGGCAGCTCATTAGCAACAATGAGTTAAGCACACAAGAATATAGTCTCCTAGGCATCACCCGCACCCTCATATGATTTGCAAAATTGGGCCCTACTTTGTAAAAACACAACAAAAATCCCTATAAAAACAAGCCAGCATTAGAGTTTACCGAGCAATTGCACCCAGATCAACCTTGGTTTAGGAGCAGCAAGGGAAGTATCATTTCCTAGGGCTAGACAAAACAAATTTGAGTTTGTGTGTGGCATTTCATGATACCATCCATGAGCAGAGCTTAATACGTCCCATGCTGGGTGAAGGCTATATATGTGAGTACAAAATGGATGCAAAAGATGTGTTTTCTCCCCTTGGCTTCATCATTTTTGCTTGCCAGACCAAGCTCCTTAGAGGGCCTAGTGTAATGCAGATCCCTATGCTTGGAAAGGTCCCCAAGCAAGTGTTTCCTCATCGTGTCTGTCAAATGATGGCATTTCACTGCCAAACCCCAACGCAATCGAGGCTGGCACTAGATGCCGAGTGAGCAGTTTATCTAAACCCCTCATTCACATTGATAGTAAATGCTAACTTTACCCTTGATTGGTCCATTAAATCATGTTTCCAGCACTGATAATTTCTCGTTGTAAGCAGCATATTAGTTTACTAAACACGGTCAAGGAAATTTTCAGTACAACTGTCACATTATTTCAGCATCCAAAACCTATAAGCATGCTCAACTTTTTGTAGTTACTTATCATGAGATACAGAAAGACACCCATATTGACTGCATAATGGAATAAACTAATTTTTAAATAGGAAAAAAAATCTCAAATGCACTGGCCCTTGGTCACAACCCTTTGTGCCTGTAGGTGACAGTAAACAATATTGATATCAAAAGATCGTAACATCTGTGAAACCAAAGCAACAAGCAGGTGGACTTCAGTAATTCACTGAGCATTTCTATGCTGGACACTGAGCCAAACACTTTACAGACTCAAAAAGACCAAGCCATTGTCTCAGAGTAACAACACAGGTAGGCAGAAAGAGAAAAAAAAAAAGTACTGCAATTCCAGATCTTGCTCCTTCTACAGCCACCACCATTGTTAACCCAGGTTACATCAGCCTTCTCTGGTTCCAACCCCCAAGAGCCAGTCATACGACTCACCCCTACACACAACACACCCTCAGAATAAGACACGTGCACGAGCCAAAGCACACATTGAAACAGACGCTAAGCTCAAGTTCAGGCTCTGGTCAGCATTTCCAACACATGACTGACCTCACTGGGTATACAAATCAATGAGTTTTAAGAGGATCATGATATGTGTATAATGCAGGACAGTTTGGAGTTGGGGACAGCCCTACAGTGAACAAGCCAGACCCTGTGGGGAGGAACAAGTTCACCTTCAGAAACACCTGCAAGACAAGTCTAGGCTACTACTTGACTTGGCCCAGCAAACCACTGTGAAGTTGTTTGGACTCTGAACCAGATGATAGCTTTACAAAATGTTTCTACCCAGCCAGCAGCCAGTAGTTGCAGGAAAGCTCCTGGCTAAAAAGAAGCTCACAGAGGGAAGAGCTCCATGCCAGTCTGCCTGTGGAAACGTTAGCAGAAGCATCTGTTGGTTGGTCTCCACTGGCCAAAAGGCAAACATTTGTTTTGCTTGCAACGAACACATGCACTGGAAAACATTCATGGATGAAACCATCATATAATGTGAGACTGGTCTTCCACTTGGGGCTCAGAAGTTGCATCCCCAACCCATCTCCAGCAGTGCTCCCCATTTGCAGGTGGTTGCCTTAATATTTCCCTCTTTGCTTTGACAGATGATCTGTTTTACAATAATGATGCATTCTGCAAAGCCGTGGGGACAAATGCATTTAGAATTTTATCACCTAGATAAGAACTGTTCTTTAGGAAGAGTTTTTTAATGTAAAAGGATATCATTTAAATTAAACAAAACATTTAGACAGGAGAAATTTTTTTTCTTTTTAATATTTTTTATTTTATTTATTTATTAGAGAGAGGCAGATAGAAAAAAATAAAGAGCACACCAGGTCCACTAGCTACTGTAGACAAAGTCCAGGCACATGTGCCACCCTGTGCATCTGGCTTTACGTGGGTACTGAAGAACTGAATCTGGGTCATTAGGTTTCACAGGCAACTGCTTAGTCACTAAGCCATCTCTCCAGCCCAGAAAAATGTTTTTTCTGTAATAACTAAGAGAAAAGAAACTTCCCCTCATCTTTTTATGTTCCTCTTCCTAAAAATCACAATGTTGACATACGACGCTATTCAAATTATTTCACCCTATCAGCTGTTTCTAGATACTTAATTAGAGCTAGAGTTAAGGCACTTCCCTGCAAAGCCTAAAGACCTATGTTTGACTCTCCTGAACGCATGTAAGCCAGACACACAAGGTGATGCACATACAAGATCATGCATGCACACAAGGTGGCGTACACATCTGGACTTCAATTTCAGTGCCTGGAGGCCCTCATGCACCAATCCTCCCTCCCCCCTCCCTCTCTTTCTCTCTCTCAAAAAAACGAATAAAGTTTGGCCTTTAAAAATAATACATAAATACTTAATTAAACCCTTTAAAATAAACTCCAGGCCACTAAGTTCAGAGAGAAGCCAAAATGATGCCATACTTCCAGGCCTTTAACTTCTACAGATTTTAAATTCTTAAACACTTTCTAAAAGTAACTCCACAAACTTTCATATTCTTTTTGGTTTTTGAGACAGGATCTCATGAAACAGGTTTACCTTATAAAACCAAGAATGACAGTGAACTTCTAATCCTCCGGCCTCCACCTCCAAAGTGCTGGGATTATAGGCACGTGCCACCATGCCAGGCTTTATGAAGTGCTGGGGACTGAACCCAGGGCCTCTTGCTGTGTGAGTCAGACACTCTACAGACTAAGCTACAAAAATAACTCAAAAGCTGATTCTCAGAAAAGGAATTTAAATCCCATGAGCAGTCAGGTCGATCAGGGGCTCCAAACCATCCTACAGTACACAGTACAACTTTATCTCAAAAACCAAGGCAGGTGTGGTGGTGCACCCTGTAATCAACTTTAGATTAGGAAGACCCTGATTCAAAAATAACCTGCCGGCTGGGTGTGGTGGTGCCTTCCTTTAATACCAGCACTCAGGAGGCAGAGGTAGGAAGATCATCATGAGTTCAAAGCCACCCTAAGACTATACAGTGAATTCCAGATCAGCCTGGACTAGAATAAAAATCTACCTCGAAAAAATAAACTAAAATAAAATAAAATAACCCTCCTGAGATGGCTTAGTGGTTAAGATCCTTGCCAGCAAAGCAAATGACCTAGGTTCGATTCCCCAGTACCCACATAAAGCCAGATGCACATCCATCTGGAGTTTGTTTGCAGTGGCTGGAGGCCCTGGTGGCACCATTTTCTCCATCTCTCAAATAAATTAATAAAACATTTTAAAAGAATAATACTCCTCTCTCTCTCCCTGTCCCTCTTTTTGGATGGGAGGATTATTAATTATTTATTTGAAAGAGAAAGAGTCAGAGAGAGGGAGAGAGAGAATGGGCACACCAGGGCCTCCAGCCACTGCAAACGAACTCAGACACATGCATTCCCTTGTGCATCTGGCTTACATGGGTCCAGGAGAATCGAATCGAGGTCCTTTGGCTTTGCAGGCAAATGCCTTAGCCACTAGACCATCTCTCCAGCCCTATCTTAAATTTTTTTTTGGTTTTTCGAGGTAAGGTCTCACTCTTGCACAGGCTGACCTGAAATTCACTATGGAGTCTCAGGGTGGCCTCGAACTCAGCGATCCTCCTACCTCTGCCTCCCAAGTGCTGGGATTAAAGGCGTGCACCACCATACCCAGCTAAAATTTCTGATTATACATTCTAATATCTGTCATCTTCCTGTACTTGCTAAATATGTACAATTATAGCAAATGCAACATGAGAAATAAAGCACATATTCACTATCATAAGTTATATACTTAACACCTTGTAATAAGAAGAAATGCATAATCATGATAAACACTTCTGAAAAATGATACAGAAATTCTCTTTTTTACCCTCACATTTCATCCTCAGCTCTTTAAGTAAAAGTGCTCACTTACCTCTATGCTTCTCCTCAGCTCATTCTCCATGATCTGACTTGCATGAAGGGCTTGTTCATTTCTGCTGAACTTTTGCTTAAACTCTTCAAAATTCTTTTCTAACTGTTGCTTTACTGATGTGATCTACGATTGGTGGGGGAGGGGAAGAAAAGTGTTATTTAGGTAATTTACTTTGTAAATAATGATCTACACATTGATGTAAAACAGGGTAGTAAGTAACAAACAAACAAAAATAATTTTTTTTTTTTTTAAAGGAGAGTAGCCAGGCATAGTGGTGCACACCTTTAATCCCAGAACTCGAGAGGCAGAGGTAGGAGGATTGCTGTGAGTTCCAAGCCACCCTGAGACTATACAATAAATTCCAGGTCAGCCTGTGCTAGAAGACCAAAAAAAAAAAAGTAGAACACCACCTAACCATTATCTTCATCATCCCTCTATCTACAGGAGAGGTTTCAGACTCCCAAAGTATGAAACCTTCATAGGTTCAAGTCCTTATACAGAATGTTGTAGTTTGCCTATAACCAACACATATCTTCTTGTACACCACTCCTTGTAGTGTCTAATGCAATCTAAATGCTATGTTAACACTTGTTCAAACTATACTGTTTTAACTACAGATGAGAAAAACTGTATGTATTCAGTACATCCCAGGACTGCCCAACAATAAGCGCTGGGAAGACTTAGGAACTGTGAGAGGGAGGGCCACAGCAGGGGTGTCCCTCTATCACTTCAATCACAGGGTTTCAGAGTATACTCAACACTGATCAAATTCAAGCTTTGCTTTTTGCACTTTATAAAATGCTCTTTTAGGGCCTTTTTATGAAGGATTGAGGATATAACTCAGTTGACACAGTGTTTGCGTAGGATGCACAAAGCCCTGGGTTTAATTCCCAGTGCCACATCAAGTAGGAGTAATGGCACATGCCTATATTCACAGCACTTAAGAGTTCAAGACCTTCAAGACCAGCCTCAGATACATGAAATTTTGAATAAAAAGAAAAAAATGGCAGGGTGTGGTGGTGTACACCATTAATCTCAGCACTCGGGAGGCAGAGGTATGAGGACCACCATGAGTTCAAAGCCACCTTGGAATTACATAGTGAATTCCAGGTCAGCATGGGCTACTAGAGTGAGACCCTACCTCGAAAAAAGGAAGGAAGAAAGGGAGGGAGGGAGGGAAGAAGAAAGGGGGAAGGGAAGGAAAGAAGAAGTGGGCTAGGGAAATGGCTCACAGCTTGCTTGCAAAGAACCTATCAGACTCAGTTCAATTCCCAACACCCACATAAAGCTAGGGGCAAAAAGTGGCACATACATCTGGCACAAATTTGTAGCAGCAAGAGACTCTAGTAAGTTCACATACATGTGTGGGGAAGGAAGCACACACATGCAAGTAAATAAATATTTCTTTAAAAAGATGCTTTTTAAAATTTTTTTGTTTATTTTTATTTGAGAGCAACAGAGAAAGAGGCAAAGAGAGAGAGAGAATGGGCATGCCAGAGCCTCCAGCCACTGCAAATGAACTCCAGATGCATGCACCACCTTGTGCATCTGGCTTACGTGGGTCCTGGGGAATCAAGCCTCAAACCAGGGTCCTTAGGCTTCACAGGCAAATGCTTAACCACTAAGCCATCTCTCCAGCCCTAAAAAGATGCGTTTTCTATGTTCAAGAAGATCTGGTGTGCTACAGCACAGTATGCATCAAGGGGTGACTATACATTACATTCATGTGCTACATGTTCAAAAACCTGAAGAAAGAATTTTGATATGTTCACCATAAAGAAATAATTAATTGCTAGGCTAGAGAGATGGCTGAAGCTCACAAACAGCAAGCTCTGGAATTAGTAAGAGAGTCTGTCACAAGGAAAAATCAGGCAAGTGATAGAGGGCGGCACCTGATGTCCTCTGACCATTCCAGACACACACACAGGGTAGCATCAGCAAATACACATGTGCATGTACCACATGTACTACACACATGCAAAAAGAAAGAAGAAATGATAACTGTTAAGAGATGACAACCTTATCTAACCTAACCTTAAATATTACACCACTCAACAAATACATATATCAAACATTACATGATACCTCATCCATATGTACATGGTTTATGTTAAAAACAAATATCTAAGCTGGGCATGGCGGCACACACCGTTAATCCCAGCACTTGGTATTAAAGAGATAGAAGGATCGCCATGAGTTTGAGGCTACCCTGAGACTACACACAGTTAATTCCAGGTCAACCTGGGCTAGAATGAAACCTTACCTCGGAGGGCGGGGGGGGGGGGGGGAAGAGGCGGGACATCTAGTGCTGGGATGATGGTTCAGTGGATAAAGTGCTTGCCATGCAAGCATGAGTACTTAAGTTTGTATCTCCAGGAGACATGTAAAGTGTCTGTTAATCTCAGCATATATACAGTAAGAGGAAAGTGGAAACAGGAGAATCCTTCAGAACCTTGTGGGCCAGCTCACCTGGTGAACACAGCAGTGAACAAGAGAGCCTACCTCAGAACAAGGTGAAAGGCAAGGACCAGCAGCTAAGGCTGTCCTCTGACCTTCACATACACATGTGGTGGCACATGCAACCCCCCCAACTTCCCCTCCCCCCCCCCACACACATAAAATCTAGTCGGTAACAGGCATACGGTGGAGCTGTGGAGGAAAGAAAAACATTTAGTGCCTTACTTTATCCAGTTCCACCTGGAGTACACTGAGTGTATTCTTGGCTTGTTGTAATTCCTGGGTAAGTCTCACTTTCACCTGAGTGTACTCTTGGTCCAGAGCCTGGAAAGAATGATGCTGGCGGGACAGCTCCTGCAAAGAAAAGCATATGCACATTAAATGACCACTAACAAAGCAGACTGCAGGGCCCACACATTCTCATAGGCAAAGCTACATGGAAAGAGCAAGAGATAAGCAGCAGGCTGACCATCTACTAAATGGAAAATGCAACCAGACTAAGCACTGTTCACTCCTAGTGATCAACCCAGGTCTCAGAGAGAATGGATAAAAACCAGACTACTGCCACCTCCTCCCCAATCTTAAAATTAGTTATCTCTGTTTTGAAAGATGGAAAGCAGGAGAGACTAAGTTGAGCTTACTCACAACTGAGACAGAAAATCAAACACACTCAAATGGGACTTAAGAGCAGAGAACAGAGGCTCATTCAGGTGCACACTTGTAATTCCAGCACAAGGAAGATACAGGCAGGAAGACCAGGAGTTCAAGGTCATCTTCAAATGTATCATGTGCATGAGACCAGCCTGGGCTTTGTGAAAGAAGGGTGTGGGAAGGCAGGCAAGCTTAAATAATCAAAGCCAGTTATTATTTTAAATGGTCTTAAATATGAAAAGATGGAAAGGCCATCAGTTTACTTTGACAACTGCGGAGGGATGGCAATTAGCGTTTACAGTCATTCTGGCTGAACCACTCTCAGAGTATGTGATGATACACTGGGGCTGAACTACCTGAAAGGAACATACCAGCATAATGCCTGCCGGCCTACCTTCAGCCCTGAACTGCCTACTTCTTCCCCCACTTCACCAACCACCTTATTAGGTAATCAACCAACACACAAGCCTTTAAAAAAAAAAAAAAAAAAAAAAACAGGAGGGGCTAGAGAGATGGCTCAATAGTAAAGGATGCTTCCTTGCAAAAGCTGACTGCCTGGCTTGGATTCCTAAGCACCCACATAAGCCAGACAGGCAAAGCGGCACATGCATCTGGAGTTCATCTGCAGTGGCAAGAGACCCTAGCGTGCCCAGAAATTTTAAAAGGACTGGAAAATGCTATTCAATTTCCCTCCTACAGAGTGAGTATGTGCAAGAAAGATGATTCTCTCTTACTCACTATCAGAGAATATGGGTAAATAAAATTGACTCAGACTAAGTACCCTCTCTAATCAAAAACTAGAAGATGGAACAAGGTGTGGTGGCACACGCCTTTAATCCCAGCACTTGAGAGGCACAGGTAGGAGGATCGCCGTGAGTTTGAGGCCACCCTGAGACTACATAGTGAATTCCACGTCAGCCTGGGTTAGAGCAAAACCCTACCTCCAAGGAACATAAAAACAGACATAAGAAACAAACAAAAACCAAGAAGATGGAAAAAGTAGGATCATACAGATGTGAGAGAAAGCGTGACTTTACACTCACAAAGCAAGTCTCCTTTACAATTTCTCAAATTATGATAGACTTGTTTTCCTTTTCGTTTTCTTTTTTTCTCTCCTCCAAATAATCAAACTTGTGCAAAGTCCACACAAACCTTTTTTTTTTTTTGCTAAAAATTCTCATGAACCCCTTTACCTACCTCTTGAAGCTCCTTTTCTTTTTCCTTGATTTTCTGTTCCAGAGAACATCTGGCACTTTCAGCATTTTGTCGCTGACAACTCAAATCCTCACTCAACTTTTTCAGCTTTTGTTCCAAAGCCATGCACTGACAATAGATAAAATGTTTCACAGAAAATAAGTTATTCAAAAAAGAAAAAAAAAGAATATATTGTGTTTTACAAAAATCTTAGTTCCCAAAAATCTTTGTCATATCTACCATTATTTTTAACTTTTTACTCAAAAGTCAAGTTTAAATCTGTGATCTGAACACCGAGACCACTAGGATTGCTTTAGCACATATGAAACTTATATCACGGAAATACTAGCAAGGTGTTAATATTAGCTTATTTAAATAAACACTTCATGGGCTGGAGAGATGGCTTAGCGGTTAAGCGCTTGCCTGTGAAGCCTAAGGACCCCGGTTCGAGGCTCGGTTCCCCAGGTCCTGTTAGCCAGATGCACAAGGGGGCGCACGCGTCTGGAGTTCGTTAGCAGCGGCTGGAAGCCCTGGCGCGCCCATTCTCTCTCTCTCCCTCTATCTGTCTTTCTCTCTGTGTCTGTCTCTCTCAAATAAATAAATAAATAAATAAATATTTAAATAAACACTTTATAATATGTACTATGAAAATGCTGTATAGAGTAGAGGTTAAAAGGCAGTGATATTGACCTAATAATTCAGGGATCACAAAACAGAGCATGCTCACTACCCTTCTCTAAGAGTCTCTTTCAAGCATAGATTTTTTTTTTTTTTTGGAAAATTACAAATATTAAACTGCTTCTTTCCCCAATGCTTATACTATGCCACTGAGTATCTAAACATTCACAGCAAAATATGATAGGTCATCTTTTAAAAATATTTTATTTGAGAGAGAGAGAAAGAGAGAAAGAAAAAGAAAGAGCAAGAAAGAGACAGAGATTAAGAAAGAAAGAGGCAGACTCAAAGAATGGGCATGCCAGGCCCCCTAGCCACTGCAAATGAGCTCCACACACATGTACCACTTTGTGCATCTGGCTTATATGAGTTGAACCTAGGTCCTCAGGTTTCACATACAAGCACCCTAACCACTAAGCAATCTCTCCAGCCCTTTTTGTTGTTGTTACTGTTGTTGGTTGGTTGGTTGGGGTTTTTTTTTGGTCGTTTATTTTTTGAGATAGGGTCTCACCTTAGCTCAGGCTGACCTGGAATTCACTATGTGGCCTCAGGTTGGCCTTGAACTCATGGCAATCTTCCTACCTCTGCCTCCTGCATGCTGGGATTAAAGGTATGCACCACCACACCTAGCAATAGCTCATTTTTAATCAAGCTGCCACAAGCAACACTAAGAACATGCTATTGCTTTCTTATGCAGCCAATATCTAGTAAATCATTTTTAAATATGAAATTACATGATAATTATAATGTTTTCCTAAAATTAGACTGGAAAAAAATGGTCTTGGTGAAACTCATTCCATTGCTTGAAGCCATTCCCTTGTTCTTATATTCCTAAACTGCCTTCAAAAGAACCTCTAAAGCTAGACATGGTGGTGCACACCTTTAATCCCAGCACGTGGGAAGCAGAGGAAGGAGGATCACTGTGAGTTCAAGGCCACACTGAGACTACATAGTGAATTCCAGGTCAGCCTGGGCTAGAGTGAGACCCTACCTCAAAAAAACAAAGGACAGAAAAACAAAACAAAACAAAATGAAAAACTTCCAAAGGCCCATGTAGTGGAAAGGAAGCCTCATGCTGATGAGGAGCTCCTCCTCCACAACTGAGGTGCTCCAATTTGGCATAACTCTCCACTAATGTATTTCTCTGAACAGGACATTCACTTCAGAGCCTAATTTAAATGCTATTAGAGTTAATTAAAATTTAACTGAGAATTCAAAGGAAATAGAAACATTAACACTATATAATACTTTCCTGAAGACTAGTCAGACACCAATTACTTACTAACTAACCAAGGACAGCAGTGCCAAGCTAGCCAATTACTGATTTTGAAAGCATCAAAACCTTAAAAAGGTAAAATTTAGTTGTGCATGGTAGTACAAGCTTGTAATCCTAGCAAATGGGAGACTGAGTCGAACCTAGGTCCTCAGGTTTCACAGTATGAGGGCATTCTGTGTTACATAATAAAACACTGTTTCAACAAAACATTAGCAGAATAAATTACTGAGCCAGTAGCTCAAATGAATCTATTGCCTTGGACACAAAGACATCTTCATCAATATATGAAGTATCGGTTTTAAAATTCCCAAAGAGTGGTATTTATTATTTATAATAAACACAAATATTTACCAAGAACCGACTTTCAGGCCGGAGGGGTGACTTAGAGGTTAAGGCACTTGCCTGCAAAGCCAAAGAACCAAAGTTTAATTTCCTAGCACCCACATAAGCCAAATGCACAAGGTGTCACATGCATCTGGAGTTTATTTAGGACAGCTACAGGCCCTGGTAGGACTATCCTCATCCTCCCTCCCTTCCTCCCTCTCTCTCTCTCTCTCTTGCAAATACATAAGCAAATAAAAATTTAAAATAAAAAAAAAAAACCCTACTTTTATGTCACATACTTCTAGTACTAGGGATAAACAATTCAAAGTTCACTGCCCAAATGACAGACAACATGGTAAGGGCTGAAAAACCTTGTGGGAAGTAGAGGGTGGGGTGGAGAGGGGCAGGATGGAGGGGACAAGACAAGAAAGTAGATAAACCCTTGCCACCCTCTACTGGTACTCCTTAAAAGAATATAACACAGTCCACTAAGCCTCTCAAGCAATACAACTAGACAGGGTAGACAAAACTAGAAGTGAGGCCGGGCGTGGTGGCACACGCCTTTAATCCCAGCACTTGGGAGGCAGAGGTAGGAGGATCACTGTGAGTTCGAGGCCACCCTGAGACTATATAGAGAATTCCAGGTCAGCCTGACCTAAAGTGAGACTCTACCTTGAAAAACCAAAAAAAAAAAAAAAAAAAACACCTAGAAGTGAGGGCATGGTATGGTAGTACACAACTTGAATACCAACACACAGGAAACTGAGATAGAAGAATCAGCACAAGTTCGAGGCTAGCCTGGGCTACAGAGTGAGTTCTAGGTCAGACTGGGCTAGAGTAGACCCTGTCTTTAAAAGCAGCAACAGCAAAACACCTAGAGCTGGGAAGATGGCTCAGTGGATAAAACTCAGAGAGCATTGTTAGTACCTGAATTCAGATCACCAGAGCCACATAAAGCCAGATACCATAATGCTAGCATCTGAAGTCTCAGGAGAGCTATGGAGAGAAGGGAGGCGGAGACAAGAGTATCTCCTGGAAGCCTGTGGACCAGCCAGCCTGGTAAATACAGTGGTGACCAATAAGAGACCCTGCCTCAAACCAGGTGGAAGGCAAGTAATGACACTTGAAGTTGTCCTCTGACCTCCATAAACATACCATGGCACCCACATGCCTGCGCTAACACACGTCGACATAGATCAAACACAAATACACACATACAATGCCAGAGCTTTTAGGAAGTATTAATGCTTATTTTTTAAAAAAAGTTTAAATATCATTCTGCTATCAATGAAGTACAACCCATGCAAAAGTGACCACTAGATGTCATGAATGCTCCATAATACTCTAAAACAAGCATACAAAGCTTAAGTTCTTGCCAATAGGCAGTCTGGCCCAGGGCACTACCTCAAGCTTCCTTGGCCCCAGATTTTCATATATGAAACTCAAGTGCTGAATTCCAAGTCTGAAGCCAGCCTAGCATTCCTTCTATATTTATTTCAGCCTTACACCAGAGTTGGTAAATAGCTGAAAAGTCCCACACTATAGGTAAAATGTAAAATAACAAATGTAATTCTTAGCATAGGAGGTCCTGGCTAGGCAAAGATCCAACTGAAAACTAGCTCAGTTGAATAATGAATAAATAATAAGTAGTGATAATAACTAGTATTATTGTACTTTCACCTTGTGCGTGTTATCATGCCAAAACCTTTACAAACTCATCTCATTCTTTATAGCCATGGCATACAGCTATTTTTATAAATGTCACTTTATCGATTAGACATCTAAAGCTATGAACAACAAAATTGGGATGTGTGGCTCAACGCCAAGTCCTTCTCACTGAAAAGATTCAAAGCATTATGACAACCAGCCTGTATGAAGGAAATACACATGTGGATCAAGAGAGGCCATGGCCACAAAGATAACACTTTTATCTGTTCCTCTCAGAAAGAACAAACAAAAACTGGGCATCAAAACAAGCAATCGTAAGTAGAGAAAAGGAGGGAGCTGGGACCCAAATATAAACAATGCAGCAGAGCTGGGGAGATGGCTCAGCAGTTAAAGGTACTTGCTTGCAAAGACTACTGGCTTGGGCTCAATTCCCCATACCCACATAAAGCCAGATGCACAAAGTGGTACATGTGTCTGGAACTTTTTTGTAGCAGCAAGAGGTCATAGCAGGCAACTCTCTCTTAGCCAATAAAATTAAAACTAAAAAACACTACAGCACAGGGGAGCTGGTGTCAACTCCAGAATCCTAACTACATAAGAAATATACTTTACAAATGAAGAGAAAAATCAAGACATTGTCAAATGAAGGAAAACTAAGAACACTTAAAATTATAAAAATGTAACAGAAAGTTAACTAAACAGAAAGGAAATGTCTGGAAAAGAAGAAAAAAACAAGCAACAGTACAGATACATAAGTGTTTGACAATTGATGCAAAAATCATACTACTGCCAATATAGTTTTAAGTACAAGTAAGGAAATATTTAAGGCTATTATAATGGGGCAGGGAGTAAAGTATAATTTATTAGAGCTGGCAAAATGAAGACACTAATAAATTGTAATTTGTTTATATGTATGATGTAGATGTAGAGCAATCACTAAAAGCTGTAAAGAGATCTCATGAAAAAACAAATTAAAAAACTAAAATGAAGTTCTAAAAGATGGTAGGTAACAAACAGCTGGGAATGGTTGGCACATGTGATTAATAGCCTCCTGAAATTAACAGCCAATTTAATCTTACCCACATTTCACCCTCAGAAACCCAATTACTGGTCCACTCATTTGTAAATATACATGGGTTCTAATAATTTATGCCTTACACCCAAGCTTCAGGCTCAGCTCCACTTAAAAAACAGTGAAAGCCAGGCATGATGGCACACTCCTTTAATCTCAGCACTCGGGCGGCAGATGTAGGAGGAGCGCCATGAGTTTGAGGCCACCCTGAGACTACATAGTGAGTTCCAGGTCAACCTGAGCTAGTGTGAGACCCTACCTCAGAGGGGGAAAAAAAAAAAAAACAGCCAAGCTAAATTTTTGGTAACAGGTAGTTACACACACAGCAAAAACAATTTGTTTCAGCCTCTGGTACCTTACTGCTCTGCTCATTCAGACCCTCATCCTGAGTATCAAGAAACCCAATGGGGGTGCTGGAGAGATGGCTTAGCAGTTAAGCGCTTGACTGTGAAGCCTAAGGACCCTAGTCTGAGGTTCAATTCCCCAGGACCCACATTAGCCAGAGGCACAAGGGGGCACACACATCTGGAGTTCATTTGCAATGGCTGGAGGCCCTGGCGTACACATTCTCTCTCTCTGACCCTGTCTCTGTCCCTCCCCCAAAAAAAAATCCCATGGGAAATGGGTTAGGGACCTATAGGGCACATTCACAAACTCAGAAATTATTCTATTATTGATTGGGGCCCTAAAGATTTGATTCATGGTAAACCTAATCATTCCTTGTCCATCTATACTTCTATCAATGGCTCAACTATATATGACAATGACTCTATTTTATGGGGAGAAAGAAGGCTATTAAACCCCAACCCATTTTAGGAAAAGGACCACTATAAACCTCTATTTTGGTGACTTGGCTTTGTATTTTTTTCAATTATTCAGTACGAGCATATAATTTTTAAAAGTAAAAAATGTCTCTTCCGTTACTTTCCATCACTACCACACTTGACCAATTCATCTTTGTACTTCCCATCTAAATGCCTTTCATATTGGTCCTTTTAATATTATGCAAAAAGAAAATCTATTTCATATTCTATGCTCTTCCAGTTGCTACTATGTTGCTTGTATAACTTACTTGTTGCTTAATAAAAGTGATGTGAGGCCTAGGCCATCTCCCACTAAATTGCCTTAAAGAATTCAGGTCTCTTGACTATAATTAATAAAGTAGATCAATCTTTCAATGACCTAATTTATTTGTTAACATGCTTATAATTGCCACAGTCACTGACTGCTATTTTTGTCCTAGCTGCTTCTGTCATGGCAGTTATACACCATAACCAACAGGAGTTTACTCTAAAATGTTAGGCTCATTCAAATATCTGAAAATTAATGTAACCCACCAGATTAGCAAGCTACTATTTCATGTAACTACATAAGAATCTTCCATTATCTTAGAACAAAAAAATTAAGAAGGAAAAGAAACCTGACCACAGAAAACAAGGAGAAGGAAGTATAGCACAGTAATTTTTACTTATAACCCAGTTATCAAGCTTATTAAAAGCAGACTCCTTAGGATGAATACTTCAGCCACAGCTTATTAGGATTAATATTTGCAAGGTTCTCTGTGATCACATCTGATAACCAGATGTAGGTAGGCAGTATATGACTAGAATACAAAGGGCAGCACAAAAAGGCTATAAGGAAGATGCCAGAAAAAAGTGCCTAAGTGCATTAAGGCAGACCCAGGGAAGGAGCATGGGGGATGAGAACAATGTCAAGAACAGACAGGGAACAGAGAAGGTACTATAAGCAGAAAGATGATGAAAGCTGAACATTGAGCCCAAAGGAAGATTAGGGTCAAGAGGCACCAAATCACTGTTGTTTGTATAAGAACATAAATCATGGTTGTTAACATATACCATACAGTGTATCTGTCCTTTCTCCCGCTTTCTTATGCTGTTATTTTTCTGCCCCCACAGGTCAATTTTGTCTTTTTTTTCTCTGCTCTATTTATCCCCAAAGCTAGAACAGTGCCTGACATTTAGCAGGCACTTACAAGAGAAGACCAGGTTTGGGCCAAGGCAATAAGCCCTCAAACAACAAGCTAAGTTTGGCCTACACTGGAACCTAAAGGAGATCTGAGGCAGCGATTATTTACTGAATCCAAGAAGACCATCCTGACAGTGCTTACTTTCATTATTCTGCCTGCTCTATTTGTCAAGTAGTACGTCAAGAACTGTTTATACATTATTTTCATTGTCTATCATCCCTACAGATATAAAACCTATAGTGACTTGCCCAAGGTTACTCAGCAGGAAAAGGCACAGCCAGGATGCATCTCAGATCTATAGTTCAACCACACCACACTGCCTTGCACGTACCTGCAGAGATCAATACCAGCATTTATTTACAAACTCAGGATATGAAAAGGTGCAGATTTCTCAATAATTCATGAATGTCAAGTACCTTGGCTGCTTCCTGGTCATACTGTGCTGTGGTTCTCACTAGTTCATCCCTACTTTTGTTCAAAACTTTCTCTTTTTCAATTAATTCCACTTTTGTTTTCTCCAGTTGCAATTGTAGCTCTTGAAATTTATTCACTTGGCTTTTCATTTCCTTTTCTTGTCCTTGCAGATGTAGTTCCAATTCACTGATCTTGCTTTTTAGTTCTTAAAACACAAAAACCATATTCCAATTTATGTACTTTTTTCTTAAAAGGTCCAAAATTTAAAATTTATTTTACTCTACCTTAAATCTTTAGTGTGACAAGTATAAGCAATTTACATTAAATAAAGATTTAACTGAATTTAATTTCAATGGTTACCATCTATTGTCATGTGTATTCAAATATCCTATAGAAAGCAGCCAAAGATTCTATGTTGATATAGAGAAAAAGAAGAAAATACTGTGCAAAATCACATCTTACAAAAGATGAAAAACAAAAAATCACAAAGTAATGCTACTTAGTGAAAAGTTCATGTTCTGACATTCTCTGATAGCTTTGTCTTCACTGAAGATCAAGTGAACTAAACTGTCAAAATTAGCCATAATTCCTCCCTCCTCTTTCTTCCCCTACATATACAAGTATTGACTCCAATGGCTTTGGCAGTTTAACAGTTCTCACCAGCAAACACCAATGATGATTTTCAGTGTATCACAGAACTGGAAATTATCATAGGCTACAAGTATATTCTAAAAACACCACCTGGTATGCTTGGCTGTCATCTGTAGCATGGCACAGTAGCCAAGGTTACAGGTTTGCTCCCATATGGACAACCTGGCAGTGCAAGGCAAAGCTGTAGTGCAGATACATGCCACACCTCTGGCCAAAGCTGATCAACTATAGGCTTCTTCCATGAGCCTCAACAAGAGCCAGGTAAGAAACATGGAGAATGCAAACTGTAACCAACCTACTCACTCTGCCTCTGCAAAGATAAATCAAGCCTCATACAGCCACTTTTGAAGGCTGACACAGCACCAGCTTTTCAAGACAAAAATACATCCCAAAACTGTGGCGCCTTTTGTCATTATATTAAAAAAAGTATTTCATACCATCAGTCTGGGATATTGATTGCTGATGTGGCTAACAAAACACTCCAGGGTTGAAAATATCCCAGGCTTGAGAGATGACTGAGCAGTTAAAGGCAAACACTTACAAAGCCTGACAGCCAAGGTTCAATTCTCCAGGGCCTACATAAAGGCAGATGCACGAAGTGATGCATGCATCTGGAGTTTGTCTGCAGTGGCAGGAGTCCCTGGCACACCCCCACACACACTCTTTCTGTCTATCTCTCTCTCTAATAAATAAATAAATAAAAATATTTTTTAAGGGTCTGGAGAGATGGCTTAGAGGTTAAAGTGCTTGCTTATAGAGTCAAAGGACCTCGGTCAATTCCTTAGGACCCATGTAAGCCAGATGCACAAGGTGGCGCATGCATCTGGAATTCATTTGCAGTGGCTAGAAGCACTGGCATACCCACTGCCTGTCTGCCTGTCTCTTTCTCTCTCACACTCTGCCTCTTTCCCTCTCTCAAATAAATAAATATTTTTAAATATATATATTTTTTCAGATATATATATATATATATCTGAAACTCCACTAGAATTATTAAAAGTTTAATTTAATTTAAACTTATCTCAAGAAGTTACCTTGATTCTGAGCCTTGAATTGATCCAGAACATGGGAACTACCTGAATTATCACAGAAACTGCTACTGTGATCACTCTTCCCTACTGGTAGAACTGGCATCTTAGGAGTTACCACTTCTTCCCCAGAAAAGTGAGATGTAGATGCATCTCTTCTAACCGGAGTTTTCTGAGAACTAGATAAAAAGCAACTTGGTGTCTTTTCTTCTTGCCAAGAGAACACAGACGAAGAAGCTTGATGTCGCGCAATGTCTCGATGGTTTATGGTAGCCTGCCGATCAGCCTGACTTATTTTCTGTAAAAAGAGAAGCTCTTTAGACCCTCTTGGATATTTCAGTTTTGCTTTGCTTTGTCTTTCTTTCCTGGTTTATTCAGGTATCGGTCTCATTCTAGCCCAGGCTGACCTAGAATTCACTATGTAGTCTCAGGTTGGTCATGAACCCACACCAATTCTCCTATCTAGGCCTTTCAAAGTGCTAGGATTAAAGGCGTGTGCCACCACACCTGACCAGCCTCTTTTTTTTCTTCTTCTTCTTCTTTTTCTTTTCAGTATCTCTTTGTTGTTGTTTTTTTTTTTAAACTTTTTTTTGAGTTTTATTGAGGCAGGGTTTCACTCTAGCCAAGGCCAACCTGGAACTGACCCTGGCCTTAAACTCAGTCATCACCCTACATCAAAAGCCTCCTAAGTGCTAAGATTAAAGGTGTAAACCACCTTGCCTGGAAGAAATCTCAAAATGTTTTCCTTTTCACTGTTAAGAATTAAGCTCAGTGCCTTGCACACACAACACTCTACTGCAGGACTACATCCCAAAGATCAAAAAAGTTCAATATTCAAGACTACTACTTTTCAGATAGACTAAAACCCCAAGATTGGGGCTGGAGAGATGGCTTAGCAGTGAAGGTGTTTGCCTGCAAAGCCAAAGGACCTCAGTTTGATGCCCAGGACCCACGTAAGCCAGATGCACAAGGTTGCAAATGCATCTGGAATTCATATGCAGCAACTGGAGGCTCTGGCGCATCCATTCTCTCTCACTCTGTCTCTTTTTCTCTCTTAGATAAATAAATACTAAAAGAAAGAAATAGCAAAATAAAAAAGGAAGAAAAAATACAAAGATTTAGCATTTCCACCTCAAAAGAACACATTCACTGGGTAAAGGAAACTTGAAGTCCAAGCTCCAGTGATAGAACTTTCTAATGATCAGACTTCTGAGCACTGACAGGCTGAACAACTATCATCCCAAGCCCAGCTACTTATAAGGGCTAGTTTTTCTTCCTAACTTGACATCCCTCAAATAGTCCATCATCGGTTTGAGTACTCCATGCCACTGAACATTCCATATTTGGCTTCTTTTTGCCTATCTGCAGTCAACCGTCTGTAGTTACCTCCTGCTGTATTTTTGCCCAAAAGAAATCAAATCAGCTTAATTCTTTTTAGAAAAAAAAAGTGTGTGTGTGTGTATATGTGTGTGTGTAATACACACACACATATACATACATTTTTTTTTTTTTTTCAAGAGAGAAAGGGGGGTCACACCAGGGTCTCCTGTCACTACACTTGAACTCCAGAGATGCATGTGCCACTCCATTCATCTGGCTTTATGTGGGTACTGGGGAATTAAACATAGGCCTTTAGGCTGTGCAGGCAATCACCTAAACCAGAGAGCCATCTCTCCTGCTATAACTTCACTTTCCACCACATCCCCCAAAGTGCCATTAATCTTTTTTTCATTTTATTTGCAAGCTGAGAAACACAGAGAAGAGGAAGAGAGAAAGAGAGAAAGAGAGAGGAGATGGGTGTGCCAGGGCCTCTAGCCATTGCAAATGAACTCCAAACACATGTGCCACTTTATATATCAGGCTTCACGTGGGTACTGGGGAATTGAACTCAAGTCATTAGGGTATATAGGCAAACGCCTTAGCCACTGAGCCATCTCCACATGTCTATGTACCATTTACTGCTCTATGAACTCTTTCCACCTTCTTTCTGAGTAACAAGACTAGCTAGCTATAAAAGCCAAGTCTTCTTCATGGTAAGCACTCTTCTTGCTATCGGAAGTTCTATATTCAAACTCATTCTCCAGAAGGTAACTTTAGGACTCAAAAGGGCACAGCTCTAGAATAAGCCAAAGAATTATTCATCTTGGTATGCAGTGTCTTTGCTAACATGTAACAATACTGGCAATTCCAAAACAATGGTTAAGAGCATGAAAATAAAAAGTAGTAAAGCTCTATGAAATAGGTATCTTTGGGCCAGGTGGCACAAGCCTTTAAGTCTCAGCCTGCCATAGGCAGAGGAGGATGGCTGTGAGTTTGAGACCACCTGAGACTCCATGGTAAATTCTAGGTCAGCCTGAGCTAAAGGGACATCCCACCTCAAAACAACAAACAATAAAAGGGTATCTTTTGACCCTGAATACTTGTGGTGGGCATGTATGAGTGCATGCACATGTGTGCAAGTATGTATGTGCACGTGTGTGGAAGCCAAAGGCAACCCTAGGTGGTGCTCCTCTCACGTGCTCTCCACCTTTTTCAGACAGGATCTCTCTTTGGCCTGAAGCATGCCAAGTAGGCTACACTGGCTGGCCAGTAGGCCCTGGGAATCTAGCCCAATCTCACCAGGGCTGGGATGAGAAAAGTGGCCAGCTGGCTTTTTTTTTTTTAAACAACGCAAGCATTTGACCAAATGAGCCATCCTCCTAGCCCTTGAGCTTCAATATTTATACCTATAAATTCAGCTTAAACCTGTTAGATAAATTATACATTTTACCAAGTTTCTATGTTTAGTAGGAACACAATATCAAATAGCAAACTAAAATTTTTTTAACACTTAGCGATTTTAACAGAGTAACAGAAGGAAGAAGAAAATACAGAGCTTTTGCCATGTGGAAGTCAGGAGGGGCAGGAAGCCCACATGGAAGTAGGGTAGGGGTCCCTCCCATCCCCAACCTCAGCCCAGCAGGGCCAAGATGAGAGGGGATTACCAGAGCAGGGACCTGGAAGTTCAGGAAAAGGGAAAAGCCAAAAAAAGATAGAGAGATTTTAGGCTGGAGAGATGGCTTAGCACTTAAAGCACTTGCCTGCAAAGCCAAAGAACCCAAGTTCAATTCCCTAGAACTCATCACATAAAGCCAGATACACTAAGTGGTGCCTGTGTCTGAGTTCATTTGTAGCAGCTAGAGGTCCTAAAATGCCCATTCTCTCCTCTCTCTTTCTCTCTCACACACACAAATAAACAATTTAAAAAAATATTTTTAAAAGCAATTTTTTTTAAGTAACACAAGAACAGAAATTGGATGTGAAGTCAATAAATATTAGGCATTATTGGGTTTAAACTCTGAATCAGAAGCATAGGTTTTGGAAACACATGCATTTCTTAAATTTTAAATATTGTTGATATTACTCATCCATACATAAAAAAATGTTGTTTACAGCCAGGAGTAGTGGTGCACACCTTTAATCCCCACACTTGGGAGGCAGAGGTAGGAGGATCACCGAGAGTTCGAGGCCACCCTGAGACTACATAGTAAATCCCAGGTCAGCCAGGGCTAGAGTGAGACTGTACCTTGAAAAGCAAAAAAAAAAAAAAAAAAAGTAGTCTTGTTTCACATGACAGAGTGCTTACCTAGCATACACAAAACAAAGCCCTGCCCTGGGTTCTATCCCCAGCACTACATATACTAGGCATGGCAGTGCATACCAGTAATTCCAACAAGGTCTTCCTCAGCTACATATTAAGTTTGAGAATAGCACAGGATATATGAGAGGGGAACGAAGAAAGAGGAGAGATTGAGAGAGTAAAAAAAAGAATCTATCAGTAGTTATTTAAAAGAAATGAGAAGATTATGTTGGCAGCATTCTCATCTGAAATGAGTACTTCATGGTCTAAGTCTAGTGAAATGACTCAATGGTTAAAGGCATCTGTTTGCAAAGCCTGATGGCTGAGGTTCAATTCCCCAGTACTCAAGTACAGGCAGATGCACATAGTGGTACATGCATCTGGAGTTTGTCTGCACTTGTAAGAGGCCCTGGCATGCCCATACTCACTTTGTCTCTCTCTGCTCACAAATAAAACAAAAATAAATGAAATGAACATTTCACTAAAATAATACTTAAATCTCATGTTTCTGGTAGTAAATACATCAGAATAAAATCCCTGGTCCTGCCCTTTCCAAACTGTTCTTTATGGGGCTGGAGAGATTTCTCAGTACTTAGTGCACTTGCCTGTAAAGACTAATGACTGAGGTTTGACTTCCCAGTAGCCACATAAAGCTGGATGCACTAAGTGCTACATACATCTGGGGTTTGTCTGCAGTAGCTAAAGGCCCTGGTGTACCCATTCTTTTTTTTTTTTCTCTCTCTGTCTCTCTGTTTGCAAATAAATAAATAAGTAAGGGCTGGAGAGATGGCTGTTAAGATGCTTGCCTAAGGACCCAGGTTCAATTGTCCAGGTCCCACTTAAGCCAGATGCATATGATGGTGCATGCGTCTGGAGTTCGTTTGCAGTGGCTAGAGGCCCTGGAGCACCCATTTGCTCTCTCTTTTTTTCTCTCCCTCTGTCTCTAATAATAATTGAAAAGAAAGAAAGAAATAAAATAAAAATAGGGCCGGGTGTGGTGGCACATGCCTTTAATCCCTGTACTAGAGAGGCAAAGGTAGGAAGATCACCGTGAGTTCGAGGTCACCATGAAACAATATAGTAAACTCCAGGTCAGCCTGGGCTAGAGTGAGACCCAACCTTGAAAAACAAAGTGAAATAAATAAAATATTTTTAAAATAAAGTAAGAACGAAATGTTTATTAGTTTGGTCTTAGAAGGGCGATAATAGCTTTGATTCCCATAGAATTCCATGAACATTTAATATTTGGGGATAAATTAACCTCCCTTACCATCTTTTTTAAGAGACAGTCTTTCCATGTAGCCCAGGCTGACCTGGAACTCCAGATCAACCTCCCTAGTGCTGTGATTATAGGCATGTGCCATCACACCCAGATTACGTCTCTTTTTAAAGCTAAGAACTAAATCAGCATCAATAAGACAAAACTTTTTCTCAGTGTAAGAAATACATCAGCCTTATACAAAGCAGACTTCTAACCCTGTTCTTATGCTACAGCAAAGAATTTCTATTGCTATATCTTCTACAGTAGGGCACATATGAACTTACTTTAGCCTTCAAAGTTTTAACCTCTGCCTCTAATCTTTTTCGTTCTTCAACTTCCTTAGTATATTTTTCTTTTAGATCTTCATACTTGGAACCTAAATGCAGACAATGAAATATGGTTTTATGTGAGTTATAATTTCATGAAGAAATCAGCAGACAAAAATGATTGTAATAGTCTTGAAATGAGTATCTTAATATACAGAATAGAAAGAAGATTTTGGTTAGAGTAACTTCAAATTATTCAAGTATTAAAAAACATGGAAATATTGTGGAAGTAACTATTGTTAAGACACACCACAGGACAAAAGCAAAAAAGTTAATGCTTATGCCAGTAGCTCTACATAACTCAACTTCAACAGACATACAAATGAATATGCAATAGGAAGCTGCATTTTTATACCAAAATTAAAAATTGAATTCAAATAGGAATTAATCTCTTCTGCAGAATTAAAAAAGTCAACTACAAAGCTGCTTATACCAAATAAAAATCTTTACCAGGACAGTATTGACTTGGTGTAAGTGGAGTTGTAGGAAGCTTTTGTGGAGTACTGCATGGATTCAGAGAGACATCTACAGATTGTGCAGCCTGCTGGCTTCTTTCAAGTTCAGATTTATACCTGTTAAAAAGGACCCAAAGGACCAACATATCATATTAAAACAAAGGCTACAGAATACCAATGCCACATAATTCCAGAGAACAAAAACCTTAAAGAGGGCTGGAGAGATGGCTCAGCAGTTAGGGTGCTTGCCTGCATAGCCTGATAGCCCTGGTTCAATTCCCCAGTACCCATGTAAACCAGATGCATAAAGTGGTGCCTGTATCTGGAGTTTGTCTGCAGTGGCAGGAGGCCCGGTGCACTCATTCTCTTTCTATGTCTCTGTCACCAATAAATACCTAAAAATATTTTTTAAAAACTTACAATGAATCTTCTAAGTCTTAACTATTCCATTTATCCAATAGACATTTACTAGGAACTAACTTACTGAGATGTAAAATGCAGCTGCATTTTCATAAAACTGTAATAAAGACCTATGACACCATCAAAGCATCAAAGTGTTGGAAAACTGGGGACACATTCCAAGCCAGCTGTATGTTCTCTGCCTAAGAAAGTCACAAAATGAAAGAATCCAGAACTTCAGAAATATGAGTAAAGTGACTGTTGAAACAAGGGTCAAGTTAGATGAATGGATGAAATTACTTATGATTATCATTTCAAAAAAATCTTGATATACTTATATATATTACATGTCATTTAAAAGAGATAGAAAAATTAAGATATGGCTGGAAATGTAACCAATCAACTGCCTGGGATTTCTTTTAGTCTATTCTAGAAAGAAGTCATGGGTAGGCAAGAAATTCTTTAACTGCTGGTGTCTGGCAGCTTTCACTTCCCTCAGTACTTAGCAACAGCAGTGGCAGCAAGCTGTGCACTCTGGTGTTAAGGATTCCCGTGGGCTTTGTGTACTGGGACCCTTGGTGGCAGAGTGTTACAGCTCTGGCTCATGTCTGAGACCTGGGCCCTAAAGACTTGACAGCTTTTCTGGGACTCTGATGGGACAGGACCTAAAGTTTCCTTTCCATGGCTCCTTACAGCTTCGTATCTATCCTTCAGCCTAAGCAATCTACTCTCTTGCCATCTCTCTACTTACACTACCCTTCTTCCTGCCCTGGCCACACTCAAAAACAGTTCAGCTTCAGCTGCCTCTGTTGGCTGCCTTGTCTTCCTCAACTTGGTCTGCCTGACACCAACCACTGCTACTTGGACCACAGCTGCTTCCTTCACATCAGCACACTGCTAAAAGTATACAGAAAGACCACCTGAGAGAAGCCTCTTAAATGTTGCAACCTAAAAAAGCATCCTTACATAGCTCAAGAACAATCACAGCCTTGCCTCCTAGCATAACCACAGTCAGTAAGACTCTTGTTTTAGACCAATTACAGCCTCGACTCTTACTGGTGGTCACTGAAGTCCTCTGCTAGACCATCAGAGGAATACCTCCCCCTCTAGCCTAGATGAAAATGATTTGCAGGGTGATCTAAAGTTCACTGAGACTTGTGAAAGCAAACAGTCTAGTTTCAACAGTACTGGCTAAAGCTGCACCTTCAGGAGCCAGAGCAGCCATGACTGTGATACAGTTCTCTACAAGTTCAAGGAGTACTCCAGATGGCTGGTGGTGGCATAAGGGCAATCTGTCTGGCTATTTGACAGACAGTCCTTTTGCATAAGGTAGCCAGGGCAGCAAGGTAGAGTTCAAAAGCTGCCAATTAGTGTCAAAATGCCCTATCCCCCACTGTCTTTGTTTATTTATAAGAAAATGAAGATCAGAAGAAATGCTTTCAAGAACAAACAATGAGCTGGTGTATGCCTTTAATCTCATCACTGATGCTTACGTTAGAATTGTGTGCCATGAGTTTAAGACCACTTTGTGCATCGGGCTTTACATGGGTACTGGGGAATGAAACCCAGGTCCTTAGACTTCACAGGCTAGCACCTTAACCATCGTCATTTCTCTAGCTCTGTATTTTTAATCTCTTGGTGTTTATTTGTAGATTTAACAATGGGTCTGTTTACAATAAATAAGGACAAAAATAATAATAAGGACAAAAGTCCTTATTTTAGCTGTTATCACAATTTATGGGACAAAATTCCATCATTAGAAAATATCAATTCCAGGGCTGAACATGGTGGCCAAGGACTGTAATCCCAGCAAGTGGGAGGCCAAGACAAAAGGCTAGAGACAACTATCTCAAAAAAAAAAAAAAAAATACACATCATTTCTAGCTCCATTAAAATTATTTTTGACCTGGGCATGGTGGCACACACTTTTAATCCCAGCATATAGGAAGCAAAGGTAGGAGGATCGCCAAGAGTTTGAGGCCACCCTGAGACTACATAGTGAATTCCAGGGCTAGAGTGAGACCCTACCTCAGAAACAAAAAGAATTTTTTTAGATTGAGCTAAAGAGATGGCTAAACAGTTAGTCCAGGTCCAAGCAGCTCAGGTTCAATTCCCCAATGCCTACGTAAGGCAGATGCACACCATGGTGGATGTGTCTAGAGTTCATTTGCAATGACAGACGCCCTGAGACACCCACATTCATTCTCTCTTTCTTCTCTCCCTCCCTCTCTCAAATAAATATATACATTTTCATAATCTTAATTTTTTGTTTATACCTCTATAGCTGCTTGCATGATTTTTTTTTTCTTTTGCACATGTCGGTGATGTGAAAAGAGGTATGAGTGCAGGTTTGTGTGTATGCCTGCCTGTGCAGGTGGAAGCTACAGAACCTCAGGTGTGACTTCCTCTAAAACACCCTCCACTGGCCTGCAGCTCACCGATTAGGCTAGATTGGCCGGTCAACACAACCCAAGATCAGCCTGTCTCTCCACCTCCCCAAGAGTGGGATTACAGGTTATGTGCTATTACACATGGGTACTAGGGATCGAACCCAAGGCTCTCATGCTTGTGAGACAAGTACTCCTACTAAATGAACCATCTCCTTAGTCTCATTGGTGCGATTTAATGAGATTTATTACAAACTATTTTATTGTGGGGTTTTTATGTGTCTGTTTTTGGTTTTTTGGGTAGGGTCTCACTCTAGCCCAGGCTGACCTGGAATTCACTGTGTAGTCTCAGGGTGGCCTCAAACTCACAGCGATCCTCCTATCTCTGCCTCCCAGATGCTGGAATTAAAGGCGTACACCACCACGCCCAGATCAAACTTTTTTATTGCTTAAACATGGCAACATGTACACTGACTCTGTAAAGCTTAAAATGGAAATAGGGCTTTGTGATCAAGACGTCAATAGGAAACTCTTCTGGACTTCCCTCTCCATTGATATTATACTATTTCAACCACTCTCTTCCTATTTCCTAGTCTATAACAATCCTAAAAAACCTGTTTTTTTTTTTTTTGGTTTGTCGAGGTAGGGTTTCACTCTAGTACAGGCTGAATTCATTTGCACTTGCTAGAGGCCCTGGCCTGCCCATTCTCATTCTCTGTCTCTAATAAATAAATAAAATGTTTTTATAGCTGGACATTGTAGAGTACACCTTTAATCACAGCACTATGGAGATTGAAGCAGGAGGATCACCATGAGTTTGAGGCCAATCTGAGACTACACAGTGCATTCCAACTCAGCCTAGGGTAGAGCAAGACCTTTCCTCAAAAAAAAAAAAAAAAAATGGGCTGGAGAGATGGTTAGTGGTTAATGCACTTGCCCATGAAGCCTAAGGACCCAGGTTTGATTCCCCAGATCCCACATATGCCAGATGCACATGGTGGTGCATGCATCTGAAATTAATTTGCAGTGGCTAGAGACCCTAGTGTGCCCATTTTCTCTCTCTCTCTCTTCCCCTAATAAATAAAACTTTTAAAAACCTTAAAAAAAAACAAACTGCAGGGCATGGTAGCTCACAACTTTAATCCCAGCACTCAGGAGGCAGTGAGTTTGAGGCCACCCAAGACTACATAGTAAATTCCAGATCAACCTGGACTAGAGCAAAATCCTACCTCAAAAAAAAAAGCAAAATAAATAAAAATAAAAACCCAAAAATTTATAGTAATAATAATAATAGATGTATCTTATGTATATATATAAAAGCAACATCCATACAAATACCATTCAAATACTTACCGCTTAAGTTCCTGTTCCAGTTTTTCTATTTGTTTTTTGCCCGAGTTCAGCTGTCCTTCTTGGAAATTTACTTGCGACTCCTTAACTTGAAGTTCATGAGAAATCTTCTGCTTCACTTTTTCCAAATTTTCACATATTTCCATTAATCTTTGATTCTCTCTTTTCAAGCTTGTACCCTCTATTTTTTCATTTTCAACCTAATGAAGATTGTGGGCAAGAAAGTATCTCTTATCATGTGAACTTACCAAGTATTATGTGTAGGTATGAGTCAACAGTCCTATTTTTCTAAAATATAATTGTAATAAGTCAGGGGTTGATGTTTTATGAACAAAGACAGTCCAAATAACCAAACTCTGAAGTCTATAAATAAAAAAGTTCTACAGTCATATTATATTGTCTTTAGTCAGGACTATATCCATCCATCCTAAAATATCAGGGTTTAATATCCTTTCAAGAATTTTTTTTAATCAAAAATAAACTCAAAGGCTGGGGAAATGGCTCAGCGGTTAAAGGCACTTGTTTACAAGCCTGCTGGCCCAGGTTCAATTCCTCAATAGCCATGTAAATCAGATACACCAAGTGCACATGCAGGGGGCTAGAGAGAGGGCTCAATGGTTAAGGTGCTTGCCTGCAAAGCCTAACGACCCAGGTTCAATTCCCCAGGGCTCACACTGAGCCAGATGCACAAAGTAGCGCATCTATATCTGGAGTTCATTTGCAGCGGCTAGAGGCCCTGGTTTGTCCATTCCATCTCTCCCTATCTCACTTCTCTCTCTCTGGTTCCAAATAAACAAAGAAAATACATTTTTTAAAAAATTAGTGGGCACTTCCCATTAAGATGGCAGGTAGGAACCACACCAAAGCAGCCTAGGGGAGAAAAAGCAAAAAAAAAAAAAAAAAACCAGCAAAATATACTCTTCTACTAAAAAGTGAGGTGTATAAGAAATTACAATGGCAGCAGAGAAGGACAGATCCAGAGCATCCAGAGCCAACATAGGCAGGCAGAAGCAGCTCAAACAGCAGTGGCACCAGGTCCACAGGACCACAGCTGCAAGGCTAAGCTTGAGCCCCAGGGAAAAAAAAAAACAGGTGAGGGGATTTTCCACTCACACTGGAGCTCTTCACAAACTCAAGAAACGTGAAGGGAGAACTTCTAGCAGTGGAGCAGATCATGAGGTACAGGATCACATGGACCAGCTAGAGAACTAGAGCCACCATCCACAGCCTCCCCTCCCCCACCATCAGCACAAGCGCCAGCAAGCACCAGAGATCAGAGGAAGGGAGATCACAGCAAAGAAAGCATTTGACAAAATCCAACGTCCCTTCATGATAACAGTCCTACAGAGACTAGGAACAGAAGGAACATATCTCAATATAATAAAGCCTATTTATGACAAGCCTACAACCAACATATTACTAAATGGGGAAAAACTGGAAGCTTTTCCACTAAAATCAGGAACAAGACAAGGGTGTCCACTATCTCCACTTTTATTTAATATGGTACTGGAAGTGTTAGCCATAGCAATAAGGAAAGACACACATAAAAGGATGACAAATTGGAAAGGAAGAAATCAAGTTATCATCATTTGCAGATGACATGATTCTATACATAAAGGATCCTAAAGACTCTACCAGCAAACTGTTAGAGCTGATAAACACCTATAGCCATGTAGCAGGATACAACATAAATACACAGGAATCAGTATCATTCCTGTATGTTAACAAACACACAGAGGATGAAATCAGAGAATCACTCCTATTCACAATTGCATTTAAAAAAAGCACCTAGAAATATACCAAGTAATAACCAAGTAAGTGAAGGATCTCTACAATGAAAACTTTATAACTCTCAAGCGAGAAATTACAGAAGACACTAGGAAATGGAAAAACATCCCTTGTTCCTGGATTGGAAGAATCAATATTGTGAAAATGGCAATCTTACCAAAAGCAATCTACACATCTAATGTAATCCCCAACAAAAATTCCAAAGGCATTCTTCATGAAAATAGAAAAAAACGATCCAAATATTCATTTGGAATCACAAAAAAATCTCGAATATCTAAAACAATACTGAGCAACAAAAATAAGGCTGGTGGTATCACCATACCTGATTTTAACCTATACACAAAAGCACAAAAGCAGACATGTAGATCAATGGGACATAATAGAGAACCCAGATGTAAGTCCGGGTAGCTATAGCCACCTGATATTCGATAAAAATGTCAAAAATACTCATTGGAGAAAAGACAGCCTCTTCAGCAAATAGTGCTGGGTAAACTGCATATGTATCTGTATAAGGATAAAAATAGATTCTTCTCTCTCGCCATGCACAAGAATTAAGTCCAAATGTATTAAAGACCTTAACATCACACCTGAAACTCTGAAACTACTAGAAGAAAAAGTAGGGGAAACCCTTCAACATACTAGTCTTGGCAAAGACTTCCTGAATACAACCCCAATTGCTCAGGCAATAAAACCACAGATTAATCACTGGGACCTCATGAAATTACAAAGATTTTGTAGAGCAAAAGACACTATGAATAAATCAAAGAGGCAACCTAAGAATGGGAAAAAATCTTTGCCAGCTGTACATCTGATACAAGATTAATATCTAGGATATACAAAGAACTCAAACAATTGAATAAGAAATCAAACAAGCCAATTAAAAAATGGGCTATGAAACTAAATAGAGTTTTCTCAAAAGAAAAAATATGGACAGCACATAGCATCTGAAAAAATGTCCTACATCCCTAGTCATCAGGGAAATGCAGATTAAAACTATGTTGAGATTCCATCTCACTCCTGCCAGATTGGTTACCATCATGAAAACAAATGATCATAAATGCTGGCCAGAATGTGGAAAAAGAGGAACCCTTCTACACTGTTGGTGGGAATCCAATCTGGTCCAGCCATTATGGAAATCAGTGTGGAGGTTCCTAAGACAGCTAAAATAGATCTATCATATGACCCAGCTATAGCACTCCTAGGCATATATCTTAAGGATTCATCTCATTACCTTAGAGATACTTGCTCAACCATGTTTATTGCCACTCAATTCACAATAGCTGGGAAATGGAACCAGCATAGATGTCCCTCAACATATGAGTGGATAACAAAGATATAGCACATTTATACAATGAA
This sequence comes from Jaculus jaculus, assembly GCF_020740685.1. Classification (NCBI taxonomy): domain Eukaryota; kingdom Metazoa; phylum Chordata; class Mammalia; order Rodentia; family Dipodidae; genus Jaculus; species Jaculus jaculus. The sequence goes on along the minus strand of NC_059102.1, from coordinate 336,047,003 downwards.
GTTCTACTCAGCGGTAAAGAAAAATAAAGTTATGAAATTTGCAGGAAAATGGATGGATCTGGAAAGGATTATACTAAGTGAGGTAACCCAGGCCCAGAAAACCAAGTGTCACATGTTCTCCCTCATATGTGGATCCTAACAACAGATGATTGGACTTCTGTGTGAGTTGGAAGAAAACTCAGTAGCAAAGGCCAGTAAGCTAGAAAAGAGATATGAAGTGAAGAGCAAGGAAGGGAGAGGGGTACTTAATAGGATGGTATTGTATATATGTAACTAGAAGAATAGATTAATGGGGTGAAAAGGCCCAAGTGAGATCAGGGGAAGAGATTGAGTAAAGGAAAGGTGGAGGGAGGGCTAATCAAAATCTAAGAGAATATAAATAAATCATATGAAAACCTATTTTTTGGGCAATGGAACACTCAGGAGCCATAGATTATTGCTAGAAAATTTTCAGTGCCATGGATGGGATACCTTCCAGTGAGTTTGGCCAGGGAGGTCTCAGATGCCCCCAAAACATTATAGGCCACTGACAAGGCCCTTGGTTTAACACCAGGAATAGATGGTAAGACCCTACTGCTGAAGACTCCACATACTTGGGCTGCAAAGCCACTGAGAAACCCTGATGGAACTGAGCTGATAACCTCCTCCATGTAGACCAACTGACAGAAAGATGGAAGAAGCCATTCTGCATGCAGTTCAATGGGAGAAAGAGAAATCACCAGAAGATACTCAACAGTGGGCAGGCCAAATGAGCCAACGGGTACAATAGTGGCTCATCTGTCATGGTGGAAACCAACTGCCCTATAATTGGACTAGAGGCCCATTCCACGGGAGGGAATACATCCCTGACACTGGAAACTTAAGACAGGGGTAGTCATGAGCCCTAAGGGTGTAACATCTGCTGCTGTCTGGCTAAATGTATATACAATGCTTATCAAATACCCAGGAAGCAATTCTCTTAATGTTCATACCCATTTATTAATGCTACTCTCACTTTTGGTAGAGAACCTTCTCTTTTCAGATGGCAGTGACCTTGGGATGACTCAGAAGGCATCATGGTGTTGGAAACAAGTGACCAGAGTGCTTAGCACTGCAGTATCTCTATCACACCTTCCAAGGCTCAGGGTCTATTGCAAAAGAGGTGGCGGAAAGAATTTAAGAGCCAAAGGAAAGGTAGGACTCCTTACAATGTGCTCCCCAACAGACACAAAATGGCCATGACCTCACAGTGCCTTACAGTACCTACACAAGACCAACATAATAGGAGGAAAAGATGATGACATCAAAATAAAAGAGACTGATTGAGATGGGGAGGGGTTATAATGGAGAATGGAGTTTCAAAGGGGAAAGTGGGGGGAGAGAGAGTATTACCACGGGATATTTTTTATAATCATGGAAGTTAATAAAAATTTGAAAAAAAAGAAAATAGGAAGGGAAGAATCTGTGACATTTGACACCACAGTTGATTGTGCTGAGCTTGCTGGCTGGGAGGATGTCCTCTTCCGCCCTCATCACTCATGTGCACTCCTCCTGAAGCTATGTGCTTTGGGGAAGAGGACAAGCTAGCTCAATTGTAGACCACTGTTTTGTGGAGGATATATGAATAGCTGCATTCTCCTATTAGAACCTCAAACTGAACTCATAAATTTATCTATAGTATATACAAGAATATCCAACACCCAACAAAGACAATTTCACAATGTCTAGCATTTAACAAAAAATTACAAGCCATGCAAGCAAGATGTATGTACACATAATAAAAATAAACTGGACCAAACAGATATAGCTGTTGGAATTAGCAGGCAAGGAAACAACTATTTTATCTATGTTCTGTATGTTCAGAGTTAAATACAGATCCATGAAAGCTTTAAAAAAAAAACCCAGCATGGGCTGGAGAGATGGTTTAGCAGTTAAGAGCTTGCCTGTGAAGCCTAAGGACCCCGGTTTGAGGCTCGGTTCCCCAGGTCCCACGTTAGCCAGATGCACAAGGGGGCGCACGCATTTGGAGTTTATTTGCAGTGGCTAGAAGCCCTGGCGCACCCATTCTCTCTCTTTCCCTCTGTCTTTCTCCCTATGTCTATCACTCTCAAATAAATAAATAAAAAATGAACAACAAAAAAAAAAAAAAACCAGCAAATAAGGGCTGCAGAGATAACTTAGCAGTTAAGGCGCTTGCCTGCAAAGCCATTGGACTCAGGTTCAGTTCCCCAGGACCCATGTAAGCCATATACACAAGGTGGCACATGCATCTGGAGTTCATTTGCAGCAGCTGGAAGTCCTGGCACACCCATTCTCTTCCTCCCTCCCTCCCTCCCTAATGAATAAATTAAAAAAAAAAACAGGATTGGAGAGATGGCTTAGTGGTTAAGGTGCTTGCCTGCAAAGCCTAAGGATATATGTGCAACTCTCCAGATCCCACATAAGCCAGACACACAAAAGGTGAGGCAACTTCAAGGTTGTATATGCCCACTAGGTGGTGCAAGCATTTGGAGTTCAACTTCAATGGCTGAGGACCTGGCAGGTCAATTCTCTCTCTCTAAAATTAAAAACAAAAAGATGGAGAGGAAAAAAATGCAATAGATACCAACAGTCCCTAAGAAAATCATTTTCAAATTTCACTGGCAAAACAAGTTATTTTAAGAATTCAGCAAATACTACAAGGAAAAACATTTTAGAAGACAAAACTGTACTACTAACTTTTTTGGTTAACACAAAAGTAAAATTAGGTGCCTTTAAGCACTCTTCATGGAAAGTAAAAAGCTCAAGGTCAAAAGCAATCTCCACTCCAATTATAAATACTGTAACACAGTCTCAATTCAGATTTTAAGCTAGACTTTGTTCCTGCACAATGCAAAAGCAATTCCCAATTCAGAGTCCTAAACAGAAGTTAAAATGTATGTCAGCCCTAAAAAGCAGCAGGTTGAAATTAGAGGCAATTAAAAAACTGTCTGAAAAGAGGAGGAGAAGATTACCATCTGAAGAAAAAGGAAGATTAAATAATCCAGAAATGAATCATTTCAAACACGAAAATCTTTGGTGTTACCTTCTGTTTTTGCTTCTGCAATGCAGCCTCCAGAGAGTCAAGCTGAAACTGCCGCTGCTGCTTTTCTTTCTTCAGTTTATCCAACTGTCCTTCAAGCTCTTGAATTTTCTGTAAAGCTCTCATAGGGAGGCCTTCCTTCCATTCTTCCAATGCCCAGCTCATTGTGTGCTTTCTTTATTTTTCAAACATGTGTAAGTAAACTGAAGAAAAAAAAAAAACAGACTGTTGTTTTACGGCAGTAAAAGGAAACTCAGAGACCGATGGGCCTTTCTACCACTACCAACCAAAACACATTTCACAAAATAATACACCTTCTCCATCCTCTGAAAGATAACTACCAATAACTCTGGACATGAAGTACAGAATATGCTTATTTGGTGACTTCCTTTTTTTCCCCTTATTTCTCAATTTTGGCTTCTTATATAGCTACCTGTTTTCCACTGCTCAGTTTTTAAGACATAAAACATGAGTATTTTGCTGTAAGGTTTTCAGGTGAAACAGATCCTATTAGAAAACAAGATGGGGGCTGGAGAGGTGGTTTAGCGGTTAAGCGCTTGTGAAGCCTAAGGACCCCGGTTCCAGGCTCGGTTCCCCAGGTCCCACGTTAGCCAGATGCACAAGGGGGCGCACGCGTCTGGAGTTCGTTTGCAGAGACTGGAAGCCCTGGCGCGCCCATTCTCTCTCTCTCCCTCTATCTGTCTTTCTCTCTGTGTCTGTCGCTCTCAAATAAATTAAAAAAAAAAAAAAAAGAAAACAAAATGGGACTGGGGAAGATGGCTCAGAAAGTAAACCGCTTCCCTCACAAGCATGAGGACCTGAGTTCCGATCTCTAGGACCTATTTAAACAGTGGGTGTAGCAACGAGTGCCTGTAATCCAAACACATTAGAGGCAGAGGCAGAAGGATCCCTAGGGATTACTGGCTAGCTAGTCTATGTAGCCGAGGTAAAATGGCTTACTTCCTTCTCAGCCACTTTTTTTTTTTTTTTTTTTTTTTGAGACAAGATCTCCGTAGTCTATGTTACCTAGGCTAGCGTTCAATTCATGTAGATCCACCTACCTCAGTCTTCTGGAGTGTGCGTGGCCGCCAGCCACATCTTACAATAATCTAAATTAACTGAGAGAAAAACATGCATGGCAATTCTTTAGCCTCTAGACTATATGAAAAAATATCGGGCTGGAGGGATGGCTGAGGGGTTAAGGCACTTGCCTGCAAAGCCAAAGGACTCAGGTTCGATTCCTCAGGACCCACGTTAGCCAGATGCACAAGGGGCGCATGCATCTGGAGTTCGTTTGCAGTGGCTGGAGGCCCTGGCACGCCCATCCTCCCTCTCTCCCCCTATTTCTCTGTCAAATAAATACCTGTGTGTGTGTGTGTGTGTGTGTGTGTAGCACTCATTGCTGCACCCACTATTTAAATGGGTCCTGGAAATCTGAACTCAGGTCCTCATGCTTGTGAGGCAAGCAATTTACTTCATATATAGATAGATAGATAGATAGATAGATAGATAGACAGACAGACAGACAGACACTTAAACTCTGCTCCCATTTCCCCCCAAAATGCTGAAAGGAATCTTAAGCTTCCCAGCAAAGGACAATTTACCCTATCCCAAGAGATGACACAACCTAGTTTATTTGTTTTAAAGTGGGACTACAGCATACCAGAAGCATTCAGCCAGCACTGAAAACTCCACAATTATGCCACAGTCAACAAAATATTAAAAAAAAAAACAATGGGCTGGAGAGATGGCTTAGCAGTTAAGCGCTTGCCTGTGAAGCCTAAGGACCCCGGTTCGAGGCTCGGTTCCCCAGGTCCCACGTTAGCCAGATGCACAAGGGGGCGCACGCGTCTGGAGTTTGTTTGCAGAGGCTGGAAGCCCTGGCGCGCCCATTCTCTCTCTCTCCCTCTATCTGTCTTTCTCTCTGTGTCTGTCGCTCTCAAATAAATAAATAAATAAAAATTAAAAAAAAAAAAACAAGAAGATGATAGAGATGAGGAAAAATTAAAAATAAAACTGTCAAAGCAGAAAGTCAGAAGATGCAGAGAGCTCAACCCTAAGGGAATAATGGTGGGAGGTAACCAATGTCTGAGGACACTCCTTATACCCTGTGGCTCTCACAATTGTTCCCCTCCCTCTTCTGCAAGGGTCCCTGAGCCTTGGGTGGTGTGTTATGTCTCCTCAATGTGAGCACTGATAGATAACCCAACCCCACTGAGGGCCCTCAAGGGAATGGGGGAAGGGTAGAAGAACATAAAAATACAATCCGAGAGAAACATGATAAATATGTTCATACAATCAGTTCATATGAAAGAAAAAGTTAGGAGAAAGAAAATGGACAGGAAAGGAAATAAGGAGGGAGGGAGGGAAAATGGGTGGCTGGGAAGACAGCTTAGCGGTTACAGAACTTGCTTACTAACCCTGCCAGCCTAGGTTCAATTCCCCAGACGTTCCCACTAGCAGGACACAAAAAGTGGCCAACTGTCTGATGTTCATTTGCAGCGCGACAAGAAACTCTAGGGAGTCCTCCTCCGCCACGCCCGCCCCACACACAAATTTTAAAAAGAATTTTTTTTTAAGAAAACTGGGGCTGGGTGATGGCTCAGCCGTTAAGGCACTTGCCTACAAAGCCTAACACCCCAGGTTCGGTTCCCCAGTACCCACGTAAAGCCAGCTGCACAAGGTGGTGTATACGTCTGAAGTTCCTTTTCCCCTCCCTCTCAGCTTGCAAATAAATATTGTTTTAAAGAAAAAGTAAACCGAAAAAGACGGAGGAGGCACAGTTTGAGTGACAGATCAAAAAAGAAAAGCCCTGGGCTTTGGTTTGGCGGCTCAGCGCTTGCCAGAGAAGGCTAAGCACCCCGGTCCGCAGGCCAGCGGCACAAGGGGGCGCAGCATAAGGGGGCGCACGCGTCTGCAGGTCACTGGCAAAGGCTGGAGGCCCTGCGCGCCCATTCGCTGTCCGTCACCCTCAAGTAAGTGAACAGATAAAATAAGATTGCAAGAAAGAAAAGCCTTGGAAAGCTCTAGAAAGGGGGCTCGGCGGGTCCTCACATCCGGGCCTCAGGGCGTGTGGTCTTCAGGTGGGCCGGTGTGGAGAAGGCAGGCTTCCCGTCAGCTGGGGCACGCCCCCGGCCGGCCGGCCGGCGACGCGGAGCGCCCGTCCCCGGCCCGCGCAGCTCCCGGCGGGGCTCGCGTCCCGCTCCCGGGCTCCCCGGCTCCTCGGCTCCCGGGCTCAAGGACTCCCCGGCTTCCCAGCTCCGAGGCCGCCGCCCGGCCTCCCTCGGTCGCTCGCTCTCTCCTCGACATCCCCGGAGCACGCCCAGTCCCCGCCCACCCCCGAGCGCCCCGGCCAGGAGCGTCTGGGGACCCTGGACGAGCGTATCCCCCGCCGGGCGGCCGGCACAACGCTCACCTGTTCCGACTGCGCACTCGCGGGCCTCTCCTCTCCGCCCCACACAACCGCCCTGCGCAACTTTAAGACCACGGATTCAAACCGCCCGCGGTCTCCACCCGCTCGTTTCCGGTCCCCAACACGCTCTCCTCCGCTCCTATTGGCTGCCGTGAGCAGCCGCGAGCCAATCTGCTCCCGTGCGCTCGGCCTGCCGCCTCTGATTGGCTGTTTTGGATGCTAAAAAAAAAAACACGCCTCGCGACCGGCCGCGCCTGCGCCGGGGAGCACACGCTGAGGCGTTGCGAGGAGACGGGCGCCTCGCCCTTCAGGGCTCCGGAGGCGGTTTCCGCGGCGCCGGCCCGATGAGGAGCGTGTGGCCTATCCCCCGCAGCTGGGCGGGCTGCGAGGGGACGCGCTTGCAGTTCCCACCCAGCCTCCTGCTCCTTTCCGCAAGGAGAAGCGTCCAGCACCCTCTAGAAATTGAGGGCAAAGCCAGCTGGGATAGATCAGTGAGATCTACCTCAAAAAGAAACAAATAATAATAATAATAATAATGAGGCACAATAAAGCTAAGTAATTTGATACTGATGTGTACTCTCCCTCTAATTGTTGCCTTAAATCATATTTTGAAGACGTGGTTCTGAACAATAGTTTCCTGGGTAGGGGTTTGAGGGGAGCCGTCTTTCAGCCCCAGATACCCAGAAGAATGCAGATGTTTTCCCTACCCGCCCCGTGTGTGTGTGTGTGTGGTTTCAAATACAAATAAGTTGCTCAGGGCAGGAACAGATCATCAATTGTGAAGCTACTGCATCTCTGATTACTTTCAAACTGCCCACCCTCTCTTCCTTTCATTGGGTAATTTCTGTAGCTGATCCTTCAAATGCCCTTTGTTCACCAAACATCCATGTTTCCAAGCACGCCTTAGTTTGTTTCTTGGAGCTTTCCTAAAAGTTGGTTTATACTTCTCTTTTATTTTTATTTTTTATTTATTTATTTGAGAGCGACAGACACAGAGAGAAAGGCAGATAGAGGGAGAGAGAGAGAATGGGCGCGCCAGGGCTTCCAGCCTCTGCAAACGAACTCCAGGCGCGTGCACCCCTTGTGCATCTGGCTAACGTGGGACCTGGGGAACCGAGTCTCCAACCGGGGTCCTTAGGCTTCACAGGCAAGCGCTTAACCGCTAAACCATCTCTCCAGCCCTATACTTTTTTAGGACTTTTGCCATATCATACTTTGTGTGTGTGTGCGTACATGCACGTGTGCACACATGTGTCTGGGGTTTGCTCATGCATGTGAGTGTGCCTGTGGAGTCTAGAGGTTGATGTCAGGTGTCTTCCTTGTGAACTCTCCTCTTCATTTTCACTGAGTTGGATAAATCCAGAACTTGCCAATTCAGCTAGTCTAGCTCAGCAGCTTGAGAGTAGAATTTCCTGACTCTGACTAAAACCACTGGGATCTCAGACAGGATTTATGTGGGTGCTGGGGTTCCAGACTCCCAACTCCAAGCCTCTCACGCTTGTGGTAAGCTCTTTACCAACTGAGTCATCTCCCAGCCTGGCCCTGTCTTACTTTTATGGTTGGCTCCCTACTCAAGTGCTCCTCTTGTGCATCGTTGCCAACTGCCTAGTGCCTTTGTACACGGTAGTTTAAAAACCAGATCATAGCTGGGCCTGGTGGCGCACGCCTTTAATCCCGGCACTGGGAGGCAGAGGTAGGAGGATTGCCATGAGTTCAAGGCCACCCTGAGATGACAGAGTTAATTCCAGGTCAGCCTGGACCAGAGTGAGACCCTACCTCAGGGGAAAAAAAAAAACAAACAAACAGATCATCCTTGCATGCACAAGTGCAGGAGAAAGGGCTGGTTCTCTACCAACCTTAAGTCTCCAAATAGAAGACAAAGCAAGCAGGGGAGAAAAACTTTGTGGAACTTTTTTTCAAGGTAGGGTCTCACTCTAGCTCAGGCTGTCCTGGAATTCACTATGTAGTCTCATGCTGGCCTGGAACTCATGGTGATCCTCCTACCTCTGCCTCTGGAGTGCTGGGATTAAAGCCATGCACCACCATGGCGGGCCATACAGGATTTTTGAGGTTTGAATGAAAAATTTGTAGGCTCTATTCATTAATTAATTGCAGATATCTGTCTAGTAGCCACTAGATAGCAGAACCTTGTGCTACATTCTTTTATTATAAACAATAAAAATTTCTTCTTTTTGCATGTGGGAATCATGTAATACACTATATTCAAGTAACTTCAGTTATTTTTGTGATTTCAATTGTTTGGATTTTTGTTTGTTTGTTTGTTTCCAGTTTTTCAAGGTAGGATCTCACTCTAGCCCAGGCTGACCTGCAATTCACTATGTAGTCTCAGGGTAGCCTTGAACACATGGTGATCCTCCTATCTCTGCCTCCCGAGTGGAATGCTGGGATTAAAGGCGTACGCCACCGCCCCCAGCTGTTTGGACTTTTTTAAGTACTGGTCACAGAAGATGGTCCCTATACAGCCAAGTGTTGATGTCCTATGACAACCATTTTTGGTTTTGCTGTTTTTTAGAATGTGTGTGTGAGTCTCTGTGTGTGTGGATGCCCCAGGGTTTCTTGCTGCAGCAAACCGATGCCAGATGTATGGACTGATTTTGGATGTGGCTTTACATGGGTGCTGGGGACTTAAATGCCGGCCAACAGGCTTTGCAAGCAAGTGCCATTAGCCAGTGAGCCTTCTCCCCAACCCAGTGCTCTTTTATTTTATTTATTTATTACTTTATTTATTTCAGAGCAAGAGAAAGAGGCAGAGGAGAGAGAGAAAATGGGTGCTCCAGGGCCTCCAGCCACTGCAAATGAACTCCAGATGCATGTGCCACCTTGTGTATCTGGCTTACGTGAGTACTGGGGAATTGAACCTGGATCCTTTGGCTTTGCAGGCAAGCCTCTTAACTGCTAAGCCATCTCTCCAGCCCCCATTGCTCTTTTTTAAAACAAATATTTTATTTTTATTTATTTATTTATTTGACAGATAAAGAGGGAGGGAGGGAGAGAGAGAGAAAGAGAGAGAGAGAATGGGTGTGCCAGGGCCTCCAGCCAATGCAAATGAACTCCAGACGCATGCACCCCCTTGTGCATCTGGCCAATGTGGGACCTGGGGAATCGAACCTGCATCCTTTGGCTTTGCAGGCAAATGCCTTAACTGCTAAGCCATCCCTCCAGCCCTCCATTGCTCTTTTTTAAATCCACTGCCTTGTGTTTGCTTTGGCAGCACATATACTAAAATTGGAATGATACAGAGTAGATTAGCATGGCCCCTGCACAAGGATGACATGCAAATTCATGAATTGTTCCATGTTTTCACCCACATTAGCCAGATGCACAAGGGGGCGCATGCATCTGGAGTTCGTTTGTAGTGGCTGAAGGCCCTGGCACGCCCATCCCCCCCCCCTCTCTGTATCTCTCTCTCTCTCTCAGATAAATAAATAAAATATAAAATTTAAAAAAATACAAGTACCTTCTATATACGAAAGCTGACTATCTCTGAATCATGAAGACAATATGGCCTATTACTTTAAGCAGCAGTATATTTCATATTTAGTTTTTAACTATGAGGGTGAAAAAGATTTTATAATTAACACGTGTGCCTATCTATGAGATTATTTCTCTCACTGTTAGGTCATTTCCATAAAAACATACTGGCTGGGTGGTGGTAATGACTTTGGCTTGTTCCTGAGTGCATGCCCAACTGTTTTCCCATCTTATTTGCAACTATTCTGTGTATCTGTTTTAGTTGCTTCTCTTATAAGCAGGAACACATGATTTTATTTTGCTTATAACTCTTCTGAAAATCTGTATCTTTTAAGAATTTTGTTGAGGTACAATTTATTCAAAATAAAATGCATACATTTTAGATCTATAGTGTAATAAATTTTGACATGTACATATACACTTCTATAAACACTAGCAAAGTCAAAATATAAATTTTTTTGACACCAAAGGTTTCCTTCTTCCCTCCATTGTCAGCTTGATTGAATCAGGAATCAATGAGGACACACTCCTCTTGGGCAGGTCTGTGAGGGTGTTGCCAGAAAGAACTAAGGAGTAGGGAAGACCCTGTGCCGGAACAGGCAGCCGTTCTTGTGCCAGCCCAGATAGAAACGATCTAAGGGGAAAGTGCTGCTTCTGCTGGCCCACCTTCACTCCTTGCCGGCGAGCGTATCAACCACTTGCTGCGTCCCTCGCTGACATCCTAACCCAGCCTCCTTGCCTTCCAGAAGGGCTGAAGACCAGCTGCTCTCCAGAAACACAGTCGGTTTATACTGGCTTATTGTCTTCTCAGTTTTGGGTCACATTTGCTGGTTCTTCCTATGCATACAGATTTTTTAAAAAATATTTCGTTCTGTTTATTTATTTATTTAAGAGAGAGAGAGAGAGATGCAGAAATAGGCAAGTAGAGAGACAGAGAAAGAATGGACGCACCAGAACCTCCAGCCACTGCTAACGAACTCCAGATGCGTGCACCCCCTTGTGCATCTGGCTTACATGAGTCCTGGGGAGTAGAACCTGAGTCCTTTGGCTTTTTCAGGCAACTGCCTTAACCACTAAGCCATCTCTCCAGCCCCTGCATACAGATTTTTGATGGATGTTAGATTGTAAATTTTATACTGTTTTAACTTTATGGATTTGCTTGAACGGATGTTCAAGCATTCTGACAGGCAGCTAAGTTACTTACGGATTTCTGATTATGTTGTGAGTTACTAAGTTTTATAAAGCAGACTCTGAGTGAGAGTGAACTTTCTAGAGTGGTTTTTGTTTTTGTTTTGTTTTCTGACCTGGAATTCACTATGTAGTCTCACGGTGGCCTTGAACTCATGATGATCCTCCTGCCTCTGCCTCCCAAATGCTGAGGTTAAGGGCATATGCCACCATGCCCGGCTTCTAGTGTGGCCTTTTATTTTTTGTTTTTTTGAGATAGGGTCTCACTTTAGCCCAGGTTGACCTGGAATTCACTCGATAGTCTCAAGGTGGCCTTGACTCACAGTGATCCTCTTACCTCTGCCTCCCAAGGGCTGGGATTTAAGGTATGCACCACCACACCCAGTTTAGTGTGGCATTTTTAAAAAGTGTGTGTGTGTGCACATGCGCATCTACAAATGCAAATGTGCCGTAGTATGTATGTGACAGAGGACAACTTCCAGGTTTTTCCTCAATGATCCACCTCATTTGAAGGTAAATTTCTTGATCTTGCTCTGTTCCTAGTGTTTTAGCTATGCTCATTGACAGTTCCTAGGGAATTCTGTCTCTGCCTCCCATCTCACCATCAGAGCACTGGTATTACGGAAACCCACCATGATTTTGTGTGTGTATGTGTGTTTTATGTGGAGTCTGAGAATCAAAATGAATTACTTAAGTTTGAGCAGCAAGCACTTTATACGTTTATACATCTCAGTCCCTCTTCTATGCCCTTTTAGGCCATTTCTTAAGCATGTTCCTGGGGCTGGGCAGATGGTTCAACAGTTAAAGGTAGTTTTGCTCATAAAGCCTTTCAGCCCAGGATCAATTCTCAAGCCACCCACACAAGCCAAATACAAAAAATGGCACAAGCATATGTTGTTCATTTGCAGCAGCAAGAGGCCATAGCACATGCTTGCACAGGGACACACATATAAATAAGTAAATAAAATTTTTAAGCCAGGCATAGTGGCACATGCCTTTAAACCCAGAACTTGGGAGGCAGAGGTAGGAGGAACACCATGAGTTCAAGGCCACCCTGAGACTGCATAGTGAATTCCAGGTCAGGCTGGGCTAGAGCAAGACCCTACCTCAAAGACAAAACAAAACAAAAAATAAATAAACAAACAGAATGTTCCTTTCAGAATTTGTACTGAATTCCCAAGTATTTAGCAACCTCTTTCCATTCTGGTCGATGAGAACTAAAATAACATTTTGTCCTGAATAAGCTTTTCCTTCTCTTTCTCCTCCTCTTCATTTTTTTTAATTGGTTGGGTGGGGTTTTGAGATGGGATCTCCATTATGTTGTCCTTGCTGATCCAGCACTTGCAGCAAACCTCATATCTTTGCCTCCCAAGTGCTAGGAATATAAGCATGTACTGCCATATCCAGCTGGGATGACCTCCCAGTAGTTATTTTTTTTAATATTTTCATTTATTTATTTGCAAACAGAGAAAGAATGGGTATGCCAGGGCCTCTAGCCACTACAAACTCCAGATGCATGGGCCACTCTGTACATCTGGCTCTACATGGATACTAAGGAATCAAACTTCAGATGTTAGATTTTGCAGGCAAGCACCTTAACCACTGAGCCATCTTGCCAGCCCCTGGAAGTATTTTCCCCTAGAAGTTGTTCTTTCCCAACCTCATGTCCAGTCTGGTAACAGCCTTGGCAGGTTTTCTGCAGGTGCTGTGACTTCAAGACAGTTGCACCACGTCCAGAAGACTGAATTCCTCTATCCTAAGAAGTGCAAGTCATGGTGATGCAGAATTTGGGGCTTGGGAAGGGTCTCCCAGACTTGTGAATTCCAACTTTGGGTTTCCTATCCTATTTTTAACAAAGAATTGCGAAAAATGGTCCTGAGAATGATAAGTTATTTATTACAGAGCTTAACTGGGGAGAAATCATAAATCACAGGGTTTATTTAGGGGAAACTGGTGTCTAGGAAAAGTCTGGAGCAGTTACAGCACGTGTAAGACAGAACCTAGAAGCCCATGCAAAAAAGACTTAGAAGAAACATTCATACATCACATGGGATCAAAACCCTATACCTCCACATAGGAGAAAGCCAAGTGGTGGTGGCTTAAGAAAGAATGACACAGCGACTTCCGGGTAAGATGACAATGTAGTAGCCACGCCAAAGCAGCCTCAGGGGAAATAAGCAGAAAAACAGCACAATACACTCTTCCACTGAAAAATGAAGGTGTATAAGGAATTATCAACCACAGTAGAGAAGCAGGAGAGACCCAGAGCTTCAAGCAAGCAGGCAACTAGCCAGAAAGTGCCCCCCTATGCCAGTGGCCCAGCCCGTGTGCCCACCTGGCCCTGTGTAGAGCTGCAGAAGCCAGGTGAAGGGATTTTCCACTCATACCATCCTCACAAAGCCAAGAAACGTGAAGGGGAAGACAGTAAGGACCAGCTGATCACCTGATGAAGAACACAACCAGGACCAGCTGAGCCGCTCCTGCACAACTCCAGGCACCAGCATGCCTCCCTTCCCCCAACTGCCAGTGCCATGAACCACCAAAGAACTCATCCACCCGCCAGGCACACAGCATCCAGCACAGCCAAACAGAACACCAGATCCGGGGACCAAGCACCTAACGGAATTCACAGAGCAACAGAGAGGGACCGAGGTGGGCACCCAGCACAGGTGGGATTGGAAGCTGTCCCAAAAGGCAACAGGGCCTACTTACGCAAAGCCAGGTGCATAGATCTGCACTGGAAGGGATAATCTCACCTTCCATGTCAGGGCAGGATATGTGTTAAATTTGATTGATGTACTCCTGGTCAGCTTTACCATTCTCAAGCTGTATTTTGATATTGACTACTATTGTCCTTGACATTTCCTGTTATAGGGCATTTGTCTTTTTCTTCTGTCATTATTGGGGTCAGGGTTAAAAGGGTAGATCTTTCTATTTGTTGCCTTCCAGAAATACACTTTTTTATAAAAGATGGACACCATCATAGGGTGATAGGATGGAAAATGGAACCTTAAGCAAATGAGCCTAGAAAACAAGCAGTTATTGCTATCCTAATATCTGACAGGATAGACTTTAAACCAACATTAGTCAGGAAAGATAAAGGTCATTTTATATTGATTAAAGGAAAAATCCAATGGTAAGACATTACCAGTCTAAACATATATGCACCTAACATGGGAGCTCCCAATTTCATCAAACCCTATTAGACTTGAGGCCACAGATAACACCCAACACAGTTGTAGTTGGTGACTTCAACACCCTACTCTCATCAACTGCTCCTGGAAAAAAGTAAACAGAGAAGCATCTGGATTAACTGAGGTCATACAATAAATGGACCTATCAGATATCTACAGAATATTCCTTCCAAATACTGCAGAATACACATTTATTTCAGCAGCACATGGAATATTCTCTAAAATAGACCACATATTAGGACACAAAGCAAATCTTAACAAATACACGAAAATTGAAATAATTCCTTGCACTCTGTCTGTTCACAGTGGGATTACACTACAAATCAACATCAAGAAAAGGTATAGAGCATGCACAAAATCATGGAAACTAAGCATACACTACTAAATGATGAATGATGAATAAACAAATCAAAAAGGAAATTAAAAAATTTATGATATCAAATGATAATGAGAACACAACATACCAAAACCTTTGGGACACAATGAAGGCAGTCCTAAGAAGAAAATTTATAGCTTTAAGTGCTTATAGTAAGAAATTAGAAAAGTCACAAGTAAACAACTTAGTATTTCAACTTAAAGACTTGGTCAAAGAAGAACAAGGCAAATCAAAAATCAGTAGATGGGAAGAACTAATAAAGATTAGGGCAGAAATTAATGAAATAGAACCCAAAAACACAATACAAAGAATCAATGAAACAAAGAGTTTATTCTTTGAAAGGATAAACAAGATTGATAAACCCTTAGCAATTCTAACCAAAAGAAAGAGAGAAGAGGGCTGGAGGAATGGCTTGGCAGTTAAGACACTTGCATGCAAAGCCAAAGGACCCTCATTTGATTCCTCAGCACCCACGTAAGCTGGAAGTACAAGGTAGCATACATCTGGAGATTGTTTGCAACAGTTGGAGACCCTAGCATCTGATTCTCTCTCTCTCCATATATATGCCTTTCTCCTCTCTGTCTCTCAAATAATTTAAAAAAAATTAAAAAGCAAAGAGACAGAGAAAAGACACAAATCAATAAAATTAGAGATGAAAAAAGCACCATTACAATAGTTATCATTGAAATTCAGAAAATCATGAGGACATACTTTAAGAACATATTCTCCATTAAATTTAAAACTCTGAAAGAGAGCCAGAAGTGGTAGTGAATGTTTTTAACCCCAGTACTTGATAGGCAGAGGAGGATCGCTGTGAGTTCGAGGCCACCATGAGACAACACAGTGAATTCGTGTCAGTATGGGCCAGGGAGAGACCCTACCTCAAAAAAAAAAAAAAAAATGAAAGAAATGGATTATTTCTTTTATTTATAGAACCTACAAAAATTAAATCAAGATGAGATAAACCATTTAAACTGACCTATAACAAGCATGGAGACCAAAACAGTTATTTTAAAAAAAAAAATCTCCCAACTAAAAAAGTCCAGGCTGGGCATGCGGTGCATGCCTTTAATTCCAGCACTTGGGAGGCAAAGGTAGGAGGATCACTGTTTGAGGCCACCCTGAGACTACATAGTGAATTTCAGGTCAGCCTGGGCTAGAGTGAGACCCTACCTTGAAAAACAAACAACAAAAAAAAAAAAAACCGCAAAAAAAAAAAAAAAATCCAGGCCCAGATGGATTCATGGGTGAATTTTACCAGACCTTCATGGAAGAACTAACATCAATGCTGCTCAAATTTTTCCATAAAATAGAAAAAGGAAGGAATACTACCAAACTCCTTCTATGAAGCCAGCATCATCCTGATATCTAAACCAGACAGAACAAAAAAAGAAAATTACAGACTGTATTAGTCAGGGTTCTCTAGAGGAACAGAATTACTAGAATGAATTATTTTATAAAGGGAATTTATTGGATTAGCTTACAGTAGTCCAATAGCAGTTGAAGGCCTGAAATCACCGAACCTGGTAGCTGCTCAGTCCACGTGGCCAGATGCCTCAGCAGTCCCAACCGGCACTGCAGATGGTGCCGGAAAGCCTGGAGGCCTCCTGAGGAGCCGGAAAGCCTGGAGGCTTCCTGAGGAGCCGCTGGGTTTCGATCTACGTGGGTCTTCAGTTGATGTTGGTCTTTAGTCCGCACTGGTCTTCAATCCACGCTAGAAGGTAGGGAGCAGCTCCCGCAGCCAAGTGGAAGGAAGGAAGGAAAAAAGGGAACTCTTCTACCCAGAGCTTCCTTATATCAAGTCCCTCTCTGAGCGAGACCGCCCACTCTGGGGGAAGGGCTCACCCTGGGAGAAAGACCTCCTCCTTTAGTTGATCCTTCCTAGAAGCAGCCTGTGGATTACTAAACAGATCAAGTTGACAACACCTTAACTATCACACAGACCAATCTCCCACATGAACATAGATGTGAAAATTCTCAGCAAAATACTGGCAAACAGAATTCAATAATATATCAAAAAGTGCATTCACTCTAAGTAGGCTTTATCCCAGAGATGCAGGAATGGTTCAACATATGCAATTTGATAAATGTAATACACTACATAAATGGGATGAAAAGACAAAAATCACATGATCATCTTAATTGATGCAAAAAGGCATTTGACAAAACCCAACATCCCTTCATGGTAAACGTTCTACAGAAACTGGGAATAGAAGGAACATATCTCAACATAAAAAAAGGCTATTTATGCTAGCCAGGCGTGGTGGTGCATGCCTTTAATCCAAGCACTTAGGAAGCAGAGGTAGGAGGATCACCATGAGTTCAAGGCCACCCTGAGATTACATAGTATAATTCCAGGTCAGTCTGAGCTAAAGTGAAACCCTACCTCGAAAAACCAAAAAAAAATTTTAAAAGGCTATTTATGATAAACCTACAGCCAAAATAATACTAAATGGGGAAAAACTTGAAGCTTTTCCACTAAAATCAGGAACAAGACAAGGGTGCCCACTGTTCCCATTTTTATTTAACATAGTACTGAAAGTCTTAGCAATAGCAATAAGGCAAGACATACATATAAAATTAATATAAATTAGAAAGAAGAGATAAAATTATCATTATGTGCAGATGATGTGATTCTGTAGATAAAAGGCCCAAAAGACTCTATCAGTAAACTGTTAGAACTGATACACACTTTAGCAACATAGCAGGATACAAAATAAGCACACAGAAATCAGTAGCCATCCTATATACTAGCAGCAAACATGCTGAAGATGAAATCAGGGAGTCACTCCCATTCACAAATAAAAAAATAAAAATAAATAAATAAATAAAGTACCTTGGAATAAACCTAACTAAGGAAGTATCCATGGTTATTGTGGCTATGTTCACAATAGCTAGGAAACAGAACCAACCTAGATATCCCTCAACTGATGAGTGGATAATGAAGGTGTGGTACATTTATACAATGGAGTTCTATTCAGTGGTAAAGAAAAATGAAGTTATGAAATTTTCAATTGGATGGATCACAAAAGGATTATACTAATTGAGGTAACCTAGGCCCAGAAATCCAAACGCTGCATGTTCTCTCTCATATTTGAATCCTAGCTACAAATGTTTAGACTTGTATGTGAGTTAGAGTAAAAATTGGTAGCAGAAACCAGTAAGCTAGAAAGGGGCTATAAGGGAAGGAGGACAAGGGAATACTTAAGAGAATGATATTGTGTATATGTAAAGATTACTGGGGATAGAATGGCCTAAGTAAGGTCAAGAGAAGAGATTGAGTAAATGGAAGGTGGGAAGAGGTTTACTCAAAACTTAAGAGGGCATGCATAAGCCATATGGAAACTAGATTTTTTTTTTTTAACAATAGTGTACCCTGAAGCCATTGATTGTTACAAGAAAATTTTCACTGCCAGGGTAGGATACCTTCCGGTTAGTTGTTGGCCAAGGAGGTCCCTGATGCCCCAAAACATTACAGGTCATTGCCAAGACTTTTGGTTTCCCACCAGGAATAGACAGTAAGACCCTATTACTGAACACTCCACATGCTTGAGGTTCAAGGTCACTGAGAAATCAAGCTGGTGCTGATCTGAAAGCCTTCTCCCTGTAGATAGAAAGCTAAAAAAAACTACACTGCATGTAGCCCTGTGGGAGAGAGATCATCAGTGGAGATAAGCAACAGTGGACACTGCAAGCCTTAAATTTGGCCAGTCAGGCTAAATGAGCCAGCAGGTACAATAGTGGCATGTCTGTTATGGGGGAAACCAGCTACTCATTAATTGGACTGGAGGTCCGCTCTATGGGAGGGAATACATGACTGGTACTGAAAACCTAGTCAAAAGTCTATGGCTGGGCATGGTGGTGCACACCTTTAATCCCAACACTTGGGAGGCAGAGGTAGGAGGATTACCACAAATTCAAGGCCACCCTGAGAGGATGAGAAGAAGAAAAATGCCAGAACAGAGATAGACTGGAAGATTTGGACACAGGAGAAGTGAGCAGTAAGAAAGTCAAGGGAGTTATTACACACACTGTAGACCCTGAGGAATTACAAATATTCCAGGCCCACAGTTTAGAGGAACTACACATGTGGTAAGACTTAGAGATTAAAGAGAAATCACAAATACAACCCAGGTGAGAAGGTACCCCAAAGCATGATGCAGATAGAAGGTTGAAAGACTGCGTTACATGCGTGTTCAGTCCAGGCCACAGGGCAAAAAGAGAGACTGGGCCATGTGGGTAACCTCCTTTATACAGATCAGACATCCGGTTAGGGTGAGCCTCATCCTCAGACTTAGGTGTGTAAGGCGAAGACCTGGTTGGTTCATGGATTCAGGGGGCTGACCCAAAGACAAGCTCACCTAAGTAATATGCCAGATTGTGGGAACACCAGGGGGCGCTGCGGCCACTGTGGATAAAACGAGCAGACAGGCGGTCCAGTTCTGCCAAGGTAAGTTCTCTGTTAGGGCTTCTGTTTCTACCTAAATTCCATGTTTCTGTTCTAGGGTTTTCTCTGATATTTGCCCTTCTCAGCAGCACACAGGCACGCCCTGACAATGCGGGGAGCAGTTATGGCTTCCAAAGGCAATCCTCAACAACTGCAGTAAGGAGGCAATAAATAAGTGTCCTAAACATGTCATTCTTCCCATGGACATGCGACACATCCAGAAGAATCTCACCTCGGTACCTTCTGCAACAATAGTGATGTTGCACCCCCACGCTGACCTTTGCTCCCTCAATATCTCACTTTTCCTGATCACCATGTTACTGCCTGGATCAGCACTTAAACAAAACTCCCTCCACCCAAATTGATCTTGTTCTCTGATTTGGGAAAACTCAAAGTAAATAGAAGGCTCCTTAATTCTAACAACCAGTAATCCATTCAAGTTTACCAAAAGTTGTGAAAACCTTCTAGTATATTCCTGGAGCCTCAGCCAGTGGTGAAGTTAAGAGTGCTGTGAGCTTGGGCTTTGCCTGACCAGCTAGTTGTACCTGGGAGAAAAAGGTCACACTTCTGTGCTGGTGTGGGAATATCTAGACTTCTATCGAGTGAGGAATGGAATACTTCTCTTTAGGCAGGAGTTCACTTCCAAAGCTGGATATTAAGGCTTTTTGAGTGCCCTAAGAAAGATAAGTTTGGGGTGAAATATTCAACAGATTCACATGATCTAACTAAGGTTTGTAGCAAAATAAATATTCAACATCTCAGCATGTTTCAGGTAAATGGGTTATAAATTGTATGAATGGGGCTGGAGATATGGCTTAGTGGTTAAGTGCTTGCCTGTAAAGTCTAAGGACCCTGGTTCAAGGCTCCATTCCCCAGGACCCATGTTGGTCAGATGCATAAGGGGGTGCATGCATCTGGAGTTTGTTTGCAGTGGCTGGAGGCCCTGGCACTCCCATAATCTATCCCTCTCTCCCTCTCTCTCTCTCTCTCTTTCTCTCCCTCTTTCTCTCTCTGTCTGTCACTGTCAAATAAATAAATAAATAATAAACAAAAAATTTTTAAAAAATAAATAAATTGTATGAACCCTGCATATATTTATAAAACCTGATGCATAAGGAATATATCTGAAATTTATTTATTTATTTTTAGTTTTTCAAGGTAGGGTCTCACTCTAGCTCAGGCTGACTTGGAATTCACTATGTAGTCTCAGGCTGGTCTCGAATTCTCAGCAATCCTCCTACCTCTGCCTCCCAAGTGCTGGGGTTAAAGGTATGTGCCACCAGGCCCTGCCCTACTGATCTTTATTTTTATGAAGCAAGTTCTCACTTTAGCCCAGGATGACCTGAAACTCACCCTGTAGTCCAGGCTGGCCTTGAACTCATGGCCATCATCCTACCTCAGCCCCCTGAGTACTGTGATTACAGGTGTGAGACCCCATCCTAGCTTGGATCTGAACTTTCAAAGCACATTTTCTGTTTCCACAACTAGGTGATTGTCTACACCTGAGAAAGTCATTAAAGACAACCTTCCTTGTCCCACACACTGCATCAGCTCTTCTTTCTCTTTCCCTATTCCTTCAGGCCTTCCTCTTGTTTGCTTTCTGTTCAAAAGAACATTTCCGTATTTAAAGTGGTCTATAATCCTACTGTCTGTTTAACCTTTCCTCTAAAGAAAACAAAGATGAGGCTAGGGAGATAGTTCAATTGGTAAACCCTTTGCTATGCAAGTGTGTGGACTTGAGTTATTATCCTGAGCACCCATGCAAATGCCAGGTGGGCATGGTAGTCCACATGTAATTCCATCACCTAGGAGATATATACGGGCTCCCCAGGGAAGAAGGCCAGCTAGACCACCTGAACTGGCAAGCCTAGGTTCAAGTGAGAGATGTTATCTAAATAAATAAGATGGAAAGCAATGAAGAAGCAGACGTGATATCAACCTCTGGCCTCCATGCACAGGCACATATGCAGACACACACATATGCAGGCACACCACACACACACATGCAAAAAAGTTTAGATGAGACATTATCATTATTAAACTTAGATGCAAAAATCCTGAACAAAATCCTTACAAACCAAATTCAACAACACATCAAAAGCATTATATACCTCAATCAAACAGGCATCATCCCAGGGATGCAGGGATGGTTCAATATCTGGAAATATTAATGCCATACACTAGAGAAATAAACTTAAAAATAAGACTCACATGATCATTTCAATAGACAGGGGAAAAGGCTTTAGACAAAATCACTTCATGATCAAAACGCTGGAGAGACTAGGCATGAAGAGTTTATATCTCAACATAATAAAGGCTACATACAAAACACCTAAAGCCCCAATCAAACAATGGGTAAAGACTCAAAGAGTTCCCATTAAGATTAGAGACAACACAGGGGTGTCCACTGTCACCACTGCTCTTTAACATAGTAC
Source organism: Jaculus jaculus (assembly GCF_020740685.1). Classification (NCBI taxonomy): domain Eukaryota; kingdom Metazoa; phylum Chordata; class Mammalia; order Rodentia; family Dipodidae; genus Jaculus; species Jaculus jaculus. The sequence goes on along the minus strand of NC_059102.1, from coordinate 336,025,419 downwards.
TTGAACTCCTAGCCTAAGCAATACGACAGGAGAAAGCTATGAAAGGGATACAAATTAGAAAGGAGGAACAAACTTGCTCTATTTGTAGATGACAGGATCCTATACATAAGTGACCTGAAAGACTCATCATAAAACTTCTAAAGGTGATAAATTCCTTCAGCAAAGTGGCAAGATACACAATAATGCAAAATGTAGTAGCCTTCCTATATACAAAAAAAAAAAAAGAAAGAAAGAAAGAAATCAGCAAGGTTGTCCCATTTTCAATAACCATACACAACCCAGGTGTGGTGGCACTCAGGAGGCAGAGGTAGAAGGATCACCATGAGTTTAAGGCCACCCTGAGATGACACAGTGAATTCCAGATCAGCCTGAGCTAGAGTGATATCCTACCTCAGAAAAACAAAAATAAATAAATAACCACACACACACACACACACACACACACACACACACACAAAATCAGATACCTTGGAATAACACTAACTAAGGATGTGAAAGACTTATTTATATAATGAAAACATAAAAACACTAAAGAAAGAAATTGAGAAATACATGAGAAGATGGAAAAGCCAGAATTAATATTGTGAAAATGGCAATTCTATCAGAAGGAATATAGAGATTCAATGCAATTTCACTAAAAATCCTAGTATCATTCTTCACAGAAGCAGAAAAAATTATCTCAAAATTCATATGGCATGGCAGAAGGCCTCAGATATCCAAAATATCCTGAGCAAAAGAAACACCTCTGGAAGTATCACCATACCCAATCCAAAGCTATACTACAAAGCCATAGTACCATAAACACGACACTGGCACAAAAACACATACAGACCAATGGAACAGAATTGGACATCCAGTCCTTAGTTCAAGTAACTCTAGCTACTTGATCTTTGACAAAGGAGCCAACAACATATGGTGGAGAAAGGACAGCGTCTTCAACAAATGATGCTGGACATGTGGATAACCACATGTAGAAAAGTAAAACTAGACCACTCCTCTAATCATGCACAAAAATCAACTCCAAATGGATTAAAGACCTCAAACTAAGACCTGAAACTCTTACCTGACTGGAAGAAGAAAATAGGGGAAACTCTCCAGGATATAGGAGTAGGGAAAGACTTCTTGAACAATATTCCAGTAATCCAGGAAATTAAACACTCATTCAACCAGTGAGATCTCATGAAGCTAAAAAGCTTTTGCACAAACGTACCAAAAAAATAGAGCCAACAGATTATCTACAGAATAGGAGAAAATCTTAGCCAGCTATACCACTGACAGAGGTCCAATATCTAGAATCAACAAAGGAAAAACAACACCGGGTGTGGTGGGGCAAACATTTAATCCCAGCACTCAGGAGCCAAAGGTAGGGGGATTGTCGTGAGTTTGAGGCCACCCTGAGACTACATAATGAACTCCAAGTCATCCTGGGCTAGAGTGAGACCCTTCCTCAAAAAAAATGTGGCAATTTTATAGGGGGAAAGAATTAAGATATTTTTTAAATATGCTTCAGGAATGCATCATTACCTAGTTAACAAAAACACAGCTAAGAAATTAATAAGTGACATGAATATGCACCGATTATTCTATATTTTCATGTTTACATAATCAATATAAATATGTTACAAAATTTTTGCTTTAATATACATGGATATATGTATACCTAATGTGTGTTTGTGTATAGGAGTGCATGTGTGCACACGTGTGTATAATCTCAGGTATTGTTCCTCAGGCATAGTCCACCCTTTTTGAAACAGAGTCTCTTATTGGCTTGGAGCTCATCAACTAGACTTGACTAGCTGTCAGGGATCCCCAGGAATCCACCTGTCTCCACCTCCCCAGTGCTCAGATGACAAACACATGCTATCATTACTGACCATCCGTAACAAGCCAGCGGTGGTGAATTCCCTACATTTATTACATGAATTGAGCTCCCATATGTTTAGAAGAAGCATGCTGACATGTGGAGAAGAGACATCATAAACACTGAACCTCATTGAGCCATGTTTGCAAAAAAGGTGCTATTTAACTTTATGATAAAATATATAGGCAGTAACGTTTGTGCCTGCCTTAGATCCCAGTGCTCTCTTGCAAGCTGGAAATCCCCTGATGAGTATCATGTGATGATTCACTTCCTTCTCTTCTCTCGGGGCTATCTTGAGCTCACCTTCTCCTTCTACTTCCTCTGACCCCAAAGAAACACCTACCTGAACAGCACTGGAGACCCGCCTGACTTCAGAGGAAGCCAGGCTCCCAGGTGGACAGCAAAAAGCTGAGCATGGAACCTCAATGCTAAGCTCACCTGGTCCAATATCAATAAACAGAGGTAGAACTTGGAGTGATGGACCAACGAGCTACCTAGAGTGGGAAATCATGAGTGCATTTAGATATCTAGTGAAAGAAATATCCCTGGGAGACAATGGACAAGGAAAAGTTGGAGAATAACCATGTTCCTTTTGAGCCCATAAGTCTTGGTGAACATGGTAAAATATACATGAACTACATAGGAAGTAGGAAAAGGCCATGAGGTCTCCTTTGCCTCTGGGAGGTTGGAAAAGGAAGGTGCTGCAGAACCTAGCTTGTCTCTCCAGGTTGCTTACCCAGCTGACCAGACAACTGAGACAAAGATAGAAAATTATTCCCTTGGGCTGGAGAGATAGCTTAGCGGCTGAGCGCTTGCCTGTGAAGCCTAAGAACCCCTGTTCGAGGCTGGATTCCCCAGGACCCACGTTAGCCAGGTGCACAAGGGGGCGCACACATCTGGAGTTCATTTGCAGTGGCTGAAGCCCTGGCACGCCCATTCTCTCTTTCTCTGCCCCTTTCTCTTTTTCTCTCTCTGCCTCTTTCTGTCTGTCGCTCTCAAATAAATAACTAAAGATAAACAAAAAAATTTTAAAAAGAAAATTATTCCCTCAGTTCACCCCAGGAGAACTAGCATAAGGGATTGTAGACCCACAGAACAGGAACAATTTAATATTTAAAAAATCTTTCTAAGATGTCCCTGTGATTCCTTACCAAAAGATGAGGTATTGTTTTATAAAAATGCCAAGGATAACTTGGTATTTGTGCAGGGCATGATCATGTGCACCTGTATCCCACCTCTCAGGAGGCTGAGGCAGGAGGATTGAGAGTTTGATGCCAGACTGTGCTACATGGTGAGTTTCAGATTAGCCTAGTCTACAATGTGAAACCCAGACCACCCCCCAATAAAAAGAATGAGAATACATGTTCAGATGTGATCTGTTGCTCACAGCAGATGAGGACTACACTTCTTACCTTATAGAGAACAAGTATTCTTGTAACCTTCTAGAGACCAGGTTCTCTTCTCACCTTCCGGAGACCATGTTCTCTTCTTACTTTCCAGAGAACGAGTTCTCCTCTCACCTTCCGGAGACCGAGTTCTCCTCTCACCTTCCCGAGACCGAGTTCTCCTCTCACCTTCCCGAGACCGTGCTCTCCTCTCACCTTCCGGAGACCGAGTTCTCCTCTCACCTTCCCGAGACCGAGCTCTCCTCTCACCTTCCGGAGACCGTGCTCTCCTCTCACCTTCCCGAGACCGAGTTCTCCTCTCACCTTCCCGAGACCGTGTTCTCCTCTCACCTTCCGGAGACCGTGCTCTCCTCTCACCTTCCCGAGAGCGTGCTCTCCTGTCACCTTCCCGAGACCGAGTTCTCCTCTCACCTTCCCGAGACCGAGTTCTCCTCTCACCTTCCCGAGACCGTGCTCTCCTCTCACCTTCCGGAGACCGAGTTCTCCTCTCACCTTCCCGAGACCGAGCTCTCCTCTCACCTTCCGGAGACCGTGCTCTCCTCTCACCTTCCCGAGACCGAGTTCTCCTCTCACCTTCCGGAGACCGAGTTCTCCTCTCACCTTCCCGAGACCGTGTTCTCCTCTCACCTTCCCGAGAGCGTGCTCTCCTGTCACCTTCCCGAGACCGAGTTCTCCTCTCACCTTCCCGAGACCGAGTTCTCCTCTCACCTTCCCGAGACCGTGCTCTCCTCTCACCTTCCGGAGACCGAGTTCTCCTCTCACCTTCCCGAGACCGAGCTCTCCTCTCACCTTCCGGAGACCGTGCTCTCCTCTCACCTTCCCGAGACCGAGTTCTCCTCTCACCTTCCCGAGACCGTGCTCTCCTCTCACCTTCCTGAGAGCGTGCTCTCCTCTCACCTTCCCGAGACCGAGTTCTCCTCTCACCTTCCGGAGACCGTGCTCTCCTCTCACCTTCCCGAGAGCGTGCTCTCCTCTCACCTTCCCGAGACCGAGTTCTCCTCTCACCTTCCCTAGACCGAGTTCTCCTCTCACCTTCCCGAGACCGAGTTCTCCTCTCACCTTCCAGAGACCGAGTTCTCCTCTCACCTTCCCTAGACCGAGTTCTCCTCTCACCTTCCCGAGACCGAGTTGTCCTCTCACCTTCCCAAGACCGTGCTCTCCTCTCACCTTCCCGAGACCGAGTTCTCCTCTCACCTTCCCTAGACCGAGTTCTCCTCTCACCTTCCCGAGACCGAGTTCTCCTCTCACCTTCCCGAGACCGAGTTCTCCTCTCACCTTCCCTAGACCGAGTTCTCCTCTCACCTTCCCGAGACCGAGTTCTCCTCTCACCTTCCCTAGACCGAGTTCTCCTCTCACCTTCCCGAGACCGAGTTCTCCTCTCACCTTCCGGAGACCGTGCTCTCCTCTCACCTTCCCGAGACCGAGTTCTCCTCTCACCTTCCGGAGACCGAGTTCTCCTCTCACCTTCCGGAGACTGTGCTCTCCTCTCACCTTCCCGAGACCGAGTTCTCCTCTCACCTTCCGGAGACCGTGCTCTCCTCTCACCTTCCCGAGACCGAGTTCTCCTCTCACCTTCCGGAGACCGAGTTCTCCTCTCACCTTCCGGAGACTGTGTTCTCCTCTCACCTTCCCGAGACCGAGTTCTCCTCTCACCTTCCCGAGACCGTGCTCTCCTCTCACCTTCCGGAGACCGAGTTCTCCTCTCACCTTCCGGAGACCGTGCTCTCCTCTCACCTTCCCGAGACCGAGTTCTCCTCTCACCTTCCCAAGACCGTGCTCTCCTCTCACCTTCCCGAGACCGAGTACTCCTCTCACCTTCCGGAGACCGAGTTCTCCTCTCACCTTCCCGAGACCGTGCTGTCCTCTCACCTTCCCTAGACCGAGTTCTCCTCTCACCTTCCGGAGACCGTGTTCTCCTCTCACCTTCCCGAGACCGAGTTCTCCTCTCACCTTCCCGAGACCGAGTTCTCCTCTCACCTTCCCGAGACCGTGCTCTCCTCTCACCTTCCGGAGACCGAGTTCTCCTCTCTCCTTCCCGAGACCGAGTTCTCCTCTCACCTTCCCTAGACCGTGCTCTCCTCTCACCTTCCCTAGACCGTGCTCTCCTCTCACCTTCCCGAGACCGTGCTCTCCTCTCACCTTCCCTAGACCGTGTTCTCCTCTCACCTTCCCAAGACCGAGTTGTCCTCTCACCTTCCCGAGACCGTGCTCTCCTCTCACCTTCCCGAGACCGAGTTCTCCTCTCACCTACCCTAGAACGAGTTCTCCTCTCACCTTCCGGAGACCGTGTTCTCCTCTCACCTTCCCGAGACCGAGTTCTCCTCTCACCTTCCCGAGACCGAGTTCTCCTCTCACCTTCCCGAGACCGAGTTCTCCTCTCACCTTCCCGAGACCGTGCTCTCCTCTCACCTTCCGGAGACCGAGTTCTCCTCTCACCTTCCCGAGACCGTGTTCTCCTCTCACCTTCCCTAGACCGAGTTCTCCTCTCACCTTCCGGAGACCGAGTTCTCCTCTCACCTTCCCGAGACCGAGTTCTCCTCTCACCTTCCCGAGACCGAGTTCTCCTCTCACCTTCCCGAGACCGAGTTCTCCTCTCACCTTCCCGAGACCGTGCTCTCCTCTCACCTTCCGGAGACCGAGTTGTCCTCTCACCTTCCCGAGACCGTGTTCTCCTCTCACCTTCCGGAGACCGTGCTCTCCTCTCACCTTCCGGAGACCGAGTTGTCCTCTCACCTTCCCGAGACCGAGTTCTCCTCTCACCTTCCTGAGACCGTGCTCTCCTCTCACCTTCCGGAGACCGAGTTCTCTTCTCACCTTCCCGAGACCGAGTTCTCCTCTCACCTTCCCGAGACCGTGCTCTCATCTCACCTTCCCGAGACCGAGTTCTCCTCTCACCTTCCCGAGACCGAGTTCTCCTCTCACCTTCCGGAGACCGAGTTCTCCTCTCACCTTCCCGAGACCGAGTTCTCCTCTCACCTTCCCGAGACCGAGTTGTCCTCTCACCTTCCCAAGACCGTGCTCTCCTCTCACCTTCCCGAGACCGAGTTCTCCTCTCACCTTCCGGAGACCGTGCTCTCCTCTCACCTTCCGGAGACCGAGTTCTCCTCTCACCTTCCCGAGACCGTGTTCTCCTCTCACCTTCCCGAGACCGAGTTCTCCTCTCACCTTCCGGAGACCGTGCTCTCCTCTCACCTTCCGGAGACCGTGTACTCCTCTCACCTTCCCGAGACCGTGTTCTCCTCTCACCTTCCCGAGACCGAGTTCTCCTCTCACCTTCCGGAGACCGAGTTCTCCTCTCACCTTCCCTAGACCGAGTTCTCCTCTCACCTTCCGGAGACCGAGTTCTCCTCTCACCTTCCCGAGACCGAGTTCTCCTCTCACCTTCCCTAGACCGAGTTCTCCTCTCACCTTCCGGAGACCGTGTTCTCCTCTCACCTTCCCGAGACCGAGTTCTCCTCTCACCTTCCCGAGACCGAGTTCTCCTCTCACCTTCCCGAGACCGAGTTCTCCTCTCACCTTCCGGAGACCGAGTTCTCCTCTCACCTTCCCTAGACCGAGTTCTCCTCTCACCTTCCCGAGACCGAGTTCTCCTCTCACCTTCCCTAGACCAAGTTCTCCTCTCACCTTCCGGAGACCGAGTTCTCCTCTCACCTTCCCTAGACCGAGTTCTCCTCTCACCTTCCCGAGACCGAGTTCTCCTCTCACCTTCCGGAGACCGAGTTGTCCTCTCACCTTCCAGAGACCGTGCTCTCCTCTCACCTTCCCTAGACCGAGTTCTCCTCTCACCTTCCGGAGACCGAGTTCTCCTCTCACCTTCCGGAGACCGTGTTCTCCTCTCACCTTCCCGAGACCGAGTTCTCCTCTCACCTTCCCGAGACCGAGTTCTCCTCTCACCTTCCGGAGACCGAGTTCTCCTCTCACCTTCCCGAGACCGAGTTCTCCTCTCACCATCCCTAGACCGAGTTCTCCTCTCACCTTCCGGAGACCGAGTTCTCCTCTCACCTTCCCGAGACCGAGTTCTCCTCTCACCTTCCGGAGACCGAGTTCTCCTCTCACCTTCCGGAGACCGTGTTCTCCTCTCACCTTCCCGAGACCGAGTTCTCCTCTCACCTTCCCGAGACCGAGTTGTCCTCTCACCTTCCCGAGACCGTGCTCTCCTCTCACCTTCCCGAGACCGTGCTCTCCTCTCACCTTCCCGAGACCGTGTTCTCCTCTCACCTTCCCGAGACCGAGTTCTCCTCTCACCTTCCCGAGACCGTGCTCTCCTCTCACCTTCCCGAGACCGAGTTCTCCTCTCACCTTCCCGAGACCGAGTTCTCCTCTCACCTTCCCGAGACCGAGTTCTCCTCTCACCTTCCCGAGACCGAGTTCTCCTCTCACCTTCCCGAGACCGAGTTCTCCTCTCACCTTCCCGAGACCGTGTTCTCCTCTCACCTTCCGGAGACCGTGCTCTCCTCTCACCTTCCCGAGACCGAGTTCTCCTCTCACCTTCCCGAGACCGAGTTCTCCTCTCACCTTCCAGAGACCGAGTTCTCCTCTCACCTTCCCGAGACCGAGTTCTCCTCTCACCTTCCGGAGACCGAGTTGTCCTCTCACCTTCCAGAGACCGTGCTCTCCTCTCACCTTCCCTAGACCGAGTTCTCCTCTCACCTTCCGGAGACCGAGTTCTCCTCTCACCTTCCGGAGACCGTGTTCTCCTCTCACCTTCCCGAGACCGAGTTCTCCTCTCACCTTCCCGAGACCGAGTTCTCCTCTCACCTTCCGGAGACCGAGTTCTCCTCTCACCTTCCCGAGACCGAGTTCTCCTCTCACCATCCCTAGACCGAGTTCTCCTCTCACCTTCCGGAGACCGAGTTCTCCTCTCACCTTCCCGAGACCGAGTTCTCCTCTCACCTTCCGGAGACCGAGTTCTCCTCTCACCTTCCGGAGACCGTGTTCTCCTCTCACCTTCCCGAGACCGAGTTCTCCTCTCACCTTCCCGAGACCGAGTTGTCCTCTCACCTTCCCGAGACCGTGCTCTCCTCTCACCTTCCCGAGACCGTGCTCTCCTCTCACCTTCCCGAGACCGTGTTCTCCTCTCACCTTCCCGAGACCGAGGTCTCCTCTCACCTTCCCGAGACCGTGCTCTCCTCTCACCTTCCCGAGACCGAGTTCTCCTCTCACCTTCCCGAGACCGAGTTCTCCTCTCACCTTCCCGAGACCGAGTTCTCCTCTCACCTTCCCGAGACCGAGTTCTCCTCTCACCTTCCCGAGACCGAGTTCTCCTCTCACCTTCCCGAGACCGTGTTCTCCTCTCACCTTCCGGAGACCGTGCTCTCCTCTCACCTTCCCGAGACCGAGTTCTCCTCTCACCTTCCCGAGACCGAGTTCTCCTCTCACCTTCCAGAGACCGAGTTCTCCTCTCACCTTCCCGAGACCGAGTTCTCCTCTCACCTTCCGGAGTCCGTGCTCTCCTCTCACCTTCTCGAGACCGTGTTCTCCTCTCACCTTCCGGAGTCCGTGCTCTCCTCTCACCTTCCCGAGACCGTGCTCTCCTCTCACCTTCCCTAGACCGAGTTGTCCTCTCACCTTCCCGAGACCGAGTTCTCCTCTCACCTTCCCGAGACCGAGTTCTCCTCTCACCTTCCCGAGACCGAGTTCTCCTCTCACCTTCCCGAGACCGAGTTCTCCTCTCACCTTCCCGAGACCGAGTTCTCCTCTCACCTTCCAGAGACCGTGCTCTCCTCTCACCTTCTGGAGACCGAGTTCTCCTCTCACCTTCCGGAGTCCGAGTTCTCCTCTCACCTTCCGGAGACCGTGCTCTCCTCTCACCTTCCCGAGACCGAGTTCTCCTCTCACCTTCCCGAGACCGAGTTCTCCTCTCACCTTCCCGAGACCGAGTTCTCCTCTCACCTTCCCGAGACCGTGTACACTTCTTACTTACCTTCTATATATCCATATATTCTGACAGCCAAGTGCCAGCACAGTCAGAATTGTTGGTGTCAAATCCCAGAACAGACCTCAGTGCCATATCTTATCAGCTGTGAGACACTTGGGCAAATCCCCCAATCTCCCTTCTCCCTGACCCACCTAACAGAGTTGTGATGGAGATTGTGGGGCTATCTGTGTGAAGCTCTGAGCACTGAGCCAGAGGCAAATCCTCCCAAGGTTGCTGCTGGTTCTTTTTTGGACACGTTGTGTCAGCAGACCTTCTGTTGTTCCTCCTGGAACTACTACTGGTGATTTTTACACCTCCCAGCAAGTTCATAAGGAGTATGAATTCATCACAGAGGAGGTTATACATGGGGGAGGTTGTTGCCTAATTCGATGAGTCAGGTTGTTTTCTTCTTTTCACTTCTGTGTTAAAATAGAAATTTAGGTCGATGTTTTGCCTGAGGCTGAAAGCTTTCATATTGGTCACCTGTCTGGAATGAGAAAATAACCTCTCTTAGTGTCTGGACGCCTCTTCAGCTCCACAGTTGATGCTGATCAATTACCTTTGGGAAGATGAAGCAAGGATCTGAGGATAGAGTCTGTATATGGCTCTTAACTCAGCTTAGGCCCCATGTGACAGAGAGAAAGAGATAGAGAAGAGCAAGAATAGAGAAGGAAGGAAAGGAAGGAAGGAAGGAAGGAAGGAAGGAAGGAAGGAAGGGGATTCAATGTCTTACTTATACACAAGTTCATCTGAAAAGAATAATTTACAAAGCCCAGAACACCAGGGTTATTCAGTTGATTTGACAGGTGATCTCTGTGTGTGAACAGCTATACTAGAGAATTCATTACTTCACACAAGCATGGGGCAGTGCCTACAAAAGCTTGCCAGCTAAGATACTTTAACAGGAAACTTGAGTTGACCAGAAAAGGCAGAGATGAGCTTTCTACTGAGAATATCCATTCTAAAGAATTGCTCTCATAGGGTAATGATATCAACCCTGATGAACACTGATGTCATCACCCCCAAAGTCCTGTGGTGTCATGAGCTAACTTCAAAAAGGTGACTTACATGCTGGGTGTGGTGGCGCATGCCTTTAATCCTAGCACTCAGGAGGCAGAGGTAGGAGGATCGCCACCCTGAGATGACAGAGTTAATTCCAGGTCAGCATGGACCAGAGTGAGACCCTACCTCAAGAAACCAAAAAAAAAAAAAAAAAAGGTGACTTACATGTTGCCATAATGACTAAGTGACATCACTTGAACAAATCAGTCAGATTTTCATGTTCCTAGCCCTCCTGTGGGTGTAAGACTGGGTGCTGGCTTCACAACCTTAGCCATCAGGTACTCCAACGTGTTGGCTCCTGCTGGGTGGCAACAGGTTTGTTTTTCTTGATTATGTAACCTGAATTCCTTTTCCAAGAAAGGATTTGAAAGTGAGCTATTAAATTGGATCACCAGCAAGTATACAGTCTAAATGCTTACACGTGTGAACTGCAAATAAACCCAGACCCTTCCTCTCAAATTACCACCCACCCGGCCCCTCTACCAACTAGCGAACTCTAAGTCCACTGTGACTCAGAAGGAACAAATGGCTTACATGAAGCACTAAACTGCCTACTAAGGATTTTTAGGGGAGATACTTGATCTGCTCAGTCCTAAATAGCAATCTACTCAGCCAGGGAATTAGGCAATTTGTACAGTGGCCCTATATTAACTTTGCTTTAAAAACTAATATAGTGTTAAAGTGTTGTTTAAAAGGTACATATTAGAGTGGGTTCAGAGACTTCAGGGTCTAAGCAAGAACTCATTGATTGGAATGCTATTTAGGAAAGTCCACATTGTCCTTAACATCCAGAACAAAGTGGAAAACCTCAGCAGGGACTGCTTAGGTCACATTCCATGTTCCTGCCACTGGCACACACACTTCCTGGTCCTTCTTGCCTGGCAGACCATGAATGGTTTGATTCTTCTCCTCGAACAATCCACATGGCTTTTTGCCCTTAAGGTTCCAGCTGCCAGACCAGGTGTTACTGGAAAACAAAAAAAGCTTCTCCCAGAGATTTGGATTTTCTCTGAAGATAACAGATTGAGTTAAGCATGTGGGGGAAGATCTTATCAAGCAAAGGTCATGACTCTATGCATCCTCAAAAAGGAGCATTTCAGAATCACCACGAAAACAAGCTTGGAGAGCTATAAACGTTCCATGAGGTCTTCTGGAGTGAAGAAAGAAAAGAAAGGGGAGGGTAGGAAAAGGAAAAAGGAGAAAGAGGACGTGACCAGATTCCTGGGCCAACAGCATTCCCCCCACCCGTTGGGGGAAATGATAATTTTTCTTCAAGTGATATGATCATGCTATGCTTTCCTGTGCAGCTGATGAACATGGCTATGTTGACTACAAGCCAAAAGCCAAAGACAGGCTTTCCTTCCACTGTCTCCAGAGACTCACACCATCAGAAATGGCCCTAGGTCAGAGCCCTCTGCACACTATGTGAGGAGGACAATGTAACTCAGAAAGGAAAAGGAGAGAGTGGGAGAGGGACTGATTCCAGAACTTCTCCTCATCTGGAGTAGCTGAGTATACTCTGAATTTTAAGTAGAAAACAAAGCTATGTAAGAACACTAGTTTCTCAAACAGTAACCTCTGTTGCTTGGGAAAAACTCTTACGCTGGTGTTATTATACTTTTGCAGGTGTTAAGACAAAAAGACAGAATCTTGAAGCAAGCTGGCAAGGATAGGGAGAATGAAGGAGCAAAAAGAGTTGAATTTTAACTTGGCTGAGAGGAGAACTAATTTTCCTGTCAGTTCAAAAGTTCTTAATGAAGGCTGTCTGCCAAGGCCCAACCAGCGCGGGCCATGACCCAGTCACGCTGAGGCCTGTCCTGACCCTCCTGCGGCAACAGGAGGCTCATACTTGCCTGGCTGGGGGAGTAGCCGCCCCCCCTCCGCTCGCCACCATCTCGCTCACTCCCACCTTTGTGCTCCTCATAAGCGCTGCGTAGAATGCTCTCCTCACCTCTCCAACTCACCCTTCTCTTCCCCGCAGGAACAAGCCCATATTCCCCCAAAAGCCTCATGCTATGAAGACCTCAGTGTGCATGGAGTGCTCCTTGCTGTGACCTGCCATCAAGCTGTTACTGATTTGTCACCATTTATGGGAGACACTTTGAGCTAGGTGAGCGACTAGGAAAAAAAAAAATTGTTTTCCTTCCTGGCTATATGTTTCCTTCAGAGAGACTGTGAGCGGAGGGGGGAGAGAAAATATTGTCAAACTCTCCCTGCCTTCCTTCTGTCATTGTTAACAACACCTGCAAAGGCCAAGCATGAAGCGCTGACTGTCACTGTCTTTGCAGTGGCAGGGTGTGATTTCAACATCGTGATCTTCCACACATGATTGCAAGCCCGTATTTGGGTTTTGCAGAATTCCTTCAACATGAGAATGCAAAAGCATTCCAGGGAATGGAAGTTATTTCTCCAGCAGGAACAGGATGAACAGAGGAAGCAATCAGAAGAAAGAGGGTGTTCTACAATAGTCGCATTCTTCTATTTTAGGGACACATGCAAAGAAATGACATGCAAGGGCTTTTCAGAAATGTGCTGCAAAGATACCAGGGAAAACCTTTTATGAACAAAGATGCCCTAAAGGCTTTTCATAAGAAACAAACAAAAGGAAATGTTTTTCTTTTCAGGCCACCGTAAATTTTTAAATCTCCTTAAAAATGATACAGGTGGCCAGGCATGGTAGTGCGTTCCTTTAATCCCAACACTTGGGAGGCTGAGGTGAGAGGATCGCCATGAGTTTGAGGCCAGCCTGAGACTACATAGCGAATTCCAGGACAGCCTGGGCTACAATGAAGTCCTACCTTGGAAAACCAAATAAATAAATTAACAATACAGGTGGACACAGGACATAGAACTTCCATAAGAGAGAAGGCATTTTTACTTATACTCTTGACTTTTCTACCTCAAGGAAATTGACTGCAGTCAACTTGCCAGGGTGCGTAGACCTGATTGAAATGCGCTGGCAATTTAGACTCTCACTTCCAGCTCATTGATTTACACCCCTGCTCCCACCGATGGGCACTTCAAAAGAAAACGAAGCAGACCACATTTAAGACGATTTCCTGTGTCTGCTCCCCCTCTCTCCACCAGCTAGGAGGAAGACCGTCATCAATCATGGAGCCCAGTCCACCCTCCCCACTTCATGACACTACAAAGATTACAGGCATTTGATGAGTTTCTATTAGAAATTAATATTAATAGGCCTATTCTTGATTTTCTTACAATGTGCCAGGTCCCTTGATTTCATCAACTTTGGGAAACTTAGCACAATAGCAGTTATCTGACCAGATAGTGACCATCTATGTTTTCAGTGGTTTTCCACTCTGCGAAGAGGAAAATCTCCGTGGTTTTCCATAGACATGCTGTTGCAGTCGGGTGTCCAGCAGCACATGACCCCACTCCTTGGTACCGACTTTACTGTGGCAGTCAGGTTCGCGTTGCTGGCAGAAATCACCTTACCAAGAGCAGCTTGTGGGGAAAAAAGGCTTATTTTGGCTTCCAGATTCAAGGGAAGCTCCATGAAGGCAGGGGAAAATGACAGCATGAGCAGAGGGTGGACATCACCTCCTGGTCAACATCAGGTGGACAACAGGAAGAGGAGAGTGTGCCAAACACTAGCAAGGGCGAGCTGGCTATAACATCCATAAGCCTGCCCCCAACAATACACTGCCTCCAGGAGGTGCTAATTCCCAAATCTCCATCAGCTGGGAACCTAGCATTCAGAACACCTAAGTTTATGGGGGACACCTGAATCAATCCTCCACACATGCCTAGTAAGAACCACCTGCCCTGGGAAGCAATGGGGCATTCCCTCTCCCATATAATATTACTTGGACATTTTACTACAACATGTACTGAAAGGTTTATGTTCATGCTCAGATGACCTTGAACTAGACCAAAGCACCATTCCTGCCTCAGCCTCCCTGAGAGCTGGGACCATGAGTGCTTGCTGCTGCACAGACTCTACATTCATGCTGATTTTATCAAAATATCTTCTTGCAAAAGAAAATTCAAGATTCACAAATACTAAGTAGTGCTTCTGGATATTAATTTTGGAAACATAAAACATTTTTTGAGTATTCTGGGATAATCAGTCTCAAATACAACAAAAAGTGTATTCAGAACCATGGTGAAGCCATGGTGAAGGCATTTTATCAACATAGTGAACATCTATCTACAAGTGGTCTACTTTAAGAAAAGAAGGTTCTCCTGGATAATGTGACTGGACCTCATCCAATCAATTGAAAGCTCTTAAGAGCAAAACTGAGAATTCCTTAAGGAAGAGAAGAAATTCTGCCTTAAGAATGCAGGAGCGGGGCTGAAGAGATGGTTCATTGGTTAAGGCACTTACTCGTCTGTGAAGCCTAAAGATCCAGGTATGATCACCCAGTACACATGTAAGCCAGAAGCACAAGGTGGCACATGCATCTGAAGTTGATTTGCAATGACCAGAGGACCTGCATGCTTATTCTCTCTCTCTCTCTCCCTCTTTCTCTCTTTGCCTCTCTCTCAAATAAAAAAGAAAAAAAAAAAAAAAAGAATGCAGTACCAGCTCCTGACCTAGAGTTTTTAGCCTGCCCTACAAATTTCAAATTTACCAATTCTAAGATGTATAACTCTATCTATCTATCTATCTATCTATCTATCTATCTATCTATCTATCTATCTATCTATCTATCCATCCATCCATCCATCCTCTATCTATCATCTATCTATCTAATCTACCTATTTTCATCATACCAATCATATCATCATCTGTTGATCTGCTATCAGCCATCCATCCACCATCCAGCAGCCTATTTCTTTGTCTGTCTATAGTACTACTTCTGTTTCCCCGGAAGCCCTGCGTACTCTGATCAGAAAGCACCAAAGAGGTGACACTTAAACAGAGCTTCCACCAGATAAGGAGCCAAATACAAGGAAAGCAGAGGGTGGCTGTGTCTTTGCAGAGAAGACCATGCCCAGAGATGCTGAGATGCGAAAGTCTGGCATCAATCATTTATTCACCTTTGTAAAGGGCTGGCGATACAGGTCAGTGGTAGAATGCACATGTTTAGAATTTATGAATCTCTGAATTCCATCTCCATCATCAAGAAGAGAAAGAAAGAAGCCGGGTGTGGTGGTCCACGCCTTTAATCCCAGCACTTGGGAGGCAGAAGTAGGGGGATTACTGTGTGTTCAGTGTCACCCTGAGACTACATGATGAATTCCAGGTCAGCCTGGGCTAGAGCAAGACCCTATCTCAAACAACCACAAGAAAGACAGCGAGAGAGAGAGAAAGAGGGGGAGAGGAAGGAAGGAAGGAAGGAAGGAAGGAAGGAAGGAAGGAAGGAAGGAAGGAAGGAAGGAAGGAAGGAAAAGAGAGAGAAATAGATAGATGAAAGAGAGAGAGAGAGATCAGGACATCTTGAGCACAGTAAGCCAAAGATCTATGGGCCAAGATGTGGCTGGAGAGGTTTGCAGAAGTGAGATCATGCAGGAGTCATGTTAAAATATTTGGACTTGTTTTTCAAATTACACTGAAGGTTAGCTTGAAGGAGATGACTGTGTCATGGACAAGAGACCAGAAGGGGACTAAGAATGGAAGTAGACAGACACAGGGTTAGGGTAGTGCTCCCAGGGGCAAAGGCTGACACTTGGCCCAGTTTGTAGACAGAGAGAGTGGGAAGGTGGGCATTGATGCATGACCATGTGAAAGGACAGATGAGGAAGGAGGTAGGTGAAGTCCTGAATGCTCCGGGATGTCCGGCTGAAACAATTGAGCAGTATGGTGGACTAGGAAGGGAATAGGAATAAGCATCCACATTAAGTGTATGACTTTGGTACTGGCCCTCAGTAGAGGGTGTTCAGAATGAGTTACGAGTTTGGGAGCCTCTATATACAGGTGATATTTGAGGCTACATGAATAAATGTGATTAATCATGAGGAGAAGACAAAGAATGGCCAGAGTTGAACCTAGATAAGTCCAGTGTTTGTAGGTGGGATGGAGACATCACTAGAGAGATGGAAGCGAGAGTGAGGGGGAAAAAATGTGGCAAGCGAGGCTGTATTTCAAGTAAGGTGGTGGTCAGCATGAGAAATGCTGCCAAGAGCCCAAGTAAAATGAGCACGTGGACTTGGACGTGGACGTGGGGTTTGGCACCATGGCCCAGCACCATGAGTCCTGAGGCTGGCTGATCTTCATGCTCTTCTCATTTACATTTGCCACACATCTCTAACAGGGAGACCCGTGTCATAGCTGACTGACTGAGGATTCTGTGTCCCATAGTGTTTTGTAGCTATTTCCTCTGGGTTGAATGTGAACGTTGCCTTATTGAATCAGAGCAACTGTGTTCACTCCCAAGAGAGCCTCACACAATTGGTCCCATTAACTGTCCCTTGTGAAAGGAAGGGGAAAGCTAGCAAGGTTTAAAAGGCTAGTGAGCCTCACAAGGCCCCATTCCAGCCAGATGATACAAACAGTTAACAATTATTAGCAGGAAGAGGCTGGTGGGATAGCTATCTACAAGATGCCCATCCTTGCCAAGTATAACTCTAAGTTTGAGGCTACCATGAAACTACATAATAAATTGCAGGTCAGCCTGGGCTACAGTGAGACCCTACCTTGAAAAACAAAATAAAAAAAAAAATAGCACATCCTCCTAGAAGTAACCTTTCACTCATGTTCCTGTAAGAAAACATCCATGAGCCTATGAGGAATCCCTCACCTCTGATCCTGTGAGGAAGCCCTCGCCCATGCTCCTTTGGATAACCCCTCACCTATCCTCTTGTGATAATCCCTCACTCACACTCCTTGCATTAGTCTTAGTTATTTTCTCACTGCTGTGATAAAATACCTGAGAAGCAGCAGCTTGCGGAAAGGACGAGTTTGTTTTGGCCTTAGTTCCAGCAGTACAGCCCGTGTTCATTTTTATTTATTTATTTGAGTGTGACAGAGAGAGAAAGAGAGAGAGAGAGAGAGAGAGAGAGAGAGAGAGAGAGAGAATGGGCGCACCAGGGCTTCCAGCCACAGCTAACGAACTCCAGATGCGTGTGCCCCCTTGTGCATCTGGCTTATGTGGATCCTGGGGAATCGAGCCTTGAACCGGGGACCTTAGGCTTCACAGGCAAGCGTTTAAGGGCTAAGCCATCTCTCCAGCCCGAGCTCTCTCTTTTTTATATAGTCCAGGACCCCAGCACAAGGGTCTACAACTAAGGCTGGTCTGCTAACCTCAATAACCTAATGAAGATAACCCTTCACTGGGCATGGAAGAGGTTCCTTTCCTGGGTGATTCAAGGCCCTGTCAAGTTGACAACAAATATAAAGCACACTCCTGTAAGTAACCCCTCACTCATGCTCCTGCAAGGAACCACTCTACTCACTTGTTCAACCTCCCCAGACCTGGGGGATTACAAGCCTATACAACTGCTGTATTACTTACTCATCTTTTCTTTTTATTTATTTATTTGAAAGAAAGGGAGATAAATAAAGAAAGAATGGGTGCTCCAGGGCCTCTAGCCACTGCAAACAACCTCCAGACACATGTGCCACCATGTGCTTATGTGGGTACTGGGGAATCAAACCTGGCTCTTAGACTTTGTAGGCAAGTACCTTAACCGCTAAGCCATCTCTCTATCTTCTTTTATCTTTATAGTAACCATACTTCAGAAAGCTGGTAATAGAGAAAAGCCTGACAGTTCAAGGGTACAGTGTGTCATGGTGGCGGGGCATGGAGGAAGAAAGTTGAGGCCGCTGGCCACGTCGCATGGCAGTCACGAAGCAGAGGTCAGCGCTGCTGCTCAGCCCCAGTCCTCCTTTTCATTCCGCCTGTAAAGCCAGCCCGTGGGATGGTGCTCCCGTACTGAGGGTGGATCTTGGGTCTTCCTCCCTCACAGACATGCCCACGGATTCATCTTCTTGGTAATTCTAGGTCCAATCAAGCGGACAATTAAGATTGATCATCACAACCACACTGACTTTTGTTAAACCTCATCTGTTTTCATGATTTGATGGTCTCATAATATTTGTTGAAGATTTATGTCAAGCATTACATAGTTTGAACTCATAAAAATGTGATCATGTGTTATTGGGGGTTTTTCTTTAGTAATAATGATCTTTCAAGAAAAGTAGCTATTGAACATTGTTTCTAAATTTTATTTTAAAAAACTACACTCTTGTCTTTCTCAAAAAGCGACTACTCATTGTAATGCTGTATTAAGTACATGAAGCTTTCTCTTGTGTATATGTGGTGTGTATGCATGTATTTGTGTGTTTGTATATATATATAGGCACACGTGTGTATTTGTGTGGAGGCCAGAGGTTGACACAATATTATATTTTTTTCTTTTTTTTTTTTTTTTTGGTTTTTGTTTGTTTGTTTGTTTTTTCAAGGTAGGGTCTTGTTCTAGCTCAAGCTGGCCTGGAATTTACTATGTAGTCTCAGGGCGGCCTTGAACTCACAGCGATCCTCCTACCTTGGCTTCCTGAGTGCTGGGATTAAAGGCATGTTCCACCATGCCCGGCAACATCATATATCTTTCTCTATCACTCTTTAACTTAGTGCTTTTTGAGACAAGGTCTCTTTCTGAAACAGAAGCTCACCAATTTTGTTAAACTAGATATCCAATTTCTCTGTCAAATAAATAAAAATAAAATACTTAAAAAAAAAAAGGCTGGAAGGATGGTTTAGCATTTGAGGCATTTGCCTGCAAGGCCAAAGAACCCAGGTATGATTCCCCAGGACCCATGTTAGCCAGATGTGCAAGGGACACATGCTAGCCAGATGCACAAAGGGGCTCATGCATCTGGAGTTCATTTGAAGTGGCTGGAAGCCCTGGCACACCCATTCTCTCTCTCCTCCTCTTTCTCTGTCAAATAAACAAATAAATAAAAATAATATATATGTATATTTTTAAAAACTAGTTATCCAGTAATCCTGTATCCTCCTACCTCCTCCTCCCCAGTACTGAGATTACAGGCGCGGACTGCCATCCTCCCTCTTATGTGGGTGCTAGGGATCTGAACTCAGGTATTCATGCTGCACAGCAAGCACCTTTCCCCTGAGCCATCTTCTAGCTCCAAGCACAGGACATTTCCACTGGACGACCACAAAACCCCGTATCAGCCTAAGTGTGGAGATGCTTCAAAAGCTCAGCCTATGTGCTGCACTCAGCAGCGGGTTATTAGAATGTAGCAAACAGGAAGAATTTATGAAACACTTTTGAGTTAATGCCAACATTCATTTGCGTACATAGAAAAGAATAACTGGGGCTGGCAAGATGGATCAGCTATTAAAGATGTTTGCTTGCAAAGCCTGGACGTCCAGGTTGGATTCTCAGCACCCATGGAAATCCAGATGCACAAAGTGACACATATATCTGGAGTTTGAAGGTCCTGATTGTGCCCATACTCTCTGGCTCCCCTCTCCCCACACTCTGCTTGCAAATAAAGAAAAAGAAAAGAATATTTGGCATTAGTAAATTTTAATCTATGTAGTCTGACTGATTACAGTTCACAGGAACATAATCATATAAATACTTACAAGAATTCTGTAGAGGAGGAAGGCATGGTGGTGCATGGTTTTTTTGTTGTTAATTTGGTTTGTCAAGGTAGGGTGTAATTCTAGCCCAGGCTGACCTGTAATTCACTATGTAGTCTCAGGGTGGCCTCAAACTCACAGTGATCCTACTACCTCTGCCACCCTATTGCTGGAATTCACTATGTAGTTTCAGGTCAGCCTGGCCTAGAGTGAGACCCTACCTTGAAAAAAAAAAAAAGAATTTTGTAGGGGTGCTGGAGATATGACTTAGAGATTCAGGTTCTTGTCTGCAAAGCCAAAGGACCCAGGTTCTGGAGTTCGTTTGCAATGGCCTGGAGGGCCTGGGGTGGCCATTCTCTCTCTCTTGCAAATAAATACAAATAAAATATTTTAAAAAAGAATTTTGTAGGGGCTGGAGATATGGTTCAGTAGTTAAATGAGCTTGCTTGCAAAGCCTGATGGCCTGGGTTCAATTCCCTAGGACCTACATAAAGCCAAATGCACAATGTAGCATGAGTCTAGAGTTTGTTTGCTGTGGCAGGAAGCCCTGGGATGCTCATCCTCTATCTGCTTCTCTCTCAAATGAACACACACACACACACACACACACACACACACACACACACAGGTATTTTTGGCCTCAAACTCACATAGATCCTCCTACCTCTGCCTTCTGTATGCTGGGATTAAAGCCATGTGCCCGCATACCCAGCAAATAAATACATTTTTTTAAAAGACATTCATAGAGGGCTGAAGAGATTGCTTAACAGGTGAAGATGTTTGCCTGCATAGCCAAAGGACCCTGGTTCAATTCCCCAGGACCCACGTAAGCCAGATGCAGAAGGCAGCGCGTGCATCTAGAGTTTGTTTGCAGTGGCTGGAGGCCCTGGTGCACCCATTCTCTCTCTCTCTCCTTCTCTCTCTCTCTTTCTCTCTTCCTCTCAAACAAATATAATATTTTTTTTTAAGTTTGTAGAAAGTTGGGTAGAAAAAAATGTTCTCTAAACTAGGGATGGTGATGTGTGACTATAATCTCAATATTTGAGAAGCTGAGGCAAAAGGATTGTCATGAGTTAGAGGCCAGCCTGGGCTACAGAGTGGGACCCTGACTAGTAAAGAAAGGGCAGGAGAGGTGCCTTAACGGTTAAGGTGCTTACCTGCAAAGCCAAAGGACCATGGTTTGACTCTGCAGGACCCACATAAGTCAGATGCACAGAAGGGCACATGCATCCAGAGTATGTTTGTAGCGGCTGGCCCTGGCATGCCAATTCTCTCTCTCTCTTACATAAATAAATATTTCTTTGTTTTTAAAAAAGAAAAGTTTTTTTTAAAGTAAAGATAAAATGCTCTCTTTAGTTGAAGAACAATTTAACAAAAAGATTATCTCAATTTGACGGAACATGTGGAGCTGCTCAACAGACGGGCTGGAGCAGGCGGTTTCAGGTGTGCATGGGGCCTGTGTAACGCTCCCGCCCTGCTTCCTGTCGGAGGAGGGCTAAGAAGACCCCCACACACATGCACACAGCCACACACATATATGTGGGTAAGAGTGCATGGGTAGTGCAGCATGTGTGTGAAGTTCAGAGGACAATCTTGGGACGGGGCTCCTCTCCTTCTACCTTACTTGAGACAGGGTTTCCTTTATTTTATTTTATTTCTTGGTTTTATTCCAAGGCAGAATCTCACTCTAGCCCAAGCTGACCTGGAATTCACTATGTAGTCTCAGGGTGGCCTCGAACTCATGGAGATCTTCCTGCCTCTGCCTCCCCAGTGGTGGGATTAAAGGCATGCACCACCACGCCCGGCTTGAGATAGGGTCTCTCGTTTGCCACTGGGAAGTCCTAACAGCTTCCAGAACAGTTAGGGTTCTCCAGACTCTACCTACCATGGCTGTAGGTATGTTGGGAGCAGAGACACAGATGCCACTTTGTGTCGGGCTTTACGTGGTGCTAGAAATCTGAACTCTAGTTGAGTGGGGTACAGAGCAGCTCCTTTAACCACGGAGCCATCTCTTCAGCCATCTGGTTATAAATAAGGACCATGTAGGTAGGATAATGAATTTCTATTTCTATTGTATGCTTGCTGAATTTTCTTTTATCGGTCTCTTTCCTGGATAAATCTATTGTGATTAACTAATCAGTACTCTAATGTAAAATTCTGGATGAAGCAAATGGTATAGTAAAGCTGAGCGGGCCTGAGCTGGTTATGTAGATCTGGAATCCCCTGGGGAGCTTGAAGCAGGAGGCCGAGAGCAAGAGGTGCTGGTGCTCCCTGTAGCTAGGTCCACCTCATCCAAGTAGCCAGGCCGGGCAGCAGGACCAGCTCAATTCCTGACTTAGGATGGCACAACCTATCCAGCGTCTTCTCCTGGCCCCTAAAACACCGGCACAAGCCATGCACCATCCAGTTGCAAAGCCTTATTTCTAGTTAGAAACCCCTCCTTTAAACGTTTCTAGAAGTGTGGAATTTCCTTTGTCAGGGGCCTTGCTGTTAGCCTTGCCATCTCAGCTTCTGTACTGGCTGCTGGCCAGCATTAGTACATACTATTAAAAAGTTATAGAGCCGGGCACGGTGGCACATGCCTTTAATCCCAGCACTCTGGAGGCAGAGGTAGGAGGATTGCCATGAGTTCAAGGCCATCCTGAGAATACACAGTGAATTCCAAGTCAGCTTAAGCTAGAGTGAGACCCTTCCTCGAAAAACAAAACAAAACAAAAGTTATAGGAAGAGTCAGATCTCAAATTAGCAAAAAAGCAGGATGTGGTGGCCCATGCCTTTAATCTTAGCACTTGGGAGACAGAGGTAGGAAGATCACTGTGAATTCAAGGAGGCCAGCCTGAGACTACATGGTGAATTCCAGGTCAGCCTGGGCTAGAGGGATACTCTACCTTAAAACAAACAAACAAACACAAAATAGCAAAAGAAACTTTGGGGCAGGAGAGATGTCTAGTGGTTAGACACTTGATTGCAAAGCCTGCTGGCACCAGGTTCAATTCTCCAGCACCCAGAGGCAAAAACAGTGGCATAAGCATCTGTTGTGGCAAGAGACTCTGGAACATCTATACATACATGTGAAAATAAATTATATACACACACACACACATACATACATATATATATAATTTATATACAAATTAAAAATATATTTTTAAAAATAATTTTTTGTTTATTTATTTGAGAGCAACAGACAGAGAAAGAGGCGGATAGAGAAAGAGAGAGAGAATGGGCGTGCCAGGGCTTCCAGCCACTGCAAATGAGCTCCAGACATGTGCGCCCCCTTGTGCATCTGGCTAACGTGGGTCCTGGGGAACCGAGCCTCAAACCAGGGTCCTTAGGCTTCACAGGCAAGAGCTTAACTGATAAGCCATCTCTCCAGATCTATATCTATATCTATATCTATATCTATATCTATATCTATATCTATATCTATATTTGAGATGGAGGTCTCACTTTAGCACAGACTGACCTGAAACCTACTCTGTAGTCTCAGGCTGGCCTTGAACTCACAGCAATCCTCCTACCTCCATTTCCCATGTATTGGGATTGCAAATGCCTTTAACCACTGAGCCATCTCCCTAGTCCTTTAATTTTTTAAAGTTTTTATTTACTTATTTGAGAGAGAAAGAGAGAGATAAAGAAGCAGATGAGAGAGACTGGGCATGCCAGGGCCTCTAGCCGCTACTAAGTACAGATGCAAGTTTCACCTTGTACATCTGGCTTTATGTGGGTACTGGGGAACCAAACCTGGGTCCTTTGACTTTGCAGGCAAGTGTCTTAACTACTAAGCCATTTCTCCAGCCCAATTTTTTTTTTTAAAGGTATTTCTCCTGAAATCTGCATCAGTGCCTCTTATTGAACCAAGTCAGAAATCTTTCTCCAATTTAGTTAGCAGTAGATTTTTAGTTTGATTTTATCCCATGGGTCTAATTTTTTGTTATGTTTTCAAGTAAAGTTTCACACTAGCCCAAATTGACTGGGGATTCAGACTGGCCTCTTATTCACGATGATTCCCCATACCTCTGGCCCCTGAGTGCTGGGATCAAAAGCATGTGCCACCAAGTATGGCTACTTTTGTTTTGTATTTTATTTTATTTATTTTGAGGTAAGGCCTTGCTCTAGCCCAAGCTGACCTGGAATTCACTATGTAGTCCCAGGGTGGTCTTGAACTCATGGTAATCCACCTACATCTGCCTCTTGAGTGCTGGGATTAAAAGTGTGTACCACCATGCCCAGCCTTACTTTTGCTTTTTAAATCAGTGGTTCTTTTCGTGTCATATGTATAAAATCATTGCCTAAATTCTTTCTCCTTATGTTTTCTTTTAGGAGTGTTTGGTGTTTGGGTTGATTTGTATATGTACTGCAAGGGCCCATTTCTTTCTCTCATATGTATATGACTATTTGTCCTCTGATTCCTGCTAAAGAGACTGTCCTTCCCCTGTTGGCACTCTTGTCAAAGATCAACCGACCGTGCACACGTGGGCTCATCTCCGAGCGTTCTGTCTTGCTTCTCTAGTCTCTGTGTCAGTCTGCATGCCCTTCCACACTGTGTTCATCACAGCAGCTTTGTGATAGGCTTCAAAATTCTGCTAGCAGGGGCTGAAGAGATGGGTTAGCAGTTAAGGCATTTGCCTGAAAAGCCTAAGGACCCAGGTTCAATTCTCTAGTACCCATGTAAGCCAGATGCGCATGGTGGCCCATGTATCTGGAATTTGTTTGCAGTAACAAGAAGCCGTGACATGGCTATCTCTCTATATCTGCCTCTTCCTCTCTATCTCAAATAAATAAATAAATAAATAAAATATTTTTTTAAATATCCAGCTACTAAAGGTAACTATACTATGAGAAAAAACAACTCAGGCCAATATCCCTGATGAATAGGGATGCAACAATCCTCAACAAAATACAGTTGCCAGGCATGACACTTACAATCCCAGTACTCAGAAGCTAAGGCAGGCAGATCATGAGTTCCAGGCCATCCTGGCTACAAAATAAGACCCTGTCTCAACCCCTCACCCCATCTTATGTCAAAACAAATTCAACAGCACTTTAAAAGTATCTTGTGCTGGGCTGGAGGGATGGCTTAGTGGTTAAGGCATCTGCCTGCAAAGCCAAAAGACCCAGGTTTGATTCCGCAGGACCCATGTTAGCCAGATGCACAAAGGGGCGCACACATCTAGAGTTTGTTTGCAGTGGCTGGAGGCCCTGGAGCACCCATTCTGTCTCTCTCCCTCTTTCTCTCTTTCAAATAAATAAATAAAAATAAAGTATTAAAATTTTTTTAAAGTATCTTGTGCCTGGTATAGTTAGTGTGTGCCTTTAATCCTAGCACTTGAGTGGCAGAGGTAGGAGGATTGCTGAGAATTCAAAGTCACATAGCAAATTCCAGGCCAGCCTGAGCTACAGCAAGACCCTACCTTAAATACAAAAACAAAAGTACCTTGCACCATAATCAAGTGTAATCCATCCCTAGGAATGCAAGGATAGGAAAACATCTGGAATCCATTGATATGAGACACCACATTAATAGAATGAAGGATTAAAACAATGTCCCTACTGCTTTTTTGATGTGTTTTAAAAAATATTTTATTTATTTATTTATTTGAGAGAGAGAGAGAGAAAGAGAATGGGCATGCCAGGACCTTTAGCCACTACAAACAAACTCCAGACACATGTGCCACCTTGTGTATCAGGCTTTTTGTGGGTACTGGGGAATCAAACCTGGGTCCTTTGGCTTTGCCAGAAAGTGCCTTAACTACTAAGCCATCTATCCAGCCTATTTAAAAAAAAAATTTTATTTATGTATTTGAGTGGGGGAATGGAGAAAGGGAGATAATGGGCCTGTTAGGGCCTGCAGCCGCTGGAAACACACTCCAGATGCATGTGCCACCTTGTACATCTGGCTTACATGGGTCCTAGAGAATCGAACCTGGGTTCTTTGGCTTTGCAGGCAAGTGCCTTAATTGCTAAGCCATTGCTCCATCTCTTTTGTTGTTGTTGTTGTTGTTTTCAACTTTATATTTTTAATTTTTTTTATTTTCACAATTTTTATTAACATTTTCCATAATTATAAAAAATATCCTATAGTAATACCTCCCCCCTGCCCTTTCCCCTTTGAAATTCCATTCTCCATCATATTACCTCCCCATCTCAATCACTGTACTTACATATATACAATACTAACCTATTAAGTACTGGCCTCTGCTACTAAGTATTTTCCTTCTCACACAGAAGCCCAATCAATTGTAGCTAGGATCCACATATGAGGGAGAACATATGGTGCTTGGCTTTCTGGGCCTGGGTTACCTTACTTAGTATAATCCTTTCCAGATCCATCCATTTTTCTGCAAATTTCATAACTTCATTTTTCTTTACTGCTGAGTAGAACTCCATCGTATAAATGTGCCACATCTTCATTATCCACTCATCAGTTGAGAGACATCTAGGCTGGTTCCATTTCCCAGCTATTATAAATTGAGCAGCAATAAACATGGTTGAGCACATACTTCTAAGGAAATGAGATGATTCCTTCGGATATATGCCTAGGAGTGCTATAGCTGGGTCATATGGAAGATTAATCTTTAGCTGTTTTAGGAACCTCCACAATGATTTCCACAATGGCTGGACCAGATTGCATTCCCACCATCAGTGTAGAAGACTTCCTTTTTTCCACATCCCTGCCAGCATTTATGATCATTAGTTTTCATGATGGTTGAGAATCTGACAAGAATGAGATGGAATCTCAATGTAGTTTAAATATGCATTTCTCTGATGACTAGTGACATAGAACATCTTTTTAGATGCTTATATGCTATTCGTATTTCTTCCTTCGAGAATGCTCTAATTAGCTCCATAGCCCATTTTTGGATTGGCTTGTTTGATGCCTTATTATTTAACTTTTTGAGTTCTTCGTATATCCTAGATATTAATCCTCTATCAGATATATAGCTGGTGAAGATTTTTTCCCATTCTGTAGGTTGCCACTTTGTTTTTTTCACTGTGTTCTTTGCAGTGCAAAATCTTTGTAATTTCATGAGGTCCCAGTGGTTAATCTGTGGTTTTATTGCCTGAGCAATTGGGCTTGTATTCAGAAAGTCTTTGCCAAGACCAATATATTGAAGGGTTTTCCCTACTTTTTCCTCTAGCAGTTACAGAGTTTCAGGTCTGATGTTAAGGTCTTTAATCCATTCGGACTTAATTCTTGTGCATGGAGAGAGAGAAGAATCTATTTTCATCCTTCTACAGATGTATATCCAGTTATCCCAACACCATTTGCTGAAGAGGCTGTCTTTTCTCCAATGAGTATTTTTGGCACTTTTATAGAATATCAGGTGGCTATAGCTACCTGGACTTACAACTGGGTCCTCTATTCTGTTCCACTGATCTACATGTCTGTTTTTGTGCCAGTACCATGCTGTTTTTGTTACTATGTCTCTGTAGTACAGGTTAAAATCAGGTATGGTGATACCACCAGCCTTACTTTTGTTGCTCAGTATTATTTTAGATATTACAGGTTTTTTGTGATTCCAAATGAATTTTTGAATTGTTCTTTCTATTTCCATGAAGAATGCCTTTGTAATTTTGATAGGGATTGCATTAAATGTGTAGATTGCTTTTGGTAAGATTGCCATTTTCACAATATTGATTCTTCCAATCCAGGAACAGGGGATGTTTCTTCACTTTACAGTGTCTTCTGCAATTTCTCGCTTGAGTGTTTTAAAGTTCTCATTGTAGAGATTCTTTACTTCCTTGGTTAGGTTTATTTCAAGGGACTTTATTTTTTTTGATGCAATTGTGAATGGGAGTGATTCTCTGATTTCTTCCTCTGTGTGTTTGTTGTTAGCGTATATGAAGGCTACTGATTTCTGTGTATTTATTTTGTATCCTGCTACATGGCTGTAGGTTTTGATCAGCTCTAACAGTTTGCTAGTAGAGTCTTTAGGGTCCTTTATGTATAGAATCATGTCATCTGCAAATAATGATAACTTGATCTCTTCCTTTCCAATTTGTATCCCTTTTATGTGTGTCTCTTGCCTTATTTCTATGGCTAAGACTTCCAAAACTATATTAAATAAAAGTGGGGCCAGTGGACACCCTTTTCTTGTTCCTGATTTTAGTGGAAAAGCTTCCAGTTTTTCCCCATTTAGTAATATGTTAACTGTACGCTTGTCATAAATAGCTTTTATTATATTGAGATATGTTCCTTCTATTCCCAGTCTCTGTAGGACTTTGATCATAAAGGGATGTTAGATTTTGTCAAATGCTTTCTCTGTGTCTAATGAGATGATTAGGTGATTTTTGTCCTTCAACCCATTTATATAATGTATTACATTTGTAGATTTGCATATATTGAACCATCCCTGCATCTCTGGGATAAAGCCTACTTGGTCAGGGTGAATGATCTTTTTGATGTCTTCTTGTATTCAGTTTGCCAATATTTTGTTGAGAACTTTTGCATCTATGTTCATGAGGGAGATTGGACTGTAATTTTCTTTTTTTGTTCTATCTTTGCCTGGTGTTGGTATCAGGGTGATGCTGGCTTCATAGAAGGAGTTTGGTAGAATACCTTCTTTTTCTACTTACTGGACAAGCTTAAGAAGCAATGGTGTTAGCTCTTCCTTGAAGGTCTGGTAAAATTCAGCAGTGAAACCATCTGAGCCTGGGCTTTTTTTAGTTGGGAGATTATTGATAACTGTTCGGATCTCCATGTTTGTTATAGGTCTATTTAAGTGATTAATCTCATCTTGATTTAATTTAGGTAGGTCATATAAATCAAGGAAATCATCCATTTCTTTCAGATTCTCATACTTTGTGGAGTATATGTTTTTATAGTAAGTCCCTATGATTTTTTGAATTTCTCTGGAATCTGTTGTGATGTTACATTTTTCATCTCTGATTTTATTAATTTGTGTCACTGCTCTCTTTCTTTTGGTCAGATTTACTAAAGGTTTATCAATCTTGTTTATCCTTTCAAAGAACCAATTCTTTGTTTCATTAATTATTTTGATTTTTTTTGTTTCTATTTCATTAATTTCTGCCCTAATCTTTATTATTTCTTCCCATCTACTGATTTTTGGTTTGCCTTGTTCTTCTTTTTCCAAGGCTTTAAGGTGAAGCATTAGGTCATTTACTTGTGACCTTTCTAGTTTCTTAATACAGGCACTTAAGGCTATAAATTTACCTCTTAGAACTGCCTTCATTGTGTCCCAGAGATTTTGGTATGTTGTGTTCTCATTATCATTTGACTCTATAAATTTTTTTATTTCCTTCTTGATTTTGTCATTGACCCATTCATCATTTAGTAGTGTATTGTTTAGTTTCCATGATTTTGTGAATGCTCTATAGCCTTTCTTGCTACTGATTTCTAGTTTAATTCCATTGTGGTCAGATAGAATGCAAGGAATTATTTCAATTTTCCTGAATTTGTTAAGATTTGCTTTGTGTCCTAATATATGGTGTATTTTCGAGAATGTTCCATATGCTGCTGAAAAGAATGTATATTTTGTAGACTTTGGATGAAATGTCCTGTACATATCTGTTAGGTCCATTTCCTTCTATGACCTCATTTAGTCCAGATGCCTCTCTGTTTATTTTTTCCTGGGATGACCTGTCAATTGATGAGAGTGGGGTGTTAAAGTCACCCACTACCACTGTGTTTGGTGTTATCTGTGACCTTAGTTCTAATAGTGTTTGTTTGTTGAATTTGGGAGCCCCCATGTTAGGTTCATATATGTTTAGGATTGTAATGTCCTCATGTTGGAGTGTGCCTTAATCAATATAAAGTGACCTTCCTTATCTTTTTTTTTTTTTAATTTATTTGAGAACGACAGACACAGAGAGAAAGACAGATAGAGGGAGAGAGGGAGAATGGGTGCGCCAGGGCTTCCAGCCTCTGCAAACGAACTCCAGACGCGTGTGCCCCCGTGTGCATCTAGCTAACGTGGGACCTGGGGAACTGAGCCTCGAACCGGGGTCCTTAGGCTTCACAGGCAAGCGCTTAACCACTAAGCCATCTCTCCAGCCCAGGATCCTGCTTTTTAACCCAGTCTGCAAACCTATGTCTTTTCGTTGGGGCATTGCGGCCATTGCTATTAAGAGATATTATTGAAAGGTGTGTATTTATGTTTGCCTTTTTTTTTTTTTTTGTGGTTCCAGTTCTACCTGTGCTCTCTTGTGTTAACTAATATTTGAGTATTGCTTGTTTTTTCCAGGTTCCTTATATGTGTGCTTTCCCTTTTCCTCAGCATGGAGGATTCTATCAAGTATTTTCTGTAGAGCTGGTTTTGTCTTCAAATACTCCTTTAACCTGCTTTTGTCATGGAATGTCCTTATTTCTCCGTGTATTTGAATGAATAGCTTTGCAGGATAAAGTAACCTTGGTTGACAGTTGTTATCTTTCAGAACTTGGAATACATCACTCCAAGACCTTCTGGCTTTTAAAGTTTGTGTTGAATAATCTACTGTAATCCGGATGGGCTTGCCTTTGTAGGTAACTTGATTTTTCTCTCTAACTGCTTTCGATATTTTTTCTTTGGTTTGTGTGTTTGGTAGTTTGATTATAATATGGTGAGGAGAGGTTCTTTCCAAGTTTTGTCTGGCTGGGGTTCTAAAGGCTTCCTGTATCTGCATTGGCACCTCTTTCCCAATTTGGGGGAAGTTTTCTTCTATGATTTTGTTGAAGACGCCTACTATGTCTTTGGAGTGGAATTCTTCTCCTTCTACTATGCCCTGAATTCTTATATTTGATCTTTTCATAGTGTCCCAAATATCTTGAAATTCACACTCATACTTTTCTATAAGTTTGTCTTTCTCTTTGTTGGACTGTATTAGATTTGCCACCTGGTCTTCTAGCTTAGATATCCTGTCCTCTCCTTCATCCATTCTACTGGTGAAATTTTCTACAGAGTTTTTTATTTCATTAACTGTGTTCTTCATTGCTAGTAATTCTGACTGGTTTTTCTTCATTATTTCCATTTCCTTATTTGTGTCTTGTATTGCCTTCTTTCTTTCATGAAATTGGTGTCCTGCATCTTTTTTGATTCCTTTGATCTCTTTGACTCCTTTGATTTGTTCTCTGACTTCTTTGAACATATTTACTGTCATTCTTTTGAAATCTTTCTCAGGCTTTTCCTCTAACTCGTTCTCACTGGAGCTCATTTCTGATGCATTAATACTGTTAGGTGGATTTATATCGTCTTGCTTTTTAGTGTTTCTTGTGTTATAATGTATATATTTTTGCATCTTGGATTAAGTTAATGTTTGGATTTTCTAGATATCTAGGTATTCTTAGCTGTATCAATTGATTTGATGTTATATATCTTCAGGATAGGAGCTTAAGGTGTTAGGTGTGGCTCTTAAGGCCTTCAGAGTATCTACAAAGGTGTTCCTAGGGGTTGTGTTTCCCTGCTATAGGAGTATTCAAGTAGGCTGAGTGGAATAAAATACAGGTAGATTCTAAAATTGAACTAAACACTGTGCACATTCAATCAAAATCAGCACCGAATATCTATGCAAGAGTAGTTATTATAACAACCAGATCCTCTATCAACAAAGAGGTTACGATTTCTGGTCTGTTGAGGGATCCAAGTCAGCTTGTGACCAAGTAAGATCCTTCCCTGGTGCAATCCCAGTTACCTTTTTGGATGATTTTGGTCTCAGTCAAGTTGCTGGCTGGGTTGTTGGGCTGCTGTCCTGATTTCTGGAGCTGGGCACTGGCTTTTCCTGTGGGGTACACAGAGCCTGGCAACTCTGGCTCTGCATATAGGCACTCTCGCTTCTGGAACCGCTACTGCAGCTGCTGAAGCTGCCGCTGCTGGATCTCTCGCCACTGCTTGAAGCTGCCACTGCTGTTTCCGCCACTGCTGCCTCTGAAGCTGCCGCTGCTGGATCTGCCGCTGCTGCTGCTGAAGCTGCTGCTACTGGATCTGCCACTGCTGGGGCCACTGTTGCCAGTGCTGGAGCCGCTGATGTTGCTGCTGGACCCTGCTCCTGCTTGGGTCCCGCTGTTGGCTCAAGTTGGCATGGCTGGGTCCCGGGATTGCTGCTCTGTTTGCTGGAGCTGGGCACAGGTGGTGGGGGAGGGGAGGGAGCCACAGCTGCTCAGGTTCTCTCGCTGTTCCACGTGTTCTTCTACCTCGTGGTCTGCTCCTCCACTGCTCGCTGCCGCTCTCCCTTCACGTTTCCTGGGTTGTGAGAGCGTGGTGTGAGGGGAAGCGCCCGCACCTGGCTTTTCCTGCAGCTCACGCCGAGCCTGGTGGCTTTCCAGTGCGCTGCCGCCACCGCGGTTGGCGGACGTGCCACGGCCACTTTTGCCAGCCTGTGTGGGCTCTGGATGCTCTGGATCTCTTCTACTTCTCCCCTGCTGTTTCCATTTCCTATTCACCTCACTTTTTAGTAAAAGTGTGTATTTTGTTGAGTTTTTTTGGTCCCCCCCCCCCAGGCTGCTTTGGCCTGGTACCTATGCCGCCATCTTAACCGGAACCCTTTTATTGTTGTTTTGAGGCAAGGTCTCATTCTATAGCCCAGAATGGCCTGAAACTCACAGCAGTCTCCTGCCTCAGCCTCCTGGGAGTTGGGATTCTGGTGTGAACTGCTACATCCATCTTTTGGTGTGTTGTTGTTAGTGTCTTCTATGTTTCCTCACACCTGGTTTGCCCTTTGCCATGTTATCAAAGGAGCCTGCATTTCCTTTAGCAGGAGATAATGGGAGTTAAGTTAACTTCTTAGTTGGACAGATCTTGTTCAATACCAAGGACTGAAGGAGAGCTTTGTGTATGCTGGGTAAGTGCTCTTCTCCCTGCTACAACCCCAGGTCGGTCCTGTTAGTCTTGAATAAAGAAGAGTGGAATATTTCAACAGTGAAAGCATGCAGTGAATAAGTGAACTACAAGATTAGGTCATGGGGTTCCCCTGGGAAGACCAAGGCTTCAGACTGGGAAAAAAGAGAGAGGGGGAGAGAGACGGGGAATCTGGAGATCAGTCAGTTGATTAGGGATCTCAGGAGAAAAGGAAGTGGCAGGAAGCAAGCCATCCAGACAAGAATGACCAAGAATTCCCAATGAATGTCACATGACTGGCAGAGCGTGGAACTGAGCCAGACATGTGAGTCCAGCACATAGTCCTAATTTACTGCTTGGACCTGCTACATCAGATGCTGGTCTGGAAGAGGGGGATTAAGTTAGGAATCTGGCACAAAGCAAGAAGAATGACAAAATAAAAGAAGCAATACACAAGCTTTGGAAAAGCATGTCATTATAGAGACCAATCTGGGTGTCTCAAACCTGTCACTGTGGTCCAATGAAAATACACAGCCATAGAAACCTGCCAAACTCCGAAACCCACAGCCTAAAAATAGCAACAGGAATAGACATGCTCGACTCTCTAGTCCTCAGTTTTTTGATCTATAAATGAGAGAATTAAACACTTAACCTCTACAAGTTCTGGAATTACTACGTTCCAAAGGGTTGTTATAAAGAATAAATAACAAGGGAGATTCCGAGTGCAGGAGGATAACTGCTCAAATAAGTGCACATAAAAATTACTTAAAACTGATTTTATTCAAACTTTTAATAAATATGTGTTGGGATTCTTCTAGATCCCAAACAGATGTAACATCCCTACCAAGAGGGGGCTCTGGTGAGGAAGAAACAAGACAGGCAAATGAACGTAAGTCTCATGCCAGCAGACACAGCTGTGTGTGCAAAGCAGACAGCCAGCCAGGGCAAAGACAGGCAATGTGTACAGGGCGGTCAGTAAAGGTTCATGTGAGAAAATACTTGCAGGAATGGCACTCTTGGTGGGAGGAAGGGTCAGGGAGTATGTAGCTGGAATGTTTGAGCAATGGTAGCATGCCAGGACCATGGGCCGAGTGAAGCATGGAAGAGTAGCTGAAAATGAGATCAGAGAAGAAGCCAACAGCAAGATTGTTTGGGTCTTTGTCTGCCACTAAGAATATTTCGCTTTCACTATTGGCACATTTTCCTTTGGGGACCAGGGTTATGGCCCAGTTCGTAGAGCGCTGGCCTAGCATGCACAGAATGCTGAGTTTAATCTTCTCTCTGCACCAAATAAAACCAGACATGTTTGGGTTTGCCTGTGCACGCAGCAGGAACAGGAGTTCACGCTCATCCTCACCTACACAGGGAGTTTGAGGCCAGCATCAGTTATATCATGAGACCCTGGAAAGACAGAAAGAGAGAGAGAGAGAACGAAGGCAGTCCATCAGGTGGGCACTGTCATGTGTTAGTACCTCTTCTAGCCTGCCGGATTTATGGCACCAGCATAAACCTCTGACTCACAATCGTAGCAGATGCATCTCAAAGTTGGGTTTCCTAGGCAATTAACTTTTTCCGTGCTAGCAACAGGAAGTGACAATCCGTGGTCAATCCAAAGCGGTCCTCTAATTCCCCTTGCCGAACCCAGGCACATTACTCAGATGCATTTGAAGCGGTGAAGCCGGCCACCCTGAGTCATCCCGCTTTCTGGGGGAAGCCGCCAGGAAGCAGCCCCGCCTGGAGGGAGGTTTTGATTTAGAACTGTCGGCTTCTCTTACACAGCCTGGCCCATGCTGTGGTCACCCTGTCTCACCCTTCAGCCTGTGGTGTCCAGGTTCTTGAGAATGGCATCCCAAACACGACGTGGTTTGTCCCTCCCCCAGCCAGGGTTGTTCCTGGTCGCTAATCACAGCGGAGGACTGCTTTCATGCCCATACCTCAGCGTCGCCCAGCTCCAGCTGCCGAAGTTGGAAACAAACGCACCCTTGTTCCAATTTCAGTTTCTGGTCATCTTTGGTTTCGCCATTGGTCTGAAAGGCTATGCATATTTTGCTCCATAGATCTGGTTTACATTAGTATTTGTTGACAACTTCCTTTAGGTTTTTATTTATTATTATTGTTGTTTTGAGGCAGGGTCTCACTCTGGCCCAGGCTGACCTGGAATTCACTATGCAGTCTCAGGGTGGCCTCGAACTCATCATGGTGGTCCTCCTACCTCTGCCTCCTGAGTGCTGGGATTAAAGGCATGTGCTCAGCTTTTCCTTTAGGGTTTTAAAAGTGAGCTCTAAAATGGGTGTGGTGGTGCATGCCTTAAATTCAAGCACTCAGGAGGCAGAGGTAGGAGGATCACTGTGAGTTCAAGGCCATCCTGAGACTACATAGTGAATTCCAGGTCAGCTTAGACTAGAGTGAGACCCTACTTCAAACAAACCAAAAAAAAAGATCAACTGTGTGAAATCCAAGGTGTTTCTGGTAATGTGCACCAGTGTTGCATTGTGTGCAGCCTTGATTCCGAACACGTACACCCTGCACATTTGGGCCAGCGCGTGCTGTTAAGCTGTACAACACCAATATTGCCTGAAACATCTCAGCTCACATTTAAGATCGTTATATGCTATGCACGGCAGCAATTTTACTGTACATGTGACATTTCCTGCTCTTGTATAAACATAATGGCTTAATTATGGGAAGCGAAGATTCTTAATATTTTCCTGCCAGTCAGTGTTCCTTAATGTGCATGATTCAAATTAGTAGAACTTTGGATTGTGTTAGAATGTTGAATTTCAAAAATTGCTGTTTGGGTTGTTGACATGAGTTGCATTAAAAAAAAAAGTCATTAAATGAAGTCGGGTGTGTGCCTTTAATCCCAGCTCTCCGGAGGCAGAGGTAGGAGGATCGCCGTGAGCTCGAGGTCACCCTGAGACTGCATAGTGAATTCCAGGCCAGCCAGGGCTAGAGTGAGACCCTATGACAAAAAACAAACAAACAAACAAAAAAGTCATTAAATTAAGTATTTTTTTTTCTTTCAAGGTTGGGTCTTACTGTGGCCCAGATTAATGTGAAATTCACTATGTCGTCTCAGGCTGGCCTTCAACTCACAGTAATCCTCCTATCTCAGCCTCCTGAGTGAGGAATTAAAGGCATGTGCCACCATGACTGGCTAAAGTTTGACTGATGATGACAGAATTTTAACAATTTCAGTTATGGCCCTAAACACACTCACTCCTGCCATTTTTCATTGTATATTTATGCAAAGCGGAGTTCTCAGTATCGATAAGTATCACAAGATATCAATTAACTATGAAAAACAGTGAATATGCTGTGTCCTACAATATCAAATATTCAGCCAAGATTTAATTCTTTATGTAAAAATAAACAAGCACATCCATCTCATTAGGATGTAAATTTGCTTTCATCTTCAATAAATGGTAAAATTATATGTATACCAAATAATTGTTTTTAAAATAAATGTCTTGTGCATCTGGCTTGCACAAGGGGCGCACGCATCTGGAATTCGTCTGCAGTGGCTGGAGGCCCTGGCACGCCCATTTTCTCTCTCTCTCTCTCTCTGCCTCTTTCTCTGTCTGTTGCTCTCAAATAAGTAAATTAAAAAAAATTAAAAAAAATAAATGTCTTTATGACTTGTATCAGTAAATGTTTAATTTATATACCTGTTTTTATATTTATTTATTTAAGAGATAGAAAGAGGAGGAGAGAGAGAGGGGGAGAGAAAAGATTGGGCATGCCAGGGCCTCCAGCCATGACAAATGAACTCCAGATGCTTGTGCCACCTTGTGCATCTGGCTTTATGTGGGTACTGAGGAATCGAACCTGAGTAAAGGCATCTTTCCAGCCCTGTGTTTTATATTCTTATAATATCTCATGTTACATAAAAATTTCTTGGGCAAAAGTGGGTCTTGAGTGGAAAAAGTTTAAGAAGTGTAATAGTTAAATTGTGTTATCAACTTAATCAAACTAGGAATCACCCATCAGACACACCTCTTGGGTGGTCTTTGAGAGTGTTCCCAGGAAGGATTGCTGGAAGGAGAAGGATCTCCCTGAGTGAGTGGTCCTCCAACTAGTGGATTTCATATAAGGAGCTCCAAGAGAACACATGGCCTTTGCCTGGTTGCCCCTTGCTACTTGGTGATGTGTGCATCTGCCCTGTGACTTCCATCCTCAGACATTGGAGCCCAGCTGCTTCAACCTTCTGACATGGACTGAAAAGCAGTGTCTCTCCAGGCACCCTCCAGGCCTTCAACAGCAGATAGAGACTGCTGAAGCATGCAGCCTGGTGGACTGAGCAGCTACTGTGTTCCCTGATGCTCAAGCCTTCAGACAGCTATTGTTGGACCTGTAAACTAATCTAATAAATGTCCTTTATAATACATATTCGTTTCTGGTTTTGTTCCTCCAGAAAATCCTGGTATTAAAAAGCCTTGGTTTAGCTGGGCATGGTGGCACATGCCTTTAAGCCCAGCACTTGGGAGGCAGAGTTAGGAAGGATTGCTGTGAGTTCGAGGCCATCCTGAGACTATGTAGTGAATTCCAGGTCAGCCTGAGCTGGAGTGAAACCCTACCTGAAAAAACCAAAATAAATAAACAAATAAATATTAAAAAGCCTTGGCTTAAACAATGGAAATTAATTTTCTCAAAGCTCTGGAGGCATGAAGTCCAAGATGAAGGTTCCACGGGGAAGCGAGTCCTTTCCCCACTGAGGGCAGGTGAGTCCTTGTGTCCTCACATTGTCTTTCTAATGTGGGTTCTGGGGACTTGAACTTGGGTCCTCATGCTTGCATGGCAAGCACTTTATCCATGAAGCCATCTTCACATTGTCTTTCCTCTGGACAGATGCAGAGAAAGGAGCCTTTTTTGTTGTTGTTGTTAAACATTATACCTTTTTTTTTTTTTTTGGTTCATTTACTTTTTTATTTCCAAGGAAGAGAGAAAGGATGGGCATGCCAGGGCTTCCATTCACTGCAAACCCCAGATGCATATGCCACCTTGTGCATCTGGCTTACGTGGGTCCTGAGGAATTGAACTTGAGTCCTTTGGCTTCACAGGCAAACACTTTAAGCGCTAAGCCATCTCTCCAGCCCATCTCTTGCTTTTCTTTATGCGGACAATAGTCCTCTTGGCTTAAAGACCCCAGTCCTCTGACCTCACTTAACCTTAATTATCTCCTTAAAGAACATATCTCTAAATGAAGTCATACTGGGGATTAAGGGCTTCAACATAGGAATCTGGAAGGGACACAGTTCAATCCATAGTGCTTAAACAGAGTTACAGGGAATTATTTTAGATCATGTGCGCATGTTGCAGAGCACAGCAGTGTTTAGCTGATACCAAGCTCCTTCTGCCTCTTTCACGTCCACTCTCTCCCTGGGTGAATCTTCCTTTTCTATGCATCCAATCTAGGTTTGAGTGGTAAGGACATTAAATGAAATGAGGGATTCCCAGGTTTTCCCTTTATGAAAACTTTCCTTCCTTCCCTCCCTGATGTGGTTGCAGATGTCCCCTGAGCCCATCTCCTTTCTGAGAATGTTCCTCCCCACCCAGCCACAACTGCAAGACCCTAGACGGATGACTCAAGCTGGAATTTGGGAATCTGGAAATCTGGATTTGAAAGTTGGTTCCTGCTGAAGGAGATAATCCAGTCCATAAAGACATAATTAGGCTGCAGACAAGATTAGGTAACAAACCGAGAAAATGGTATGCACCAGGTAGCGTTCTAAGGGTTTTCCACAAATGAACTCATTGAGTCATCATGACAATGTGTGAGGGAAATACTTCTGCCCAAGAGGGTTAACACTTTGCCAGGCTCACAAGGACATGAGCCTGGTAATGCAAAATTGGAGGATGGCACACTCTGTCAGAAGTACAGCAGAACCCCTGAGTGTCTGGCTATGCTTTCCCTCCTTCCTCTTTCATTTCTTCCTCCCTCCCTCCCTCCCTCCCTCCCTCCCTCCCTCCTTCCCTCCCTCCCTCCCTTCCTTCCCTTCTTTCCTCCCTCTCTCCCTT
Source organism: Jaculus jaculus (assembly GCF_020740685.1). Taxonomy (NCBI): domain Eukaryota; kingdom Metazoa; phylum Chordata; class Mammalia; order Rodentia; family Dipodidae; genus Jaculus; species Jaculus jaculus. Next base: position 335,986,867 of record NC_059102.1, on the reverse strand, counting down.
CTAGGGTCTCCTGCATATCAGGCAAGTGCCCTACCACTGAGCTATATCTCCGGCTCCACATCCTTCATTAACACAGATTCCATAACACTTTTTTTTTTCCTAGCAAATTTTGAAATAGGCTTTTGTTCTTTTAAACCAAGTCATTCCCTTTGCTTACCCAGATCTGTCATGCTAAACATCAGTCTTTTAACAACTGATGTAAATAACTATGGAAAACATTTTTTAAAAATGCCCCTGTTCCAATGACAATGTTTAAAATGTTTAAATGAAGCTGGGCGTGGTGACACATGCCTTTAATCCCAGGATTTGGGAGGCAGAGGTAGGAGGATTGCTTGAGTTTGAGGCCACCCTGAGACTACATAGTGAATTCCAGATCAGCCTGGGCTACAGTGAAACTCTACCTTAAAAAAAAAAAAAAAAGCTTACATGAAACCCAGGCATGTCTTGGAGAGGAGCGCTCTGTGGAAGTGTTTACCTTTCTAGATCACAGAAGTGTGTCTGCAGCAGTGGGGGTAAGCTCTTCCTGAATGCGCCATGAGCTGTGGGGTGCACGCTGGAGATATGCTGGGCGACAGTGCACCATGTGAGGCTGTGTGTGTCAGCTCTGCGTGAGCCACTGGGCAGCCTTAAAAAAGTCACTTGATAACGAGAAGTTGGGTTTCCTGCAAGTTTCCTAACTTGGTTTTGCCCATATAAAACTCTGAATGTATACTATCATTAAAGTATTAAGTATAGTCATTCTAAAATGTTCTCCCCTTTTCCTTCTCTGTTAATGTTTTTACAGGTATGAGTAACATTGGCTCATTTTACTATATTTTTGCCATAAGCCAGTGGCTCTAAATTGTAGGAGGCTAGGCAGAGCAGATTTATTGGAAATTGTTTCCAAAACACCTGTCCAACAGGTCAGGAGAATAGGTAGGTACAGAAACCAACAGATCAACAGGGGAGTAGGTCCGTAAACCGTGCCATTGTTCACACCGTGGAATGCACTCTGCCCTGCACTGGAATGAACTCCTGAAGCAGTCAGTGACACGCATAAATCTCAGAAACAGTGATCCAAAGAAGCCAGACAGCCCCCTCCCACCCGCCATGCACAGCACACAGGACCACTTTATGATCCCTTCCACGTGATGTCTGGAGCTACCCAACAAGCCTGTGGTGTGGAAGTCAGCCCAGAGGGGTTGTAGTGATTGTCACAGGAGAGAACATCCTATAGTAAGAGACATTTTCTGTATCATTTTTTTCTTCTCGCTCTAGTCCAGGCTGACCTGGAATTCACTATGTAGTCTCAGGCTGGCCTGGACTCACAGGGATCCTCCTGCCTCAGCTTCCCAAGTGCTGAAATTAAAAGCATACCCCACCAGGCCTGGCTTACATTTTCTATGTCTTGACATGGGTAGCGTCATACACATGTGTACACAAGTGTTCAGGCCGTATATACACTGAAGACTTGTGCTTCCTTCTGAACAGAGCCTAGACATGTGGAACACACTCACACCCTAATACCCTAGATCCAGGAAGGAAGATATGACAGCAAGGGATTCAGAGATTTCTTTTTTGGTTTTGGCAAACCAATGAGTTTATTGGGGATACTTGCATAGTACATGTGAGAGGTTAATTCCTTTCTCCCAAATTTGTCTAAAGTTCCCAGAGATCATCAGAAGTTTTCAAGCAAAGCCTGCTTATTTTCCAGTTTGCTTTGATTCGGGAACTTGTTCGACTTTCAGGGACTCAGTTGTCTTTGAAGGTCTAAGATTAATATCTTAGTGAGAGAACACATTGGAAGAAGGAACTATGGAGTCTCCTGTACTTGGAATTAGGCTCAAAACAAATAGAAGTATTGTTGTGGAAAAATTAATATCCACAAGTTCCTAAAATAGTGTGCAGTGATGTGTCCAGAGTGTACCCATCAATCAAATTCCTCTACCTGATGCAGATGAAAGAAACAAGTGAGATGGGTTATTTTTATTTATTTATTTATTTATTTTGTTTTTTTGAGGTAGGGTTTCACTCTAGCCCAGGCTGACCTGGAATTCACTTTGTAGTCTCAGAGTGGCCTTGAACCCACAGTGATCCTCCTATCTGGGCTCCTAAATGCTGGGATTAAAGGCGTATGCCACCATGCCCCACCCGGCACTTGTTTTTGTTTCTTTTTAATCACTTCAAGTTCTTTTAATTTTTTTTTTTTTTTGTAAACTTTGAGACAGTATCACTATGCAGTCCAGGTTGGAACTCACTGTGTAGCCAATGCTGCCCTCAGGTTTTGGAGATCCTACGTGTTGAACTCCCTAAGGGTTGGGATCACAGTGTACACCCACATGCCAGTTTCCCTAGCCCCACACTGGTGAGGCAAGCACTGTCCCACGATGCTGGACACCCAGTCTCAGGTCCTATTTTCTATTTATTTGTCTATTTATTTATTTGAAAGTCACAGACAGTGAAAGAGGCAGAGAGAGAGAGAGAGAGAGAGAGAGAGAGGGGGAGAGAAAGAGAGAGAGAGAGAGGGAGGGAGGGAGGGAGGGGGAGAGAGAGAGGGAGAGAGAATGGGTGTGCTAGGTCCTCCAATCACTGCAAACAAACTCCAGGCACATGCGCTCCCTTTCATCTAGCTAATGTGGGTCCTAGGGAATCGAGTCTCAAACTGGGGTTCCGAGGCTTCACAGGCAAGCACTTAACCACTAAGCCATCTCTCCAGTCCTTACTTTCTATTAAAAAAAGAGCTTCAGCTCAATGGGAGAGTACATGCCTTGTGTGTCTAAGGCCCAAAGTACCACTTCAAGTCACTAAAAAGGGTCTCATTCTCTTTCTATATAAAACTAAAATAATTATTCACTTTGTCTTTCTGTGTTATAAAGAAAATTAATGTAGCCAGTCAGATGGGCTTCATAGGTTTTTAAATTAACAATGCAGTGTTAACTTTTATGAATACATACACTTACTAAGTTTTACAAACCAGTACACAGGGTTAGCCCTGAGCCCTGCTGGACTTAGCGCTGGACCCTCAGCGTCCACGCTGACCAAAGGCAGCAGGCAGGGTTTGTGCTGACTCTGATCTCACGGCTTAGCCTCCTCCACAGACACGCCGTGTGTCTGGAGGAGTAAACATTCACGCAAGCTCAGACCTGGAAGAGACCTTAGAGACTAATCCAGCCGAGCTCTGTCCTGTGTGTCACACTCCACTGAGAAATAAACTCAAGCCTCAAGTGAAGTGGCTCGCTTAGGGTCACAGGGCTGGTCACAGTCAGACAGATTCCCCAGATTCTAGCATCTGCTTGTAAATGTTTTGCTCTTTCTTCCAGACCACAGGGTGGAGAGCTGTCCTCAACAAGGCATCACAGTGGCTTTAGAGCCACAATGTCCTTTTCACCGTGAAAGATGCCAAGGGGCTTCCCACCTCCCAGAAGGGAGCCGGAGGCAGCCCGTCACTCCAGAGCCAGGGCGTTTCCTTATGTCTAATCCAAATCCTGTTTGGGTCAAAAATCTGCGATTAAGAGCAGCCACGACTCCTCCACAGACAGATCGGAGTCCTTTATCACGCTTCAGCAGTGGGTCTCTTGCCTGAGACTGTTCCTGTAGAGCGCTAACCTTCCAGCCACACAGTTGGGCACTACAAAGGCATTGCTTGGAATTTCACCAAATCTGTGCACCCATTTTCTTGATAGGTTGAGGAACTGATCTTATTTCCCTGTCTTTGTCTTCCATCCTGTTTGGGGGGCTCTCTAGGTCTTCTCTAAGTATTTATTTGCAGGTGTGTTGGGGGGGCACCAATGCCTCTTCTTGCTGCAAAGGAACACCAGACACCTGTGCAGCTTTTTGAGTCTGGTTTATGTGGGTGGCTTAGGAACTGAACCCTGGGCTGGTAAGCTTTGCAAGCATGTGCTTTTAGCCACTGAGCCATCTTTCCAGCCCAGTTCTTTTTAAAAACAGGTATGTGCATGTGTGCATATGCACATGTGCTCGTGTGGGCAGGTGACATGGAGGCACTACGTACCCGGCTCTGTTTTTGATGTGTATGGTTTTTAAAAGATGTGGGTTCTGGGGACTGAATTCGGGCCCTCATGCTTGCAAGGCCAGCACTTTACCAACTAAGCCTTCGGTGCAGTCTTTATAGTTCTAGGCAGAGCAGATGCTCAGAAATCAGCATGACACATTTGTTCTTATGGCTTTGCTTTTTGGGTTTTCAGTTTGCTTTCCCAAGATTTCTTTTTTTCTTGGAGACAGGGTCTCCAGGCTGGCCTGGAACTCATTACATAGACCAAGCTAGCCTCCATTTTGCAGCAATCCTGCCTCTGCCTCCTGAGCGCACCACCATGGCCACAAGACGCCTGGACTTTTGTACACCTTATGAGACAGTGACTTGAGACAGTATCTTTGGAGACAAGTACCCCAGGGTTGTTGAAAGCTTGAAAGGATTTGGTCTTGAGAGCAGAAGAGAGAACAGAAGCATAGACATGCAAAAGATCACAGAAGCATGGTCAACACTTTTTATTTTACAAGTACTGAAACCAAGGGGGCTGGAATGGGCCTGAGTTATCCAGTCGGTCAGCCGCAGGGCAGGGCCTAACCAGGCTCCCAGGCCTGGCTCGGTGCTTTTTCCATCCTGCCAGCTGCGCCTCATTAACTCCACCTCCGAAAGTGCTAAGGAAGTTCCCTCCCAGTGCCTACCCAGGCAGGGTGGGGCCATGCCATGGCATGGAACAAACCGGGAAAACCACATATTCCAACTCCCCGCATACAAAGGCTGCCTTACCGTGGGGGTGGGGGGTGGTGTGGGGGGAGTGGAAAGGAGCGCAGGCAAGTTCATTACCCAGAGGTTCTGGGATTCTGGAGGGAAGGCGGTGGTTTCCTGCTCAGTAACGACACCTTACTTTCTCCTAAGACCCCTGGGCGGTGCACCCTCTCCCAAAAAAGAAGGTGTCCAGTTCTAGCGGGGAAGGCGAGTGGGCCGGTGGTGGCCGCCGCCCCGCCCCTGCAGCCTACGGAAACCTAGGTGGGACGGCGTTGCCCTCCCTCCCCCAGGCCCCCCGCCGCCCCGGGGGTTCCCCCTGACTTCTGCAGTCCCCCCAGGCCGGCCTCCCTCCAGGCAGCTTCCTCCGGGGCTCGGCCCCCGCCTCTGCAGACACGTCCCCCAGCTACCCCGAGCGCAGCGCGCGACCTTCTCCCGGGTCTGCAGGAGGAGCTCCCGCGGCCCGGCCGGCATTCCTGGGATTCCAGCGCTGTGACGTCCCCGCGGACCGCGCGCCCGCAGGACGGCCGGGGAGCCCGGGACGAGCGCGCGGTTCCGCCTGCGCGCCCCCGGCCGCCTTCCCGCGCCCCGCGCCCGCCCTCCCCACCTCCGGCCCCCGCGCGGAGCAGCCCGGCCCCGGGCGGGGGAGCGCGGCGGCCGGCGCCTGCTCGGTCCCCTCCCACTCGCGCGGCCCCTGCCTCCGCCTCCGCCGTCCTCGTCGCGGCCGCTCGCGCTTCCTGGCGCTCCGGCTAGCCCGGCCGCTCGGCTCCGTCCTTCCCACCTCGTCCGCGCCGGCGGGCCGGTCCTCCGGGAGCCGCCGACGCCCAGCCCTCCCTGCCGGCGCCCACCGCCGCCGGTCGCCCCGACGGCCGTGCTCCGGTTCTCGGCCCTCGCCCGGGACCCGCGCGTCCGGCTCGGCTGGCTGTCCCGGCGCCCCTCCTCCGTCCGCCCCCGCGGGCCAGCGGCGGGGACGCGGGCTCCGCCGTCGTCAGGACCGCATCCCCGCGCGGGACTCCGGGCACCCCGGGGACGCGAAGGCAGGTAAGCCTGGCGGCGGGGCGGGGGCCGGGGACGAGTTGCGGTCGGGGTCCCGGGCGCCTGCGAGCGCCGCGGGCGCGAGGTGCCCGCCGGGCTTTGCCTGGCGCGGGGCGCACGCCGAGTCCGGGCGGGAGCGGGAGGCGGGCGCGGTGCACCCCCGCGCCCTGTGCCCGCCTCCCTCCTCCTGTGTGCGGAGAAAGCCGGGGGCCCGGAAGGGGCAGCCGGAGGTGCCCGCTGCGCAGGGGCCAGGGGGTCCTGAAAGACCACGGCTTTGCTGCCGCGCTAGCGGGCAGGTAACGCTGCGCGCCGCCTCCGCCCCGCGCCCCCCGTCGGACGGGATTCGGGAGGTGGAGGGGTCTTGGTGCCCCACCCCACTAGGCCCCAGACGTGTCACCCAAATCCTGGCTTTCTTGGCTACTACTTGGGTGGTCGGGCAAGCGCCTAGGGAAAACTTGTGGCCACGTCATTTCAGACCACCTTTAACTTTTCCAAGTTCTTGCTATCAACGACCCCTTCCCTACGTGAGCCCCCCTCCCCACTCGAGTTTGGGTTTTGAATTTTCGCAAGTCGGTTTCCTACCTCTGCGTCGCGAGTGAGCCGCGGGGTGCGCCCTGCTGCCTCCCTCGCCCTCGCGCGGCCTTCGGCGCCTGTCATCCCCACCCCCCATCCTCACCATCAATTTGAGGAGATTGTAGGGTTTCGACTTCAGTCTGCCTGCCGAGGGGACTGGCTGTTACAGGCTCCTGCTGGAGGTGAGCAGTCTCCAGGCTGGCGACTGCGGGCATGTTTGCAGAGGCCACCCGCGTGTTGCTTTCTTGAAATGGATTCCTCCCTCCCCTCAGTCATCCAGCACACCCCGCGTGGGGCTTCTGCTCCGCCGGGAGGTCGCAGCGGAAGCCCGCGGTGGGTGCCTGGAGGGAGAGGGGTCTCTGAGGGTCTGAGGAAGGCTGGCGGGGGCGGGGTAGGAAAGGTGCGCCTTGCTCCTCCAGGGCCGGGCGGTGCTCAGCTGGGGGAGTAAGTCCAAGAGTGCAGTTCAGTCGACAGAACCGCTTGGGCAAAGTTAGCAGGACGAGGACCGAGAAGTCTTGGCTGACTACCTGGTGGCACTGGGGATGTTTCTGAGTAGGCTGGTGTGATGTTTTGACTTACTGTCCTCCCACCTCCCAAACACACACACACACACACCCACACACACCCCAGAAGGCTGTTACACACTTCCAGGAACTGTGAGTAGCTTCCAAGGAGCAAAAGGCTCCCTTTGGACACTGCCATTCCTTCCACAGTCCACTAGGGAATGGCCGTCTAGGGGCACTAATTGACCCATGGTTGTTTCTTTTAAATGGTATGGAATCCCTTTAAAGAACCACTTGGTGGTGGTGCGTGGTGACAGTCAGAGAGAACAACAGGCCTGTACGAAAGTCCCCTTAGCATTTGCCACAGGTTAACACTGTGCCGTGGAATTGACGGCTCTCTTTTCCCTTCGGGACCTGAGCACAGAACTCAGGGCCATGAACTTGCACTAAGGAGTATCACTAGCTCTGTGACAGCTTTCTTGGGCAATAGCTAAGTGGCCTAATGTCTGAATGGGTGACCACAATGTGTAGCATTGGTTCAGGGGCACGACTGTATGTCACAGCTCTCTGCTTTAAAATGCTGTCGTTGTTTTAGCAGAGTTCCTAAAGTGTTCATTTCTTTTCTACGAGCCTTTATGAAAACTGAAAACTCTTGCATATTTGTGGCCTAGTAGCCCAGGATCTAGCCTTTTGCCTGGAGAAGCTCCCCATGGTACAGGAGGGATTGCCCATGGTCCACTTTCCCAGGGTCCTGTTCGCTGGGTTGAAGTGTATTCCTAGTGGCTGATTCCTGGCCAAGGTGGTAGATTCTTAGCTTTTAGTGGCCTCAGGCTGCTCAGTAGGAATAGGAGGGCATTACTGGCTTCCTGCAACTTGGGTTGCTTATGCAAACCCCTCTTCCAGCACCATTTCTGATCTCAAGAAAGCCCCTTGATGGAAGCGGCTTGAAGGTGTGTGTGGGACTTGCATGTGCGTAGTGACCACTAAGATGCCCTTACCTGCAAGTGCCAGGGCTCTGCCCAGGTTCTGTCCTTGGCTGGCTGTCATTTTAAACACTGGTTACTCAAGTTTGTGGCACTTTACTGCGTGGCCAAATGTGAGGGAAACCACCACTTAGAGCAACTATTTTAGTATGCAAGAAACCTGAGGAATTTAGGGGAACCTTAGAACTTTTGGGGGACTTCTTCCATGCTGAGAATAGATGAGAAGCGGGCCAGTAGGTAGAGGGTCCTTAGGTCCTGCTGTCCGGCTGGCTTAAGTTCCCTCCAGATCCGCAGATATCAGCTCTTTGGTCCCAAGTTGAGATCACCTGGGCTCCAGGGCCCCATCCTTTCTGAACAAGAGTTCCCTCACATTCTTGCATTTGAGCTTTTTCATTACTTACTCACCAAGTGCTGTGTGTTTTTAAAATCCACTCTGAGCCTCTGAACACTGCTAGGCACTTTGTTAGAGATAAGAGGGGTGGGGGGGGGTGGGGGGTGGAGAGATAAGGTGAAATACTTAATTAGCCAATTAAGGAATGAGGGGGAAACAAACTGCAGAGCTTTGGGGGGGGGGGGAGTTAATGTCTGAAATGAGCCTTTTGATCTTCCCTGACTGATTTAAATGGGTTTAACTTGCCCTTCCCCTGTCGTCCTAAGGAGGGCTTTGATTGAGTGGTCCCAAGAGTGGGCGGGACTAAGCGCTGCACTGTTCTGCTGGGAAGACGGGCGGGGTCCAGATTTAAGATTGTGCTACATAGCTGGACTTCAATTCCAGCTCTGCCACTTTTTAGCTGTGTGATGTTGGGCCAACTCCACAGCCTTTCTGAGTCCCAGTTACTTCATTTGCAAGGTGCAGTCAGGATCTAGCTTGCCAGGATATTTATGGAGAATTCATTGTAATGCTATATAATATAGCGCCTGAAAGACTAGGTCAAGAATGGCTATTTATATGTTGGGGGAGTTGTATGTGGCCATGAATGTGTTCTTTGTTACTTAGCGGCCTGAATTCACATGTGTGCCAACAGACACACAAAGCCCTGGCTTTGATTTTTTTTTTTTTTAGGACTATTGGCCCAAAGCAAACATGTTTGCTGGCAGCTGCCATGTGGCCCTTCACAGAGAAGGCGGTTGAGGGGACATTGCAGGTTTACGGAGGGACGTCCACCAGGGAAGGATGGCGGACTCCTTCTGCTCACATGCTCCTTACTATACAAGGGCTCAGTGTGCTATGTAAGGGTCTTTGCATTGCTAATGTTGAGACCCAGTTAATTAAAGGATGCTAGAATCCCTGCCTGGCTTTAGCGAGAGTGCCGAAGCTAGCTGCTCTTCACAAAGGAGTTTCTTTGCAGCCTTGATTTCCTTCTTTGAAGCCCCCTGACCGAGGCAGCCACAAGCCTGCGGAAGGTCTGCTGCAGGTGGCTTTCACTGGAGAAACCTAAGTATTTGACAAACATTAACTCATTGATCTTCTGGAAACTTCCCAGCAGGAGGGAGCATTGGAAGAAAGGAACTACTCATGAAGTGGCTGGAAGACAGGTGTGCAGTGTGTCTCGAGCAGAATGGATTACCCCAGATGTGGTTAGGTCTCTCACATGCAGGAGGCCAGTGTCTAGAGAAACGCAAGTCTAACCAAATTGTTCCAGTTGGGAGGAGAAAGGAAATCCATTCTTCCCATACTCAGCGCCTTTACCATACCTTGCTTGTCTGCTGATTGAAAAAATAAATAATCCTGGATTTATTTATAATTGTGAATTAAAGGATATGATGCAGTGTTTGTGTGTGCGATAGTGTGGCCAAGCGGGAGTTGGGTTATAAATGGCACACTGATGTTGCTTTCCTTGCTTTTTCCTTTTGGTTCTCTTTTCCTTACTTTCCCTTTCTTGCCAAGCTTTTGTTTGACTTGCTTCTTTGTCTTTGTTATTAGAAGAAACTTGCACAGCCATTCATAGGTCAGCATTATTTGTGAAGTTTCGTATGTGCTAGTTTAACTTACTTCCTTGGTGTGGGGGCATAAAATTAGGCCCAGGTCAAGAGTGGCATCCATAGGGCTGGAGAGATGGCTTAACGGTCAAGGTGCTTGCCTGCAAAGCTAGAGGATCCCAGTTCAACTCTCCAGGACCCACATAAGCCAGATGCACAAGGGCGTACATGTATCAGGAGTTCCTTTGTAGTGGCTAGAGGCCCTGGCATGCCCATTCTCTCTCTCTCTCTCACTCTCTGCCTCTTTCTCTCAAATAAATAAATAAACAAATAAATTAATCATATATATACATATATATATATGTATATATATATATATGTAAAAAAGAGTTGCATCCATGGGCTGGGGAGATGGTTCAGTGGTTAAAAGTACTTGCTGTGCATGCCTGATGAATGAAGTTTGGGTAGAATCCATTGGAGTCAAGCCAGATGGCCACTGGTGGTGCACTTGTCTGTAATCCCAGTGTGCCTATAGTAAGTAGTGTGTGTTGGGAGGCGGAGAGGCAGAGTCAGAAGAATCTCAAAGCTCAGAGGCCAACCAACAGTGGCAAAATGAGAGAGAGTGTGCCAGGTTGTTCTCTGCCTTCCACACGCACCACATGCGCACGAACACACAAGAGTTGCTTTGTGAGCCCAGTGCCCTTGCTGGCCATCCCATAATGCCAACAGAGCACAAAGGGGTCTGGTGAGAAAATGGGAAAGGGGTCCCTTGGAGGTGTAGCCTCCTGTAGGTAGCAAAAAGTCCTCTTCACCTCGATAAGGATTGAGGTTTTAGTGTTGACCCGTACTCTGGAGTTAGGAATCCTTGCTGTGAACCACTGCCTCCACGTGCTTTTAGCTCAAAGGGTAAAGTTACTCATTGTTGAAAATTATCAGGAGCTCCTAGGGCTAAGTATACATAGTGAATTTACCCTGTTTTTTTTTTTTTTTTTCTTTCATGCCCTTTCCCTCCAAGTTGAGCTGCGGCTGTGTATCTCAGACTTGCTCCAGAGCACAGCAGTGTCCTGGAAGGCGTGCTTGGTGAAGGTTGTGCTCCCCAGGCTGAGACCCTGTAGCCTAGAACGGGCCTCAGAGTTCCTCTTCCCAGTTGCTCCCTGGGAGGTTGCTCTGCCAGGTCCCCAAGCCAGCAGCTGCCCTTGGAGAACCACGGGGCTAACAAGTCTTGTTCCGGTCCACTTACCCCTGAGCCTCAGACTTTACTGTATGGTGGTGACTACTGAGCTTTCTTTTTCTTCCTGTTTTTTCGAGGTAGGGTCTCACTTTATCTACTTCAGGCTGACCTGGAATTCACTGTGTAGTCTCAAGGCGATCCTCCTACCTCTGCCTCCCTAGTGCTGGGATTAAAGGCATGCGCCACCATGCCTGGCTTGTGACTGAGCTTTTTCACTGGCTTAAAAATTTTTTTTTAAATCATTTTACTTATTTATTATTAGATACAGAAGTACAGAGGGACAGAGGGCAAGAAGGAGAGAGAATGGACATGCCAGGGCCTCTAGCCACTGCAAGCAAACCTCAGACACATCTGCCATGATGTGCATCTGGCTAACGTGGGACCTGGAGAATTGAATCTTGGTCCTTAGGCTTCACAGGCAAGTGCCTTAACCGCTAAGCCATCTCCAGCCCTGCCTTTTTTTTTTTTGGGGGGGAATTTATCTTTTTTTTTAAATTTTTTAAAAATTTTTATTAACATTTTCCATGATTATAAAATATATCCCATGGTAATTCCCTCCCTCCCCATTTTTTTAAAAATATTTTTGTTTATTTGAGAGAGAGATAGAAGTAGAGAGAGAGAAGGGGCATGCCAGGACCTCCAGTTGCTGCAAATGAACTCCAGACACATGTACCACCTTATGCCACTGGCTTATGTGGATCATGGCTAATAGAACGTGAGTCCTTAGGCTTCTTAGACAATGCCATAACCACTAAGCCATCCTGCAGCATCCCCCCTTTCTTTGAGGTAGGGTCTTGCTCTAGCTCAAGCTGACTTGGAATTTACAATGTAGTCTCAGGGTGGCCTCGAACTCACAGCCATCCTCTGGCAGTCCACTGTGTTCCACTTGCTGGTATTCCAGGCGTGTGCCATCACACCCAGCTCATGGTCTTTTTGTTTTGATTTAACTTTTCTGTGACACAAGGTTTCAGAGCTCTCATGTGTCCTGGGCTAGTCTGGAACTCCCTATGTAACTGAGGATGACCTTGAATTTCTGACCCTCTTGCTTCTACCTTGGTTCAGGGCCTTGGGCATGCTAGTTAAACCCGCTGAGCTCCAGCTCCAGCTTTCACCACATTGCCCAGGATGAGTTTGTGGGTTGTTTTAGCACCACAGAGGATGGGCACTGCTTAATGTCCAGCTGGCCCTCGGCTCCTAACTAAGCAGGCCATGAGAGGCATGGATTTGATGTCTTCGCTGTAGTGCCGGTGGCTGGCTCTCATTTCCTCTGTACAAGCTGCCAATTTGGTTTACCCTACGCCAGTCTCTGAGTGTCCAGTGCTCTCCAATTTCCTGCTATGAAAACTGTTGCTTTTCTGTTTCCTGTCTCAACATCGCCTTACTGAGTTAGCTGCTCTAGGTGGCTACTTGGAATTCTTTTCAAGATGTTATTCTTTCCAAATTATCTTTTTAGCATACAAAGAAATGGGTGTCATTGTGAGGTCTGCAAACATCTATAGCTCTTCATTGTTCTTATCTAGTCTCCAACATGAAATTCTGTCTGAGCCCGCCCTTTTCTTCACCCCCCATGATAAATTAGCAGTCGTTAGTGACATCCTCCTGGCTCCACTTTGCTGCTTTTTCTCTATCTCCACTGCTGTGGGGTTGTCCCAAGAGAACAGGAGCTGTCTTGCATGTACTCTTTTTAAAAATATTTTATTTATTTTGCGTGTGTGTATGAGACATACACTCAGAGAATGAGTGAATCTGGGTACACCAGACTCCAGATGCATGCACCACCCTGTGCATCTTGCTTTATGTGGGTCCTGGGGAATCAAACCTAGGTCCTTTGGCTTTGCAGGCAAGCAACTTAACTGTTAAGCCATCTCTCCAGCCCTTAAAAAATATTTCATATACTCTTTAAGGACTGTGAGAACAAGTGTTTTTTTTGGGGGGGGGGATTTCCAGGTAGGGTCTCACTCTAGCTCAAGCTGACCTGGAATTCACTCTGTAGTCTCAGGGTGGCTTGAACTCACAGCGATCCTCCTACCTCTGCTTTCCAAGTGCTGGGATTGAAGGCATGTGCCACCATGCCCGGCGGGCACGAGTTTTTAAAACCACAAGTTAAAAAAATCTTTTTAAAAATTTTAAAATACTTATTTTACAGGGGAGTGGGGAGAAAGAAGCAGAAGAGAATGCGTGTGCCGGGGCCTCTAGCCCACTGCAATGAAGACAAGATGCATGTGTCACTTTGTGCATCTGGCTTACGTGGGTCTTGGGGAATTGAACCTTGGTTCTTAGGCTTTGCAGGCAAGTGCCTTAACTGCTAAGCCATCTTTCCAGCCCCCCAAACCTGTTTTTAAAAATTTTTAATTTATTCTTTCATTTTTTTTTTGAGACAGAGAGGGGGAAAGGGAGAGAGAGACAGACAGATAGAATGGGCATGCCAGGGCTTCTAGCCACTGCAAATGAACTCTAGACACGTGCACCACCTTGTGCATCTAGCTTACATGGGACCTAGAGAATTGTACCTGGGGCCTTAGGCTTCCCAGACAAGCACCTTAACTGCTAAGCCATATCCCCAGCCCCCTGAAATCTGATTTTTTTTTTTTTTTTTTGGTTTTTCGAGGTAGGGTCTCACTCTGGTCCAGGCTGACCTGGAGTTAACTCTGTCATCTCAGAGTGGCCTTGAACTCATGGCAATCCTCCTACCTCTGCCTCCCGAGTGCTGGGATTAAAGGCGTGCACCACCACGCTCGGCTCAAAATCTGAATTTTAAAAAAATATTTATTTATTTATTTGAGAGAGAGTGAGAATATGGGCATGCCAGGGCCTCTAAGCCACTGCAACTGAACTCCAGATGCATGCATCACCTTGCGCATATGACTTTTTGTGGGTACTGTGAAACTGAACCTAGGTCCCTTAGGCCTTCCTGGCAAGTAAGTGCTTTAATCACAAAGCTATCTCTGCAGCCTTGTTTTTTAATGCTAATGTCTTTTAAAAAATATTTTAGGTTGGGCATGGTGGCGCATGCCTTAAATCCCAGCACTCGGGAGGCAGAGGTAGGAGGATCATTGTGAGTTCCAAGGCCACCCTGAGACTACATAGTTAATTCCAGGCCAGTCTGGACCAGAGTGAGACCCTACCTCAAAAATCAAAAAAAAAAAAAAAAAATATATATATATATATATATATATATATAATTTTTCTTTACTTATTTGACAGAGAGAGACAGAGAGGGAGAGGGAGAGATAGAGAGAGAATGGGTGCGCCAGGGCCTCCAGCTACTGCAAACGAACTCCAGACACGTGAACCCCTGTGCATCTTGCTATTGTGGGACCTGGGGAATTGAACCTGGGTTCTTTGGCTTTGCAGGCAAACACCCTAACTGCTAAGCCATCCCTCCAGCATGCTAATGTCTTTTGCATCTTGCCATTCCAGTAAGTTTCGGCTACATAGACTACCTACCTACCTGCACACCTGCTTCTCCTCTGTGTGCAGCACCCCTCACCCTGGCTTCTTACCTCCCGCTGCATATCACCCCTTCCCTGAGTGAGTGCCTGCTCACCCACTCCTGCCCACTTTCCCTGCTACTGCTTCCCCCAGCCAGTGAGGCATGCCTCTCCCCTTCTCCCCTCTCCTCTCCTCTCCTTTTCTTCCTCCTTTCTTCATTCTTTTTTTAACTTTTTTTTAAATTAATTAATTAATTTATTTATTTGAGAGTGACAGACACAGAGAGAAAGACAGATAGAGGGAGAGAGAGAGAGAATGGGCGCGCCAGGGCTTCCAGCCTCTGCAAACGAACTCCAGACGCGTGCGCCCCCTTGTGCATCTGGCTAACGTGGGACCTGGGGAACCGAGCCTCGAACCGGGGTCCTTAGGCTTCACAGGCAAGCGCTTAACCGCTAAGCCATCTCTCCAGCCCTTTTTTTAACTTTTTGCAAGCAGAGAGAGAGAGAGAGAAGAGAGACAGAGAGAGAATGGGCATGCTAGGGCCTCTGCAAACAGACTTCAGACACACGTGCCCTTTGTGCATCTGGCTTACATGGGTCCTGGGGAATCAAACCAAGGTCCTTTGGCTTCACAGGCAAATGCCTTAACTTCTAAGCCATTCTCCATCCCTCCTTTTTCCCTTCTCTCCCGTTCTCATTGTGTCAGGGTCTCAGTGTATACCCCAGGATATACAGCCTAGACTAGCTTCTGGCTTGAGATCTTCCTGTTTCAGCCTCCCAAGAGGCGGGATACCCAGCTGTCCTCTGCCACACTGGGCCAGGTATGCCGTTCGTTGCCCCACAGCACTTTGAACTTAACCTGCCCTGGCAAGTTTGCCCTATCTGCACCTGTTCACTTCTTTGCCTCCTCTACTGGGGCATTACCTACTCTGGGTACGGGCTTTACGGGGTCTCATTCTGTGTGGGAGCTGGCTGGTGGCTAGTGAGCTGGCTAGTGCACATTGCCACTGCCAGTTTGCAGAGGACGAAGTGAAATATAGTTACTTATTTTTTGGCATGTGTGCAGTATATGTAGTGTGTATATGGTATGTGTGCCCTGTGCACACACATGTGGAGGCCAGAAGAGAACATCAGATGTCCACCTCTGTGGCTCTTTCTTGCCGTTTTGTTGAGACGGAGTCTCTCACTGAACGCGGAGCTGCTGTTTTCGGTGAGGCTGGCTGACCAGCCAGCTTCAGCAGTTCTCCTCTCTCCGCTTCCCCCAGGGTTGAGCTGCAGGAGTGGGTGGCCAGGCTCTGCTGCTCGTGTGGGTGCTGGGGGTCGTGGGGGTCGGGGGTGGGGTCCTCTTCGGCTGCACACACACCTGCTGAGCTCTCTCCTCAACTGCAAAGATTGTTTTTGATATTATTTTTTTGGTTTTTAAAATTTTTATTCATTTGAGAGTGACAAACAGAAAAAGAAAGAGGGAGAGAGAGAGAGAGAAGGGGCGCGCCAGGACCTCCAGCCACTGCAAGCGAACTCCAGATGCATGCGCCCCCCTTGTGCATCTGGCTAATGTGGGTTCTGGGGAATCAAGTCATGAACCGGGGTCCTTAGGCTTCACAGGCAAGTGCTTAACCGCTGTGCCATCTCTCCAGCCCTGAAATTAGTTTTAGAATCAGTGAATGAATGTCTTCGTGCAGTGTGGACCTGAGAGTCAGGAGTCCAACCTGTCCAACGTATTATCTGTTCTCTATTGAAGTTACTAGTCCCTGGGAAAACTCCATCTTGCTAGTGATCGAATATGATCTTCAGGATTACAGTCCTCTCCGTGGTGTTACACATCTTTTGTTTGTTCGTGTGAGGAGACTGATCACATTTGTCAGATACCATGTAGTTACTGATAATATGGTTCTTAATATTCTGATTAAGTTAGACTCTTCAAAAAATGTGATCATAAGCGGGCATAGTGGTGCACCCCTTTAATCCCAGCACTCGGGAGGCAGAGACAGGAGGATTGCCATGAGTTCGAGGCCACCCTGAGACTACATAGGTCAGCTCTGGGCTAGAGCAAGACTCTACCTTGAAAAAACCTAAAAACAAGCAAAACAAACACACAAAAAAGCATGATCATGTTGTTTCTCATTTTTTTTTTAAAGATATTTATTTGGGAAGAAAGAGAGAATGGGTGCACTAGGACCTCCTACCTCTGCAAACGAACTCCAGAAACAGACATGTATCACTTTGTGCCTCTGGTTTTACGTGGGTCCTGGGGAATTGAGCCCAGGATATTTGGCATTGTAAGCAAGCGTCTTTAATTGCTGAGCCATCTCCAGCCCCATTCCCTCATTTCCAAGCCCTGTAAATAGCCCAGAGAAGTTAGCAAGTAGGAATATTTGAGGATCATTGTGTTTTCAGATTAGCTCTACATCAGAATATGATTTGTCTTTCTGAATTAAAACAAATATTTATTTTGGATATATAGATAGACAGAGACAGACACAGAGAGAGGGCATGCCAAGGCCTCCAGCCATTGCGAACAAACTCCAGATGCATGTGCCACCTAGTACATCTGGCTTACGTGGGTCCTGGGGAATTGAACCTGGGTCCTTAGGCTTTGCAGGCAAGCGCCTTAACCTGAGCATTGCTATCTTCTCTACATATGTGAGGAGGAAAGGACATTAGCGTCCTTCACTGTTTACCTTTAAACTGCTAGGTTTATCTATTTTTACTTGTTTTTACAAGTGGTGTACGTGTACATGTCTGTGTATGTGTGCAGGTGCACGTGGAGCCCAGAGGCCAATGCCCGTGTCTTCCTCAGTCACCCTCCACCTCATTTTTTACGCTGTTTCATTGGACCTGCAGCTCACAAGTTCGGCCAGATTAGTTAGCTAGCAAGCCTCAGGGGTTTCCTGTCTGCCTTTCCAGGGTGTGAGTACAGAGGCACACCACCACACCCAGCTTTCACGGCTGCTCAGTATCCAGCTCAGGTCCTCGTGCTGGTGAGCTAAGCCCCGTCTGGGGCGCAGTCTCCCGGCCCCTTGTAACTAACTGCAGGTGGAGTAGAGAGAGGGACGCAGGCTGTTCTGCTGACCTGTGCATGAATGACCAAGGTGGGTTTCTTCACTTAGAGGATTAAGTGGGGATGACATCATCAGTGTTTCCCTAAATCACAAGATTGACATTTTGGGTTTTTAAGTTAAAAGATTTAACGCAGATTTCATGGTCACGAGCGTGATTCATCATGAATTACATACATACTTAAGCTCGGTGCGTAAGGTCTCCACACATAACCTCCAGACGGACCCCTGATGGCTTCAGATTTATGTCCCACTGTTCCTGGGCTCTGCCAAGCTGCAGGTGTTTCCTGAACAGACCCAGCAATTCCCTCTGATGGTCCTGCTGTTTCTGACTCTGGCATCTTAACGCCCATTATTCCCCTCTAAACTGTCCCTCTGGCCCTCTTAAGCACCTCTTTCCCTGGGTGGGGACAGGCTCTTCTGCTGTCAGCCTTTGCCTCCCTGGTCCTCGGTCCTCGTGTCCAGGTGCATCCCGTCACCACTCCCTCGGTCCCGTCAGCCTGTCACCTGCCTGGGACCTGTCACCTTCTTCTCCAGGGTCCTTCTTTTCTGGTGTGGTCACCTGTAACTGCTTGCAGATCTCCCCCAGGCCCCGGCTCCTGCCTTGCGACAGTCCTTCAGTGACGATGGTTGTCACCTCCATGTTGTGTTGTCTCAGCTGTCCCCTATCCCACTGCTGGGACCAGACCTTGTCGACACTGCAGAACAAGTCTGCAGCTTTCAGTCTGTGCTTACAGCCTTTCTTGCCATGTCACACTGCTTAGGGATATCTGTGAGTCGCAAAGGCTTATTGAAGAGACTCCAGAAGGAGGAGCACTTGGCGTGGTAGTGGACGCCGTGGTAGTGGACGCTGGCATATAGATGGGCTGTTTTGTGTCCTGATCGATTTTTTGTTGTAGTTGTCATTTTGAAGTAGGGTCTCACTGTATTCCCAGCTGACCCACCTACCTCAGTCTCCAGAGTGGTGGGATTAATAGTCATTTTCAAGGACACCCAGAATGCCTCTGGTTGCACATGCACATCCCCCTTGCTAGTAGAGTATTCTGGGCTCTGTATAGCTCTTTTTTCCCCCGAACTTCAGGCTTTATTATTATACAGTAAGGAGGCCACACCTTTCCCACCCACACAGTTTCTCAACTGCTGCTACTCTGAGATCCCAGACAGCCCTGTGTTTCCATGTGGACTTTTGAAGACAAAACAACCAGGAAAACTGCATACCTCTTTAAAAAAATATTTTATTTATAAGTAGAGGGAGAGGGAGGGAGGGATGGAGAGAGAGAATGAATGAATGGACACACCAGGCTCTTTACCCACTGCAAATGAACTCCAGATACATGAGCCACTTTGTGCATCTGGCTTTATGTGGGTACTGGAGAACTGAACCTGGGTCATTATGTTATGTAGGCAAGCACCCTAACCACTGATCCATCTCTCCAGTTCTCTGCCTAGCTCTTGGTACCACCTCCTTCCCAGCGTGGCCAGCTGGCTTCTCCCTTAAAACATGTCCTGTCCTGTCTTCCCGCCACCTTCCTCCAGACATTCCGCATGGTTGAAACCTTGTTGCTTTGATGACTGATATTGTGGTTACTTCTCTCTTGAATTCTTTTTCATATCTGGTCCCATAATAACCTCCTACTCATTCTTTAATTTCTGGCATGATTTTTTATGTCTTGTCAGATATTTTATCTGACATTCTCTTTTTCATTATGAGGGAGAATTAAATGTCCCTCTCGTCTGTCTTTGCATTGTACTCTACCCACCCGTTCTAGAGTCCAGACCCTGCAATGAGGATGTAAACTCTTCTGCTCAGTCTGCAGTTCTCCGCTGCACCTCTTGAGCCATCAAGGGTGCGTTACGTATTAGCTTTTCCTGTCTCCACGAAGCTGTGAGCCCCTTCATCCTTGGGTTCTTGGCACTTGATGCAGAGATGTCTGTTACATGGCAGAGCAACTGATAAACAGAAGACAGAGGATACATTTTCATAACCAAAGTATTTATTTGAGAGACAGAATATGAATGAGAATGGACACTCCAGAGGCTCTTGCCTCTGAAAGTCAACTCTAGGCATGCATCACTTTTTGCATCTGGTTTTACATGGGTACTGAGGAATTGAACTCCAGCCCAGCGGGCTTTTGCAAGCAAGTGCCTTCAACTACTGAGCCATCTCTCCTGAGCCCTGAAGTTTTTTTTTTTTTTTTTTGGTTTTTTGAGGTAGGGTCTCACTCTGGTCCAGGCTGACCTGGAATTAACTCTGTAGTCTCAGGGTGGCCTTGAACTCATGGCGATCCTCCTACCTCTGCCTCCCGAGTGCTGGGATTAAAGGCGTGTGCCACCACACCCGGCTCCGAAGTATTTTTTTTAAAGCATGTCCAAAAACATCTTCAAAACAAAACTGAAAGGAAGATCTCTTGAGTTCAGCCCCTGACATTTTGACTGTAAATGCAGTGGACTTGCATGTGGATTTCCCAGTACAAACCTGTGATTCGTTTTAGAAACCTGCCTTTTCCATCTGCCTTTTGACAGTCTTTTGTGTCAATTCCATTCCCCTCCCCCTCCCTCCTCCCACACTGTGGAGCTTGTCGTGGACTCCTGTTGAGGTGCCCACATGTGACAGTGTAAGTGTGGAACTGGGCCAGGCGGTGAAGGGACACCCCTGGCTCACCCCAAGGGGTGTCTTCTGCCCTTCTTGCTCTGGCCGGTTGTTCAGAGCACCTGCTGGCTGCACTCTGTGGCATTGTCCCTCTGAGGAGCTGTGGTAGCCAGTGAAGGAGGAGCTCTGCTGATAGCCTTAGGAAGCGTGCACTCCTGACAGCCGGGTCGCTGGTGACAGCCCTAGCCAGCAATTAGGTTTCATTGAAGACTCCAGGAGGCAATTAGCATTCCTTCTGCCAGGGAAGAATGGGGATCCAGAGGGCATGCTCGTTGTCATTGTACACTTGGTGTGCTGTTCCGTGTGCGACGAAGGTACCCAGCTGTAAAGACCACAGGTCTCCAGACACTCCCTTGAGAAATGAGGCTGACTTTTAAATCCCCGTGTTTAAATGGAGGGTTCTATCGATGATCACACCCGCTGAGATGTGCTTTTGAAGTTAATGCACGTTAACATGATACAGACTCTCCTACTGAGAAGCAAGGGATCTGGTATGGGATATTACGTAATTATGTGAGCTCTGAGAGAAACAAAAGTGTGATTGATGTGAAATGAATTAAGACTCCAAAATAATGAAATGACACCTGATGTTCAGAGCACTGCTTCGGGGCTGAGGAGCTGCCCTGAGGATGAAGTGCTCTCCCAGGTGTGAGGACCTGTGCTTGGGTCCCCAGCACCCAGGGCAAGTCCGGCAGCATAGGGTGAGCACCTGTTATCCTCTGACCTCACGTGTGATCCTGTACATACACACATGCACACACACACATAAAAATAAACACTGAAGTTGAAAAAAAATTTTTTTTAATTTTTTTTTATTTTTTATTTATTTATTTGAGAGCGACAGACACAGAGAGAAAGACAGGTAGAGGGAAAGAGAGAGAATGGGCGCGCCAGGGCTTCCAGCCTCTGCAAACGAACTCCAGACGCGTGCGCCCCCTTGTGCATCTGGCTAACGTGGGACCTGGGGAACCGAGCCTCGAACCGGGGTCCTTAGGCTTCACAGGCAAGCCCTTAACCGCTAAGCCATCTCTCCAGCCCAAGTTGAAAAATGTTAAATGCAGAATTGAAGATTACATAAAGCTCCTGTTTGTGGTCCCTGCTGGATTTCTTTGGACAGCACTGCCTGGGGCGGTTGTCAAGCCAGACTTCAGAGCCCTGCTCCTTCAGTGATGCCTCTCAGCCCTGGGGGATGGGCATCAGCGGGTGCAGAAATGGAAAGTAGGTGCAGGTGGTGGCTAGAGGCAGCAAGCCTGACGACCCTTGAGACACGCAGCAGAGAGGCTAAGATCAGCCACGTTGATGTGGGACTTAGCCCTTGTCCAGCACTCCTAAGTGAATTATCTTCCTTGAGCCTTGCACCACCCTGAAGACTAAGTAGCCTCACTGGGCGGTTTTACAAAGGCGCAGAGAGACCAGGTAAGCTGCACAAGGTCTTACAGCTGCCGCATGAGCACTGGGTGCCACGGAACCCCGGTGGTGTGCCAACGGCAGGAGGCAGCTGAGTAGGACATCTGCCTTGAGCAGGGCTGTACTTGGAACCATTAAGGTCAGTGAACTTTTCCTGATGTTGCTCTGTTTAAGTAGGAAACACATTGCATCACCTACTGAAGGGAAATGAGTGGGCCTTGCTTCTCTGTTTATGTTGGTGGTGGTGGGAGGAATGTGTGTGTGTGTGTGTGTGTGTGTGTGTGTGTGTGTGTGTGTGTGTGTGGTGGAGTTACAAGGCGAATGGTGCAGCTGAAAGCTCTCATTAGCCCAGTTTTGGAGAGGGCTGGTTTCCTTCTGTGTTACACCAGCCTACAGGAAACATTGGTAATAGGTAGAAACAAATGTCTGTCCAGTGGCTTTGGTCATGTCCCTGTGGGAGCGCTCACCAGTGGTCTTTTTGATTTGGTTCAGTCCACTTCGTGAGGCGCTCAATTAGTTCCTTTAGTTAGTTATTGGCTTTCTAAAAGGTTGCGTTAAGTAATAGTTACACTGCTGACCTCATGGTCAGCGTTAGCCAATCGAACACCCGGGATCAGTTCTGAGCGGCAGCATGGTATTGTCCCGCCCTGCATCTTTATCTCCTGAGTTTTCTTTGTTTAAAGCTCGGAGTCTCTCATCTGTTTTTTCCTTAGCCCACTCTCGCCCCAAGCCTGCCTCTGCTGACGTGCGGCCGCGGGTGCGGTCTGAGGTCCGCGGCGTTGCCGGCAGTCCCTTGACGCTCTCAGCGCACACGCGTGTGTTTCTGTCCACTGCTGTGCGCGTGCGTGCGTGCGTGCATGCACTCGTGCACACATCTTTGGTAACAGCAGGGTTCAAGCGGCTTTTCATTACTGTGTGGGCATTGTTAGACATATCTTTTCAAAAAAATCTGAAACTTAGCCACACCACACTTCGGCTGATTTATTTTGGGCATTAAAAGTTTTCTGCTACTAATTAAGATATTATCACACTTCTATATTACTAACTTAAGAAAGATTTACTTAAGTCTGAAAAAAAAGTTTTTTTTTTTTTGGCAGGTTTTCCTTTGAGACAAGTGTGTAAAATGGAATGAAAATATATCCCAATTGTAAATGAAGAAATATGCAAAGAGCATTGTCTTTAAACAGTTTTGGTTTTAAATGCCTAAAACCTTTCAGGTCTTCAGGACTTTCAAAAGCACATTTGAATTTGTTTCAGTAAGAATTTTGTTTTATGAATACATGTTCGATTTTTTTTTAACTAAACATAAATCTTAGATTTCAGGAAGGGAAGGAGACTAGCTGGTGGTCCCAGTGTGTGCTGCTGTTGCTTAATTAACAAAGGGGAAAATGTAAATAAACAGATATAAAAGTTACCATAAATTCCATGAACTTAAATCTGTGATTCATTGCCTTAAAACTTTCTCTCTTAGATTTTCCATACCGCATGCCAAACCAGTAAAATGGCTTTTAAAGGTGTATAGTTGACCAATGTCAGTTTGTATAACATGCATTGGAAAAAATTGTTTACCTATTGAATGTTACCTGTTTATGTAGAGCTCTTTAGATGTAATAAAAGAAAAGCCTTAAAAAAAGATCAATGAAGTTTTGGAGGATCATGTTACAGGGACCTACATAAAGGAAGGATAACATGGTGAAAGGTTCCGGTTCGGGCATAGTACTATAGGTGTTGGACGCCAGGCCATTGGCTGCTTCTTAGGCTGCACTTGCCAAGTTAACAGTGGGTACCGTAACTGATAGCATGAGATGGGTGTTTAAAATGATTAAGGCATCTGTAATTAATTAGCATAGACAGTATGCCTCTCAGAGGCTAAAGAGGAAATTTTACCTAGAATCGTCCATTGCCCTTTTCTTCATGGAGCATCTAGCGGGGATACCCACCCACTCTTGCCCCCAGCCGTGGAAGATTCCGCCCGGGAGTCAGGGAAGATAGCAGTACAGTTGATGTTTCTGAGAATGGTCATGAGTTACCCAGAAAAGGTAAGATCAGGTCTAAATGCTTCACTTGCTAATTCAGGGTGGTCTTTAAATTCTTCTTCTTTTCATTACTAAGGTTTTACGTCGCCCTGCCTGGCTTCAGACTCATTGTGTAGACAAGGGTGACCTTGAACTTAGTGCTAGGATCGCAGTTGTGTGCCACCGCGCTTGGTTGATGTGCTGCTGGGAGTCGAACCCAGGGCTCTGCCACCTGAGCTGCAGCCTCAGCTTCTAAGATTGTCGTAATTAAGATGTTTAACAGAAGTTGCTGTTTAGAAATTTGAAGCATGCCCCTGCCACCCCCAACCTTTTGTGGGGCTGAAGATTGGGCCTAGGGCCGGGTGCTCCGCCACCGAGCCACACCCCATCCCCTTTCTACTTTTAATTTGAAACAAGTTCTCCCCAAGCCTTTCGGGGCTGGCTTTGCACTCATCCCTCATCCCGTCGTGCAGACAGGAGCTTGAGACCGGCTTGCCTCAGCCTGGAGTTGCAGGTTTATAGGCCTGTAACTTTTTACTGAGAGACCTTGCCGTGCCTCACAGCACATAGAGAGTTTCTAAGAATAAGCATTGGAGCGTTTTCTTTCGTCACTGTAACAATAGAAAAACCAGTGCCATCCACCCACATTACTATTCCAAACTTTCTCCCATATTTTCTAGTCTGTTTATATGTAGACATATTCCCACTGTCACTTTGTGTCCTTGACGTACACGCATAGCCTTGAGAACTGATGTTCAGTTTATCTACTTATAGTTGATGTACTGTGTATCCTTTTCTTATTGTACATTTGAGAATTTTTGTTGCCCTATAGAGGACAGCAGTGAGGATTGTTCACATGAATATATTTTTTTAATTGTTGATTTTATTTTAGGATAAATGCCCATAAGCAAGATTGTTAACAATGAGCATTTTTTTTTTTTTCCAGATAGGGTCTTGGTTTAGCCCAAGCTGACCTGGAATTCACTATGTACCTCAGGATGGCCTCAAACGGCAGTCCTTCTGCCTCAGCTTCCCAAGTGCTGGGATCAAAGGTGTGTGCCACCATGGCAGATGGAAAGGGTTTGTAATTTATTTATTAGAAACAGAGAGAGAGAGAGAGACAGAGACCGAGAGAGAAGATGAGTGCACTAGGGCTTCTAGCTATTGCAACGGAACTCCAGATGCATGTGTCACCTTGTGTATCTGGCTTATGTGGGACCTGGAGAATCAAACCTGGATCCTTAGGCTTCACAGGCAAGTGCCTTAACTGCTGAGCCATCTCTCCAGCCCCCCCATTTTAAAGAGATGTCAATGTGTAGCTTGACATATTTGCATTGTCATACAAAGGCTGTATTGTATTTTTGCCCTGGTAACAAAATGGCCCCTACATCTTGGTGACTTAACATTTGTTCCTTGTCTGCTGGTTATGTGCGTGGTGGGGCTGGACTGGTGCCTGTAGTTGTTGGACGGCTCTCAGTTCTGCTTCACAAGCATTTTCATCGGGGAAGCCGCTAAGCAACCCTGTCCCGCAGTGTGAGGCAAACCGGGCCAGCCCACGTACATCTCCTGTGCAGAGGCACCAGCAGGATGACCGTTCACATGCCACTGGCCAGAGTGTGTCACGTGCCCCAGCTCCAAGGCATTGATTGGCTTGAGGAACTAACTGAGTGCTTCCATTATTTTTGTTTGTTTGTTTGTTTTTTGTTTTTTCGAGGTAGGGTCTCATTCTAGCCCAGGCTGACCTGGAATTCACCATGTAGTCTTAGGGTGGCCTTGAACTCATGGTGATCCTTCTACCTCTGCTTCCCAAGTTCTGGGATTAAAGGTGTGTGTCACTATGCCTGGGTCCATTAAATTTTTTTTAAAAAATTTATTTATTTATTTGAGAGAGTGAGAGAGAAAGAGGCAGAGAGAGAGAGAAAGAATGGGTGCGCCAGGGCCTCCAGCCACTGCTAGCGAACTCCAGATGCATGCACCACCTTGTGCATCTGGCTTACATGGATCCTGGAGAGTTGAACCAGGATCCTTTGGCTTTGCAGGCAGATGCCTTAACTGCTAAGCCATCTCTCCAGCCCCATTAAATTTTTTTTTTATTGTTCTTTTAAAGTTTTTAAAGTAGAGGTTACTTAGAGGTCTGTGTGAAAATTATCCATTTTCATTCTATCTTTGTCTCCTTGGCTCCATATATTCCTCTCAGTGACCTATTTTTTGTTTTGTTTCTATTTTTTAAGTTTATGTTTCGAGGCAGGGTCTCATGTTGCCCAGGCTGGGCTTGAGCTTGCTGTGTAGCCTAGGGTGCCCTGGAGCCTCTGGCCATGTGCCTCATAGCTGCCCAAGCAGGTGGCACAGGCTTCTACCACCATGTCCTGTCTCGGTAACTGTTTCTCAAACGTCTCTCTTTTCTTACATTAAAATGAAGCAGTGGGGCTGGAGGGATGGCTTAGCAGTTAAGGTGCTTGCCTGCAAAGCCAAAGGACCCAGGTTCAACTCCCCATGACCCACGTTAGCCAAATGCACAAGGGGCACATACGTCTGGAGTTCGTCTGCAGCGGCTGGGGACCTTGGAGTGCCCATTCTCTGTCTCTCCCCCCTTTTCTCTGTCACCTAAATAAATAAATAATAAAATATATTTAAAAAATAAAAAATACTTAAAATGAAGCAGTGGAAAAAGCAAGAATGAACTGTGGGAAGGGAGATTTTGTAATTTTATCTGCATCAGTCAGAGTAGTTATTCTTAGGGAACTGGAGAAAGGGCAAATATACTTAAATTGCTGAGTTCTGTTGCAAATTTCAGAGTCTTAAGAGAGGATTTGTTATTGTTCTGTCTGACCTTAGATCGCTGTTAACCCATGGTTTTCAGACTTGACTGTTTCTGTGTGTTTATGCAGAGGAGAATTCCGTGGTGGAACATCAGCGTGGCCTTCCACAGCATAGTGAAACTGTAAATGAGAATGGGTTATGGCCAGCGTGTCCCCCACGGGCTTGTTTTACAAGTGTCATGTTGCCTGCTGCTCTTGTCTCGGGCTTGTGCTGGGGGCTGGCGTCTGGACAGCCCTGCCAACTTCCCCGCGGAGCTGAGAGGGTGCGCCAGGGCCGACCAAGTCACAGCCTTGGGCAGCGTGTAGGTATATGCGTGTGTGTGTGTGTGTGTGTGTGTGTGTGTGTGTGTGTGTGTGTGTCTGTCTGTCTGTCTGTCTGTGAGAGGGAGGGAGGGAGAAGATGGATGGAGTAGATATGGCGAGGATCATCACTGTTGGGTCTTGCAGTTTTCGTTGAAGTGTAAACATCTGCCACCTCATGTCTCAAAGGAATGTCAAAAATCACCACAAGGAGTCTCTGTGTTGTGAGACACAGCCTGGCAGTGCTTGGAGGAGTTGTTATACCTCTGGGAAGCCGCTTGATTGATAAGCCAGGCCGCAGTGTGGAAACCAGAGTTTGTCTGAACAGTGGAAATTGTTGTTGCATGCTGAATGTGTGTGTATTAATGGCGTGACTATTAGGGCATAGGTTAATGTTGAAGGTAAAGAAGTTTGGGTAGATAGTCATGAAATCTTTGGATTTTTGTTCCTGAAATGGATGTTAATTTTTAAAATATATTTATTTATTTCCTGTCTCCTTCCCTTCCTCCTTCCCTCCCTCTCTCCCTCCCTTTGAGCTCTGCTCCAAGGCCCACCAATCTTCAGCTACACCATTTCCCCATTTCTACACAGTTTTAATATGTTTGTAATGTTAGTACTTTATTATATTAATGTTATAATTAATAATTTCTATTTGTTGATTGTTTAGTTATTTTTATGTCTTTAGATGTCATTCATAATGTGCCCTTAACACCTTTGCATAGGTAGTGTCTTTCAAATTACTCCTTCAAGTTGAATTCCAGGAGGAAGATAATGACACATCAAAGAATATAATGCATTTTGACGTTCTAGGATGGCAAGAGTCCCGTTCCAAGGACTGCCCCATTTATATGCTGTTAGATTTTACAATTTGTGAGACTTATATTTGCCCAGTTTTATAGATTGGTATGAAATATTTATTACTAAGATATTGATGACTTGAAGTGAGAGTCTTTCTCCATATCTGGTCCTTGGCAAGTGCTCCCTAAATTTGGATTTGTGGAACTTTAGGGAGAAGTGCTTTTCAGTGGGAGCATTTGACCACATATTGGTCTGAGTACCTTGCCAATTTAGAAGTGCACTGTATAGGTTTTTAATAAAAGATTTGTTACAACTTAAAACTCACCAGACTGCTTGACCCCAGACCGTTGTCTCTCCCTGTTCAGGTTCCTCGTGCGTGCATTTCTGTGCTACTCTGAAATGTAGCTCATCGTTCCAACTACCGGGTTTGTCTGGCTGCATCTCCCATGAAGAAAAGTGCTATGTGTGTATGTGAGGAAAGGTAGAGTGAAGCCAGGTGTGGCGCCTCAGCACCTGTAATCCCAGCGTAGGGTCAGGAGTTCAAGGTCATCCTTGTTGACATAGCAAGTTTGAGGCCAGCCTGTGAAAACTGAGACCATGTCGCAAATTGAGAGAGAGAGAGAGAGAGATCTGGGGAAATAGATCAGCAAGTCAGAGTGCTTGCTGAGCGGTTGTGAGGGCCTGGCACTGAGTTTGCTTCCCCAGGCCCCAGTAAAACGCTAGGTGCGGCCACTTTGTCTGACCCCCAGTCCTGTTGTGGGGGCAGAGACAGGACGGTCCCTGGGCTCCCGACTGAAAACTGCAGCTTCAGGTTGAGGAAGTATGCGGTGGGCGATCCGTCATTGCCCACGATCTCCTCTGGCCTCTGGCATGGACACACACATCTGCACATACACGCACATATGTCACACACATCACATCATACACAAACATATACATAAATGTATGTGTGCATGCCAAAAAAAGTTAAACTGTAAATTTAATTTTGTTTTCTTGAAATTTTTTTTTGACAACTTACATAATTGTAGACAATAACCTATGGTAATTCCCTCCCTCCCCTAAATTTAATTATTTTTTTTAGGACTCCAGAGTCTATGCCAGTTAGACTTCTCAATATACTTTGTTTTAGAAACAGCTGCGGTGAAGCTCTTACTGGCCTTTAGCCTACCATGTTCTTCCTCCTGCCTAGTGAGTGCTGGGACCACAGGCATGTGTCCCTCAGGTGGCATCAGTCTAACGCTTGACTTGGGCATTGGTCAGGCCTGGCTGAGTGACGAAAATGAAGTCTCCATGGCTGGAGCGACGGTTCCATTAGAGATGTGTACGAGCGTGCGTGAGAGGACTGCGCTCACGTCCATGCTGGATCGCCCGTAGTCCCTGCGCTCAGGAGATGACAACACGGGACCCCCCTGCAAGCTCGCCCGTAGTCCCCGAGCTCAGGAGATGACGACACGGGACCCCCCTGCAAGCTCGCCTGTAGTCCCCGAGCTCAGGAGATGACGACACGGGACCCCCCTGCAAGCTCGCCTGTAGTCCCCGCGCTCAGGAGGTGGCGACACGGTACCCCCCCCCCCCCTGCAAGCTCGCCTGTAGTCCCCGCGCTCAGGAGGTGGTGACACGGTACCCCCCTGCAAGCTCGCCTGTAGTCCCCGAGCTCAGGAGATGACGACACGGGACCCCCCTGCAAGCTCGCCTGTAGTCCCCGCGCTCAGGAGGTGGCGACACGGTACCCCCCCCCCTGCAAGCTCGCCTGTAGTCCCCGCGCTCAGGAGGTGGTGACACGGTACCCCCCTGCAAGCTCGCCCGTAGTCCCCGCGCTCAGGAGGTGGTGACACGGTACCCCCCCTGCAAGCTCGCCCGTAGTCCCCGCGCTCAGGAGGTGGTGACACGGTACCCCTCCCTGCAAGCTCGCCTGTAGTCCCCGCGCTCAGGAGATGACGACACGGGACCCCCCTGCAAGCTCGCCCGTAGTCCCCGAGCTCAGGAGATGACGACACGGGACCCCCCTGCAAGCTCGCCTGTAGTCCCCGCGCTCAGGAGGTGGCGACACGGTACCCCCCCCCCTGCAAGCTCGCCTGTAGTCCCGCGCTCAGGAGATGACGACACGGGATCCCCCTGAAAGCTCGCCCGTAGTCCCCGCGCTCAGGAGGTGGTGACACGGTACCCCTCCCTGCAAGCTCGCCTGTAGTCCCCGCGCTCAGGAGATGACGACACGGGACCCCCCTGCAAGCTCGCCCGTAGTCCCCGAGCTCAGGAGGTGGCGACACGGGACGCCCCCTGCAGGCTCGCCCGTAGTCCCCGCGCTTAGGAGGTGGTGACACGGGACCCCCTCCTGCAGGTTCGCCCGTAGTCCCCGCGCTCAGGAGGTGGTGACACGGGATTCCCCCCCCCCCCCTGCAAGCTCGCTTGTAGTCCCCGCGCTCAGGAGGTGGCCACACAGGACGCCCCCTGCAAGCTCGCCTGTAGTCCCCGCGCTCTGGAGATGGTGACACGGGACCCCTCTGCAAGCTCGCCTGTAGTCCCCGCGCTCAGAAGGTGGCGACACAGGACCCCCCTGCAAGCTCGCCTGTAGTCCCCGCGCTCAGAAGGTGGCGACACGGGACCCCCCTGCAAGCTCGCCTGTAGTCCCCGCGCTCAGGAGGTGGCGACACGGGACCCCCCCTGCAAGCTCGCCTGTAGTCCCTGCGCTCAGGAGGTGGCGACACGGGATGCCCCCTGCAAGCTCGCCTGTAGTCCCCGCGCAAAGGAGGTGGCCACACGGGACACCCCCTGCAAGCTCGCCTGTAGTCCCTGCGCTCAGGAGGTGGTGACACAGGACGCCCCCTGCAAGCTCGCCTGTAGTCCCCGCGCTCAGGAGGTGGTGACACGGGACGCCCCCTGCAAGCTCGCCTGTAGTCCCTGCGCTCAGGAGATGGTGACACGGGACCCCCCTGCAAGCTTGCCTGTAGTCCCTGCGCTCAGGAGGTAGTGACACGGGACCCCTCTGCAAGCTCGCCTGTAGTCCCTGCGCTCTGGAGGTGGTGACAAGGGACGCCCCCTGCAAGCTCGCCTGTAGTCCCCGAGCTCAGGAGGTGGTGACACGGGACGCCCCCTGCAAGCTCTCCTGTAGTCCCTGCGCTCTGGAGGTGGTGACAAGGGACGCCCCCTGCAAGCTCGCCTGTAGTCCCTGCGCTCAGGAGGTGGTGACACGGGACGCCCCCTGCAAGCTTGCCTGTAGTCCCTGCGCTCAGGAGGTGGTGACACGGGACGCCCCCTGCAAGCTCGCCTGTAGTTCCTGCGCTCAGGAGGTGGTGACACGGGACCCCTCTGCAAGCTCGCCTGTAGTCCCGCGCTCAGAAGGTGGTGACACGGGACACCCCCTGCAAGCTCGCCTGTAGTCCCCGCGCTCAGGAGGTGGTGACACGGGACGCCCCCTGCAAGCTCGCCTGTAGTTCCTGCGCTCAGAAGGTGGTGACACGGGACGCCACCTGCAAGCTTGCCTGTAGTCCCCGCGCTCAGGAGGTGGTGACACGGGACGCCACCTGCAAGCTTGCCTGTAGTCCCCGCGCTCAGGAGGTGGTGACACGGGACGCCCCCTGCAAGCTCGCCTGTAGTTCCTGCGCTCAGAAGGTGGTGACACGGGACGCCCCCTGCAAGCTCGCCTGTAGTTCCTGCGCTCAGAAGGTGGTGACACGGGACGCCCCCTGCAAGCTCGCCTGTAGTCCCTGCGCTCAGAAGGTGGTGACACGGGACACCCCCTGCAAGCTCTCCTGTAGTCCCCGAGCTCAGGAGGTGGTGACACGGGACCTACCCCCGCCCCCCCCGCAAGTCTAGCTAATTAGCTGAATCAGGGAGATTTGGGTTCAGTTGACAGACCTAGTCTCAAATAAACAAACTGGAGAGTGATTGAGGAAGACAACTAATGTCAAACTCCAGTCTCTACATGGGCCCACATGTGCACAGAGATGTGCACAGGCATACATAGATACATGCACATCCCACACACATGTAGACATGCACACCACACACACATACAGACATGCAAAACCAGAAGTTTGTGATCAGGCAGAGCAAAGAGCAGATCATCGTGTTGGAGCCCTGTGCCTATAGGTTGAGCTCTCCGGATTCCCTGGGCCACATGGTCTCTGCCTGTGTCCTCTCTTGGAGGGGGGCCCTGCTCCTGGCTGCTCCCAGACGTGCTTTCTCGGGTGCCCTGCTTGCAGCACCTGCTCTCTCTGCCTTTGGCCTTTCTTCAACGGAAAACACCACCAGTCAAAATGCCCCTTCTTTTCAATGTTTGACCCCTCCTTCCCTTCCCCCTCCCTCCTGGTTGGTGTCCAGTGACCTTGAATCCTTCCTTAACATATTCTAAAGATGGTGTCCTTTCACATGTAACTGAGAACACTTACTTTTCACCTTTAGAAGACCAACAACTAACAACTACATTTGGAAGAGCATTTAGATCAGTGTTTACTCACGCTCACAATCTAACTTCAACTTAATTTTGGTCATTTTGGTCATGTGAATATCTACAATTTATTTACTCATCACTGGAAACTGCTCAGGTTAGTCCGAGTAAGATGAACGCACAGAGTGAGAGATATGAACCCTATATAGATGTATGTCCAGTGCAGATGTGTGCCTGGTGCAGATGTGTGTCCCATGTAGACGTGTGCCTGGAGCATCTGTGTTCCTTGTACAGCTGAGTGCCCAGAGCAGATGGTGTGTAATTGCAGGTGATGTGTGCTCTGTGCAGATACGTTCCTGGTATAGATGTGTACCCCGTGCAGATGTGTGCCCTGTGCAGATAAGTACCTGGTATAGATGTGTACCCCGTGCAGATGTGTGCCCTGTGCAGATAAGTACCTGGTATAGATGTGTACCCCGTGCAGATGTGTCCCCTGTGCAGTATGTACCTGGTATAGATGTGTACCCTGTGCAGATGTGTGCCCTGTGCAGATAAGTACCTGGTATAGATGTGTACCCCGTGCAGATGTGTGCCCTGTGCAGAAAAGTACCTGGTATAGATGTGTACCCTGTACAGATGTGTGCCATGTGCAGATAAGTACCTGGTATAGATGTGTACCCCGTGCAGATGTGTGCCCTGTGCGGTT
The DNA here is from genome assembly GCF_020740685.1 of Jaculus jaculus. Taxonomy (NCBI): domain Eukaryota; kingdom Metazoa; phylum Chordata; class Mammalia; order Rodentia; family Dipodidae; genus Jaculus; species Jaculus jaculus. Next base: position 335,954,324 of record NC_059102.1, on the reverse strand, counting down.
ATGTACCTGGCATAGATGTGTGCCCCGTGCAGATGTGTACCCACTGGGCCAAGCACAATGAAGCTTTCCCGCCTCTCCCATCCTGACAGTGTGGTTCAGGAAAGTGCTCCTGGGGACTTTTTGAGACCTAAGTTCCACTTCAGCCACTGTTTTGGTTTCAGATGAGTGAGTTAGCCATGCATGACTCAGTTTCCTTGTCCTTGGCCTGAGGTCGTTGGTCAGTAGAATGTAATTCCTTAGATTCCCCAGCTACATACCTCTGGAAATTTGTTCATTTTAGAAAACTTCTTAACTCTGTAGTTGAGTTTGTGGTTAGAGCAAAGAAGAAACCTCTAGAATACTTTACTCTTCTCCAAAGAAGCTTCTGGCTGGAAGGTTTTGTCCAGGGATATTTAAACACTGAATTTAAGCTTTGGTTTTGCAGTGATGGCTCCCTCTAACCTGACCCTTCCCAGGACAAGTGCAGCTACTGTGAATTCAGTACTTCCTTCTGTATTTGTTTAAATCCACACCAATTTTGTGTGGCTATGGTTTTGGAATTTTCCCTTGGCTTTTTTTGGGGGGGGGGGTTGGGGGTTGGTTTTGCAATAGGGACTCACTCTAGCCCAGGCTGACCTGGAATTTACTATGAAGTCTCAGGGTGGCAGTCCTTCTGTCTAAGCCTCCTGAGTGCTGAACTAAAAGGCATGCATCACCATGCCTGGCTGTCCTTGGGTTATAATTGAATCGGATTGGATAGGTGTTGCCTGGTCAGAGGTGGAGAGCTATGAGACGCCAGCTCTTGGCAGCGCAGACGCTGTCTCTCCTCTGTGCGCTGTGGGTGTTGGGCTACCTTTGTGCCTCTTTGGCCTGTCCTGCGTGGCTGTTAGCTTCCTTTGGGGAATTGCAACATCACCTCCAGGGTATTGGGTTTCTTGACTCCCTCTGTGGCAGAGTTCTTTACAGGATCCACATCTTCCATTGAGAGAATTTCATAACCTATTTTGAAATAATTTGAGGCACAGAGGGTGTTTCAGATTCTGGACTGGAACCTGTAGCCTAAGAAGAGGACGTGAGTGCTGAAGAGATTGTCAGTCCGTAAAGCGTAGGCCGTACAAACTTGGGGGCATGACTTTGACCCCAGAACCCATGTAAAAGCTGCACGTGGCGGGGTGTAAGCCCGGCACTATGGAGACAGGCGGACAGGAGAATCCTTGGGCTTGCTGGCCAGTCAGTCTAGTCTAATTGGTGAGCTCCAGGCCATTGAGAGACCCTGTCTCAAAAAGGGCTGGACGGCCCCTGAGGCATGACCCGCAGCTGTCTTCTGGCACTTGCACACACATGCAGCACCCCCATGTGAACAGACACGCAGCAGAGAAAAGGGAACAGGGAGGAGACGTGACAGAGCACAGGAGTAGAAGCTAAGGTTACCATTGAAATGTCACTCACGGTTCGAGGGACACAATCTGGAACGAAGATTTCCCAGAACATTGCTGTCTTTCCTCTGCGCCTGCTCTACACATTGGATTTCCCTTATTTGAAGGGCTTGAGACTGGAAGCATTTCAGATCCCAGGGTCTCTTGGATTTTGGAATACTTGGATAGACTTCAGCTGTTGAATATCCCTAATTGAAAACCTAAAATAAAAAAAAATAGGTGGCTTTTGGCTTCTGGCTTGTGCCTCTCTCTCTCTGCTTGGTCCTGTGAAGGCAGGTCAGCTTCTTCTGCTATTATGGAACTTCCCCTGGATCTTTAAGCTTCAATAAATCCCTTCCTCCATAAAAAAAAAAAAATAAATAAATACTCCAAATCCTAACCTTTTTAGAGCTTCTTTTTAAAAATATTTTTATCTCTTTCATGCATTTATTTTAGAGACAAAGAGAAAGAATGGGGGTACCAGTGCCTCCAGCCGCTGCAAACAAACTCCAGATATGCACCACCTTGTGTATCTGGCTTACTTGGGTCCTGGGTCCATTGGCTTTACAGGCAAGTGCCTTAACCACTAAGCCATTTGTCCAGCCCTGTTTGAGCTTCTGGCTGCATGTCAGAAACTCAGCTTTTAGCCGGGTGTGGTGGCTCACACATTTAATCCCAGCACTCGGGAGGCAGAAGTGGGAGGATTGCCATGAGTTCGAGGCCACCCTGAGACACTTTAGTGAATTCCAGGTCAGCCTGGGCTAGTGTGAGACCCTACCTCGAAACCCCCCCCCCAAAAAAAAAAATCAGCTTTCATATTTTGGGTACTCAGTCTGGATTTTTGGATGTATTTATTTGAGATAGGAAGAGAAAGGCAGATGGAGAGAAAGCAAGAGGATCGGCGTGACAGGGCCTCTAGCCACTGTAGATGACCTCCAAGCACATGTACCCTCTTGTGCATTTGGCTTAAAGGGGTCCTGGGAAATTGAACCTGGGTCATTTGGTTTTATAGACAAGTGCCTTAACCGCTAAACCATCTCTCCAGCCTCTTTTATCTTTTTTAAAGGAAACCTTGGCTGCTTTGTACTCTTAATTCATTTTTTGTCTGTATTTTTGTTTTTATTCCAGACATAGACACACACAGCTTGTTTTTTTTTTTTTAAATTTGTGTTTTTTAAAATTTATTTGAGAGCAACAGACAGAGAGAGATAGAGGCTGAAAGACAGAGAGAATGGGTGCGCCAGGGACTCTAGTAACTGCAAATGAACTCCAAACGTGTGCACCCCCTTATGCATCTGGCGAGCATGAGTCCTGGTGCATTGAGCCTCAAACCAGGGTCCTTAGGCTTCACAGGCAAGGGCTTAACCGCTAAGCCATCTCTCCAGCCCCGCACACAGCTTGTTTTTGTTTTCATATATGTGTAGTATGTATGTGTGTGTGTGGTACTTGCACGCATGTGTTCCCATGTCATGCACATGCTTGCAGAACATCATGGGCTATCCTCTTCCCTCTTCTGTGTGTGTCCTTGAGATCGAGTCTCACTGAACTCCAGGTTGCTGTTTTTAGCTGGGGAGCTCCAGCAGTTCTCTGGTCTCTGCTCTCCACAGAACTGGGGCTGCTGGTGTGCGTGGTTGCGCCCGCTGTGCTGGGGAACCTACGCAGGGCGAGCCAGGTCCTGTGGGGCCTCCTCGTTATGCGCTGAATGAGCCATCTTCCCAGCCCACAGCTTATTTTATCAGTATCAGTTGCCGTTCTTTTCTCTTCACGTTAACTGCCTTGATTCAAGCATCCTGTTTCTTCCTCCAGGCCCACTTTACAAAGGAGTGCTTTCCCCCATGTCAGTCAGCTCAGAGCAGTTCAGTTTCCTGCGCAGACTGTTAAGGCGGCCGCACAGCTTCCCAGCGGTTTGGCCAAGGCTCCACCTCGCTTCTGTAGCCCGAGAGCATCCAGTCGCTCCTGCCCAGCCCCACCTCATTGCCAGAGTCGGGTCCCAGCTCCTTTTTCTGTGTCGGGGTGGAGGTTGTGTACAGGTGGCCTGGGCTCTCAGGGCCGGTTGCCTTGTGAACATCCAACGCCCTGGAGCCAGTGTGGTTCCTGCACTTTCACTGGAGCTTAGGAAGGACGTCCTCTGAGGGGTATGTGGACCTACGATGTGCTCCTCCCGCACTCTGCAATCGCAGTGTTACGGGGACGAGACTGGGAGGCAGCTGCCGGGATCACGCACAGACAAGGGCCGTGCTGGGGACATGGGAGGCTGGGAGGGCCGTGCCCGCCTCGGGAGGCTGTGCTGGCCCTTGCACACCAGGCCCAAGGGCACTTTCTGTGCACACATAGAGCAGCATGTGCCGTGGCAGGGTCACGAGCACCCGACTCCTGATGGTGTGTGTCAGTCTTCTGTAATTTAGGAGCGTGATTTCCCTGAACACAGTCTTTTTCTGGCTGTGGGCTGTGCCACAAGATCTCTGCCTGCTGCTTCTCTGCTTCTGGGTCCCACCAGCGTCCCCTGTCTCCTCTGCCAGGGTTTGAAATGGAGTTGATGTCACCTGGGGCTTTAGTTTTGAAGGTGAGGTGGACTTTCAGTCATTAGCAACACCTTGGCTTTGATTTTCACAATGGCTGCCTTTTGTGTACACAGCCAAACTTTCCCGACCCTTTTCCTCCACCACTGCGGGTCTTCGGTCTTCATTTTTACTGTTGTCCTGTGTTTAAAATAGTCCCGAGTCGGCCAACCATGCTTCTAAGCAGCCTCCTCTGCTTCCCACCACTTGGCTTACACTCAAGGAATGTGGGCTATGTTTTAATGCTGCTTTAAGCTCAATGTAATTAGGACAGCCGGCTTGCTTCAGAGCCCGAGATAATGCATGCCTGCCTGTGTGCTCCTTGGATACATTCGCCAGTGGACGCCCGGAGGCCGCCTGCTCGGGCGCGGGCGGTGTTGGAGGTGGTGGACTGAGCCGCTGATGGATGTGCTGCCCCGCGAGGCGCTTCTGCAAAGGAGAGACCAGAGGGAGGCTGCTCTCCAAAATGGCCTGCCTTGGAAGTGTCACAGCTTTGGATTTTTTTTTTTCTTTCAGATTTAGGAATATTTGTACAGGCTATTGATTTAACATCCCTGAAAATCCTTAATTGAACATGTGAAGCTTTCTGAGTTCTGCTATGCTTTGAGCGTTGGGTTCTCCCATTAGGGATGCTTGCTTTACTGAAAATGGTTCCGACCCTCAGATGGGCCTTCAGTTTCGCAGCCGATTGAAGCTACCTTTTGAGTCTCAAAGATGCTGCATGATTGCTATGAAATACTTCATTCTTGTGAAACAAAGATCTTTAAGACTTTATGTTTTCCTGCAGATTAAGTAAAAACAAAAACAAAAAAATCCACAGAGCTCTGTTTGAGATACCTTTAGTAACAAAGGTGGGGGGAACATGCCGGACTGGTGCTGACTGCTTTTCCTGACCCAACAGTGTCCTTGCTCTTGACTGCTTTCCGGTTCTGAGCGTCCTGAAGCTGGCCTCGTGTCCATCTGAGCATCCTGACACTGGCTTAGTACGTCCGCCTGAGTGTTCTGACACCGATTTATTATGTCCTCCTGAGTGTCCTGATACTGGCTTAGGATGCCTGATTTCCCTGGCACTGGCTTAGTATGTCCATCCGAGTATCCTGGTACTGGCTTAGTATGTCTGTCTGAGTGTCCTGAGACAGGCTTAGTATGTCCATCTGAGTGTCCTGGCATGGTTTAGTATGTGTACATCTTTCTATTCCAGAGCAAGGTGCTGCCATTTGAATTGCATGGTTACATCAGAAAGGTCTTCTCTATTCCCTGGCTAGACTAGGTGGCAAAGTCCTTTCTGCCATTAATTAAAAGGCTGGAGAGATGGCTTACTGGCTAAAGTGCTTGCCTGTGAAGCCAAGGACCCAGGTTCAATTCTCCATTCTCTCTTTTTCTATCTGCCTCTTTCTCTCCATCAAATAAATAAATAAATAAAACAAATTATTTTTTTAAACACTGCTATATACTTTGAGCCCAGCATACATGCCAGCATACATGTGTATACATCATATGAACACTTGTTTTGTTTTGTTTTGTTTCTCAAGGTAGGGTCTCACCCTGGTCCCGGCTGACCTGGAATTCAACATGTAGTCTCAGGGTGGTCTCGAACTCACGGTGATTTCCTACCTCTGCCTCCCGAGTGCTGGGATTAAAGGTGTGTGCCACCATACCCACCTGAGCACTTCTTTAAATTTTTTTTAAAACTTTGTTTATTTGAGATAGAGAGAGAGAGAGAGAGAGAGAGAGAGAGAGCGCGAGCGAACGCGTGAGAGCGCTATGTGGTCATCCTTTGGCCTTGCAGGCTACTGTCTTAACCACCATTTTTCCAGCCCTAAGTGCTTCTTTTTTAAAAAAAAATTTTTTGTTTATCTTTGTTTATTTATTTGAGAGTGACAGAGAGAAAAAGAGGCAGAGAGAAAGAGACAATGGGTGAGCCAGGGCCTCCAACCACTGCAAACGAACTTCAGATGTGTGCACCCCCTTGTGTATCTGGCTGACGTGGGTCCTGGGGAATCAAGCTTCAAACCAGGGTCTTTAGGCTTCACAGGCAAGCACTTAACCTCTAAGCCATCTCTCCAGCCCCCTAAGTGCTTCTTTTAAACAGGCCTTTCTCTGATGGATAGCTTTTCCACATGATGGATTTTCTTTTCTTTTTTTGGTTTTTCTAGGTAGGGTCTTACTCTTCACTATGTAGTCTCAGGGTGGCCTTGAACTCATGGTGATCCTCCTACCTCAGCCTCCCGAGTGCTGGTATTAAAGGTGTGTGCCACCATGCCTGGCAATGGATTTTCTTTTTAATTGGGTTGACCTGTTAGAGCTGGTTTTCCCATGTTGAAAGATGAATTTCCCTTTCTGTTTAGGTAACTTTCTTAATTTCATTAAGGCTATTGAGAAAGGACACATGGACCCTCTGCCATGGTGGTACCAGCCTATAATCCACAGAAGCAGGTCCAGTGGAAGCTCAAGGTCATCCTTCTCCATCCAGAAAGTTCCAGGCCAGCCTGTGCTGCGTGACACCCTGCGGGGGCGGGTGGAGGAGGAACAACCCCAAAAGCAAAGCAAGGAAGACATGAAGAAGAAGATATTCAGGCCTGCTGAAAGAGACACTAACTGGCCTGGGCTGAAAAACAGTTTAGTCCAGAATGCTTCTGCCATTTTTGTCGTGGTCGCCATGTGTAACCTCAGAGCAGGAGGGCGGTGGTGGAACGTTCCGGTACACCGGGGAGATGCCCTCGTCTGTCTGCCAGGCACTTCACCAGGTAGCTTTGTGCAAACTCACCAGGATGGTGGTGGTGGTGGGGCGGGGGATGGACGAGGCAAGTAAAGTGGGGACCGGCCCCTTCTGCTCCCATCCGTGGAGGAACTCCCAGTGTTTTACTTTTGATTTCTAGGCACCTGAAATACTACATTTGAATACTTTTATGGAGGAGGGAGGGAGGGAGGGAGAACATGAGTGCACACACGGGGCCTCTTGCAGCTGCAAATGAAGCGCACGCGCCAGTTCGCATCTGGCCTTGTGTGGGTGCTGGGGAATCAAGTCCAGGCTGTCAGGCTTTGCAGGCAAGTGCCTTTAACTGCTGAGCCATCGCCTCAGTCCCGCGAACTACATTTGAATCGTGCCTTGCTGAATATTCCTCATTCCCCCTTTTACCTTCTCCTTGCAAAGCTTTTCTTTTTAAAAAAAAATTTTTTTTTAGTTAGAATAGAAAATGATGGGTTTCCTTGTGACACTTTCATGCATAAGTATATCCCTTGCCCACGTTTACTCCCCCAGTGCATTCCCCTGTTCCTTCCACTTTGCCAGTACCCTTACTCTCGCCAGATAGTCTCCCCCATCCATCCCTTCCTTCCCCCCTCCATCCCTTCCTTCTCCCCTCCCCTCCTCTCTCTTTCACACACACACACAGTTAATTATAGACTCTGCACAGGAGAGAAAACTTGCAGTATTTTGTCATTTTCTACCCCATTATCCTTTCTTGCCCCTAGTCCCCCCGACCTTTCCCGTCTTTACCTAGTCCCCCTTCTGCTTCTCTGTACGTGAGGACTCAGAACTGCTTGCCAGCAATTCCGGCTGCATTTGGTATTTGCAGTTCTGCTGGCATTGATCAGGTCTCATGAACTCCCACAGTCACCTTTAAAGCAATCTAAAACCTTCTCAGTTTTTTACTTGTTACTGAGTTTTTATTTGCTTAGATGTCATTTGTAGAGAATCCACGGTAAGCAGATGGAGCAGTGCCGTGCGTGCGTCGTCCATTCTGTTTCCTCCCCAGAGGCCCTGGCGCGGGGTGGGCAGTGGTGAGCCCCGCTGGTGTGCAGTCCTGCAGGCTTGCCCACACTTCCGATCCTCATCTCCTCCTCCAAAGCCCAGGCAAGCTGGGCACCAGTCATTCTGTTACTTTTTCCCTTCCAAGCATTGGGAGTTGAACCCAAGGCCTTTTACATGCTAAGCAAGCAGTCTGCCACTGAGCTATCCCATAGAGCTTTCATCTGTATCTGGTGGCTTAGCTGCAGCTTTCTTTCTTTCTTTTTTTTAAAAAAATATTTATTTCAGAGAGAGAGAAAGGGAGAGAGAGATATATAGAGAGAGGGTGAGGGGCAGAGAGAGAATATGGGCGCACCAGGGCCTCTAGCCACTGTAGACAAACTGCACATGTATGCGCCACTTTGCACACCTGGTTTTATGTGGCTACTGGGGAATTAAATCTGGTTCCTTTGGCTTTGCCAGCAAGTGCCTTAATCACTAAGCCATCTCTCCAGCCCCTCAGCTTTTTTTTTTTTTTTTTTTTTTTTTGTTGTTGTTTTCAAGGTAGGCTCTTGCTCTAGACCAGGCTGACCTGGAATTCACTATGTAGTCTCAGGGTGGCCTCGAACCCACAGTGATCCTCCTTCCTCTGCCTCCCCAGTGCTGGAATTAAAGGCATGCACCACCATGCCTGGCTTCCTCTCAGCTTTTTTGTGTCTTGAGTCAAAGATTTCATGGGGTTGGTTTAGGAGTGCTAAATGCTTTTTCACATTAACTATCCAGGTAAATTTGGAAAAGGTTCCATTTAATATGCTGCCAGAATAGCAATTTATACACACTGTGTCACCTGGCAGTCGTCCAGGCAGGATGAATTCAGTGCACAAGAATGATCTGGCGTTAGCCTCCTGCACAAACAAAAATGCTTGGGCATCGGTAATGCGATTTCTGTAGATTTGCACATTTCTTTATCTCCCTTTTTTCTTTTCTGGAACGAGTGTTTACATGGAAGTTACATCTGTGTGTTACAGCCCAGCACAAGTGCTAGAGATATATTGCATTGTGGGGATGGAGTGAAGACAGTGGGAATGAAGGAGTTGTTCCCAGGGAGGGTTGGAGGGCCACAGACCCCAGTTGGAGCTTTCCAAAAGTGCATGGAATCCATAGGTTCATGACTCCCTTTGGCTTCTTGAGAAGGGGGGGGGGGGTGTAGAAATGGGGAAGGAATTAATGAAATCATTTGAAAACTCCCCACCCAAAAACAAAAAACTTAAAGGCACTTATTAAATTTTCTAAGGATGTAGATTACAGCCAACATACCTGTAATATAAAAGCCAATCAAGACTGTCTGAGGCTGCCTCCCTCAGACTACCAATTAATCTGTTTTAAAGGCAGGGACTTTTTGTGCAGTAACCATTTTATTTTACCTTTTTTCAGTTTAGCTGGACATGACTGACATCAATGAAATAGCTGTTGTTTTTTGAGGTACCACATCATGGGAGGGGCCGAGGCAGGAGGGCTGTCTCAAAAAACCAGACATGAAAGCAGAACAAAACGAGAGTGACCCGTCTCTTTCTTTACCCTGGTTCTAGCAGGCCTGACTGAGTTTGGATGGGGTTTAGTCACTGGGTTCCACGGAACCAAGGAAGCTTATTTCTGAACACTGAGCCTCTCCACATGAAGGGCTTCGTCGTCTCCTGTTTCCTTCTCATGAAATACCTCCTTTACTACACTGCAGGGCGTTGTAGGCAAAAGACCCTGTATGTTGAACAGTTGGTGTAGTGTGATGCTTACCTTGCTGATTGCTCTTGATGTGAATAAAGATGTGTGATGAAATAGTATCATTCTAGGGATATAATTTATCATATCATGATTGGGTTGTTTTATCACCTTAGGAAGCTTTTTAAATTAGTAGTGGTGAATATAGAGTAGAGATTTCCCCTCACCCCTTTTATAGACAGGCTAGCCTCCAGCTTGCTGTGAGTCTCTGTCTCAGCCTCCTGAGTGCTGGGATTATAGATTAGAGCTGCATGCCTGGCCTGTCTTAAGCTAGTTGTTTGTTTTTGAGGCAGGGTCTCACTTTAGTCCAGGCTGACCTAGAACTCACTCTGTGACCTGTTCAGTGTTTTTTTTAAGAAGTATTTTATTTATTAGAGAGAGAGAGAGAGAGAGAAAGGTACATAAAAAGATAGAGAGAGACTAGGCGTGCCAAGGCCTCTAGCCATTGCATACAAATTCCAGAAGCATGAGCCCCCTTGTGCATCTGGCTTATGTAGGTCCTGGAGAATCGACCTGGGGTCCTTAAGCTTCAGAGGCAAATGCCCTAATTGCTCAGCCATTTCCCCAGCGCCACTTCAGTTTTTTAGCAGAGCTGACCTCAGGCCTCCTTAGGCTCAGTATAACATCATCTTCAACTAAACCTTGATGGATTGTGGACCAATGAGACATTTATGGAGAGGGATTTTCCCCCATTTGACCCTAAGTTTTGGTGCAATAGTGACTTTATGCAGGAAGAGGCGCCATGCACTTCTGAACACACAGGAGACCTTCCCCAGCGCCCACTGCGCATTCAAAGACACAGGCCGCGCCCTTGAGGAGGAAGGAGGCAGACGCTGGGCAGGCTGTAAGGCTGGGGCTGCTTGAGTTTGCCTGGGTGGCAGCAGAAAGACCTAGCCGGTGAGGGTATTGTGCATCATCTGGTGGGGACGTGAACGGGAGCCAGGGGAGCTGGAGCTGGGATGCCTGGAAGATCAGGGCGTATTCTGGAAGCTGAGAGGAGCCTGGTATGGCTGGCTCCCAGCGTGGGTGTGTGGGTTGGGATTTGAGGGTAACAAGAGGAATGTGTGGGACTCCTGTTTGGAAAGATGAGAATTTTCCTAGACAGGACACATACACCTGCCTATCTCAACAGTTACCCCCCCCCCATTGCATCAGAGTTAATCCAGTGTTTTCAAACATGAACTACCTCTATTTCCTTTGACTGGGTTCCCAAGGAAAATAAATATTTACCGTGGTAATATATATTGCTTGGGTAAGCTTTTAGGAATAGGTAACTTCAAACAGTTCAGCAGACCACAGTTTGTGTTTGTTTTGCTCTGGTGCTCACCTGGCAAGAATGACGTCCTGCAGGAAAGTCAGCATATCTTAGCCAACCATCTGTCACAGGAATGCAGCGCTGTGGCCCGTGTCACATCAGTCAGTGACTCTAACCACGCCTCAGCGGGGACCGCAGTGCCTTGTGGGCCACTACCTACCTCGCAGCGGGTGTCTGCAGGGATGTGAATTGCTTCTCGGTTGGTTTGCACACCTCCACCTCCGCTCTAGGACTAAAACCAGAGACACCATACAGCAGTCGCTTCGCCCAGTCAGTGCTGGGGCTTCACCTTGTGAGAGGAGCGTGAAGAAATTAAGGAAGCAAATGAGTTCTTCCCAGTTTGCGACAGGGCTGTGTGCCCAGTGCATAGCGCCTGTTCAGAGGGCTTTCTGTGAAAACCTAGGGGTGGAGAGCGCCTTCTTGGCGAGAATCTAGACCGTCTAGCGCGGGGTACAGGGGTTCTGTATTACTTATTTTCCTTGTTGTCATGACCAAATGCCTGACAAGAAGCAACTTGAGGGCAGAGGGTTATTTAGGCGCAGTTCCAGGGGTACAGCCCACCGCAGTGGGGAGGCTGGTGGCCGGAGCAGGGGCCGTGACAACTGTCACTCACTCCCTCCGTACCAGGCAGCAGATTCGTGGATGCTCGTGTCGGCTCTCCCTGTTACCCAGCCTGGGAAGCCAGCCCGGGGAGTGGCGGGTGGTGTCCACAGTTTGGGTGGCTCTTCTCATCTCAGGAGGAGACAGGAGGGTCAGTGTCGACTGGGGAAAGGAGAAAGTGGGAGACTGGGCATGGTTAGGAGGGCTCCTGCTCCACATGGGACCAGTGCTGAGGTCTCAAGGGCGCTCTGTGCTCCCCTTGCTGAGCGCAGGGGCTGCGAGGTCCTGGTCTTGCTCAGCCCTCTTGCTGATTGCATTCGAAAGGTCCTTCGAAAAGGTCTTTATGTTCCCAAGGACACCTAGCAGGGCTACTAGAATCTTCTGCTCTATGGCCTACAGGGCCACATGTTGGGGTGAAGGTTTCAGCTGATGTAGGAATTCCTCAGGCTCATCTGAGAACTGTCTGATTCAGCCTTACTCACCCTGGAAAGCATCCAAGTTAAGGTGTTCAGGGCTGTGTAGCTTGCTCAGAGGTAAGGTGCTTGCTTTGCAAGTGTGTAAATGAGTTCAGGTCTCTATCACCCACAGAATACAGTGAGCCTGGCAGCATTGTAGTTCCAGGGCTTTGGAGGCAGAGACAGGAGAGCCCTCAGGCTTGCCGGCTAGCTGATGAAGCCAAATCAGTGAGCTCTGGGTTCAGTGGCAGAGCCTGTCTCAAAAACAAGGTAGATGGATAGTGACCTCTGGAGTCCATGTGCATGTGTACACATGTGCGGGCACACCTGTGTCCACCCACATTCGTATGAACATGCATACACACTACACATACAAGCTGGCCATGACGGTGTGCTTTGCAATCTCAGCATTGGACAGGTTGAGAGAGGCAGATCCTGGGGGTGCATGGGCCAGCCAGTTTAGCCCACTTGGTGACTTCCAGGCCATGGAGAGACCCTGTCTCTAAAAAGGTAATTGAACCAGACGTGGTGGCGCATGCCTTTAACCCCAGCACTAGGGAGGCAGAAGTAAGAGATCGTCGTAAGTTCAAGGCCAGCCTGAGACTACATAGTGAATTCCAGGTCAACCTGGCCTAGAGTGAGACCCTACCTCAAAAAAAAAAAAAAAAAAAAAAAAAAGGTAAGTAAGTGATGCGTGAGGAATGCCACCCAAGGTTGTCCTGGATTCACACGCAAGTGCACACATGTACCTCTATGTGCGCACACAAACATACATATTGAGGTTCCTCTGAGGACTCCTAAAGACTGTGTGGCCTTGAAATCTGCATTATACCAAATCCCACCAGATTTTAATGCTGTACCATTGATGATGAATCTAAGCTCATTTGGCAGATTGAACAAAAAAAAGTCTTTTCTCAGTGAGCCATCTTTGGGATGGTGGGTGAATAGCCCAGGACAGTTCTCATGACCTGCTGCACCTTAGTATGCATGGCCACCTCCTGCTATATCTGCAGAGCTCCAGGGCTTGCAAACACCCTAGGTTGATTGCCTTTGAAAGTGGGGGTGCTTTATCTAGGCCAGGATAGCCCCTGGCTGGATTTGTACCCTGGGGCTATAGACTGCTGCTGCCTTGGAATTTGTAACTGGGAGGTGTCTCAGACCATTGTCCTGTGCTAAAGGAGGACAGGAGCAGGACTAGACAACCTGGAGGCAGGTGATGGGAGATGGCGTAGAGAGGGGATCTAAAGTTAGACAGTGATGGCAATGAGAGACAGAACAGTGGAAACCATGAAGCCAGCAAGTTGCTAATGAAAACTCTGAAGCATTTATTTATTTGAGAGAGAATGGGTGCAACAGGGCCTCTTCCCACTGCAAATGAAGTCCAGACACATGTGCCAATTTCTCTCTTGCTCGCTCTGTGTGGGTGGGGGGGGCAATGTGTATGGGTGCCAAGCTTTCTTTCCACTGTAAATGAATGTAAATGCATGTGCCACTTTTTGCATCTGACTTTACGTGGATGCTGAGGAATCCAGCCTGGGCTTTGGCGCTTTCTAACTGCTCAGCCATCTCCTGTTCTTTTCATACATTACCGAATGTTGTGGTAATACCACGAAGTAAATGCCACTTTTGTCACCCCCACTGGAGCACTGGGGAAACTCGGAGGCGAAGAGCAGTTAGCTCAGGTAAGGTCATAGCGGCAGGAGTGAGGTTCACTTGTCAAGTCCAAGTTGGAAGTCCAGGCTTAAGGTAGAGTTCAGCTTGAAGACAGAGCTGTGGGCGTGGGCAAGGGAAGGAGGTCTGCAGGCAGCCAGAAAGTGCTTGTAGTCACTTATGTCTGAGTTCATTGATCCTAGGCTGAAAGTGCTCAGAGCCATCAGAATTCTTTTTTCCAAGAGCTAACAGGAAGCAGCATTTTTATTTATTTATTTGAGAGAGGGGAGTGGTAGAGATAGAGACAGAGAGAATGGGCAAACCAGGGCCTCCTGCCACTGTAAACAAACTCCAGACGCATGTGCCACTTTGTGCATCTGGCTTTGCGTGATACTGGGGAATCAAACCCAGGATGTCAGGCTTTGCAAACAAGCATCCTTAACCACTAAGCAATCTCTCCATCCCAATGTATAAGTTTTATATATATATTTTGTTTTTTTGAGGTAGGGTCTCACTCTGGCACAGGCTGACCTGGAATTCACTATGTAGTCTCAGGGTGACCTTGAACTCATGGTGATCTTTCTACCTCTGTCTCCTGAGTGCTGGGATTAAAGGCGTGCACCACCATGCCTGGCTCTGAATAAGTATTTTTTTTTTTTTTACTGGATTTTTAAAAAATATTTTTTGTTCATTTTTTAAAAATTTATTTATTTGAGAGTGACAGAGAGAAAGACAGGTAGAGGGAGAGAGAGAGAATGGGCGAGCCAGAGCTTCTAGCCACTGCAAACGAACTCCAGATACGTGTGCCCCCTTGTGCATCTGGCTAACGTGGGACCTGGGGAACCGAGCCTCGAACCGGGGTTCTTAGGCTTCACAGGCAAGCGCTTAACTACTAAGCCATCTCTCCAGCCCTGAATAAGTGTTTTTTATGTGAAATAATTTGATCGTTAAGTGGTGGCAAGACCTTCAAATCTTTAAAGTGAAGTTAGAGGCCAAATACAATAGCAGATTATAAGCAGGGCTTTTAATGCATATATGTAATATGACTGTAATTACCTTCTGTGGTCCTCCTCTTGCCGAATCCCTTCTTCCTAATTCTTCCCAACTTCCCACTTGTACTTTGATATTATATATATGTGTGTGTATATGTGTTTGGGTGTGTGTGTGTGTGTGTGTGTGTGTGTGTGTGTGTGTAGTGACCCAATGAATTTAATTAGGATTTTTTAAATGTACATATATTTTTTTAAATTATTTATTTATTTATTTATTTATTTATTTATTTGAGGGGGCAGGGGCAGATAGAAAAAGAAAATGGGTGTGCCAGGGCCTCCAGCCACTGTAAATGAACTCAGATTCCTGTACCACTTTGTGCATCTGGCTTACATGGGTCATGGGGAATTTAACCTGGGTCTTTTGGCTTTGCAGGCAAGTGCCTTAACCACTAAGCCATCTTTCCAGCCCTAATTAGGGATGGGTAGGGAGCTGTTTAGTAGAGAACAGGCAGTTTACCAGTGGCTGTACCACTGAAGAAAAGCTTCTCCCTCCCGCTAGTAATCAGCTGCTGGCCACTTCTCCGGGACTCTGCACTGTCCATCCCCTGGACTTGCTGCTGCTTACACAGCCTCTAGAACAGTCGTGGCATGCACCAGGCACTAAATAAGCGTTTGTTGAACAGATGAATGCCTGCTTGCTTGTGTCTGGGATTCTCCCCTCAGACTGGCAGGTTAATTTAGCTTTTCCCAACTACCACTTGGGTTTTTCTGCTTCTCATCCCTGGCCAGCCCATGCTTCAGACAAGTTCCTCTGTCAGATGTGCTTCAAAGGTTAAATTCCTTTAGTGTGGTTTCGTACTGATCAGGATTTCTGGTGGGAGCATTTTTGTTTTTATCTGTTTTTTCCAATTAAAAAAATGTACTTAAAAAACAGCACATAGCAATTTACCATGTCAACCATTTTTAAGTGTCTAGTCGATAAGTATATTTACATTGTTGTACAACAGATCCCAGAAGGCTTCCATCTGGAAAAGCAGAGCATCTTTCTATAGCCCTTGAGCACCAAGCCTCCATTTTCTCTTTCCTCCTGTCTTTAGTCCTTCCTGTCCACTTCCAGTCCAACAATCAGCATGCTGTCCACCCTTCTTGCTGTCCACCCTTCTTCCCGCCCACCGTGTTGCTTCCTGCCCGCCTTTCTCCTTCCTGTCCCTAGGAGCTTAACTGCCAGGGGCTCATCAGTGGAACCATGACACATTGGCATCCCGGTGACCGGTTTGCTTCTGAAGAACTTTCATGTATGGAGCTGATGGGGTGACTGTTGTTGCCACAGAGAGATTTCCATTTCCTAATTTCCCAAAAGGAATGGCATCCCAGATCCCAGGGTCAGCGGGGGGGCAGCGGCCAGGTGGGGTAGGGAGTAGAAGCCAGGAGTTGAAGCATATGCCAGAGCATTCCTTCCATTTTCCACAGGAAAGACAGGAGCCTTGACCTGTTTCTTGACCTTGGTGTGACAGGGCTCCCTCTAGTTGTAAGGTACCTGATCTGGATTGATTTAATGCAGGAAGAATTGGGGCTCTGTGGTGAGTTTGCCAAGGAGGCATGTTGGCGGTGAGCGGAATGGATCTGTTTGCCTAGCGGAGAGGCCTGGGCTGCTGCCCACGAGCCCTTTGCATCCCAGAGCTGACAGACGGGTCCCACGCGGCCAGGCCGCGAGCCACTGGAGCCTCAGAAGCATCGGTAATGTAGCTAGCTCCGTGGTGAATAGATGCCAAGTAGACTAACATGGGTGCTGAGAAAACACACAGCGTACCATGCCGAAGGCTCAGCC
Source organism: Jaculus jaculus (assembly GCF_020740685.1). Taxonomy (NCBI): domain Eukaryota; kingdom Metazoa; phylum Chordata; class Mammalia; order Rodentia; family Dipodidae; genus Jaculus; species Jaculus jaculus. The sequence continues at coordinate 335,938,026 of NC_059102.1, read as the reverse complement.
GTGTGGTAGTGTGCGATAAGATTTGCTTCCTTTTTAAAGCCGAACAATGTTCCATTGTATGTTGATAGCAGTGTATTTATCTGCTGATAGCCACCTGGGCTCTTCCTTTCTCCCCACCGTAAGCCGTGCTGTTTTGAACATGGGTGGGATTGGCAGTGTTGACCTCTGTTCTGCACAAGTGTAGTAGCCCGATTTTGGGGGGGGGGAATCTTCTCAGGTGATTGTGTTCTGGCCCGGTGTTGTAAGAGCTCCTGAGGTCATATACTGGAGCTGGGCACCTGGTCTCTCTCTCCTTGGAAAATGACCGTTGATCCCCAGGAGGACTGTTGTCATCTCTTTAGCCCCGATCAAGACTTTTGACATGAGGTCACGGGGAGGGCAAGAGAAAGGAAGAAGTTGAGGCCTTGTGCGCTTTTTGTCACGAAGGTGAGCCTTCTGGTGGTGGCAGAGTCCAGCGCACTTGGGCCGACACACTAAGGTTGCCTTATAGGAAAAGTAAGATCGCCTTTCATTTACATTTCTGTTTCATTACCATGTCATTTATTGGTACTAACTGGAACAAAAGGTGTTTACATCCCTCTGGTGAAAATAGTAGAAATGTCTGAAATCCTCAAATTGTGGTTGAGGGTGGTTGATGGATCTACGGGATGTAGCTCGGTAATGCACTTCTTGCCGAACATGTGTGAGGCTCTGGATCTGATCTCTAACACCACAAAATATAAGTCAAAAAAACACGAGCCCTGGTCCTAGTGGATAATATTAACTCTCACGTCAACTTCCAAACACATTTAAAAATTGGAAACGGCTGGAAAGATGGCTTAGTGGTAAGGCTCTTGCCTTCAAAGCCAAAGGATCGATCCTGGTTTGACTCTCCAGGGTCCACGTAAGCCAGACACACAAGGTGGCTCAAGCATTTGGAGTTCATTTGCAGTGGCTGGAGGCCCATGCACACCCATTCTCTCTCTCTCCCTCTCAAATAAATAAATAAATTAAAATAAAATAAAAATTGGAAACCATGTAGTGTTTGTGTACATCTCTTAAGAATTTCATCCTAGGGCTGGAGAGCTGGCTCAGTGGATAAAAGCACTTGCTTGTGAAGCCCAAGAGTCCAGGTTTGATTTCCTAGTTCCCTTCTAAAGCCAGATCCACAAAGTGACACATCCATTTGGAGTTCATTTGCAGTGGAAAGAGGCTCTCAAGTGTCCATTCTCCCTCTCTCTCTGCTTATAAATAAGTAAAGAAAAATATTTTTAAAGTATTTCATTCTAGGAACCATACTCTGAGGTGGATTCACCATACCCATCTTTGTGCTTCCCAGCGCGGAGGGCTGGGATGCTGAGAAGGACGGTTGCTATCCTGTAGGTTAATGGTTAATCCCTGCAACATGAGACTCACTCACTCACTCACTCTTTCCCCCCACCCCCATCTTTGGTGAGATCTGCTGTGCAGCGTGAATAATGGCCATCCATTCCTTACCTTTGACTCAGACCACTTACCTTGCATGGTTGATCCTTCTAAATGTTTGTGTGACTGTGGAGGTTTTTCCCCCTTCCTTTGCAAATAGAATCTACATAGCTCAGGAGTTTTATGACTCATTCCTTGTAAAGAAAGCAGGTGGTCACTTGGCTGAAAGTGCCATCAAAAGATGGAGTTTCAGCCTGACCATTTATTGTATCTATTCAATGCTTTTTGCATTCTTAACTACTTGAAAACTATTCTAGAGTGCTGGAGAGATGGCTTAGTGTTTAAGGTGCTTGCCTATAAAGCCTAAGGACTCAAATTTGATTACCCACTACCCATGTAAGCCTGATGCATAAGGTGGTGTATGCATCTGGAGTTTGTTTGCAGTGGCTGGAGGCCCTGGTGTGCCCATTTTTTCTATCTGCCTTTGTTTAGATCTCTCTCCAATGAATAAATAAATATTTTTAAAAATTAAAAAGTATCCTAGAAACATTAAAAATAGTCTTTTTTTTAAAAAAGCATGACTGCAAATTGATTCTTGCCAGGTGGTCTTTGAGACAGGTTGTCAGTGTGCAGTTGCAGCTGACATGGAACTCACTGTGTAGTCCAGGCTGACTTGGGACTCATGGCGATGCTACTTCAGCCCCCCAAGTGCTGAGACTGCAGTTGTGAGCTCCTCCCCCACACCACCACCCTGGCTTGTTGCCATTTCTGAAGAACTGGTAAGTGGTGTTAAGGAATCCACACTAGTGACCAGAATCATAGTCTCCTTCTTGAGTAATCTCCCAAGGAAGTGGCCCCGGGGTGCTTCCTTCTAGTTCCTGCTGTGTGGTCTATGCAGAGGCATATGGTTCACTTGGTCTGTCTCTGTCTCTATCTTGGGGCTTAGGTTTGCCATGAAAGTTTACTGGGGATCTTTGTAGACTGTTAGTATATTTCATGCTGTTTATAAACTCTTGTAACTAAGATAATTTTCTTTCTTTCTTTTTTTTTTTTTTGAGGCAAGCCCAACAGACTGGCCTTTTTTTAATGTGAGAGTGGGAGTAAGTGTGTGTGTGTGTGTGTGTGTAAGAAAGAATTTGCGTGCCAGGGCCTCCAGCCACTGTAATCAAACTACAGACACATGCGCCACCTAGCGGACACGTGCAACCTTGTGCACTTGCGTTACCTTGAGTCTGGCTTATGTGGGACCTGGAGAATTGAATGTGGGTCCTTAGGTTTCGCAGGCAAGTGCATTAACTGATATGCCAGTTCTCCAGCCCAGTAATAATCACTTTTTAAAAGACTGGGCTCTGTATAGCTTTTTTAAGAAAGCTACATGAACTGGCTGCATCTCTCTTGCACAGGCAGCTTGGTACCACACAGCTGGCAGCCCCACCGCTCCATCCGCAGTGCCCTTGATGAGAATCCAGCCAGATCACCCTGGAGCACGTTTCTTGGTCCTCGTCGTCTCTGAATTTCCCTTGGAGTCTGATATGGATCATGTCTCCCTTTTTGAAGGTCTCCTACCTGGAAGCCCCTTCACGTTCCTCTTTCTTTCCTGGGTGTTCCCATTCCTTGTACTCAGGATTTTCCTGCTGCTGGTGACACTGTGAAGGTAGATGCTATTCTCATTTTCATCCCTCTCTGTTTTTGGGGTCTTCACGCCCACAGCCACATGTGCCTTGAGGACCTGGTCTGTAGCTCAGGTCTTTCTCTGAGGGTCCCTGGGCTGCACGTGCTGAGCAGAGGCTCTTTCTATGGACACGCTGCATGTTGCACGACCTCTCAGTCCTATGCACTAAACCTCAGCAGCTGTTTGCATGCCAGTCAGGCCTGGTGGGAGGACTCAGGAGATAACTCAGGGAGATAATTGCACACATGGCCTAAGAATGGATATTCAGGTAGTTTTTGTCTGGTGGTCTCAGTCCACTTCCGTAACAAGTGCTTTCTGAACTCGTAATGCGTTCTGGGCACAGGGTGACATGGGGTGAGTCACTCATAGACTTCTTGGTATAAGTTCATTGGTTCAGTTTTCTTTGTTTAACCAGCTCGACTATGACTTTACAAGCAGCACACTGTAGTATTCCCAGGATGTGAAGAGGCAGGTGTGGGTTCTTTTTTCTTTTACCCAATTCCACCAGATGAGTGTCCCGATTCACCCATCCTTCCTTAACTTGGGTGTTGGCTTAAAACTCCACAGTACGTCAGCTGAGAATACGTTGTCTCTGTCATGTTTGGCCTTATCTTCTCATTCGTCGTGTTCTAACAGTGATGAGTCAGCTGCCACTATCAGATTGGGTGTGGGGGGTGAATATGTATGTTCAGGCGCATGTGCATGTGTGGAGACCAGAGGCCAACATCAGATATCTTTTCAAGTTGCTCTCCACCTTTTTTTTTTTTTGAGACAGGGTCTCTCACTGAACCCAGAGATCAATAATTTAGCTAGAGTAGTGGATCAGCAAGTCCCTGGGACCCTCCTGTCTCCACCTCCCCTCCTGTGGGATTACAGGAACACACCATCATGTCCAATTTGTACTTGGGTTCTGAGGATCTGAACTCAGGACCTCATGCCTGCACAGAAAGCACGTCACCTACTGGTCCCCTCCCAGCTCGTACCAGATGTTTTAAAATATTTTCTCTGATAGAACCATCTTTCTGAATTAATCTGCCTTATCTTCATATTAACAGTGAAGGGCCTGAGGTGCATCCCAAGGTTGTGGCTCTTGTAGGGCAGATTTCTTTCAAAGTTGTTTTTGGAGACCTTGGGCTGTACCAAAGCCCTCATGGAATTATAGCTGGCTTCCTTTTCTCCTTAGCATCTCTTCACTGTCGAGAACGGTCTTCTGTCTGCTCCTTCGTGGATGTCTGACTCTTCCCCATGTGTGTTGATGTCCTGAGCCAGTGATTAAGAAGAGTTCTTGTCTGTGCTACACATGGCAGTCCCAGTTCATGGCTTTCTTCTTGGTTACCAAAAGGATGGCACTCATGAAAAGATGCTCAGAAGCAAAAAGTTAGTGCCCTGTGAAAATTCTAGAAGAGACAGGGCATTTAGACAAATTTCATATGATATGTGGTTAGGGAGGAACACGGTAGATCTCCGTCTTTCTAATTTCCTTTCCCTTCTCCTTTCCTCTCCCCTTTTTTGCATGTGTATGTGCGTGTAGTGTGTGTACATGCTTTCATACATGTGGGCGTGTGTTGTGGTGTGTATGCATGTGTGTGCAGGTAGAGGCCAGAGGTCATCTTCCTCAATCATTGTGCACCTTACTTTCAGAGACAAGGGTCCTCACGGGCCAGGAGCTCACGTCTCCGCTCCCCAGTGCTGGGAGCGGGACCGGAGCGCAGGCCTGGGGCCACGACGCTCGCACTTTCCTGCCGAACCGTCTCCTCCGCCCCAGAGCCTCTTCTCTCCCGTGTGCTTATTCTCCTGGGAATCGCTTGCTGTTTTTTTTTTTTTTTTTTTTTTTTTTTTTTTAGCAGCTTAAAAAAATTTCATTTTCTTGAGGTGGGCTCTCTCCACAGTCCAGGCAGGCCTAGCACTTACTAGTATCACAGGCAGGCTGGCCTTGAACTTGTGTCAGTTCTCTTCGCCTCAGCTTCCTGTATGGGCGTGAGCCACAGTGCTCAGCTTCTGTTGTGGTTTTATATTTTCTCACCTTAAAAACACTTGACAGCTTGAGCATGTCTGCTCAGAGCTTTCCTATGGATGAATGTACAGAATCAGAAATCTACAGAAACTTGTGGAAGATCAGAATAGAAACCAAAGTTGTCCCACGGGTCGTACAGGACGCGATCTTGCTACTCTGTGCTTAGTGGAAAGCTGTCAGCGGTAAGCTCCCCTCGGGGAAACTGTGTGATCTAACCCCCAGGTTCCACAGGCTTCCAGCAGCAGCAGGATTTTCCTATTGTAAACCATGCAGGGGGGCCATCTCTCTACAGAGACACACGTAGAATGCAACAGTATGGAGAATAATAGAGCTCTATTTTTTTTTTATCTTGTTAGATTAAAATTTCGATCTTTTGGGCTGGAGAGATGGCTTAGCGGTTAAGGTGTTTGCCTGAAAAGCCAGAGGACCCAGGTTCAACTCCCCAGGACCCATGTAAGCCAGATGCACAAGAGAGCACATACATCTGGAGTTCGTTTGCAGTGGCTGGAGGCCCTGACATGCCCATTCTCTGTCTCTTTCTCTCTCAAATAAATAAATGAAAAAAAAAATTTTTAAATGTAGTCTTTTATGTATATTTAATTTGTATTTTTCTAGGAATAAGGTGGATATGGCTTTTAGTAATATCTTTCAGCTGTAAATTATCCAGTTTTTAGCTTCTTATAGATTATTGGGATTTTTACTTTATTAGCCCCTCCTCATACATGCAATCGAAATATTTCATCCCAGGTGTTTTTTCCTAATTTACTTAATATTGTCTTTAGCCATATAAGAATTTAAAATTGCCGGGCGTGGTGGCGCACGCCTTTAATCCCAGCACTCGGGAGGCAGAGAGAGGTAGGAAGATCACCATGAGTTCAAGGCCACCCTGAGACTACAGAGTTAATTCCAGGTCAGCCTGGACCAGAGTGAGACCCTACCTCGAAAAACAAAAAAAATAAAATAAAATAAAAAAGTATTTAGATTAGCAACCATCCTTTGTTAAAAAAAAAGTTTAAAATTATTCGACATAATGTTAGGTTTATTTATATTCAATCTTACAGCAAATAATTCTGCATCTTCAAATTTATAATGTATTTCTCATGTTTTCTTTTATAATTTTGTATTATTATGAGCAGAGTTTGAGCGAGATAGAACAAATGATTACATTTCCTACCATTTTCTTTGGCTTATAGTTTAGTCATGAGAACTGTTTAATTTTATAGGCTTTTTATGATTTACCAAAGCAGTTCTAAATACTCTATATTAAGTCGTAGATTAAGGAGTGGGGTGCAGCCCAGTTGGTAGAGTGCCTCCCTAGCGTGCACGAACCTGGGCTCCATCCTTGGGACATGTGCACCAGGCATGCTGATGAATACCTGTCATCCCAGCATTCAGGAAGTGGAAGTTGGAGGTTCAGAAATTCAGGGTTATCTTTAGCTACATAGTAAGTTGGAGGCCAGCCTGGGATATATTACACCCTGTGTCAAAAAACAAAATAAAACAACAAACGGGGCTAAAGAGAGATGGCTTAGTGGTTAAGATGTTTGCCTGTAAAGCCAAAGGACCTTGGTTCAATTTCCCAGGACCCACGTAAGCCAGATGCACAAGGTGGTGCATGCATCTGGAATTCATTTGCAGTGGCTGGAAGCCCTGGCTCACCCATGCTCTCTCTCTCCCTCTTACCCTCTCAAATACATAAATAAATAATAAAATATTAAAAATAAAACCAGCCAGGTGTAGTGGCTAACACCTTTAATCCCAGCACTTGGGAGGCAGAGGCAGGAGGATCACCATGAGTTCGAAGCCACCCTTGAGACTACATAGTGAATTCTAGGTCAGCCGGAGCTAGAGTAAGACTCTACCTCTGAAAACCAAGAAAAAACAACAACAACAAAAAACCAGCCAACAAACAAAAAGTTAATGATTTAACTGAAATTGAATGTAGCCCTTTTGGGTCTTCCACATCTCTATATTGCTTTGTTTAAATCTCTTCAATAATGTTCCCTGGTTGCCAGGTGGTCCCAGGACTCAGAGTGGGGAGATCATAAAGGATATGTAGACGTTACGGAATCAGTTCTGTATTCATCTATAATGTGCACTTGGTGGTGGTTAGAAGAGAGAGTCAAGCAGTGAGTTCAGATCTACCCGAGGGTTTGACAGTGGACGAGTCCAACAACCTGCTTCCTTCCAGGGACTGTCTGGGTTGCCGGTGGCCCAACCTGCGCTCCCCCGTGCGCCTCTGGAGCTCCCTGCCGGAGCTGCCACCCGGGCCAGGCTCTCTCGGCAGGGTGAGCCAGACCCACTGTTTCCATTGCGTTTCTGTTACCACTAGAGTGTGTTCTGTGGTTTGACCTGCTCTGTGCACTGCACACAGTTTCTCTCATCCGTTCACTGACATCTCATTATGCAGAAGCAATAAATACTGCAAAGCATAAATATTTGTGTTAAGAACTGAAGTACATTTCTAAATCTGTGAGCACAAGACTGAAATGGAAAATTCCCGAGCATGTGATAAACCCTGGACCACGGATGCCAGGCAAGTTTTGCGTTTATGTTTAGAAAGTAAAAGACATGAAATGATGTTTATTGTGAGTGTGAAAAACACATCATGAGGCACAGAAGTAAGTGTTCAGAACAGCGTTCCTCCCAACACAGCTCAGTTTGAGAACTGCACTCTTGTCTACGTGACTTTTCTCCTGCAGTAGATTAATGGCACATTCTTTCCTTAGTTTCCTTTGAATTGTTAGGGATTTTTCTGATCACTTATGACTTCTTTCCTTAATGGGTTTAACTTATGTCCGAAGATAGTAGATAATTATCTGTTAGTGTCACCTTACGGATTTCTTTCAGTCCTTGAATGTTGGCTTATCTGTTAACCAGCTTTCTCCCTGTTGGAATGGGTGTGGCATCAGTCACTAGGAGACAATTCAAGAGGTGTTTATATATCTTCTGGGTCACATACTGGAGTGGATGCTTTCTGTGCAGTTTCTCATTTTAGACTTCTAATAAGGCTGTAAATGTGGAAACTAAGATTTTTATCTTGCAGACAAGGAGTGAAGATCCAGGGAGGGAGCTTATTAAATAGCTTACCTAAATTTTTAGTGATTTGAAACTCAAAGTTAGTACTTAAATTCAGGACTGTCTCACTTGAAGGCCCAAGTAATGTTCCCAGATTTTTTTTCCCCCTTAATGAGTAACTTGGTGGTTTTCCATCCATTTTGAAGATAAGGCTACGAGACTATCTCCCATTTCACATGGCCCCATTCTGCTTTCTGTCTTTATTCAAGGCAAGGGCGGTGCTGGGGAATCTCTAGGGGGTGTCGAGGAGCCCCAGGCTCCCCAGCCCCTGTGGAGGTGGCGTTCTGGGTCCTTGGTGCCTGTTCCCGCTGAGTCTTGTTTGGAGCAGAGCCACCATTGCTTTTTGTTGCTCTCTTCTCCATCACGACAGCATACCGTGGGCAGCAGTGAGGAACCTCAAGGAAAGAAAGGTTTATTTTGGTTTGTGGTTGCCTGCTTCTTTCCAACTAGTCCATATTCTATTATTGTGAACTCTTTTTTTTTCCGGTGGTGGGGGCATTTTTACAGGTCTTGTGCAGGTAGTAACAGCCACTATGAGGTCAAAAATGCAACCATCACTTTGTGTCTGGAAGACAGTTCCATTGCAGTCCTTCTCAGCCTTTAGCTCTTACCTTCTTTACACTGAAATATAATTCTTTTCACATTTGTTGGCACTGAGAGAGCATGCATATATGTGTGTGGGTACATGTTTAGGTACACATGCACGCGTGGTATATGTGTGAGTCTAGGCAGCTCCACGCTGCTGGGATGAACTTCCAAAGCAGACACGTCTATGGGGAGGAAGGAGTCGATTTGAAGCTTAGAGATCCGGGGAAGTTCCGCTGGTGGCCGAAGAAGCTGACCCCTTCACAGTCCAAGCAGAGACACAGCTCACAGCCCACAAGCAAGGGCAAAACCAACAGCCAAGGAGCAAGGGACCCAGCCCTCGGCACTGTCAGGTGGGAAATCAAATCTGTCCCCAAACACGCCTTTGAGCTGGACCCCAGGGTCCACCCCCAGTGAACCTCTTTCATCCTGGCGGCTGGAAACCCAGGTTACAAGCTTTTAAATAAAAACACCTGAGTCGACTTGGGGACTCATTTCAAACTACCACAGTGTGCATGTGTAGGTCAGAGAGTAAAGTCAGTTGTCTTTCTCCATGGCTGTCTACTTACTTAACTGATGAGGCAGCATCTCTCACTTGAGCCTAGAGCTCACCCACCTGTCCTGGGGACTCCCTGTCGGCCTTTACAACCTTCGTCTTTGGTAGAATCAGGGCGTGGTTTAATACCATGGACGCTTCCTAATCATCCCTCTGGTTTGTGCCCACCCATCATCCTGACCCCAGTGCTGCTGGCGCCTGCAGATGTCTGTGCTCAGAGAATTACCCTTAATATACAAGGCTGGCTGTCTTCAGACTGAGGTCAACCCTTTGTGGGGTTCAGCTGCGTGCGGGAGCATTTCAGGTTTGCAGGTTGCCTATCTGTTACCCCTTGGGGCAGGCGGAGGTCCAGGGCTGTTCCCGGACTTCTGGGTTTCCCTCAAGACCCGCGTTTCCCAGCTCAGAGCCCCAAGGCTTTTCTTTCCTCACTGGTTCTAGGTAATTCCCTGAAGAGCTCCGCCCTCCGTCCCTGGAGGCCTTTCTCTACCCCAGGGTTCCTGGACCTGGACGTGGTGCTTAGAGAAGACAACAGGCTGCTTTCAGACATTCAAGTTGGGGAGTCTTCCTTCCTGAGGAACAGTCCTGGCTGTTGAATCTGGCAGCTCCATGGTGTCTTTTGTGCCCCCTACACACCTGGCACCTCCAAACCACCTACCTTCCAAAATCATGGACAGCAGTAAGACTGTGGTTGGACCCAGTCTAGTGCTTTCTGCTCAGTATAAATACGTAACTGCTGTTTCCTGCTAAGTCAGGTGTGGGGGTTACATGGTATTTTCTTTTTTGAACACATTTTCGTTTTTCTTTGGGTTAGTACGGGCCTCAGCTTTTCACTTGCCTGGTTCTCCTTGAACATCTGACTCAGTTTCCCTGTGATCCAGGGAATATCTGACACAGTTTCCACTCAGCTCTCCGGCTCTTCCTGTTCAGTCCCTGCCATTGTTCACCTGGGGACGGCCCTCTTGGCGCCCTGTGGCTTCCTGTTTCCATCCGCCCAGGGAAGGGCAACACGTTCTGGTGAAGATATCCAAAGTATTTCTTCCCTGTCCAACCTACTCGCCAGCAATCCCAGTGCTGGGCACTGTCCGGCTTCTCCAGAGGGCCGGCGGCCTGCTGCGTCCGGTGCTGGCCCTGCGCCGTGGGCTGCGGGCGCCGTCCGGCTTCAGGCCCGTGCCTGCCCCGCCTCCCCCACCAAGTGACAAGTGACGCGCGGGGTCTTCGGTTAGGAAAGCGTTCAACGTCTTCGCTTTGACACTGGAACTCAGTAGTCTCCTAGCACGTAGCTCTGAATACCTATATCAGCAGAGTTAAAGTTAAGAACAGAATCAGGCATTTTATGAGCCGGGATATTTCAGACCCTTCTGCGCTTGTTCCCTTCTCTCCCTCTTCATCATGGGCATGATTTACTGCGTGCGTACATTTTCTTTCACTGGAGCTGCTGCTGGACGTCCTCCCTCCCCTCCCCTCTGCTACTCTCTCCTCCCCCTTCCTTTCCTTTCCTTTCCTTTCCTTTCCTTTCCTTTCCTTTCCTTTCCTTTCCTTTCCTTTCCTTTCCTTTCCTTTCCTTTCCTTTCCTTTCCTTTCCTTTCCTTTCCTTTCCTTTCCTTTCCTTTCCTTTCCTTTCCTTTCCTTTCCTTTCCTTTCCTTTCCTTTCCTTTCCTGTCCTGTCCTGTCCTGTCCTGTCCTGTCCTGTCCTGTCCTGTCCTGTCCTGTCCTGTCCTGTCCTGTCCTGTCCTGTCCTCCCCTCCCCTCCCCTCCCTTCTCTTCCTTTCCCTCTTCTCCTCTCCGTGTAGCAGACAGCTTCAGGTTCGCTGAGATGAACTTCCAGACCAGGCACAGTTATGGAGGAAGGGATTTATTGAAGCTTACAGATCCAGGGGAAGTTCCATAATGGCAGAAGAAGCTGGCCTGCCTTCACAGGCCCAAGCTGAGAGAGAAAAAGCCACAGCCACACTCCACAGCAGGAACTCCAGGCACTTCTCATGTCTTTAGACTGGTATTCAATCCACCTCCACACCTTAGGGCTGGGCCCTAAGATCTAGCCCAGTGACACCTCCTCCTCCCAGGTAGCCTAAGAAGTTTTAATAGAACTGAACCTATTGGGGGCCATCTATTTAAACTACCACACCCCCTCTTCCCATTCAAGTGCATATTTTATGGGAAAATCCAACTGGTCTGCTCTGATTTTGGTGAACACTAAGCTGCCTCTATGGCTTAGCTTCTGAGGGTGACTCCTGAACCCCAGAGACAGTGAGAGGAGGAAGAATGATGCCTAAAAGAGAAGGTGAGGCAGGTGGAAGGGTTACTTACATGAGAGAATGTGAGGTGGGGTCCTCACATGATTGCTGTGGTTTCCCAGGTGCCCTTTCAAGATGAAGTTGGAGTGGAAATAGGCGGGTGTTGACAGTGTAGGAGAGGAGCCGTGGAGTCGGTCATTTTTACAAAGAAGTCCCAGAGCAGGGAAGGCAGTGATTGGGATGAGCTGTCTCACTGGGGCCACCTTGAGCCATCTTTGTTTGATGTGTTTACTCTCTGCAAGTTCTAACATAGGCCTGGGGAGAGGGCTCCGGATTTGAAGGGCTTGCCGTGCAACACTGAGTACTGGAGTGTGGATGCCTAGACCTGTGTAGAAAGGCCCAACACTGATGAATTGCTGTAACCTCAGAGTACCTGTGGTAAACAGGGAGGTGGAGGCAGGAGAATGACCCAGAAGCTCACCAAAGGAGCAGTGAACAAGAGACCTTGTCTCAAAACAAGGTATAAGGTGGGGACCAACCCTAAAATGGTCAGTCCCCTGACTTCCACACGTGCACCATAGTGTATATGCGTACACACTCACACACATATAAACACATGTACATACACATGCCAAAAACATAAATTGTTAAATTTGTTGTAAATGTTGGAAAAAACTGAAGTCCTACTTTGTATTAAAGGACTGAGAACCATCATACGTTTTTGAACAGTGAATTCCCTTGAGCACACAGAGGCTCATATAATGAAATGAAGTCTGCATGCCTCAGTGAGCCCATTTAGACCACTGTGCTAGAACCTTCCATGTCATCAGGGCTGCCGTACTCCTGAGAGCTGATGACATCGTGAGGCTCCAGGCTGAAGCAGTTGCTAAGATCATGCATTATAACAGAAAAAAAAAATTGGATTAAAAAAAACCATTTTGTTTATTGATCTACTTCATTTATGTATTTGAGACAGAGAGAGATAGAGAGTGAGAATGGGCGTGCCAGGGCCTCCAGCCACTGCAAATGAACTCCAGATGCATGCCCCACCTTGTGCATCTTTCATGGGACCTGGAAAATCAAATTTGGGTCTTAGGCTTCGTAGGCATGTGCCATAACTCATAAGCCATCTCTCCAGCCCTTGGATTTTCATTTATTTATTTTTTGAGGCAAACCTACCCAACAGACTGGCCTTTTTTTTTTTTTGAGAGAGAGAGAGAGAGCAAGAGAGAGACAGGGAGAGAGTATTGGTGCACCAGGGCCTCAGCCACTGCAATTGAACTCCAGATGCTTGTGTCACGTAGCATATGTGACCTCACGCTTGCCTTACCTTTGTGTGTCTGACTAACGTGGGATCTGGAGAGTTGAACATGGGTTCTTAGGCTTCGTAGAGAAGCATCTTAACTGCTAAGCCATCTCTTCAGCCTTTATTTTTTTTCTTTGCTACTGTGAGAGACTGAGAAAAGGAGAGAGAGAATTGGTGCATGTTGCAGTCAGGTCCACATTGCTGGTAGAAATCACCCAACCAAGAGCAGCTTGTGGGGAAAAGAGGTTTATTTTGGCTTATAGGCTTGAAGGGAAGCTCCATGACAGGGGAAAAACGATGACATGAGCAGAGGGTGGATATCACCTCCTGGCCCACATAAGGTGGACAATAGCAACAGGAGAGTGTGCCACACACTGGCATGGGGAAACTGGCTATAATACCCATAAGCCTGCCCCTCACAATACACTGCCTCCAGCAGGCATTAATTAATTCCCAAATCCCCATCAGCTGGAAACCTAGCATTCAGAACACCTAAGTTTATGGGGGGGGGGGCGCCTGAATTAAACCACTACATTCTACCCCTGGACCCCATAAAGTGATATCCATACTTGATATAAAATACAATGCATTCAGTATAACTTTAAGAGTCCCCATAATTTTTATCAGTTCCAATGATGTCATACATCCCCATAGTCCAAGGTCTTTTTTAACTGAGCCATCATACCAAAAAATAACCTCAAAAAAACCATAATGGCCCAGAATAAACATTCACGTTGCAGAAGATGGCATTGGGCATAGCAAGGAAACATTGGCCAATACAAGATTTAAAACAAGGGCAAACATCAAACTGTAACTCCAAGTCCAACAACTCTAGCCAGTGACAAATCTCCAAGTCCGATAATTCTAACGAGCAACAAGTCTTTGGAATTCCAATTCCACCCCTCTAGCCAGGCTACTCACAGTCTTGGAAAACTTCATTGGGGCCAGCAGCTTTCCTTAGCAGCCATATCGTGGTCTTGGCATCTCCACTGGGTTTCTGCTACAAGCCACAGTTCATCCTCATGACCCAAGGGGTCTCTATGCGGGCATCCAGCAAACCTGCTTCATACTGCCCATGGCCATTTCCAAAACACAAGACTGTGTTGCAAACTCAATGACCCTTTTCCCAGCATTTCTTATACTCCACAATACCAGGTAGGGTGCCAATTTGTTAATGCAGGGGGGGAATAGAGCAGACTTTGAAGAACAAGACACACTTCTTGAGCACTCAGGCCTCTTCAAAAGAGTCTACATTCTTTTGTTGCCCCAGTACAGGCCAGCTGGCCCATTCTCAAAGGTTGTAATCTCTCAGTTGCAGCTGAATGAGCAGAAGTTCACCCAAAGATTTTTCTTTCTGTGCCATATCCCTCTGCTCACACCAGTTCATTTCTACGCAAAGCAACCCTGTACAACATCTCCGGACACAGGCATAACACCTAGCTTCTCACACAGACTGCTAGCCCAGTCCAAGCAAAGCTTTTTCTCACCCTCATAAGCCAAACCTCATAGTCCATAGTTCTTACTGCATTCAGGTCTTTCAACTCTGACTATAATAGTCCATCAAGCTGTACTTAAAGCACTGCAAGGCGTCTCTTAGGCCAAGGTTTCAAATCCTTCCACATTCTTCTTGAAAATCAGCTCCAAAAGGCCAATGCCACACAGTCAGGTGTCTAGCAGCAATCCCACTCTCAGTACCACTTTACTGTTGCAGTCAGGTTTGCATTGCTGGTAGAAATCACCCAACTAAGAGCAGCTTGTGGGAAAAAGAGGTTTATTTTGGCTTATAGAGTTGAGGGGAAGCTCCATGATGGCATGGGAAAACGATGGCATGAGCAGAAGGTGGACATCACCTCCTGGCCAACATAAGGTGGACAATAGCAATAGGAGAGTGTGCCACACACTGGCATGGGGAAACTGGCTACAACACCCATAAGCCCGCCCACCACTCCCTCCAGCTGGTGTTAATTCCCAAATCTCCATCAGCTGGGAACCTAGCAGTCAGAAGACCTAAGTTTATGGAGGGCACCTGAATCAAACCACCATAGTGCTCTCCAGGGTCTCAGCCCTTGCAATAGAACTCTAGACATGTGTGCCATTTTGTGCACATGTGCCCCCTTGGGTGTCTGACTTACATGGGACCTGGAGAGTAAAACATGGCTCCTTAAGCTTCACGGGCAAGTGCCTTAACTGCTAAGCCATCTCTTCAGCCTTGTTTTTTTAAATATATATATTTTTATTTGCAAGGAGAGTCTCTCTCTCTCTCTCTCTCTCTCTCTCTCTCTCTCTCTCTCTCTCTCTCTCTCTCTCTCTCTCTCTCTCTCTCTTGTGTGTGTGTGTACATGCCAGGGCCTCCAGGCACTGAAAACGAACTCCAGATGCATTGGCTTTATGTGGGTACTAGGGAATTGAACCCAGGCTGTCAAGCTTTGCAGGAGGGTGCCCTTAACCACTTTGGAGTTTTGGTCTTGTCCTGGGTGGTTTTGGGTCTTGTACTGATGCTGTCGATATCAAACAGGGGAGCCTGGAGACACTCTTGAGTCCAAACTCACGTTGCCTTCTTGGGCCAGGTACTTGTGTCTTCTCCCCCGGCCCTTCCCCTCTCCTTCTGAAGAGTCTTGTGGACTCTCTGCTCTGCTTCTCCTCGCTCGTGCTCTGAGTGGCGCAGCCCTTTCCTGCCCATCAGTGTGCCCAGCCCTGCCTTCTTTCTCGTCGGGCTGGCATTTCGTACGATTTTGTGGGGAGAGAAGGATGGCTTTCCTTGTTCTTTGGAAATACTTCTATCATTAGTATTTCTCCAATCAGTAGTGAATACTTTTTTTTTATGTAAATACGAGGAATTACAGGTACTTGGTGTTCAGACCAGGGGCGGTTTTCCACAGCTGCCACATGTGTGACTGTTCCGCAGCTTTCCTAAACGCTGTTGCTGGGGAGCGAAGCCGTGACCTCTCTGTGGCTGGTGGCAGCTTTGATGGCTCATCGTACCCAACGGCCACGTCCAAGAATCACAGTTCCCCTGGTTACTGCAGACTGAACTTTCTGCTTCCGTTACAGAGGACATGGGACAGGGATGCGCTCCGTTTAGAAGTTGAATTTCTTCATTCAAGCTTTCCTGCCATCTTGAGCAGTCGTGCGGCAGGTAACCCAGGAAGAGAAAAAGTCATCACATGAATCTGGTTCCTTTAATTCCACGCTTGATCCTTTGATCTTCAGCTTCTTATTGAAGCAGTTAAGAAAACACATTATTTCAGCCATTTTACAACAAAATGGGGATTGTGGTTCTCCATTTGACAGAAAATTGATAAGCAATTAATGAATGTACACTATGAAACTTCTGAATGTAGCCTTGATTTGATAAGGGTCCTGAGCATCTCCTCAAGAAAGGTGAGAGCTGATGATATAGCTCGGTACAGTGTTTGCCTAGCATGTGCAAAGAAGAAGAAAGAAACAGAATTAAAGGTACAGACAACTAAATAAAAATGTTGTGTGTGTGCATGTGTGTGTGTGGGTGCAGGCATGTGCCATGGAGCATGTATGAGATCAGCATCTGGCGTTGGCCCTCACCTTGTGCCCTGTTTAAGGCAGGGTCTACTGGCTCTCTCTGGGTGTGCCTAGCTAGCTTCCAGGGATCCTCCTGTCCTTGCCTCTCATCTTGCTTTAGGAGTGCTGGGGTTATAGATGTGAGCTGCTGTGTCTGGCTGTATAGAGATTCTGGAGATCCCAACTCAGGACCTCACACTTGTGCAGCAAGCAGTTTGTCCACAGAGCCATCCTCTCCGTCCCAGGGAAATCTTTTGAACAATGGCAGATGTTAGAATGCTTCTGACACGTGGCGGTAGAGAACAATTACGGTGTTTCATGCACGGAATATTATGAAGGTTTAAAATTGTTTTTGAAAAATAGTCATTTATTTGGGAAAATAATACATGGTAATAATTAGAAAAATATTCAGACTTATTACCTATTGTATAAATGAATTAAAATGTATTAATTTTAAAAGAACAGGAAAACATGCCAAAGTTTTGGCAGTGCTCCTCTCTAGTGGTATGTTATTGTTAGGCGGTGTTCGTTTTTTCTTTTTAATTTCTTCTTCATAATGAGGTTATGATGAGAAGTGATATTCAGTGTTATTAAAATTTGTTAAAGTGAAAAGATGGACACTTCTAACCTTAATAATTGAAAAGAATGAGCATTCATGAGACTTCTGGTGGTTTTAATCAGTTTTGATCTCGAAAAGGAATATTGATATAAACTTATTTATTTTTCTTCTAGTCAATATATGTGGTACTGAAAACTGGTGAAAGGAGCAGGTTGTAGAGACTGTCTCTTGTGAAGATAGGAGTGGGTGGCAGACTGTGACTTGTGAGGAGACAGGAGTGGGTGGTAGACTGTGACTTGTGAGGAGACAGGAGTGGGTGGCAGACTGTGACTTGTGAGGAGACAGGAGTGGGTGGTAGACTGTGACTTGTGAGGAGACAGGAGTGGGTGGCAGACTGTGACTTGTGAGGAGACAGGAGTGGGTGGTAGACTGTGACTTGTGAGGAGACAGGAGTGGGTGGTAGACTGTGACTTGTGAGGAGACAGGAGTGGGTTGTAGACTGTGACTTGTGAAGGTGATAGGAGTGGGTTGTCGACTATCACTTGTAGCAGACAGCTTCAGGTTGGCTGAGATGAATTTCTAGACTGGGCACAGTTATGGAGGAAGGGATATTTATTGAAGCTTACAGATCCAGGGGAAGTTCTATAAGGGCAGAAGAAGCTGGCCTGCCTTCACACGTCCAAGCAGAGAGAGAAGCACAAGCCAGAAGCCTCATAGCACAGCACACTTCAGGAACTCCAGCGAGGCACACTTTGCATATTTTTAGATTGAAATCTCAAACCTACCATCACACCTTAAGATTGGATCTACCCCGTGACACCGCCTCCAGCCAGGTGGCTGCAGATGCAAGCTACAAACTAATAAAACACTGAGTATATTGGGGACCATCTATTCTCACTACCACACTTGTGAAGGTAATAGGAGTGGATTGTGGACTGTTACTTGTGAAGGTGATAGGAGTGTGTTGTGTAAAGACTGTTTTTCGAGGTAGGGTCTCACTCTAGCTCAGGCTGACCTGGAATTCATTCTGTAGTCTCAGGATGGCCTCAAATTCACAGTGATCATCCCACCTCAGCCTCCTGAGTGCTAGGATTAAAGGTGTGCGCCACCATACCTGGCAGTTATTTTTTTAATTTTATTTATTTATGAGAGAGAGAGAGAGAGGGAGGGAGGGAGGGAGAGAATGGGCATACCAGGGCCTTCAGCCACTGAAAACGAACCCCAGATGCATGCTTCCCATGTGCAGCTGGTCCTAGAGAGTTGAACTGGGATCCTTTGGCTTTGTATGCAGATGCCTTAACTGCTAAGCCATCTCTCCAGCCCCAAGACTGTTTTTTGTGAAGTGCTACATGTGGCATTTTATATCCCACTTCATGACTGAGCCAGCCTCTGCTAGCTCCAGATGTTTGGTCAGGTTTTATAGCCTCAGTTCCTTTGTCTGCAAACCAGGATCATGAGAGTTGTGTAAGATAAGGCATGAAGGGCTGGAGGGATGGCTTTAGCAGTTCAGGCATAAAGCCAAAGGACCCAGGTTCGATTCCCTAGGGCCCACATAAGCCAGATGCACAAGGTGGCACATGCACCTGGTGTTTGTTTGCGGTGGCTGGAGGCCCTGGTGCGCCCATTCTCTCTCTCTCAAATAAATACATAAAAATAAAATATTTATTTATTTGACAGAGAGAGACGGAGACAGAGAGAGAATGGTCATGCCAGGGCATTCAGCCACAGTATATGAACTCCAGATACATGCACCACCTTGGGCATTTGGCTTGCATGGGTCTTTTGGCTTTGTAGGCAAGCACCTTAACGGCCAAGCCATCCTTTCAGCTCACAAGAAGTTTCTTAACACATCATTCTGCAACTCTTCTGAGTTTCAGTCATACCCTGGGAGTTGCTCAGAGTGAGTGTAGATATAAGTACTTGTCAGTAGCTGTCCCGGGCCCTACGTAATGCGGAGTGTGACATGCTGTGGGTACTGAGGTCATGGTCGTTCCTCACCCTCGGCTGCAGCCAGTGTCTGCTGTGGCATCTGGCGTCCTTGTGGGTACTGCCCTCGATCTGTTACCTTTATTTCCAATGCAAGTATCCCAGAGTGTCATTGCTGAGTCACAATATGTGCTAATTATAGTGCAGAAGGATTCTGGATTACAAATGCCGTGCAAAACTTTGTTGGTTCCTGCCCTCTTGTTGTCCAAACAGGCTACAGATATGCATATATTTTCCCAGGGAGTTCATTGTTTATGGGGAAAGATTTCAATAAGTGGCATTTATTTCCAGGGAGGTATGACACCTTTAGCATTCTGAAACCTGAGTAGAAACAAGAATGGCAAAAGGATCCTCTTGAATCTTGAATTCCTGTGTGTGGTATTTGTTATATTAACTAGGTATGAATTTGCTAGAAATGGTGGGGTGGTTCTGTGGTGATTTGGTATGACTTTGCTAGAAGTGTTTATTGAACGGGAACAGTCAGCAGTGGCTCTTGTTCCCTCAGTGTTCACAAGCCACAGAGGTGTCTGCTCTGTTCCCAAAACAGCAACCTACCTCCAGAGGCCCAGGCATGCTCTGTGCTGACCCAGGCAGCCAAGCAGCTTTGTTTTGAGATCATCCATGGTAACAGGGATGAGAAGATACTGGCCGACTCTGTACCACAGTCCAGTGACCTGCTAGAGATCGGCAGATTCCCTTTCTCCATGTAGCTCCCCGAGAGCGGCTTCTTGGAACATGAGTTGTTTTAAGTACCCACCTCAGGAGTGAGGGATGTGTGTTTTCACAAGGCCGTGGTCACTGTGACAGGGCTGTGGTGCTGGTAATCCACTGGGCGTAAGTAGCCGACCGTCACCCCAGCACCCTGAAGGTAGAGGCAGGAGGATCAGGAGTTCAAGGTCATTCTTGGCTACATAACAAGTTCCAGGCCAGTCTGGGTTACATGAGATCCTGCCTCTTAAATAAGTAGCCAGATGATGGGTGGGTGGATGGATGGATGGATGGGTAGATAGGTAGGTTGAAAGTTGTACTTAGCAGTAGCTGTTTTCACACTTGGAGAAATAAGAACAATGGCACTGATAACGCACACAGAAATGGTGCTTGCTTTTGTGCCAAGCTTGATCAATACGTTCCATATTACTAGTCCCAAATCTGAAATGTATTCAGATACCAAAACTTAAAAAAAAACTTTATTGGGCTGAAGAGATAGCTTAGCGGGTAAGCACTTGTCTGTGAAGCCTAAGGACCCTGGTTTGAGGCTTGATTCCCCAGGACCCACATTAGCCAGATGCACAAGGGGGTGCACGTGTCTGGATTTTGTTTCCAGTGCCTGGAGGCCCTGGCTTGCCCATTCTCTCTCTGCCTCTTTTTCTCTCTGTCTGTTGCTCTCAAATACATAAACAAAATAAACAAAAAAATTAAAAGACACTTTACTTATTATTTATTTATTTGCAAGCACAGAGACAAAGAGAGAGAGAGAGAATGGGCGTGCCGGAGCCTCCAGCTGCTGCACGTGAACACAGAGGCAGGTGTCACTTTGCGCACCTGGCTTTACGTAGGCACTGGGGAATCAAACTCAGGCTGTTAGGCTTTATAGGCAAACGCCTTAACCACTGAGCCATCTCGCCAGCCCATCTTATTTTCTTTAAAAATATTTTACTTATTTATTTGAAAGATAGAGAGAACATGGGCATACCAAGGTCTCTAGCCCCTACAAGCAAATTTCACACACTCACGCCACCTTTGCATCTGACTTTATGTGAGTACTGGGGAATTGAACTCAGGTGGTTGGGCTTTGCAGGCAAGTGCCTTGACCACCGAGACATCTCTCCAGCCTCCATCTTTTTTTTTTTTTTTTTAAAGTGGGTTTCTTATTGTATTAGTCATGGTTCTCTGGAGGAACAGAACAGCTAGAATGAATTATGTTAAAAAGGGAATTTATTGGATTAGCTTACGGTAGTCCAAGAGCAATTGCAGGCCCAAGAATCAAGGAACCCAGTAGCTGCTAAGTCCACATGGCCAGATTTCTCAGCAGTCCTGGTCTGGCACTGGAGGCCTGGAGACTTCTTGAGGAGCTGCTGGGTTTCGATCCACGCAGGTCTTCAGTTGATGCTGGTCTTCAGTCCACACTGGAAGGCAGCCAAGTGGAAGGAAGGAGGGGGCTTTCACCCAGCGCCCCCTTAAATGAAGTCCCCCTCTGAACGGGGCCATCCGCTGTGGGGAAAGAGCTCACTCTGGGAGAATTACTTCCTCCTTTGGCTTATCCTTCCTGGAACCTACCTAAAAGGGATTTCTGTGGATTACTAAGAAGATTAAGTTGACAACACCTTAAACATCACACTTACTTATTAAATATCAACATAGTCACAGCCTAAAATCTTGAAACTGCAAAGATAAAGACTAGCCTCCTTTCTACCATTCCACTAGCTGTTTACTTCCCCGAGGGTGCAGGGTAGGGGGGGATGTGTGGTACTTATGTCCTGAATCTTTCTAGATTTAGTACTGCTGTTCACATTTCTGTGTGCACCATTTTCCAGTAATTTCATATGCAAATGGTACAGTGTTCTGCACCTCGTTCTTTCTCACTTACTACATGATTACAGGCATATATATCAATGTGATGTTGCTTTGCCTTCTTATTGGTCGATGTCCCTGAACTTACACATCCAAATGCGGTGGCTTCGTTGTGAAGAGGCCGCCTGCACGTGCAACTCTAGTGCTAGAAACAGGTGGCCGTGTAGAAGGCTTCATCAGGCTGGCCAGACTAGGCACCTTTGGGGTGGCCTCCCTGAGCACCATGCCACTTGCCTTTGTCCATCTTAAAGGCGCGGGTCTTTCTCCCTCTCAAGTTCAAGTAGCAGGTCAGTGCGCTGAAGGGTCTGGTTAGCGTGCTTTTGTGCGGGGTCATGCCAGCCATTTCTTTATCACCCACCTTTAGCGTGTGTGTTGCACAAGCAAGCTTACACAAAAGCTAAGATACTTTCTACCTTTTTGCATTTTTATGTTTTTTAAAATATTTATTATTACTACTATTAACAAGATGTTTCATATGGATACATCAGGAGTGGTACCCTCTTTGCCCCCATTTCATCGGGGATGCTTCTCAGTGGGGTTGCAGGTATTTTCTGTGTTGTGGGAGCAGCAGTCAGTTATATTTGTGGGGAAGGAAGGGAGCCTCCACCTTATGTTTCTTTTTTTCCCCAACACTTTTTGAATGTAAATGTAATGCAACAAGCTGGAAGTCCCATTCTGGAGAATTCTGTCTTCAGGCTGCATGTACAAATTGAATGGGAAGCACAGATTGATTTCGTGTTCAGACTTGAGTCTCATCCCCAAGATGTTTAATTGTGTAAATGCACCAAATCCAAAAATCTGAAAAATAGAAAATCTGAATGATAAGGGTGATTCCACCTGTATCATGAACCTGTACAGTTATCACAAGTTTATGTAGTGGGTGCATTTATCAGCCCCGTGCTGGAAATGAAGGCAGGGAGTCAGCTTTGGAGGGGTGGTTATGTGGTGTGCTAGCTGTTCATGCAGAGACCTGATCCCCTGACCAGGGAGAGGTGGCATGCCTGAGAAGCTCCCTAGAGGGCGGAAGGCGGGGGAGGGGAAGAGTGGCTTGGCTACTGCTGTTAAAATGGGAAGACACCGTTGAGTCATCCCACCCAAGAGATCCCTAGACCTGAGAGGGAGTGGAGGGAATGCACTCAGGCGTGGGCGGGAAGGAAGTGGGAAAGGGAGGGGTGGAAAACCGCTGGGGGATGTCACAGCCGCCCTCAGGAAGAACCTCTGTGCCCCAGTTCCGTCCCTTGGGCATGCACATCTCCAGAGGGCTGAAGTGTGCGGCAGGTGTGGTGAGTGTCCTTGTCTTCCACTGACATGACCAAACTGCTAAAGCTCTCCAGTCCCTCTAGTCTGAGTCTGGTTTTGGAAGAAGCAGCTTTAATGACGGGCCTGGATTCCCAGACACACAGCGCAGAGCGGTGCAGCAGACCAAGGCCACTAGGGAAGAGGCTGCAAACAGCGGGGAGAGTGCCCCAGTGCGACCTCCACCGGGCAGCCTGGATCCCAGGGCCGTGCGTGAGCCAAGGGAGGCTGCAGGTGCGAGCGGGTCACACAGCCCTCCTCCTGGGAGGTGATCGCTTGCTCCTGTCTTGTTACTTTTGTGCTTTCTTTTCTGTGTAGATCAGCGTCACCGGGTTAGGTGCAACGCCGGGTCCCCTGTGTGATTGCGGCAGCCTCTCGTCCCGCTTCAGCACCCCCGTCCTGCTCTCAGCGGGTAGCAGGAGCAGCCGTGTCAGGGGCCGTCGGAGGGAATTCCTAGGAGGGCGCTGGTCTTTGGGTCTATTGCCTTTGACACTTTAAGAAGCTCCTGTTCTGGCTTCCAGCTGGGAATAGCCTCCTATGGGACATGCGTCACCATAGTTACGGATGTGGACAGCTCTAAGGACAGGAGTGGGCGAATGTGGGCCCCATCTTCTCCCAAGGGTACCAGAATGAGCAGAGCTCCTTTCAGAAGTGGTAAGTCTGGCACCCTCTTGATGGAACAAGATGCTGGAGGGTCCCGGATCTTATATGCTGTTGGCTGCTGTTTGCATTTTAATCAGCGTGGCCCCTTTCCTGGTATCTTTAAAATTGCACAAAAGAGCTAATGCTGCCAGTTTGACTTAGCTAAATACAAGGGATTTTGTTGTTTGTTTGTTTTGAGACAAGTTCTCCCTGTGCAGTCCAGGCTGGCCCTAAGCTCACAATCATGGGCATACTGGGATTGTAGGTGTGACCACCTGTCACCGTGCCTAGCTGTTGAATTCCACTTTGCTTTTGGAAGGAAGAGAGGGCATACCTTGTAAAGAAAAGGCAGGCCCCCACCCCCACTTTTTTTTTCTGTAATGTAACTATAAAGTTGTTACTATTTCCTATATACCAGGTCACTTCACAGAGTCACATTTTAGTGTTTTAAAAAAAAACAACCTGTATTATGGAAAATTTTATTCCTGTGAAGAACTTTAGAGAATGGTGTGACCTCTGACATACCTACCTCCTAGCTTCAGTAGCTGCCACCTCAGCCAGCGTTGCTTCATCTGTACCCCACCTAATGCCCGTGTCCCTGTTCTGTCTGTTTGTATCTGTCTGTCTATCATCTATCATCTATCTATTAGTCGTATATCTGTCATCCATCAGTGGCACGGATAAGCTGTTTCTGGAGTCAAGGTCTTGCCATTTGGCCCAGGCTGGCCTTGAACTCATGCTCTCCTTGCTTCAGCCTCCCCAGTGCTTGGGGTCATGGGTGTGCACTGTCATACCTAGCTTACCCCTGTGATTTATTTTATTTTATTTATTTATTTGCAAGCAGAGGAACAGAGAAAGACAAAGAGAATGGGTGTACCAGGACCCCCAGTCGTTGCTGCAAACAAACCCCAGACGCACTTTGTACGTCTGGCTTTACATGGGTACTGGGGAATCGAACTTGAGATGTCAGGCTTTGTTGACAAGCAGTTTAACTGCTGAGCAATCTCTTCAGAACTCCTGTAATTTTATTTATTTTTTAAAGGATTTATTTATTTATTTTTATTTATTTGAGAGAGAGGCGGGTATGTGTGTGTGAATGAGTGATTGGTTGTGCCAGGGCCTCCAGCCACTGCAAACAAATTCCAGACACATGAGCCCCTTGTCCATCTGGCTTACATGGGCACTGGGGAATTGAACCTTAGGCTTTGCAGGCAAGTGCCTTAACCGCTAAGCCATCTCTCCAGCCCCCCTCCCCCATGATTGTTTTTATGTGAATGTTAAACAATATATTATTTCATCCATGGATATACAAGGCATACTTTGGAAGCCTTAAAATTTCAGTAGTGTAGAAAATGAAGGCATGTCTCTGTCCTGTGGGCAAATCATACCCCTGGCCATCTCAAAGCAGTGAGTGATCCTGAAAGCGGGGTGTGGGGAGTGCTTCAGTTCACAGCCGCCTGGGGGGTGGGTCTCTGCAAAGCTCTTGTCCTCCCAGAGGAGCACTTCTGCTGGCTGCCCCTCCTTCCTTCTGTGAGTTGAAAATCACACTTTCAGAGTTCTGGCTGAGACAGGAATAGAAGACAGACGGCCTTCGAGGGGGAAAGCTGTCCAAGGCTGAGCCTCGCGTCCAAGGAACCTTTTGTTACTTTAACAACCATGCATGGGACTTACTTAAAAGTGTATTTATTTTCTACCTTCTTTCACAGATTATACTAGACGTTCTCCATCCATCCATCCATCCACCCACTTTTGAGACAGTGTGTCCTTATGTAGACCAGGCTAGCCTGGTACCCACTTTGTAACCCATGCTAACCTTGAATTCCTGGTCCTCCTGCCTCAGCCTCCAAAACACCAGGCCTGTGGCTGCACCACCCCTTACCCAGCTGTGCCGAGTATGACTTGCTCGCTTGTCACGGGTATCACAGGTGCGCTTGGACCCAGGGCTGGGCCGTGGGGTGCTTGCTCGACCTTCCCTCCCTCCCTGGGCCTCAGCCCGAGCCCCTCCCGGCCCATGCTCCTGCACTGTGACTTGTGTCCATGGTTTCTCAGAACCCCAAGCAAGCTCAAGGAGCTCACAAGGAATTGACATGACATTCGAGGAAGGGCTGCGAGTGTGCGTGCTTATTTCTCCAGCACGGTGCGTGATGTCGGGCTTAAGACTTTGGTGGAATTTGGCCGCTCAGAGGATGTTTTCCGCCATAGCTATGTCGGGAAGCTGCTGAGCTCTTACTGGGGAGCCGTCATCGTCCTGGAGCGGACTACAGCAGTCATCTTTCTCTTCTCATTTATTTTAAAGTGTGGCTTACAAAAAAAAAAAAAAAATTTAAAGGTCATTTCCCTGGCCAGTGCATAGGAAAGTTGGAAAATGTGTGTGTGGACAACTTTCCATCTTACCACTGAAGATAGGAAGGAAACACTGGAATTTTAAATGTGTTTATTTTAAAGCTTTTGATGTCATGGGGACTTTCTTTAACAACCACAGCTGGGCACTTACGTTTTAAACCTTGCACAAGAGCTTCACTTGGCCAAAAGTAATTTGGTGTGTGGATATGATTTTCTCTGGAGGCTCAGGGAAGACAGTTGCTAAGCACTTTCTCTACCCCATCCTTTCTTTTCTAAGTTCTCCTCAGGAAAGCGACAACATGTGGAAGCCCAGCTGTGTCCTCTGCAGGCCTGACACAGGATGGGCCAGTTCCCTCGGTTTGTGATTTCTCACACCCAGCTCAGGGTCACATAGTTCTGCGAGGTGGCTTGGAAGTTGTAATACTGTGGAATGCTGGAAAAATTCCAGAGGCTGTTGGTAAACACATAGCACTTAGCTCCACCTGGCCACTTCAGGACGATGGATGAAGTCCTTTCACAGCAAGGGAAATTGAAGGTGTGATGGTCATGTTGAGGATGTGGGTTTTAATTTCCCTGTTTCATGGCCTGAAAGCTGTAATGAGGGTTAAACCATGTTTGGTTAATATTATTGAAGGTCCTCTCTACTTCTTACCTGCCCTGCTTTAAGATGTAGTTGATCAGCCAGGTGACCTTTTACGTGGAGTGTAGAGCTGCCTTTGCTCTGTGTTTTTGACTTGGAAAGGCTTTTTGTTGATAGCTTCTTTGTTGTTAAAAATGAGAATAAGGGTCTGAGGAGATGGTTCAGTAGTTTAGAGGCACTTTCTTGCAAAGCTTGCTGGCCTGGGTTTGATTCTCTAGTACCCACATAAAGCTAGACCCATAAAGTGTGTCCAGACTTCCATGGGCAGTAGCAGTACAGCGTGGTATGCCCATTCTCTCCCTTTCTCTGTCCGGGATATAAATTTAAAATTTTTAAATGAGAGTAGATGGCTGCAGAGATGGCTCAGCGCTCCTCCCCCCCCCCATAAAATAGGTAAGTACATAGAAATAAAATTTAAAAAAAAAGTAGAAAACACCATAAGCCCACAGCTTGTGGTTAAAGATGGAAAGTTAAGAGCTCCAGGAAAATGGTGGGCTGCTTGGGCGTGGACTGCAGGTGTGACTTCTGAGTGTGACTGCGTGTTCTTCCCTGTTTCACCTGTAGCACCAGAGGCTTTAAACTGCGCTGTTTGTAGACTACTTAGCCCAGCAGACTGCTCTTAGCTGTCGTGGGCAGTGCGCCAGTAGTTCCAGTGAATTCTTTTGCCAAGACCTTGTGGGGGATGTCCATGTCTGTCTGTGAGGTGACCACTAGTAGGAGACATGGCAAGGGTTGGGAAAGGAAAACTTTGGCAGTGGAGGCTTTTGGGAATCAAAGTTCTATTCTTCCCACCCTCAAAGCACCAATAAGCCAAATAACTTAACTCTTTATTTCTGGTCCTTGTGACAGAATCCTCTTTTAAAGTCCCAAAGGTCATCCCCATAAGGCTCCAATTTCTCCTTCGAGCAGAAAAGTTTGGGTAGGCACCCTGAGATTCCTGCCCTGCCTAAGTAGCTTGTTGCCTCTGGCTTTTTATCTTTCCCGTCATGAAGTCATTCTCTTAGCTTCCCTACTCTGTATACAGTTCCCTTTTGGAGATCACCAAGCTGAGTCTCACACAGAAGTTTCCCTGTAGGATTCTGATTGAGGAACTAAGACCTGGTGGGAGTCACTGTGAGAGAGACTGGGCAATGGCAGGCGCTGGACAGACACAGCCGTGTGGCTTGGAAGACCAGTGGAATTTGGAGTCAGTACCTTCCTGGAAAGAAAGAACTGTTGACAGTGCTAGATCCTGAACACAGGTTACTCGCTAGGAGGCAAAGGCAGCTAGTGTCGCCTTCCCTGCTTGGGATGAGCTGCTGAAAGAACATCTAGTCTGAGGAGTGTCTTGCTTAAGTTGGGCTCCGGCTGTGGGATCCTCAGACAGCCCTGGCTGGGCAGGGAGAGGAGAGCTCACGGCTCTGTTTCACACTTGGCCAGTGTTCCCATGACATTGTCGTGCTTCCTGTTAAACTGTAACCTTTCTTGGGCATTTTCTCTCCCCCTCCCCATTTTAAAGGTCTTTCTGCACAGGGTTGGTAAAGTAGGGAGTTCCTGTTTGCTAAACTGTATCCCTATCCTTTGAGCAAATCCAGCATACCGAGAGGAAGGAAAGCTGCCTTTACCGACGAGCAAGCTGAAGTCAAGGGAGGACAGGTAACTGCAGCCCAGGTTTCCAGGGGTGAGGCCACGGCTGGCTGCAAGGCTGATGAGCGCTTCTCCTTGCAGCCAGCCTTGGATCCTCTTCCTGGCCCAGCAGCATCCTGCCTCAGCTTCCAGTTTCCAAGACCGTCTCTCTATTTCCTTTCTTCTTTCCTTTTGTCCTCCCTTCTTTCCTCCTTCCATTTATTTGAGACAAGCTCTTGCTGTGTAGCCAGGCTGGCCTTGAACATACAGTGATCTTCCTACTTCAGCCTCCCAGTGCTGGGATTAGAGGCGTGAGCAATCATACCTGGCCTGGCAAAAAGGTGTAGTAGAAGGAACAGAGTGTCCCCACAGTGTCCTGGCCCCACAGTGCCCAGCCCAGCACTTTCTGTGGGCATCCACACCCAGCATGGCACATCGGGTAGAGTTGATGAACTTGATGTTGGCAAATCCTAGTTTGCTTGGGCTTTACTGATTTCCTTTTGAAGGGGACTATTTGTAAAAACTTTGTAAGTAGAATGAAAACTCTGACTTTATTTCTCCCAAAATGTAACTGTGAGATAGTTTCATGTCACATCCAATGTTTGGTGGGTATTTTAATCAGTCCTCTGTCCAAGACAAGCGGGGAGAGGCTGGATTTGACATGTGTGCTATGGTTTCTTAAAAAGCTTGAAAAAAATAGGGCTAGAAGGATTGCCTAGTGGTTAAGGTACTTGCCTGTAAAGCCAAAGGACCCAGGATCGATTCCCCAGGACCTGCATAAGCCAGATGCACAAGGTGGCAATGCATCTGGAGTTTGTCTGCAGTGGCTGGAGGCCCTGGCATTCTTTCTGTCTCTCTCAAATAAAGAAATAAACAAATAGAGGTTCATTCGTTGCTGTAAAATGTTAGCACAGAGACAGTGAGCTCCTGCACCCGTCGGTACATCGAAGCCTGTTCAGATGGCTGGCCTGGGAGGTTGGGTGCCACAGACACCAAAGGTCAAAGTTGTCTCCAACCAGTCAACCACGGTCAGTCTGTGGCTCTGCAGTCTGGGAGGCAGGTTTGCAGGGACGCGATGATGTGTGCACTCTAGAGAGAAGTGTTTCTCGCACAGGAGAGTCAAGGCGTGCTGACGTTTTCACGGAGAGTAGCATCTCAACCTAGCTGCTGCTGGGAGGGAGTGGGAGAAAGCCCTTCACAGAAGCTGCAGTGGCCACATCCTGCCTGGAGTTAGACAGGAGGACGTTGCCTGCAGGAAGAGAGGCCTTCTCTTTGAGTTTGGATGGCGAATGTTCCTCTGAGGGTTGGTACGCCCCCACTTGCATTCAGTTACTATTAACTTTAGTCCATACTTGTTTCAAGTCTGCATTTGCATAAACATATATGCATGTGTTGTTAAATCATGGTTATTTTTTGATTTTTTAATTATTATTATTGTTGTTTTTTAGATAGTCTTGCTCTAGCTCAGACTGACCTGGAACTCCCTATGTAGTCTTGGGCTGACCTGGAACTCACAGGGATCCTTCTACCTCTGCCTCCCCAGTGCTGGGAGTAAGGTGTGCTCCACCACTCCTGGCTTTAATCTTTTTCTTTCTTTCTTTCTTTTTTTTTTTTTTTTTGAGGTAGGGTCTCATTATAGCCCAGGCTAACCTGGAAGTCACTACGGAGTCTGAGGATGGCCTTGAACTCATGGCGATTCTCCTACCTCTGCCTCCCGAGCGCTGGGATTAAAGGAGTGTGCCACCATGCCCGGCACAACTTGAATCATTTTTAAAAGTAAGCTACATATACCATGATATTTTCCCTTGTATTATAGACACTGGTATCCCCTAATACCATTCTCCTACATAACTACAGTTCTGCTACCAAAAACCAAAGAGGGACTGGAAAGATGACTCAGTGGTTAAGGTGCTTGCCAACAAAGCCTAAGCACCTTGGTTCAGTTCCCCAGGACCCACATAAAGCCAGATGCACAAGGTGGCGCCTCTGTCTGGAGTTCATTTGCAGTGGCTAGAGGCCCTGATGTGTCCATTCTCTCTCACACACACACATACATAAATAAAATGTTTTTTTTTTAAAAAAAAACAAAGAAATAATCAAGAATTTACTATTATCACATAATTTCCACTTGTTTCAAGTTTTCTAATTGCCTAAAATCTTTTTTAGCTACTTTTTATCCCTAAAACTTGATTTAGTCAGGATCCATGCAGCACATTTATTTTCCTGCCCCCTGAGTTTTTTTAATTCTGAGGCAGTCCATACTGCCTCCTCCACTTTTCATTTTGTGCTTCCTTAAGGACATCGACTTTTGGAAGGACTTGCCCAGTTATTCTTAGAGCTTTAAAAAAAAATTTTATTTATTTATTTATTTATTTATTTATTTATTTTTGTGGCAGCCTCATCTTGCAAGTGGAGGGTATAGGAACTTTTGTAAAACTTAAAATAGATATTTTCTAGGAAAGTTGGTGTCTGAGTATTTGTTAGACCTGAATATAAAATCCTGGCTCCTGGCACACTATTTGCAGAGACTATCCAATGTAAAATGCTCTTGGTACAAGAACAAGGCAGTTATAAATTGTGTGGCTTAAAAATACATGTAAAGTGTAGAGTTCTGTTTAATACCAAGTATCCTTGAGATAATTTTGCTGAACTTATAGTCTTTCCCGTGTGTGTTTTATTGTAAAAACTGCAGATAGCTGCACACATGGCTGGGCAGCTCACTTTTTATTTCGCCAGCTCGGCATGGCGAATGCCATCCCTTAGAATGCGGCGGAGATTGTTTTCGCTAGGATGAATGAGTACCGAGCCAGCCACATTCTTTCACAGACATTTAAGAGAGACACACCCAGATGGGAAGCGCCTGGCCCAGGACTGGGAATGTGGCCGGTGCCCACGGTGCAGGTATTTTCCCCTGTTCAAGGCTTTCTTGCTGACAGAGCTTAGGCTTGTCCAGCTCTCTCGTGATACTTCAGTAGCTGAAGGGGGGTTTCATCATGAAACACTAAGATGGTGTGTCTGAATTCCAGCTCCTGATTTTCTTTTTCCACCCCTTTGGGTGGATGCCTCCATGTTTTCTATACCTATCAGGAGATCTGGTTGGCGTGACTTGGAGGTAAACAGCCTACACTGCCAACACAAAGTGATTTAGAAATGTTAATATGTTTTACCAAGCCAAAGCTCCCAGCATGTGTATTTTAAGCCACCATAAAACATGTACCTGCCATGTCAAGGAATGTGCCCAAGGCAAATATCAAAGACCTGCTGAGGGAGTTGGGAGCATGTTGCAGGGTTGAGGCTTGCACCCTGACCACCTCCGGCCTGGGCTCCGCAGGGAGCCGCTCACGTACGTCCCGACCGTCTCGTGTCTCAGTCCATGAGCTGCGGCGAGTGTCCTTGTCTGTCCACCCAAGTGCCAGTGGGGCTCAGGGGTCAGAGCTGTGTGTGAGGATGGGTGAAGGGCGAGAAGCCTACATGCATCTGTCTGAGCTCACAAACCTGTGAGGTGAGTGGGCCGGGCCCTCTGAGCTCCCAAGAGCTTTGAGCCCTCCCAGCCAGAGCTCATCACTGGCGTGGGGGTGGATTGGCAAAACCAGTTAGGTGGTGGTTTTATTCTCGCGATCTCCATGGCAGTAATGTCATTATTTTAATCTAGTGGGGCATCAGGGTACCAGTAAGTAGTTAGTTAAATGATCTGTGATCTGATGGGAAGGCACCATTCTCCAAAGGAACAGGATGATACCTGAACTGTTTAAATTCTTGTTGAAAAGAAAGGACACAGTTGTGACTTTTAAGTATACTGAAAAAGTTACATGTTTTAGGGATGGTGGATACTTAATGTATGCAATGCCCTCAGTTCAGTCCTCAGTATCAAAAATTTGATAAGGAATTCATATATTTTATTTATTTTATAAATAGTTTAAAATATTTTTTATTTAGTAAGTTGAGAGGGAGAGAAAGAAGCAGAGAGAGGCAGATAGAGAATGGGTGCACCAGGGCCTCTGGCCACTGCGAACGAACTTCAGATGCATGTGCCACCTTGTGCATCTGGCTTATGTGGGTCCTGAGAATTGAATCTAGTTTCTTTGGCTTTGCAGGCAGGTGCCTTAACCACTAAGTCATCTCCCCAGCCCTATATATTTTATTTGTAAAAAGTGGACAGTAGCTAATGATGGTAAATTAAGTTACATGTTTGAAGTAAATAGAAAGTGCTAAAATATTAACATAAAAGCCAACAGTATTAATAAAAAACCAAGTAGTGTTGTAGAGTGAGTGGAAGCAAAATGAGCATTTTAACTTGAGTGGTGATGAGAACAGCTTTGCTCACTGTTGCGGACTGCGCAGTACGTGTATGGTTTGCTGCACGCGGAGCGCCGCGCGTGCTGGGCGGCTGTAACCTCGCTCTGGGTGCGGCCCACGTCTTCCACCAAAACGACACCCCGATGAGACAGGGTAAAACCGTGGCCTCTAAGAGTCTCAGGACTGACAGACCTTGCAGGTGCTCAAAACTGGTTGGTCACCCACGTGGGTGTGTGTGTGCGTGTCTTTGCTTGCTGTGCTATGCTCAAGGACAGCTTTCCGTGCAGCATGTGATCAGAGTTTACTTTCTCTTCACAGCTGTCCTGCGGAGGCCCATCAGGCATGGGTGCCTTCTCCCACCCCTGCAGGAGCACAGGCGATAGAGTGACTGCCCCTTCCAGAAACTGGTAAGACCGTCGCGGGGACGCCTGTGCCAGGAGAGGAGGGCGGCGTCCCAGCTCACAGAGCCATGCCCTTCGGTCTGAAGCTCCGCCGGACCCGGCGCTACAACGTCCTCAGCAAGAACTGCTTCGTCACACGGATCCGCCTGCTGGACAGCAGCGTCATTGAGTGCACGCTGTCCGTGGAAAGCACTGGGCAAGAGTGCCTGGAGGCTGTGGCCCAGAGGCTGGAGCTGCGGGAGGTAAGTGCACGTGTCCCCGTGGGCACAGGGACTGCGCGTCCCACAGGAACCAGCTGTCTGCTAACACTGGGGCACTTGCTGTGTGTTTTAGCCTATGTGGTGTGTTTATAAGAACCTGCTGGTCTTGGGGCTCAGAGGATGAGGGTACTTGCCGTACATGCATGAGGACCTGAGCTTGATCACCCAGCTGAAAGGCTGGTGTGTAAGGATAATGTTGCGCAGGCACGGAGACCGGAGGATCGCTGGGGCTCGTTGCTCAGCCCGGCTAACCTGACAGTAGTGAGCTCCAGCATCAGGGAGGGTCCTGCAAGGACACAGGGCAGCAAGGAAGGGGGAGAGGGCACCTGGTGTTGTCCTCTGGCATGCTCACAGGCCACAGATGTCGGTGAGTGAGGAGGATTAGGAACCGGAGAGGACAGTCCCTCCCCTCCCCACGGTCACTTTATCCAGTGGAAAGCACTTGAGTGGGCGATTGGCGTCTTCGTGTCAGGACTCTGTCACAGGGAAAAACGCCCTTGCGGAGGATGGATGCAGCTGCTTGTTGTTTGTTTGTTTCTATATTTTCCTCCTTAAAAAGGAGAAAAGAAGAAAAGCTTTTTAAAGTGAGAGTGCTCTATAAGACATTTTGGAAGAGCTCCTTAAAACAGAGAGTTGCTTTTTTTTTTTTTTTAAGCCCCTTTCATTTTTTCCATTTCTTTTCCCTCTGTCTGTGGCAGCTTTGGGCTATAAGCATGCCATACCTCTTTATTTTTATTTTTGTTATCTTCTAAAATATTTTTACGCAATTATTTGAGAGAGGGAGAGAGAGAGAATGGTCACAAGAGTGTCTTATTGATGTAGCAAAGTTCAGATGCATGTGCCACTTTGTGCATCTAGCTTTATGTGGGCACTGGGGAATTGAACCCAGGCAGCAAGCTTTGCATTTGAGCAGCTGTAACTGCTGAATCGCCTCTCCAGCCCCCTCCTCCCCAAAGACACGGTCTCACTAGGTTTCCCAGGCTGGTTTTGAACTCATGGTCCTCTGTGCCAGCTCTCCATATGCTGGGATTACAGAATGTGACACCACACATGCCACTGTTGTCTTGCAGAGAGTGTGGACCAGTGTGACAAGCTCTGCTGCTTCTCATCTCACAGGCTCTGCTGCTTGATGAGAGGCTTTCACAAGAATTCCACACACTTAGGCTTGGTGTCTTGATGGCCACAGGACCCGTTGTCTGGTGTGGGTGAATGAGGCAGGCTTTGTGGCTGTAAACCTGAGATTCTAGCATCCCTGAGCACCAGGAAACAAGGATTTCCTGAGGCTCTGGCTCTCACCGGGGCCCATCTGAGCCTTGCCCAGTGCCTCAGGTAACAGAAGAGGGCGATGGTGGTGGCCGCAGTCTCTTTTCGCTTGTACAAAGGAACTAGGGTCTGGAGGTCCCCCCTTCCTGCAGCACCCTCCACAGTCTGAGGGCTGCTTCTGGGGGAGCCTGAGCACATTTCTCTGCTGCCGCCCTTCGCATTTGGACTCTGCTTTCAGCTGATGTGTAGACGGTCCTTTCAGGGTTTTCTCCTTGTGCCTGCGCTATCCTCAGTGGCAGATAGGTGCAGCTTGGGCAGCTGACAGAATCTGACTCCAGTAATGTTCCAGCCTTGCTGGGTGCATATGTCTTCAGAGGTGCAGATTTTGGAGGAACTCTGATATTATAGATGGTTTAGGCAGCATACTCATCAAAATTCTTATGAAAAGTTTAAATTATAGACTATTAAAAGATACATAGTGGCTTTACTTTTGAGTGTCTCTAGTTTCTTACATTAGGTTACTGAACTGTTCATATGCCACAGAGTGGACTTGGGTTCAGACTGTGTTCTGTACTTACTAGCTAAGTGACCATGGCAAAATGACTGACCCTGTCTTGGTTTCCGTTTCCTGAGCAGTGAGGTAAGAGGACTGATGCTTAGGCTTGCTGTAAGTCTTAGGAGTGATTCTGTCTGGAAAGTGTGTAATGCTCTATCTTAATAACTTACAGTTGTTCAAGTTTGGATGTCTTTAAAAGAAACAGATTCTCATTAAAGAAAATTCTGGTGTGTCTGGAGAGCTGTCTTGGCTGTACCAGCACGAGCGCCTGATTCACCCCAAGTTCCAGTCTCCAGGATCCCCATGAACAGCTGGGCATGGCTGCACTTTTGACACCCAGTCCTGTGGGGAACTGAGACTGGGTAATTTGCTGGGCTGGCCGGTCAGCCAGTCTGACTGCAAACAGCAGCTCCGGGTTCAGCGTTCAAGGCAGCAGTGATGAGGAGGATGCCCTGCCATCTTTCTCCTCTGAACTCCACACTAGCGTGTGCACAGGGTGAGTGCATTGGCACGCACGTGCATACATGCACATACACACCGCACACACCATGCCACTCGTGCAAAAAAAAAAAAAAAAACAAAAACAAACACGTCATTACAGAAATGAGCAACTATCTCATGCCAGGGACTGTTTTAGGACTTGATGACATAAGGACAAGCAGGTGCAACTTTGTCTTCAAGAACGTGAAGAGCAGGGAGAGGATCCTAGTGAAGCCGGATGCCACCGTCCTTAGAGTTGTTCAGTGCATGGACGGACCACTGACTATGGTGGCCCAGGAGAGACAGCCCCAGGCAAGAAGAGTAGCGCCTTTGCCCTTTGAATCCAGACCTGAAGGGTACTTTGGAGTCCAGCAGGCGACATAGGAAGCAGATCATCGGGCACAGGGAATGGGGTTTTCAGAGCTCCAAGGAGGAGGAAGAGCAGCTGCCAGCCAGGGCTTGAGAGGCGTCCTGTCCTCACCGGGCAGAGCTGGAGGGAACGGCGGGGTGACTTGGTAGGGCCTGGTTGGCGCTGTGCCCAGCAGCGGTTCTCTGGGAGAGGAGGGCCCCCGAGGACCCCACCTCCTGACAAGGAGAGGGCACAGGGTTCTGTCTCCTGTCACGTGTGCGCTGCTGGTGACTGTGTCTCTGTGCTGAGGCTGGGGTTTATGCAGACACGCCCCCAGTGAGTCCATCACCTCCCAGCAAATCACTTCCTATTGAGTCCTGAGCCTTCACCCTGCCACAAGATGGCTTTCAGCCAGGCAGCCCTGTAGATGCTCCTCCGTTAAAAGGGTGCTCTGCTGTTCCTTTACGTGTATATCTTGAGCACGAATGTCTTCCACACAAAAGCAGGAAGAGGAGGGCACAGACACAGGGCCTGCTCTCCAAAGCCTGACCTTGTGTTAGGTTCCTTTCCTCAATAGAGCTGATACTGCTTCAGAGGAGATGGCCAAAATCAGAATAAAATAGAACAAAAGAGTGCTTCATCCTTCCAAATGTCTGCGAACAGATTATGGTGCTCTCTGGCCCCACAGAGTTTGGGTGTATTCTAAGCTTTATAGCTTCTTTATGTTAAGAAAGGAGACATGATAGGCTTAAAACTTTCCCGATTCTTCTGCAGTATTCTGTTTGTTCATTTTATCAGAGTTTTGAAAAGACTTTGTCTTTTATTGCAAAGACGATTAGTAAAGCAATTTCAGGTGATAATAAATCAAGAGGAAGATACAGAGACCTTTTATGTCCTCCCCAGACACCCAGACACGGCCTCCCTTTCTGTCGTGCCCACCACCAGAGCAGTATGATCATTAATTGTTGAAGCCACATCAGCATGCATTATCACCAAAGGCTGTAGCTCGCGTCAAGGTTCACTGGGGCTTGTGTATCACAGGTCCGGGCAGTTCTATGATGACGTGAGACTGAGCCATTGACAGAAGATCAGATCTGTTCTATGCACATGGTGTTCGGAAGGGCCTGAGTCTGGTTCCTAATGTCTGAAAAGATAGAGCTGCTTATGACAGGGTGCCTACCCTCAAGCCTGGGGGTTAGAGGAAGGACAAAGGAGAATGTAAGCCCAGGGAACAGTGCATGTCGCAGCCCTGAGAAAGGAAAGGATGTGGCATTTCCGGGGAAGGAGAACCTTCACTTCGCATGGATCTGTTTGTGCATGTGGAAGGGGGTTGAGGAGGGCAGTGTGGCAGGGCTGTGTAGCTAGGGTCCACAAGTTCAAACAAGATCTTCTGAGATGTTTCACAAGGAATTAAAATCACCATCCCCAGAGCTGGGCTTAGTGACACACACCGGTTACCCCAGTATTCCAGAGACTGAGGTAGGAGGACTGTGAGTTCCCATCCAGTCTGGGTGACACAGCAAGACCCTGTCTTGCAGTTCCAACGATGAAAAGTCTTTCCATGTCCCACATGCTCTGCTTAGCGGGTTTCATGTGTCACGTTCGCATCTCCCAATCCTGTTCTTGCTAGAGACAGGGAGAGCAGGGCTCAGGGCAGCTTGCATCCAGTCGCTGGAAGGGTGAGTTCTGGTTCTGATCCATACCAGGGCAGATGGTGCCAATGTTATGGTTCTCACCACTGTGTAGTAGAAGAAGGTAGCTGTAGTCAAATGCGGAACCACTCCTAAATTCTATAGTGAAAAATGAAGGTGTTGCAGAGATGGCTGAGCAGTTAAGGTACTTGCCTGCAAAGCCGAAGGACCCAGGTTCTACTTCCCAGAACCCACATAAGCCAGAGGCACATGGTGATGCATGCATCTGGAGTTTGTTTGCAGTAGCTGGAGGCCCTCGCACACCCATTCTCTGTCCCCTCCCCCCCGAATAAGAAAAAATACTGAAACACCCAGTACTGAGGATATAGCCTGGGGTAAGTGCTTACTGAGCATGAGTGATAATGTAGCTCAGGACTGAGTGCTTACTGAGCATGTGCAAGGCCATGGGTCGACTCTAGCACGACAGACGAAACAGAAACAAGTGACACACCCAAGAATTCCAATAACATCTAAAAATATGCTAGACTTCTTTTTGAGGATTTTGACTACGCTTTTTAAAAAATATTTTATTTTTATTTATTTATTTGAGAGAAAGAGGCAGAGAGAGGAGGAGAGAGACAGAGAATGGGTATTCCAGGGCCTCCAGCCACTGCAAATGAACTCCAGATTCGTGCACCCCCTTGTGCATCTGGCTTACTTGGGTCCTGGGGAATCGAACCTGGGTCCTTTGGCTTTGCAGGCAAGTCCCTTCACCGCTAAGACATCTCTCCAGCCCTTGACTATGCTTTTAATGTAAAGTGGAAGATGGATGGACAGATGACTTATCAAAGGAGTTGATCTTCACAGCTAAATCTCATGTGGGGCGGGAAGCCATTGCCTTCCTAGAAAACCCTGCGTTCTACAAAACGGTGAATTTCCTAATGCTTCTGTCTCTTCCAAAAATAGACTCAGGGTCCTACTTCCTAAGGGAGTGTACTTCTTGCTAGGCCAAAAGCACCTGGCCAGAGCCGCTTGTAGAAGGAGAGGGTTTGTTTGTTTGTAGCTCATAATTTTAAGGGGAGGTTTGATCATGGTAGGGAAGGCACCAGCCAGGGTCACGTCGTGTTGTACCAGAAGGAGGGAAGCAGCAAAAGCGAGCTCTGAACACGCGTGGGGCAGGGCCAGCTCACCTCAAGGCCCACCCTGTGACACACAGCATCACTGCCCAAAGGCTCTGCCGGCTGGGGATTAAGTGTGAGGGTTCGTCACAAGCAGTGAGGCTGTGGAGCTGTTTTATGTTCAGACCACCGCAGAACTAGTTACTTTTCTCATTGCTATGATCAAATGCCTGACAAGAAACAGTGGTTAACGGCACTTGCTTACAAAGCCTGAGGGCCCAAGATTCGATTCCCTAGCACCCTATGAAGGCCAGATACACACAGTGACACATGCATTTGGAGTTAATTTGTAGTGGCAAGAGGCCCTGACATGCCCATTCCCACTCTCTCTCTCTGTGTGTCTCTCTGCTTGCAAATAAATGATTAAAAAATTTAAAAATAAAGAAAAGAAAAACCTCAAGAAAGACCCTCTCTCTCCTCCAGTGATCCACTTTCTCCCATAAGCTCCACCTCTTAAAGGTTCTGTGACCTTTCAAAAGGTTACCACCAACTGGGGATCAGGTGTTCAGGCTCATGAACCTATGGGGACATTTCACATTCAAACCACATTACCAACTAATGCCCAAGCTATTTAAAGGCCTTTCTTCCCATGGATCTCTTCGCAGTACTGAAAGTTTGACAGGTTGCCGTCTTTCACGCTCCAGCCAGCCACCGCAGACATTAGCTGTTGAAATAACAAACACCAGACCAGATGAGGCCAGGTACCGCTCCCGCAGAAACGGCCTTCTCATGTGGCTTCCCTGCCTCGTGTTGCGTGGTGCATTCTCAGTCACTGACTCAGAAATGGGGCTCCTCCTCAGTTCCCTGCTGTTGCAGCGAACTCATCCCAGAACCAAGGCTCCAGAGCCATTTCTGTAAAGTGAGGCAAAAAACAAAACAAACCCAGACAACGTGGGATTTATACCTTGTTCAAAGGTCTTCTGAGGGTCAGCTGGGCCTGGTTTAGATTCGATGCATCACACAGAAGACAGATGCCCCAGACGTTTGCTCAGGGGTACGGGAGGTTCTTGTGGTTGTGGAAGAGGTGGCTTCTCCTGTGCGGAAGCTGCCGCCGGGTGTCAGTTTGCTGAGTCACGTGGCAGCGGTCAGCGCTGCAGCTCGACTTCATGATGGCCAGCTTGCCGCACCCAGGCTGCTGTGGTGTCCGCTGGGCTCGGTGGCATGAGCAGACCCTGGACAAGGCCCGGAAAGTCGCTGGGGCACATGCCAGTTGGGATGATTATGCAGGTTCTCATTCCCCATGGCAGGCACTGTGTTGTGTCGCTTAGTGAGCAGAGTAGGGCAGTTCTGGGAGGCAGGGTCTCAACTCCAGAGAAGCCATGGAGCTAGCGGAAGCAGGGGAGAAGTGAGAACAGAGGAGGAGGTATTTCCAGTGCCAGGCTCGAAATCTCCTAAGTGTACTTTCCTCCCTGCTGAACGCCTGGACCCTCCATCTTGTCCTGTGCCAGGATCCCCTTTTCTCTGCCTCCTTGTTAGGGATTTCCTGTTAGTGTGAATTTCTTATACAAAGGATAGGTTTCATAATGACATTTTTGTTTAAGTATGTCATGTACTTTTAAATATATCATACTTAGCTGGGCATGGTGGCGCACGCCTTTAATCCCAGCACTCAGGAAGCAGAGGTAGGAGGATCGCCGTGAGTTCGAGGCCACCCTGAGACTACATAGTGAATTCCAAGTCAGCCTGAGCTACTGTGAGACCCTACCTCAAAAAACAAAAACAAAACAAAATGTGTATGTATGTGTATGTGTATATATGTGTGTGTATACACACACACACACACACACACACACACACACACACACACACACACACAGCTGGAGAGATGGCTTAGCGGTTAAGGCATTTGCCTGCAAATCCAAAGGATCCCAGTTCAGCTCTCCAGGACCCACGTAAGCCGCTCAAGGCAGTGCATGCATCTGGAGTTCGTTTGCAGTGGCTGGAGGCCCTGGTGTGCTCATTGTCTCTCTTTCTCTCTGCCTCTTTTTCTCTCTCAAATTTCACATACACACACACATACACACACGTAAAAAGATGGAGCAGGGTGTGGTGGTGCACACCTTTAATCCCAGCACACGTGAGGCAGAGGTAGGAAGATTGCAGTGAGTTCCAGGTCAGCCTGAGCTAGAGTGAGACCCTACCTCAAAAAACAAACAGGGCTGGAGAAATGGCTTAGCGGTTAAGCGCTTGCCTGTGAAGCCTAAGGACCCCGGTTCAAGGTTTGATTCTCCAGGACCCACATGTTAGCCAGATGCACAAGGGGCGCATGCGTCTGGAGTTCATTTGCAGTAGCTAGAAGCCCTGGCGTGCCCATTCTCTCTCTATCTGCCTCTTTCTCTCTCTGTTACTCTCAAATAAATAAATAAAAATGAAAAAAAAATTAAAAAACAAACAAAAGTAAAAAGATGTAAACCTTAAAAAAATGGGGTTCCTACAATAAATGGGCAAATGAACTTCTCAGAAGACCAAGTGCAGATGGCCAATAGATGCATGCAATGATGCTCAGCATCCTTACCCCTAGTCAATGCCAATGCGCATGCAATGTGTGTATACACACACACACACACACACACACGCGCGCGCGCGCGCACACACACTCATACATACATATGTATATAAAGAGAGAGAGAGAACATACTTTGTATGGATACATCATGTGTTGGTACCAACTTTTCCCCTTCTCTGCCTCCATTCTGCAGGGGCCCCTCCTCAGTAGCATTGTGGGTATTCCCCTTGGGGTGGTGGGTTATGCGTTGTGGGAGCAGCAGTTATTGGGGAATGCCTCTGGACATGACATCTCAACCCATGGCTCTTAAAGTCTTTCCACCCCATCTTCCTCAAAACTCCCTGCGCCTTGGTGGGTGTGTTTTAAGTCTACCTCAGTGATGAGCTCTCAGTAGCCTCTGGATCTCTGCTTTGGTAGGTGTTGAGTGTCCTCAGTATGTCTCCTTCAGAACCCCATGTTTTATAGTGTTGTCCTTCTTTGTAATTCCTGTGTGATTCTGAAATGCTTTGTGTTGTATTTAACTAAGAAGCAGCAAAGAATCTTGCAGCACAAGTCAGGTTTTTTCTTTCAGAGTTGTTTCTCTGTTTTGAGGGTGCTGTGTGTCTACTGTCGCTTGAGACTAGTGCTCTGCCCGGGTCTCTTGTGCTCCCTGGTCTCCCGTAGTGTGCGCCGAGGTCCTTCCTGTGGGTGTTTGTTTTCTCTTTATTTTGCAGGAGGTCAGGTCTGGTGTATTGATCTTGATGGGTGGGAATGAAAAGACATTTAGAAAACTAGCCTTCCAGGCATATGAATAATAATAATTTAATTTCTTTCTCATCCCTTCCAATTCATTTGCTGAATGTTTATGTAGTCACTGTGGTTGATTTATAATTTGAATAATGCAAATTTGAATAGATATTATAATTACAATGAAGTAAGGGCCCTAAAAACATCTCCCAAATGTCAGCACAACTTTTAGTGAAAGTAGTGGTTAGTATGTTCTGCTAAGCAACCGTGAAATGTGCCTCCCTCCACCCTTGCTTCTAGAAGAGCTCTTCCCAGCTGTAGTAACTATTGCACAGTATGCTACGATTGAGGTGCATTACATCATTTTTTCATATGCAAACACTCTAGCCATCCAAAGTGCAGTGTGGGACCCTTAGTTGGTGCTGTCCTCCAAGAATGAATTCAGTGCAACGTGGAACTGCTGAGCTGAGCACCCGGTTCCTTGCGTTGAGGTCAGACTGATGCTGTAACACCAGTGCATCCCCGTGCTGCTGCTCCAGTGTCCCGCAGTTCCCAGCACTGCTGCTCCAGTGTCCCGCAATTCCCAGCGCTGCTGCTCCAGTGTCCCGCAGTTCCCAGCGCTGCTGCTCCAGTGTCCCGCAGTTCCCAGCGCTGCTGCTCCAGTGTCCCGCAGTTCCCAGCCCTGCTGCTCCAGTGTCCCGCAGTTCCCAGCGCTGCTGCTCCAGTGTCCCGCAGTTCCCAGCGCTGCTGCTCCAGTGTCCCGCAGTTCCCAGCGCTGCTGCTCCAGTGTCCCGCAGTTCCCAGTGCTGCTGCTCCAGTGTCCCGCAGTTCCCAGCGCTGCTGCTCCAGTGTCCCGCAGTTCCCAGCGCTGCTGCTCCAGTGTCCCGCAGTTCCCAGCACTGCTCCAGTGTCCCGCAGTTCCCAGCTCTGCTGCTCTAGTGTCCCGCAGTTCCCAGCGCTGCTGCTCCAGTGTCCCGCAGTTCCCAGCGCTGCTGCTCCAGTGTCCCGCAGTTCCCAGTGCTGCTGCTCCAGTGTCCCGCAGTTCCCAGCGCTGCTGCTCCAGTGTCCCGCAGTTCCCAGCGCTGCTGCTCCAGTGTCCCGCAGTTCCCAGCGCTGCTCCAGTGTCCCGCAGTTCCCAGCACTGCTGCTCCAGTGTCCCGCAACTCCCAGGAAAAATTGGCAGGGGTTACTGTTTCATGGTTAGCTTTTCTTACATCTTTTAGTTTATTACTCTTACCTGCAGATACTGCAGCCTCTTCTACTGTTGTCTGCTTTTCTCATTTAATTCCAGATACTTCCATTTTGTTTCTCTTCTTTCCTTCCCTCTCTTCCTCCTCCCCTTCTCCCCTTCATTCCTTCTCAGACAGGGTCTCATGCACCCTATTCTTGTGTACCTCAGTCTGACCTCGAACTTCCTATGAATGACCTGGATCTTTTCTTACCCTTCTGTACCCAGGAATTACAGGTGTGCATTACCCTGGCTCGGATTTCTTTTCTTTTTTTAACTCTTTTTGAGATTAAAAAAAAAATTATTTCTGTATAGCCAAAGTTAACCTCAAACTTGTGATCCTTCTGCCTCTGCCTCCCAAGTGCTAGAATTACAGGCCTGATTCACCTCCACCTGGCTGTTTTCTGGCAGGGGTGACTATAGGTACTAGTCAGTTAGTTTCCTGTGCTCATACATACATACATACATACATACATACATACATATAACTTATAAAAAGAGAAGGTTCATTTTGGCAATGTTTCAGATGTTTTGGCCAATGGTCTTTTGCTTTGAGGTGTTGATGAGCCAGTAGCAACACCACATGCCTCATGGTTAGAAAGCGGGAGAGAAGAAGAGGGAGAGGTTGGGCCCCTGTAGTCCCCTTACAGGAGTAGCCCCAGGGACCTAAGACCTCCCACCAGGTCCTGCTGCTGAAAAATTCTGCTCCTTCCCAATAGTGTGAAGCTAGGAGTAAACCTGCGCCATATGAGCCTGTGGGGGTGTAGCCACCCGGATGCTTGCAGTGATGCATGAGCCTGTGGGGGTGTGGCCACCCGGATGCTTGCAGTGATGCATGAGCCTGTGGGGGTGTGGCCACCCGGATGCTTGCAGTGATTCTTATGAAAAACTTTC
Organism: Jaculus jaculus; assembly: GCF_020740685.1. Taxonomy (NCBI): domain Eukaryota; kingdom Metazoa; phylum Chordata; class Mammalia; order Rodentia; family Dipodidae; genus Jaculus; species Jaculus jaculus. The sequence continues at coordinate 335,894,230 of NC_059102.1, read as the reverse complement.
CTGTGGCCCACCTGGCCCCTGTTAACAGTGAGGACGACAGCAGTAGCAACAGCCCAGCAGCAGCTGCTGTAGGAGGCCCTGGTGGGAAGTGCGCACTACAGGCCATGCGTGGGTGACGGGCACAGTCTGCTTCGTGGTCGTCTCATAGAGGACGGAGCCCAGAGTCCGGAGGGCTCGGTAACTTGTGTGCACAAAGTTACCGCCATACGGAACGCAAACACTGACAGGTGGACTGGCTTCTGAGCCGGTTTTCTTTCTCCCCAGTGGCACTGAATCTCCTTTGTGTCGTCTCTCCTGTTGGGGAAACAGATGGGCTCCCCCAAGCCAGGAAGTGAACAATAGAGTGAGAATGCTTTCAGTCCAGTTCATCTGCATTGATGGAAACATCACCTGGACTCTGCATGTTCCATTTTATGGTTAACAACATGCTCAGATTTCTGATGTAAAGGTGCCCTTTGGAGCATCGTGGAGGAAAGCAATGCATTCATTCCACACATCCCCACATAAATCCATTTCAAAACACCCTTGCAAGCATCTGGGCCTGGGCTTTCTGTGGGCAACGACACACCTGCTTTTCCAGTAAAGCAGAGCCAAACTTCATTAGGGATTTTGTGGGGTCGTGGTAGGGATTGATGTTGGTGAATTGAGGGCTGGCCAGCTGGAGTGGGAGCATCGAATGCCTTTGGAAATTCAACTTTGTAATGAAAGCATTCTTTTGAAGGCAGAGTTCCAGGTGTGCTATAAACCATTTCAGGCTATAATTGAGATACAAAAGAATCTTCAAAAGGAGTGATCTGTTTTTTCTTTTTTTTTTTTTGGGTGGGGGGAGTGATTATTGTGCTAATCCTGAAATCCTAGCATGAATTAATCTGAAGATGGGATTCGAAGCATGAAAGTATCTGTTGTCATCATTTAGCCTGCTACTCATAAACTGAACTGGCTTAGGCTTTAAGTTGAAGGGTGAAAATCGTGCTTTCACCATCAAATCCTACTGTAATTGGTCAAGGAGAACCACCGGGAGCTCTCAGGGCAGCTGTGGAGTTGAGCCTTCCAGCCTCAATGCTTGGTACAGGGACAGATTTCCTGAAAACCTAAAGGAGCACAGGGTAATGACTTTCAACTGTTTTATTAAAAGGCAAACAGTTTTGGCTAAAATCTGGTAACATGTGAAAGTTTTTTGCAGTACAGAAGTTTTTAGCTGAGAAGTTTGTCTTAGGAGTTGAGTAATACATTATTCTATAGCAGATGCCAGAAGTGGGCTGACTTCTCCCTGCATGCTCTGGATGCAGTCAGAGGCATGGAGAGGGGCCAGTCTTTGGGGCTTAGCAAACGAAAGCAGCTCTGTTTCTAGCTCCTTGCCCAACCTAGGTGCGTCAGGACACAGCAGAGCTGGAGGAGCTCTGCGTGTGTGATCGTGATGTGCGGGTCTGATTTCTTTTGGTTTAGCCCGAGGTCAGAAGGTAGAAGCTGGGCTCTCGAGTGTGGGCTGAAATCTCAGGGTGGTGAGGCAGATGCTAGAGCCACGGGCGCGGTGTGGACCTGCGGGGTCGTGGACTCACGTGTCTTCCCCTTTCCTCTAGACGCACTACTTTGGCCTTTGGTTTCTCAGCAAGAGCCAGCAAGCGAGATGGGTGGAGCTGGAGAAACCGCTGAAGAAACATCTGGACAAATTTGCTAACGAGCCTCTGCTGTTCTTCGGAGTCATGTTCTATGTACCGAATGTGTTATGGCTTCAGCAAGAGGCCACGAGGTAGGTGCACTCCCCGCGTGACTCTCCGTGGGCGGGAGGGTGACCGAGCAGCTTCCGCCGGCGCTGAGGACCAGGTGGTGCTGCCGTGTGGAGGCCGAGGGGGCTCCGCCGGGCGCCGGTTACCAGGTGCTTCGTGGCTGTAACACTAGGTTTGGTGCATGTGGCTAACCTTAATGGCTTCTGTAATGCAGGTCAGACTGTTTTTGTATCTAGGAGCATAGAGTATTTGTGGGGATGGAATGAACTTAGTAAGCTAACCACCTAGTCTGTTTTTATGCATTCTCCCTCCCCCATGAGTGTACCACCAAGATTTGTATTGAAGGACTAAGAAGGTTGCTAAAGATGGGAAGAAAATGTTGAGTGGCCAAGATTTTATATATGTCATTCACACACACACACACACACACACACACACACACACACGTGTGTGTGTGTGTGTGTGTGTGTGTGTGTGTATAATGTGTGTACATGCACAAGGGCCTCTTGTCTCTGCCAGTGTACTCTAGATGCATGCTCCACTTTGTGCATCTGGGTTTACATGGCTAGTGGGGAATTGAACCTCCTGGGGTTTTGAAAGCAAGACCTTTAACTGCTGAGCCATCTCTCCAGCCCCAGAGTTTTGATTAAAGTGTTAGGAAGTCAATAGCGGAGAGGCAACTTGGGCACTGGCCCGATGCTCCTGTGTCCTGTTAAGAGTTCATCAGGTTCTGATGTTTGACGATCTAGTGAACAAAACAGGAGAAGTTTTGCTGGTGCCAGCAGTGTCGCTGAAAATGTCCCACGAGCCGCCTCCTCCTCCTTCCCTTTTTTTTTTTTTTTTTTTTTTGCGGTAGGGTCTCGCTCTAGCTCAGGTGGACCTGGAATTAACTAGGTAGTCTCAGGGTGGCCTTGAACTTACAGTGATTGATCCTCCTACCTCTGCATCCTCAGTGCTGGGATTAAAGGCATGCGCCACCATGCCCGGCTCAAGTGAGTATTGGTAACAGGAGAGGAAATCACATAGCTCCTGGCTTGTCACCGTTTGTCTGGATCTTGGCCTTTGGCATGCTCGCGAATTCAACTCGGTGACACACTTAGAGGAAGCAAACAGTACTCCGTGGTCTTCATGTGTACTCAGAGGAGAGAGAGCTCGGTGGTCACATGTGTAGAGAAGGGAGATGGCTGTATGCGGTCTTCACATGTGCAGTTCTTTCTAAAATCAGGATCTACTTTATATTTTTACATGCCTTTCTGACAGCCTTTTTTTCACCTTTTAAAATCAGAAGCTGTTGTTAAATAGATGGTGTGTCTGGAAATAGAGACATGAGTACACTCAGTCTGACTGAAAAACTGAGTGCTCAGTTTTCCCTATGATAGTCATTTGCAGCTTTCTGAAATATACTGTTTTCACATTACTTCACTTATCCACTTCCTTTATGGGTAAGAAATTATTTACTCTTCCAAATGGGATTTTCCTGTGGCTTTGAATCCTGCTGGAGTGTGTTATACCATGCTGGGAATACAGCATTGTGTTAATAAGCAGCGATCTGCATCCCTCAGACTGTTTGCAAGTGACATGGGCAAACATACTATGAATTGGTGCACACTGAAGAAAAGTCTCAAGAGTGATGTGTTAGGGCTGGGAAGATGGCTCAGCAGTTAAAGGTTCTTGCTTGCAAAGCCTTCCTGCCCAGGTTGGATTCCCTAGACACTCTTATAAAGCTGGAAGGGGGTTTGTTTGCAGCAGTAAGAGATCCTGACATGCCCCCCCCCACACACATGTAAACAACTGCATAGAAAACAAGAAAGAAAGAACAAAAGAAGCAAAAATGTAGCTGCGTTAATCTAGACAGATTTCTGTAGTGTGTGTGATGAGGGTTAGCAGTTGAAATGAAGAGGGATTCAGAAAAGTGTGTTGTGAGCTCGGAGTTGGTGGCACGATGCCTGTAACTTGAGCACATGGGAGGCTGAGGCAGGAGCATGACCAGGAGTTCAAGGCCAGCCTCAGCTACCTAGTGAGACCTTGTCTTGAACAGGAAGAAAGATCCTGTGTGTTACGTTTTGGGTAGGTTCCTGGCAAGGGTGCGGTAGCCACTCTTGCACTGGAAGTTCTTGGGAGCCAGGGCATTGCGGCATTTACTGTGCAGTATGGAAACTGGGCCTGTGGCAAGTGAAGTCCAAGTAGGTAAAAGACTGTGGCCGAAGAGCGAGATGACGGAACGCATCTGAAAGTGAAGCAGCTTGTAAAGGCTGCGGTCTGTGGTAGTGTCACAGTGTGGTCACACAGCCTTGTTGGTGTCCTGCCAAGGAGGCTGCAGTGTTGGGCTAACATTGCGATGCATCCGTGGCTCTCAGACCTGTAACTACTTGGGGCATTTCTTTGTAAATATGGATCCTGAGGCTTTGCCAGAAGTTTGAGTTGGAATGCCTGGGCTGGAGATGAAGGAGTAGGTGTGGCTCAGAAGTGACCAGCATCCTCAGGTGGTTCTCACACTGTCCAAACTTGGCAATAGATGGATTCATTAACTTCAAAACTTGTTTATAGATTTTCTGGGTAAGTGGCTTGAAGCTGTGATGTTTGACTGTCAGTACTTGCAGTTGTAAGCTGAGACAAAGTGTGTAGATCTCAAAATTTGAGGAATTGGGTTAGATGTTTTGGAGTGGCTGTTTGTTAGAAAGGTCTTCCTTTCTTTTGCTATTTAATTTCTTTTCACTCAGTTAGCATGGCACATTTAAGATAAAGGTTAACTTGGAGGAAAGAAGGGTTTTCCAGTACAGGATTTCTTTGTTTTGTTTTGTTTTTGTTTGTTAGTTTGGGTCTCCTTCTATCCTGGGCTGACCTGGAATTTGCTAAGTAGTCTCAGGCTGGCTTGACTCACAGGGATCCTCCTGCCTGGGCCCCCCGGGTGCGGGGACTAAAAGCGTCGCCGCCACGCCCGCCGGTACGGGGTTTTGAAGCAGGTGTTTACTTTCCCTCAAGTAGAACACACGGCAAAGAAAAAACAACTATGTAAAGTGTTGAGAGACAGCCTTAGATTAAACTAGTTTTTGGCAGAACATGCTTTTTCTGTGGCAAACATGAGAGAGTTGGGCTAGCCCAAGGGCGTGTGTGTGTGTGTGTCCAGCATTGCAGAAAGTCCTGTGGCCCTCAAGGGGCCCAAGATTTGCTAAGGGTGTCATAGTGAATGAAAGACATAAGCGTAGGAAATGGAGAAATAGGGAAAGAGTGTTGTAAGTAAGGAAAGGCTAGGGAGAGAGAAGAGAACCAGAGGGCAATGTGTACGGGGAAAGGCTGAGGGCCACCGATAGAGCCGCAGGTGTGAGTCGGGGGACTTGCCGTGGAGTTGGGGTGCAGCCCAGGAGCTGGCTTGAGCTGCAAGGCATTGTCAAGGGAGGAGTTTGGGCTTTGCTGTTACAGATGCATAGATGAGCAGAACTCAAGGTGCGGAATGTGGACGGCAGCCATGCTTCGGAGCTCAGCCTTCTTGGGCGGTTTCAGCAGCATGTAGGTCCCAACAGGCGGCCGTGGGGAGGCTGCGGAGGGGCAGGGTTCCGGCACCGAGGTCCACAGCAGCATTCCCTAGAAGCCAGTTAATGAGTAATTCTCCGCAGCGTCCGCCATGATCCTGGGCACCAGGCCACTCAGGTGGAGAAGGGCTCCAGCCTCTCTGGGGGCAGCTGGAATCCACATCTTCTGTGGTGGAGCAGCGTCTTTGCAATGCCCCACAGAGTGAAATATTTGCCTCGATTAGAAGTAGAAATCTGTCTTTCATTCCCAGGCATCCAGTCAGAGGAGCAAGCAGTCAGCCATCTGTGCTTAAAAATAGGCTTTTGTCCAGAGTCTCCAAACTAGTTTTCACCAGTGCATGCGTTTGCCTTAGTCAGGTTCCTTCTGTTTGACGTCAGACAGTTTCCATGGCATTTGTCACAACCAGCTTTTTATTTATTTTTTCTCTCTGAATAAGAGTTCAGAATAAAGTCTGGAGGGGTCTTGGTGTACATGCAAATCTATACATATAAGTGTATTCGTACACACACACATGCACACACACACTTCAAGACACGTGGGGGTAAAAGGACATATTTAGATGGTGTTCACCCCCCCCCCCCGCCAGTCAGTGCCACCCATCAAAACATGCACATTGAGCTGGGACAGTGCCTCAGTGGTTGAATAAACGTGCTTGCTTGAAAGCCTGCAATTCTGAGTTAAACTTCTCAACATTCACATAAAGCAGGAAGCACAGTGACACACACCTTCGTAATCCTCGTACGCCTACAGCAGTAGGAGGCCCAGTCCAGAGAATCTGGAAGCTCATGGGCAGCACACACAGCAGCAAAAGCAAAAAGAACAGTTTCAGGCGAGGTGGAAAGCCAGACCAAACACTGCGCTGTCCGCTGAGTTCCACACGTGTACCGTTTTACAGCCGGTCCTCTCACGGACCCTGTATATCTACACATGCACATGGTTTAAAACAAACAGATGAATAAATAAAATGTGTAGATTAATGCTTTAAAACACAACAAAATTTGAGAATGTCCTTGATTGCAAACTGTTAATGGTGCTGACAGTTAAAATTATTAACCCCAAATTGTTTTGAATTTGAAAATAGAAAGCATGGCCTTTTTAACATAGTGTGAATTTTTTTCCCACCTCGTCCTCTGGATATGACTGTGGAGGAGCAGATCTCTTGGTAATGAGGGAAGGGAAGCCCGCCAAGATATTCTGATAGTGTTGGAGTGGAAGTGGACAGGACAGGCCCCAGCTGAAAGTGATAGCTGGGTACGAAAGCAAAAGCTACCAGAAGAGTCACACAGGATACAAATCAAAGGAGAATAAGAGGAGTGCCTGACATCTTTCCAGAAGTGTGAGAAACTGGCCAAAATGAGGACGTCCTCTCAGACAGCTGGAAGATGAGTCACGAAGCTGTCGGAACTAACGAGTCCTCCACGCCACTCCAGCGCTAGATACACTACCTTGGGGCTTTACCAACCTTAGCTTCCCCACTTCAGTTAAGATGACTCAAGGGATGGGACCACCATCATCTTTTCCATTTCGCTGGTTTTTTCCTGTTTGTCCGTGCCAGGTTCTGTTCGGCCGGAGCTCTTGTTGGCAGTTCATCTTCTGAGCCCCCATCAAAGCCCTCTGACTCAAAGGAAAGATTTTGTCATGTGTTTTAATGATTTGCATAGCAACAAGCTTGGTATACACACATGGTTTTCATATTTTTGGGGGGGCGGTTCTCAAAAGGTGAGAGGACGGTTAGAGAGGTAGAGACTTTCTTTGTTTTTTGTTTTTGTCAGAGAAGTTGTGTTTACTACCAGACATGTCTCAGCAATTTCACATTCCTCACCCAGTCAATATAACTGTTGTAAAAAAATCAGCTGTGGCTCTGAATACCCATTCACAGTGAACCTCAGCAACGCGTCTGAGGTAGGAGACTTGACTGTCCGTGGCGGGAGAAGCATGTGGTGGTCCTCCGTGCCAGGTGGAAGAGCTAAGGGCAGAGTCATATCAGAAGGCTTCACATCTATAGCTTCTAACAGTGGGCTTTTTTGTATGGAATCTTGATCATTTGAAGTATGATCATCTGGAGTTTTATCTGCACCAGAATGGACCTTTGTTTTGTGCTTCTTCAAATTTTTAATATCTGTGTAAGAATTTCCACATAGTTCACAGATAAATGGTCTTTCTCCTTTATGGGATCGAAAGTGTTTGTTGAGCTCTCCTGAGGAAATAAAACTTTTCCCACAAATACCACAAATGTATGGTTTTTCACCTGAATGTTTTCGAGAATGAGTGATAAGAGAACTAGAGACAGCAAGTAAGGCTTTTCTCCACTAGGTCTACGGACATGGTAAGTTGGTGTGCTGGCTTGAGCAAATCTCTGTCCACGCCTATCACAGATATATGGCTTCTCTCCACTATGCTTCCTTGCATGAATCTTGAGATTGCTAGAAGTTGCAAATTGCAAATTGCACACATCACACTTATAGGGCTTTTCCTCACCATGATGCATACGACTATGGAAGACTAGCTGGCATTTCTGAGCAAATCCTTTATCACACAGTTCGCATTTATATGGCCTCTCACCTTTATGGGTTCTAACGTGTGTTTTCAGCTGGTTACACTGGGTAAAGGCCTTTCCACACAAGTGGCAGACATAAGGTTTGACTCCTTTATGTATTCTCATGTGCCTTCTCAAGCTACTGGCTTCTGAAAACACTTTCCCACATGTGTTGCCCATTGGCTTGGCCTTGGAATACCTCTGATCCAGCTCTTCCCCAGAGTTCTCCAGCTTGTAAGGACCCTCTACACTGGCTATATTAGACATAGAGTGTTCTTTCAGAACACAGTGTGGCTGTGATTTCCCACATTTCCGTTTCACTGTAACAGTTTGCAAAATATCTTGTGCTGGAAAAGTATTTTCCATAACTGAAGTCAACTCAAGTTCTGAATTATTTCTTTGGGCAACTTGATCGACTACAGGTGTGGACAATTTATCTGCATCTAGGAATAATTCAACAGATGCAATATCTAAAATGTCACTGGGATATTGCACTGTTTTATTCTGCCTCGTTTTCTGGCAATTGAAAGCCTTTTTCTTCTGTTTAGTTTGCGACAACTTCTTTGTTATTGCCCCTTGTTTAGGATTTGCCTGAACTAAATCTGCAGACACTTTGGATTTCTCTCGATTGTTATAATCTCGTACAGTAAGGAGACAAGTCTGTTGATTCAATTCAATGTTTCCAGTAACACTAGATCTTTCCGTGGATGAGGGACTAGCAATAAAAGCAAAATCTTCCATTTTTATTTTACATTTAGTTACTGCCTCTTCCACTTCATCAGCAGCCTGATGAATTTCTTTAACATTCTAACTGGAAGGAAACAAGGCTGTCAAGATTTAAAGTTCCTGTGTATATAAACTCCAACAGTTTCTGAAATCCATCAGCTTTCACCTGACTCCGATCAAGAAAAACATTGTTCTCGGAAGTGCTTCTGTAGATCGCACCAAAATACTCACTAAATGAGGTGAGCACATTCCTATGGGCTTTAAACTGGAATTCTCCAATCACTATGGTGCAGTCACAAAGAAAACCTGCTTCCCAATGTTTATTCAGTCTCTCTAGTAGGTGCTCAGAGTGGTGAGAATACTGCATTTTGCTATCAGAAAGGAATTTTACCCTTGACTGGTAGCCACGGGGGGGGGGGGGGGGGGGGCGGGGGGACGACACGGACTGTTTCTTCACTCGCTATCCGCCACCTTGGGAGGACGTCAACGCGCCCCGCCCCGCCTCTCCCTTGCTTCCATCCTCGGGGCGATGTGAGAGGCTACGCGGGTTCGGCACCGAGAGAGGAACCTCCCCCCTCAACACCCAGCGGCGGACATCACGGAAGTGACTCCGTCAGGATTCGTTCACTCACTCGAGACTTTTCTTAAACAGAAGGATACTTGATAATGGCGAGGGCAGCGGGAAAACCTGTGGCCTTAGTTGCTGCTTTGAGTTTATGTCTGGGGGTCTTCCACATCTGCAGAACACGTACAAAAGAAAAGGCAGTTTGTACACTGTGTGTGTGTGTGCATGTGTGTGCGCTTGCACGTGCATGTGGAGGCCAGGGGACAACCTTAGGTATTGGCTCACCTGTAAAGAAAAATGTAAAATTTCCAGCACTTTCATACATGTATACAAAACATTTTGACCCCATGCCCTCCCACTTGCCCTCTCTTGTTCCCCTCAGAACCTCATTGGCCTAGAGCTCACCAATTAGGCTAGACAAGTTAGCTAGTGACCTCCGGGATCTGCCTCTCCCTGCCACTGTTCCTGGCTGGTACATGGGCCTTCATGGCTGCAAGGTAAGCACTTTGCCAACTGAGCCATCTCCCCAGCCGGGCAAAAGTAACTTTTGAAGCACAAATTCTGTCTTCAAAGTTTCAGTCGTTTGGAACACACCTGATCTCTGGAGTGTTGACTTCTAGGACGTTGTTTCTTTGTTCAGGAATGTGTTTCTCTTGTGTGGTTCCCTGATGCATGGGACATTGGCACAGTGCAAAGGACGGGGCAAGGAACATGCCCGCCTTTCCCGCACCACGTTGGCTTCAGGCCTGGGCCTGTCCACTCCGTTATGGTGTGTACCCTCCAGAACTGAGATAATGTACTACCACCCAATTCCTCTTCATCTGAGGACAGTCTTAGCCATGGCTGTACCTGAGACAGACCCCGGGCCACAGTGGCTTTTCCAGGTGTGCCCTATCCCAGGCTGCTGCCAGCATGCCCAGCTGTGCCCTCCCCTGAAGTACCAGGCTGGGAGCCTGTGTCTTCATCTGCTGGGCAACTCTGCCAGCAGCTATGACCAGTGGATTTGGATGGACATACCTTACGTACGGACTCACACAGTCTGTTCTTCAGGTGCAGGCAGTTTCTTTCTGGGAAGAATTAACTGGACAAGCTGTCTCTCGCTTACCATAAATAGAGTCACTGTAGGGCCTGGAGATATGGGTCAGCTGCTTGAGCTGGGGCACTTGAGTTGGCTGAGACAGGAGGGTTTTCTGGAAGCTTGTGGCAAGAGCAGTAAAGAACAGTGGGGCGAGAATCAAACCAGAAACCTGCCTCTGACGGGGACAGGCAGGGCGCTGACCTGACGGCTGTCCACTGGCATCCATGGGTGCAGCGTAGCCCGAGCACAACTTCGCTCACACGTGGATGTGGACACGCACAGGCACAAATAAAGAGTAGAAAGGAGGGTCACTGTGGTTTTGGTGACCGGGAGTAGCAAGGCAGTGAGAGCACAACAGGTGCGTTCCTGCCAGCTCCACCCGGAGGCCCGTGGTGGGCTGAGGGCAAAGCCAAGACTGGCGCTTCCACAAGGGACAAGGTGGCTTGTGTAAGCTAGGGTTCAGGAAGCCATTCCAGTGATCTCGAGGAATCTGACCAGGATCCCACCGGTGTTCAGTGTCTCCTGTCACACTCTAATTGTGGTGCTCCTTCTGTTTTCTTTCACGACACCCTTGATCTGGTCCTCGGGTTCTCTTGTTAATCTGTAACATCATCATAATGGAGATGGAGATGGGAAGTTTACTGTGAACTTGCAAGCAGGGATCCCCTCAAGGGAGACTAAAGATCCAGCACAAGGATCTGGGGAGGTGGCTTGGTGGTGAACGGCGATTGATCCACAAGCGTACCGACCCAATTCCATCCCAAGCACACTCATAGCTGCACTTGTAAGGGGCACCTGCATCTGTAATCCCAGTGCATCTACAGCAGTGGGAAGTGAGCCGGGGGAATCGTGACACTCCCAGGCCAGCTAGCCTGGCCTTTTAGTGACAAAAAAGAACCTGTCTCATGCAAGGAGGAAGGAGAAGACCAGCACACCTACGCTGACCTTTGATGCTTCAGCACAAATTATTCACAGATAATAGAATTGTCTGAGAAAGGCAAACCTTCCTCTTGGCCCCAGCTCTCTCGACTAGTTACTGAGAGTGGTGTCATTTCTGTCAGGCACTTAAGGCATTTCCACATGCAGTGGGTAGTGCCTTTTTGTTGTTGCTGTTGTTTATGTTGTTATTGGTTATTTTTATTTATTTATTTGAGAGTGACAGAGAGGAGGGGGCAATTAGAGAGAAAGAGAGAAAATGGGTATACCAGGGCATCCAGCCACTGCAAACGAACTCCAGATGCATGCGTCCGCTTGTGCACCTGGCTAATGTGGGTCCTGTGGAATCGAGCCTCAAACCGAGGGCCTTAGGCTTCACGGGCAAGCGCTTAACCACTAAGCCATCTCTCTAGCCCATTAGTGCCTATCTTACCGTCTCTGCTGGTAGTGTCGTGTGACGTGTGACAAGAGTCTACATGGCTGTCTGGAAGAAGCAGCGATCTCAGAGGGGAGAGTTGCCTTCCTCAAAGCAGATTAAATCTCTCCATTTATTTATTTTCAAAGCAGAGTCTTACATAGCTCAGATTGACCTGGAACTTATTCTGTAGTCCTAAGATATACTCGAACTCATGGTGATCCTTATACCTCTGCCTCCCCAGTGCTGGGATTAAAGACATACACTACCATGCCTGGCTAAGATTAAATCTTTTTCTTTTTTAAATATTTTATTATTTATTTGACAGAGAAAGAGGGAGAAAGAGAAAGAATGGGCATGCCAGGGCCTCCAGCCACTGCAAACGAACTCCAGATGCATGTGCCCTGTTGTGCATCTGGCTAACGTGGGTCCTAGGGAATTGAACCTGGGTCCTTTGGCTTTGCAGGCAAACACCTTAACTACTAAGCTATCCCTCCAGCCCCTAAGATTAAGTCTTGATTAGCATGTTCACAATGCTGGTAGAAATCACCCAACCAAAAGCAGCTTTTGGGAAAAAAGAGGTTTATTTTAGCTTATAGGCTTGAGGGGAAACTCCGTGATGGCAGGGGAAAATGGTGGCATAAGCAGAGGGTGGACATCACCCCCGGGGCCAACGTAAGGTGGACAATAGCAACAGGAGAGTGTGCCAAACACTGGCATGGGAAAACTGGCTGTGACACCCATAAGCCCACCCCCAACAATACACTCCCTCCAGGAGACGTTAATTCCTAAATCTCTATCAGCTGGGAACCAAGCATTCAGGACACCTAAGTTTATGGGGGACACCTGAATCAAACCACCACTGGCAGGTTTTCAATCAAGTGCCTTTCACCACTTAGCCATCTTCCCAGCTCTGAGAATACCTAGAACTTTGGGGGTGTGTATGTGTGCGTGTGTTCCACAGTGTGTGTGTAGGTTAGACAACTTTCAGGTGTGGTCCTAGCTTTCCATCTCATTTACAGCAGGTTCTCTGTGCTCCAGGCTGGTTGGCCTGCAGGCTTCTGGAACCTTCTTTTTACTCTGCCTGTGTCCCCGCTGTCGTCAGGCTGGGATTGCGGCTGCCCAGTACGGTGCCTGACTTCATGTGGTTGCTGGGGAGTCTGAACTCAGATACTCTCACTTATGCAACATGTGAACCATCTCCCTGGCCCCGACCTTGAACTCCTGACCCTCCTTCCTCTGCTCTTCCAGTCCTAGGGTTATGGGAACGGGCACCATGCCCACGCTCATGTTGTTCAAGGCATGGACCCGGGGCTCTGTGCATGCGAGGCAAGCCCTCTTCCAGTTGAGCCAGGTCCCTGCACCCCACGTTAGTTTTTTTAAGGCTTATGCTGTGGGTCCTGTTTGCTTCCTTGGCAAGGTTCTGTTAGTGCTTTGGTGAGACCCAGGGAGTCTGGAAGGTAGCTCAGGCCCAGGGTTGGCATTACGGGTCTGTGCCCTGTGCAGTTGGTTGCACATGGCTCAGTTCTCAGCAAGATGCTGAACTTGGTTTAATGCCCTGCTTTGCTGTTTTGGAATTCCTCATCTTTCAGTGACCAATTCTGCGTTGTCACTTTATACCACCCTGCAGATCCAGGGGCCCTCCGGGACAGCCCCGCTTCTCGCAGTGACCTGGTCGCTCACCAGCTTCTGTTGTCTCCCTGTGGCTCACTGTCAGAAGGAGCAGTGTCCTGCTAGGGTGACTGTGGTCAAAGGACAGAAAGCTAACTTACTCTCTAGACAATAACACCCGGGGAACAGAGTCAAAGTTTTTATGTGACTATGCAAGTAGAAATGTACCTCTGGCTTCCGTTTCGGCTCCGGTGCCAGCTCTCTGTGGAAGGCGTTCGGGGTGTAAAGCCAGGTCTCCTTCCTTGAGGGAAATGGCCTCCATCTTCAGCTACATCTCCTCACAGCTCCCTGTTCTGAAGACCGAAGGTCACCGTGTCTCATTGTGCAAGTCTCCCAAGTGCCCTGAGCCGCTCATTTCTCTTCTCTTGTAGGTCAGGACCGTCGTGTGCAAGGTGAGCAGGCAGGCTTTAGGCAGCCAGTTCAGGTCATCATGTCGTCGTTTCTCTGATGGTCTTTCTGTCTAAAAGACAGACAGCGAATACTCAGTGCAATAGGAGTCTTTCACACTACTTGGCAGAACAGCTATTCATTGAAGGGGAAAATCAGAATTTCAAAAGCAAATAAATCAGAGGCTTCATTGATGTTTCAAAAGGAAACCTCATGTGATGTGACCACTCCTATTTCTGCATTTTTTGATTTGCACTCTTAAAACAAGAACATATACATGTATACTCTGGCCCATTAGCAAAAAGCAGTTTACAAAAACAAGTGTACTATACCTCAATCAATCTAAGCCAATTAATCTTGGCCTTTAAAAAGCGATAATTTTGGGCTGGAGAGATGGCTTAGTGGTTAAGCGCTTGCCTGTGAAGCCTAAGGACCCCGGTTCGAGGCTCGGTTCCCCAGATCCCATGTTAGCCAGATGCACAAGGGGGTGCATGCATCTGGAGTTCATTTGCAGAGGCTGGAAGCCCTGGCGTGCCCATTCTCTCTCTCTCCCTCTATCTGTCTTTCTCTCTGTGTCTGTCGCTCTCAAATAAATAAATAAATAATTTAAAAAAAGAAAAAAAAGCGATAATTTTATTACTACATATTTAAAGCGGTTAGCATGTGTATAGTGGTCCTCTGACCTCCACATGCATGTTGTGACAATGACTGCATTCATATGCACCACATATACATACACAAAAGTAAAATACTGTATTGTTTCAAAAGCTAAATAGCGATACGCAAATCACAAGTGTCTGTATGGCTTGAAAACAGAAGTGTGTGTCTCTGACACACAGGGCCTGATGGGGTGAGGAGGGGAGGACAGAGGGACCGTGCTCAGCGTGCAGTGTGCGTGTACGTGTGTGGACAGAGGGGCCGTGCTCAGCGTGCAGTGTGCGTGTACGTGTGTGGACAGAGGGGCCGTGCTCAGCGTGCAGTGTGCGTGTACGTGTGTGGACAGAGGGGCCGTGCTCAGCGTGCAGTGTGCGTGTACGTGTGTGGCACATTCACCTGCACTGGGGGTAAGTTTGTCAGGAAAAGGAGGCCGTGACGACTTCTGCCCTCCGCAGTGCTCATCCTTCTCAAGGGAAGGAAAAGAAAGGAAGCTGCAGGCAAAGGAGAGAGAGCAGAGTCCAGCTGTGCTCCTGGGCCCTCTTCCCATGCTACCAAGAGGATTCGGGTTTTTGTTTTTCTGGGTTTTTTTTTGTTTGTTTGTTTGTTTGCTTATTTTGGTTTTTCAAGGTAGGGTCTCACTCTGAGTCAGGCTGACCTGGAATTCACTCTGTAGTCTCAGGGTGGCTACGAACTCATGGCGACCCTCCTACCTCTGCCTCCCAAGTGGATTCTTAGGACTGGTAAGGGAGTCCTTACAGTGGGTTGGATAGGAAATGGTGTGTTGATTTCACTAGTGGATTTTTCCCAAAGTCCTGGGCTGGGAGAGATGCGGTCAATTAGATGGGTTAGAATCCTCTGCTTCCTCCTTTTCCTGGCAGGGCAGGGTTGGGCCGTTGTGTTGGAGTGCAGCAAATCAGGAGGGACGTGGGAGGGACAGATGCACAGCCACACGCTGGAGGCAGGTGTCGGAGTAGCTGCTGCTCTGGAAGTCACAGATGCGAGTCTACTGGCCTCTTCCTGCCCGCAGCCCAGGCCCCTTGTGCCCTATGGAGGGTGGGGTCCGCATCCCGTCACGGGGGGGGGGGGGGGGGGGGAAGCTTACCGCCTGGACTCAGGACAGCGCTGGCAGCTCTGTGCAAGGTGCTGTGCTCAGCACCCTGCTTGGATGGTCATCTTTTCAGTCCTCACTAAAACCCGGGTGCTGTTATTAGTCTATAAAAAGTTCTGTTTGTTTTTATAAACACTATGGCGTTTATTCCTCCCAAGTGGAGATCTGGGTCATGAAGTAAGGCACACGTTCTACATGACTTTGTTGCTGCCAAGCACACTTCCCCCCAGCAGACAGTAAACGGATCTTAAGTGGGCTGATTCTTGTGGACAGGTAGGTGTTCCTTCTCTGGGATCATTTTTGGAAGGATCAAATTGGGACCCCTTACATCACAGAGCATCTGGTGCTGTGCAGCGCATCCTGGTCCCCTCTCCCGAGTCACACTTGGCAGCATTCACTCCTTGCGGAGCCCTCCCTGGCCCTGGAGGTTGTGACTGCAAATGCTATTACTTCCCACACAATGATAGAATCTTTCTCATGAGTCGGGGCCCGTACCTTCTCATTGGTTCTTAGCAAGCAAGCATCCAGCTGGCTTGACACATAATTGCCTTCGAGAGACTGTCATGGTTGGGTTGGGTGTGGGAGTGTAATGTCTATTACAAATCATCCTTTAAAATATTTGTTTCTGTGTAAGCGTCCCTTAGAGGTCAGATTACAGGTCCTTGTGCTCTGTGTCAGCAAGGCCAACCTCTTATTCAGAATTCCTCTTCATGGCTCTCAATATCTGCCTCATAGCAGGGCATGGTGGCCCATGACTTTGGTCCCAACATTTGGAAGGCTAAGATAGGAGGATCTCTGAGTTTGGGGCCAGCCTGGAGTCACAGAGTGAGTTTTAGGTCAGTATGGGCCAGGGTGAGCCCTGCCTCGAAAATAAAAGAAAAAGTTACCTGATTTGTCCCTGATTACCTATTGAAGCTTCATGGGTTTGGAGGCTGCTCAGTGGGTAGAGCGCTTGCTGTAGAGGGACGAGGACCCGAGTTCTGATCCCCAGCAGTCACATAACTGTCAAGCATGCTGGGTGTGCTGGGGACGTTTTGCATCCTAGTGATAATAAATATAAGTTGGATTTCCAAACATTTTGATCTATTTATTAGAGAGAGAAAATGAGTGCACCAGGGTCTCTTATCACTGCAAATGAGCTCCAGCATGTATGCACCACTTGGTGCATCTGGCTTTATGTGGGTCCTGGGGAATCATACCCAGGCCAGGAGACTTTGCAAGCTAGGTAGGTCCTTTAACCACTGAGCCATCTCTCTAACCCTTTAAAAATATTTGTATTTATTTTAGGGGTAGGGGACGGAATCACTTGTTTTGTGTCTGCCCCAAATACTCAACTCCTAAACAGCCTGTTTGAGAATCTACCAAGACAGACAAAGTTTCCCCGAATTTCAGTTTTCTACACCACGCTCTGCAGGCTGGAGGGCTGCGGCTTCCTTTGAGAAAGGAAGGCACGAGAAAGAAGCCGAGTGGCAGACTCTGCTCATCCCCACAGCCGCTCCGTGGCAGGAGACTGGCTCTTGGATCAGCCCTGGAATGGTTTTAGGTGAAGTAAGGCTGCTGACATGGGAAAACCCTGGGCAGGATTTATTGGGGCTCACCTTGAGCCTTTGCCAGGCCTCCTCTCCCTGCCCCTGAGTGCTGAGACACCCGTAGCTTTTCTGGATGGGATCAGTTTTCTCCAAGAGAAGGAAGGCGCACAGACAAAGCGAAGGGAAGCAGGCGCTCCTTTGATCAGACCCTTTAGCAGGTGAGCGCGACGTGCAAGCCGGAGCTAAGATGGGTCAGTCACCTCCAGCTCCGGCGCACGGTGCCAGAGCCTTCATTGGACACTTGAGTCCTTCAGAAGAGCAGAAACTGAGACATGGGCAGTCAGTAGTGTCCGTGCATCAGGTTCCCAGGTGTGACCGAAAGGCCACGCCGCCCGCTGCTGATGTCCGTGAAGCAGCCACGGTGAGTTACAGCGTGTGTCCGCTTACAGCCGCGACCTCCTCAAGGTCAGCCGGCAGCCCTGGGTTTGCGGCTGGGGAGAGTGAAGAGACATTCCGCCTGCTGTTTCCTGCTGGCATAAAAATGAGTTATTGCTAGTCGGAGCAAAGAGCAGCAAGTTTGACGTAAGTGTAACTAAAATATAAGCCAGATTCTTGATACTTTAATAGACAGTCACGGAGATGAAATCATGTTAGAGATAAGTGTTTGATGAGCAGACATGCTCTGAGCAAGGTAGAAAAGATGTCAACTCTGATGACTAAGACGAGAAGCCCATTTATCGAAGGAAATTTTGAATTTTTCTTGATTGGGATCCCTGGAATAAAATGAGTCACCATGAAAAGATGGAGATCCTGTTGGAAAATCCAATGGAAGTTAGTGTCTTCTGGAATTCTGTTGTGTGTTTAGAATGATGGCTGGAAGCAGCAAAGAGCCCCTCTGGTTTTATGTTTGAGATGTTGTATGGAGCCACAACTCTGCTATCGTAGAAATGCATCATATTCCAAATACGTGAAATCAGGTGTTAAACTTCTCCATCAGACCCCATGCTCACCCCAAAATTTAGTATCTGTGTGTACAGTCAATGTGTACATGATGTCCATATCCCAAGAGTCACAACCAAAGCTGGACACATTGTGTTTCCACAGTGTTACAATTTACTGAATAACAATAAATTCACAGACTGTTCCATTTTGGTGGCTTCAGTTTGCCAAGTAATCCTGATTTCCCTGATTGCATGGCTGTTGGCAATTGCAACATAACTACTAATATTCATTCTCAGATCACATTTCCCACAGGATACATACTATATGTTTATACAAGAAAACAGTTTAGGGCTGGAGAGATGGCTTAGTGGTTAAGGCCCTTACCTATAAAGCCAAAGGACTCAGGTTCAATTCCCCAGGACCCATATAAGCCAGATGCACAAGGGAGTGCACTTGTCTGGGGCTTGATTACAGAGGCTGGAAGCCCTGACATGCCTATTCTCTCCCTATTCTCTTTCTCTCTACCTCCTTATTCTCTTTCTCAAATAAATAAAAATTAAATGTCAGTTCATCCACACATTGCAGGGTTTAGAATCAGAGAGGCCTTCCTTCCTACAGGCAGAGATCTGGTACATTCACAGAGCCACGGCAGTGGATAGAAAAGATTTGGAGGATCCCAGGCTGGGGCCTGCTGGGAGGGTGCAGAACTGGAGGGCAGCCAGCCACAGGAGCCCAGGGCCATCGGGCCTAGGAGAGGTGCGAAAGAATGAAGGGCTCGAAGGCGGTTCAAGTGGGCCATGTCAGACAGCAGGACCATGCTGAGCTGAAACCCAGGGACGCTGCCTGCAGGTCCTTTGTAGAGGCGCTGGGTGGCCAGTGGACAGGTTGACGGTGGCATCACCATCACAGTGTTTGGGGCCCTTTTTCTTGAGTACAAGTGACGTGTAACTGCCACATTGGTCTAGTGTGTTCTGTAAGTCCCAGGTTTCCTGACATGGCCGTAGTGCGCGTACGTGCTCCGGATCTGTCTTGATAAGCTTGCAGGTGGGCCTTTTTCTCTTTCGAAGTTACCAGTGCGTGCCTCGTGGACGTGCTGTGCGCGTGCGGTGTCTCCACGCGCAGGAGCTGCAGGCGTCCTGCCTCTGCTCTTGCACCCAGTACGTAACCAAGGCTGCTTTACCGTGCAGTCACACAGCTTTGCCGCAACTGCAGGAATCCACTCAGAAAGCACCCTCGGGGGAATGTTGAGGTAATTTGCAACCCGACACAGTTCAAGGTAGTAAGTAACCGTTACATCCCTCAGCAGAGCTGGTATAGGTTAGCCATCCCTCACCCCAACACCTACACTTGTGAAATACAAGACTCTTTAAAATCTGAACTTTGTAGAATTATGATTTGGAGCATTTTCAGCTTCAGCTAGGGACAGGCAAATCTCCCCGAATCTGGAGTGCTTGGGAAGCTGAAACACTTCCGGTCCAAAACATGTTAGACAAAGGGATATTCAACTTGGATACCTGTCCCCTGCGAGGAAGAGCATGCGAGGAATAGCATTTTGACACATGGAAGAAAACCAACACTTCTGCATGGAGATCCTGGCATTTACTTCTCCCTTCTCCCAACATGGGCTGTCCCTTGAGACGTGTTGAGTCAGTGTGGCCTCAGCCCAAACCAGGAAGCCCAGAGGCTGGTATTTATTTCTGCACTGGCTTTGCTGTCCTTGGAATTGTCTGGAGACCCAGGGGAACCAGAAACAACCTTTCTGCTATTTCCTGGTTTGTTAAATAAATCTGCTTTACCAGAGCAGAATTCAGAGCAGTTTCTCTCTGAAAGAAATAATGCAATCA
Source organism: Jaculus jaculus (assembly GCF_020740685.1). Lineage (NCBI taxonomy): Eukaryota > Metazoa > Chordata > Mammalia > Rodentia > Dipodidae > Jaculus > Jaculus jaculus. The sequence goes on along the minus strand of NC_059102.1, from coordinate 335,874,578 downwards.
TTGTATGTAAGCTTTTGATTTCACTGAAGAAAGAATTTTTTTAAAGTTGAAGGATTTCCTATTACTATTAGGTCATAGATTCCTAGTATGAAATCTCTGATCTTGAAACAAAATTGTACAATTTTGTCTCTATACTTGTAATTTGGTAAGTCACTAAGGAAAAATGCATTCTAAATCTGGAGTTCCCAAATATTTTCATTATAGAAAAACCCATCTAGTTTTTTTATTTTTTTTTTTACCATGAAATCTTATGTTCTGGAAAAAAAATCTTCATTTAGTAATTCTTAAAATATATCATTAAATGCTATGTATTTTTCCTTATCATGGAACAACTAGTGTAACAATATAGTTTACATTTTTAAAATAATTTTGCAGGATTAATATTTTTTATAGCTTGGACAGCCCATTTAGGGCATGGTACCAATTAATTGGATTTTTCACTCACTCACTCACACGTTAAGTATGTAGTGATGATCCGTTGTGCTCAGAGATCTTGTGGTTTCTGGTGAGGACACAAAGCTGCCCCCTTCTGAGACCGGAGTGTTAAGCTGCTTGCAACACAGACGTTCCTGGCCTCCTCTCCAGAATTCACGAAGGGAATTGTACAGGCATGTGCTATTCTCTTGATCAGAAAAATTAAACTTGGCTCCTAGATTGCATTTCTTTTAAAAAGTCAGCTGGGGTCTGGAGAAATGGCTCAGTGGGTAAGAGCACTTGCCGCTTAGGCATGAGAGGGCCTGAGACTGCCCAGGTTTTATTCCCCAGTCCTGCAGGGTGAGGGGACACAGACTTGAGAATCGCTGGCGTTTGCTTGCTGAAAAACAGCAGGTGGGAGTTGAGGGGGAGACTTTTTCTCAAGGAAATTCGGGGATGAGTGATAGAGGAGGGCACCCGAGGTTCTCTGGCCTTTTCACATGTATATGCAGAGGGCGTGCATATTTGAACACACGTGCATATACTACATGCAAACCTACCACTACACCGCAGCACAGTACTAAGCCTCACATACTCTACATGTAAATACACACACATGTGAAAAATAAAAATAAGTGAAAAATAAAAATAAGTGTATTTAATTCTTATGTAGACTTATGATCATGACTCCTGTGAGAAAATTGGCTTGTCTTCCAGCACCCATATAAGAACTGATGGATGGGCTGGAAAGATGGCTACGTGGTCAGGGAACTTGCCTGCAAAACCTAAGAACCCGGCTCGGTTCAGTTCCCCAGTACCCATGTAAAGCCATGAATCTGGAGTTTGATTATAGTGGCTAGAGGCCCTGACAGGCCTATTCTCTCCCCACCTCTCTCTCTCTCTCTCTCTCTCTCTCTCTCTCTCTCTCTCTCTCTCTCCCCCCCTCTCTTTCTCTCCTTCCCTTTGTCTGCTCTTGCAAATGAATAAAAAAAATTATTTTTTAAATTTTTATCTGTTTATTTGAGAGAGAAAATGGGCACCCCAGGGCCTCTGGCCACTGCAAACGAACCCCAGATGCATGAGCCACCTTGTATATTTGGATTACGTGAGTCCTGAGGAATAGAACCTTGGTCCTTTGACTTTGCAGGCAAGTGCCTTAACTGTTAAGCCATTTCTCCAGCCCTACAAATATTCTTTTTTTTTTTAAATTTTTTATTTATTTATTTGAGAGCGACAGACAGAGAGAAAGACAGATAGAGGGAGAGAGAGAGAGAATGGGCGCACCAGGGCTTCCAGCCTCTGCAAACGAACTCCAGACACGTGCGCCCCCTTGTGCATCTGGCTAACGTGGGACCTGGGGAACCGAGCCTCGAACCGGGGTCCTTAGGCTTCATAGGCAAGCGCTTAACCGCTAAGCCATCTCTCCAGCCCCCTACAAATATTCTTAAAAGAAGAAAGAGAGAGAGAGAAAGAGAAAAGATAAGGAAAGAAAGAACTGATGGGTTTACGCAGCACAAGCTGCAGTGAGAAAGTGCTGAGGTGACGGGGGCCGTGCTGTGTGAAAGGCACTTGGGATTGAGTGTGAGATGCAGAATGCTCAGGACAGACTTTGCCAGTATGAAGAGAAGAGTGTCTCCAGGCGAGTATTCTTAAAACAGTAACATTTATGTGACAGAAAATGTATGGGCAAGTAGTTTAATTGCACAAACGTCCCCCTTCCCTGGTCTTTTCCAGCTCATGACCTTGGTCCAGTTTTACTGCAAGGACCATACGCAATGTTGCTCTCGTAGTTCAGTGTTCTGGAGTACGGCAGTTTATAGCTGGGATCAAGCAGGACTGCTTTGGTTGTGGGCGGCTCGAAGAGTTTGCAGAGCCCGGGTGCGTTCATTGTTTTCCTCACCGCTGTGACCAGACGGCTGACAGTGGAGGCAAGCTTTACTTTGGCTTTGAGTTCAAAGCCATCACAGCAGGGAAGGCATGGTGGCAGGCGCTCTAGTCTCAGGGTGGCAGGTGCTCTGGTCTCAGGGTGGCAGGTGCTGGCACCCTCTAGTCTCAGGGTGGCAGGAGCTGGCACCCTCTAGTCTCAGGGTGGCAGGAGCTGGCACCCTCTAGTCTCAGGGTGGCAGGAGCTGGCACCCTCTAGTCTCAGGGTAGCAGGAGCTGGCACCCTCTAGACTCAGGGTGGCAGGAGCTGGCACCCTCTAGTCTCAGGGTGGCAGGAGCTGGCACCCTCATGGCACCAGCAGTCACGAAGCAGAGAGAGATGCATGCCGCTGCAAAGCTCACTTCCTCCTTTTTATTCAGCTTTGGACCCCACACCATACACTGGTGCTGTCCACGGTTAGGTGGGTCTTCCCACCTCAGCAAACCTAATCTGGAAAGTCCCTCACAGAAGCTTGTTTCCATGGTGAGTCTGATTCCTGCCAAGTTGATATTTGGGTTAGGAAATACATATATATTCATCTGGGACATCATAGGAAACAAATACTTGTGAACTTCATTTTATAAGGCTTTTTCTTTCACTGAACTAGGAAGCAGAGTATTGGGTATGAGGAAGAATTATATACTTGAGAAAAGGACAAAGAATGGCTCCATCATTATTTCAAAGTTGCTGATGAGATCAAATGTGTGACTGAAGTGTTTTTCTTTTTTTTAAGGAAGGGAGAAAGGGATGGAGGGAAGAAGGGAAATAGAGGGGAGGGAGGGAGAAAGGAAAGAAGTTATTTTAAAAAATTGCTTTTTGTTTATTTTTATTTATTTATTTGAGAGCGACAGAGAGAAAGGCAGAGAGAGAGAGAATGGTGCACCAGGGCCTCCAGCCACTGCAAAGGAACTCTAGACGTGTGCGCCCCCTTGTGCATCTGGCTACTGAACCGGGGTCCTCAGGCTTCACAGGCAAGCCCCTGACCACTACTCCATCTCTCCAGCCCCTGACTGAAGTGTTTTGGTGATTATTTTGAATCTGTAGATTTCAGCCAGTAGCTCAATGCATTCCCCTCAATTCTATTTTGTTAAAGGAGCATCCTGTCAGTTTCCATAAAGGGCCAAGTGTTGATGTGACCCTTGCCTTGTGGTAGAGGCCACTTACAGCGGCAGCTGCTGAGTCCGTCTGTCCTGTATCTCTTACCCATCGTTACAACAGGCTTGGGTTCTCCCCGCTTCCGTCTGCACCCACGCTGCTTCCAGCTCCTGTCCCTGCGTCCGTCTGTCCTGGGCCCTGTGGTGCATTGGCTCTGAAGCAAGCAGACAGCACCCATCGCCACCTCGAGTCTCTGCTTGGCTGCTTCCCTTGGGTTATCTCCCTGCCCTGCAGCCGCACGAGGCCTTGCGTGGCTCCTGCCGCGCCTTGCCTTCCTCTCTCTCACTGGCTTCTCAGTCTCTGCCTATTCTTTGCCATACTGGCCCTTTGGCCATTCATGGACACCAGTGTTCCCACTGGCTGTTGTCTTCGCTGCTCACTGTGCTTGAAGTGGGGATACCCACCCCCGCCTCAATACCCCGTGGCTGCTTCCTCATTCCTTCTGGAGCTGTCCTCAGAGTGACCAATCCAGAGGAGCCCTGATGGAGCAGCCCCACCTCGGCTGCTCTCCACGTCTCTCATCTGCACTTACCTCGGTTGGATCTGTCGTTTAACTTACACAATTTCTGTCGCTCTTTTCCTCGGATGAGTGTGGGAGTGAGCCAGGACCGGGGCAGTTGATTCCTGCGCTGCAGCTCCAGGACCTGGACTAGCTCCCGCCGCGAGCAGCGCTCCCCGGCTCTCACCGGGCCGAGGCCGCCGCTCAGTGCTCAAGGGGCCTGTCCGCACTGGAACATTACTGCAGAATGGGTGACTAAATGGTGTATTTACTTGCATACTTCTATTAGTTTACTACTAAATCTGACCTAAGTTGGTTTAATTTCCAAATAAAAGTGTGGTTATGAGGATAAGTCATTATGTTAGCAGACCTTGACAGCTTTTGTGATGGGTTTGAACTGGTAGGTATTATGCTGGTTTCATAACCTTATTGACAAAATATCGGGGGCCATGTGTTTTCTGCAGTCATTTGTTTGAAAGGGGAATCCTATTGGGCTCTCATATAAGGGGGAGTTGGCCTGCCCACTTATCACTCCTTTCTGCTCTGTGGGCATCCTCTTGTTTGAACATGACCATGTGTCCACTGTGCAGGCCCAGAGCCGTGATGGATGCCCCAGATTGGCATCCTCTCCCCACTTCATGCCCATGCTAGTGATAAACACCCGAGCAGATCAACTTCTAAAGGGAAAGATGAATTTCAGGTCCGGTTGTAGGTACCAGTTCTGATTGGCCCAGTTGAGTGGGCCCATGGTGGGGAGTACGACAGAGCAAAGTTGCTCCCTTGTGGCAGGGATGAAAGAACAAGAAACCTGGGTTTACTGCCATCACGTCCCCGCCCCAGGACCTGGAAACCCCCCCCCCCCCACTATTCTCCAAGTCTTAAAGCTTCCCATGCCGCCCCAGAGAGCCACACTAGGGATCTTGGCCTTCGGGAGACAGTCCAGGTCACGATTAAAATATGATGCCTGGAGAATGGAATTTCAAAGGGGAAAGTGCGGGTGGGGGGGAGGGAGGGTATTACCATGGGATATTTTTTATAATCATGGAAAATGTTAATAAAAATTGTGAAAAGAAAAATAAATAAATAAGTAATGAAATATGATGCCTCCCTAGTTCTCTATTTATAAAGTGGCCTCCGGCCACTGCAAACGAACTCCTGCTACATGTGTCACCATGGGCATCTGGCTTATGTGGGTACTGGAGAGTCGAACCTGGGTCTTTAGGTTTCATAGGCAAGTGCCTTAACCTCTAAGTCGTCTTTCCAGCCCTAGCCTTTTAAAAAGATTAATTATGTACTTTACTGAGCAAAAATATCCCTTGTTGGTCATATTCCCCTGGGGTGATACTCTGTCCCCTCTTCACTGCTCCCCTTCCACTGAGGGTCCTCAGTAGGGTTATTGATGTTCACTGTGAGGTCCGGAGTGTACCAGTCGGTCTCCGTGGAGGGAGGCAGGTCCTGAGGATACACCTTCTCACCCTGTGGCTCTAAAAATCCTTCCACCCCCTCTTCCACAATGTTCCCTGAGCCGCGGTGGGCATGTTGTAAGTCTCCTTCAGCGATAAGCTCTCTGCAACCTCTGCATTGCTGTTTTGAGTGTCCTCTGTGTCTGTTGTGATCTCCCTGGAGCCAGGTGTCAGGCCAGCAGTAAGAGCAGCACCCGTGTTTAAATCTCCTTCCTCTGTCATGTCTGCTATGCTCTGGTAGACATGATAGAGGTGACTTACCTCACGCTAAGTAATTGGATTTTTTTCTTGTTGTATTGTGGTAGGACAAAAGCTAAAAGTTGAGCTGACTCACTGAGTTACTGTAAGAGTTGATTGCTGAGGAGCTAAACTTGTCTTTGTTAGCATGGCACAATCCCAAAGAGAGAACTGTCCAGCAAGGGCTCGGAGGGACGATAAGAAGAAAAGACTTCAGCTGGGCGTGGTGGCGCACGCCTTTAATCCCAGCACTTGGGAGGCAGAGGTAGGAGGATCACAGAGAGTTCGAGGCCACCCTGAGACTTCATAGTGAAATCCAGGTCAGCCTGGGCTAGAGTGAGACCCCACCTCAGAAAAAGCAAAAAAGTAGGAGGAGGAGGAGGGAGGGAGGAAGGAAGGAAAGAAGGAAGGAAGGGAGGAGACTTGAAAATAAAATCTCAGCTGGGGCCAGAGCTTCTCTTGAGAGCGATTTCAGGTTCTTTGGCCCCTAAGTAAATAAACTTCCCTACTTTTACTCATACTAACATTAATGGGATCTCTTCAGAGAAGTTCTGCAACATCTCTGATGGGTCTCGGTTCTTCCTAATATTTGTTGTCACCTATAGCAAACAAACAACAAAAAAAACCCAGATTCTCCAAGAGTGAAAGTAACATGGATTAAAGGGGTAACCATAGGTTACCTCCAGCTTTTGTGTTTGTTTTTACTTGTTGGGGTTTTCAAATGTATATCTGCATGTACATATATGGCTGTGGATACTGTGGCAGTTTGAATTAGGCGTCCCCCATAAACTTATATGTTCTGAATGCTAGATCCTCAGCTAGTGGCAATTTGGGACTTGGAACCTTGCTGGAGAAGGTGTGGTGTTGGGGGTGGGCTTATGGGTGTTTTAGCCAGCTTCCCCTGGCCACTGTTTCGACACTCCCAGGTGGTGGTGGTTCACCTGTTGTGGCAGGGGTGATCTGCAGCCTCTGCCCAAGCCATCCTTTCCCACCATCACGGAGCTTCCCCTGGAGTCTGTAAGCCAAAATGAACAGCGCTCCTCCCATGAGCTGCTTTTGGCTGGGTGCTTTGTGCCGCAGTGAGAGGGTAACTACAGCAGATGCATACGTATATGTGTGTGGTTTTCTTTTTTTTTTCTTTACATTTTTTTTGTTTATTTATTTGAGAGTGACAGAGAAAGAGGAAAAAAGAGAGAGAGAGAGAGAGAATGGGTGCACCAGGGCCTCTAGCCACTGCAAACGAACTCCAGATGCATGCGCCCCCTTGTGCATCTGGCTAACATGGGTCCTGGGGAATCGAGCCTTGAACCGGGGTCCTTAGGTTTCACAGGCAAGCGCTTAACCGCTAAGCCATCTCTCCAGCCCTGTGTATGGTTTTGGTTTTGAGACAAGATCTCATTCTGGAACCTAGACACACTCGGAGTTCACTCTAGCTCAGCTGGTTTTGAATTCACGCCCAACCTCAGCCTCCCAGGTGCTAAGATTTCAGTTAAGAGCCATCAGGCCCAGCTTTACATATGCTTTTGATATGGGCCACACTCATATTTAACCTGAGAATGTGAGGACATGGGCATCTACTGACAAGAGTGGTGAGTGGACATTGGCCACACTTAAGCACTTCAGCCTGGACTCCAGTCACCAGCGTTGACTCAGCGATCGAGAGGTGAGAGAGGCAGCCAAGGCTCAGCATGAGGCCTGACTAGTCCTCATTAACGTAAGTAACTGCATGTTAGGCCCCTGCGTGGGTATAGCCGCGGTCACAGTGGGGAGATGGAGGCCATCCTGCTCAGGGATGTGGTTGACTGAAGACAGTGAGAGACAGGCAGGATTCTCTACGGATCACTAAGAGGGTCAAAAGATCACAGTCAGGCTTCACCCAAGGTCCTCACACCCAGGCCTGGCGTGTTGCTTGTCTTTTGGTTGTAGAAATCTAATTTTTAGTTTCTCGAGCCCCACAGGTGTGTGAGGGCTGAGGCCCAGGCTGGCGCCGTCATAAGAGCTCAGGAACGTCTCGCCATTGGGCCCTGCCCTGCAGGAACCCGGGGTGAAAAAAGATAGATTCCCCCAACTCAGTCTTCCTGCCCACCTCCGTCCACAGTGTCACAGTCACCGGCCGAGGGTCCTGATGTAATGAGTTAGAAAGGGCTGGATTTGTGGTTTTATCCTAGTCTCTAGGGACATATAATTAACTAATTACTTCCATTGCTTCATTCATCTGTCAAGCCATTATTAAGCCTGCTGTCAGCGTTTCCTTCTCGCTGCTGCGACGTGACTGCGCCCCCATAGTAGCACACACGTGAGGAAGTAAGTGTGGCCTTTTCTCCGGCTCCCCGGAGGAGCCCCAGCCCCCCAGTGCGCCGGCTTCCCTGTCGGTTTCCTTCCATCTTCAGTAAACTGCTGGCTCGCCATGTTTCAGGCTGTTACTCTTGCTTCTTGCCGCAAACCTGGCTTCTGACCAGGAGGACAGCTCTTTGGGCAGTTGACTCATGCACTTCCAGGGTAATTGAGGCTCCTTTCCCACAGTGGATGGTAGGGAATGCTGTGAACACAGGGTTTTTCAGGGCAGGCAGGTGTGTATTTCGAGCAGATGAGTCAAGACGTTTATTACCAGAGTGAGAGGGACGGAGGCTTCCAGCCATGCAGCTGCAGTTGGGAGGAGTGGTTTTGGCTTCGGGAACCTTCATCTGTCTCCCTCTGCCCACAATGAAGGATTCTGAAATGCTGCTAGTCCCTCCTTCCAAGCCCCTCTTCTGCCTGGTAGCTCAGATTCGCAGCCCACAATAAAGGAGTGTTTCTGCCCTTTGCTGAGAGACAGAGGCCTCTTCATCCCCTCTCCTTGTTCCTCTCCCTCTCTCACCCCCCCCCCCCCCGTTTTCCCTCCTTTTCTCCCCCTCCCCCTCCTTCCCTGTCTCTGTTGTGCACTGAACACAGGGAAGCATTCTAGACAAACACTCTTATCACTGAGACACATCCAGGCCCAGGACAAAAGTTTCCTTCAGCCTTCAGCCTTGGCGTGCGTTGGACCATGCTTAGGAAACTACGTGGGACCAGAATTTCCCCTGTGTGGCTCAGCTGGCCCTGAAATCCCAGTCTCAAGTGCTCCTCCTGCCTCAGCCTCCCGAGAGTTAGGACTGCCAGCGTGCACCACCGCACCTTGCGGTCTGTGACGTTTTGGGGGATTTCTTGCATACTGTACACATAACATGTAACAAGTGTACTAGGAAGAAATGGTTTCCTTCTCGTCCCTTCTTCTGGGTTGGCCAGATTTCATGTGCTCGGGCACATTTGTACTCAGTGAGCATCCAGATGCTGATGTGGAAAGGTCACTGAGGAAGTCTTCCCAGACCCTGGGCAGTGCCCATGTGGTATAAGGGAGACATTGGGGTGGACAGTGTTGTGGAAGCTGCAAAGGGCCTCTGCCAACCTGGGAAGGATCTGAAGAAGAGAAAAACTTCCCTGAGCCTGGAAGGTGCAGATGGTTTTATAACTAGAGAAGGCTAGGTGACGCATTACCACCAGGCAGGAATGTGGCCGTGGCTGGTACGCCCAGCTGAGGGTGCCAGTGGGTGCAGAAGCCGGACATAGAAAGTAGCTCTCCGTGGGTCATGAAGAGCCTAGTTCAGGACTTTGGGATTTTTTTCTTACTAGGACAGTGTTGCAGTCAGGTTTGCATTGCTGGCAGAAATCACCTGACCAGAGCAGCTTGTGGGCAAAAAGGTCTAATTTGGCTTATAGACTGGAGGGGGCTCCATCATGGCAGGGGAAAACGATGGCATGGGCAGAGGGTGGACATCACTTCCTGGCCAACATCAGTTGGACAGCAGGAACAGGAGAGTATGCCAAATAGTGGCATGAGGGCACTGGCTATAACACTCATAAGCCTGCCGCCAACAATATACCGCCTCTAGGAGGCACTAATTCCTTCATCTTCATCAGCTGGGGACCTAGCGTTCAGAACACCTAAGTTTATGGGGGACACCTGAATCAAACTTCCACACACTACTAGGTATTTTATTCCTTGTCCTTTTTTAAAGATAAAATTCATATAGTATAAAACCAGCATGTTAATTATTTAGGAATACACAACTCAGTGGTCTTTGGTGTTCACATAGGGTACGACCGTCTCCGTCTAACCTCAGAAGACTAGCGGCGTTTTTCTCTTCCCCCTCCCTGAGCTTGTGCAGCACTGGTCCACCTTGCCACCTCTGTGTGCTGACCTCTGCCGGACCTTTCTCATATAACTGGGATCATACGAAATGTGGCCTTTTGTGTCTGGTACATTTTGCTTAACATGATGTTTTAAAGTTCTGCCAGATATGTGCTAATAACACATCCCTTTTCTCTTTTCTTTTTTTTTTTTCTTTTTCTTTTTGGTTTTTCGAGGTAAGGTCTCACTCTAGCCCAGGCTGACCTGGAATTCACTATGGAGTCTCAGGGTGGCCTCTAACTCACAGTGATCCTCCTACCTCTGTCTCCCGAGTGCTGGAATTAAAGGCATGCACCACCATGCCCAGCCCAGCCCTTTTCTTAAGAGAAAGGTTTCACTGTGTAGCCCAGACTGGCCTTAACTCATCCTGCTTCAGCCTCCTTGGTGCTGGGATCAGAGGCATGAGCCACCATAGCCAGCGACTCCACCTCTGGGCTGTTTAGCATTTCAATTTTCTTTTTTTTTAAAATTTTTTGTTCGTTTTTATTTATTTATTTGACAGTGACAGAGAGAGAGGCAGAGAAAGAGAGAGAATGGGCGTGCTAGGGTCTCCAGCCACTGCAAATGAACTCCAGCAACCTTGCACATCTGGCTAACGTGGGTCCTAAAGAATCCCAGCCTCAAACCGGGGTCCTTAGGCTTCACAGGTAACGCTTAACCGCTAAGCCATCTCTCCAGCCCTCACTTTTCTTTATCTGCCAGCCGTGAACGTTTGAGCTGTTTTCTCTCTTAATGATTGGCAATGTTGCTCTCTTTAAGTTTTCTTGTGAACCTTTTTTGTTTTGTGGTTTTTTTCCCCGAGATAGGGTCTCCCTCTAGCCCAGGCTGACCTGGAATTCACACTGCAGTCAGGGTGGCCTCGAACTCCCAGCCATCCTCCTACTTCAGCATCCTGAGTGCTGAGATTAAGGCATGCGCCACCATGCCCAGCTTTTGTTTTCCAGTTTTTTTTAATTAAAAAACTTTATTAAAAGATTTACAAAATTAGGCAGTTAAGGCATTTGCCTATGAAGCCAAAGGACCCAGGTTCTATTGCCAGGACCCACGTAAGCCAGATGCACAAGGGGCACATGCATCTGGAGTCCATTTACGGTGGCTAGAGGCCCTGGCCTTCCCATTCTCTCTGTCTCTCTTCTCTCTCTCTCTCTTTGTATGTGTGTCTGCTTGCAACTAAATACAAATTAAAAAAAACCCAAAATAATAATAAATTAAATGTATTATTTAAAAATTTTTTTGCAAAATCCTTTCCTACCATCCTCTTTTGTCTCTCCTCCTTGTGCACCCTTCCACATTGAAACCCCTTTTCTTTGCAACTGTTCCCTATTCTCTTGAATATAAGTTCTTGAGAATATACTTGGGTGAGGTGTCGTTGCTGGGTCATATGATAGATATTTCTGTGTTTAACTTCATAAGAAAGTCTGGAGTTTTTAGACAGATTAATATAGATTCAGGTTTCATTTCAATACCAGTAATACAGTAATTTTGTGAAGCTAAATATTTTAACTTCTGCTATCATTCTTTCCTTGTTCCTGTCTTCACAGCCACAGCTTGGGTCCTCTGTGGCTGTGTCTGGTCCTGTGGATAAGATTGCAGTAAAGGAAGGATGAGGCAGAAAGAAGTGATGTCCCTCTATGAAGTGCTACAGAAAATGAGTTTTCCTTTTGAAACAACCCCTGACTCAATTACAGGCTATTATTAGGGGATTTATTGTTGCTCTAAGCCATACTTGGATTCCCTGTAATTTGTTCTAATGAACTTGGAAGTTCAAGAGCAAGTGAGGATCAGGTCGAGACACGCCTTTCCATGTTGCAACCCTTCCTGCCATTGGCCGGGTTGATTTTTGTTCTTCTTCACTTGTGATTAAGGCCTCTGTGTGTTTGTGGGCATTTAAACAAACATTATCCTTCTTTAGAGAGGAATTGCCAGCCTTTGAGTCACTGCAACCTAAGGAGTCTTTATAAGAAGCTGGTTACTCTGGCGAAAAGTGGTTTTGATCAGTGTCTGCTGAAAACTGAACCGAACTGAACTCTGGCCAAGGAAATCTTGCCCGGGTATGTTTGGGAATGCTCGTGTGTTTCTGTTTTCACACATACACATGTGTGAGCTTGTGATGTGGAAAAGGCCAGATGACAGTCTTTCTCCTTTAAGGCCTTCACGATCATGCCCGGCTCAGCCTTTCCCTAAGCTGTCATTCTGCGCAGTTGCAGAGCCTTGGCTGTGAAAGCTGTTGTCACAGTTTTAATTGACTGTCCACTTGGAAATTTGTTACATATAAAAAGCTTTTTACCTAGTGCGTGAATCAAGTACCAAGCACATCATTACACATTAAGCGTCATAAGCTAGAATTCAAGGTTTTGAGGATAGAGGGCCGGGCTCTAGGGGAGATGGTCAGGTTTGTCTGGTTGCTGGCCCATGCACCTCTGTTTATCTCAGTGGTGGGGGCCACCTTGCACACTATCTCCATTTACAGCTGAGAACACCCTTTGGAATGCCCGGAATGTGTTTCTCCTGTTGCTGTCTGTCTCTGTCACCTAGGATTTAAAATTACTCCCCTTTGCTCCTCTGTGCCCCAGGAATCCAGAACAGCCTGTGCCCTGCCCTGCCCATGTCCACTTTGCCAGTAGAGAAGCTTTACCGTTGTTTCTTACCTGCAGAACAGCGTCAGTTTAGAGGAGAAGTAATCTGGGGCTTTGTACACACTCTGCACTATCCTGGGAGAAGTGAGTTCCAGTACATTCCAATATTGCCGTTTGTGGGTGCACTTTTCTAGCCAGGAAAGGGCATTTTAAAGTCCTACCTTGCTCCAACAATTATGACTATGACAAAACAAATCTTCCCTCTGTCTTCCAGCCCCCACAGTGTTGTATAGGCTTGAAAGCCTGAAGAAATGGTCCCATCTCTCATATGGGGAGAGAGAACTTGGGCCGGGCTGGATGTGAGCTGTAGAGAACCAAAGGCCTGTAGGAGTCAGTGACTGCTGGAGGCCCAGAGCAGCAGTCCGAGCTCAGTGCTTCCTTCACCTGGTTTTAATACTGCAAGAGTGCCTTGTTCCCTCCCAGGTCTCCTCTGACGGCAGGAGCAGAGCGAGTGACGTGTGCTTTTAGTACTGGAAGACCCTCTGACGGCAGCAGTAGGGTGACATGTGGACCATGCTGGCTGGCCAGATGCCAGTGGAGCCCTGACAAAAGTAGTCTTGAGTAACCCAGTTCTGCAGACCGTGGAAGCCACTCCATGTGGGCGTCAGCAAGGACTTGTGTGACACAGGCAATGAGTGACATTTTGCTTTAGAGAGAGCGTGAGTGGGTGAGCACTCCAAGGCTTCTTGCCATTGCCACTGCGAATGAACTCCAGGACACATCCCACTCTGCGTGTCTGGTTTTATGTGGGCCCTGGGCCCTCAGACTGTGCAAGCAAGGGCTTTAACAGCTTAGCCATTTCCCTAGCCTCGATTTGCTTTCACAAGGTTTTAAAGAACACAGGTAGTGAGGGGCCTGTGACCAGAGAGCCCATTCTAGATTTTGCGTGTCTCCCTCTGTGCTGTTTATAATGTTGCGACGTGCTTAGATTCGTCTTCCCTTCCACATCTGCGGGAGGAAGGCGTACTGCGCTAGAGGTTGTCGCCAACAACCACCACCAGATCTGAAGAGACTGTGGGACAGGGGCTGCAACATAACCTGGGATGGGTGTTCTAGGAAAGCTTCACATTTACATGCTTGCAAACACTCACACAGGCACACATGCACACATGCATGCGCGCCTTTCCTTAGAAGCCTGGAATCATAAACAGGAGGTGAAACATACCCTGGGGTGGGTTTTCTAGAAAAGCTCCGCATTTAAGTGCTTGCAAAACACACACACACACACACACACACACACACACACACACACACACACGCCTGCGCAAGAGAGAAAGAGAGAGAGGCTTTCCTTCGAAGCCTGGCATCGTGAGCATCACGGGCAGTAGAGCCTTCGTTTCCATTTTGGGACATCAGTGAAAGGGAGGGTCCCTTCCGCTCGTGCCTGTGCTGACTTTGCCTTGAAGAAGCAGCGTCACTTTGAGAAGCCATTCTGCTCTCAGCAGTTTCCTGTTGCTGACATGAAAGCTCGGGCTTGGAATTTTAAAGCCCTCCCCGATTCAATAGTGTAGGCTCCGCCGTACCGCTTTGACACGTGATCCCCAAATTTCTGTGGCTCTCACAAACAGGCTTTTCCTTCAGACACCTCACCTGTCCCCCTGAGGCAGTGTGCCCATCTCATTGGAGCCGTGGTCCCTGCCTTCACACAGCAGGTCTCAAGACCAAGGGAAACTGAGATGGGGACCAGCCCTTGCTCTGAAGATGAGTGCTTAGAGTGACAGCCATATTGCCCCTCCATTGCTGGCCCAGCATTGAGGCCAGGAAGGTCAAGCGGGCGGGTGGAGGCTCTCGTTCAGGCAAGCCTTTCCCGCTACTGCAGCCATCCACTGCGCCTCCCACCTCTACCTGATGAATGCAGCACAAGTGTTCAGGTAAATTCCTCCCAAGCAAACGAAAGCAGAGATGAAAGGTCCTCTCAAGCCCCTCCAACCTGCAGAATGTTGCTATGTGATTTTGAAAGTTTGCCACTGTCAGAAACATCAAATACTCTATTTTATTTATTTTTTTAGAGATCTATTTGTATTTATTTATTATAGACAGACAGACAGAATGGCCGTGCCAGGGCCTCCAGCCACTGCATACGAACTCCAGATATATGCCACCATGTGCATCTGGCTTACATGGGACTTGGAGAATCAAACCTGGGTCCTTAGGCTTTGCAGGCATTTGCCTTAACTGCTAAGCCATCTCTCCACCCCCAAAATACTCTAGTGATTTGACTCAGGATGGCATTAGAAATTCTTCCCTCCCAAATCTTAGAAGAGGAAGGAACTTGGAAAAGGCACTTATTTTCTTTCCTTAGGATAGGATGTATACAACCTCTAGAGGGGAGATCATAGCATCTAGCAGCTCCCGATTATAACATATAGTAACAATGATTAGTTGAATCCTTTCCTATTTCACTTAGATAAATCTGCATTTAAATCAACAATTAAACCTTTGCTTTCTATTAAAGTCAAAACATACAAAAAAAAAAACAGGGGCTGGAGAGATGGCTTAGTGGTTAAGGCACTTGCCTTCAAAGCCAAAGGACCTAGGTTCGATTTCCCAAGACCCACATAAGCCACATGCACAAGGTGGTGCATTGCATGTGGAGTTTGTTTGCAGTGGATGGATGCCCTGGCGCACCCATCCCTCTCTCTCTCAACTAAATAAATAAAATTAAAATTAAAGAAAAGAAAAATTTACTATTTTTATTCAACAGGCAAAATTATGTTCATTTCTTAGAGAGAGAGAGACAACTCTTAATCTAAGACCAGTCATTGGGTCTCAACAGCATATTGGCTGCTTCCAGGTCTTGAATATGAAAAATACTTTAAATTTTCCTTGTGAGCTTGAACTTTCAAAGAGGATCTCTTTGGAAAGCTGGCACATTCTTTCCTGGCACAGGGCTTGGTGTTTCATTTCCCCTCCACCCAGAGCCCTGACAGGGTGGAGTAGACGTCCATGAAATTGCATGTTTCCACAACAGGATTCAGTTTTAACTGTACTGCTGTTAAAATTGAATCTCTCATTGAAAATAAGCAGATCCCAAGCCTTCTAAAAATAGAATTGCAGCTCTGCCCTTTATTTTCTCTTCATCAAGCCTTCCTGCAGGATGCAGTTTTTGTATCTTACAGTGCTTTCCGGGCAGAGGTCTACGCACCAAGCACACTCCAGGAGACCCTGCGTTTGATTCCAGCTGCCACAGTCTCGCCACTGTAACAGCCTTACCTTGTGGTGATTGTGGTCAGCGCTGGGGGGTTCCTGCTGCTTAGGTTTGGGTGGCTTCCAGGGGAGAGCACTCCACTCTGAGGCACTTCATCTGAGCACAAGCCTCCGTTGGCCTACTTGCAAGGAGCATTCTAGTGCACACGGCTGTGAAAGGGTCCCCCGTTTCCTAGCGTGGGGCAGATCTGAAACAGAACTTGTCAAGAGCTCCAGGCTGAGGAAAAGAGCTGTGGTGTTGCCGGATCCCGTGGGCTCCCTGCTGAGTGGTCTGGACCCAGAGCAAACCGCTGCTAAATCATCCTTGCAGCTACTTTCGTTGCCAAAGTGAAGTGTAAAGGGCTGCAGCTCTGGCAGATGACTGGAGGGTGACATTGTGTCATGTTTCTTCTTTCGTTCTCACCCGTGGTAGCAGGCGTCCTGGGCACCAGCCCTGTAAGACAAGACCGTGGGTGACCACCCAGCCTGCGCTCGTGCTCCCGGGAAGTGGTCATACCCCGTTGCTCTCTCAGCCTTGAAGTGAAGGGAAACCACTCAATACCGGACGAGGAGTGAATGTCACACGGGAGTTCAAATACTGCCCCCGCACGTGTCAATGCCAAAGACACGGCTCTCGCCTCACAGGGGAGAGGAGGTAATTTACTCTGGAGCCAAATATGAGTGACCATGGCCTGGACCACAGATTCAGGTTATTCCAAATTCCATGTTCCAGAGTGTTAACAATCTCATGAAAGTTTTATAGTTTTAGAATAAATGAAAGTGTTAAATCAAGGCACCTTTCAAATTCATTGGCTGACCACCAGGTAGGCAGATTATAGCAAAAAGGGAAATCTCCACCACAGGCCTCAGATGCTATCTGATGACATTCTCAGCCCTTGGGTTGGTGGAAGCTGGGATCTGTTCTTGCATTCCCAAAAGGATCACACCTGATCAACTGATAGTCACCAGGATGTTAGTTCAGACACAGAGGTGGGAAGTAAATGGTTATTAAGGGGCTAAAGGTAGCCCAGGGTGATTTGGCTCTGATCCTGTAACATTCCATCTCTATGTGATCACAGGAACTTTATCAGTCCTTTCAGCCTTGCTGGAAGTAGGTGCAGCAGACAGAGCTGTTTGCTGGGAACTTTAGTTCACAGTCGATAGGAAGAGTGAACTTGCTTGTGCATCTCTGCATTGAAATTTTTGTTTTCAGGCTTGTTTTGAGAATCCCCTTGTCCTTTTTTCTTTGATGAGTTTTATGATTCCTTTCTGCCCTGACATTTTTCTTGTGGACTCCCGTGGTCGTGGTGTTGATTATTTTTTCCATGGGGAACAGCACAGTGGGACCCTCTGACCACAGGACGAGTTCTCTCCTTGTCACTCTGCCCTTGTTCTTGGAGTTTGGAAAGTAGGGTCTTCAGATTCTAAGTGGCTTGTCTCTTCAAAGATGTGTCTGCATTCACGGAGAACTCTTGGCACTTGAAAGAGGTTTTGATAACTTAAGGACCCTCCTACAGTCTCGGTTCACCCATCTAAGCACTGACTGGGTTATAAAGATGAAAGCTCTCCCACAAAAAGACTCCCGGGGACTTCCCAACGACTCTTGAAGAAAAGGTTATCAGGAGTGAATGAGGAACTGTTCCCTCAAGAACTGGCCCAGGGTCCCACATGGGCCAACAGACAAAAAGCAGGCGCTAGTTTGGGGGGCGGTCAACAAGATGGCTGAGAAGGGAGGGCAGCGCACACAACACAGCCTGGCGTGTGTGCCCTGTGCTGAAATAAGTGCCCTCACAGGAGATGGCCAGTGCTGTGCAGGGCTAATTAGCTATGTTGTTTGGAGCCAGGGTCCTGCCGTGTAGCCTCAGCTAGACTGGAATGCCACCCCCTACTCCAGCCTCCAAGAGCTGCATTAACAGTGTGTTGACGTGCTTGGTGTTAGAGTTTTTAAACAAAAATATTTTATCTATTTACAATAAGGCTATGTTGCAATATATTGAAAATGTATTTGAAATAGGGATTGCTCATTGAGAGGACACATGATCTTTCAGGTGAAGACTGGAATAGGAAGTATTATTGTTGGAAATCCTGGGAGCCGGGTAGCTGTGACTGGCCACTAGCAGGCTTATTCTGTGCTCATGACCCCACGGGAGGGGAGCCAGGCTAGCACTGTGGGAACTCATGGGACCAGCCTTTAACTTGCTTTGGAGGAAACAATTGAAAATATTCCTGAGTTGGAAACCTGACTCCAGTGAACAGGGGAAACAGGAAGCCAGTAGGTGTCTGTGTAGCCGCTTCACTGTAACAGTGTGGGAAACAGGAAGCCAGCGGGTGTCCGTGTAGCCGCTTCACTGTACCAGTGTGGGAACAGGAAGCCAGCGGGTGTCCGTGTAGCCTGCTTCACTGTACCAGTGTGGGAACAGGAAGCCAGCGGGTGTCCATGTAGCCGCTTCACTGTACCAGTGTGGGAACAGGAAGCCAGTAGGTGTCCGTGTAGCCGCTTCACTGTACCAGTGTGGGAAACAGGAAGCCAGCGGGTGTCCGTGTAGCCGCTTCACTGTACCAGTGTGGGAAACAGGAAGCCAGCAGGTGTCCGTGTAGCCGCTTCACTGTACCAGTGTGGGAACAGGAAGCCAGCGGGTGTCCATGTAGCCTGCTTCACTGTACCAGTGTGGGAACAGGAAGCCAGCGGGTGTCCGTGTAGCCGCTTCACTGTAACAGTGTGGGAAACAGGAAGCCAGCGGGTGTCCGTGTAGCTGCTTCACTGTACCAGTGTGGGAACAGGAAGCCAGCGGGTGTCCGTGTAGCTGCTTCACTGTAACAGTGTGGGAACAGGAAGCCAGCGGGTGTCCATGTAGCTGCTTCACTGTAACAGTGTGGGTAACAGGAAGCCAGCGGGTGTCCGTGTAGCCGCTTCACTGTAACAGTGTGGAAACAGGAAGCCAGCGGGTGTCCGTGTAGCTGCTTCACTGTAACAGTGTGGGTAACAGGAAGCCAGCGGGTGTCCGTGTAGCCGCTTCACTGTAACAGTGTGGAAACAGGAAGCCAGCGGGTGTCCGTGTAGCCGCTTCACTGTAACAGTGTGGAAACAGGAAGCCAGCGGGTGTCCGTGTAGCTGCTTCACTGTAACAGTGTGGGAACAGGAAGCCAGCGGGTGTCCGTGTAGCTGCTTCACTGTAACAGTGTGGAAACAGGAAGCCAGCGGGTGTCCGTGTAGCTGCTTCACTGTAACAGTGTGGAAACAGGAATCCAGCGGGTGTCCGTGTAGCTGCTTCACTGTAACAGTGTGGGAACAGGAAGCCAGCGGGTGTCCGTGTAGCTGCTTCACTGTAACAGTGTGGGAACAGGAAGCCAGCGGGTGTCCGTGTAGCCGCTTCACTGTAACAGTGTGGGAACAGGAAGCCAGCGGGTGTCCGTGTAGCTGCTTCACTGTAACAGTGTGGGTAACAGGAAGCCAGCGGGTGTCCGTGTAGCCGCTTCACTGTAACAGTGTGGAAACAGGAAGCCAGCGGGTGTCCGTGTAGCTGCTTCACTGTAACAGTGTGGGTAACAGGAAGCCAGCGGGTGTCCGTGTAGCCGCTTCACTGTAACAGTGTTGAAACAGGAAGCCAGCCGGTGTCCACGTAGCTGCTTCACTGTACCAGTGTGGGAAACAGGAAGCCAGCGGGTGTCCACGTAGCCGCTTCACTGTACCAGTGTGGGAAACAGGAAGCCAGCGGGTGTCCACGTAGCCGCTTCACTGTAACAGTTTGGAAACAGGAAGCCAGCGGGTGTCCGTGTAGCCGCTTCACTGTACCAGTGTGGGAAACAGGAAGCCAGCGGGTGTCCACGTAGCCGCTTCACTGTAACAGTTTGGAAACAGGAAGCCAGCGGGTGTCCGTGTAGCCGCTTCACTGTAACAGTGTGGGAAACAGGAAGCCAGCGGGTGTCCGTGTAGCCACTTCACTGTAACAGTGTGGGAAACAGGAAGCCAGCGGGTGTCCATGTAGCTGCTTCACTGTAACAGTGTGGGAAACAGGAAGCCAGCGGGTGTCCATGTAGCTGCTTCACTGTAACAGTGTGGGAAACAGGAAGCCAGCGGGTGTCCGTGTAGCTGCTTCACTGTACCAGTGTGGGAAACAGGAAGCCAGCGGTGTCCGTGTAGCTGCTTCACTGTACCAGTGTGGGAACAGGAAGCCAGCGGGTGTCCATGTAGCTGCTTCACTGTAACAGTGTGGGTAACAGGAAGCCAGCCGGTGTCCACATAGCCGCTTCACTGTACCAGTGTGGGAAACAGGAAGCCAGCGGGTGTCCGTGTAGCCGCTTCACTGTACCAGTGTGGGAAACAGGAAGCCAGCGGTGTCCGTGTAGCTGCTTCACTGTACCAGTGTGGGAACAGGAAGCCAGCGGGTGTCCATGTAGCTGCTTCACTGTAACAGTGTGGGTAACAGGAAGCCAGCCGGTGTCCACATAGCCGCTTCACTGTACCAGTGTGGGAAACAGGAAGCCAGCGGGTGTCCGTGTAGCCGCTTCACTGTACCAGTGTGGGAAACAGGAAGCCAGCGGGTGTCCGTGTAGCCACTTCACTGTAACAGTGTGGGAATCAGGAAGCCAGCGGGTGTCCATGTAGCTGCTTCACTGTACCAGTGTGGGAAACAGGAAGCCAGTGGGTGTCCATGTAGCTGCTTCACTGTACCAGTGTGGGAAACAGGAAGCCAGCGGTGTCCGTGTAGCCTGCTTCACTGTACCAGTGTGGGAAACAGGAAGCCAGCGGGTGTCCGTGTAGCCTGCTTCACTGTAACAGTGTGGGAAACAGGAAGCCAGCGGGTGTCCGTGTAGCTGCTTCACTGTACCAGTGTGGGAAACAGGAAGCCAGCGGGTGTCCACGTAGCCGCTTCACTGTAACAGTGTGGAAACAGGAAGCCAGCGGGTGTCCATGTAGCCTGCTTCACTGTAACAGTGTGGGAAACAGGAAGCCAGCGGGTGTCCATGTAGCTGCTTCACTGTACCAGTGTGGGAAACAGGAAACCAGCGGGTGTCCGTGTAGCTGCTTCACTGTAACAGTGTGGGAAACAGGAAGCCAGCGGGTGTCCATGTAGCCTGCTTCACTGTAACAGTGTGGGAAACAGGAAGCCAGCGGGTGTCCATGTAGCCCACTTGTTGCAGTCCAGTTCGCATTGCTGGTAGAAATCACCCAACAAAGAACAGCTTGTGGGAAAAAGAGACTTATTTTGGCTCACAGGCTGGAGGGAAAGCTCCACAATGGCAGGGGGAAATGATGGCATGAGCAGAGGGTGGACATCACCCCTGGCCCACATAAGGTAGACAATAGCAACAGGAGAGTGTGCCAAACACTGGCATGGGGAAACTGGCTATAACAGCCATAAACCCGCCCCCAACAATACACTTCCTTCATGAGGCGTTAATTCCCAAATATCCATCAGCTGGGAACCAAGCATTCAAAACACCTAAGTTTATGCGGGACACCTGACTCAAACCACCAGACCGCTTAACTGTAGCATTGTTGGAAACAGGAAGCCAGCAGGTGTCCATGTAGCCTGCTTTACTGTAGTAGTGGGAGGTTCTTTGGTGTTGGGCTTTTTGATATACTCTTGTAAAGGTTCTTTAAATTCATTTAAAATTGTTGCTTTAACATTTTATAATTTGAAAGCAGAGAGAGAAGTGGAAAGAATGGGCATTCTAGAACCTCTTGCCACTGCAGATAACCTCCAGATATATCCAATAGTTTGTGCATCAGGTTTTAAGTAGGCATTGGGGAATTAAATCTAGGCCAGCAGGCTTTGCAAACAAGTGTCTTTAACCACTGAGCCATCCTTCAGCTGCTTTAACATTTTAAAAAGTATATTTAATTTATTTCAAAGAGTGAGAGAATATGAATGAATGAGAATGGGTGTGCCAGGGCCTCTAGCCATTGCAAACAATCTCCAGATGCATGTGCCACTTTGTGCCTATGGCTTTTTGTGGGTGCTGGGGAATTGGAACCAGCTTGTTAGGCTCTGCAGGTCTGTGCTTTAACTGCTGAGCCATTTCTCCAGCCCCACTTTAACATTTTGTGGTGCTGTGTTTCTGTTCTGTGAAGAATGAGGGACAAGTCCTGACGCCCCTTTCCTACCATCAGATGTATTCACCAAAATTTTTTCTTAAAGAAACAGACACAGAAGAGTCCCTTTGATTTCACATTGGTCCTTCCTAACGTTTCCTTCTTACTAATTTGTGTACCTTCAGAGTCAGGAGAGCTGGCTTTCTGCTACTAGCAAATGACTTTAGACCATGTGTCCTTTTGTGTCACCCTGTCTCCTGAGTGCTGTGGAGTAGGTAGAGGAAGCTTGGCCTCTGGTGATGGTGGGGAACTAAGGGCAGCTGGTGGGAGCCTCCAGGCTGGACCAGTGGGCAGACTGATCTCAAAAACCTGTGTGTTAAATACATTCATTAGTATGGTTAGTTGATATGGGTATGAAGCAAAATTGAATGTTGAAATCTGAAAAAGGCTTATGAATATATCAGGTGAAAGACTGGACAAGAGTAAAAGCCAGGTTATTTTTCTATTCTATACTGTTTAATTTTACAGTAGGTAAAATGTATCCGGTGTGTGTTATCTTTTTTTGGGGGGGGGTTGGTTTTTTTGAGGGTGGGTCTCAGTCTAGCCCAGGCTGACCTGGAATTCACTTCGGAGTCTCAGGGTAGCCTTGAACTCATGGTGATCCTCCTACCTCTGCCTCCTGAGTGCTGGGATTAAAGGCGTGCGCCACCATGCCTGGCCCGGTGTGTGTTATCTATGTGTATAGGTGTGTGTCTAGTCCACGTGTGTGGAAGCCAGAGAAAGCTATCAGGCATCCTCATCAACTTACCCTTCACCTCTTTTCCTTAGACAGCCTCTCATGGAATCTGGAGCTCACTGTGTTTTGGTTATGCTGGGTAAACAGGGAACCTTAGTGATTGATTCTCCAATCTCCATCTCTGCTCCTTCAATGCTGGGGTCACAGGCAGATGTAGCTATGCCTAGGCTTTTGTTTGTTTGTTTTTCAAGGCAGGGTCTGGTTCTAGCCCAGGCTGACCTGGAATTCACTATGTAGTCTCAGGGTGGCCTTGAACTCATGGCAGTCCTCCTACCTCTGCCTCCCGAGTGCTGGGATTAAAGGCGTGTGCCACCACGCTTGGCTGCTTCATGCCCCGCTTGTCATGTGACTGGTGAGGGTTGAACTCAGGTCCTCACACCTGCATGGCAAGTGCTCAGGCCTGCTGAGCCATCTTAGCCCCTAACAAGGATTTCTTTTTTTTCATTTTTAATATTCTTGTAAGCCCACATTTTTTTTTCTTTTCAATTCTTTTTCATTAACAACTTCCATGATTGTAAACAATATCCTATGGTAATATCCTCCCTCCCCTCACTTTTCCCTTTAAAACTCCACTCTCTGTCATATCCCCTCCCCTTCTCAATCAGTCTCTCTTTTATTTTGATGTCATCATCTTTTCCTCCTATTATGATGGTCTTGTGTAGGCAGTGTCAGGCACTGCGAGGTCATGGATATCCAGGCCATGTGTCTGCGGGGAGCACATTGTAAGGAGTCCTGCCCTTCCTTTGGCTCTGAGAAACTCAGAAGTTAGGATTTATCCACCAGTGACCTTTGTGGCTGTCTTTGCCCTCCCTGATAGACCCACAAAGGCTGGCAGGGGAGCAGAGAGCCTGACTCCTTCTCAAGCAGGCGTTGGAGCTTTGTGTCCTCATGTGCTGATGTGGCAGGTGTAACCCGTCACAGTCACTGGCCACTCCTGGTTGCCTATCTCTAGGGAAAGTGGGCATCAGGTAACTTTGGGTTCCCCAAACTAGGCTGTCAAAGTTAGGTTAAAATACCATGCAATGATTACCATGAGCAAAAAGGTTGTATTTTCCAGAAAGTAATGCAAGAAAAATGTGACAGTTGGCCAGGTGGCTGTTCTCAGGAGGGAGGCGGTGCCCTGGGCAGTGGAAGGGCGTGTGTGCGGGGAGATGTGTAGTGTCAGCTCCTTCTGCGAGTGGGACTTTATTGGCAGGGAAACGATGCGCTGTGTGAGCTTCTGCTCTGAGGTTTGACGTTGTGCAGGTCACGTTCTGCCTGTACTTTGCTGGTTGGAAAGTTTTATGTTCATAAACATGGGGAGTGAAGAATTCCAAATCATCTGACCTGGTTATGACCTTGCTCTACCAAACTTTTGCATTTCAAAGGCAGTGTGATTCTAGAACTTATCTGGAGCAAGTACTGCTGAGTGTGGCCGAGAGCGTGCGGTGCGGAAGAGTCTTTTCTCTCTTGGTCTCTCCTGAAGAACGAGTCCTTACCCGCCATTCTTCCCCGGGGCCACAGCAAGTGATTTGGTGTGAGGCTCCCGGACGCAGAGGGACTCAGCTGTGGCCCGGCTCTGACGGTCAAGGAGGCAGGGCGGAGGGCTCGGCCGGGTTTTGCTGAGCTGACCTCTGAGGGCGTCACCTGCATGTCCTGCTGTGTGTACGAGTTTGCATCTTTGTTTTGGGAATATGTCCCCAGTGTTTTTCTTTTTAAATGTTTTTTAAAATGTATTTTATTTGTTTGCTTATTTGAGACAGAGAGAGATGGCAGGATGGTTGTGCCAGGGCCTTCAGCTACTTCAGACCAACTCCAGACACAGGCGCCACCTTGTGCATCTGGCTTATGTGGGTTCTGAGGAATCAAACTTGGGTCCTTTGGCCTTGTAGGCAAGTGCCTTAACTGCTAAGCCATCTCTCCAACCCCCACTACCGGGTTTCTTTTTTGTTTGTTTGTTTGTTTGTTTTTTTGAGTTAGGATCTCACTCTAGCCCAGGCTGACCTGGAATTCATTATGGAGTCTCAGGGTGGCCTCAACTCATGGCGATCCTCCTGCTTCTGCCTCCCCAGTGCTGGGATTAAAGGCGTGCGCCACCACGCCCAGCCCCAGTGTGTTTTTAACGTGTCTCTTCCTCTCTTCCCATAACAGGTATCAATATTACCTGCAAGTCAAGAAAGATGTGCTTGAAGGTCGGTTACGGTGTACGTTGGATCAGGTGATCCGACTGGCTGGCTTGGCCGTGCAAGGTGAGACATCCCCACCCGACGCTCCTGTTCTGTTTGCTTGTGGCACTGTTGGTCTCAGAGCAAAAGCGAGCGACTGAATCCCTCACCGAGGCTCCCTTCTCAAGTTAAGGTATCAGCAGATGTAAAGTAGTGATTTTTTTTTTTTTTTTGTGCCATAACAGGACAGAAAATTTCTCAGAACTGCTTGGAAACTGCTCATGCTTGTATAATTACAGTTTTAATAAAAAGCAATGGCAGTTTTTAGCCCTGCCTTTAATTAAAGCTACATTTCAGAGTCTGGAACATTTCCTCAGAATCTTTCCAGTGCATAATGCAGTCACATTCTGTAGTTTGATGCCTTATTGCAACTCTGGTCATAGCAGTGTTAGCCTACATTGTATATGCAGTTCTAACTGAGTTAAAGGGTGTTTAAGTCCATGATGGTAGTGTGTCACAACAAATGCTTATTGGAGAACAGTTTTCTTTCAGCCTGCTCTATGTTGACTTTGATTTATCAGCCCATGTTTATATTCACTACTCTGTCTGCCTGTCTGCCTACCTACTGCCGATCTAATCTATTTATATAAATGTAGATAGTGTGTGAGAGAGAAAGAAGGAAACAGAGAGATGGTTTAATTGCTTTTAGTCCTATTGAAAATAGAAGATCATATAAGTTTTGAAGGAAAGCTGATTCCCCTTTCCATTCTTATTTTCCTGAAAGCTGAGCTAAGTTGTGTGGCCTTGCCAGCAGAGGGGTTCTCGCTTCACGGATCATTCATCTAGGAGCTGTGAACTGGACTTCCTATCCCACGCTTAGACCTGAAATTGAATCCTTTGGTTCTACCTATCTGGAAAGGCTGACCCCCTGACCCGTTTCCTTCTCGGATGTTAGTGGTGGAGCTCTTCTTACTCCTCTGAGGATGGAAGTATCCAGAACACACTGCATCCCACCTGTCTGCTTAGAGACCAGGAGGGAAGGAGTGGGTCTGCTGGAGCGGAACAGAGGGAGGCGCTGCTACAGCAGCGGAGTAGGCAGGACCGAGATCTGGTGGGCACCTCACCTTCAGCCGGACCTTGCTCCTTTAAAGCTTTCTTTCCTTGGCACTGCATGTGCTTTCGCCTCTCGTCCCTTACTCATCAGGTCACTATGGGCACCATGGGCATCCTGGCTAACCAAAGACCCTTGAGGAGGTCTGAGGGCTCACTCTGGGCTCTCTGTTCCCCGGGTCTTTGAAGCCACTTGTTCGGCTGATGAAATTTCCTCTCAGTTTAATATTTTTTAAAAGCCATTTTCCTGGGCTGGAGAGATGGCTTAGGCATTAAGGGACTTGGTCAGAACAGCCTAAGGACCCAAGTTCAATTCTCCAGTACCAATGTAAGCCAAATGCACAAGGTGGCACATGCATCTGGGGTTTGTTTGCAGTGGCTGGAGGCCCTGGCATGTCCATTCATGCTTTCCCTCTCTCTCTTCCTCTCGGTGTCTCCATCTCAAATAAACAAAGCATTAAAAAAAAAAAAAGCACAGCATTTTCCTAAAATCTATTGGGCCATTAGATAGCTACTTGGAAACAGGTGGTGGTAGGAGGCGGCAGGGGGTGATTGGACTCAAACGGGAGTCAAGTTCACAGTGAAGCAGTCACCCCACTGTTCTCATGTGTCACGGCCGACCGCCGATTAGCGTGCGGTTCTTGGTAGGACGATCATTACGGCCCAGCACTTCTTCGTGCCAACCTTCCTCGTGAACTTGCAGCCTCCCGTTCCGCATCCCTCTCTGCCAGATGCCAGGTCTTTTCCCGAAGTCAAGATCTGGTGTGGGCTGAGTCTTTACACAAGCAAGGGAGCGCGGCCCAGGGGCTCATGGGTCTGTGAAGTCGGCTCCATGGGCTTCCCTTGCCTGTGCTCCATTGTGAGGTTGCAGCAGGGCAGGACAGAGTTGCTGCGTCCTGTGGCATGTGAAGCTGCACAGAAGGTGTGAGGACTTTTGAGGCCGCTGGCCAAGGGTGATGAACAGTGGGAATTCCCAGCTGCAGATCTCTGCGCAGATGAGGTCTCCACATTGACCCTGAGCTAAGAAATCCCCTTGGCAGACACTCTGCAGGTAGAGCTGGTACTCCTTCAGCAAACACCTGGAACTTTGGTTTAGCATGTTTAAATAGCTGTAGGAATTGCTTCCAAATTTCTCCATTCTCTCTGAAAAGTTGTGTGGGGGTGCTTGCATGTTGATGGTTACAGTTGCTGTGTGGCGGTGCTGACATCAAGCACGTCGTGGCTGTGTTTGTGGGCTGCAGGAATGGGTGGAAAGGACTGATGCGTGTGGGGACAAGTTGGCCCTGTGCTGTCCCATCTGGACTTTCATGTGATAACTGCTACCCTCCCCTGCCTTTTCTTCTCAGCTGATTTTGGAGATTATAACCAGTTTGATTCTCAAGAATTTCTCCGGGAGTATGTGCTATTTCCTATGGTAAGTGCAGTTCATTTTTTTCTTTAATTTTCTACTTTCTTTTGACATTAATTTATCCTTTGAAAAATCTCATAGAGTTTTACATGTGCTCCTTGGGAAGGTAAGTCCAGACGCTGATAAATAGGGACAAGGTTTATAAAGTATGAAGAAAGTGAGAATGTGCCTCCATGCCCCAAATACTTTCCTGATTTCTTTTTCAAACAGAACCTTGGTAGTGCATTGTGGGTTGGCTTTATAACCTGAAATGTGACTAAATTTATCCATTCTGTTTTTTTCTTCCTGGAGCTTGTAAGGTGTGTGTGTGTGTGTGTGTGTGTGTGTGTGTGTGTGTACACAATCATGTTGTCAGCAAATATAGTTTTACTTCTTTCTTTCCTGTGTAAATGTGTTTTATTTCTGTACCTTTTTCTTTTAAACATTTATTTTTCTTATCTAATTGTTTTGGTAAGGACTGCAAGTACCATGTTGCGCACAAGTGATGAATGTGGGTTAGACGTAAAGCTCAGTGGTAGAGCACTTGCCCAACATATGTGGCCTGGTGTAATACCCAGAACCACATGGGAGAGTGTAAATAAAAAGGGGCAGTGACAGTGGGCAGAAACCAGTGCAATGTACAATAGCATTTAAAAGAAAACAGCAACAAATAAAATATAGGAATCAATGAACTCATAGATCTGAAATTCACGTACTGAAAATTTAAAATATTGATGGTATACATTGAAGATAATGCATGTGGAAAGATATCCTAGTTATAGATTGGAAGAATCAATATTGTTAAAATGTCAGCAGAACCCAATGCATTCTGTACATTTTAATGTGATCCCTGTCAAAATTCCAATGTGAAGAATCACAAAAATAAAGAACTAGCCTAAAATTCACATGAAACCATAAAAGGCCTCAAATAGGCAACAGCATCCGGAGTCAGGAAAACCAAAGCTGAGGCATTGTACTACTTGACTGCAGATGCTGTTGCGAAGTGTAACGCACCACGCAGCAGAGCCTGATGTGTAGCAGAGCCATTGAGCACCGGCGTGGAATACAGCCCAGGATGCAATCCTCATGTGCACCTTCCATTACTTTTGTAAAAATTATTTATTTATTTGCAAGCAGAGAGAGAAGAGAGACAGAGAGAGAATGGGCACACCAGGGCCTCCAGCCACTGCAAATGAACTCCAGACACATATACCTCTTATGCATCTGGCTTACGTGGGTCCTGGGGAATCACACCTGGGTCCTTTGGCTTTGCAGGTGAACACCTTAGCCACTAAGCCATCTCTCTAGCCCCTGCATTGCTTTTTGACGGAGGCCAAGAGGCCAAGGAGGAAGGATAGCATCTTCAATAGTCAGTGTTTGGAAAACTTGGGATCCACACAAAAAGGAATGAAATTGGGCCCTTACCTCACTTACTATCAGCTCCAAGTAGACAAAGTGGAGATCTAAGACCTGAGTTCTAAAGAGAACTGCTAGAGGAAAAGCTACAAGACATTTCTGGGGCAATGATTTTCTGTATATGACCCCCAAAGTACAGACAATGAAAGCAAAATAAATAGAATTTCATCAATCTGAAAAGTCTCTGCACAGCAAAAGAAATAGTGTACAGATTGGGAAAATATTTGTAAATCATATATTAGATAAGGGGTTCATACTCAATGAGAGGTAAACAAGTAACCCTATTAAAAATGGGCACAGGACTCAGACAAGCATTTCTCAACAAAGACCTAAGAGGCCGGCAGATAGATGAAAACCATGTTCCTTCACTAATTGAGATCACTCCTGTTAGGATGATTGCTATAAATAGAACAGAGAGAACGTGATGGTGAGGGTTGAGGGAAAGGAGACCGTTGTACAAGGTTGGTGGGAGTGCAAATTAGCATAGTCATCAGGAAAATTACGGAAATGCCTCAACAGTAGATTTTCTTCATAGATACATATGGTTATTATCTGTCAGGCACCTGTGTGCTGAGCCCTCCTGGTGCCTTCAACACCTGCGGCGGACCAGCGCCCTCCTTTCTGCCCATGAGTGTGGGGCGGGTGGACCAGCGCCCTCCTTTCTGCCCATGAGCGTGGCGCAGGTGGACCAGCGCCCTCCTTTCTGCCCATGAGCATGGGGCGGGTGGACCAGTGCCTTCCTTTCTGCCAATGAGTGTGGGTCGGGTGGACCAGCGCCCTCCTTTCTGCCCATGAGCATGGGGCGGGTGGACCAGCGCCCTCCTTTCTGCCCATGAGCATGGGGCAGGTGGACCAGTGCCTTCCTTTCTGCCCATGAGCGTGGGGCAGCCTTTGTGTACACATCTGTGGGTCTTTTTTTTACTGTCTGTCCTCAGGGAGGCCTTTGCCCACCACTTCTTGTGAAGTCCCATCTTGCTGGTGGAAATGCCAGGTGTATGGTCCTTAAGGCGGGGGCTGCCTGTGTGTGCTCATAAATGTTTCTGGAATGAATTTGTGAAGTCAAAATGCCAGTCCCTGTGCTGGATGAGGCGTGAGGGCGGGTCTAACCTCGGCGATTTGTTGCTTGGTTGGTAGCTTCAGGCTCAGTGAGAAGAGTTGGAAAGAAAAGCCTGTGGGGAGTTGTTTCAGGAGAGCTGGAAGCAGCTCCGTGCGCTGGCTCTGGTCTTAGAAACATCATTCACCGCCTTTTTTTCTTCTAATTAATTGTTTTGCCCAAAACACTAACACCTGAGGGATGAAATATATGTAAGACTTGGCTCGAGTTCTCAGGAAGGCTAAAGTGTGGCTAGGTAAATAGGAAGTTTGCAAAACCATGATGCCACACCAAAGGTCAGGACATACCGCTGCAGTTTGTGTGGGGAGGCCCACATGTTGGGGGGCATTGGAGAAGCCTTATGCGCCAGTAGAGTGTGGGAGCTGTCATAAAGGACAGTAGGTTTGTAAGAGGGAGAGAGCAAAGAGTGATCTGGACGAGAGGGGAGAGGAGACGAGATATCTCGGGTGTGGAGAGAGTCAGTGTGCCAGTTTTACTATAGCTCCCCTGGGTTCCAAGGGAACTGGGGTGAGGAGTCGGATTGCCTGGCTTCCTCCCAGGGTTCTGCCCAGCCTACACTTTGACAGCTGCTGCCTTAAGCAGTGAGACCTTTGTGTGGGCAGACAGACACTGGCTGAGGGTGTGTTGTGGTGGTCTGGGCAGCAGCTATGGGTCATGGGAGAAAAATGCAACACCAGGTGGCAGAAATTGGAAGGTTTTTATTTTTTGTGCTTTTGGAAAACAAGTTTATTTTTATATTTACATCCAGGATGAGTTCACTAATCACAACCGTGGTGAGTCACCTCCGTGGTATTTACCTAGTGGATAGTCAGAGGGTCCCGAGAATTCCTTTCCTCCTGAAGGTTTTCCTCCTGTCAAATCTAGTGTTAGCTTTGGGTCACAATTTTGTTCTTCCAAAACTGTAGCTTCGACTTGAACAAAATCCTTTCCAACAAGTGACTTGCCAAGGAGTGCAAAGTTGTCTACCCAACCAGGAGAGCCTTCTTCAATTTTTTATTTCCTCCCTCACAACAAACTCTCCCTTTCTCTTCTCTTTCTCTCTCCTTTCTTCCCTTTCCATCTTTCTTTCCTCACTTCCTTCCTTTCAGTGACACTGAGAATTGAACCTAGGGCTTCATACATGCTAGGCAGGAACTCAACTGTTGAACTATATCTCCGGTCCCCTTCCTTTTAAGATTTATATTATTGATACTTTATACATGTATATTATGTATTTTGACCTTGTTCCCTCCCAGTCACCCTCCCTTCCCTCTCCCAACCATGCCTATTTATGTATTTATTTGAGAGAGGGAGATAGGCAGGCAGATAGAGAGAGATGGCACACCAGGTCCTCTAGCCAAAGCAAACAAACTCCAGATACATGTGCCATCTTGTGCATCTGGCTTATGTGGGTACTGGGGAATCGAACCTGGGCCTTTGGGCTTCACAGGCAAGCGCCTTATCATTTAAGCCATCTCTCCAGCCAATTTTTTTATTTTGAGATAGAGTCTCACTAGGTGTCCAGGCTGGCCTTAAACTCACCATGCCACCAGGCTAACTTGAACTATCATGATCTTCCTGCCTCGGTCAAACGTTGGCCTTATAGCTCTGCATCATGAAGCCACCTGTCTGTTTGATTTTTAATAAAAGCCAAAACTTTTTTTGGGGGGGGGTTCGAGTAGGGTCTCACTCTGGCTCAGGCTGACCTGGAATTCACTATGGAGTCTCAGAGTAGTCTCGAACTCTCGGTGATCCTTCTACCCCTGCCTCCCAAGTGCAGGGATTAAAGGCGTGCGCCACCACGCTCGGCTTAATAAAAGCCAAAACTTTTGAACCTTTTGAACTTTCCATCTACTCATAGCTGGCTAAATGCGCCATGGCCAAGAGCTGTGCTGGCCAGTGTGACCACCTTCCCCACAGCCCACGTGTGCCGTCTTGTCTCCTACTGGGACCAGACACAACAATTTCTGGACAAGGTGGTGAATTCAGGCATGGCTTAGGGGCACGTTCTTGTGGAAATGACGTGTGGAAGGGGTCCATGAGCTGAGCCTGTGAGAGGCAGGTGGAAAGGAGGCCACTGTTGGCTCCAGAGGTCTTAGAGGGCTAGAGCTTCACATA
This sequence comes from Jaculus jaculus, assembly GCF_020740685.1. Lineage (NCBI taxonomy): Eukaryota > Metazoa > Chordata > Mammalia > Rodentia > Dipodidae > Jaculus > Jaculus jaculus. The sequence goes on along the minus strand of NC_059102.1, from coordinate 335,842,756 downwards.
GAGCCATGAGATGCCTGAAGGTGGCCGTCAGCTGAGGAGGCAAGTGAACTTTCGAGAGACAAGGCTAAGTAAGGGTGGAGCTATTATCCTTATTAGTGTGTGAGAGATGAGAAGAGTTGGTCCATAGCCTGTTGGTCCAGAGTTAGAGAAATGCTACAGTCTCTATCCTTTAAAGAGTAACTCTTTCCTTCCGTAAAAACAGCATTAGCAGCTGTGAGGCCTGTCCATTGCCTTGTCCGTGCTACCCAGCCAGCCTCCTTCCTCTCAGAGACGAGCTCGCCACTGCCCGTCCTCCAGCCTCCTTCCTCTCAGAGACGAGCGCAGGGCTGCCGTGTGGGAAGGTTGATAATGGGCTCCACGTCTTCTCTACCTTACCTTGTTGAAGACATTTGTCACGTGCTGATAAGCCACGACCGGGTTTGGGTGCTGCTGGGAGGGACGCCGTGCATGCGTCTGTGGGCAGGGCAGTGCTTTCGCAGATCAAAGCTCTGTGACGGAGTAAGCAAGGTGCTTTGGACCCTGCACCTCCCGTGGGAGCGAGTCCCTCCTGGTTCCAAGCAGACTGCCTACTTACACAGCCTGGGCTTCACATTGCTCAGCACTGGACAGACAAGTGTGGATATTGTCATTCTTACATCCCCAAAGTGAGTTCTTAGCTGCACTGACTGCATCCTAAGTGCTCAGCAGTCACACTAGAGGCTTCTATGTTGTAAAGCTTTGACGGCACCACCACTGTCACCCCCAGAGCCCCACTGGACGATGCTGAAGATAGCCTAGTACATGTCTGAACTGGCGACAAGTAGTCCAGGTTTTGGCCCACAGCTACCTTGTTTCTTCTCTGCTTACGCCCCCCCCCCCACCCGCCCTGGGTATGCCATACTCAGTGGAAATTTCACAGCGTCGCTTTTGGGCAATGCTGTGCTCGCATCTGGACTGGGATCCTTACTGGCAGTGTGGCCTTGGGCAAGTTAGATGACCATCCTGAACCTCAGCTTTCTCCTTTAAGACGAGAGTCAAAACCCCATCCACACAGTGCGCATCAAGGGGAAGTGCATGTGAGACGCTCACTTGGCTCCGCTGTGTCATGATCGCCTCCATTTGTACATAGGTGTATGTTGTGCGTGTGGGAGCGGAGGCCAGGGGTCAGTGTCAGGCGTCTCCTGCTGTTACTCTTCACCCTGTCTGTGCAACATGGACTCTTGCTGAACCTAGAGCTCACCAGCTCAGCTAAACTAGGTAGCCAGAAAGCCCTGGAGCTCCTTGTCTCTGCCTCCCCAGTACGAGAATTGCAGATACCACATCTGATTATTTACGTACATACTGGGATCTAAACTCAGGTCTTCATGCTGCACACAAGCTGATGGATCCGCCTCCCCAGCACCTATTCATACTTCAGTATCTCTCTTTACGTAACACAGATATAAGAGTGTTGGGCATAGGTACCATGTCTGCATTTTGATCCTTAAGCAGATCGGACAGGCAGAGGCACAGATTGTCATTAACCAGCTTTGTACCAGTCATTAACCAGCTTTATACCTTCAAAATCTGTTGCTATTTAATATGAAAGTTACCTCCTGTCTCTTGGGTTCCATTCAGTGAACATGTATTGACCACTTACTGCATACAAAGAACATGCGTTGGGCATGGTGGTGCACGCCTTTGATCCCAGCACTCGGGAGGAGAGGTAGGAGGATCATGGTGAGTTCGAGGCCACCCTGCGACTACATAGTGAATTCCAAGTCAGCTGGGCTAGAATGAAACCCTACCTTGAAAAAAAAAAAAAGAACATGCAGTTGTCCTTGTGGGAGAGCCCTGTGATAGTCCTCTTAAGAGATTTGTGGGGAGCTGCTACCCTCGAGCTGCCCAGATTCTAGGAGGAGAAGAGAGGGAAGGGTGTTTAGACAGGGAGGTTGCTACAGAAGACGTGCTATGGGCCGAACACTAAGGAGGGTGGTGTGACCGAGGGGAAGCAAGGCCCAGTGGAAGAAAGGCTTGCATCCAGCTGGTGCCGGAGGAGCGGCAGAGCGGCCACTGGAGGACAGTGACAGCTGACATAGGAAGGACCCAAAGGATGAAGAGACACCTCATGTAGGATAGTGGGACTGAGCGCGGGCAATTGCTGGAAGGAAGACGTAAAAGCTCTTTGTGTTAGTTAAGAAGAGGAGTTTGCTTGAGGCACCTTGTACCCTTGGGGGAGGAGGTCTGGAAGGGAAAGCTGGGGCCCACCGAAAGGACGGGCCCAATGAACACCAGGCCCAGGTGTCAAGCTAATTGCGTAGGTAGTGGGGAGCCATGGGAAGCTGTAAACCTTCTGCCTGCATTGGCTAGAGCTCTCCAAGGGAGGCGATGCATTCCTTTGATGGGGGAGGGAAGGCAGAATGAATGGCCCTGTTTGATCTTACAAAGTAACTGAATTTGTCAAATGCATTTCTTCAGTGGAGAGAAGAACAAAGTTAAGTACACAGAGCGCTCCCCAGGTGCGTGGCTGTGTACAGGCATGCACTCTGCCATTTCTCATTCACCCAAGGGCTGTGCTTGCCCACCTCTGTGGGGCACACATCGCAGAGGGCCTGGGTGCAGATGGAGGCGCTTGAGCTGAGCACAATAGCAGAGGGTACCTTTGGACTCTCTTTTAAAGATAGGAAGTGGAGGTTTAATGGAATCCTTTTTGATCTTCTCGCGCTGGTTTATTCTGCTGCCTCCCGCCCTTCTGTGGCTTTTCACAATGAGTCCGTTAGTTCGATCGCCCGGTAGACGTGTAGCACCTTTGTGATTCCACGGCAGAGGGCTCGTTCTGGCACGGCACACCGAGTCATCTCAGTGGCCTTCTCCTAGGAAACAGCAAATTAATCAATAAGCATGAAAAGAAGAGCTCTCCACATTCCACGTGTCTTCTCCGCAGTTCTCTGCAGAGCTCGGAAGCCATAGAACTCCTAGAGCCTGTGGAAACCCTGCATTTTCGTGACACATGCACTTCCTTATACCCAGGTTAAAAATGCTGATGCCTCGTGCTGTTGTTTGAATATGGGGTGCTTCCTAACAGTTACGACATGTCCGTTTGGGGAAGTAGTGTTTTATCCCTGAGCAGTTAATAGAAGCTAATATCTAGATAAATTGCATCGTAGTTGCAAGGAGTTGAGGGAATATGTTTGAATTCTGCCACAATTTCACCTAAATCTTGCACTCCAGTAGCATGCGCTTCAGGGTGACCTTACCAGGACGCCACCCAGTCTCCTTTGCTTGTCACCTGCACCGCTCACAGGACAGAGGTGGACACCTGGGCCCTTGGTGTGCTCCCATCATGCACGCTGGTGGCCACGATACTCAGTGCACAGCTACAAACCGTGTCTTTGACAGAAGTCTCTTGAGATGTTTTAACCATCATAACCACCTGTGCCCTGTGACCAGAAGGAGCGAACTGTGCCTTTGTGCGAAGGCAGTTGGTTTGCTGATATTTTCGAGCTGATCAAAAGGTCCTAGCACAGCCCACTCCTAGGCTCAGTTTTGAAAGTGACCTCCCGGAAGCTCACTGTTCCCTACCCTGATCATTGAAAGTGCTGAGGACGGAGCACCCAGTTTGCACATGAGAGTCGGGCAGGCAGGGAAGGAAGTGAGCTAGAGACCCTCTGCCCGGCTGCTGACTTCACACGACAGCCCAGGCCGCGCCGAGCAGCTGCCGCAGGTCAATGGCAGCAGAACCGTAACTGAGTCCCGGCGTCGTAGCTCGCACATGCACAGAGTGGAGCTGGGAGGGAAGGCTCACCAGGGACACTGAGGCAGAGAGTGCCCATGCCCCCTGACCTGAGCACTCCCTGTTCTTCCAGGATCTGGCCCTGGAGGAGGCTGTTCTGGACGAGCTGACCCAGAAAGTGGCAAAGGAACACAAGGCCCGCAGGTAAGGGACTGTTGGCCGACGTGGTCCACTGTGCGCAGACCCAGGCTTCATCTCCCCACCCACCGCTGGCCGGGCCTGCGTGGGTCCCGTCTCCTGCCATAGGGGTCAGGTTCTGTTCTGAGAGAGGAGGATGGAGTTTGAAAACACTGCACAGGCCTTTCCTTCGTCTCCTCCCCTCCCCGCCTTCCATCCATCCTTCTCACCCTCCTTTCCTTCTTTTCCCTCTTCCTTCCCTCTGTCTTCCTCTCTAGTCTCACCTGAAAGCCCCCACAGAAGGAAGAATTTTTCTTTGAATTTTTAAAAAATTTCCTTGGGTTCTGAGGAGATGGCTCAGTGGTCAGAGTACTTGCCTTTCAATCACGAAGGCCCGGCTTGGATCCCCACCACTCTCAGAAAAGCCAGGCATAGCGTGCGAGTGTGCGTGCCTATAATCTCAGCACTAGGAAGGCAGAGACGTCTGGGGAGGATCCCAGGGACTTGCCGGCCAGCTCGTCTGGCTGAATCGGAAAGCTCTCTGTTGAACGCAAGACCCTGTCTGAAAAAATAAAGCAGAGAGTGACAATACCCAGTGCTGACCTCTGACCGCCACAGGGAACTTGATGTGCATGGACACTGAAACGTGCAAGAGGTGCACACACGCCCATGCACTCAAACATGCATCTTGTGCGCATGGGCATTTGCACGTGTGTCTTTCACATCTGAGTGTCTGGGTGTGTGCATGCATCTTGCATGTTTGAGTGTCCGGGAGGCTCAGGATGACCTATGCTGAGCAGGAAGACCTCAATTTGTGTTGGTCGAAGGCAGAGGTCAAGAAGAAAGGTGACGAGAGGAACAAGAGTCTCACTCAAGGAGACACTGGCTCTTGCTGTTTTGGACCAAGTGACCACAAACATTTTTTCCATGGAAACTCAATGAGCAGTCAGGTTGGCTCTCTTGTCTGAGCCCTGCGCCTCCCGAAATATCACCTCCAAATAAGTCCCAATAGCCTTTTTAAAAAAAGTTATATATTTGAGAGATAGAAACGGTGAGGGGGAGGGGAGAGGGAGAATATGGGCGCACCAGGGCCTTCAGCCACTGTAAATGAACTCCAGACGTGTGTGCTGCCTTGTGCATGTGGCTTACGTGAGTCTGGGGGAATCGGACCAGTGTCCTTTGGCTTTACAGGCAAAAGCTTTTACCGCTAAGCCATCTCTCCAGCCCCCAATAGCTCTTTTCTGTTTTCTATTTTCCTTTTCTAAAAATTGATAGAAAATCTTCCCAACTGGGAGCAAAATAGTTTGTTTTCAAAGCAGACAGTACTGGGTATTGAGGCGTGTGGAGTAACTCGTGTGTCTAGTGCTGGACTCTTAAGTGACGTTCTTTCCTCTTCCTTTGAGAAGGTCACAGGGGAGCGTGTGGACGCCCCACATCGTATTGTGCCCACCTTCACAGGAAGAATTGCTGTCCCCGGAGACCAGGGCTCAGCCACAGCCATGGAATTTGCCATCAGGGTGTTAGGGTCGGTCATGCCCTTCCTCATTTCTTCCTCTGCTCTTATCTTGGTCACAGTGGGATCCTGCCTGCGGAAGCTGAGCTGATGTACGTGCATGAAGTGGAACACTTGGATGGGTTCGGACAGGAAGTCTTCCCAGTGAAGGTGAGCGCCGTTCCCCGCCTCTGCGCCACCCTCGCCTCACCCCCACCCAGCCCCGTCCCCGCCCCGCCCCTGCTCAGCCAGGTCAGTGCTGGTTGCTGTTTTGGTGCCACATAACAGTGATTGACAAGTTCACTGTTTGGTCAGCTCAGATTTTGAGGCTGATTTCCAGAAGAATATTTCATAAGATAACCAGTTAGGGGCTGGAATGATGGCTCAGTTGCTAGCGTGCTTGCCTTGCAAGCACGAGGACCTGAGTTTGATTCCCAGCACCCACGTCGCTGCCGGACATGTAGTGGCCCACCTGTGATCCCAGTGCTCAGTAGGTGGAGGACCTGGCAAACTAGCTACCTAGAGTAGCCAGATCAATCAATCTGGGCTTAAGTGAGAGACCCTATTTTAATAAATAAGGTGGAGAGTGATAGAGGAAGGTACCCAACACCGATCTTTGACCCCTACCTGAATGCACACACATGTGCCCATTCACATGCATGCACATCTCATACACATGGAAAAAGATAAAACAACCGACAATGTAAATGCGCCCCACGCATCAGCTTACCTTCTGCCCTGAAGGCACTGAGGCCGCATCTGGCCTTGGCTACTGAAGGACCCGTGGCTGCCTCTTGCCACGCTCATTCTCTTTGAATGGATGCTGGGTAACCATTGTTGAGGCAGAGCGGGATTTCCCACATGCACTGTGGTTGATCTCTCCAGCTCTGGAGAACGCAATGCTTGAAGCCCCTTGGACATTTTCTGGAGCCCATACCTAGGAACCTGCTAAATTTAGCACATTGCATCCTTTGTGACAAATCTACCTCCTGAAAAGAAGGTGTGGTTGAGGGGTCCTAGAGCTTGGTCACTCAGAGCTGAGCCAGTCATCTAAGCCCATTTGCCCCCTCTCTGCTTCCCAACTTTGCAAAAAAAAATTTTTTAAGGGGTTTCTAGCAGAAATGTATTGGCAGTGATGAGGCGGCGCTGGCAGTTTCAGCACCGCGCTGCTCCGCCGGCTCACCGGCTTCCTCGTGCGCTCTGCTGTGTGCGCACCCGTGGTTCGCCTGAACGAGAACTGCTCGCGTGTGTCAAGTGGACTGGAGCAGGCTGGCCACGGCTTGCAAAAAGGGCTAAATTGGCTCCCTTTTAGATTTGTTTAATTTTCTTTTGCTTCTCTAATGGCCACCCTTTGTGGGGTTGTAATCCATTTTCTTTGCAATAATGCCTCGCTAAGCCATCTGCAGCCCAGTGACATTTCAGCAGCCCATGTCCGGTCTTGATACGCTGGGTCATTGAAAAATCAGGAAACTTCTCCACTTCTACCAAACCGAGTTGCCAATGCCTGCAGATGGGCATCGGCTGCTGTTCTCAGTTAGCAGTGGATCCTCAGTGAGTGTGGACTTCGGGGAGGAGGAGCAGTTGGGGTCAGGTTGAAGCCACTGTGCATGGTCCTCAGGCCCTTCCTGGTGGGTCCCTTGCAGTGGGCCCAGGGGGAGCAGCGTCCTTCCTCGGTGCAGAAGGCCAGCAGTGCCGCCTCACCCACAGGCCCGTGTAACTTAGCTGCGCTGCTGGTTTTTCCCCCACGGCTGTCCCTGACTGAGGTGACCACATACAGACCGCACGATGCCTGGGTGACCTGAGGATGGTGGGTGAGAACAGAAGACAGTAGTGATGGCGATGTGGTTAGCCCTGATCAAATTAGTAAATTCAGACACAGAGATCTCAGGGAGACACCAGGAGAGGAGCTGCGGAGCCTGTGGTTTGTAGGTGTCCGCAGGCCCCCGTGAGGTAGACAGCGGGTCCCACCGTGTCCCTGAGAAGAGTACTCCATTTGGTATGGGCTTTTCCACAAGTGCTTCCTCAAAGTTTCCAGTTCACATCCAGAGAGGCGCGTCCTTCCTCCTCCCCAGACAAATGCATTCCCGGCCGGGCTGCTCTCATAAATGGCAAGGCCCATGGACGCGAGGAGGGGGCTTCTGGCATGGCTGAGCCCCTGACCACGCTTGGCTTGGCTGCAGGCACAGCCTTGGGTTTAAAAAATATATTAAAAAAAAAAAGTGGGGCGTGGTGGCTCACACCTTTAATCCCAGCACTTGGGAGGCAGAGGTAGGAGGATCGCTGTGAGTTCAAGGCTACCCTGAGACTACATAGTGAATTCCATGTCAGCCTGGGCTAGAGTGAGACCCCACCTCGAAAAAAAAAATTTTTTTTCATTTTTCTTTATTTATTTGACAGAGCAAGAGTGGGAAAGAGAGAATAAATGGGTGCATCAGGGCCTCCAGCCACTGCAAACAAACTCCAGACACATGTGCCCCCTCCTGCATCTGGCTTTTGTGGGTCCTGGGGGATCGAACCTGGGCTCTTTGGCTTTGCACACAAACGCCTTAAACCCTAAGTCATCCCTCTAGCCCACAGCCTTAGTTTTTATCCAGTGCAGGACATCCTTTTTGTATTATTTTCTGTTGTTTCTTCCCCTGGGAACTGCCCTTCCTGAGCCTCCTTCACCCCTGACTCTAATGTGGACCTACTGGCAAAGTACCAGGAAGTCTGTCTGCAGGTTCCCCTCCGTCTCCACACCGCCCACCTCATGTCCACGCACGCACGATTTTCTGTGGCATAACTTACCTGTCATACTCTTTATCACCAACACCACGGACTTTCTTCTCCAGCCATAGCAGCCCTCCTTGAAATCACCAGGCCACGCAGCCTGGCCTCAAAGCTGTGATCCTCCTGTCTCTACATGTGAGACAGTGTGCCACCCATGTGTGGGCGGCAGCCATCACTGTGGGTGAGAGACGACATGGTATTCATGAGTGGCTTTCAGCCACCACTACGGGGAGAGACGGTTTGGTGCCCGTGGGTGGGCGGTGGCCGTCCTTGAGGGTGAGAGGCAGTGGGGGACCCACCCCTGGGCTGCAGCCCCGTTGGCAAGGACTGCTGGTGATCTTTGCGCTGCAAGTGTCTGTGTCTGTGTTGTTAATTGACGAACAAAAATTCCATGCATTGACCATGTACAACACAGTTTGAAATGTCCACGTATGTGGAATGACTGAATGAAGCTAATTAACATGTGCATTGTTTCATATGCTTAGCATCGCATTAGGTACAAACATTTCAACTGTATTCTCAGTAGATTTTCAAGAATAGTGCATACTATTTTCCCCTGTAGTTGGCATGTTAGACAATAGATGTCTGGAATTTGTCCTTTTAATCTGACTGAAAGTTTGTATCCTTTGACCAGCATCTCCTCAACCCCATTCTCCTCTGTGTTGACGAGCTCAGCCTTCAGACTGTCCACCTAGGAGAGCTCAGCATTGGCCATCCTCGTTTCCCTTAGTACTCCAGGCTCATCTGGTTCCAAATGACAGGAGGTCCTTTACTGTGACTACATGGTAGGCTGTTACGTAGCATTCTCCCCCATGACTCATACACACACCCGTTCTTTACCCACTGTCCCCCCCCCACACACACCTTTATTCATTCATTCACTGACGGACACTGATGCTGGCTCCTTACCTTGGCTATTGTAAATGGTGCTGCAGTGAACATGGTCATATCAAGCCACTGTTGTTGATCTGCCGCAGGACAATCAAGGGAACAGCGTGCACCTTGGCATTTTCTTCATGGGGATCTTTGTGAGGAACAGAATTGGAAGACAAGCAGTAATATACAGGTAAACTCATTCCCTGGAGAGACAGCAGCAGACAGTGCCATTGGATATTGCTGTGCAAATGGACCAGCCTTTAGTTGTCTTAATTCAGATGAGATGAGTCCTCTTCAGGGTGAATATGGTTATGAGAAATGTCTTACTTTGCTTGGAGTCTTGACTGGAGAGGAGAAACACTTTCTCCCCCCAGGCTCCAGGAGAATCACCGTTGAGGCCCACGGTGCCAGAAGTGGGGCGCACAGGTGAGTGTGGCTGGATGCAGCTCTCCTGTCAGCTCTCCAGAAAAAGAGGCTACCCTGGGCCAGTCTTAACAGCCAAACCCCTGGGCTGCACCCACTGCTGAACCACACGTTCTGGAAGAGTACAAAATTTTATATGAACAAAAGGGGAATGATTGTAAAAATGTATCTTTTTAAGTATATATTTTATTTACTTAATTTGAGAGAGAGAGAAAATGGGCATACTAGGGCCTCCAGCTACTGAAAACAAACTCCAGATGCATGCGCCCCCTTGTGCATATAGCTTAGGTGGTTCCTGGAGAATTGAACCGGTATTCTTTGGCTTTGCAGGCAGATGCCTTAACTACTAAGCCATCTCTCCAGCCCATAAAAACGCTTCTTAATGATGACACCAAAATAAAAGAGAGACTGATTGAGAGGGGGAGGGAATATGATAGAGAATGGAGTTTTCAAAGGGGAAAGTTGGGGGAGGGAGGGAGATTGGAATTACCATGGGTGATTGTCTACAATTATGGAAGTTGTCAATTAAAAACTGAATTAACAAAACTGTATGTTAAGCAACAAGTCTACAATAATGAAGAACTTGGGCACCATTTCTCATTATTTAGTTTCCTTTATTATTACTTGGACACTTGTACCCTCTTTACTACTTTTTTTTTTTTTTTGGTTTTTCGAGGTAGGGTTTCATTCTGGTCCAGGTTGACCTGGAATTAACTATGTCATCTCAGGGTGGCCTTGAACTCATGGCGATCCTCCTACCTCTGCCTCCCGAGTGCTGGGATTAAAGGCGTGCGGACCACGCCCGGCTCCTCTTTACTACTTAACACAAGTAGACTTTGTCTAGGGCTGTGGCGAAAGTTTCATGCCTAAGAGCTGCCTTCTTCTCATTGGTGCCAGCAGGTCCCATCCTGTCAGTGTGCCCAGCATGGAAGGGAAGACAAGCCCTCCTGGATGTCCATCTGATAAACAGAGTTATGGAAAGAGAGCTCTGGGGCCCTTGGGTTGGAGCTCTGTGCTCCTGGCATTAGCACTTAGGACCATCATGTTGGCACAACGAAACGTGCCCTGATTGGCTTTCCATCCCCTCGGTTCCCACCTGGTTTTCATGAGTTTTCCCCCTTGTTCTTTGATGCTGAATTGAGTACAGAGGTCTCTAGGGTTTAGAGTAAGCTTTTGAGTTTTGGATATACTCAGTCAATTCCGTAGACACGCACAAAGTGTGAGTTGAATAAAATATGTGATTCTGTGCAGGACTGGCAATGGGATTGTTCGCCCACTAGACGCCATCCAGCTCTGTGTCCCAGCAGCAATCCTAAGTGAAGTCAGGCTTCAGTGTCCCGGGAGTCCCGTTGCCCGCCGCGGAGAGGAGCAGGGCACTAATGTGCACGTGTCCTGAGCACGGGCCTCTCGCACCCTCTCGGTCTCCATGGAAACGGCCTCCCGGGCTTTTCACTTCCCTTGAATTTATTTCTGCTCCAGTGTCCTGTTCATTGTTCCACTAAGGTGATGCTCTGGGCAGGGTGAGGAGTGTCTCGGAGGTCCGAGGGAATAGAGAGTAGAGGTCTCGTTCCTCTGGAGACTCCCGAGGAGCAGGCCGGGCGCAGGGCCTGTGTCGGTGCGGGCGTGCGGCTGCGGCAGGCTGGGCCGAGCGTCTGTGGAGCATGTGGAGAATGGACAGGTGATGCGGCTTTGGAAACCCCAAATAAAGAACTCTTCCAGCCGGGCGTGGTGGCGCACGCCTTTAATCCCAGCACTCAGGAGGCAGAGGTAGAAGAATCACATGAGTTCAAGGCCACCCTGAGACTACATAGTGAATTCCAGGTCAGCCTGGACTAGTGTGAGACCCTACCTTGGAAAAAAAAAAAAGATGAAGAACTCTTCCGCCTTGGCCAAGGGAATGGCTGTGGCTGACTCGGGCTCCCAGGGGTGTCCAGTCTCTGCTCTGAGCGAGAGCAGAGCAGCTGCTCGTCTGTCCTCGAGTGGCTGGAAGAACTGTGCCCTGCCCAGGTGAGAGGCAGTCACGTTGGCTTTCGTCTGGGCAGCAGTGCAGCTGCCTCGTGTGGGCTGGGCAGGCGCTCCAGCAGGGTGTTCCATCCCCAGCCCGACTGTTCATTCCTTCAGCGTTGCAAGCAGGCGACTGGGCTCTCAGCACGCGGGACACAGTGAGACAGTTTCCGCCAGGGTGTGGAGCCTGTGGTCTGGTAGGATCTCATGCTAGGTCCTCTCCCAGGTGTATCAACTCACGCCGCAGGAGGTAGCTGGGAGAGAATTCTAGCAGTTTTCCTCCAGGTGGGCGGTGGGGGTGAGGCGTGGCTTCCTGGAAGAGGGACTCCAGAGGTCCCTCTTGAAGGAGTTATCTCAGTGGGAGCCAGTGGAAATACAGCGCCCTTCTGCTCACAGGGTGGGGGGATGTTGATGTCCTGATTTGGGGGGCTGTAAACTGGAGGCGCGAGTGAAAAAGAAGCAGTAGGAAGATGGCTGGGAATCGGCTGCAAGCAGAACGGGTCACAGCTGATGCTCGTCTTCCAGCATTATCCTCGCCATGATCGGGCGCGAGGAACGCGTGGGCGCAGGCAGCGGCCCCAGGCCTCTGGGTGGTCTGGTGGACATGCGGTGTCCACTGCAGCAGGACGTCCACCGTGCTGTTTCCCTCCAGGGTCTTGCAAACACGTGGCTTCTTAACGCTGTGTCCTTTGGCCATCAGAAAGCGCAGGGATCATGAGACAACTTCAGGGCAAGGTCACAAAACCCCTTGCAAGTTTTTCTCATAGCTAGGTGTAAAGAAAATTGTTTCACTAAAATAAGTTATGTACATAGATTTTTTAAGAGAATTTTACAAAACTGTGAGTTGAAGCGTATCGCATTTCTCCTTTGAGATACGACATTTAGCTTTTGAAAAGAAATAAAAAGAAAAATATTTAAGTTACAAAGTGAGATCTAACTGTAGCGGAGCACTCTTTGTGCCCAGCGATGAATGCGTGGGCCATCTGTGGGCAGGCCCAGCGGCATGTCTTCCTTTGACCCCTCTGCGTTCCTTTGACCCAGGTGGAATGACGTCGGCAGCGTGACCCACAGCAAGGCCGCCATCCTGGTGGAGCTCGTGGACAAGGAGGAGACCGCCCTCTTTCACACGGTGAGCCCAGCGCTCCCTCCGCAGCTGGCTGTGGAACTTTCCAGCTGTGTGTGCCTGGCTGAGTCTGTCATAAGAGGATCAGTGTGTGACTGTAGAGATACTTCCTGGTCCTCGCTCAGCGACACGCGCCTTCTCCCGCATATGGAAACACCACGTCCCGAGTGCCAGGCTTTTCCGCTAGCCTCAACTCTAGGATACAGGCTCCTTCAACTCCCTTCTTGTGGTGGGCGCCACATTCTGTGGCTATGGCCTGGTTGTGGCCTCCCTAGTGACCCTTCATTATGTTACTTTGAATTTTCTTTTACTGGCTGGGCTGGGATTTTCTATCTCATTATAGCCTGAGCTTTATCTGGTCTCAGCTGACCTGCTGAGACCTTTTCTGGTAGACCATTGTTCTTACCCCTCAAGGTGCGCCCTGCTGATGCTTGCTGTTAGCTGCCTTGAGTCAGTTGCTTTGAAAGCACTTGCTCTGGAATTTAGGTAAAGATGTGCCAAGCCATCATCCTTGGCTGCAGAGGATTCTTTCTGCCATTTGGGGATGGGCCTTGCTGGTACACTGCCACTGAACTCTCACAGGTCGATTTCCTTCATATCCCAGTGTGTTTCTTGACTTGAGATGAAGGGAGCAGGGGAGGAGTCCTTGCATAGAGCAATTATTGTGAAATGCACATCTAACCAAACTAATGTGTTTTTTTTTCTTTTCCTCCATCTCTTCTTTTCCAAGGATGACATTGAAAATGCCAAATATATTTCTCGGTTATTTACTACGCGGCACAAATTTTATAAGCAAAACAAAATCTGCACCGAGTAAGTAGACGCACTCCCCCTTTTCCGTCTACGGCCCAGTCCAGTTAAAGCTTGTGCTTGATCAAGGTTGTCGATCACTGTTGCCATTTGCTTCTTGAACCCTTTGATCGTTCCAGAGCCAAAGAGGTATGCTAACACCGGGCAGGAGGGAAAGAGCTTTAACGATGAGGGCTGTAGTCCTTGAGCCTAGCGAGAAAGGACCTACAAATTGACTGCACTTGCTTAACTGCCTGGACGGGTGGCCACATCAGTGCCTTTCTAGCCCTCGGCTCCGAGTTCGGAAGAACCGAGCTGCTCCCAATTTGCTAGGGTGCCCCTCCGTGTCAGATGCAGATAGATACGTTCAGAAGAGGGGAGCGGAGTGATGAGCCAACTTGAAAGGGGAGACGTCGCTGTCGAGCACAACCCATTTCGCTCACACAGTTGGCTAACCCTGCGTGCGCTCCTGGGTCGTGCCATCTGACTGCAAATGAGAGGCCAGGGTAATTAGGGGAAGATTTGGAAGGCACTCAGATGGCATGAGTCTGTGTGTCTTTTTAATTTCGTTGGGAAATAAGGATGGAGCAGAGGAGTCTGATGAGGGCGCTTCCTCGTGGCCTGACCTCGGGATGGCGTGCCGGGGCCCACTCTGCCTTGTCTTTACTTCAGTCACCTTCAAAAGATGTCCCTCAGCAGAACACATTTGCGCTCGGGTCCCCAAGGTGTTTAATTTTCTCCGAGAGAACGAAGGGGATGTAAATACAAGAGACGAGCTGATTTTCCACTCCCACGGGCACATCCAGGAGTGACAGGATATCGCTCCGCGGCAGGTGCCCACAGATAAGGCAGCTGCTTAGAACTGCAGCCCGGGTCACGGCTTTTTTCTCTGTACGGGGGAGGCGTGGCAACTGGTGACCGCTGGTCCGACGGCACCTCTGCAGTGGTGATCCTCCCAGCAAAGCTGGCGAAGGTAGATCACAAGAGCCGAATGGCCACGGGGCAACTTAAAGAGCCGTGTCTTCCTACAGACTCGCTCTCACACACGCACCGCACGCAGTCCTCCTCTGCTCTTGCCTTTGATGTTTGGGATTAGCCTCGACACAAGCGGCAGTTCTAGAGTTTACCCCTGTCGGGTCCACAAAAAAGCTCTGTTGATTATATTTCACTGTAATCTCTGGTTTAACCATTTCTTGGCAGAAAGCTTCATTATAGTGTTTAATGAGTGTATTTCCTTTGTGGTCTTGGAACATTGCATGTTGCACTAAAAGCCAAGGGAAAATTCTGCCTCTCCTTCCGCTTCTGTGGCCACTCCGCCTCCTTCGTAACGTGACACAGGAGGTTCCTGACCTCTTCTCTCTTGCCACATACGTGCTAAATTCTGTGCACGGTCTGGGCCCTGCAGCAACCCAGTGGTCTTCCTTTCCCTGTAGAGAGGACTAGCTTGCGCTTTTCTGGAGCTCTCCACGCTGCGACCCTGAAGACAGGGCCGTTGTAGCGTCTGCTCTCACAGAGCTGGTCCTCGGGCCCTGGAAGAATCATCCCCGGGGGCAGTTAGTGCCTCTGACCATGGAGGAAGATGGAAGGAACATGTTTCATAAGATTATCTTTTGCTAGCCCAGGCAGAGGTAGGAGGATTGCGGTGAGTTCGAGGCCACCCTGAGACTCCATAGTGAATTCCAGGTCAGCCTGGGCTACAGTGAGACCCTACCTCATAAAAAAAAAGAAAAAAAAAAGATTATCTTTTGCTACTTGCTGGGGGGGAAAAGCCCAACATTGCTATATGAACACCATCATTTCATAAGATCAGAGATATTTTATTACCAAATCAGTAGGACGGGTAAAGGAGCAGCACACTAAGCAGAGTTCCTGAAGTGGAAGAGGTCTCCTCACCAGATAGAAAATCTATGCACCTTGACTTTCTCTTTCTCCTCCTCCTTTCTTGGGTGACACTGTGGGTAAGGAGTACACCGTTTGGGACTTAACCTGATTTTAGTTCTCAAGAACTGAATCAGTCATTCTTATCCATGTTGCTTCTCAGTCTGCTGGGACCTCGAGGGTTAGGGATGTGGCGCAGTTCTGTGGCGCTGGCTTAGCACGCACGGGGTTTGACTCCTGACGCTGGGAGTGATAAAAGGGATACGGTTAGATAAATATTTCTAGTACCTATCACCTTTATATGCTCGGTCTGAAAAATTCTCTCGGTTTTGGAATTTCATTTGCCTGGAAGGAAGCATTTAAAAATATTTTTCTTTTTGACTCACCGTTGTTGTCATGAGAGATTTTAATTTTTTTGTTTATTTATTTGAGAGCAACAGATACAGAGGGAGAGAGAGAGAGAGAGAGAGAGAGAGAGAGATTGAGAATGGGTGTGCCAGGGCTTCCAGCTACTGCAAACGAACTCCAGATGCATGTGCCCCCTTGTGCATCTGGCTAATGTGGGTCCTGGGGAACCGAGCCTCGAACCGGAGTCCTTAGGCTTCACAGGCAAGTGCTTAACCGCTAAGCCATCTCTCCAGCCCTCATGAGAGATTTTATACATATACTATATACTGTTTTATTGAAAACCCATGCAGTGGAGAAGGGTTTTACCCTTATTTATTTCCCTCATAGTAATGTTTTTAGAAAGAAGACTCATTTTTTAGTATTGGTGGGTAACTTCCTATAAAAGTGTATGTTCCAGCCAGGCGTGGTGGTGCACACCTTTAATCCCAGCACTCAGGAGGCACAGGTAGGAGGATCACCATGAGTTCGAGGCCACCCTGAGACTGAATTACAGGTCAGCCTGGACTTAGAGTGAAACCCTACCTCAGAAAATAAAAAAAGAAAAAAGAAAAGAAAGGAAGAAAAAAAAAAGTATATTTTCCAAACATCTTCAGAATAAAGCCAAGAATAAAAAGGAGCCGTGACAGTTCTTATTATCCGGGCTGGGAAACAGCTTCGTTGGTAAGGTGCTTGTCTTCCTAAGCATGAGGACTCCCAGTACCCACCTGTGGTGGCAATGCCCCTGTAATGCTAGCACTGGGGAGGCAGAGACAGGTGGATGCCTACCACTCACTGGCCAGCTGGTCTAGCTCAGTCATGAGCTGCAGGTCAAAGACTCTGACTCCACAGAGGTTGGTCTGAGGAGATGGCTCAGACCTAAGTTCATATATCCTGAGTAAATACCAGGTAGGCATGGTAGCCCGCCTCTAATCTCACTGCTCAGGGGCAGAGACCAGGGCATCCCCTGGGACAAGTTGACTAGCTGGACTAGCTTGGTTGGTGAACTCAGGGCTCAGGATCCTATTTCAGTAAATAAGGTGGAGACACCCAGCATTAACCTCTTGCCACACGTGCGTGTGCACACACACAGCGTGCGGCTAGTCACATGCAAACATGCATATAGACACACATGCATGCTAGAAAATATTGTTCTAAACCTTCGCATCCAGAAGTGCCGTGTTAGTAAATATGTAAATATGTTTATTTCCTCTTTGCTTTCTCCTTTTCTGCCTGGTCTTTTTTACATCCAAGGAGTAACAATAGCCATTCTCCCTCTCCACTTTTCATGTAGACAGTCAAACTCTCCACCCCCTACTAGACGACAGCCCACCTGGAGCCGCTCCTCGCTGGTACGTATGGATCTGTCGTCAGCCGGCCCGGCTGTCCCGGTGGAGGGTTGTGTGGAGGTGAGGAGGGCCTCGCGGCCAGGGCAGATGTGTGAGGGTGAAGGCCACCAGTCACCTGCGGGAAGTACAGCCAGTAGCCACAGTGGCCAGCCACCTACCTATCCATACCCAGATTCCTTCAGCCCACAGCCGAGTGCTGTTCTTCCCACTGGCCCTTCTGCTCTGACCCCAAAGGAGACGTGTCTTCACTTGTAAATGCCTTAGTCTCTCGTCCACACTGCCACAAATGGTGCCTAATAAACTAGTCAGAAAATGCTTTTTAATCGAATAAAAATGGGATGCGCCTAGCTACTGTTCTCATGGTGTATAACAGGGAAGGCTAGTTATACATTTTCTGATTTTTACACCTTACCTAATAAAGTTTACATTGACCCACATTTTTCCCCTGACCTTTCTTTTTTTTTTTTTAAGCTAGTGTCCTGGTTGGAAGACCAAAGAAGCCTAACTTTATTTTTCGTATGTTTTCCGTGTTAGACTGTGTCGTATTTTCAGGCTTATTCAAGGATCATATAACAGACAAGAAGAGTTGGTTTCTTTTAACTGTTGTGCTTGTTTGATCAGTTCTTTTATATTAGATTGTAGCTTTTGTACATAGTCAAACATAGCCTGTTTTACTTTTCCAGCCCAACAGCTCCTATGAGTTGACAGATGGGAGAATCAAATAGAATTTTCTCCATATGCCATGTTTACCTTGCATGCATCTTTAACTGCTTTTTTAGAAGGAAAGGCTTGGTTACTTTTTTTTTCTGGAAAACAATGCATGACGTGGACTGTTAGAATGTTGGAGGTGAGTCAGTGTGTTACCACGTGGGGGTTTCTGAGCCCCGCGGTTGTTGCTAATCTCAGCGTGAAGGCGGTGTCTCCCACGTCCTTTGCATTGCGGTTCTGGAGGGGCTCTTCGCGCTTTGCTGTTAGCACCAGAATGTTCCTGCACAGTCCTGGTTTCTTTGTTCATGGTTAGTGCTGTTTTCTTCCTCTTAGTCTAATGTCTTCCTTAGTGAGGTCATCTTTCACTTATCCATGAACCACTGTGAACGTCCAGTGTTTCCGGCTGCATTGTGATCTGATCTCGCCTCGCCTTTCTTACGTGGGTAAAGACCACCTGAGGGGAGCCGTTGTCTCCGGCCCCTTTCTCCTGCCCTTTAGGTCTAAGGTCATTCTCGACCATTTCCACAAGCTCCTTACGGGGAGTGAGAGCGAGGCCAGACAGTGCATGGTGCCTTTTGGCTTCCTCGCTGACAACTTTCCTTGGTAGTGGTATCTTCCAGCCTCTGCGCCAATTGCTGTTTCTTTCTCCTATGCTGCCTGTGTGTGGTATTTGATTTATTTCGGTGTTACCAGATCTGGAGAGAAATGGAAGAATATATCGGAATAAAGAATGAAATAAGGTTGATAGGGTGTAGCTCAGTGGCAGAACATTTTCCTAGGTTATGGAAGGTTCTAAGAGGTCTTCAGTTCCATCCACACCGGTCAGCCAGTCAGCCGGTCAGTCCATCCGTAAATGACAGAATCCCAACATGGCATTTGGAGGATAGCTATTGTTCTTGGACTGCACATTTATCCAGTTCATAAAGTCACCTAATTATTGAAAAAAATTAAAAATGAGAGCAAGAGGAGGTATCAAACCCTATGTTTATCTTTGCCTTGCCTTGTGTTCTCTTCCTTGTGCAAATTCTTCCTTATGTTTTTCTTAAGACCGAAGAGTGGGGACTGGGGATACAGCTCAGTTGCTAAACCGCTTGCCGTGTAAGCAAGAGAACCTCAGTTGGCACCTGAGGAAAATACTGGGTGTGGTCCAGGCTTATAATCCTGCTGCCGGGGTGGTAGAGACCGGCGGATGAGCTCATGGGCCAGCCAGTGTACCGTACTTGGCAACACCCAAGTCCGTGAGACACCCTGTCTCCAAAAAAAGTGGACAGCATTCCTGAGGAACACTACCTGAACTTGACCACCGGCCTCTAAACCCGCAGACATGCTTATGAATACATGCACATATCCATGCATTTAAGAAAATAGACATACAGCAGACCGATGAAAACTGTTAGTTGCATTAAGTATTGTCAGCAAACAGAAAAATATTTTGGACATGCCATTCAAAAATCACTCCCAAAAGACCTGGGGATATTTAGGAGAAATTGCCAACCTCCTTTGGTATCTAGAACTACTCTCTTAAATGTTTCATTTCATTCTTCATTTCTTCTCTCTTTCACTCCTTTGGATCTCTTATCTTTCATCACCTGCTCACACGGTCAGTGCCGGAGCTGTGGGGGCATCCCAGGGAAGGCGCTGAGGAGTGTGGCCCTGCTGGCCCGGAGTGTCTTGGTTCCATCTCCCTCTTTTCCTTGAGGCAGTAAAGATAACGCCCGTAGCGCTTGAGGCCGTCCTGTGTAGTGACTTGTAAACTTGGCCCCCCTCCCGTATCAAGTATTTCAAGGCCTTAGTCTGTTGTACAGCAGGAAGTGGCCCGGGCTGGTCTAAATGTCTGTGTTGAAGAGCCCGGTGGGAGATTCTGCAGCGGCCTCGATGGGGGACGGAGTTTCCTGTCAAGCCCCTGCCACGTTTGCTTTTGCGGTGGGGAGGGAAAGTGGATCCCATTCCGCTCTCTACATAAGTTCACCACATGCCGGGCCTAGTTGAACTTCTTGCGGACCTTGAAGTGGGGTGCTGGGCTCTGCTGGTGTGTGGGGGCCTGTGGTGGGTCTGGGGTAGTTTGCAATAGAACAAAACAGGCTTCCTGTCTTCTGTTTCTTCGATGGCTCGTTACTCATAATATGTCTGCTCAGATCATCTTTTGGAGGCGTCACAGAGAACTTGATAAGGGTGTGAGGAAGTTGGTATTAAGTGCACCCATTTGGATCTTTACCTCTTTCTGAACTTGAACTGCATTGCCAGTGTTTCTTCCAGAGCTAGCGATGAAGCAGGGTCCGGCTCTGAGGGAGTGGGGCGTCGCGGTGGGGCGGGGGCGGGCTGCCGCGGTCCGCGTGGCCTCATCACCGCCGTGTCCTCTCTTCCAGCCCAGGCAGCAGCCACACATCCTGCCCCCGGTGCACGTGCAGCGCGGCGACCTCTACTCGGAAACGCACACCTCGCAAGGTGACGCCGCTCACCCCGCCCGTCCCCGGAAGGCCAAAGGCTGGGTCCTGGGAGCCCCGAAGAGTCTGGTTTTGAAGTCACAGTGACGCTTTCATTTTGACTTGGCCATCATGCAAGTCACTGTCCCCAGCAGCATCATTTCTAAAATATAAGCTGCCCTGAAGCAAAACATTCTTGGGTGGCTGCCCAGGGGGAGGGGAGGCCGCCGTGGCCTGCTCCCGTGTCCGTGTCTTCTCCCTCCCATTCGTGTGGGCCTGGTGAGAGCCACGGTTCGGCCGGCACTGCCAGTGTCAGGTGGCAACAGCGCCATGGTAACACAGAAACACTTGCCCCTCCATCGGTTTAGTATTTTCTTCATCCCTTCCTTCAGCCCCTCTCTCGGTGCAGCAATTTATTCATCTGAGAGTAAACAGTCTGTTTTCTCTTAAAACACCTCCCATGCAGAATGCATTTGAAAGCCTGTTCCATTAGTAATAACCATCATAGTGATAACTATTAACATCATAGAACAACTATGATGGTCCAGAGGCCTCTTCTAAGGACTTGCTTCATATTATCTTATTAATCTTAAAAAAAAACTCTAAGGTACTGATATTTCCATTTTATAGATATGGAAACTACACGCAGAAATTAATGGTGAGGTTTTGATATGAAAACTCATCTCCTTTCCTTTTTTTTAAAATTTTTATTAGCATTTTCCATGATTATAAAAAAAATCCCATGGTAATTCCCTCCCTCCCCCCTCCCCCACACTTTCCCCTTTGAAATTCCATATCTGTTTATTTATTTGAGAGAGAAAAAATAAAGGGAGAATGGGTGCACCAGGGCCTTTTGCCATTAAAAACAAACTCCAGACACGTGCCACCTTGTGCATCTGGCTTACTTGGATACTGGGGAATCAAACCTGGGTCCTTAGACTTTGCAGGCAAGTGCCTTAGCCATCTCTCTAACTTCTTCTTTTATCTTTATGCTAACTACACCTCAGAAATCTGGTAATAGAGAAAACCCTACATGCTCACATTTATATTTATATTTTTATTTTACTTTTTTTGAGGCTAGCCCAAGATACTTGCTTTTTTTAATGCTGGGGAGGGAGGTGAGATGCTAGGGCCTCCAGCCACTGCAGTTGAACTCCAGACACATGCACCCCCTTGTGCACATGTATGACATTGCATGCTTGCGTCACTGTGTGTCTGCCTTATGTGGGACCTGGGGAGAGTTGAGCATGAGTCCTTAGGCTTTGTAGGCAAGCACCTTAACTGCTAAGCCATCTCTCTAACTTCTTTTTTATCTTTATACCAACTATACCTCAGAAAGCTGGTAATAGAGAAAACCCTACATGTTCACATTTATATTTTTATTTTACTTTTTTTGAGGCAAGACCAAGAGACTGGCCTTTTTTTCCCCTTAATGCTGGGAGTGGGATGTCAGGGCCCCCAGCCACTGCAGTTGAACTTCAGACACATGCACCCCCTTGTGCACATGTATGACATTGCATGCTTGCGTCACTGTGTGTCTGCCTCATGTGGGACCTGGAGAGTCGAGGCAAGTGCCTTAACTGCTAAGCCATCTCTCCAGCACCATGTTCACATTTAACGAGCTGCAACTTTAATTTTTTTGCATGTGAAGTAGTTGTAATGTGGTATGTGTATAATGCACACACGCGCACGTGCTCACACACACACACACACACACACACACACACACACACACCCTGGAGAAGGGCCTTGTGTCTTCTGTAGCTCATCTCTGTTTCCTTGAAACTGAGTCCCTCCCTGAAGCTGCTGATTTCAGTCAGACTGGTTGACCAGCGGCCCCGCCGATCTCCATACAGGGCTGGGTTTACAGGCATGTGTGGCCATTCCAGTTGCTTATGTAGGAAGTTGAACTGCAGATGAACCAAGCTCTCAGGCTTCTGTGGCAAGCTCTCACACCTGCTGAACCATCTCAGCTCCCTGTTACCATTTCCTCATTGCTTTTAATCCTCTACATTTTGAAAGCTTGAGCCTTAAAGCTAAGACTGTTTTCTAAACAGACTAGAGTTATCGTCTGTGGGAAGACAGCAGACCCCTCTGCAGGTGGGTCAGTTGGCCACCACACTCTGGTCTTGGTTTTCTTCCTTTCTCTTGCTTGTTGTGTCTGATCAGTGTGGAGGCCACATCTCCTTTTAGCACAGTAGGGTATTTCAGGCACCATTCTGTCTCCCATCTTTCCATTGCTCTCTGCTCACACTTAAAACATGAAATGGGGGAATGACTGTTGCAGCTACAGAAAGGTGTATTGGTAAGAGACTGCTGTGTGTGGTGTGGTGTGTGTGTGTGAGCAGAGTGGCAAGTGACTGCTGTGTGTGGTGTGTGTGTGAGAGCAGAGTGGCAAGGGACTGCTTTTTGTTCCTGCGTGCATGTGTGCGTGTGCTACATGCATGAACGGATGTGTGCCTCTGTGCTCAGCATGTGGAGGCCAGAGTGGACCATCAGGGAGTCTCCTCTACTGCTCTTCCACTGTTTCCTTGAGACAGTCTCTCACTGAACCTGGAACGGCTGTGTTCCTCCGTCTTGGCTGACCAGTAAGCCCCAGCAGTTACCTTTGTCTCCCTCGGGACTGGGGTTACCCGTGTGCGTGGCCAGCCCAGCCTCTTCTGTGGGTGCTGGGGATAGAACTCGAGTCCTCTTGCTCGCCTGGCATGCGCCTCACCCACTGAGCTACCACTAGCCCTGTTGTTTGAGCTGTACTTTGTTGTGTATATTGGCCTCTGCAATCGAAGCAGAACTATAGGTTTGCAGGAACCGCTGGACGAGTTTTGCCTTCCACTGGCTGCTGGTCTGAATGAGCTGGCCCTGTTGTTTTGTTTCTTTCTGAATGATTAGCAGTCCCTTAGGTAAAGAAAAAGTCCCTTTTTCTGTGGGCTGGGCATGGTGGTTTACACCTTTAATCCCAGCCAGCACTTGGGAGGCAGAGGTAGAAGGAGCACTGTGAGTTTCAGGCCAGCTTGAAACTACATAGTGAATTCCAGGTCAGCCTGGGCTATAGTGAGACCCTACCTTGAAGAGAGAGAGGGAGACCTATTTTTTTTGTAGTTAGAAAAAGCAGTCCAAACACTGGGTAGTTTCAAGTGTGTCACCTAATAAAATTGTGAACTTCCTGAACCAAAACTCTAGTCTTGCTGCTGGGTCACGCAGAAGAGGGTGGTTCTGCCTAAACTGCAGGCCAGTGCTGGGGTCTAGCCTTGGCACAGTCCAGACCTTGCTTGGCTGATGTCTGTGCTACGTGGGCTTGGCTTTAAGTTCCCGCTTGTTTCCCGTGAGCTGTAAGGTTGGTGTCTCGGTCGGCATTTCACCTACAGCACAGTTCTTCTGTGGAACATGTGGGTGGAGGTGATGGACTCCATTTTTTCAATGACTTACTTAAGTTACTCCATAAACGACGGGGTAAATTCTATCAAAACAGGAAGACGTGAGGTTCATGGGTCTCTCTTTGACTTCTTACAGACAGCATCTTCCATGGGAATGACGAAGCCCTGTGTTGCAATTCTCACAACAGCCTGGACTTAAACTTCTTAAACGGCACCATCACCAATGGCAGTGTGTGCAGCGTGCATAGTGTCAACTCCCTCAGCTGCTCACAGAGTTTCATCCAGGCTTCTCCCGTGTCCTCCAACCTCAGCATCCCGGGGAGCGACATCATGCGCCCCGACTACATCCCTAGCCACCGGCACAGCGCCATCATTGTGCCGTCCTACAGGCCGACCCCCGATTATGAGACGGTTGTGCGGCAGATGAAGCGGGGCCTCCTGCGCGCCGACAGCCAGAGCCAGTCCCTGCGGAACCTCAGCACCATCAGCGCCCACGCCTACCACCAGCCCGAGGAGCTGGTCTACAGCCAGCCGGAGATGCGGGAGCGGCACCCCTACACGGGCCCGTACGCTCCACAGGGTGGCTACGGCCACAAACTTGTCGGCCCATCTGACCAGATCAATGCCAAAAGTAGCACGGTGCCCAGTAAGCCAGGTGCCAGCGCCATCTCACACACGGTGAGCACCCCGGAACTGGCCAACATGCAGCTCCAAGGCACCCACAACTACAGCGCGGCCCACATGCTCAGGAACTATTTCTTCAGGCCGCCGCCCCCCTACCCACGACCCCGCCCTGCCACCAGCACTCCAGATCTCGCCAGCCACCGCCACAAGTACGTCAGTGGCAGCAGCCCGGACCTGGTGACCCGCAAGGTGCAGCTGTCTGTGAAGACGTTCCAAGAGGACAGCTCTCCGGTGGTGCACCAGTCTCTGCAGGAAGTGAGCGAGCCCCTCTCGGCCACCAAGCACCACGGTGCTATGAACAAGCGCCACAGCTTGGAGGTGATGAACAGTATGGTGCGTGGCATGGAGGCCATGACCCTCAAGTCCCTGAACATCCCCATGGCCCGCCGCAGCGCTCTCCGGGAGCAGGGGCCGCCCGAGGAGGCCACTGGGGGACACGAGGGACATGGTCTCCCTCAGTACCACCACAAGAAGACATTCTCGGATGCCACCATGCTGATCCATAGCAGCGAGAGTGAGGAGGAGGAGGAGGAGGAGGCGGCCGCAGAGGCTGTGCCCCGGGTACCGGGCCTGAGGGAGAGTATGGAGTACAGTGCCCAGCTGCAGGCCGCCCTGGCCCGGATTCCCAACAGGCCACCGCCTGAGTACCCAGGGCCGAGGAAAAGTGTCAGCAATGGGGCGCTGCGGCAAGACCAGGATGCCCTCCCTCTTGCCGCGGCCAGGGCCAGGGCGCCAAGGCACGGGCCGGCCAAGGCCCTCAGCGTCTCTCGGACCGAGCAGCTGGCCGTCAACGGGGCAGCTCTGGGTCCGTCCATCTCCGAGCCCGACCTGAGCAGCGTGAAGGAGCGGGTCAAGAAAGAGCCCGTGAAGGAGCGGCCTGCGTCAGAGATGTTCTCCCTGGAGGACAGCATTATAGAGAGGGAGATGTTGATTAGGGTGAGTGTCCTCGCTCCCCGGGCGTGGCCCGCGGGCAGTACGTGAGCTGGAGGTGCTGGAGGAGGGGGCTCCGGGGAGACGCTGGCATTTCAACCGGGAATGGTGATGTCGCCAAACATGGGGTTTCGACCCTGCAAATGCATCTTTTATTCTCACCCATGGCTTCTTGCAGACGAACTTGGCATACAGTGCTGTGATGGCGTTAAGGTGGGCTGAGGTGGTTACCTTGCGTGGGCATTTACTTAGGGCTTAAACCTCTCACTGTGCGAGGAGCTAGAAACTTGCCTTCATATACCTCGTAGTGTTGTTTTGGAGGCAGCATCACATTTTTGAAATGTTTTTGTGGGCAAATGAGTTTTTTTTTCCAGTTAGTACAAGAACAGCATCCCCCCACAGCCTTCTGTGGAACTCCTTATATGAGGGTAGTTTGCCATATGGTCTGAACTGTGACATAGGTGGCTTCAATTTCAGATTTCCTCTCATAGATGTTTAATGTAAAGGCAACAATATGGTAATTGACCTATTCCTCAAAGTTTACTTTTAAGCGTTGATTCCACTTCGGTTTTGCTCTATACAGAGTTCACACACTGGGGGGGTAGGCAGTGTGAGAGCGCTTACTGCTCAAGCATGAGGGCCCAAGACCACCTGCTTCGGTTTCCTGGCACCACCAAAATACAGGCACATCCCTCTTCCCAGTCCTGTGGGAGCACGGACCAAGGAATCACCTGGCGAGCGTGGCAGCCGTGGGTTCAGAGACGGCTCTGTCCAGGAAACGATGCTGCGTGACAGGGCGGCTACCTCACAGCCTCACAGTCCCCTCTGGCCCGCACACGAGGCCTGGGCTTGTGAATCTGCACACATCACACCACACAAAGACACATTGAAAAAAGCTTACACAATGCACATGCATTGTACATGCGTTCCTATTACACTTGAAGATGCATTGCAGTATTTGTATCACGAATAACCCGTCTTCACAGTATGTACAATCTAGAAGGCCCGTTCTGCTGTCAGGCAAGACAGAATGGTAATAGATGGCACACACAGAACGGCCAAGTGCCATGCTGGGCTCAGTTGATAGGGTACCAGCATGGTTGAAGCTCTCAGTTCAGTTCTCAGCACAACATAAAAAGCCTGGTATGATGACCCAAGCACTCAGTGGGTAGAGGCAGGAGGATCTGAAGTTCAAGGTCATCCTGAGGTACACAAGACACTCTGTCAAGACCAAAAAAAAAAAAATGCCGGGAAGATGTTTCAGTGATCAAAGGCACTAGTTTGCGGTGCCAAGTTCGTTTCTCCAATACCCACATAAAGCCAGGTGCATGATGTGGCATACGCATCTGGAGTTTGTTTGCCTGCCTATACACATAAACGCATATTCTCTTTTATGCTCTAATAAATAAAATATTTTTAATTTTTTTTTTTTTTTTTTTTTTTTGGTTTTTCAAGGTAGGGTTTCACTCTAGTCCAGGCTGACCTGGAATCACTATGCAGTCTCAGGGTAGCCTCGAACTCACAGCAATCCTCCTACCTCTGTCTCCCGAGTGCTGGAATTAAAGGCGTGTGCCACCACACCCGGCTTAAAATATTTTTATTTTAATTTTGAGAGAGGGGGAGAGAAGGAATGGGTGCACCAGGACATGCAGCTACTGCAAATGAACTATAGATGTGTGCGCCCCCTTGTGGCACATGTGCAGCATTGCACACTGTGTCACTGTGTGTCTGGCTGCCTGGGACCTGGAGATTCAAACATGACTCTTTTTTTAAAAAAAAATATTTTTATTTGCTTATTTGAGAGAGAAGAAAATAGGCCAGGAGAGAGAGAATGGGCACACCTGGGCCTCCAGCCATAGCAAACAAATTCCAGATGCGTGCGCCCCCTTGTGCATCTGGCTTACATGGGTCCTGGAGAATCAAACCTGGGTCCTTTGGCTTTGCAAGCAAACACCTTAATTACTAAGCCATCTCTCCAGCCCTTGAACATGACTTCTTAAGCTTCACAGGCAAGCTCCTTAACCACTAAGCCATCTCTCCAGCTCATAAAAAGAAAAGTAATGGAGAGCTTTGAAAAATATGTAAAATTTAAAAACAAAGGAACATATGTCTACAATGAGACCATTATTGGATCGCCTGAGGTGCTTAATAGGGGGGGCCTAAAGAAATAGGTCAGTCAGTAAAACACTTGCAAGCAAGAGGACGAGAGTTCAGATCCCGACACCTGTGTGACAGTGGGTGTGGCTGCCACCTGTAATGTGAGTGTACAGGAGGTAGCTGATTGGCTAGACTAGTTGAGACAGCTCTGGGCTTAAGCAAGAGACTGCCTTAGTACAATAAGGAGGAGAATGACGGAGATAGAAGACAGCCACCCGCACTCGGCTCCTGCCCATGCGCATACAAATGAACCCATACCCAGGTTTGCCCGCGTTCATGCACACGTGTCCCCATACCACACATGCAGCAACAACAAAACCCCACTGCTGCTGTTCCTGGAAAGCTTCACTTCCTTAAAAGAATCAAAAGGTCATTTAATTATGTAAACAACCAGATCTGGCCAGTCTTCATTCATCACAGCAGCTACATGGGCCTTTCTTAGGAACTCTAGCTTTCTAGTTTCATGATTGAGTTGACAGAGCTCTCTAGACCCTGTTGGGTTTTATTTTTAAATTTTTTTTTTATTTGAGAGATTGAGAATGGGTGCTCCAGGTCCTTAAGCTGCTACAAGCTCCAGACACACATGCCACCTTGTGTATCTGGCTTATGTGGGTCCTGGGGAATTGAACCTGGGTCCTTTGGCTTAACCACTAAGCAATCTCTCCAGTGCTCGACTCCCATTTTCAAGTCTTCCAAACTTGCCTTTGGAAATCAACCTGAAGAGAGGAATCAAGGGCCAGAGTGTTCCAGAAGCTAACTCATGGGGTCCCAAAGTTGCCACCCTGTCAATTTAGGAAAACCTTAAGGAGTCTCTGCCCCACCATTTTAGCTATCCATGATATAATGGGACAGTTGATATAGATACATGGTGTAACTCCTTTTTGCAAACTGAAAAGAAAATTGAAGTTTGAACCTGTGCCTCTGGGAATGTTTGCATGGGTATCATGGGGGAGACAGCTTTCCCAGGTTGGGGAAGGAAAAAAAAAAACATTGGTATCAAAAGATTTGTCAGTACTTTTTGGCCCCAGGTCACTTATAAGCAGGATTTGCTATTTGCTTCAAGAATTTATCACTGTAAGCACTGGCCCAGCTGTTTCCATTGCCAAGTTAATGCTTCGTGATGTCCACATGGTCCTGTACCCTCCTCACCGTCATCTCATCCTTCCTCCCCTTACTCGTATTAAACAGCCCGTAGCCAAAGCCATGGCGCTGGCTCCCTTGGAACAACCTGCGCTGTGACAGAGCGCCCAGGGCTTTCTCCTGCTCTCCTCCATACACTGTTTCGTTCCATCCTCGTGCATCGTAGCAACTGGCCACATCTCAGCTGCTAACTTCTCGTTCAGGTACAGCATTGCCTGTGCCTGCTTTTCTCTCCCTACGGATTTTTCTCATCTGCCAAGTCCCATCCACTCGAGGTCACAGACCGAACCTCAGCCAGTGTCCCAGGACGATGCCTTGTGTCTCCATTTTTCAAGTATGTCATCTCACGTCCCTGGCTTCAGCAGCTGAGGCTCAGTTCAGAGCGTGGCTATTTCTCTGTGCTTTTGCCAGGAGCTGGGAGTGGGTGGGAGAGAAGTGCATTGTAGCCTTCCTATGGGCCTCTTGATGAGAGAACAAAGATAAACTTGAAGTAAATGGAAACTGGTGGACAAGAACAGGGATGGTCAGAATTCGCCCTCTGGGCAGAGCTCCCTGTTTTTGGCTCTCCTCTGTGTGATGGATGGTTCAGGCTGCTGCCTATCATTATGGCTCCTTC
Organism: Jaculus jaculus; assembly: GCF_020740685.1. NCBI lineage: Eukaryota > Metazoa > Chordata > Mammalia > Rodentia > Dipodidae > Jaculus > Jaculus jaculus. The sequence continues at coordinate 335,813,769 of NC_059102.1, read as the reverse complement.
CCTCCTGCTGCACCCTAGGTGCAGAGAGCTGAGCCAAGTCTCCTCGGACCTCGCAGTGGTCTTGAGTGTTGCCCTATTGTCTCTCTGTAGGCAGTGACCCTTGCCCAAGAAAGACGGCCCCAGCACCAGGTAGACAGAAGTAGGGGAGGGTTACTGCAGATCCCAGGTTAGTCTGGCTACCTGGCAAGCTTGCGCATGCAAGGACTACATATTAGACACTGTCTTCAAAAACCAAGCCACACAAAAAATAAAAACCAGCTGGGCGTGGTGGCGCACACCTTCAATCCTAGTACTCGGGAGGCAGAGGTAGGAGAATCGCTGTGAGTTCAAGGCCAGTCCAAGACTACATAGTGGATTCCAGGTTAGCCTGGGCTAGAGTGAAACCTACCTCAAAAAAAAGAAGAAGAAAGAGAGAGAGAGAGAAAATAAAAGAAAAACCAAAAAACATTTGAAACATTTCACCATTTTAGTGAAAAAAAAAGGTATAAAAGAAAACTACCTTTCACAAAAATAAGTAATCTAAAATTTAAGCTCACAATCACCCTCCTGAAGCTTCTGAACAGACTCCACAACTGTTGTAGAAAGTTCTTCCATCTGCCCTGCACTGCTCCCCTCTGGGTGACTTCCTGGTGGTCCATGGAACAAACATGCTCTTGGTGGCACCCTTCACACCCGTGTTATGCCCACAGTCAGTGACACTGTGGTCACAGTGAGGCCTACGGAATGGTATTCCTGTCACCCCTGAATGAATCAGCTCCCTAGCCTGTGCCATGAGCCAGCGTCATAGCTCGCCCATCATGACACTTCCTGGCCAGTACAGGAATAAGTCATAAAATCAGGAAACTGAGGAAATGAGCTCCACTCCTTGAAGAAGAATCCACCATCCCTTGACCCGTGACAGCCAAGCCCGCTTCCCTCTGCCTTCTCTGGTCCTCCTCTGTCCTTCACCGTGACGGCCACAGCCTGCTTCCCTCTGCCTTCTCTGGTTTTCTGTCCATTCACATTTTTCTGTATATATTTTTCAAAGAAAATTCACAGCAAGATTCCACAATATCCGCTTTCTTGTACTTAGAGGTCTGCTATGCCACTGTGGGTTTTTTCCAAAACTGTTCCCTTTTTAAACTTTGCTTACTTGGACTGGTAGCTTTGTAATTGTTTTGGACACAGTTACCTGCAAAAATAAAAATCTGCAGGAAGGTCTTTGTTGTTGTTTTTCATTTTCACCTTAGGTACAACTCATTTTTCCCCAGACAGATCATTCTGAGTGTTCAAGAGTGTGTACACGTGTTAAAAAGATGACTATGTTAATAAAATGTTTATATTGACAAAAAGAGATCTGCAAATTGGTGTCTTTTCAGTTTCCATGAGAAGTTTACCTTTTTTCTCTAGGGAGATGGTTCAGCAATGAAAGGCTCTTGCTTGCAAAGCCTGCTGGCTCAGGTTGGAATCCCTAGTAACCCATGAAAAGCCAGATGCACAAAGTGGTACATGCGCCTGGAGTTTTTTTGCACTTATTTATTTTTTCTCTCTCTCTCTCAATAAAAATTATTTTTAAACAAGAATTTTATCTCCTTCACACTCACCCGTTTCTATACTTAATGAAACCCATCTGGTCTTCCTTGAATGTCTAAGACAAGATGGTTGTCAGGAGCTGTTCATTTGGCCGCCCGGAGTGAATAGGTAGGCTTTCTCCCTCTGGTGACACAGGAGCCCTCCCACAACGTCCCTGCTCCAGTGTCAGACCACAGGTGTAGGGGAGACCCATCCAGCGACTAAGTTATAGTCACTGGGAGCCGTAGCCTGGCCCATTGAGTGCACTGGGTGACGTGATTCCCGATGTATCATCGTTTCTGACCCTTGCTGGGCTAAGGCATTGGTGATTGGGCTAAACCACATTAGCCCTCCTCCAGGGCCTAGTACGTGCCCCAGGGACTTAAAATCAAGTATGAGGTTGGCATCTTCAGTCTGTGCCCATCAGGAGGGAAAGCTGGGATGTTCTCCTCTGTCCTCCCTGTGTGATCTCACAGTCAGTGCAGCCTGCATTTGACAAGTTGTACCCCGTTTTGTTTGTGCAAAAAGCCTATCCTTGCAATTGGATTCCATTATCTGCAACTGTTTTGCTTGTCCTGTCCTAAACCCTTATCTTTTTGAGGTGCATTGCAAGAACCCTGCTTTGTTTGCTGTGAGCCCTGGGGCCAGGTGCGTTTGTTAGGTCCTTTGTTTTTAATCTTTGGAATGAATGAACGAACGAATGAGTGAGTGAATTGGGAATACGAGGCCAGGGACCCCAAGGAAGAATGGAAGGGCTGTGTTTGAATTTGCCCTGCTAATGGTGATTGTCTGCATTCCTTGGCTGGGGAGTTTCAGATTTGGAGAGATTAAAGCACATTCCAACCTTCTGCGGGAATAAACAATGAGAACATGCCTTTTCTTGCTGCAAGAATCTAGAGAAGCAGAAGACGGTGGGCCTGGAGGCACAAAGGAGACCGCTCATGTTGGCCGCCTTGAATGGACTCTCTGTGGCCCGAGTCTCAGGGCGGGAAGATGGACGACATGATGCCACCCGAGTTCCCGTGGACGAGAGGGTGAGTGCCAGGCTTGCCAGGTGTGTGATTCATCCTCTGGACTCCAGGTCCACGATCAACCCCCTTGCCCAGACATGCCAGCACTGTTGTCCTGATTAATTCCTATGTCAGTGTGAGATGAGGAAGCTCTGGGCCTACCGTGTCAAGCCCTCTTCCAGCATCGAGCTTTCTTCATTCTGGTCTCTACGCTTTTATCTAGTTGGTACATTGATGCTTGATTAAGTGGCCCAGCCCTGTGGGCGGGGGAGACGGCCTGGCGTTTGGGAAAAGCTCTTGTACCACACGCCTGGCAGCCTGAGTTTGGATCTTCAGAATCTCCGTGCGGCCAGAAGCACAGGGCTTGAGTTTGCAATCCCAGCCTGCCCACAGAGAGGAGGCCAGCTAGGCTGGGGGGCTCAGGGAGAAACAAGGTGGGAGGCTAGGACCGACACTCAGGGTGACCCACTGGCCCCCACGCACACTGTGGCATGCTCACCCCCATTCTCAATAGACACATCGTATGCAGTTAAAATCAAGAAAGGCTCTTAGCAAGCCTGTTCTTATCCAGGTTACTCATTTCCTTTAGTCTGTTTTTTTTTTAATATGAGGAGAAAGTTGGACAATTTCAGTAGTGTTCAGTTCTATGATTGTTGCAAACTGCCATTTCTTACAAAGCGGTCGTTTTATCCAGGCGCTTTGGATGCTTGTGTTCCCCTTGGATGGCTGTGACTTACAGTTACTGGGATCATGAATTGTGGGAACTTTGGTTTTGGTTTGAGAGGTGAAGAAAGTGTCCTTTTGCTGAACTGGGCTGCTAAAAGGTCTAAACACTGCTAGCATCAATTTAATGACATGTCAGTAACATTAGGGTGTTAGATTCTGGCAGATACTCAGCATTAGATTGTTTATAGAGTCAGTTACGCCTATTAATACCAAGTCATTGTAATCAGTAGTGTGGGTAATGAAGGGGAAAAGCAAGGTGTTTTATTTGAGTTAATCCTCAGATCTACAACTGGTGATCATGTTAGGGGTGCTTGGGGTTTAGGAAAGTCCTTGAACCCCAAACTCTAGGTTCATTTCTAATTTTAATCGAAGAATTGAATAAAAAAGGCTGAGAAGAGCTGGGCGTAGTGGTGCACGCCTTTAATTCCAGCACTCAGGAGGCAGAGGTAGGAGGATCACTGTGAGTTCGAGGCCACCCTGAGACTACATAGTGAATTCCAGGTTAGCCTGGGCTAGAGTGAAACCCTACCTCGAAAAACCAAAAAGAGAAGAAGAAGAAGGAGAACAAAAGAAAGTTCAAGGAGCTCCAGCCATGTGGGGAGTTGGAGGGGATAAAGAGCCCATATGACAGTAAGGGCTGGGGCCCCTCCCCTTGACTCAGCCCATCTGGGTCTGGACACCTAGGCCCAGCCGAGGGAAAACTCACCTTCAGCTAGAAGTTCCCAAGTGTAGGCAGCTCAAGAGAGCATGTTCTCCCCTTACAAAGGTTTTGTTGTTGTTGTTGTTTGTTTATTTTTATTTATTTATTTGAGAGGGACACACAGAGAGAAAGAGGCAGATAGAGAGAGAGAGAGAATGGGTGTACCAGGGCCTCCAGCCACTGCAAACTAACTCCACACACGTGCGCCCCCTTGTGCATTGGGCTAATGTGGGTACTGGGGAATTGAGCCTCGAACCAGGGCCCTTAGGCTTCACAGGCAAGTGCTTAACCGCTAAGCCATCTCTCCAGGCCACAGAGGGTTTTTGTTTGTTTGTTTTTGGAGGTGGGGCCTCTAGTCCAGCCTGACCTGGAATTCACTATGTTGTCTAAGTGTGGCCTCAAACTACAACAATCCTCCTACCTCTGCCTCCTGAGTGCTGGTATTAAAGGCGTGTGCCACCACACCTGGCTACAAAGGTATTCATAACTTTATAGTGGTGGGCTGTCTTCTGGCTCAGGTGAACTAGAGGGACAGCTGGTTGGTTAGGGCTTGGGGGCTGTCGCTGGAAGAGGCCAGCCCTGCCACCAAGCTCCAGGGCCTGAACCTGACCAATCATAATGTTTAAATGAAAGGCCTCCCTCCCAGAAGGGTCCAGGTTGTTTGTGGAAAAACGGGTCTAGGGAACTGTTCAAGGGTTAAGAACTCAGATCATCCTTGATTTCTAGCAAGTGCAGACTTTCCTGTCTTTTTTACTTTCAGGGGCCAGTCACCCTAAACTGCCTACTCCCTCATCAGTATGCCCTTAACACTTAGTTCAGTAGAAACAGCTGTGAGAGCACAGAAAAGGATGTATGGGTAGTTAACAGTCTCCTTGTTAAAGACTTTAAACAGGCATTGATAATGAAAGCTCTGTAGTTTTAGTTTCTTCGTTGCCCAGTTCTTAAGGATTTCTGTTGGCAGCGTGAGCTAGACGTGAAATGGCTGCCAGACAAGTGCAGATAGTTGAAGGCCGTCTTGGTGGAGCGTCTCCCAGTCCTTCCGCCCTTCGCCCCCTGAGCACCGAAGTAAGTCTGCTTGTTTGATTGGAGTTCGCAGAGCTGACAGCTTGCTTCTGTTGCAGTTCAGATCCCTGAAGAAGAAGCTAGAGGAAGGAATGGTGTTCACCGAGTATGAGCAGATTCCAAAGAAAAAGGCCAATGGCATTTTCAGCACTGCGGCTCTGCCGGAGAACGCGGAGCGCAGCCGGATCCGCGAGGTTGTCCCTTACGAGGAGAACCGAGTGGAACTGATCCCAACCAAAGAAAACAACACGGGCTACATCAACGCCTCCCACATCAAGGTGAGAAGCAGCGTGCGTGGGGAGCCATAGTCAGGATTGCTGGGCACGAGGAAAACAGTGTGCCTCCTGGCTTGTCCCCAGTCCCCAAGGGAGTACATTTGAGTTTTGATGCATGGTCCATTTGTGACTGCAGAGAGAAGGAAGCTGGCACCCTCGGGGGGAAGCCCGAGGTCCCCTCCTGAAGCTTGTTCGTGTTCTAAGGGATTGGCCTCTTCCCCAGGGCACGAGAGTCTGAGGCAGTCACAGGTGTTACTTTCATTGATTTTTTTTTTTTTTATCATGACTAATAGCCAAAGAAACCACCGTCTCTTCCTTACACAGCCCTGTGAGTGATGCAGTGTGAGCCCAGGTTTCACGTGCTCTCACCACAGAGACGACTGGTACACAAACCCTGAATGCACGGCTGTGCTGCGACTGACAAAACTCGCCACGTTAGCTCTGATAGTACTTACATATCTCGGTGCTTCCTAGCGTCGCTAGGCCCCGGCTAGAACTCAGAGCTGTGGACCTGTGGGTAACTCCCCAGTGCACCTGATAGCACAGCATTTCATGTGCGAGACGAGAATGTGTTGCTATGCATACCTGTGCATTGTTCGTCTTTCCAAGAATAGGAATGCAAAACAACGAACAGACAAACCCCAGGAAACTCCTCAGCAACTGGATGGTCTTCATTCAGATCCTGAGAGACTGAGCAGAATAACAATGTGGGAGAGACGTGGGCGACACAGCTGACAGTGTCTGTGAACATCTTGCAGAGCCGTGCCCTCCTGTCCTTGTCTCTTGGCCAAGGCTCTTCCCTCGTTTTCCATCTGCTCTCTGGAAACAGCTGTCACCGCCTGAGTGATGCCCACGGGGCATTGTTACCCAAGATGCCTTTCCTTCTGCAGCAGTCTCCAAGACCCACATTTTGACTGTGGGCCCGAGGTAGACATGGGCACATTTTGATAGACCCACCGGGCTCGCAAGAACTTGTGCTGGCGATCTTAGAATAGGGTGTGCATTTCGCCCGTGTTTTCTCTCCCAGGCTCCAGCCGCCTTTAGCACAGAGGAGAGATTTGCTGGCTCCAGAGGCAGAATTGCGAATGTGAGGTCTTCCTCAGCTCTGTGGCTGGTGTGTTTTGAATGCGCGTTTTAATGCCCTCCTGTCAGTGCTTGGAGGGTGCTGGAAGCCCCAGGCAATAGTATTCTCTGGAAGTATTTATGGGTCCTATATGTTGGGTGCCAAAAAGGCTAATGTTTAAAATCACAATTCCACAGGCAAACCAAACTCTTAGCCAGTGAATACGTGAATGTTATCTCTTGCTGGTACTCGGAAAATGGATTTTTCTTGCCAGCTTTGACCTCAACATGCCTTGTGTAATGAGACAATAGCTGACATTGTTGTTTGTTTGAATCTAGTTCGTATATAGTTTTGTAAAATAAATGAGGGGGGAGTTTCACACAGTGAACACCTCCGTGGCTTCTAGAACTCTCGGGAGGTCTGTATCACATGAATTTGCAAGGCAGCCTGTCTCTGCAACACCAAAGCACAGGAGTGACAGGAGGAAATCGAAAGACTCCCACCAGGGGCCACCTTTCCACCTTGCTAGGATGGCCTTCATTGCTTGGGGCACAACGTCCTTCTCGTAGTGCCGTGGATAAGGGCCATGGTGCTGTCCTCCCGTGACCGTCCTGAGCTGCGTGTGCTGGGGAGGGGCTGATATCTGTACGGTCCCGAGTCACCTCATCACTCTGTAATTCGTTTTGGTCCTGCGGTGCTGCACAAGGTGACATCGCTGGTCATTTTATGCTATTGGCCAGTGTGGTCATTACATTGCCGCGCATGGCACCACGGGGGCGCACCCACGCAGGGGGTTCTGACATGTGTCGCGTCAGCTGCAGGAGGGAGATAGTACCCCAAAGGGGGCGTGAGTCCATGGCAGACTTTTTTATTAAAAGGATTCCGTAGAAGAGTGTTCTTCAAATGAATTTCATCATGGTGGGGTTTGTGAAATGGATTTAATGGTCACATCCATTGTGTGTTTGTGTGTGTGTGTGTGTGCGTGCTTTAATGAAATAGATAAAGAATGCATGAAGCTGGGTGTGGTGGCGCATAACCTTTAATCCCAGCACTCAGGAGGCAGAGGTAGGAGGATTGCTGTGAGTTTGAGGCCACCCCAAGACTACGTTGTGAATTCCAGGTCAGCCTGAGCTAGAGTGAGCCCCTACCTTGGCCCCTCCCAAAAAGAATGCGTGACTGTCGGAGAACACCTCACAAACTAAGCCTGGAAGTGTCGCTTCGGCGGCAGCCCTGGTGCGTTCTGCTACCGTGCTCCTTCACTGCCGCACGCTCCTCCAGGCTCGCGCACGTCTGCCCTAGTGCACCCCGTTTGCACATCTTGTGAGTTATAGGAGGAAAGACCAGGCTAGTACATTTTGATGAGCTTGCCTAACAGAGTATTTTGATGCAAGAACATGTCACCTGTCATCTGGTATGTATGGTCTTAGGACTTGTGATAATTGCATTAATCCACTTGATACCCAAAAACATCGCAGTGAGGGGGGGTCACACATGTCGGCAGGGGAGCCTCCCAGCCCTGGGGTTCGCTGACTGGTTCTTTCCTTGTTGGCAGGTGGTGGTAGGCGGGGCAGAATGGCACTACATCGCGACTCAGGGGCCCCTGGCACACACGTGCCATGACTTCTGGCAGATGGTGTGGGAGCAGGGCGCGAACGTGATCGCGATGGTCACTGCCGAGGAGGTAAGAGGCTGCCCGCGGGGCCGGGGCTGCCGGCTGTGTGGCGCCCCCGCCCGTGCCGAGCGCTTTCTCTGCGCACGTTTCTCTCTCAGCATGCTCCTCTTCACCCTCATCTCCTCGTAGATTTGTTTTCCCAGAGATAATGGGCTGTTTTCTTTCTCCTCTCATTTCTACTTGGCTCCTAACTCTTCGTGACATACTTCACTCCAGTGAAAACAAAGTAACCCCACATCACAGCAACCAAACTTGAGTTCATCCAGGGGACGCTGTGAGCCACGGAGCCGCGGTCTTCCCAGGGGACTGGGGCTGCGCTGGTAAACAGACAGACCTCTCCAGGCCGGGCGCAGCCAGCCCCGTGCCATGGTGCTTATCAGCTGAGAGGGGACCAGAAGCTGCTGTTCCCAGAAATGGCTCTATTCTTTAGGGAGAAAGAAAATAATTCTTTTTCTTCCTTTGCCAAGCCAAACACAGTTTTTCATGTTGTAGCTGGAGAGCTTTCTGGTGTTGTACAACCTGTCATGCCCCTGCCTCGGTCCCGTCAGCTCGGAGCTTGTTGCCTCGACAGGAAGAAGGGTTGTGTGTTCTCTCTTGTCACCCTCTCAAAATGTTTTTAACCACCTCCTTTTTGATCCTTTCATGAAATTCCAACTTAGATTTTTGAAGCTTTGCAAGGAACTAGCTTCCTGCCTTTTTACCACTATCCACAGTGTTGTGAGGCTCCTTCCCTGTCGTTCAGGGGCCAGGAGCAGAGAGAACTGGAGCAAGACAAAGAAAAAGTAGTGATGTCCCTCCACTTACTGCTCCAGGGGGTTGCTTCTGGACAGCCTATGAGCGGCTGGAGGTGAGAACATCTCAGGGTCCTCATCCCCAATTGCACTTCCCAGAGGCTTCTCTTCTCTCTGACCTTCCCCCAAGAACATGTGTTCTCGAAACCAGTGGGGTCTCGAGACTGCACCCAGAGCCATATCAGTTCACATCACAAAGGGATGCAGTCAGCTAAACGAGAACTGCCACCTGTGCTGACCTCTGTGGCAGGTGGCAATGATACAGGCATCATCCTTGTCACTACGGAGCTTACACCCAAGTGGGACGGACAGGAAAGTAAGTAGATGGTGGAGGTTCACGTCAGCGTAAGTCTTAATGGACAAACAGAGCAGGATATTAGGAAGAAGTGAGACTGCCTTGGGCCTAGTGGAGGCTGTGGTCCTCGGGAAGCAGCCTTCGAGCTGAGACCTGAGTGACGGGGCAGAGCTGCCACAGTGCAGGGAGTTCAGTGATCTGTGGCCCAGCTTGGGACTTGTCATCTCGTCAAGCACAGAACGGATCGAGGCTCCAAGTCATAATGGGAATGAAGGATCTCGGGTCAAATTGCTTTCACAGGACTATGGGCTTCTCACAGTCAGTGGATCCAGGCACGATCCCCGTGTCCCTCCAAGTGGGCTGCCTGATCCGTGTCTCTAAGCAGTCACTAGGCTGTTGGAGTCCAGGCCGTAGCTCTGCATGCTCCGCGAGCCTTCTTCCTCACCCAGCCCCTGCCCTCCATTTCTTCCTCAGCCACCACCCCTCCACATTTGCCAGCCCCCTGCAGTGATTGCAGAAGCCTGCAAGAACTCAGATAGAGGCCTTCGCTAAGTGGCTGATGATGCGTAGTCCCAGAGAAGAGCGTAAAAAACTCAGAGAGAGATTGATCCCCTAACTGAGATTGTTCTCTGATTTTTGTTGTTTGTTTTGCTTGCTTTGAGGCTGGGTCTCACTGTAGCCCAGGTTGACCTGGAACTCACTTTGTTGTCCCAGTCTGGCCTTGAACTCACACTGATCCTCCTACCTCAGCCTCCCGAGTTTTGGGACCAAAGGTGTGCACCACCACACGGGCCTCTGTTCTCTGTCTCAGCTGTAGGCTGAACTCAAACTCAAACTGAACAAGGGGTGAGGCTCCCCCTGGAGGAGAGTGTCTGCAGTGAGGTACGTTAGAAAGAGCCCTAGCCCAGCATCCGAGCAAGCAGCAGGGCCTGGGATGACCACTGCAATCTGTTGTCCTGCTGGGAACCTCACATGGTTCTCCATTCTCGTGGACTGACGTCAAAGCTGTTTGGGAGAATGCCAGGGCTTCCCCACCTCCTCGCCCACCACACTCTGGCCACTGGGCAGCTCTTTCTCTTTCTTGGCCTCACCAAGCTTGTTCCCCTCTGCACTTCTTTCTCATTTGCTTGGATAAGTTTTCCATCGATAATCACTGTCATCATAGCTATAATTAACCTCAGGGAAAATGTAGAGACCATGCCCTAATGGACACTGCATGGGCCCTAAGGAAGCAGTGAATCAGAAACCGCTGTCCTCACAGCTTCGGATTAAGAGGATATGAATGTCCCCCAACAAATTTCCAAATTTGCTTTTGTGTGTGATTCAGGAAGGCGGACGGACCAAAAGCCACCGATACTGGCCCAAACTGGGGTCCAAACACAGCTCAGCTACCTATGGCAAATTCAAGGTCACCACAAAGTTCCGGACAGATTCTGGATGCTATGCAACCACAGGCTTGAAGGTCAAGCACCTCTTGTCGGGGCAGGAAAGGACCGTATGGCATTTGCAGTACACTGACTGGCCCGATCATGGCTGCCCAGAGGATGTCCAAGGGTTCCTGTGTAAGTCTCCTGCAGTCTGGGTTTTGCCATCTGTGTTGAATGATCTATCAGTAGGGGATGAAAGGGAACTTGGGGTGCCTTCTCTTAAGTACGGATTGTACTTGGACCCATCTATAAGCCCTGGGTAGAACAGACAAGAATCACGTTTACATCACCTGTATTCTGTTTACCTTTTAAGCAGGTAAGTGAAGGCTACGATGCAGCAGTTAGTGATGCATTGGGTTAGAACCTCAGCTGGACTTGTCACTCGGTAACTGCTCCAGGGTGTGTGAACCTGGAAGGCGGTATGCTTAGTGAAAGGAGCAAGTCACAGGAGCAGGGGTGTGATTCCATCTACATGGGGAACTCGCAGCAGGAGAACCTAGAAACTCGAAGTTGAAAAGGGCTGGAGGGATGGCTATGAGACTGAAAGCACTTTCTTGCAAAGCCTAACGGCCGTGTGAAGCCAGATGCACAAAGTGGCACAAGTGCCTGGAGTTCACTTGCAGTGGCAGGAGGCCCAGCCACACTCCCCCCCCCCCACACTCACACTCTCTCCCTCTCCCCCTTCAAATAAACAAAGGTACTTTTTAAGAGAAAGTAGAACCGGGCATGTTGGCATACGCCTTTAATCCCAGCACTCAGGAGGCAGAGGTAGGAAGATCACCGTGAGTTCGAGGCCACCCTGAGAATACAGAGTAAATTCTAGGTCAGCCTAGGCTAGAGTGAGACGCTACCTCGAAAAGAAAAAAAAGGTAGAATAAAAGTTACCATAGGCTGAGAGAACAGGGAATCAGGAGTTACTGTTCCATGGGCACATTGGGATAAGAAAACGTTCTGGAAAGGATAGTAGTGAGGCTGCACAGTGCTGCTGATATGCTCAGCAGCAGGGAATAGCCAGAGTGGTACACTTTTATGTGATATCTCTTACCACCACCATGAAAACAGAAGGAAGAAAACCAGAGAAATGGAACAAATGAAACTTATTTTTATTTCTCATAAAGGCTTCACTCACGAGCCCTGAGAAGCTGGGCAGCACTTTCTCACAGCAGTGGTGAGGACACTAAGAAGTATTGGAATCACTTGGCAGTTTTTGAGACTCAGATGTGCTCAGCAGATAAGCTCAGTGATTTACTCGCAATTTTCAGAATATGGCTGTTTGAAAGCTAATCCCCAGAGTGTGTGCGCTCCGTCATTCGTAAGAACAGCGGTGGGTGAAGCCCTGTGTGCCAAGGCGTTGGCTCGGGCTCTGCGGACCTGGGACTACAGCCCAGGAGCAAGGTCTGATTTCACCTCCCGTATGTCACTGGCGGCTGCCTCCTCCTCCCTTTCCACATGGCCCTCGCTGCCCATGTGTGGAAAAACCTCATTCCTCACCACAGGACAAAAGAGAAACCATTTCATCTGACACGTTTTTCCCTGCTAGTGAACCAGCGCTGACGGCCACGGAGGACATACCGTCCACCTGTTGGACTGTCAAAACCATAATTTTATTCTGGTAGTTTTGGGGGCATGGTGGAAGGAGAAGAACAAAGAGACTAGGTTTTCTTTTCTTTTTTGGTTTTTCGAGGTAGGGTCTCACTCTAGCCCAGGCTGACCTGAAATTCACCATGTTGTCTCAGGCTGGCCTCGAACTTACAGTGATTCTCCTATCTCTGCCTCCCGGGTGCTAGGCATGAGCCATGGTGGCTTGACAGTAGGATTTCAAAAACCTAAAATACCATTTTACCAAGTTCCATCAGAAGGGACCTGAGGCATGCTTAACACTGATTGCTCCATGTTAACATGGAGACCGCCCTTCAGTGGCAGGACAGTAAACACAGGAGAAGACCCAGCAGTGGGCTAGGGATGTGCCCGAGGCCAAATGGCCAACATGTGCAGCTCAGACACCAGGGAGAGAGGTGTCTTTTGCACAGCTCTCCTCCCAACCATACTCCTTTTGTTTCTGTCAGGTAATCCTTTACTAATGGACTTGTTAAAATCTTTTCTAAGGGGCTAAGTATGGAAATCATGTCAGCAGGTTTCCCGTGACTGACTGACAGCTCAATGACAGGTTATGTTTATCAGGTAGTCAGAAGTGTAGCAAGAAAGATATTCTACCTGGAGCCATTTCAGGAATGCCAGTGTAGTTAGTGACAAGTACAAGGCTGCACACTGATCAGTGAGACGGTTTTTAAAGAAACATGAAGCAATTGTGCTTGCAGAACCTTAGAGATGCTGGCTTTCCATGTCTACTGGGTTGTAAGTAACTCAGATGACCTGGCTGTGGTCTGCCTAGGCCACATTGTCTCTCCCTGCAGAAGTTTTCATTGAGTTACTGTGTCACACATTTTGTTGGTCCATTGATGGAGGAAGTCCTTCTGAACATAGTTTCTCAGCATTTTGAACAAAACTCTGACCATGCCATCTTTTGAATGGCCCAACCTTTTATTTTGCTTCTTAGATTTACCTTTAAAAATAAAAGTTATATCTTGTGTGAATCTTTCGTCAGAATGCTCAGTTGCCTGGTAGCTTTTCTCCTCGTGGAAAAGCTAAAAGACCTTCCCACGCACGGCACTCCGCCCCATAACCGCTCTTCTTGGTTTCATTCTCATTCGCTGTTCCTACTGATCGTACCGCTCCTGCGCCCAGCCGCGCAGCTGGTGCCGAGCAATCTGTCATCGTCGTGAGAGTGACGACAGTGTCTCTCTTTGCTAAACAGCTTCCAGTGCTTCCACCGTTAGACAGGGCTATAACATAGTCCCAACACTTCATAATTGGGTTATAGGTGCCTTTAAGTGACTAGAATGGTGCAGTGAGCTTTTTGGTTTTCCTCTTCCACAACTGGAGTGCTAATGTTGCATGTGGATGAGGGTTTCTGTGATACCCAGAGCCTTTAAATCTGCTTCCCCCGCCCCCTACTGCACATTCTCAAGGACTAATTTAGTTCTGGTTTTTGGATTATCTGGGATTAGATGCATAGCCCTTCCCTTTTACATAACAATGGAAACAAGTCATTAGGCCAACTTGCTGTGACATTTGCCCTGCTGGGCCAGTGCTGGAAGTGGTGGGTGCACCTTGACCCCTCTGCCCCTCAGGCATGCTGCTTCTAGAACAGAGCACATCTTGAGTCCATGCTGAAAAGCAGATTCCTCTCTATTTTACATCCGAAAATGAAGTTAAGCCTTGGTTGACATTCACTCTGGTGAGGGGAAGGGGCCAGGGGGCAGATGGCTGCTCTCTCTCCACCAGAAATTGGCTCCGACAGGCGGACGTTTCAAGGGGACTTAGCGGCTGTTCTGATCCCAGTCTGCTAATAGTAGGAATTGCTGTAAGTAATGTCTAGAATCATCTGCTTGGGGGACTTAGGGATTTGCAGAGGGGAAACAATTTAATTTTTAAAAAAGAGCTATTTAATTTAAAGAACAAATTCTCCCATGGACTAATTGACTCCCAGATGGTCCCTTCTAGATCCAGGATGTTACAGCCAAAGAATTAACGTCTTATAAGAATTGTAAATTGATATCATCTTCAAAAAAGAATCACCACTGGCTGGAGAGATGGCTTAGCGGTTAAACGCTTGCCTGTGAAGCCTAAGGACCCCGGTTCGAGGCTCAGTTCCCTAGGTCCCACGTTAGCCAGATGCACAAGGGGGCACACGCATCTGGAGTTCGTTTGCAGAGGCTGGAGGCCCTGGCGTGCCCATTCTCTCTCTCTCCCTCTATCTGTCCTTCTCTCTGTGTCTGTCACTCTCAAATAAATAAATAAAATAAAAATTAAAAAAAAAAAAAAGAATCACCATCCGCCCCGATGCCCCCCACCCTTGTATGCCAAACTGGGTGACACTTGCGTGACAAGACTTGCATTCTGTCCTGCAGCCTACTTGGAGGAGATCCAGTCGGTCCGGCGCCACACCAACAGCATGCTGGAAGGCACCAAGAGCCGGCACCCGCCCATCGTGGTCCACTGCAGCGCGGGGGTGGGAAGGACTGGTGTGGTCATTCTCTCCGAGCTCATGATCTACTGTCTGGAGCATAATGAGGTGAGTGCTCCTCCTCCTCCTCGTGGGCCTCTCTGAGGGCTCCCCTTGGGTGACGAAGCCTTGCCAGGGCCACCTTCCCCAAGCTCGGTTACCTCTCTGCTGACCCGGGGCTCCTAGTTGAAATCCACAACACAAAGAAAGAAGAGCACGCGAGAACGGTCAGGAAATCTGACAGCCCTTCTAGAAGTACAGGCGGGCTCCCTTGGGGGTTACTTCCCATGGTGAGTTGTTTGTCACAGTGTAGTTCAGGTGTGTCTTGTCTTTAGCTTTGTCTCCACCCACGCCCAGAGTGAGCCTGTGTCTGCGTGGGGCGTGGTTCTCACGCGGTGGCATTTGCTCGCGTCCGCCGTGTCAGTGTGTGGCACAACCGAGCAGTGTGGGCATTGCCGCCAGCTGCAGTGCTGTTTGCCCTGGCTGGCCCCAGCTTTGCCCCTGGAGAAGTGGCTGCTGAGCTCGCGCACTAGGCGTGTGGTATTCTAGTTTGGGAGTTACTCTAAGAATGGAACTCCCCCCCCCCCCCAACTCAGAGATGAAAGCGCATTCCTTTGGTCTGTATTTCCAGAAGGCTGTATATGGTTGTAAGTTTTGTTTGACTTTTTCAGGACCTTGCACATTCTGGGAAAGTGCTCTGCCAATGAGCTACATCCTCGACCTCTGTTTTTGTTCTTTTTTTTTTTTAATTAATTAATTTATTTGAAAGAAAGAGGTAGAGAAAAAGACATATAGAGAGTGAACACGTCAGGACCTCTATAGAGCCACTGCAAACCAACTCCAGATGCATGTGCCCCCACACCCTCGTATGCTTATGTGGCAATTGGGGAATCGAACCTGGGCCCTTAGGCCTCCTAAGCAAGTGCCTTTTTCTCTAAGCCATCGCTCCAGCCCATCTTTTTATTCTTTTCTGAGACAGTGTCAGAACCTGTCATGTAATCCCTACCTGAGCTTCCTGGGCCTACACTGTAAGATTAATAAATAGCTTTCATTTTTTTTTCAGTTGATCCTTATTTCTGCCTCATGAAGGAGCCAAACACAGATGAGAAAACTTAGGCCCAGGAACAATTAAGTGGCTTACCTAGCTCTGCATGGCTGACAGCGGTGGTGTAGCAGTAAGTCCTAGTGATGTCCCGTCCTCCCTCCATCTCCACAGAGGCAGAGAGAGAATGGGTGCTCCAGGGCCTCCAGCCACTGCAAATAAACTCCAGACGCACATGCTACCTTGTGCCTCTGGCTTATGTGGGTACTGGGGAATTGAACCTGGGTCCTTTGGCTTTGCAGGCAAGCACCTTAAGCAAGCTGTCTCACCAGTACCTTTCCTGTTATTTTTATGACTACTTTAACATTGAATTTCCTTTTGTTTTTAATTTCTTTTTTTTAATTGACAACTTCCATGATTGTAAATGATATCCCATGGTAATGCCCTCCCTCCCCTCACTTTCCCCTTTGAAACTCCACTCTCCATCATATCCCCTCCCCCTCTCAGTCAGTCTCTATTTTATTTTAATGTCATGATCGTTTCTTCCTGCTATGATGGTCTTATGTAGGTAGTGTCAGGCACTGTGAGGTCCTGGATATCCAGGCCATTTTGTGTCTGGGGAGACCATGTTGTAAGGAGTCCTACCCTTCCTTTGGCTCTTACATTCTTTCTGCCACCTCTTCCGCAATAGACCCTGAGCCTTGGAAGGTGTGACAGAGATATTTCAGTGCCGAGCACTCCTCTGTCACTTCTTCTCAGCACCATCGTACCTCCTAAGTCATCCCAAGGTCATTGCCATCTGAGAAGAGAAGGTTCTCTAACCAAAAGTAAGAGTAGCATTAATATATGGGTATGAACATTGAGAGAAGTGCTTAGTGGGCAGTTCGGTGAGCATAGTATATACTTTAGCCAGATACCAGCAGACGTTACACCCCTAGGGTTCATGAATACCCTTGTTGTAGGTTTTCAGTATCAGGGAATGCTAAATTTCTTCTTTTCTGGTTTTTGTTTTCTTTTGCTTACTGTGGATTTCTTTTTTTGTTTGTTTTGATTTATTTGTCCATTTCATTATTGTTATTGTTGTTTTTTAGATAAGGTTTCCCTGTGTAGCCTAAGCTGGTCTTAAGCTCATGATCCTCCTGCCTCATGAGTGCTGGGATTGCAAGTGTGTACCACTACGCCGGGCCACATTGGCTTTTTGTTTGCTTTCCTATGCCTTGTCACTACTGGAAGTGTCTAGAAATTTCTACTAAGTGGTACCTCTGCCAAGTCCCAGTGCTCCTAGGCTGGCAAGGTGGAATAAGATGAAGCAGGATCCATGTCCCAGGTCTTGAGCATGTTGGAACTTATGCTGACTGTGCAGTGGGCTCCGGCGAAGGCTACTGACCTCACTAGAAGCATCTTCCTTCACTGTTATCCCCAGCCTTCTCCAGTGTCTTTTCCCTCTCTCTGTTCCATCTGCACCCCTTCCTCTGCCACCTTGTTGGGCATGAAAGCTTTGAGCTCTTTCGGAACCCACTAAGGGTTGAGGGTCCCTCCATGAGATAGTGACAGGAGGTCCATTGCCCACCACGCTGTTGGTGCAGTATGACATAGGCTGTGTGTGTCAGGGCCAGCGTGTGTGGAGTGAGGAACTCTGCCAGCAGGTCCTCCCATGGGCTCAGTGAATCTCAGAGTGGTTAACTTCCCCATGGCATGTGCAAACATAGTAGTCTCCCAGTGCCCAGCTGCATGCCAGAACATTCTTTGCTGGTATGTGGTCAGTCCTAAAAGAACTCCCGTCCCTATTGATACGCAAAGAGAGCAAGATGACTCATGCATTTCATTTCCTTTCCCTCAGCACAAATATAGCCAGCTCTATCTGTCCGCTTTCCCATAATTGCTATTGGTAGATGGTCGGGGAAAATTTGTTCTGATGATATTTCAAGCCTGGGTATTCAGATTGTGCCCCTGCTTCAGGAAAAGAGTGGATATGTTTAGTTTGTTCAGTAAACAAAGAGTTTTTTAAATAACTTATTTTTTATTTATTTGAGAGAGAGAGAGAGGAGGGAGGGAGGGAATGTATTCAACAGGGCATCTAGCCACTGCAAAAGAACTCCAGATGCATGCAACACATTGTGCATCTGGCTTCACATGGGTACTGGGGACTTCAACGTGGGTCCTTAGGCTTTACGGGCAAACACCTTAACCACTGAGCCATCTCTCCAGCTCTTAACGAGGATTTTTGACAATTAGGTATGAAACCATGTGTTCCATTTTTCTCCTATTCACACTTAACCCGCCTTTTCTGACAGGTGGAATTAGCATGTTGTCAGTCTGTCACTTTTTTGTGTGGCTTTTCTGTGTCCTGGACTTTTTCCTTTTAGTCTCATTCTCAATAGAAAAGTTGAGCGTAAACTGTGAAGGAAGATGCTTCTAGTGAGGTCGGGAGCTGTGAGGATAAAGCTGGCGGCTGTCGCGACTCTCCCAGCGTGCTCCGGGGTGCCTGCCGGGGTCCGCAGTGTCCGTGGCAATGCCTGCCTGCCCCGCGCGCGCAAGCCAGGAAGTGCTTGTGTCCTGGAGAGCAGCTCCCGCCCCAGCTCGAGCTAACAAGGGCCGTGCTCTCGGCAGCCGTGGAGATCACGGTTCCACTGTAACTTCTCTCCCTCATGGGGTGAGGGCACGAGATGCCCTTCAGCAGGAGTGAGCAGGTGCCCACTGTCTTGGCTTGACCTGGGCTGAAGGCCATTAACAGCAGAGCCTGTGGCCCTAAGACAAGGGGCATCTTCTTTGCTTAGTCCCCAAACTTAGCCATATCAGGAAATCCAGTGTCTCGTGGGCCAGATCTTCCAGGCCACTGGGATGGGGGTGGTGCGGGTGCTGCAGGAAGAGGTGGGATAGAGCAGCAGGTAGAGAAGGCGGCAGCAGCAGGAGTAGAGATGGAGGTGATAAGATGCCAATAAGAGAAATCGCTTACTTAAACTGGGCATGATGGCACACACCTGTAAACCTAGGAGGTTGAGGCGGGAGGATCACCATGAAGTTAAGGCTAGCCTGGACTACAGAGCGAGTTTCCCCAGCTGCATAATGGTACCTTGTTTCAAGCAAAAAAGAAGAGAAATAGCTAACTTCCTACATTTACTAAGAAACGTCACTGTCCCAAGAGCCTTGCAGGACCAACTCAAGTGGCCTTCACCATGACGGTGCGAGGCCACAGCGCCGATGCCACAGAGGGAGGTGGAGTCCCAGGTGAGGAAGTCCCCACCGCACAGGCAGTCAGGTGCAGGGCTGGGGTTCAGCGGACAGAGCGCGGCCTTAGAAATACGTGGGCCCTGCCTCTGTCCTGGCCCACAGGGCTGGGGAGAGAAGGCGTGCTGGTGTCTTCCATTCAGAGCGTCCTCAGGTTGCAGGTCGTGACTGCTCACCATGGAGGGTAACAGGGAGAGCCCTTCTCACTTGTTATCATCCAAAGCTTATAATCCTGATCCTAACCTAAGCAATTTTTTTTTGGACCAATAATTGGAGGATCCACGTACCTTTGTTTGGCTTCTTACTACCCAGGAACTTGGTTTTCCCTCCGGCTGGGTTTTAGAAGAATGACTGAATGCTGAGCGTGGCCCTGCCGGAGCATAGCCAGGGCGGGGTTGTTTTCAAGGTTTGAAGGTCACAGGAAGGCATGCATCTGAGTTCCTGTTCTGTGGTCTTAATGCCTGCCTCCTGGGAGCCACGTGTCCTGGGCTGAGTTTCTGGAGCAGCGGTTACATGGCCAAGGCACCATGCAGGCCCAGCCTGTCCTGGAGGATGGACATAGTAGGGTTCAGGAGACTCTAGGGGCAGCTGAAGTTTATCCAAGCACCAAGCACCCAGGATATTAACTTCCTTCCATCCAAGGGAACTCTTTTATCTAGGAATTCACACACAGGCAGTCTTGCTTAATACTCAAGCTGTGTTTAATTAAATCCCTTCACTGCAAAACCCGCTAGGGCTCAGACTGTCTCGAAACATTTTAAAGGCTTGCACTTGAGCATCTCCTCCTGCAGGGGTCGCCACTTACGTGTCTTGCTGTCAACTACAGCCTTCCTGGGAAGTAGGGCGAAGCCAAGTGAGCACATCGCATGGACAGCATGAACTAACACGAGTTGTCCCTAATTAGCACTAAGCGCTTCATGCCCATCCCATTCATTGTTTTCTCCTGCCAGGAAGATGCTCTTAGTCACCCTGTGGTACTGGTGAGCGTGTGTGCCTAACCTGGGCAAGACCGCAGTGTTTGAGGAAAGCAAGTTTATTTTTCTTTTTCTTTTATTAACTTTACAAAGTGTGAGGTTTTCTTATGACTTCGTGCTTACTTAGTTTTGGTTCGTTCTCCTCCTCTCTGTGTATCATTTCCCCTCCACTGTCATACGGCTCCCGGCCTTGCCACCCACCCCCACCTCCCTTCAAGCCTTTCTTCCCCATCACAGGCTCCTTTCTAGTGTCCTGGCCTCTAACCCACACTTGATCCCAACTAAATGCAGATGTTTAACTATTAGAAGCTAGGATCTCCATATGAAAGGGAATAAGCAATGTTGATCTTCCTGAGCCTGGATTACCTAACTTAATAAAATATATTCATGCGAGTTTCATATTTCTTCATTGCTGAAAATTTTCATTGTGTAAATGCACCCCATTTTCCTTGTCAGCTCACCTGCTGATGGACACCTAGGCTGATTGCATTTTGTCGATGTTAGCAGAGCGACAGTGAACATTGACATGCAGTGTCTCTTTGGTAGAATGTGTCATCCTTTGAGTGTATACCCCGGAGTGAAATTACTTGGTCATGTAATTC
Source organism: Jaculus jaculus (assembly GCF_020740685.1). Taxonomy (NCBI): domain Eukaryota; kingdom Metazoa; phylum Chordata; class Mammalia; order Rodentia; family Dipodidae; genus Jaculus; species Jaculus jaculus. The sequence continues at coordinate 335,793,285 of NC_059102.1, read as the reverse complement.
TGCTTTTTTTATTTGAGATGCCTCCACGCTGATTTCTGTAGTGGCTGCACCAGTTTACACTTGTGCCGATAATGAAGAAAGGTTCCCAAGAAAATTATGTTCTTTATGTGACAGATGAAGAAGTGAGACCCACGTTGCCTTAAGTCCCCTCACTAGGTGTGATGGAATTACTTGGTAGCAGTTGGCTCCAGCCGACTTGCCTGTCGTTAAAATACCACACCAGTGGCCCCTGGGGGCTGGGCTCCCCAGTTGCTGTTACAGTTTGAGGGCTTAAACCTCCATTTGTTGGTAGGCATGGGAGGTGGGTGAAGGCTTTGGTGGAGAGAGTGAGGAGGTGAGCACCCTATCTCAGCACATGCACCCTGCTTCTTGCCTTGGCGAAGGTGGAAGTGCCCACGATGCCAAGGGGGAGGTGGCGAGGAGGTGAGTGTGTGACTGAGCAGTCCTCCCTGTCTCTTGCCTCACAGAAGGTGGAAGTGCCCACGATGCCAAGGGGGACGTGGTGAGGAGGTGAGTGTGTGACTGAGCAGTTCTCCCTGTCTCTTGCCTCACAGAAGGTGGAAGTGCCCACGATGCTGAGGCTCCTCAGGGAGCAGAGGATGTTTATGATCCAGACCATCACGCAGTACAAGTTTGTCTACCAAGTCCTCCTCCAGTTCCTCCAGAGCTCCAGACTCATCTAATCTCCCGGATCCAGCTCCATCATGCAGGTGGCAGCGTCGTCACCCACGGACAACGTCTGCTCCCCAGCGGGGGCGGATGGCTGACAGCGGACAGGAGCCAGAGTTCCAAGCATTATGTATTATTTTATATGAGATAATTTATTTTTTTTCCTCTTTGGAATAACTTTTGTGAATATTATAATGCAGTTTTCACAATAATACAGTTCTTTTTGTTTGAACCACATGTTGACTGATCTGCAAGTTAAGCCATCAGTAGGAAGGTTGTCTGTGAGACGTTGTGGGGATAGAGAGAACGCAGAAGGGCCATCTCTAGTGAAGTTGCAGCCAGCCTGGTCATGCACCCTGAAACTCATCAGCTTGTGAGTTTCTAGTCAAAAATGGCAAGAAAAAGAATTCATCTTGAAATATAAGGAACAGAGCTGAAGCCCTTTCCTTGAAGGAGAAAATGCTCTTCTCCGACATCGTGGCTTCATGAGCCTTGCTGCGTAGTCGCTTTCCTCTCCCCTTTGTCTGCCCTCACTCTCGGTGATTTCTCCTGCTCCCCTCTCCTGGAGCCCTTGTTAGAGCTGCCGGCCGTGGTGGCACCTTTAGGTCTGTGCCGGTCTCTGCTACGTCTTCCTGTGTTTCTCCCAGACCCCAGGCTGCTGGCGGTGAGGCCCTGGTGCAGCCCTCTCTCTGTCCAGCTCTGCTGCTTGCCCGGTGAAGGTAGAATAACCGGGGTGGAAAGGGAATGATGGAGGAGGGCGATAACAGTTCTGTGGAGATGTGTGGAATGTAATGTCATGGATGGGGACCTGTAGACGAGGCTTCTGCCCACCAGTGAGTCATTAGAAAGGTTATAAAGGCGTCACTGGGCCCTGGCCCTGGCCACTGTGTGTCCCCGCTGTGCTGTTTATCCGCAGGCTTTGGCTGCCGACAGCAGAGTTGACCACTTAGGGCCTCTTGTTTTGTTTTCTGGCCTCAAACTTGATATGTAGCCAAGGAGGACCTTGAACTTTCGCTCCTTCACTTCCCAAGTGCTGGGCTTATAGGTGAGTGTGTCTGCCACCCCTGCCACGCTGGCCACTGTCCTCTTGATGAACAAAGGCAGAAAATGCCTTTTGCGGATCCCCCACCCACCACCGTTTTCCTTCTTTTCTCTACATAACTAACTCACCCACTGCTCAGTTACTTGTAAACTAGCCTCACTTTGAAGCTAAGTTTCCTATATCTAGTTTTCCTGAGTAGGAATTTTAATTTAGAAAAATTTTTTATTTTACCTATTTGTGTATGAGAAACAAAGATTGAGAGACAGAGAGAGAGAATGTGATGAATAAGTGAATATGCACACACCAGGGCCTCCTGTCACTACAAACGAGCTCCAGATGCATGCGCCACTTTGTGTATCTGGCTTTGCATGTGTCTTGGGAAATTGAGCCTGGGCTGGGAGGCTTTGCAAGCAAGCGCCTTTAACCACTGAGCCATCCCCAAGCCCCCGAGGGTAACTTCTCGATTGTGGTTTTGTTGAACTGACCATGCAGGCCGTCCAAGTCTTTACTGCTGTGTGTATGTTGATTTTTCTCTAAGCTGAGACAACAGAGTGGCATCGTACCAACCAGAAGGAGAGTGCCTGGGTGACTTCTTCTCCCCTCATGCTGGCTCCTAGGTGCCCGTGGAAGCGGGTTCTCCGGAGGCCCCTGTGGGAGATGGTCAGCCTGCTTCCTCTCTGGCAGTGCTGGTGCGGGGGGGGGGGGGTCATGCGAGGACTGCATAAGTGGACTCTGTCCCACGATGGAGAGCTCCCCTCCCCCGCCAGGGTCTGAAACTGCAACTGAGCTTTGTCGTAGGTTCGGACCCGGCTTCTTCTGAGGAGCCGAGAATCTCATCACTGGGGGAGGCAGAGCGGCCTTCCTTTTCCCGGAGGCTTTTGTCTTCGGGACATTTGAGTCGTTGGTTCTGTCTACGGGTCTACCGTGTGATGAAGGACGTCAGCGCTTGCCTTTTGTCTCTATGTCTCTGTGTGGGAGAATGTCTGCTGTGGGCACCAATACATCTGAGGTCTTTTTGAGTTCATCTCTCACAGGCCTCCTTTTATGCATGCACTGTTCCTACCTATGCCAGCAAAATCGTCATACATCCACGCACAAGGTGGAAGTAGGTTTAATATCCAACTTCCTAGCCAATGTTTGTATTGAAGCCCCGAGGAAAACATTTCTAAGCCGCCCCCCCCCCCCCCCGCCAGCATTTCATTTTAAACACCACTGCTTTTGGTTCCTGAGCATGTTTCATATCACTTTCCCATCTCCAAAGCTGCCCACGACCTCCTAGTAAACTGTCAGCAGCCATTCAAAGTCCTTCCAGTGGCATCTGCATAGTAATTGCCCAGAGATGCTTTATCCCCGGGAAGCGCGCCAAGGAATAAACCTTGAAGCACAGTGTATTAAATTAGTTATCTAGTTAGAGCCTTTGGAGCAGCTTCCTGACCATGGATCAAGTCTGAAGCTGGAGCCGTCACGACGTATTGCCACAGTTTGGATATGAAGTGGGAGAAAATTAAAAGTGGAGGAAAGAAAAGATCCTATGCCACTGCAAAGCAGTTGGCCATTTCTTGGCCCGGGTTCGAAGTATTCCCGTTGTAATGCCTTCTTCCATTGTGCTCATTTGCATATGGGGCCCTAAAGCTTGGTCCTTGCTCTCTGTGGCCTGAGTCCTGGCTGCTGAATATGAGCTCTTCGCTCTGGCGGTAGGACAGGTCGGGTGCGGTTACTGGCAAGGCCAAGGTGTGCCCCACTGAGCTGTTTGGTCTCTGAGGAGATCCCGCTTTGGAGCAGGACCCCCGGCGCGTGCACAGGTGGTCCTCACAGCTGCGCCTGGGCATCCCCTGGATAGAAAGTAGAGGAGGCCTTGAGACAGGGCTGTCAAACCTTGATTGATTTATAAGAGTGAAGACAAATGAGTCCCTGTCCTCATCTGGAAGGGAGCCACATGATCAGGGAAGGTGAGCTGTCGCGCATAGAATATGTATTGAGTGATGAGCTTTCAATTTAATCAGCTAGCGCCGAGAGAATTTAGTGTCCTCTGTGGTTATGGATTGAGAAAGAGAATTATGCTTTGGGTACAAATCTGTCATCGTTTTCCTGAGTCTCAGACTATCTCTGGCCTCCTCAGCCGGCCTGGACAGGGGGTGTAGTAGACTTCTAGGGGGTCCTATGGGGCTAAACCACCACCTCCTGTACAGCCTTTCTCCTACCTGGCTTGTTTTCCCTTCAGTTAATAAACTCCACTGTATAGAGGAGGTCAGCATTTCTTAAGCAGCTAAGCACTTTTCTAACTTAATATAAATTAGTCCATGCTGAATTTCTAGTCATTGAGGATGTCGTTTATGAATACAGAAGCCTATATAACCGACTGATGCCCTCAATCTGTTTCTTCCCCTTGCAGTATAGATCCCAACATGGTGTGTCTTTTCTCCAAGTAAGGGCTAGTGGGTACAAGTGGGCAGCGGGCAACTGGTTCCTTGTGACCCTGGCTTGCCCTGCTAGGCGAGTGGCCATCTCGCGGCACAGGTCACAGTGCACCATTCATGGGGCTAGGCTGGGCTGGCAGTGGACATACTGCTGGGGGATTTTCAGTTGTCCCTTCTTGATGGGGTAGCTTGTTGGTCCACGCCAGCTGACCTCAGCCCAGGCATTCTCTGTGGATCCCAAAGTTGTCCTCGGCTAACATGCTGAGTGTGCCCTCTTCCCGCTTCCCCTTCCAGACTGACGGGGAAAGCAAGGTCAGTTACTGATTTCCATTTGTCGATGATGAGCCGATCACTTGAGGGGGGGTGGGCAAGAAAGCGGAGCCGTTCTGGAGTAAACTCTCGGAGCACAGTTGCCCAGACCGTGTTGCTGCTGGTTTACTCTTCATCTCTCCTCAGTGCCAGGAGTGGCTCCGCTGGGCTCCTCAGCACAAGACATCCCCTGACATGGCAAGTCATGGCTGTGGCTCTTCAGGGGCCCTTTGGTGCCCCCCACGGTTGTTCTGTTGTCTCCTGCGGTTTTCATCTAGTGGCTTCCGGTGAGGTGAGGAGGCGTGGTCTTCCGTGGGAGCTGAGCATTCTCCAGCGGCCTGCATGTTGGCAGGTGACCACGGACTTGCTGGCTCTGTAGGATGGCATGCATCTCAGTGGATCTCTGTAGGATGGCATGAATCTTGGTGGATCTCTGAGCAAGGCAGCAGAGTGCTTTTGTCTTCACCTAAGCCCCTAAGTCCTCGAGGGGCAAAACATCGTAAGTCAGTTGGTGCATCTGTTGGAAGTGGCCGCAGTGTGCTTGGCAGAGTGTGAGGGTGTGCCCAAAGACAGCAGCTTCGGTGTGTCCGGTCAGTGCCCGTGCTGCCCCCGCCCTCTCAGCTTTTGCATTCTCATTGTAAACTTGGGTAGGTGAGTGTTTTTATCTAGCGGACTACTTTACTCATCTTTCTCAGCTTAACATAGTGCATTTTATTTCTGAAGAATTCCCTATTAATCTGAGGACCAGCCCTGGGAGCTCACGGACCAGAGAAGCTAGTGCTGCTTGGTGCCATAAAGGAGTAGCGGTGGGTCAGCCTCTGCTGCTCAATTTTGTTCAGGCTCCCCATTTTAAAAATAAATTGAGGAGCCAGATGTAGTGGTGCATGCCTTTTCATTGTAGCACTTGGGAGGCTGAGGTAGAAGGATCGCTGTGAGTTTACAGCCAGCCTGAGACTACGAAGTGAATTCTAGGCCAGCCTGGGCTGGAGTGAGACCCGATCTTGAAAAACCAAAAACCAGTCAATGTCAATCAACTGAGGGACACTTAGTTACCAGGCAGGAGGGCCTGGAGCTCATGGCGGGCTGAAGGGGACAAGCGATCCTTGGAAAGTGACTCTTCCGTGCACTCTGCCAGCAGGAGCAGTCTTCCCGAAAAGTCCCAAAGCTTGTCCAAAGCAGAGCTGTGCACGGGGGAATGGAGGGGACCATAGACCAGTCTGGAGGTTTCCTCTGATTCGCAGTATTTTGAACCTTGCAGTGTATCTCATATTCCCTGCCTCCCTTTCTGGGATGTTGGAATTAGAAACCAGTGGAGGACATCTTGGGAAAGAAGTTTCTTGCAGTGTTGGGATCTAGCTCTTCCTGGTTCCTGAGGGAGAGAGGGAGAGAGAGAGAGAGAGAGAGGTGCTTGGGATGGACCCCAGGGCCTTGTGCGTGCAAGCCAGTGCTCCAGCACGGAGCTAATCCCCGGGTCCTTGGGCTGCACTCTGAACGGCCCCTCTTAGCACAGGCAGCACTTGGTGACTGCTTGGCGTGTGTGCCTGTAGCAGCCTCGCCCTGCTATGCACACCCCCCCCCAGCCCGAGAGCAGAGGGCTCTGCCCTGTGCCCACCCTTAGCTGTTCTTGCTGGTGCACCCTCGGTGCAATCTTGTACATTCTGCGCGCAAAAACTGGGAGGGAGGAAGTAGATGCCTGTTGTGTTAGAAGCGCAGATGGGACCATTTTGTGATGCCATCATCTTCCACATAGGGCTTTGCTGATCTTGGGTCAACTCTGGAGCGTGCTTTCCCCCAAGATTACTACTTACACCTCTACTGAATATGCACACAGGAATTCTAATTTTTATTTCCCAAAGACAGAAGTTTCTGCCACTCAGTACCAGGGAAGAGAAAGCTTGATCTCAGTCCCCTGGGAACGGTGGTTGCAGTGGCTCTTGTTCTCACTGAGGGCACCCGCTGTGACGCGGAGGGGCAGCATTTGCTGCGGTGGCATGCACAGTCCGGCCCGTCCTGGCTTCTGGCTGGACTGTGTTCCTTTTAGCAGAGCTGCTCTGCAGACTGGCCTCCGGGGAAGGCAGGCACATCTCTGGGCTGCCCAGGCACCCCAGAAGTGAGCTATAAGAAGTTATCTAGAATAAGCTATTCATCTAACGCCTATGTTAGCCAGTCTTTTTTCCCCAACCTCTTCTTTCAGGGAAACTAATGCCACCTCATGCGACAAAAAGTCTAGAGGAGAACACAGGCGCTGGAGCGGGACCTGCCAGTGCCTTAGGGCGGAACCTTTTGCTGACATCTCAGGAATGCTCCTTTAGGTTAGCCATGTGACTCAGGGCACAGGCGTCTGGTGTTCTTGGCATTTCTCACAGGCCTCCCTCGGCTGCAGCTAGCTAATAAATACCTTCATCACTGAACTGAAAACTGTCCTCAGGAACCCTTTTATTTCAAGTTGAACACTGTAAAGTTTTATTGCAAGTCCCTTTGAAGTTTCTTGCCACTGTTGGGATCCTCAATGTTTTTAAGCTTGTCCCTTTCAGTCCCAGGTTGCCCTTCATTAGAGATGGTTTTCTGTGTGTGCCCTTCGTTCAGGTCAGCCAGTGCGCTTGGAGACACTCTTGAGTGGGGCTTGCCGCTGCAGACGACTGTTAGTGTTAGCCTGTGTGGTGCGTGTCCGTCAGCTAACGGGCGAGTCTGGTTTGTCTCACTGGACTGTTGTTATTTCAGTATTTTGATGCTTTCTTTGTTCTGTCTTTTGTAACATGTTGTGAATTTTGGTATTCTTTAAAATAATTGACATTTAACAGATTTTATTTTGAAAGTGTACAGACAAGTCCCCAGCTGAGAAGCCAGTTTGCTTAGGGTTCTTGGGGGAGTCCCCGGACACCTACAGACTTCCAACATGACTGTAAATACTGGCAGCATCAGGTCTGGGGGGCTTTTGTGGGCTAGTCTGTAAGAAATGCATTCCACGCTGGGCCTCGGACCCCGAGAACACGCTGTCCGCAGCTGCTCGGCGAGATGGAAGCCGACTCTCTTTCCTGCTCCGCTGCAGTTGTGGTCTGGGAAGAGGGGCTGTGATTCGAGGACAGGAGTGACACCAGCAGTCATGCCAACTGCACTGCGCTCCCTGTCAAGTTAATGCTATGAGAAGCCTTAGAGAAGCTATGCATGCTCCTCGAGATGCCGCTGCGCGTCAGCAAATACGCGTGTGCTTGCCAGTTTCTCCCACAGCTCCGAGGCGTAGGCAGCTGACTTTGACAGTATTTTTGCACTGTTTCTTACCTGTTTTTATAAAGTCTTATTTAGGTAATGGTTCTCACTGCCCTTGTCGTTGCTGTAAAATGTTTCATACGTGCCTTTACAAATGTGAGATCTTTGTTCTAACCTGTTTTTGTAAAAGATAATCTATTGATTCCACATGCAATAAACCTTTTTTTCAGAGAGTCTGCTCTCCTGTGCTACATGTTTGCATTAGTTGAACCTACTTACATTCCCGGTCTTAACCTCAAAGAAAAAAAAGAAAGAAAGAAAGAAAAAGAAGGAAGGAAGAAAACAGAGTTCTTAACATACAATTTAGAGCTCATACTGTGACCACTGGGAAACCTCTTTGTCTCTAAATAATTTTTGAAAGGTAGAGAGAGTTCACCACACTAAAATAGAAATATACATTAACACACTGTGCATTAAAATGACCAAACAGAAAAGGGGAAAGTGGGCATGTAACTCAGTTGGTAGAGCAGTTGCTTAGCTTGCATGAAGCTCGGTTAAATCCCAGCATGGCAAATAAACCAGGCGGCGATACATGCCTGAAATCCAAGCGCTCAGGAGCTGCGGCAGGAGGACCCGAAGTACAAGGTCGTTCTAAGCTAATGGGTGATTTGGATGCCAACCCGGGCAACGTGGGGCCCTAACAAAAAATAAAAATATTTCAAGGCCGCCCTGAGAATACATAGTGAATTCCAGGTGAGCATGGGCTACAGCGAGACCCTACACCTTGAAAGCCAAAAAATAAAAATATTGAGCTAGGTATGGTGGCACATGCCTTTAACCCCAGCACCGAGGAGGCTGAGATAGGAGGATTGCCGTGAGTTTAAGGCCAGCCTGGAGCCAAAGAGTGAGTTCTACATCATCCTGTGCTAGAGATGCTGCCTGGGGGAAAAAGAATAAAAAAATAAAAATAAAATATAAAAAAATGTAAAAACTACAATGAACAAAAAGCAGGAACATGCGTCCTTGTCATGACTTTAAAAACATTTATATTCCTTAGCTGTAGAAGGTTTAAGACATAGGACCTGAGAAGGATGTGTTGGGTTTACATGAATTAAACCCCTTTTGAGGAAAACCTTAGCCATACTGAGGAACTCGCCACATTTGTGGATGTGAACTCTATCGAGGGCGTAGGCTGTGGAGTATCACTGGCTGCAAGGCAAGTCCACCCACCAGTCCCAGAGTGTGTGGGGGGGGAGGTAAAGGACAAACCCCCAAAATTCCAAAGTTATTTTGGAGGGTTAGACATGGAGAACTGTTAGAAAATTTCTAGAGAACGCAGAAAGATTTCCAAGTTTTGCAGTGCAGTAATAATTGCGTATTTTTGTGCTTTTTAAAAATTGTGTATTATTTATTTGCAAGCAGAGAGAGAGAGAGATGGGCATACCAGGACTTCCTGCCACTACTAGTAAACTTCAGATGCATGTGCCATGTTGCGCATCTGGCTTTATGTGGGTGCTAAGGAATCAAACCCAGGCTGTTGGTTCTCTTGCAAGCAAGTGCCTTTAACCACTGAGCCATTTCTCCAGCCTTGTGAGTATTTGGGTTGTGTGTGTATGTGTGTGTGTACATGTGTGTGAGATCCATGTGCCCCTCATGCATACTTTGGAGGCTAGAGAGAATGCCAGGTGTTTTCCTTCATGGATCATTCTTCCACATTGTTTCCTGGAGAAAAGTCTCTCACTGAACTACAGCTGCCATTTCAGTCAGTGTGGCTGTTCTGTGAGCCTCAGACTTCCCTCAGTGTCCGCTCTCCGCAGAATGGGTCACAGACCTGCACAGTCATGCGCAGCTTTGTATGAGGACGCTGGGGACGGGCCTGACCCTCAGGCCTCCGTGGTTACACAGCAAGTGCGCTTACAGCTGAGCTGCCTCCCCAGCCCTGAATGAGTCTTTTTGCTGGCCCCACGATGGATGGATGGATGAAATGGCTGAGGACAGTCCACCGAGGTCTCTGGGAATCATAGCAGCATGGTTTCAAACCAGCAGAAGGAAATGAATTGTTCAACAAGTAGCACACAAATCGCTAGCTAGTCCAAAAATAATTATGTGTGCAAGAGGATACCTTATTATGAAACAATTTCAGATAGGCTGAAGATACAATTTAAAGAGCTGTATTCATTTAACTATAAAGATACGTTTCTTTCATAAGTATCATGAAAAATAGACAAGCAGGGTTAAGGTAATTTCAATAATAATGAAGACCTAATATTCCATTGAGCTCATAAGTTATGCAAGATATGGACAGAGAGCAAAACAGGCAATGGCCACTGTGGTATTCCAGAAAGATTTCTGGTCTTGGTTTCTGATTCCTGGCACACAGCTCAGAAAACCTATGGAATTTCTTGAGCAGTGAATGCCTCGTGGGGTGGGCTGGAGGCGGGAGGCACAAGGTGGGGGGAGAGAGGCTAGGCAAGCCTTGAGGGGAAGTGATAGGGTTCCTTGTTCCAGGTAAACATTACCCCTGCTTCACCTCACCCCCACCCATCCTTCTTTTGCTCCAATGAAGCAACCCTTGGCAGAGCCCCAGGGAGCTCCAGGGTGGGAACTCATCTCTCGAAGACTGAACTCTCACTAGGAGCTTGCAACACTCAGCTCTACACCCCAGTTTGTGGTAGTGAGATTAATTGCAATTTGTCTGTTTAATGGATTCTCCAGAAGAGGTTCAGTGGAGGGGGGCTCGGAAGCAGGGCAGAGGAGGGTGTGTGGAGACTGCCAATTAAAAATGTTTTTAAGGGCTTGAGAGATGACTTAGTGGTTAAGGCGTTTGCCTGCAAAGCCTAAGGACCCAGGTTCAACTCCCCAAGATCCATGTAAGCCAGATACACAAGGTGGTGCATGTATCTGGAGTTCGTTTGCAATGGCTGGAGGTCCTGGAGCACCCATTCTCTACTTCTCTGCCTCCCTTTCGCAAGTAAGTAGAAAAGAAAGAAAGAAGAAAGTAAGAAAGAAATAGACTAGAGAATTAAAAAAAAAAAAAACCAAACAAATCTTTTTTAAAAAGAGGAAAAAGCAGCCCTAAAGAATAGGATCTAGAGAGCAGCTGACTGACGAGCAGCTTTGGGGCTGTGGAGGGCGCCCCCTAACGCCAGAGATCAACAGCTCCTGTGCTCAACACTCTTCCACACCTTCCTCATCTGCCTCTCTGTGACCTTCACGAGGAATAGCTAGGTAGTAAGTCCAGTGATGGCCTGGAGCATGGGAGCCTCTGTAGCTAATTATCAACCCAATCACAGATGGAATTGTGCCCTGACAGAAAATGGGGCAATGTCCCAGTGACTGGTGTCTAAAGACAGGGTCTCCGGAGAACCAGCAAGTCCCAGGATGCAGAGCTGGTGCCCGTGGAGTGGAGGAGTCAGAAACCCACACACAATGGTGTCAGAAAGGTATAGAAAACACCTCACCACTATCAGTGCTCAGAAACGGCTTATGAATATTTGTCAAAGTGCCCAACCTTACTAAGAAATGCACGTAAACCATTGCACACATCAGACTGATGAAACCCTTTCAATGGTGATCAAGTGTTACGAGGGAAACCAGTAAGTTTTATTCCCGAAGGGAAACATTCATACTTAGTCAAAACTGTTCTAAAAATGTTGTATTTCATCCTGAAATTACATTTCTGGGATCCATCCCCCAACACGCGCTCACACATCAGCAGAGTTCGACGTTTAAGAGGAGCCACTGAGCCACAGGTCGCGAGAATGCCAAACTGGGGGGAACCCCTGCGTGCGCACACAGAATTTAGAGGAATAGACCTGCGCAGCCCGCCTCTGAAAGGAATGGGAAGTCTAGAGCTGCAGAGGCAGACTAGAGAGCTGCGGCAGGACCAGCCTGCCTTTGTCTTTCTTGGGGGGTTTGCGCAGAAGCCTTCTACGGGCACGGGACAAAGGGACCTTACAAGGCACTGCTGGTGGTGACTTCACCTCCAGCATGCAGTGGGTGAGGAAAAAGGACCGATGCATTGTCTTTCACTTCTGTTCACATTAACTGAATTTACTGATTCAACCTTTTATAAAACCGGTGAAGATGTTTGCCTTCAGTCAAGCTTAGCCACAGAATACATAGAAATAGAGCAGTTTTTGTGCATGTGATGTGCGTGCATGTTCATATGTGTCCCCACACACATCTCTGTGTGTGTGTGGTGGCCAGAAATCAACGTCAGGTTTCTTCGCAATTGCTCTCTCCGGCTTATGGAGGGAGGCAGGGTCTTAACCCAGAACTTAGATTGGCCAGTCTAGCCATCCAGCCTGCTCTGGGGACACGCTCATCTCCACCTCCCAAGAACTGGGACTAGTGTGCGCTACCATGCCCAGCATTTCTGTGTGTGATGGGCTCTGAACTCAGGCACTCATGCTTCGTGGGGAGTGCTTTACCCACTGAGGCTGGCCCATAACTGAGCATTCTTGGAACACGAGGCTCCCAGCCCCACGGGGAGGACCGAGCCGTACTCTCCTACGTGAACTGAAGAGGCAGACATTGCTCTGAATGCAGGAGATGGACACGTGGTGTTAGGCTCTACTGGACAGAATGCGTTCTACCCACACAGCCCCACTGTGTGCGGTCACCTGAGATGCCTGCACATGCCCGAGGGAAGGGGGAATGCCAGAGCAGCTGCTGCTCACGCTGCGCTCACTGTTCGTGGCCATGACGGAGCTGGAAGGAAGGTCAAGCTACCAGCTCTTATTTCCTAATGAGGAAGGTCCTCTTTATGGTGCATAAGACACTTGGCTAAGAAATACCCCTGCTGTTGAGGGAAGCTTTCCCCCTGGGGAGATGTGGACACACACCTTCACCCAACATAGGGCTCAGACGGCAGACCAAAGTACAAGTACACCAACACCAACTCAGTGAACCAGTGAGTTTATCGGGAGGTCACTTACAGAGCATATAGGGATATGGACCCCCAAAGCAGATACTTTTGTTCTTTATTTGAGATAGAAAAATAGGGAGAGAGAGAATGGGCGCAGCAGGGCCTCCAACCATTGTAAATGAACTGTGTCCCCTTTTGCATCTGGCTTACGTGAGTCCTGGGGAATTAAACCTGGGTCCTTTGGCTTTGCAGGTAAGTGCCTTAGCCACTAAGCCATCTCTCCGGCCCCAAAGCAGACACTGTGATGGAGACTCCTGTGTCAACATTACTCCTTGGATGCTCCTCCCTCAGCCTCGAGAAGAGGGCTTCCTCACAGAGCATCGGGACTGGAGCAGCCGCACCACGGAGAAGTCCCCTTCCAGCCTGGATGACAACTTCCCTGTGGCCACTTCTGGATGCTCCTTGTCCCTGTCCAAGAGTGTAAGACCCCAAAGCAGCACTTTGGGGGGCTCACTACAGCAGGATCACCTCCGCGGATGTTTGTCTCCCTCAACCTGTGGTGGAGGGGGGTGGGGTTCAGGGCTTACTTACAGAGCTTGGAGACTCCACGGAAACAGCCCTGTGGAGCTCGCTGTCTCAGGATTACCCCCACAGATGCTCTGCCCTCAAGTCTTGGGGTGAGCGCTTCCTTACAAAGCACGGAGACACCATCTCACTGGAGTATACTCCACGTCCCCGCCTCGGGTCACGGGACCTTGTGCATTTCTGTATGCAGCTGGCGTGGGGAACGGCCGCCTAGATCTCAGGTGGGGGTCTGATGACCCTCCCCTCTCCTCTGGGGAGCTGACCAGCTGCTTTTGATGAAGCTGACATTAGTTGTTGGCACCTGTCAATGGGAGGAAATTTGCCATACAGCACTGCCCCTGGGCTCGTGCGGGCCCTTCCGGGCAGGGGCTGCTAACACACTGATGGTTGCTGCATTGCCTGCGAGCTAGATTCCCGCTGGCTGTGGGGTAGAGATCAGCGTTTGCTCACAAGGTGGGGTTGATAAGGAAAGAAACATTTCTTCTCAAGCTTACCCTAGTCTCTACAAAAAAGCAAAGTACCACACAGACCACTGATGGAATAGGAAGGTGCTCTCAGACAGAGCATGCGCATGGGAAAACGCGGCAGCCAGAAGAAAGGAAGAAGTCCAGGCGCCCAGGTCACCTGACTTCACCAGCCACTGCGCTTTTCTCCTCGAACCTTCCCCCTTTTACCTGTAGTCATGGTCACCAAGCTGTGAATGTGGCTGCAGGACGAAGCTGTCTGACCCTTTCCTGGGGGACAGCAGGGCTCCCGGAATGGAGACCACGCTCCACAACCAGGAACCAGGTGAACCCCCCCACAGACTGAAGAAAACACAGGCTTCAAGTCATGATCTCATTTTATTCTTCTATCATCCAGCTTTATTCACAACATTCCAATGTGCATGAAGGGAAAAAATAATTGCATTTTAAGAACCCCATCTGCCCAAAGTATATTATTATTCATGAAACCATGCCATTACCTCTGACAAAAAGGGAAGCATCTGAAATGAGTATTAAGGTTAAAGATTAATGCCAACCTCGAAGCAGGGCATGTGTGAGGCTCTGGGACAAGAGGTGTTTTCATTCTGAATGTGCAGAAATGCCAGAGTGGTGTGTCCACTTGAAACTTTCCAATCCCTCTGGCATACTGGATGAAATCGGGACATGTTGCATGGTGTCAGTGGCCTTCAATTTCCTGTCTGATCTCAGAGATGTACGGATGATCCTTGCCGTGAGCTACTTCCATGATGGCAACGGCCTAGGGAAGAGACACAGGCGGGTGAGCCCGACACTCGCCTGCCCCGCGGCTGGCCGGGCAGACCCCGAGCTGGCTGTGTACCCGCTGAGGCTCGGCGGGTAAGCCTGCTCTCGCAGTCTGGCTTCCAGCTAACAAAGAGTCATGGCTATCTGCTAACCAACCAGCAACCCTTTCCCCATTGCTGCGTAAAACATTCTGTCTTCAAAAACACTTAGGATAAATGACTCAGAGCAGTTCACTTTGTGGCATTCTTTTGCCCTGTTATTCTAGATGTTTCTAGACCTGTGGACAGTTTCCAAGTTATGACTGGATGGGCTACTGTTCCCTCTTCACTTCAAAGAGATGACAGACAACAGAAAATTTCATGTTTAACTTGTACTTCGACCTCGCTGGGCCCTGAGCCTTCTATCTGGGATGTAGGCTTGACCCCATGTTTCCAAATAATCTACTGGAAAGCTTTAGACAATGTGGAGGGCTAGTCCTCCAGGTCTCATTATTACGGATTTTGTGTGTGTGTGTGTGAGAATGCGTGTGTGTGCAGATACTTGTGCCTGTTGCACACAAGTGGAGGCTAAAGGACATCAAGTGGCTTCCTCTATCATTTCCCCACTTATTTTCCTTGAGATAGAGTCTCTCACTGAACCTGGAGCTGCCGCTGTTTTCTGTCAGGATGAAGGACCCGTGGGCCGCAATCACTCTCCGGTCTCCACAGGACGAGGGTTACTGGCAGCAGAGCCACGGCCACCTGTTTGGGTGGATGCTGGGAAATCAACTCTGGACCAATCAGACCCTCATGCTTGTGTGGCAAGTGCTTCTGCCCACTGAGTCATCTCCCCGGGCCCTGGCTGCAGTATTTATAAACAGACTCTTTACAGGAGTAAATCAACAGCCTGACTCTGAGGGTACACTCACTACTAAGTCCACGTAAAAACAAGAAGAGTCTAGCAGGGCGTGGTGGCGCACGCCTTTAAACCCCAACACTCAGGAGGCAAAGGTAGGAGCATCGCCGTGAGTTCGAGGCCACCCTGAGATGACATAGTGAATTCCAGGTCAGCCTGGGCTACAGTGAGACCCCCACCTCAAAATAAACAAAAAACAAGGCAAAAACTAAAAAAGAAGAGTACCATACACAAGGGCAACATTGAGCTCCTGGAAGGTGCCAGCAAATGTGGGTGGCAAATGCTGTGGGGTGAGGGTGAGGGTTCTGTTCCGCGCCCTGCAGATGTTTTAGTTTCAAGAGAAGCCAAAGCTTCCGACTCAGGAAGACCCCTACTGGAGTAACGCCCACCAGTCTACTTCCTGTCTGGAAAGCCTGTCTTGTTATTGTGAGCGGGGTCCAGGTGTCACGGGTAACGGGTGATGGTGGTGATGGTTAAATTCATTTCAGAGACTGCCCCACGCCATCCTAACTCCAAGCAACTCTCTAGACCCAAGCTCTTGATTTCAGAGCAGGCATCAGAATGTCCTTCCCAGGGGGCAAATGGAGAATCCTGCTCCCGGGTCCCCCAGCCTCCTGCCTCTGTGGCTTCACAGGGGAGGGGTGGTGCCTCTCCTCCCTGGCCCCTCGTGGTGTGCACCCTTTCCTCATGGGAGGGCCTGGCCTACACGAAGTACGTACAGGCTCAGCTCCTTCCCCCAAGCCCCATGGGTTGAAAGTATCTCCACAAGCCATGGGCCGAGGGTGGTCCAGAGCTGGTCACCCTGTGCTCCTGCAGCCACTGGCTTCCCTGAGGACAAGGGCATGTGCTAAGCGGACCTCGCTGCCCTGACCCAAGACACACCTTCTTCAGGGCCTTCTCCCCGGCAGCTCTGTTCTCCAGGCCCATGTACAGTCTTCCCAGCTTCAGCCACATGGAGGCCACGTTGAGGGAGTACACTGGATAGTGCTTACTGGAAGAGGAGACAACAGGCCAGTCAGAGGCTGCCCAGTGGCCCCAGGGCCTTTCAAGTCTTGGTCAGTGTGGGATGGGTTAGTACTGCCACCATCAGAGATGCTGTCCCCGGTCTGCAGCTGGTGCATTTTAGTAAAGCCACGTCAGAACAGCTGGAGAAATCCCACACAAGTGTACCGAAGCGCAGTGCTCTGCCCAGCCAGGTTCTTCTACTTCAGTTATACTCGGAATAAGACACTGGAAACGTGTCTTCATAAACGTGTGTGTGTGGTATGACCCTCTATGTGTTCAGGGTGCACATGTATGTGCCTGCAGGCGGAGGTCAGAGGACAACCTTGGGGGTTACATCCTCACGTATGCCACCCGCCTCCTTTTCAGACAGGGTCTCTCATTGGCTTGGCACTTACTGATCAGGCCAGTCTGGCTAGCAGTGAGCCCCAGGGTCTGCCTATCTGTGCCTCCCTAGCACTGGGATCCATGGGCACTTGCCTGGTATTTATGTGGGTAATAAGGGTCAAAGTCAAGTCCTTGAGCCAGGTGTGGTGGTGCAAGCTTTTAATCCCAGCACTTGGGAGGCATTGGTAGGAGGATTGCTATGAGTTCAAGGCCAGCCTCAGACTACCAAGTGAACTCCAGGTCAGCCTGGGCCACAGTGAGACCCTACCTTAAGGGGGGGGGGGGAATCAAGTCCTCATGTTTGCAAAGCCATCACTTTACCAAACGAACTGTCTCCTTAGATCCTTGATAACCATATTTTAAGGCAAATACTCCTTGTATGAGTGTGACAGATTTCCCCCCTCTGAAAAACTATGTATTTACTTATGAGAGAGAAAGAGAGCAAATGGACCCAGGGCTTCTTGCCACTGCAAACAAACTCCACACACATGTACCACTCTGTAAGTGGGTACTGGGGAATTAAACCCAAGCTGGCACACATTAAAGGCACAAGTAAAGAGCCTTTAATGGCTAAACCGTCTCCCCAGCCCCATATTTCACCCTAAAACATAAACATATGCACGTACACATATGCACATTTACAGCGTCTGAGGGACCCAGCTTTCTGTACACACTATGAGTTAGTTTAGCAAAATCCTATGCAGAACACCTCCACTCTCTTAGACTCTCTTCCCTCCAGCTCATGCTCCCTCTCTGGTTTGTACTGAAGTCTGTCTAACGGGATCTTGTTTAAGAAAGAGCCACTTCCCAGAGAATGGCTTAGAATGTGTTGTGTCAATGGCTAAGAGGTGCTTGTTACAGGCTAGACTGCTCCACCCTGTTCATCCTGAATGTCTTTCCAGAAGAGTGAACTCTTGGGCAGGAGGTAGCACTGCTTGGAGTAAGTCCTGGGTCCCCCAGCCCCCCACGTGAAGAACCGCTCTCCAGGAAGGGGCAAGTGACCCCCACTCCGGGGCGCTGCCTGCCTGCCTGCCTCCCTCTCCACTTGCAGACCTCACAGAGGAAGGTGTGCATGAGACCAGAAGACTGACTTCCTCGGTCCTCCTGGAGCAGGGAGACTCTGACGGTTCGCAGATTCTCTCCAGGAGCAGGTTTTAAGAGCTGTCTTCCCCAGGGCTCCCCCTGCTGGCTGTCTTAGGCACGGTGGGGCAAGTGGATTTGGTGGAAATTAAGAGCAGACACCAACTTTCCAATTTCATTTTAGAACTGAGGAGGATCTGAGGGCTTCTTAAACTCGTGGGAAGCACTGGCATACTGCTGGGATAGAGGGATTTCAAGGTCTGATGCCCAGTGATCATGACCCAGTTGGTCCACAGCAGAATCCATAAATGCAAGCTGTGCAGGCCTTGGGGAGCCTTGCAGTGACCAGATCCATCCATACAAGGCCTGAGGGGCTGGTCAGAGGCAGATGAAAATGCCATGACTTCTTTCTGTCACTGAAGTCTGATAACCCTCTAGGGTGGGTCATCTCTCTGTGGCTAAGGCATTCCTAGTACTAATTAAAATCCATCTTGGGCTGGAGAGGTGGCCTAGTGGTTAGGGCGCTTGCCTGCAAAGCCAAAGGACCTACATTTGACTCCCCAGGAGTAAGCCAGGTGCACAAGGGAGCACAAGCACCTGGAGTTCGCTTGCAGTGGCTGGAGGCCCTAGTGCACCCATTCTCTCTCTCTCCCTGCCTATTTCTGTATCTCTCTCTCAAATAAAAAAAAATAATAAAGTATCTAAAAATAAAATCAAATCCATCTTATTTTTCTCAAGTCTGGGAAGGAGGCACTGCACACCCATAGCCAACCACAGATCCCAGGGTTGAACCATCTGCGATCTAGGACCACAATGTGGAAAGGCAGAAAAGGATCGTTTGAGTACTGATGGAAAAGCACAGTCCTGAGCTGGAGAGATGCTACACAGTTAATGCGCTTCCCTGCAAAGCCAAAGGATCCGGGTTCAATTCCCCAGGATCCACGTAAAGCCAGATGCACAAGGTGGTACATGCTTCAAGTTTGTTTGCAGTGGCTCAAGCGCTGGCACACCTATCTCTCCCTATTTGCCTTTTTTTTTCTCTCTCTCTCTCTCTTTTAATAAATAAAAACTTTTAAAAAGCAGAGTCCTGAGCACCCCTCCCTCTTACCAAGTCATCAAGAAGGAGTGGGTGGGCCCAGAAGCAAACTGGTGGCTTTAATACTAGCCTGAATGAGCTACTATGGGCACAGACCCCATCAGCCCTGCACAACCTCACTCTGCCTCCCAGGTGTCTCCGTGGGATGGTGAGCGAGCGGACCTGGCTCAGGGCGAGCCGAGAACCTTGATGTGGGGTCAGAGGAGCAACGGCTACCACGGCCCCTCTACACGGTCGGGCTCTACTGTGTGCCGGAGAGTCAAAGCGGCCATGAAGATCACCTGTAGGGCTTAATGATCTTCTGTCCGTAGCGCAGGGCTCCTTCCCAGTCCTGCGTGTACAAGCACACGCCCATGGCCTGGTACATCATATGCAGCATGTACACATTGCTGTCCTCAAACAGAGAGCTCATCTTCTCCTGGCTGAGCTCGCAGATCTCCAGCAGTTCACTAGGGGGTGCTGTGGTGTCAAGGACAGGAGCAGCGGGCATTTTGCTGAGGGGCCCTTCCCAGGCTGGCTTTGGAACCCAGTCTACCCATCCCCTCACGCCCCGGGGACGTACGTTACAGAGGGCCCAGCAAAAGTAAAAGGAATTACAATTTTCTTAAAGAAACAGACTAAGAAAACTCAAAGATCTCACCTGCCATAGTTCGCGTATAGAATTTTAGTCACGGCACACACCTCACACCCTCAGCTGTGAGGTGAACAACGATGGCAGGGATCCCCAGTCCTCAGTGGCATCCCAACCGCACCCCGTCATACATTCTGAACACGGGAAGCTGGGCCTCCAGCCTCTCTAAACATTCTTGGTTTTGCATGGATGTGTGTACATGTGTGTGCGTGCACATGGAGGCCGGAGGTTGGTGCTGAGTGTCTGCCTGGGTTGCTGTCCACTTTGTTCCTTGAGACAAGCCCTCACTGAACCCGGAGCTCACAGACTTAGGTGGACTAGCTGGCCAGCAAGCCCTGGGGACCCGCCTATGTTCACTTCCCCAGCGGTGGACTGTAGGAGCGTACCACCACACCTGGCATTTTACATCAGTGTTGGGGACCGAGATCCAGGTCCTTATGCAGCAAGCACTTTGCCTACTGAGCCATCTCCCCAGCCCTCAAAATTCTTTAAATCAAAACAAAATATCTCAAGGGTCCTGGTGATACAAGCCTAATTATTGCTGCAAGGAGGCTGAGGCACCACGGCTTCAAGTCCCAGGTTTGCCTGGCTGCAGAGGGCTTTGAGGCCAGCCTGTGCAGCTGAGGGAAAACCTGTCTCAAAAAGATACAAGGAGCCGGGCGTGGTAGTGCACATCTTTAATCCCAGCACTCGGGAGGCAGAGGTAGGAGGATCGCCGTGAGTTCGAGGCCACCCTGAGACTATATAGTGAATTCCAGGTCAGCCTGGGCTACAGTGAAACCCTACCTTGAAAAACCAAAATAAATAAATAAATACAAACCCAGGGCTGGAAATACAGATCAATGGCAGAGCACTTGCCCAGCAGTGCAAGGCCCTAGGTTCAGTGACCAGTACTGAAAAAGTAAGAAGGAAGGAAGGAAAAGAGAAGCAAGGGAGGGGAGGGGAGAAGGAAGGGAGAAAGGCAGGGCCTCGGCATAACTCCTCTCATTGGCTTTAAGTTCCACTTCTTGGACCGAAACCCCGTATCCTCTCAGATCCAGGGCAGCAGTGCCACGCACTGTGATAGCACGGGTCCAGCGGTCAGCTGTGCCCCCGCAGCAGTGTTTCTTGGGCAGGTCATGACTGTGTCCTCACACACTAGGGGGCCACAGTCACTATGCTGCCCTGCAGGTGGGCGGAGCTGAGCAAGGCTCGTAACGCTGTGCCCATCCACAGCTGGGAGCCCAAGCACTGGGGGTTTCGGGGACTGTGCGTGTTTCCCACCTCACAGCACTCCTTCCACACGAGCCAAACGGAGCAACAGGACGCTAGAACGCAGAGCCCGACAGCATGCTGCGGGTGGTCAGCTGTCCTCCCACAGGCACCAGGGGTCTTCCTTCATACTCAGAATCTCACACCCATCTTTCACCTACTCTCTCTTCCCAATGTCCCACCACCTCCTGTCAGCGAGCGATAGGATTTCCAGTGGCCCAGCTGTAAAGGATATATTTGTAGTGCTTGGCCCTGCGGAATTCCTCGATGACATTGCGTGCATATCTGACCATGTCCCGGATGGCTTCTGCCTTTGGGGGACTGCTGAGCTTCCGGATCTCCACCTTGGCCTTGTCCTGATGAAGATGTCCACAGTGTGAGGCTGACCTTCCCAGGGAAACCTCTCAGATCATACCTGTAACCTGCCTTTCCAAGGCTACCACGCAAGGGAGGAAATTGGGCACTGGACCTGAAGGAGATTCAATGCTCCATTCCCTTTTTACACAAATAAAAGTGTGAACCGGGCATGGTGGTGTACACCTTTAATCCCAGCTCTCAAGAGGCAGAGGTGGAAGGATCTCCATAAATTTCAGGCCACTCTGAGACTACACAGTGAAGTCCAGGTCAGCCTGAGCTAGAACAAGATCCTACCTCAAAAAGTAAAAGTGTGAATTTTGGACAATCTTCCTTGGGCAGGACCTAAGCATGTGCTTTCAATGGGCCGATGCTGTGTGTTCACTTATCTAGTCAAGACAGAGCACAGCAAACAGGACCAGCTAGCCGCGTCAACCCGTAAGGTGCAGGCGGTGCCGAGGCTGGGAAAACCTTGGGCAGTCTGGGCGTGGTTCTCAGGCACCTTTTCCTTCTCCGCTCTTTGAGCAAATCCTTCTCAAATCTGCACTGTGCTTTCATCAGCAACAGAGAGAACAGAGCCTGGCCTCCCTACACTCCCTCTGCATATCTGCCTTGTGGTCAAAGGGCCGGATATCCATGAGGTGAGGCCTGGGAGCTGGTTCGCAGCAGAGATCCTGGGATCAGTCTGCAGCTTGCACCTTCCCCCAATGGTGAACCGACCTTGTCCTTGGTGATACTGACCTTGTCCTTGGTAGTACACTCCTGGCACTCACAGGTAAAAAAATAGGAGTCTCTTAAGCGATCATTCCTATCTTCTGTTGGGTACAGCAAGTCAATATAGCTCGTAAACACCTAGGGGTTCAAAAGCGCAGAGCTTCAGTCTTCCACAGAAAACTCCATCCCTGACATTCATGACTCGGCAAACCTCTGAGGCAGGATTTCAGGAACAGAGGACAAGGAGGGAACAGCGCAGGCCATGTTATTTAAGGGCTACATTTCTGAAGCTGAGTGATTGTGGAGTAATACCCACCTCCCTGTGGTGGAGTCCCTAGCCCCAGGAACTGAGGGGCTGAAAGGACCCTCACTTCCCAGAGAGCAGGCTGTGGATGTGACCTTGGACTCTGAGCAGTTGCTAGGGCCTCACTGGACAACTCATCATCGAGTGGATCCTGCTGTCTCTGCGAGACTCTGACTTAGGCCACTTTGTTTTCTGACCTGGAACGGCTTTGTCTCCTTGTACACGTCCCTGTGTACCAGGTGTGTGAGGGGAGCATAGTCTGCATTCCTGGTGTGTGTGGGGGAGCATGGACTGTGTATATGCTGCATACCAGGTGTGTAGGGAGTGTGGACTGTGCATATGCTGTGTACCAGGTGTGTAGGGAGTGTGGACTGCGCATATGCTGTGTACCAGGTGTGTACGGGGAGCTGGACTTTGAGACTGTGCATACACTGGTCGGTTTCTCCTTTCTCCTGACCTCGGGTCGACATGGAGCACGAGCTGGGCAAGGCAGCCCTGAGTGGCCCAGAAGGCAGCGCTGGGAAACACAGCCTCCACCCACTCTGCCAGGACCTCACCGAGCACAAGCTCCAATCCTGCTGGCCAAGGAGCCCGGATGCCTCTCCCTCAGGGCTCATCACTTCGCCCAGCCTTGCTCTTACAACAGAACCGGTAACTAAGATTTGGAGCAGAGGGGGAGGCAACTCTTAGACCAGGGCCACTACCTAACTCAGGACGGCGCTGCCCCCTGGTCCCACACCCTCAGGCGCATTTGCCTGAGCAGGAGCTCATGAGGCCGCCAGCTCGTGGGCTCCACCAGGCAGGCTGGGGAAAGTGTAGGGCTAGGTGCAGAAGTAGCCAAGACCTTCCAAACCCAAAAGGTAGAGTTGGACATATCAAGGCTCCTTCTGAGTCCCGAAGAATGGGCTCCATCACTGACTTTTCCACACCAAAGTCACCACAGTTAAGATCTGTAAGAACGCGCCAGCAAAGAGCCCTGCTGCCCTTCCTTCACAATGAGCATGTGGGAGGAGCTGGTCCTAGCAAGGAAAGGAGGGTCCGGCGCAACACACAGAAGGTTCCAGAAGATGGCGACAAAGGCCATCCCAGCAGTACTACTCATGGCTTGAACAATCCCGGAGAGCGGCTCATCTGGAGTCCGCCCACAGCAATGCTGAAGCATTGCTGGCATTCTATCCCATCCCACTAATTGCTTTAACAGAGAGGGGTCAGGGTCATGTGCACAAGCCACTCAGACACCAGAGAGCCTGGCTCCAAACTGGATACTCTCCTCGCATTATACTGAGTAAGGGCAGGAAGGCCAATCTGTATGTGCACTGAGTTTTGGCACCAAGTTCAACTGTGTACCAGTTAAAACTTTCCAAAGAAATCAAAGCATTCATCCTTCAGCTCTGACAATTACATTTAAATTTTTAAATATGTAGACATGCTCATTAAAACAGCATTACAGATTAAGCTGAAATCAAACCTAGAAAATGTGACTGCAGCTTCTAAAACCCACATTTCCTACAAGGAAATTACTTAAGAGCGCAGGGTGTCCACAGAGCACTTCACTGGGCTCATCTGCTCCCTCCACGCGATGTGTCTCGCAGGGTGGTCACCATCTCAGCAGCAGAGGGGGAAAGGGCTTGGTGAGCAGCTGACAGGAATGCAGGAGTCTTAACCTCCCTTTGAAGTTAAGAAAGGAAGCCCCAACTGCCTCTGTGTCCCCAGTCAGGGCCCACACCTGGCCACATGAGTTCCATTCCTGAAGAGAACCATGGCCTGAGTCAGACATGTCCCTTGTCCTTCAGCCACTGATGGACATGTCCCTGGTCCTTCAGCCACTGATGGCTGCCGCTTCTCGTTCAGGTAACAAAACCCTAGGCCTCTGCAGGCAAGAATTCACTGGTCAACTGTTTGAACATGGGAATACAGACTATAAATGTTTGTTAAGAACTTAACTCGAACTTATTTCTTGGTTTTTTTTCTTGACCAAAGAAGGACATGGCACCGCATATCCATCATGGGACTCTAATCCCACTCCCAGATCTGATCACTAACAGGTCCAGATCTGTTCACTCACCCCCAAAGGCCTAACTACAGTAAAGACAGTCTAACCAGGGAGTCACCCCAGCCTACAGAGCCAAGTGAAGTGATATGGGTCTCTCTGCACAGACTTTACGAAAACATGCTCCCTCCTGGGCCCCTCTTTTGGTGACCCAATGAAGTTCATTAGGCCTGCATCCATGAGCAACCCGGCTCTGCCCCAGCAAGTGCTAAGGGACGATTGACGAACTCCTCAGTGCACTTACCTCCTCTCCTGGGTGGATTTCTTGCACGGCTCTGACTTCAGCCACAGTTCCCTTGTAGGTCACAATGACATTGGGACAACAGCTGTGATTCATCAATGCAACACTGTCAATCAGAAGAAAAAACCCAGTTTTCTGAATGGTGTGGGCAGACTGTTGAAATGGTTCACTGCCTGCCTGTTTGATGAGTTAGAGGAACTGGTCTTTGTAAGACTTGAAAAGTATACAGAAGTCACTGGGCCCATTCCAACAGGATGCCCTGTGTGCAGTTATAACATTGTTTTTACAAACTTACAAGAAAACCCAGCTGAGATTTACAAAAAAAACTCATGACTTTATTCAGATTCAGTGCTTCTGCAAGACGGTTCTAGTGTCCTGCCTCATTTATGAGATACTTAAAAAATTTTTTTTGGTCAAATAATGATTAAAAACTTAAAAAAAACCTCTAGCATTTCAAACTTTAACCATACTGACAAGTGAAACTCCCAATTCAAAATGGTGATATCTAAGCTACAAGTGACAACCACACGAATATCCCCCCTGGGTAGACGCAGGACGGCCCCCACCCAGCAGCCACCACAGCAGACAAGCGGGTCGTCCGGTGCGGCCGTCTGTCTGTGTGGCCACGTCTTGCACGTTTTCTCCAGCTGCCTGGGGGAGGGGTGGCTGTGATCCCCTGAGGGTCCCCAGAAACGCCTCAATCTCCTCATCTGGAAAATTGGGACATTGTCACTCCCGCTGCTCAGTGTCTGCTTTTCAGGGATGTGAGGAGGAGTGAGAGACTCGCCCAGGCGAGGTGCTTTGAGCTTTCTGATTATATCAAGGTCAAAGTTCTGAGAACAGAAATTTCTAAACTACAGGGGAAAGTGCTTCATCTCTAGAAATGCCGCCTTTGAAATCACAACACTGATATGATTTCAGCCCAAGGGGATTTTTCCCCCAATTAAAAATGCCCAGAAACTGGGGCTCATGCGCTCGTGGGCACACACATCCATGCGTCGGGCTTCTCGGAGAGCCAGCGTCACCTTCTTGACCCTGTACAGGCCAGGGCCCTTCTCCGGCTGGCCCCACGGGTACAAAGTAAAGGTCTCAGGGACACTGAAGATGTGCCGCCCAGGGGTGGTGTGTCCCCGCGGGGAATGGCCCTCCTCTTGCTCCCACCTGCTCGAGGCCTAAGTGAACTGGGTGGTGGTGTGGACCCAGGACAACAGGATCTTAGTCTTGGGGTCTTGTTCACGAGGGGATATCTCCAGCCTGTGTGGGAGCACAACCAGCTTCCTGATGGGTGATGCTCAGGGCCCCAGGACACCTGCTAAAGCAAAGCACCTCAAAAGCGTCCACCAAAGCAGAGGCAGGACACTAGAACCGTCTTGCAGAAGCACTGAGTCACCTCTTTCTGAGAAGACTTCTGGGTGTCTTTGTACGGATGTGGGGGAGGGGGTCTGTACTTAAGGCAGACAGCCTGCAACCATGTATTTGGGACACTGCACCCTTAGCCACCATGGGAGAGGGTAAGGTCTCAAACTCAGGGCTGGTTTCAGTGCTGAGGTAGTCAAGATGTGCCTTCATGAGGTCCTGTGCCTTTTGTGACCTTTTCCCCAGCTGCTACTCCCAGGATGCACTTCTGTCCTCAGTACAGGAACTTAACCTGCAGTTCCAGTTACCTTGGCCTCAGGGTACTTCTTTGGTGTATGGGTATATGTGTGTGTGCACGAGTGAGAACCACCTCGGGTCTCATCCTCCAGTCTGCTGCCCACCTCTTGAGACAGGGCCTGTCACTGGCTTGGAGCTCACTGATTGGGCAAGTCTGGCTGGCCGGTGAGCCCCTCAGGTCCGCCTGTCTCGGCCTCCCTGGTGCACGCCAGCGCACAGCATTTCACCTGGGCGCCGGAGGATCTGACTCAGGTGCTCATGCTGATGAGACGGGTTCTTTGCTCTCCAAGCCATCTTCCTGGCCCACTGTGACAGCCACTCAGGAGACATGGGCTTATACCTGTTCTTTTCCTTCTGACCCCGCTGATGCCCAGAGCCCAGTGGAAGCAGGCACACCCAGAGCCCGACTAGTAGCATGGGCAGTGAGGTGGGCACGGCATTTCTCAGGTGCCTCAACAGAACCCCAAAGGTCCTGGAAGAACGCACTGGCAGTCTCCCTGTGGAGCAGTATGGGGGTAGGAAAGCTTCCTAGTTCCATCTGTGAGACTGAATCATTCTGGAAATGTCACTGCAGAAGAGACTAGCCTGGCCACCACAGAGCCAGAAAAAAGCTCCACTGGCCAGTTGGCTAGCCTTCTGGGAACTAGTGGAATATTCTTGAAGTGGGAAGACAAATCTGAGTGTCCTTTGAACTTTTTCTGTGGTTCACGATCACCACTACTTAGCTTATTCTCCCTTCAACCTGTGCTGGTTTTATACTGGAATATTCCAAAAAGGGTCGCTAGAAAAGATACTTGTGTATTCTGTACCCAAACCCTTGGTCAGCAATTAATGTCTCACTCTCAGCATCAGAACCCCAAAGAATTCAAGACCCACAGACCTGCAGAAGGCAGCATTCCCAGCAGGGTGCAGACTGCCCCTTCTATACACGCTATCAAACATGCTTTAATAACAGCTCTCTGCCTAGCAGGACGTCACCACCGCCGATCTATTAACTACTACCTTTGGATCCTTAAGTGCCGGGGAAATATTTTGAAACGTGGCAGATTAAAAAGCTGTCTTAATTCACTTGGAGTTTCATGTTTGCCACATGCAGTTAGGAAGGTTATGTAAAAAAATCAAATTAGCGTTAAATAAGTACACAGACAAGAAACGAAGTCAGACTCAACCTACTCAGGAAATATGGCAGATCCCAGATGAGAAAGCTCTTCATCTTCAATGGTGAAGCCGTTACAGTTCACCTGCAGCGAGGAGACAAAGAGAGAGCAGCTGGCGAGGATCGCTCCTGCGGTTTCCACCCGCTCCCGGTTACGTTAACCAGGACGTTCTCAGTTGCTGGTTTGGAAACTTTCTTGTGGCCATGGCATCCTCTGCTCAAGCACAATTATTCGCCCGTCCCACGTGTCAACGGTGAGCAGAGCGCCTGTCCTCAGGCGGCCTGGGCACCCAGGGCAGGCAGGCGCGGGGACCGGGAGCCCAGAGCGGCTCCTGGAGCTCAGCGTGTGCACCCGCGGGGTCAGCCCACTCGGGCAGGGATGCTTGGCTTCTAGTCCCGAGGAGGTCACAGGTTTTCTGTGTGTGGAATCTGGGTGCCATCTCTGAGGCGTCTGCCCTTGAAAAAAGGAACTACATCACCCAATATCTATCTCAGCAGGTGAGGTGGTAAACATGACAGCCCTTACCCACCTGACGTAATTTATTCCCCTCCTCTGAGAGGTGGAGGGACCACAGGTCTGGAACTGGGGCCTGGCCTTTCGTGTTTCGGCCAGGTCAAACCCTGGCCACCTTCTCATGTGTGGAAAGAACTACTGCATTAAAATCACCAAGGGCAGAGCGGAGGAGACGGCTCGGCGGGCAAAGTGGCGCGAGGACCCGAGTTTGACCCCAGCACTCAGGCAAAAGCCAGCCAGCGCCATGCCTGCCTGTGGCCCGCTGGGAAGGCGCAGGCAGGGATCCCCGGGTCTCGCTAACCAGCCAGTTTAGCCGAACCTATTAGCTCTGGGGTCCCTGGGAAGTCTTGTCTCAAAAAAAAAAAAAAAAAGGGTGGTGGGCTGGAGATGGCTCTGCAGTTAAAGGCGCTTGCTTGCAATTCCTTATGGCCCAGGTTTGATTTCCCAGTGCCCATGTAAATCCATACGCACAAAGCGGTGCGTGTATCAGGAGTTTGTTTGCAGTGGCAAGAGGCCCTGGCATGCCCATTCTCTCTGTCTCCCTTCTCTTGCTCTCTGCTTGCAAACAGATAAAAACATTAAAAAAGCTATATGATGGAGAATGGAATTTCAAAGGGGAAAGTGTCGGGAGGGGGGAAGGGAATTACCATGGGATTTTTTTTTATAATCATGGAAAATGTTAATAAAAATTAAAAATTTTTTTTTAAAAAAAGCCTGGTGTGGTGGTGCATGCCTTTAATCCCAGCACTTTGGAGGCAGAGGTAGGAGGACCACCATGAGTTCAAGGCTACCCTGAGAATACAGTGAATTCCAGGTTAGCCTGGGCTAGAAACAAAACAAAACATTAAAAAAAAGTAACAGTAAGGTGGTGAGCAACTGAGGAAGACACCCACTGCTGCCCTCTGGCCTCCACAGACAGGCACGTACACACTCGTATACATAAACATGAACATATATACCACATGCACAAATAAAATGATAGAATTAAATAAATAAATAAAATCAAAATACCAGCTCTCACCACTCGAACTCAGGCTGAAAATGAGAACCATGGGTGCTGATCCCTGCATCCTTGCAAATCCAGTCTCCCCACAGGCATTTAGTTCCAGGACTAATGTGCAGAGCGCTGTGCACACAAAGATAAGTCAGAACAAAATTTACAGCCGGGCGTGGTGGCGCACACCTTTAATGCCAGTACTCGGGAGGCAGAGGTAGGAGGATCGCTGTAAATTCGAAGCCAGGTCAGCCTGGGCCAGAGTGAGACTCTACCTCGAAAAAAACCCTGGGCTTTTCTAAGGCTATCTGGCATCCTGGGAGAAAATTAAGAAGGCAGAAAGTGTTCTTCCTAAGAACCTACAAGCTGAGAGATGGATGGGACTCAGTCTTTCTAGAAGTTGCTTCTGAGGTCAGAGAGGATCTGGTGGACAGTCACAAAGTCAGTCAGTGGTGAAGGCGGGTGACCGCACGTCCTCTAAGGAGTGTATGCTGACTGACTCTGCCCCACTCCATCCCACCCCTGGAGACAGGGCACAGTCACCGCTTGGCCAGCAGACAGTCGTTGTGAGAGGAGCCTCGCCAAGTACCTCCTGTAGCCAGACAGTGCTGGGCGCCTCCTATCAACTACCTCATGAACCCACACCGTCACATTCGCACGAATGTAACAACCTGTCCTCCAGATGTGGACGCTGGGGTGAGGGGTCAAGGGTGTGTGAGAGTTGAGGGGCAGAACAGGGGTCAGAATTCAAACAAGAGACAGGAGAGACTGCCTTCATCACACTAGACTGCTTCTTTCTGATGTATGTATACATGTGGTATGCACGGAGGTGTATGCCTGTTCACACAGGTGTGCAGGTGCACGTGTGTGTCTGAAGGCCAGAGGTCGAAGGTTGAGTGTGCCTCCGTTGCTTTCCACATAATGACTGAAGTAGGCTCTCTCACGTGAGTCCAAAGCTCATGGATCTGGCCAGTCTAGCTAGCCTCCAGGCCTGCCCCTCTCCACCTCCCGAGTGCTGGGACTACGGCTGGCTGCCACACCTGCACGGCACTTTCACGGGGCTGGGGGTCCACACACAGGGTCCCATGCTTGCACAAGCACTTCACCCCTGAGCCATCTCCCCACACCTGACCATCTGTCTTCTCGTGTGGGCATCTAGTTGTGAATATGGTCACTTCACATAAAGTTTATATGGTTATTTAACAAGTCATGAAAATCTTGGTCACCTTGAAGCTAGAGCTGTGACAGTAGGTTTTACTCTCAGAGGGAGAATGAGGAAGGGAAGGAGGAGGATGAAGAAGGGAAGGGAGAGGAAAGGGACAGAATGGAAGAGAAGAATGGGAAGTAAACAACCCCAGGAGCTCCGTGTTTCTAAGTAGAAGACTGCACACAGGTTTTTTTGTTTTGTTTTTGGCCAACTCCAAACCTCCTGACCGCGTGTATCGCGGGTACCTGAGCGATGCTACCATGTCAGTTAGGTAGGGTAAATTAGGATCTCATGTGTGCAACAAGACTTGTGAGCACAAGAACTCTGCGCCTGCATGTGCCGCCAGGTACTAAAGGGTGAGGACGCGCTCGGCTGGGACACGGATGCTTCTGCGATGTCTGCTGTCCACAGAGGCCGCAAACTGAGCGCGTGAGAGAATTTATCCAGTTACCAGGACAGTAATAGGGACCAAGAGCTCCCAACCCCCTTGAGGACTGGGGTCTCACCCGTGGCTCTGCAGTCCCTATACTGCAATGAGTCAAGCTGGATCAGCTTATGACTACAAATTCCTTCAGGCCAGGCTCTGCGTCCCCTCCCTCTGTCCCCTCCCCGCGGAGGAGTGTGCATGTTTCTTCATAAGCGGAGCTCCTACCAGCGCAGGTGCCGTTCCTGTTCGCTCAGGCGGCGGTGATGGCGTTTAAGCCCAACTGCACAGCAAATCTGCCAGCTTCCCTCCCTCTGCACTATCCCCGAGAAGAGAAGACGAGCTTGCGCATTAAGAAAGAGGCGCGGCCACGGTCCTCCTCTTTCAAGTCAAATCAGGTGTGAAGCTATTCTCACAATTAGCGTTTAAAGGAGATGGAGGCTGCATACCAAAATTACACTTCCCAACCATGCTTAGGTTCCCAGAGATTAAGATGCCTCACCACCGCCCAGGGGTGCTGTCAACCCTCAGCTGCCACTGCTGCTGAGCTGGGCGTTAGCCAGCAAGAGCCTCTGGGCCGGGCGGCAAGGCAGGGAGGCGGGAGCAGGCACACGCTGGGGCTGAGGCCGGGCCGGTCAGTGTTCACTGGGGATCTTGAATGCTCCTTCTTTTACTCTCACATGAAAGGAATGATGTGTGGGCGTGCACGTGCATTCTTACCATGATTTCTTCAATATAAAGCCCATATGTACATGCAAGTGCATACACATATGTGCATGCGTGTATGTGTGTGTGCATGTGTGTGTGTGTGTTTCTGAGGCACAAATGTCGTAGAAACAAGATTTTCTAAGTCCACATTGCGAAGACTTGAACTCGTGGCCCCTGTGCACACACGGGCGCTCGTGAGCCCACGTGCGCTGGCCCGCCGTGAGCACAGCCCCGTCTCTCCCGTCACTCTGCTGCCTCAACCATGTCTCGTCCACTTTTTCAAAACATTTAAGTCACTTCTTTACTTTTCCCCCTCACCTAAGCCAGCACCTTTGATGCTTATGAAAGTGTGGTTTACAAAAAACAAAAACCTCAGGATGAGAATAAAGCTGCAGGTAATTTGTTACTCCTACCTGAATATTCATAACTTGGATGCCTTTTTACAAGGAACCACTTTCCCCCAATTACCTGTCATACGCACCATCTTCAGAAGCATTAACTCTACGAAAGGGTTCAGTGAATTTCCTGACCCGGGGAGATGGAGGCACAGGCTCCTCAAGCATGAGTGTCTGCGTTTGGAGCCCCAGCACCACAGAGAAGTGGGGTGCTCTGGGAAGCATGTCTGCAAATCCTCCCCACAGAGCGAAAGGAGGCAGAGGTGGAATTTCCCGGGAGCTCAGGGTCAGCCGGCCTGGCAAAGAAGAAGTGAGCGCCAATAGGAAGGAGCTCTGCCTCGAGCAAGAGGGATGGTGAGGACCCGCACCAGAATCTGTCCTTGGCCTTTCCCTCACATGCTGGGGTACGCCTGCACCCACACTCACACACATCAACACACACACACACGCGCGCGCGCCCACACACATCACACATACATACAATGGAAAAGCCAAAGGAAAAAGTTCACTGAACTTCCAGACAGGGCTCCACTGAGTCTGGAGTTGAAAACGGTGAGGATCACCTCTTCCCTTACATCTCCCTTACGTGTAAACTTTACAGTGTGTGATTTTTGCCTTTTTTCTTCTAGTATTTTTTTGAATTACTTATTCATTTGTAAGCAGAGAGAAACAAAGAATCGGTGTGCCAGCACCTCCAGCCACCACAAGCAAATTCCAGACGCATGTGTCACTACGTATATCTGGCTTTATGTGGGTACCGGGGAACTGAACCAGGGCCGTTAGACTTTGCAAGCAAGTGCCTTAGCCACTGAACCATCTCTCCAGCCCTCTTTTGTTTTTGTTTTTTTTGTTTTTTTTTTGTTTTGGTTTTTGGTTTTCCGAAATAGGGTCTCACTCTAGCCCAGGCTGACCTGGAATTCACTATGTAGTCTCAGGGTGGCCTTGAACTCTCGGTGATCCTCCTACCTCTGCCTCCCAAGTGCTAGGATTAAAGGCATGTACCACCCACCATGCATGGCTACCTTCTAGTATTTTTAAGTGATACATGTTTATTGTAAAACCTCATCAAATAACTCAGTGAAAACAACAACAACAAATTTCCACAACTCAGAAGGCCACCAACTATGAACTCTCATGTAATCTTTGGGCATGCATGTGTACTTTTATAGTACACAACTTTTCATTCTACTTTACCTGGAATGTTATATCAACATTTCCCCACATCTTTGAAACATAACTGCCAGACATGGTGGCACATGTCTCAGAAGGTTTAGGCAAGTTCAAGCCAGACTGGGCTACACAGCCAGACCTTGTATGTTAACCTTCCATAAAGGGGCTATGCCACTATTTAATCAAATACCTACTGCTGGCCACTCACTGCAGTGTGTCCTTCCTCCCTCCCCTCCCTCCCTTCATCTCCCCTCTCTTCTCTCCATCTCTCTCCTTCCTTTCCTTGACTTTAAGCAGAACCCTACAATAAGCATCTGGCATGCTACTTTCTGTTCAAGATCTCTGATTGCTTCCGTGGGATAGCTTCCTGACATGAACGGAGTCAGAGCCCCACAGGAGACGTGCACTCTAGTCTAGGACGGCAGTGCGTGCGCACTCCAGGCTTTCTCACATACTAAGAGGCGGGTCCTGGCAGGGAACGACGCTATCTGCCCAAGTGAGCAGCCTCCAGCCTCCCCTCTCTGGGAAAGTCACCTTTAAGCAGTCAAGCAGCTTTGAGAGCAAAAGGCAAGACCATGTGGGGATGGAGGCCAGGAACCCTAGGCCTGACCCCTGCGTGAGGGCCACGGCACCCATCTTTCTCTCTCCTAGCAGGACTCATGCGCAGCTCTTCCAGAAGCCTAGCATCTGGCTTTCTAAGCATTTCCAAGATGCTTTTGTTTATAGGTCTCTAAGTCTATTACACTAAACTTTAGAAAAGCTATGCTTCTGGAGGATTCCTAAGCAAGGATTAGGACTGACCCTTGCACCTGGGCCTGGGTGTTTTCTGTCTCTCCTCACTGCCAGGCAGGGCCTCCTCTCGGGATTTCTGAATGTTCTTTGCTTTGTGGTCACTGTACAGAAGGAAGGGCGTCACCTGTCAGCATGCAGAGTTTAGAGAGGAAAGGAGAAACTGAGGTGAGAACTTCATGTCACTGTTGCTGGCAAAGACTTCGGCGTGTGAAGCAACCAGGGCACTGGGAACTCGTGGTTCTCACGAGCTCTCTCTGAAACTGAGGTGAAGGCCCCAGTGATACCAGACCAGGTGGGACCTTCATCTCCTCCGGTTACCCGGAAAGGGTGTGGAGACACAGGCCTCCTTACCTGGGCAAAGAGCACCACCAGGTTGCTGTGGTCAGGGAATTCGAGGTGCTTGGAGTAGAACTGGTGAAGGGCAGCAATGTCACTCTGAATCAGTGCCTTCTTCTCGTTATCCAACTTGTCCAGATCTGTGAAGGAAAGCGCCATGACCCACCCTGGAGAAAACCCCAGGTCCTGGGAAGACAGCACTCAGTGGGTAAGATCGCTTGCTGTGCAAACATGAAGAACAGAGTTTGATCCCTAGGACTCATATAAAAATCTGGGTGTGACCAACCATGCCTGTAACCTTAGCATTGTAGGGGATGGAGACAGGAGGACCATTGGGACTTACTGGATGGCCAGCCTGATGGAAAAAAATGACAGGTCCAGATCAGTGTGAGGTTGTCTCAAGGAAAGAAAGCAATATCCTCCTCTGTGCTCCACATGCATGTGCACTGGGCACGTGCACCTACACACATACATGTGCATATAACACACACACAGAGAGAGAGAGAGAGAGAGAGAGAGAAGCCTGGGTTCTTCCTACAATAAACAGTTGGGGACCCATCTGGTTGAGCACCTAGGAAATGTTTCCCCATGACTTGGTCTATCTGACAAACTCTAGGGGAGAACAGAAGTCACTTGGGACATGAAATCTCAACTGACCCTTGGCAGTGAGGTCAGGCCATGACTGAGACTTAGCCTTGGTGCAGTCAAAAAAGTCCCTTACTTGGCCCTGGAACCTGTGTCACAGCCAAACAAGTAGACGGTCCTGATTTAATGCCTTTCAGTGCAGACATCAGCTGTTTCTGGGACTGCAATTCAGCAAAGATCTGAAGACATCGAGTATGCCAGGACAGGCAGCAGGTGATGGCTCAGGATATCATGGTTTAATCTTGTGATCTACCTCCCTTAATTATTTCCTAATAAACCTGTCATCTTGGGAGGAAAAGAACATTAAATATATTTTTCAAAGTAGCACACAAGTTAAAAAAAAAAAAAACAACTAACAATTAAAAAATTACCATCCCTACTAAGTGGACAAATTGTCCCTTTCTGCCCTAAATCCTGCCTGATCCTCATTAAATCTGTGGTTAAAATAACAGCACATGCATCACAGAAAGACTTACGTGACTCAAACTCCGCCACAGCTAACAGCCTCTCTGAAGGTGTTCTCTCCGGATGGATTTTCTGGAGATGGGGGGAGAAACCACACAGAGACATTAACCCCCATGCCTAACACAACCCTTTCCTTCACATCGAGTGGAGAACAAGGGACGAATGAGCCCCAGAGAAGGTAAGAAGCTACCAAGGAGCCTGCGCTGGGTTCTCAGTGTCCAATGTCCAAGTCCAAAGAGCCGATTTTAAAAGCTTTGAAAATGCCCATCGGGTCTGTTATGTTTCTAACGCCCTGTCCTACTAAGCACACAGTAGGTCAGAAATGCTTGTTACGGGAAAGAAGAGGGCCAGACAACAACTTTTTAGGGCCCTGACTTAAAAGAGCCAAGTCTACAGACAAACCAGCCTATTTATCATTTCTCCTTGTAAAAAGGAACAAAATCAAACCCCCATCCATTTTACACTTTCTTTAAGCATAGGCTAAAATGATCTCAAATTCCGTGTTTCAAAAAGAACAGTTTCTGTTGTATCCGTGAGCCCAGATTCACTTGAAACGTGTAGCTGGCTTTGTTCTAGACACCCTAAGAGGAGCTAACAATAGTAAACCCACTAGGCTTTGAGAACATGAATAAACTTGGTGTTGACAAGAGTTCAAAGGCAGTGCTCAGGAGCTGGCCCCAGGCCTGGTCTTTGTAATCTGGCTATTCAATTTGGGGATACAGGTGGTAGACAGGGCGCGCTCACCTCCCTAGTTAACATGTTAAGCTTCCCCTAGGTAGTAGGGTAGCCTATCTCCCTGGGTCCTTTGCAAGCTCCTAGAATACAAATGGTCTGGCTTTTTTAATCACCCAGTCCTATAGAGATGAAGAGACAGGTAACTTTTCATTTAATAGTCGATTAGCAGTCGTAATTATAATAAGAACTGAACGATCATCACAGCTCTCAGAATGCTCCCCGGGGGGTCAGACATCTCTGTGGTGCTTGCCCACAGCAGACATCTTCCATTCACAGGACGCACTTCTGCAAGATGAATGAATCACCTTGCTCGGGATGTCTCTCGTTCAGGACAGCACACGAGCTCCTTCAGAGTTCTTCATGCACCGCTGTCCACAGCACCAGTAAGGCACAGGGAAGGAAGAGCCAGGAGAAGGTTCTCGCAGGTGTGCATGAGGCTACAACCCAATGGCCCATTCACCCTGGCACCTTACCAGTCATACTGCTTCCCCGTGCCCACTCTTTTTCTCAACAACTCTACAAATGTCCACATAGCTGTTCCTAGGGATCCAAATTGTCCTTTTCTGGGTCTCACTGTGTGGGCAAGCCCTGCTCTGCTCACTCTGAGCCAGCGTCTCACTTTCAGCAGCACCTGACCCCAGCGGAACACTGTGGGATGATGACCTCAAAGTTCCGGAATGTCCTACTTCGGTTTACACACTCAGGATCCTAAATTTGGCCTGAGGACAGACACATGGTAACTATCACAATCACATTCACCTTAAACTGAAAAACTAAAATAAAAATGAATAAGGCGAGGGCTGGAGAGATGGCTTAGCGGTTAAGCGCTTGCCTGTGAAGCCTAAGGACCCCGGTTCGAGGCTCAGTTCCCCAGGTCCCACGTTAGCCAGATGCACAAGGGGGCGCACGCGTCTGGAGTTCGTTCGCAGTGGCTGGAGGCCCTGGCGCGCCCATTCTCTCTCTCTCTCTCTCTCTCTCTCTCTCTCTCTGCCTTTCTCTCTGTGTCTGTCTCTCTCAAATAGATAAATTTAAAAAATTAAAAAAAAATGAACAAGACGAATTAGGAGTGGGTGCCGGCAGTGCTGACAGGTATATATTCAGCAGCCAAATGCATGAGGTTTTGGCTGCTTTACAGCCCAGAAGCCCAACCGCTGCACTGACAGACAGGAGGTGCCCCGGCGCGTGCTCCCCAGGCTCCCCTAAGCTCCTAAGGACAAGCCCTCTGCAGTCTTTCTATCCTTTTCTGAGTCTGGCCCTTCAGGGACGAGGTGTGCGCGTCTCGAGCTCAGGAGAGTCTTGTGCTTCTGCCAGGGAAAGCGTCAGGACACCCACTCCCGCCTCGACGGTCTCCTTCCACCCCGACACCTGTTTCCACCTTCCCACTCCCTCTTCTCTGCACATGCCACCGTCCTCTTTGTGCCCCAAGTCCTTGTCACCTCTGCCACATAGCAAGGAAAGAGAGGAACGGGACCTCACTCAGGCAAGGGGACAGTGGCTACGAGTGTCAGGAAGCAGACAGGGAAGCCCCCGAGCTCGCTGCCTGCTCCCCGTGAGGCTCTAGTTATTTTGGGTCAGGTCTTTTTTTTTTTTTTTGCTGTGAAACCACGATCATGATTCTCTGTATAAAACAATACGAACAGGAGCTCTGATTTAACAGCCATGGCTATGTTTCTGGTCTGGGATAAGCAATATCCTAAATGCATAAGGCAGAGACCAAGCTCGCTCCCGCAGCGCTGACCCTCCCGTGTGATGGGACAGGAAAGAAGGCTTCGCAGCCCATGAGCTGCCCAGCTCACTCATCTCTCTGATCTTCACAGAATGAAATGAACCTCATCCATCTCCTCACCTGTTTGGCTAGAATCCTTGCTGTTAGCCTGACCGTCTCTGAGGGGTTCCAGTTGTCCCCAAAAACTACCATAGATGAGCACTCCAGCTTGTGCATAGGCCAGTCTTCTTTCTAGGAAGAATTTAAAAAAAAAAAAAAATTGTCAGCCGGGTGTGGTGGTGCACGCCTTTAACCCCAGCACTCGGGAGGCAGAGGAAGGAGGATCTCTATGAGTTTGTGGCCAGCCTGAGACTACATGGTGAATTCCAGGTTGTCCTGGGCTAGACCGAGACGTTACCTCAAAAAAAAAAAAATGTCAACACACAGAGAGAGAGAGACAGACAGACACAGAGAGACAAAGAGAGGTGGGGGGGGGAGGGAGGGAGGAAGCAGAGAAGAATAAAATACAAGAAGAGAGGATGCCATAGCTCCTCTAGCTAAGTCAGGTAAACGTGTTTTATCTTGGACAACACTGGATGCTTACAAAAGCTAGAGAGAACATCCTTCAAGACAAATACCACTGTTTAGTCCTCACTCTGGCATAGACAAGCTGGCTGAAAAGAGAAAATCTACTTTGTGGTGTGTGTGTGTTTATTTTTTTTTGGACAGGGTCTTACACACTATCTCAGGCCTAGAACTCTTTGACAGTCTTCCTAAGTGCGGGAACCACAAGTATGAGCCACCACGGTCAGATGCTTTATAGTTTGTCCTCCCAGCCCTCACCTGCCTGCAGCTCCTGGTCAGTCCAACACCACACACGATGCCCACTCTCTGCATGAGCTGTCAGGCCGCAGGAGGGGTCTGGGCCACTCATGTGCCTGCTCCTCACTGTCCTGTGGCTCTAGTCTCCCATCAGGACAAGCCACCAAAGGTGATTTCAGGGCTATGGACAACCTGTACAGGTGATTTTTTTTTAAAATTTTTGTTTATTTATTTGAGAGCGACAGACACAGAGAGAAAGACAGATAGAGGGAGAGAGAGAGAATGGGCGCGCCAGGGCCTCCAGCCTCTGCAAACGAACTCCAGATGCGTGCGCCCCCTTGTGCATCTGGCTAACGTGGGACCTGGGGAACCGAGCCTCGAACCAGGGTCCTTAGGCTTCACAGGCAAGCGCTTAACCGCTAAGCCATCTCTCCAGCCCTACAGGCGATATTTTTAAAATGTACAAATGAGGACTGGTCAAGGGCCATAGAGAATCTGGCGCAGGCACCAGATTTTTCAGATTAGGAAACTGGATTAGCAAATTTGTATTCCTTCTTGTCACACCTTGAAGCTTCCAAGCCAGGTGGGGAGGTAAAGGGTGTGCCGTCATCACCAGAGTGGAGATGTTTTCCATGGAGATGGGGAGGTGGAGGGAAAAGAAGGAATTGAGGGTGCAGTAAACGGTGGCTGACACCATCACTGACTCTCACTTGAAAAGGAAGAAACGATCATGGTGGCTGGCGGCACGGTGAGGCGAGGGGCGGCTCCTACCGAACGGAAAGTGACAATGACCGAGGCAGGACTGGGGGCCGTTCACAGGGCTGAGGACGGGGAGCTCGGGGAGTACAAGAACGCATCCGCATGCTGACGGGAGCACTCAGACACTCGCTTGCACGATGCAGGTGGGTGGGGCTGGTTCCGCCCTCGCAGCCTCGGCTGAGAAAGTGGCCAGTCCGTTCTCCCAGAGGCCCAGGCCCTGTGCTCCAAGTCTGGTAGTCCCTCATGTCTGCCCTCAGCCACTCTCCCTGCTTCCGTCACCACGACCCGCTTCCAAGTTACAGCCCACAGAGACCCCGCAACAGCGCAACTTGATTCTTAGCTCGGAATCTTTAACTGCTTCATGCAAGAGGCCAATGACCTGCAAATCCACAGGGACGGGCACTCCCCCAACGCCTCCCCAAGGCCACAGCAGTATCTTGCTGTTCCCTGAACACCCCAAGACTAGATCTCGCCTCAAGTCCTGAGCATGACTTGTGGTCCGGGCCCATCTCCCCCAGCTTTCTGCATGGACCCCTCACTCCATCTTTATACACGTATACAGTGTATTTTGATCTTATTCCCCTTAATAGCCCTCTCTTGTCCTGCTTTCCTTCCCACTAATACTCTCGTTTTTTCTATTAACCTCCATCTTACTTTTAGTCCTTCTTTTTTACCCACTTTTACTCAAGTCAGGGTTGACTGCGTGATCACAGATGGAAGGTTATTCACTGTGGAATGGGCAGCTATCAGTGGACACACCACGGATGAACCTGACTCCCTCTCCCGGCAACCTTCAGCTGCCTTTAGCTACTCTGGGAGGTGTGTGGTCTCATGTTTCTTCCCCTGTCAATGGTAACTCAATCTTGTGCAGGAAACCACAGCTGCTGTGTGTCTGAGCACACAGGTCACAACATAATTAGCATTGTCTCAGGGCCTGATGCGCCATTACAATACAAGAACCTCGTCGGCTTTGTCCAGCCACAACCCCAAGACCTACCCCTGAGCTTGACTTACTCGGCCCTCAGTAGAGCTCCAGAGATCCCCTCCCCCAACTCTCCTTCGCTGGATCCCAAGAGGGAATGACATGCTATACCAGGATTGATTTACATGGTACCTGGCACCACCCCTGGGGGCTCAAGTTCAGTACCAAAATGCTCTGTGGAGTTAAATAACACTGTGCCCAATATAACCAAGAGCAAGACGAAGAAGAAACGACAAGATATACCCAAGGGAGCAGGAGACCTGTTTTTTTGCCAGGGTCTGAAATGAGAGCACAGGGATGAGGCAATGAGGTGGAGACAGGGGGCCAGCTCCACACAGCCAGGTGGCTCCCTCCTGGCCAGGGTGGCCACAGAGCACAGAGAAAGAAACAGAAGGCCCAGTATGGCTAAGGGAGCTGGGGGCCACCCACTGGGACAGAGGGGCAAGAGTTCGCTGTGGCCTTGGAATGGAGAACCCCAGCCTAAGACCACCTCAGCCCCAGCAGGAATTCTGGGTGGTCTGCTGAGTCCTGGGTGGTGCTTTGGTGTTAATGACAACGAACTGGGGGAAAGAAGCTTCAACATTTATTATAACTAACTTATCGATAACTTATTTATCCACAGACATACAATGTCAATACAACAATACGACGTGACTGCCTTCAAAGGGAAGGGATGCTCACTGCTAGGACCCTCACGCAGAGGAAAACAAGGACCACTGGTCTGGGCCTCTCAGGAGACGCACATTCTCACCCACTCTGCAGCCCAGCTGCTCTGTGATGCCACACAGGCCACTTAATCCCCGTGCGCCTGTCTCTGGGGCTGTAAATAACATGATCCCTGAGTCACTTAACAGGTTCAGAAGTACGGTTTTACACCTCCCAGCAGTGATAATCAGGCTCAATGCATGAGGACTAGCAAACCACATCTTCAGGCTGGAAGTCCGGCATTCATGCACACAGACAGGGTCCCGGGGAGACGAGATAGCCCATGCCAGCCTGGCACATGGCCCGATCTCCGCTAGCACTGTGAGTGTTCATTTCTGGGCTCACTCAGTCATTTAACCAGCATCGCACTGACCCAGAGGGAGGGCTAGGAGGGTGAAGTTGTTGCCTCCACTGGGTTTATGAGCATGTCATAGAAGCACAAGGCGAGAGCAAGGCAGTGGGAATGGAGAGCTTTCACCATAATAATAATATTCACTTTCACCTTAGAAAGCGGTGTCCGGGCACGGTGGCGCATGCCTTTAACCCCAGCACTCAGAAGGCAGAGGTAGGAGGATCATCATGAGTTCGAGGCCACCCTGAGACTACATAGTGAATTCCTTCCAGGTCAGCCTGGACTAGAGTGAGACTTTACTGCGAAAACCAAAAAAAAAAAAAAAAAAAAGAAAGAAAGTGAGTTAAGATGTGAATTAAGGAAGAATGACAGAGATGAACCATTGTTTTAAAATATTTTATTTATTTATTTTCAAGCAGAGGTAGAGAGAGACATAGAGAATGGACACAACTGGGCCGTTAGCCACCGCAAACAAACTCCAGACACATGGTTCCACTTTATGCAACTGGCTTTATGTGGATCCTGGGAACTCAAACCTGGTTTGTTTGGTTTTGCAGGCAAGCATCTTAACTGCTGAGCTATCTCTCCAGCCCTTGTTCAGTTTTAATACCAAAAAAAACCCCCAAAAAACACTTTTTTTTTTGCAAGGAGAGAAAGCATTGGTAGAAATATAAGACTAGTTTTGAGCTGTTTTTTGTTTTTCTTTTGCAATGCTAGGGTCAAACCCAAGGTCAGGCACATGTTTAGGTATGTGCTCTCCCACTAAGACCCGCCCAAGCCTTATTCTGATGGCACTTGGTACATTTTATTCTATCGCAGAGAAGAGATGGTCCTCAAACACGCTGGGCAAAAAAAAAAAAGTAACAATTTTGTTTTAATTTTTAATACTGGCAGTTTTGTTGAATACAGTGATTTTACAGCTGCTTATATGCCTTTTAATTTGTTTCAATTTTTCTAAAGAGCTCTTAAAAAAAAACTATTCTTTTTCTCAAAATTCAAGCTAATATGGTTGCCCTGATTGCAATCCTTATAAAATTGTATAAGAGCGCCGTTTTGCACAGAAAGGGTTGTGAGACACTCAGGCCAGCAGACATGCCTAGTGGCTTTCTCCAGGTTAGGGCTGGGGCGCTCACCGTGCTCAGGATGGGCACCTCCTAATTTTACACGACACGCACGTTGTTGGTACAAGAAACCTAAGCCATCAAATCTATGTAAAATTAAGAGGTGGTTGGTTGTTTTTAGTATTTTTTTGTTTTATTTTAATTAATGGCTCTTTTTAAACTTCTAGTTCATTTTCAGCCAAGATAATAAGGGTTGAGCATGACTTTCATTTTTGTACATGGACAAAAATGCTTCTAGAGGATTCGAAGGCTGTACAATTGTTTGTAGCGCACCTGTATTTCCAGCTCTGGACAAAAGGACAGGTTACTGTGGTATCCCGTTTTCTGCTCAATGAAGCACACTCCGCCTTCCTGAAGAGGAAACCTGGAGTCTTGCCATGCAGCTAGCTCCCTTTCTTTCTTCTTTCTTTAAAATGTTTTAAGTATATTTTTAATTTATTTATTAGAGAGAGAATGGGTGCTCTAGGGTCTCCAGCCATTGCACACAAACTCCAGGTGCACGTGCCACCATGTGTATCTGGCTTACATGAGTTCTGGGGAATAGAACCTGGGTCCTTGAGCTTTGCAAGCAAGTACCTTAGGCATAAAGTCATCTCTCCAGGCACTTTTTTTATTAGGAGGAAGGTCTTTTCAAAGCAGGGTCTCACTTTAGCCCAGGCTAGTCTGGAAGTCACTTTGTAGCCCCAGGCTGGTCTTGAATTCCCACCTCACCCTCCTGAGTGCTGGGACTAAAGGCATGTGCCACCATGCCCAGCTTGCAACCCCCTTTTTCTAACTCCAGCATTGGGGGAGGCAGGGGGTTCCAGTGTGTTAATTTAACTTTGAAAATCAGCATCATCTACTTGCACATGGGTAGTTGTGATTTCTTAAAATTCGAAATAACAAGAAAATGCCACAGCACTTCCACTTTGCCCCTCCATGGTCTCAGAGAGTTAGAGAAGTCAGGTGGATTTCACCATCTGACACGTGGAGAACGCTGTGCTGAGCCACCATGTCTAGGGAGGGGAGGGGCTCGTTTTTACTCCCACAGAGGAGACGGGCTGGGCTCTCGTTCATAGCGTGTCTTCCTACTGGAGAGGCTGATCAGTTATAAAACAGTGCCTGGGGTTGAGGACAATTCCAGGCGCGGTTAGGAGACCACAGTGATTGCACCCAGGGCTCTGGGTCCATTCACTACTGCCCCCAACAGCGGCAGGTCTCTCACTTGAACCCAGAGCGCCCTGGTTCAGCTAGTCTAGCCTGGCCACTTGTCTAGGGAAGCCCGGTCTCTACTTCGCAACCAGCATTTGCACGGGTGCTGGGGATCCCACCCCTGGTCCCCACACTGAAGCTGCGAGTCCTTTATTCACCGGGCCACCTCGCCAGGCCAGACACTGTGTTCGTATCCACTGGTGGATTGGACCGGGTCACCTCCACCATGTGTTGTGTGACAATGACCATCTGCAAATCTCAGGTAAGAGAGGCTGCCTTTGAGAAAGGTTCAGGGAATTAGCCCCAGGGCCATGTTTTCTACAGCGGGGAATCCCTCGATTGTCTTCCTTGCTGCTGTTTTTCATTCACCGTGTTAGACCTGGCAGAGCCTCCACTGTGAGTCCATCCAAGCATCTTCTTCAGTCCCGAGTATGGTGTTAGCTGTAGCAGATGTCTCAATCGCTTTGCTCCTAACAATATCCTGTATGGAGCCCTGGTACTGCCCTC
This sequence comes from Jaculus jaculus, assembly GCF_020740685.1. Classification (NCBI taxonomy): domain Eukaryota; kingdom Metazoa; phylum Chordata; class Mammalia; order Rodentia; family Dipodidae; genus Jaculus; species Jaculus jaculus. The sequence continues at coordinate 335,749,597 of NC_059102.1, read as the reverse complement.
CGTTTTTACCCACTTATTTCTAGTAAGCTAGTAAGCTGTTGTGGTGATTTGATTCAGGTGACCCCCTAAACTTAGGTGTTCTGAATGCTGGGTTCCCAACTGATAGAGATTTGGGAATTAACACCTCC